>NC_136179.1:3095023-4582514 GCF_965212315.1 Lampetra planeri
GAAGCCGGGTAGTAAAGCTAGTCTATATATCAAAGGGAAATGTGTGGATATGTGTGTGTCTGTTCGAAATGTTTTGCATACTTCCCAATATGCAACACACTTGAAATTTGGCATGTGGGTAGGTTCCATACTGTACACAATGTAATAACTATAAAAATAGACTTTTGTATTTTGGGAGGGGGGGGGAGAAATGACCATGGAGTGTGTGGAATCAACCCGCAACACACCTGAGTTAAGCGCTCTGCAACGCGTACCCCTACCATATGGCTCTTCGTGTGCCGTACTTCTAGAGCTGTTAACAGCGTGCCGGGAGATTTTAGGTGGCGCTTCGCTCCTGGCCGATGAAGCCATTGGCTTCTCGGAGTTTCAATACATATCCGTGTGAATAACAGGTACAACTGCTATCTTAAATATAAAGCAGAAATTACATATGTTTGTTTGTGTGAAGCAGCAAAAACTCTCCAACGCTGAGCTCTGGCATCATGAAATTTTCACAGCTTATGCTGTCTGGAATTAATCAGTGAACATGACTATTTTCAGGTTGCCACGTCATTCCCTTCCCGAGTTGCCAAAATCGACATTACGTAGAAGTGGGTTAAGGTTAAATTTCCTTCAGTGAAAAACATCCCATTTAGTTAAATTGATTTCTTTCAGCTTTTTTCTTTCTTACAAGAATCAATTTTTCAGGGTTTTTCAGTGACACGGTTCACAGGTGGTGGTGTGTCCAGACCCATGCCTGGCCACCTTCATCTGCTCAGTATTAATGCTTCCTCACTCCAAGTAATTCATTGAGGAACAACCAACACAGCCGAGGCTGCATGTCTCTCTCCTGGTGGTGAGATGTTAACTACCTGTCATGGCATACAGGAAGTCGTGGGTTCGATCCCAACCCTGACGCCTGCTGTATATTTGGAGTTTACGTGTCTCTCTCTCCCCATGGTCGCGTGGATTTATCTCCGGATCTCCCGGTTGTCCTCACTCCACATGCAGAGAGTGAACACCGCCACGCGTCTAGAGTGAACACCGCCACGCGTCTAGAGTGAACACCACCACGCGTCTAGAGTGAACACCGCCACGCGTCCAGAGTGAACACCGCCACGCGTCTAGAATGAACACCGCCACGCGTCCAGAGTGAACACCGCCACGCGTCTAAAGTGAACACGGCCACACGTCTAGAGTGAACACCACCACGCGTCTAGAGTGATCACCACCACGCGTCTATAGTGAACACCGCCACGCGTCTAACGTGAACACCGCCACACGTCTAGAGTGAACACCACCACGCGTCTAGAGTGAACACCGCCACGCGTCTAAAGTGAACACCGCCACGCGTCTAGAATGAACACCACCACGCGTCTAGAGTGATCACCACCACGCGTTTAGAGTGAACACCGCCACGCGTCTAACGTGAACACCGCCACACGTCTAGAGTGAACACCACCACGCGTCTAGAGTGAACACCGCCACGCGTCTAGAATGAACACCACCACGCGTCTAGAGTGAACACCGCCACGCGTTTAGAGTGATCACCACCACGCGTCTAGAGTGATCACCACCACGCGTCTAGAGTGATCACCACCACGCGTTTAGAGTGATCACCACCACGCGTCTAGAGTGAACACCGCCACGCGTCCAGAGTGAACACCGCCACGCGTCTAGAATGAACACCGCCACGCGTCTAAAGTGATCACCACCACGCGTCTAGAGTGAACACCACCACGCGTCTAGAGTGATCACCACCACGCGTCTATAGTGAACACAGCCACGCGTCTAACGTGAACACCGCCACACGTCTAGAGTGAACACCACCACGCGTCTAGAGTGAACACCGCCACGCGTCTAAAGTGAACACCGCCACGCGTCTAGAATGAACACCACCACGCTGTTGACAAACCTCACCTTGTTGTTGTGGGAAGGTCGCTTCTGAAAACAAGAGCGGTATAGCAGCTCAAGCGGGCTTGGCCTGGTAAAAAAAGAAAAGAAAAACTGAGAATATATGAAGTAAAACAAAGTTACAAAGTTGCGAGCCAGGTGAAGAGAAATTAAACTTAAGCGAGAGATTTGAAGCAAACGCGATCAGGCGAGGGCAGGAGGCAAGGCCCCGCGTTGTAAAGTTTCAACCTGGACATCGCTTCCATGCTCGCTGCTACTCAATTGACATCCCTACGAGAGAGCGAGGCTCTACCTCGGTAAACAACAACAACAACCACAACCACCACAACCACCAAAACAACAACCACCACCACCACAACAATTTCTCACCTCGGATTTCAGTGCATGGGCGGAGCATGTGTTGGCGGGTGCAGTGGCTGGCCGCTTGCGCACAATCGCTCCATTGTGTTGGCGTGTGCAGTAATTGGCCGCTTGCGCACAAGCGCTTCCACGTCCATCGGCCACCCTTTTGGCCTCGCCCCCCCTCCCTCCCCATACGTTCCTTTCATTGGCTACCATAGACTGATGAGCTCCCCCCTCCCTCTCCCTCCCCCCTCAACTCGCTTTTAAGGGATTACATCTTGAATCATTGCCTCACTTGATACAGCTAATCTGGCTGTGACGGTCCCACCTGATGACGGAGACTTGTGTTGCCTCCGAAACGTCGTGATTTTTGTTTTATTTTTTATTTTACTTTCTACGTGACTTTACCGAAAAAACCTAAGAAGATGATTCCTTGCAGAAATCGAAAGCTTCAAATCTAGAATCATGGGCGGAGCGGCAACTTCCTGGTTCCTCGCGACGTCACGCGGCAGCAGGCGACATGACGTCATTTGCGGGGGACGATGACACTCCCCTCCCACAATGAGCGGCTCTCAACTCGCAACGGCTTTCACGAAGACATTATGTTAATGAGTCGCCTGTTACTGGGCGTGGCTTTGCCCAAATAAGGATTGGCACTGGGACAGATATCGACAGCGGCCGAGCGGAGGTGACGTCACGCTCGAGCGCGCGGTGGTCGGGGGTGGGTGACATGACGTCAATAGCGAGGAACTCCTCCCCCTGGCGTTTGACGCCGATGAGGTCACGCTGCGCGGTGACGTCAGAGAGCGGGGTCAGAGTTCAAGTTTGTTGACATAAAGGGAGCGAGAGTTTCGACTCAGCCTCAAACGAGTACCCGGTACGGTGTGTCAACAAAGCCACTGGGGAGACAAAGGCGGCCGGGCGTGGTGCTGGCCACCCACCCCCTCGTGTGCCGTGACGACCTCCATCGGTGCTGCTCGCTATGAGCAGCACTTTGTACATGTCGTTGCTTGGCTCTCCAGAACACCGCTGGCGAAATTTCACGATGACATTTTCACGTCCATAAAAAATAAAATGGCCATACTAACCTATGCCGTTTTTTGGAAAAATTTATCCAATTTTCCTAGCTTTATTTTTCAACGAAAAGTGCATTCCTTGGTTGTGTTTAGCCTGAGTAGACTATATATTACGTTAAAAAGTGGGAAATTTCATGCATGAAATTTTCGAATATAAAAAAGTTAATCGGCATACTGTGCCGATTTTAGGCCAAATAAGCCCAACTTTCACAGCTTTATTTTTGGACGAAAGTTAATTCCTCTATTGTATTTAGCCTTAGTATGCTATGTATTATATTAAAAGTGGAAAATTTCACGATGAAATTTGAAGCAAAAAGATCAAATCGGCATACTTTACCAATGCCGTTCTTGGCCAAAATTTGCTACATTTTCATAGCTAGATTTTTCAAGAAAAACTGAATTCCTCCATTTTGTTAAGCATTAGTATGCTCTAAATTACTTTAAAAGTGAGAAATTTCACGATTAAATTTTCATGTCCCAAAAGGAAAATTGGGTACTTATGCCAGTTTTATCCAAAATAAGCCAAATTTTCATAGCTTAATTTTTCAACAAAATGTTCATTCATCAATTGTATTTACCCTTAGTATGCTATGTGTTAGATTAAAAGTGGAACATTTTATGATGAAATGTTCACGTCCCAATATAGAAAATAGGCATGCTAACCTATGCCGTTTTTGGCCAATAATGGCCAAATTTTTACAGCTTCATTTTTCAACAAAAGTACAATCCTCGGGTGTGCTTAGCCTTAATATCCTATATATTACGTAAAAAAGTGGGAAATTTCACCATGAAATTTTTAAGTAAAAAGGCTCTGACATGGTTGTCTTTGCCTTACAAAACAGATGGGCAAAGTGTGCATGACCCAAAACTTTTTTTCCAAGCAATATACATGAGCAACAATGAGGCAATTTGCTGAATTCATGGCTTACCCATCCATGACCGTTCCCCCACAGTCATCCATTTGGCACTTCACCTCCAAAATGGTCAACGCATCTTGGTCACCAAAGGAAATGCCCAACAACAGGCCCTGGCTCCACAAGATACCACTCTGATGGCGTTCTTGGTTTTGTGTCCAAGTGACCCATTTGCTGCCAACCTGCTCTACCATTAAGTTCCTTCCTACTATACATGGACTGCTAAAAAAATGGAAGCGAAGTGCTGCTGACGGTGAATCAGATGCCTTCGGACGAGTCTACACAGTTCATCCCAACAATCAGCAGTGCAACTTTCTCCCAATGCTTTTCCATGTTGCCAAAGGGCACATATCTTTCCAAGACCTATAAAAAGTGGAACGAGTTGTCTGTCAAACCTACAGGGAAGCATGCAATCTTCGTGCAATTCTTGCACATGATCACCATATTCATAAAGCTATGACAGAAGCTTCTGTTGGTCAGTCTCCTTTCCAACTGACATTGCTCTTCTGCATGAATCTTCAAGTTTGCAGCCCATCTAACCCCATAGGACTCTGGCAAAAATACAAAGAGGGCATGAGTGAGGACATCCTCCACGGAACTCAATAACAAAATACAAACCTGGACGACAACTTTTCTGATGTTATCTTCAAACAGGCCCTCATCCTCCTTCACGACAAACTGCACTCCATTGCTGGAAAATACTTCACGTCTATGGGACTACCAACACCCTACAGGGACAACCTGCATGCCCTTGCTCAAGAGATCCTAGTGAAATATGCTATTATGCTTGACAGAATCTTACATTTCTTTGGGAAAATTAACCAAAGCTGATGGATGCACAAATAGAAGCCTACACGGAAATCTTGGAAGACATTGAGACTACAAATCGAGTCATTTTTATCCTTGATGCACCTGCCAGTACTGGGAAGACCTTTGTTTTGAAACTGCTCCTCGCTAAGGCTCGCCAGAGAGAGTTAATTGCTCTAGCTGTGGCATCATCGGGGATTGCTGTGTAAGTCGATGTGTGTGTGAGTCGATGTGTGTATTTGAGTCCATATGTGTGTGTGTTTAGGTCCATGTGTGTGTGTGTGTAAGTCGGAGTATCTGTGTCTTTTTTGCCCAGGCAATGCCAGATGTTTGTGTGTGTACGTCGATGTGTGTGTAAGTCCAAGTGTGCATATTAGTCCATGTGTGTGTGTTAGTCCATGTGTGTGCATGGCTTCATGTAAGTCACTGTGTGTGTGTCTATGTGTGTCAGTTGATGTATGTACGTCGATGTGTATGTGTGTTAGTCCCTGTGTTAGTTAGTCCATAGGTGCTCGCTAACAGCACTTGCCCCTACAGTCTGTTAAGGCTATATGGGGGGTCTTTGATCTTTGTTAGTTCATATTTGTGTAAGTCAATGTGTTTGTGAGTCGATATGTGTGTATAACACCATGTGTGTGTATCTAAAGTCCATGTCTGTGCGAGTCCGTATGTGTGGAGGCCAATGTGTGCGAGTCTCTGTGTGGAGGAGTAATATAGGGATGTGACCTCATGCTCGTTGTTCAGTGCGATGACGTCATGCACGCTGGGCGAGGTGATGACGCCACGTCTCCTCTCGGTACTTAAGGGGGACCACGTAACGAACGCGGGGTTACTGTAGGAGCCCGGGAAAGAGAGCGGTTGAAGAGCCAGCCAGGGGTAGAGCTCAGGGAGTCTGGAGACAAGCCGGCCGTAGTGATAGAAGGTGCTGCTCTTTCTCGGTCGGTCGGTCGGTGTTGGCTGAACCCCCGATCTGACTCGAGGGAGAGAGCCTTGGCGCTAGCCGAGCTAGGAACAGACAGAGTGAAGATTCGTGTGAAGAAACCTAGTGAAGGACACTTACCCCTGGGGAATTTATCCAAAAACCCTTAATAAATAACTGGCGCAAGCCCTTAACTGAAGACCTGCCTCCGTGTCGTCATTTGCACTTCAACATATGTGTAATGCGAGCATAAACGGGGTGGTTGCTGGCCTCCGCGCCAATCACACGGAGCGTGTGGGAGGAGCCACTGCTCACCTTGGCTCCAATGGGAGACGAGGTGAATGCGGGGCGGAGACGGGTGCATTACGGGAAGGAGGAGTCAGGGTCACGTGATGGGAAGGATATAGGGAGAGAGCCGGAAGAGATCGGGAAGTTGAAACGGAGCGAGAACAGGGGAAGCCACGCTGGGCAGTGCGAGAGATGGCGCCATCTGCCACGTGGTGGAGCAGCGCCATCTGCCACGTGGTCGAAGACCTATGCACACCGTCGGCCAGCGGTGTGCGTGGGGTAGACGGGGCTAGCAGAGTGTGAGGGGCTAGCAGAGTGTGCGGGGCACACGTGGCTAGTGAGGGGCTAGCAGAGTGTGCGGGGCACACGTGGCTAGTGAGTGACTAGCAGAGTGTGCGGGGCACACGTGGCTAGTGAGTGACTAGCAGAGTGTGCGGGGCACACGTGGCTAGTGAGTGATTAGCGGAGTGTGCGGGGCACACGGAGCGAGCGGTGTGGCTGGCGGCGTGTGCGGGGCACACGGAGAGAGCGGAGCGGCCACCAGCGAGTGCGGGCCACACGGAGCGTCGCGGGGCACGCGGCGGAGGCGGCGCGGGTCCGGGCGAGGACCAGCGGGGTGCGATACGAAGAACCTAAATAAACGACAAACGAGACCAAGAAAGCCTGACAGAGTCGTTTATTACATATGTGAGTCCATGTGTGTGCGTGGGTCCATGTTGTGTGTAAGTCCATGTGTGTGTCTCTTAGTCGATGTGTGTAAATCCATGTGTGCTTAGGTCCATGTGTGTGTGAGAGTCTACGTGTTTGAGTCGCTGTATGTGTGTACGTCGATTTGCGTGTGTAACTCCATGTGTATCTGAAGCGAATGTCTGTGCATGTGTGTCTAAGTCCGTGTGTGTGTGTCTTTTTCGCCCAGGCAACGCCGGGTACTTCCCGCTCGTACTCTTATATCAGCGCACTTCATCTATCTGTGATGAACGCTGCACTTTCCATCGTTTTCATGCAGGGGGCGCTGCAAACCTACGCGCTGTTGTATCTATGCCCTGTTTTCAGTTATTAATATTAAGAATAATTAAGAATTTTTTTTAAAATTATATCTATATATATTTTTTTAATTAAACAATGAAAACAACCCACTTCTCCTCACAAGCACACCAGGAATCTATGAAACATGGAGGGCCATTAAAACGATAAGAATTCGGTCACAGAGAGGTCATAGACATCCAGATGGACAAAAAGATCGATGGACTAACCTCCCAAGACATCTGGAGATACACGGATGGGGTGCAGAGCAGAGAAAAACAACTTTTGCAACTCGCGTTTTCCTTAAACGTTTTCCGTACCGAAAAGTAGAAACTTAACAAAAAGAATTAACCAACAAACAATAGGGGCTTTTTATTAGTAATTCCCTTGTATTACTCGTATTCACGGTATATATATATTATTTTGTATTGTATGTTTCTATCTACCTGACCAAAAAAAATAATAATAATTACGAATTCCAACAGTTAAGGAAGCGTAAGTGGAAACTTAGTTGCACTTAACCTCAGGACATTAAAATATAAGAAATATCAAGAATAAATGTAACACACAGGACCACATAAGGTATTGCATACATCTCCTCGACCACCTTTGTCTTCCAGCGGGGTCTGGCCTCGGAATGACCCACCCAGAGGGAGGAGGGGTCAAAGGGTCGCGAGGGGGGGGGGTCTGTGCTGGCATAGCTGGGACATCTGTTTCTCTCGTTGTTGTTCCTCTCGCAAGGAATGCGCAGAGGGGAGTCACGTTTTTGAGTTTAAGCACAAGAGCACATAGCGAATGAGCAGTCTGGTTCGAGTCGTGCTCAGTCTCGCAACTCGGCTTGCGACGCGGCGTTGCGACGGGGCTCGCAAGGGAGCTGGGGCAGATCGTGCCTCGAGGAGAGATGGGACGACGAGGGGTCGTAGAGTGACCGCCTGAGTGCAGTCTGTTCAAGTCGCGCTCAGTCTCGCGACTCGGCTTGCGACGCAGCGTTGCGACGGGACTCGCAAGGGAGCTGGGGCGCGTCGTGCCTCGAGAAGTGATGGAACGAGGAGGGGTCGTTCGAGTCGCAGAAGTCTGAGTTCAACCTGGGTCGAGGGTGGGTTTCAGCCGTGCTCCAGCTGGCAGAGCATCGTGAGGGAGCAAACACCGATGCCGATAGCAGGTGTCGCTTCTCGCAGAACGAAGTTAAGTGCGAGTGAAGCTGGCAGCTGCACGAACAAAGGAAAGCACGGAGAAGAGAGAGACGAGTGACGACAAGCAATCAACCTGTAAAAGGGCAGAAATCGCCGAGCGTCGACCAAGCGAGCATCAAAAAGGACGAGCAGCAGCGGATGAGCGCTCCAAGCCGGTGAGCGCGCACAGCCGCGTTGTCCAGAGCCTGAGCAACACCGCCTGAAGGGCGAGTGTCCGTGTGAAGTCGGCAGCGATCAAGGAGAGAAAGAGAGAGCGCACGAGCAGCACGACTTGGGCGTCACCGAGCGTCGTGCCAACTCGTGGAGGAGCTGCGCGCTATCCGACGACGGAATCATTGCACAACACGACGGCGAGCGTCGTGCAAACTGAATCGAGCAGTGGAGAGAGGAAGGCAGCACGGCTCGCTGCGGCCACGCCCAACCCAGAGAGGAACTTCGCTGGCGGCGGGTTGTATCCTCCCACACCACACAAGCTAACGACACAACTCCCGGCTCTAAGAAATTTAATTAATATTACGAGGGGACAACGCACACACAACACGCACACGAATAAGACTTTCAAAAAAATTATCTTTGCGTTTCAAAAAGGGTTGCCATTTCAAGGTGGTGCGTTCAATATCAACTGATCGTGCAAAGCAGTTGCTGCCGTCGAGTTACATGAATAAGGAATGTTTTAGTCATTCATTTTCGTTAATTGCATAATCTTGCCCATGAATTTATTGACATATACTTGCTTTTGCATACTAGAGTGTCATGTGTTTGTTTAGAATTAAAATTGCTGAACACCAAGTCTCGAGTGCTTCTTTCCAAGTCCATGCAAAACTGTCTTATTCCTTAGAACTGTATCCTGTGATGAGATATTAAACTGGAGACCTAAAATAACATAACACACACTAAGATAATCGGTAAATGTTTAATCAATGATAATCGTGTTATCCTGATTGATATAACTCTGGATAAACGAAACTAAGCTTAATTATCATAACTGCACACATTAACATAATCGCAAGCATCCGCATAAACTACTACGATTATCTCCGTGATTATCATAATTTATGCATATTATTACACACATTATCATAATTTATGCATATTAATACACACTATCATAATTTATGCGATTTACGCATTTTTCGGAAAATTTTTAATTTTTATTATTTTTATCAAAATTTTCATAATTCCAACACATACAACAGCACCCCCTGCATGAATGACGGAGGCGCAGGGACAGACGTTAGCTCACGTTGGAATCGATCTGCAGACGGCGGTTTTCTGGCACGGTCAGCTCTATGTCGCCTTATCTCCACCCTGCAATCCCAACCAGGTGAAAGTCCGCATCGAACCGAACCCCGGTAAGGCCATCTACTTAACTAGAGAAAATTCACACGAAATGTTGTTTTCAATGAAGGCTTCCAGATGTAAAATTATATAAGCTTTAATGAAGAAATAAAATTATCTAATTCAAAACGGAGCATCGGGAGTTTGCGTGGATGCGTCGTTCGTGCGCAATTTTTTTCGTGACTTTCCTGGCCCAAGGCCGTAAATGGTTGTGAGGGGGCTGTAGGCGGTCAGGCTTGCTTCAACCCATGGTTGTGAACATCCAGACGTTAATCGGCAAGAACCATTTCTTGTCCTAGTTCGCCAACATATAAGACGTCATGCAAATTTCGATTGAGTGTTGTGTGGAGAATGTATCTACTAGATGTGCTCTGCCTTGTAACCCAATACAAATCTGTACCAAAAATGCATTTCAAATGTGCTCTTAAAATTACCTCCTAGCTATGAAGCAGATCAGCAGACATGACATCTTTCATTTATCGATCTCTCCACGAAACAAAGGAATGTTTTACACAAACTATAACTAGCACAGTCTTCTGGGAGTGCATCATTGATTCAGTGCAAGCCACCTGTGGAGCCTTATTGGTGCACAGCGTCTCAAGAGCAGCTGGGCTTGCTTCAACCGACAGTTACGAACATCCAGACGTTAATCAGCAAGGGGCATTTCTCGTCCTAGTTAGACAAAATCTACGTGAACACGTAAGACACAATTATAATTCGTGTTGTAGAGAATGTTCCTCTACGTGTAACCTTTGAGTGGCATTTTCTTCTAGATTTGAAGCTTCCGTGACTGCAAGGGTTCATAATCTTAGGTTTTTTCGGTAAAGTCACGTAGGTGTGTGCTCCCTATTTCAAGGACAATGAGTTGCTCCAGAGGCAGACGCTTCCAAAACACAAAAATACCCTTTGACCTGTATCAGAAGAACGGGTCTCACCCGAGTTATCATTACAGGTTATTCCAAAACACTCTTTGTCCTAACATCACTTATTCAATATTTGACCCTTATAGACAAAATGTTACATGGACGCAATCAATCATTCAAGTATTCATTCTAAATTATGGAGTCATTTTAACAAAATTGAATTACTGCACTGAAATATACTGCAACAGGTTACATCGTATTAACAAGAAGCTATTTAAAAAAACAATATGCACCGTCTGCTTAACAGTTTATGTACAACATACTATTGCGCCATTCAAAACGAGTAGGCCATTGCATGCTGGCGTCTGGGTCAAAATTGAGCAAATTCCAAACAGGATCTTGTCCACATGCAGGCCGGTGCAGGGCCACCACCTTATGCCACACAGGGGCAGCTGCTACCTGGGGATGCTCTTCGAGTGTTTGAGACGAGATACGATACAAAACTCCGAAATTGCCGGGGCGATTAAGCACCATATAAATGGAATTATTAAAACATAGTGAATGCTTGGGAGCTTATTGGCTCTCGCTCCTGGTTAGAGATCTACTAAACCCACACATCCACAAAGACTGGCTGCTCTTACCCTGCAAGTTGAACCTAGGAATTGAGTGTTAAACTTATTTCTTGTCATTAAAGGTCTGTGACAAAGGTGCATCTATTGGAGAACAATCGTCTCAAGCTGACACATCTACCGGGTCTCCATTTGACTTTGTATTGTCTCGGAGGAAGTCCACCCACACCTCCACCTCCACAAACTGCTGGGAGTTGCCTCGCTCTGCCTCACAGTCAGAATTCTCCTCCTGCTTCACGTTGCCTCCATCGATGTGACGGTCCGATTTTGGAGTTGACTCTTCATCTTCACATTTTACCTTCACTTCTTCACTCTTCACCATCACTTCTTCACATTTCACGTCCTCATATTTCACCTCCTCATATTTCACCTCGATACCTTTAAAAGTGTCCAAGCTGGGATTTCCTTCCGGTTCTTGTTTCATGAGGGATGGGCTCATTGCGGCACTTTGACTTTCACAAGCTGATTTCAGACTCCACTCCTTGTGGATATTCTGATGCTTGTGTGTTCTCTGGTGTTTTTGAAGAATTTGTTTACGTGCAAACGCCGTCCCGCACAGAGTGCACCTGAAGGGTTTCTCTCCTGTGTGTGTTCTCTGGTGTACATGAAGAATTGATGAACGTGCAAACGCCTTCCCGCACAGAGTGCACCTGAAGGGTTTCTCTCCCGTGTGTGTTCTCTGGTGTACTACAAAAGCAGATGAATGTGCAAACGCCTTCCCACACACACTGCACTTGAAGGGTTTCTCTCCCGTGTGTGTTCTCTGGTGTTGTACAAGATTAGATGAAACTGAAAACGTCTTCCCACACACACTGCACTTGAAGGGTTTCTCTCCCATGTGTGTTCTCTGGTGTAAATGACGATTTGATGAACATGCAAACCCCTTCCCACACACACTGCACTTGAAGGGTTTATCTCCCGTGTGTGTTCTCTGGTGTGTTACAAGAGCAGATGAATATAAAAATGCCTTCCCACCCACACTGCACTTGAAGGGGTTCTCGCCCGTGTGTGTTCTCTGGTGTTCTACAAGAACAGATGACTGTGCAAACGCCTTCCCACACACACTGCACTTGAAGGGTTTCTCTCCCATGTGTGTTCTCTGGTGTAAATGACGATTTGATGAACATGCAAACCCCTTCCCACACACACTGCACTTGAAGGGTTTATCTCCCGTGTGTGTTCTCTGGTGTTTTTTAAGAGTCGATGAACATGCAAACGCCTTCCCACACACACTGCACTTGAAGGGTTTCTCTCCCGTGTGTGTTCTCTGGTGTTCTACAAGAACAGATGACTGTGCAAACGCCTTCTCACACACACTGCACTTGAAGGGTTTCTCTCCCGTGTGTGTTCTCTGGTGTTCTACAAAAGTAGATGAACGTGCAAACGCCTTCCCACACACACTACACTTGAAGGGTTTCTCTCCCGTGTGTGTTCTCTGGTGTTCTACAAGAGTATATGAACGTGCAAACGCCTTTCCACACACACTGCACTTGAAGGGTTTCTCTCCTGTGTGAGTTCTCTGGTGCTGTGTAAAATGTTCAGGACGATCCGTGCTGTATGCACACCGGTCACATTGTTGCCTTTTTGCACCGAGTCGCGCCGAGTATCTTTGCTCCATCAGACCAATTTTGCAGAGAAAGCGACAGCTGCAGAAAGAAAAAAAAACTATCCACACCATCTACACATCAGTATCGAGGCATAGAGGAATGCATATATATAGTCACACGTGACTTACACATCTATAGTTATTCATATTTTATGATATAGGCAAAAACGTGTCCCAAATTCATCACGCGAGCTCTTATGGCACACAATGAGAGGGCAAATGGTTATAAACATGCCTGGAAGCGCTCGTATCTTCAAAATGAATGTTAACCCAAAACTCCGAGCACACAATTTAGGCTGTCTGGCTTCAAAAGGAATATTTATGAAAGCTAAATTTAGCTGACATAGCAAAGGGTGTTGAAAAAAATACTATTTGTGTTATGCAGATATGCATAAATTAATGTTCAATCACAACTTAGAGGTGTGAAGCCAGACACAGATGTCCTTGGAAGGATGAACAGTTCCGACGTCAGCTGCACGTGTGCTGTGATAACTTCCTGACTCCATTCTTATAAAGACTTCCAGAGGAAAACTAAAATAAACTACTGTTTTGATATAACCTCCCTGCTCAATAGCATTAATAGACTTTACTGCAAATACAAACTTGACACTGTCACACACTCAGAGGCGGAGCCAGGATTTCAGGTAGGGGTCGCAACCCCTCCAGCAATGAAAAATGATAGGAGTTGTTAGTAAGGACTTGTCCCTTGCTTTTTATTCGACGCGTGTGATCGGCATTGCGCTCGCTGAAGGCGATGCCTTCAGGGAAGTCGTGTACTGTATACGCCACTTCGCACAATTCTGCGAGTGGTTTGTAACTGCTTTGCCATTACTTATGTTGTCCTCTCATAGAGTCACTGAAATGTGATAATTTCCCACACGGTGGCAGTGGGGGGGGTCGCAAAATGCCGATTTATCTATATATATAAAAGGGAAATGTGTGGATACGTGTCTGTTCGAAATGTTTAGCTTCCCAACATGCCACACACTTGAAATTTTGCATGTGGGTAGGTTCCAAACTGTACACAACGCAAAAAGTATAAAAATAGACTTTTGTATTTTGGGGGGGGGGGGGGGGGAATGACCATGAAGTGTGTGGCGTCAACCCGCATCACACCTGAGTTAAGCGGTCTGCAATGCTGTCTGGAATTTCTAAGTGAACGCGACTTTTCAGCTCGCCACGTCATTCCCTTCCCAAGTGGCCAAAATCGACCTTGCGTAGAAGTGGATTAAGGTTGAATTTCCTTCAGTGAAAACATCCGATTTAGGTAACTTGATTTGTTTCAGCTTTTTTCTTTCTTGCAAGCATCAATTTTTTTCTGGGTGTTTCAGTGAAATATGAGGGAATATGAAATTTATCCAAGACAAGAATCCAAGTCCCGGGCGAAGCCGGGTAGTGAAGCTATTTAATAATAAACCCCAATGATCCCATCGAAATTAGGGATTTCTATCAGATCGTGGGGGGGGGGGGGGGGGCACGTGCTACCCCACCCCCACTGGCTCCACCACTGTCACACACTGGCATGGTTCACAGGTGGTGGTGTGTCCAGACTCACGCCTGGCCACCTTCACCTGCTCAGTATTAATGCTTCCTCACTCCACCAAGTAATTAATTGAGGATCAATCAACACAGCCGAGGCTGCGTGTCTCTCCCTCTCTCCCCGTGGTTGCATTGATTTCCTTCCCAATCGCCGGGTTTCCCCTCCACATGTAGAAAGTGTACACCACCGCGCGTCCAGAGTGAACACCGCCACGCGTGTGACAAGCCCTACCTTGTTGTTATTGTTGTTGTGGGCAGGTCGCTTCTGAAAACAAGAGCAGTACAGCAGCTCAAGCGGGCGTGGCCTGGTAAAAAATGAAAAAAAAAAGAATATTGAAAATAAAATAAAGTTACAAAGTAGCCAGCCAGGTGAAGAGAAATTAAAACTTAAGAAAGATACTCTGGTTCTTTCAGTAAAGTAATGTAGAATTTTTTTTTTAAATAATAGCATACGATGTTTTGATTGCAACACAAGCAATCATCAGGTACAAATGAAAGAGAAAACAAACCTAGGAAACTTAGAAATGTAATGCAAAACAACACAGAGAGTCGGCTAACATAACAGTCAACACCCCACCTGGTTAATTATTGATTATGTTCTTCCAAAGATTGTTCAATTTGAGAGAGAGACAAAACACAGACACGGAGACACATAGACAGAGAGAGATGACACAGAGACACACAGAGAGAGACACACACAGAGACACACAGAGAGAGATGACACAGAAACACACAGAGAGAGAGACACAGAGAGAGACACACACACATAGACACAGAGAGAGATGACAGAGACGCACAGAGAGAGACACACATAGGCACACAGAGAAACAACGCCTGTGTATTGTATTACATTGCTATGTTTTTTCTTTTTTACCTTTTCTTGTTTCATAGTATGTAATGGCAGAGATTAGGGATTCATAAAGTACAACGCAATCATATAAACAGAAATCTATGCATTGTTATATGAAGACAAGTCCAGATTTTGTGGCCGAGGTTTAGCAAATTGTTTTTATTAACATAGCATCGCAATTATTAGTTAAAAAAAATATTTTTATAGCAATATACTGGGGGGACATTTTGAGCAAATTTAATGATTATAACATATTATAATGATTATAACATATTATAATTATGACACCATATTATAATTATTACAACATATTATAATTATTACAACATATTATAATTATAACATATTATAATTATTATAACATATTATAATTATTATAACATATTATAATTATTACAATATATTAAATTATTATAACATATTATAATTATAACATATACTTATAACATTATAATAATTATAACATATTATAATTAGGGCCTTGTGTCAATGAGAGATTTGGAGGTTTATATTCTTAGGTTTTTTCAGTAAAGTCACGTAGGTAAAAACATTAAAAAGTAAAATAAAATAAAAATCACGACGTTTCGGAGGCAACACAAGCTTCCGTCTTCAGGCGGTACCGTCACAGCCACGACAGCTGTATCAAGTAAATGAGAGATTGCAGGAGTTGCCACTGCGTTTATATAATGGTTGGAGAAGGTGGTGGGGCAAGGGCCGCATACTTATTATTAATATGGTAAGGTGAGGTTTGAGATTAAGAATAGACTGCATAACAAAGGCTGAGCCTTTGTTATGGAGAGGTGCGGTTTGTGACTCAACCTGTAACAAGAAGACCACCACTAAACATGGTTAAACAGTAATGGTTGTCTGTCAAATAAGATTGGAAAATAAGTGTAGTTAAATCTTTTTTGCATGGTTAATCACATCTTTCCAATGATTACTCAGTTTGTAACCGTCATCACGGTTGAAATTATGTCTGTGTTTGTATATTTGTATGGCTTCGTGTACAAACCTTTGATGGTAGCCAGGAGGTTTGCAGAGAACCTTGGTCTCGGAAAATACAATTTCATGAGAGCCCACCGAGTTGTAGCAATGATCGGCAACGGCCGAAGAATCAGTTCTGCCGTGTTTCAGATCTGACTTGTGCTCGCGGACACGATCAGAAACATGACGTTTCGTTTCTCCAATGTAGCAATCACCACAAATGCAACTCAATTTGTAGACTCCAGGATACTGTAAGTCAGGAACGACATCCTTCACAGATGGAATCAAATCACGGATTTTATGCACTGTACTGAATCGGACTTGGATCTTATGTTTGTTTAGAATTTTGGAGATCTTTTTGGTCACGCCTGCTATGTATGGCAACGTGATAGTTTTGGTCGGAGTTTCATGTGGCTGTTTCTGTATGGTGGGAGAGACAGCTTGGCGGATAGTGCGGTCAGAGTATGCGTTCATCCTGAGGGCCCGATGTACATGTCTCAATTCACTGGTCAGGTGGTGTTGGTCAGAAATGCCATGGGCTCCGTGGTATAGCGTTTTGATGAGAGAGTTCTTTTGAGATGGGTGGTGGTGGGAATCCGGTTTCAAGTAGGAATCTGTGTGGGTGGCTTTCCTGTTCTTCCAAAGACGACACTTTCGTCATCTGGCCACATGGCCTCCCAGCATTGAACCACTTCTTGGACCACATCAATTCTAGACACCCATCCATCAGATTCACCATGGAAGTGGAGAAAGACGGTAAACTACCATTCTTGGATATTCTGTTTGAGAGGAGGCCTGACGGATCCTTGGACATTCTGTCTACAGGAAAGCTACCCACACAGATTCCTACTTGAAACCGGATTCCCACCACCACCCATCTCAAAAGAATGTGTTGCCTCCGAAACGTCGTGATTTTTATTTTTATTTTATTTTACTTTTTAATGTTTTAACCTACGTGACTTCACCGAAAAAACTTAAGAATATGAATCATTGCAGTCACGAAAGCTTCAAATCTAGAATTTAGAGGTTTGGTGACTGCACTTAAGCAAACAAACTTTGTAACATTTGAAATGTAATGCAATGCAACACAAAGAGTCGGTCAACACACAACTAACGCATAAACTGGCTGATTACGTTCTTCCACAGATTGCTAAACTAAGCGAGAGAATTGAAGCAAACGCGATCAGCCGAGGGCAGGAGGCAAGGCCTCGCGTTGTAAAGTTCCAACCTGGACATCGCTTCCATGCTCGCTGCTACTCAATTGACATCCTTACGAGAGAGAGAGCGAGGCTCTACCTCGGTAAACAACAACAACCACCACCATAACAACAACCACCACCACATCCACAACCAATCACCGCAACCACCACCACCGCAACCACCACCACCGCAACAACCACCACCACAACCACCACAACCACCACCGCAACCACCACCGCTACCACCACCACCGCAACAACCACCACCGCAACAACCACCACCGCAACCACCACTACCACCGCAACCACCACCACCACCACCACAACAACCACCACCACCACAACAACAACCACCATAACCACCACCACAACCACCACAACCGCGATGAGAATTTCTCACCTCGGATTTCAGTGTACGGGCGGAGCGGCAACTTCCTGGTCCCTCGCGACGTCACGCGGCAGCAGGTGACATGACGTCACTTGCGGGGTACGATGACACTCCCCTCCCACAATGAGCGGCTCGAAACTCGCGACGACTTTCACGAAAACATTATGTTAATGAGCCGCCAGTTACTGGGCGTGGCTTTGCCCAAATAAGGATTGGCACTGGGACAGATATCGACAGCGGCCGAGCGGAGGTGACGTCACGCTCGAGAGCGCGGTGGTTGGGGGTGGGTGACATGACGTCACTAGCGAGGAACACCTCCCCCTGGCGTTTGACGCCGATGAGGTTACGCTGAGCGGTGACGTCAGAGAGCGGGGTCAGAGTTCAAGTTTGTTGAAATGAAGGGAGCGAGAGTTTCGACTCAGCCTCAAACGAGTACCCGGTGCGGTGTGTCAACATCGCCACTGGGGAGACAAAGGCGGCCGGGTGTGGTGCTGGACACCCACCCCCTCGTGTGCCGTGACGACCTCCATCGGTGCTGCTCGCGATGAGCAGCACTTTGTACATGTCGTTGCTTGGCTCTCCAGCACACTGCTGGCGACATTTCACGATGACATTTTCACGTCCATGAAAAGAGAATCGCCATACTAACCGATGCCGTTTTTTGGAAAAATTAGCCCAATTTTCCTAGCTTTATTTTTCAACGAAACGTGCATTCCTTGGTTGTGTTTAGCCTGAGTAGACTATATATTACGTTAAAAAGTGTGGAATTTCATGCATGAAATTTTCGAATATAAAAAAGTTAATCGGCATACTGTGCCGATTTTAGGCCAAATAAGCCCAACTTTCACAGCTTTATTTTTGGACGAATTTTAATTCCTCTATTGTATTTAGCCTTAGTATGCTATGTATTACATTAAAAGTGGGAATTTTCACCGTGAAATTTGAAGTAAAAAGATCAAATCGACAAAGTTAACCTATGCTGTTCTTGGCCAAAATTTTCATAGCTAGATTTTCCAAGAAAAAGTGAATTCCTCCATTTTGTTAAGCATTAGTATGCTCTATATTACATTAAAAGTGGGAAATTTCACGTCCCATAAATCAAATCGGGGATACTTATGCCGGTTTTAACCAAAATAAGCCAAATTTTCATAGCTTTATTTTTCAACAAAAAGTTAATTCATCAATTGTATTTACCCTTAGTATGCTATGTATTAGATTAAAAGTGGAACATTTTATGATGAAATGTGCACGTCCCAATATAGAATATCGGCATACTAACTGATGCCGTTTTTGGCCCATAATGGCCAAATATTTGCAACTTCATTTTTCAACAAAAGTGCAATCCTCGGGTATGCTTAGCCTTAGTATCCTATATATTACGTAAAAAAGTGGGAAATTTCACCATGAAATTTCATAAGTAAAAAGTGTGCATGACCCAAAACTTTTTTTTACAAGCAAGATACATCAGCAACAATGAGGCCATTTGCTGAATTCTTGGCTTCCCTATCCATGGCCATCCACCCACAGTCGTCCATTTGGCAATTCACCTGCAAATGGTCAACGCATCTTGGTCACCAAAGGAAATGCCCAACAACAGGCCCTGGCTCTACACCCTTATGGCGTTCTTGGTTTTGTGTCCAAGTGACCCATTTGCTGCCAACCTGCTCTACCATTAAGTTCCCTCCTACTATACATGGACTGCAAAAAAAATAGAAGCGAAGTGCTGCTGACGGTGAATCAGATGCCTTCGGACGAGTCGACACAGTTCATCCCAACAATCAGCAGTGCTACTTTCTCCCAATGCTTTTCAATGTTGCCAAAGGGCACAAATCTTTCCAAGACCTATAAGCAGTGGAACGAGTTGTCTGTCAAACATACAGGGAAGCTTGCAATCTTCGTACAATTCTTGCGCATGATCACCTTAATCATAAAGCTATGACAGAAGCTTATGTTGGTCAGTCCCCTTTCCAACTGACATTGCTCTTCTGCATGACTCATCAAGTTTGCAGCCCATCTAACCCCATGGGACTCTGGCAAAAATACAAAGAGGGCATGAGTGAGGACATCCTCCAAGGAGTTCAATAACAAAATACAAACCTGGACGACAACTTTCTGATGTTATCTTCAAACAGGCCCTCATCCTCCTTCACGACAAACTGCACTCCATTGCTGGAAAATACTTCACGTCTATGGGACTACCAACACCCTACAGGGACAACCTGCATGCCCTTGCTCAAGAGATCCTAGTGAAATATGCTATTATTCTTGACAGAATCTTACATTTTTTTGGGAAAATTAAACAAAGCTGATGGATGCACAAATAGAAGCCTACAAGGAAATCTTGGAAGACATTGAGACTACAAATCGAGTCATTTGTATCCTTGATGCACCTGCCAGTACTGGGAAGACCTTTGTTTAGAAACTGCTCCTCGCTAAGGCTCGCCAGAGAGAGATAATTGCTCTAGCTGTGGCATCATCGGGGATTGCTGTGTAAGTCGATGTGTGTGTGTGAGTCGATGTGTGTATTTGAGTCCATATGTGTGTGTGTTTAGGTCCATGTGTGTGTGTGTAAGTCGGAGTATCTGTGTCTTTTTTGCCCAGGCAATGCCAGATGTTTGTGTGTGTACGTCGATGTGTGTGTAAGTCCAAGTGTGCATATTAGTCCATGTGTGTGTGTTAGTCCATGTGTGTGCATGGCTTCATGTAAGTCACTGTGTGTGTGTCTATGTGTGTCAGTTGATGTATGTACGTCGATGTGTATGTGTGTTAGTCCATGTGTGTGTTATACCATAGGTGCTCGCTAACAGCACTTGCCCCTACAGTCTGTTAAGGCTATATGGGGGATCTTTGATCTTTGTTAGTTCATATTTGTGTAAGTCAATGTGTTTGTGAGTCGATATTATGTGTGTATAACACCATGTGTGTGTATCTAAAGTCCATGTCTATGCGAGTCCGTATGTGTGGAGGCCAATGTGTGCGAGTCTCTGTGTGGAGGAGTAATATAGGGATGTGACCTCATGCTCGTTGTTCAGTGCGATGACGTCATGCGCGCTGGGCGAGGTGATGACGCCACGTCTCCTCTCGGTACTTAAGGGGGACCACGTAACGAACGCGGGGTTACTGTAGGAGCCCGGGAAAGAGAGCGGTTGAAGAGCCAGCCAGGGGTAGAGCTCAGGGAGTCTGGAGACAAGCCGGCCGTAGTGATAAAAGGTGCTGCTCTCCTCGGTCGGTCGGTCGGTGTTGGCTGAACCCCCGATCTGACTCGAGAGAGAGAGCCTTGGCGCTAGCCGAGCTAGGAACAGACAGAGTGAAGGTTCGTGTGAAGAAACCTAGTGAAGGACACTTACCCCTGGGGAAGTTATCCAAAAACCCTTAATAAATAACTGGCGCAAGCCCTTAACTGAAGACCTGCCTCCGTGTCGTCATTGCACTTCAACATATGTGTAATGCGAGCATAAACGGGGTGGTTGCTGGCCTCCGCGCCAATCACACGGAGCATGTGGGAGGAGCCACTGCTCACCTCGGCTCCAATGGGAGACGAGGTGAATGCGGGGTGGAGACGGGGGCAGTACGGGAAGGAGGAGTCAGGGTCACGTGATGGGAAGGATATAGGGAGAGAGCCGGAAGAGATCGGGAAGTTGAAACGGAGCGAGAATAGTGGAAGCCACGCTGGGCAGTGCGGGAGATGGCGCCATCTGCCACGTGGTGGAGCAGCGCCATCTGCCACGTGGTCGAAGACCTACGCACACCGTCGGCCAGCGGTGTGCGTGGGGTAGACGGGGCTAGCAGAGTGTGAGAGGCTAGCAGAGTGTGCGGGGCACACGTGGCTTGTGAGTGACTAGCAGAGTGTGCGGGGCACACGTGGCTAGTGAGTGACTAGCAGAGTGTGCGGGGCACACGTGGCTAGTGAGTGACTAGCGGAGTGTGCGGGGCACACGGAGCGAGCGGTGTGGCTGGCGGCGTGTGCGGGGCACACGGAGAGAGCGGAGCGGCCACCAGCGAGGGCGGGCCACACGGAGCGTCGCGGGGCGCGCGGCGGAGGCGGCGCGGGTCCAGGCGAGGACCAGCGGGGTGCGATACGAAGAACCTAAATAAACGACAACGGAGACCAGGAAAGCCTGACAGAGTCGTTTATTACATATGTATGTGAGTCCATGTGTGTGCGTGGGTCCTTGTTGTGTGTAAGTCCATGTGTGTGTCTCTTAGTCGATGTGTGTAAATCCATGTGTAATTAGGTCGATGTGTGTGTGAGAGTCTACGTGTTTGAGTCGCTGTATGTGTGTACGTCGAATTGCGTGTGTAACTCCATGTGTATCTGAAGCGAATGTCTGTGCGTGTGTGTCTAAGTCCATGTGTGTGTGTGTCTTTTTCGCCCAGGCAACGCCGGGTACTTCCCGCTCGTACTCTTATATCAGCGCACTTCGTCTATCTGTGATGAACACTGCACTTTCCATCGTTTTCATGCAGGGGGCGCTGCAAACCTACGCGCCCCCTGCATGAATGATGGAGGCGCAGGGACAGACGTTAGCTCACGTTGGAATCGATCTGCAGACGGCGGTTTTCTGGCACGGTTAGCTCTATGTCGCCTTATCTCCACCCTGCAATCCCAACCAGGTGAAAGTCCGCATCGAACCGAACCCCAGTAAGGCCATCTACTTAACGACAAGAGAAAATTCACACGAAATGTTGTTTTCAATGAAGGCTTCCAGATGTAAAATTATATAAGCTTCAATGAAGAAATAAAATTATCTAATTCAAAACGGAGCATCGGGAGTTTGCGTGGATGCGTCGTTCGTGCGCAATTTTTTTCGTGACTTTCCTGGCCCAAGGCCGTAAATGGTTGTGAGGGGGCTGTAGGCGGTCAGGCTTGCTTCAACCCATGGTTGTGAACATCCAGACGTTAATCGGCAAGGACCATTTCTTGTCCAAATTCGCCAACATTTAAGACGTCATGCAAATTTCGAATGAGTGTTGTGTGGAGAATGTATCTGTAGTGTTGATATGCGCTGGCAGTAGGGATCGTGTGTCAGCGCGTGGTGATTGGCTGTGTGTTGGTGACGCGCGCTGACAGTGAGGGATCGTAGGTCTGCGCGGGGTCATGGGTTATGTGGTGGTGATTGGCTGTGTGTTGGTGACGCGCGCTGACAGTGAAGGGATCGTGTGGCAGCGCGTGGTGATTGGTCGACTAAGGTGGGTGCTCACATCGCGGTCCGCATAGGCTCCGTCTCCTCGGGAGCGGAGGGCTTCTATAAGGCGGTGCGCGGGGGCGCTCGGGGAGTTGGTGACCAGTGAAGACAGAAGACGGAGGAGGAAGAGATAGGGCCCTGAGACCCCTAGTCCCGCTGTCCTTGTGGGGACCGGGACCCTGTGTGGCTCAAAGGTGGGACCTTGGGACCCGGGGCCGGACGTCCGTGTGAGGGCCGGGCCGCGGGACCCAGAGGTCGTGACCCACATCCAAGCTGGGGTGGGTCTGTAGGTTCCCCCGGATGCTATGGGGCTGGAATGCCCGTGTGTGTGTAGCCGGGTGGAACGTGTAGCGTGAGCTGTAGTAACCACACGTGTCGGGTGGAACGTGTAGCGTGAGCTGTAGTAACCACACGTGTCGGGTGGAACGTGTAGCGTGAGCTGTAGTGACCACACGTGTTATTGTGGCAAGACAAGTGTTAATAAAGTGTGCTACCCGTCAAGTGGTCTCCCGCCGTCATTCACAATACTACAACTGGCGTCTGGAGTGAAACAATCTTCCAGCCATGGATACCAGGAAGACTCATCGGACTCACGAGTGTGACCGGGAGGAAAACCACGACGACTCGGGCCAGCAGGCATCAGGGGGAGAAGATGAGGAGATGCCGGCGCCACAGGACCCCTCATGGGTGCCCAACGAGCGGCTAGGGGCTGATGCCGGACTCCGCGACGCGCACTCCCGCCTGGCAGAGCTACTACTCGCCGCGGCGTCCATCCTAGCGGAGATCACCACGTCTGGAGGAGCGAGAACGTCGACGGACATTGAAAGGGCTCACGTTGTTGATTCCCGCCAAAACGATTTTGAAATTCCCGCCATTTCTGCTTAGCGGTCATCTATTGGCGGGAACTGCGAGCAACACGTAACGGGAGTCCTCCAATCCCTGCCGCTTACGTCGTCAGCGCGCGCTGCGGGCCGCCATCAGCCACCCGCCATAGGGGCTGCCATTTTGCAGGTTGACGGTGCGGCGCGGGAGAGTCACAAGGCAGAGGATGACATCATTTTCCAGCAGCGTCTTCCCGCGTTGACCGCCTTCAAGGCAGAAGGCGGGGACTGGGGCGCATTCCAACGAAGATTTCTCGCCCATCAAGAGATGTCGGCCTGGTCCGACGCTACGGCGCTGCGGGCACTGCCTGCCATGTTGGACGATGACACGCTCGCGGCCTTCAGGTCCGCACCGAGATCGGACCGCTCCACGCTCAAGGCTGCGCTGGGCCTCATGGCCAAAGTGAACGGACCACCTTCGGCCTGCCGCCACCAATTTTACGAGCGACGGAAGGCGGACACAGAGACCGCGCTCGCCTACCGCACGGCGTTGTTGGCTCTCGCCGATGCCGCGTTCCCTCGTATGGACGAGGAGGGGCAGGACGCTATGGTTTTGGAACAACTGCTGAAGTTGGCGCAGGACCTGGGGGTCCCCATCAACACGGCCGACGAAGTGGACATATGTTCATTGCGTGTTGCAACGAGTATCCAGGCGCACGAGGTCCTGAAGCGGAAACAGGTGGTCGTCTGCACTGCTGCTGCGGTCTCAGCTCCGGCCCCGGTGGTCACCGAGCCCCAAGTCGTTCGCCCACGGGAGGAGGCGTTCGCTGCAGCACGAACGGGGGATTGGAGGTCGGGGGGTCGTTCGCCTCTGCGATCGACCCGCAAGCTGGAGCAACCGAGACCTCCGACGTCCCTCATCACGTGCTTCAACTGCGGCCTTCGGGGCCACGTGGCGTCCGGGTGCCGCGCTCCACGTCAGCGCGCCACGGGACCTCGGTTGGACGACGACCAAGGCCCCAAGTCGTCCCAACTACCCCCGGCAAGTCGCGGCACTTCACATGCTCGGCCTACATACACGACACACATGGGCCGTCGCTTTGCGGTGGAGGATGTGCGATTGGGGGTCGGGGATTCGGTTCGAAGAGGGGGGTTCGTACGGGGCCGGGGGGACATTAAATGGTCCGAGTTGGGCCACAGAATAGTGGCCGCGGCGACCGGTTCGTCGGTCATTACGGGATTCATAGACGGGGTCGAGGTCAGGGTGTTGGTGGACACGGGAGCGTCGGCGACTATAATTTCCGACCTCATTTATAACATTCTCCCCGTCCAATGTCGACCTCTGCTTCCGGTGGACGTGCCATTTGGGGGCTCGTTGGGTATTATCGGTCAGATTCGGGCGACCATTTGCATAGGGGATATTAAATTGGCGGGACCTGTTTTCGTCTCCTCTTCCCTAGCGGTTCCTTGTCTGTTGGGCACAGATTTTTTGGCTAAGATGCCCATTAAAATTTTCGTGGATCAACGTTGTATTGAGCTGCCATTGGGTTGCCGTATTTCATTTTTATCTAACCCTACTGAAATACGGACGGCGTGCGCGACGATCCAAGCGCTAGCGACACAGACGGTGCACGTGCCCCCGGGTTCGCAGATGTTGATACCCCTCCGGTTGCGGAAGCCATTGGGTGGGGAGACTGCGGGACAAGGCATGCTTTTGGGTCCATCGAATAGAGCTGTCGGGGGTCTGCATTTGGCGGTGGCTCAAACGTTGGTTCGGGCTGACGGGGACCCGTTCGTTATGGTGTTAAACGCTGGTTCGCGGCCGGCCGTTATTCCGCAGGGCACCGTGCTTGCTCACGCGGCACGGGTCCCTGCGGAAGAGCGCCTTGTTGCACATGTTGATCCCGTCCCGGCGCAGAAAATTCTATCGGGTGATGACCTTGAATGGGTCGATTCGCTGTGTGCGGACTCCAGTGATTTGTCAAGGGTGCAATTGGGTGCGCTGCGTGCTCTGCTGATCGAATTCTCCGATGTGTTCAGCACGCACAAATATGATATTGGGTGCACAGACCTGTTACGCCACCACATTGAAACAGGCGATGCAGCACCAGTCCGGCAGAATCCCTTCCGGCTGAGTCCTGCCGAGAAGGAACACGTTCAATCGGCCGTCAATGACATGCTGACGGCCGACATCATTTCGCCCTCATCCAGTCCGTGGGGAGCACCTATCATTCTGGTTAAAAAGCAAGATGGGTCCTTGCGTTTTTGTGTAGATTTCCGTCGCCTGAATAAAATCTCCGTGGCTGACGCGTATCCGCTCCCCAGAATGGATGAGTCCCTGGACGCATTGTCTGGGGCGCAGTATTTTTCTACACTTGACTTACTGTCGGGATTCTGGCAGCTGCAACTCGACGATGAGTCTAAACCTAAGACAGCATTTCGGACCCCAGGGGGCCTGTTCCAGTTTAATCGGTTGCCCATGGGACTCCACTCCGCTCCCGCGACGTTTCAGCGCCTTATGGAATTGGTTTTGTCGGGTCTGCAATGGGATACTTGCTTAATTTACCTTGACGATGTCATTGTTTTCAGTAAAACTTTTGAGGAACACCTCCAGTGATTAAGAGGGGTGTTCTTGTGGATGCGATTGGCTAAGTTGAAGTTTAAACCGGCGAAATGCCACCTTCTGCGGAAATCCGTGAGGTACTTGGGCCACATTGTCGATTCTTCAGGCATCTCCACTGATCCCGCGAAGACGAACTGTGTCAGTTCATGGCCAACGCCCAAGTCTGTTTCTGAGGTCCGCAGCTTCATTGGTTTTGCGTCCTACTACCGCCGATTCGTTGAGCATTTCGCCACCATTGCCAAACCCTTGCACGCTCTAACAGCCAAGGGAGTCAGGTTTCGATGGGGGCCAGAGGAGGAGGCCGCGTTCTGCTCCCTTCGGGACGCCTTGGTGGGTGCCCCGCCCTTACGTTACCCTGACTTTACGAGTCCCTTCTTGCTGGATACTGATGCTAGTAACACGGGCATTGGGGGGGTGCTCTCACAGGTCGTTGAGGGAGTTGAACGGATGGTCACCTATGGTATCAGGGTTTTGTCGCCTACGGAACAGCGCTACTGCGTCACCCGTCGCGAGTTGCTGGCTATTGTTTTTTTGTGCAGCAATTTTGACCTTATCTCTATGGCCGTCATTTAACGGTCCGGACGGACCACGCGGCGCTTCAGTATTCATTGAGGGTCGCCCAGCCCTCGGGCCAATTGTCACGGTGGTTGGAAGTCCTCCAGGACTATCAATTTACGACCACTTACCGTAAGGGGTTGCGCGACACCAACGCGGATGCCCTGTCGCGGTTGTCGCCTAGTCCTGAATGTGCGTGCTTGATGGGGTCGGCGCGCTGTAAACCGCCAGGTGCTGTGCCCGAGAGTGAGTTGGTCGCGGCCACGAATGCGCCGATGGTTGACGTTCCCGCTACCCCTGCGGGCGGGGACTCGCTACTCTCACTGTCTCTCATTGAGTGGGGCCGACTCCAGATGGCTGACAGCTCCCTGCTCGCGTTGCGTCGTAGGGCGGGGGGTCCCGAGGAGGGTCGAACACGGGCTGGCTCCTGGCTGCTCAAGCAGGGCCTGCTAATGAGGTGGGACAATATGTCCCGGCGGCACGTACTCGTCGTGCCTTCCGCTATGCGGGGCAAAGTTGTTTTGGCTGCACACGAACGCCTCTTACATCTGGGGGTAAACAAAACGCTTGCTCTGCTCCAGCGGGACTATTATTGACCGGGGATGGGGAGCGATGTGGTCAATATACTGAAGGGGTGTGTGATTGCGCCAAACGGAAACCACCGCCCTTTGCGCCAAATCCACCACTGCAGTCTATTCAGGTCTCGCGCACCAATGAGCTCGTTGCGCTGGATATTTTGGGGCCTTTTCCTGTCACGCCTAGGGGTAACAAGTACCTGTTGGTTGGTGTGGAATACTTTACCCGATGGCCTATGGCATGGCCACTCGCCAACCAGTCAGCGGCGGCCGTGGCGGACGCTTTTGTCCAAGGCTACGTCTTGGACAAGGGGGCTCCCGAACGCTTGCTGACCGACCAGGGAAATAATTTTTCGAGTAAATTGCTGCAGGAGGTGTGCGACCTTTTGGGTACTAAAAAGGTGCGTATCTCCCCGTACCACCCACAGACTGACGGGATGGTGGAGCGACTCCACAGGACTTTAACCTCCATGTTGTGCCAGCAGGTGTGCGAGGCACAGGTTGACTGGGACTTGCAGGTCCTGGGGGTTTTCGCCGCGTATAGAATGGCCCCCACGCAGCTACGGGGTTTTCCCCATTTTATCTGATGTATGGTCGGGAGGCCGATCCGCCCATGGAGACTCAGCTGGGACTTTCCGTGCCACGGCCTAATTCCAAATTGACCGACCATATTAAATTTAACATTGCTAAACTCGCCGAGGCACGGGAGGCAGCACGGCTTAATTCGAGATCTCGGCAAGTCGCCAACGAGCGCTTGCGTGCACGGAAGGTGTCCGTGCACGATTGGAAACCGGGCGATAGGGCCTGGCTGCACTGCCCTCATGCACCTTTGGCTACGTCACCTAAATTGTTGAGGCCATGGCGGGGACCCGTGGAGGTCGTGCGGGTTGCACGCCCCCAGTGTGTTCAGATAAAATGGGGAAAGCGCTGGTGGTACGTTCACCCCTCCCGGCTAAAACCGCTCTCGCCACCATATGGCCTTCCTTTGTGTCGTGATGACCGAGCAGGTGATGTGACCGACGACCCGGGGAGGGAGATTCTTTCGCCTGATCCTCACATGTTTTCGCCTGATCCGCTCCCAGGTGTCCGGGAACTGACGGCTGCCGACCACCGGCGACCAGATCCCCGGGGCACGGCCGGTTCTTCCAGGCCCGAACCGTGCCTTCCTGGGCTGCCGGTGCCACCGGACGGTCGACAGCGTCTCGTCCCGTATGACGGACCGGCCAGGCGGACTCGCGCTAGGTCGCGCAACTTTTCCTGACCGAATAAATGGGGTGGGGATGCGGGCCGACGCGGCCGGAGCGTCTCGTCACTACGTTCCCCGTCCGCTCGACCGCTTTATCACCCGTTCAAGGAGCGTGCGGAAGGGGGATCGGTAGTCAAGGAGACACTGGACACGTTTTTTTTCGGAATAGCTTTATTGTGTTGCTCGTCAGTTTGTACATAGGTTGTGTTGTGTTGTTGTGTTGTTGTGTTGTTGTGTTGCGTTGTTGTTGTGTTACGGGGCACACTTCGGGAGTGGGGTTTTTTTTGTTGGTTTGTTGTTGTTTGGCAGCCGGGCCGGCTGCGAGCTATGTGGGGGGGGGGGGGGGGGGGGGGTGATGTAGTGGTGATACGCGCTATTGGTAGGGATCGTGGGGTAGCGCGTGGTGATTGGCTGTGTGTTGGTGACGCGCGCTGACGGTGAGGGATCGTAGGTCAGCACGGGATCATGGGTTATGTGATGGTGATTGGCTGTGTGTTGGTGATGCGCGCTGACAGTGATGGATCGTGTGGCAGCGCGTGGTGATTGGTTATGTGCGCTGACACAAGAAGGGATCGTGTGGCAGCGCGTGATGATTGGTCGGCTAGGGTGGGTGCTCACATTGCGGTCCGCATAGGCTCCGTCTCCTTGGAGCGGAGGGCTATATAAGGCGGTGCGCGCGGGCGCTCGGGGAGAAGTTGGTGACCAGTGAAGACGGAAGACGGAGGAGGAAGAGATAGGGCCCTGAGACACCTAGTCCCGCTGTCCTTGTAAGGACCGGGGCCTTGTGTGGCTCAGAGGCGGGACCTTGGGACCCGGGGGCCAGACGTCCGTGTGAGGACCGGGTCGCGGGACCCAGTGGTCGGGATTCGTACCCAAGCTGGGGTGGGTCTAGAGGTTCCCCCGGATGCTACGGGGCTGGAATGCCCGTCTGTGTGTAGCCGGGTGGAACGGGTAGCGTGAGCTGTAGTAACCACCAGTGTCAGGTGGAACGTGTAGCGTGAGCTGTAGATACCACACGTGTCAGGTGGAACGTGTAGCGTGAGCTGTAGTGACAACACGTGTTACTGTGACAACCCAAGTGTGAATAAAGTGTGCTACCTGTCAAGTGGTCTCCCGCCGTAGTTTACTATACTACACATACATACAGACATTATATTAATGCATATTACATACAGACATGTTATATACTCACGAGCATAGTGTGATTCTTAGAGGACCACGGTGTGAAGCTAAGAATTTGAATGAGTTCATCTTCTTGGTTCTTTCGGTAAAGTCCTTCTATGTAACTTACCGAAAGAACCAAGAAGATGAACCCCTGCAGTCACGAAAGCTTTAAATCGAATTTCGAATGAGATTCGAATATCACACTTCAATGTACTTCGTTCTAATCTGTAACACTAGTTTATGATATAAATTTATAGCGTTAAAATGTATCGCTCATAGCTTATATTGTTAGAGTTCACAACATTATAGTTTACTATAACACTAGTTTGTAGTGTTATTTTAAAGCGTTACAATGTATAGCTCATAGTTTAAAGGTTATATTGTTAGAGTTTATAATGTTAGAGTATGCAATGTGAGTTTACAATTTGAGAGTTTGTTGAAGTGCCATGTTCTCGTGGGACCCGACACGGATTTGGAAATAATTGCTATGATCATGTCTGAGCTGGGATGAGCGACGAATGTTTACTTTGTTTAATCATAACTGTGTGTAGGTTAATGTCATCGGGGCTTAGTGAATACTACTCATGAATGAACTCATACTTATTTCGGTAGAAATTTGAAATCGTGTTGGTAGAACAAGTCGCCTGCCTTTTCAAGACGAATTGGTATCTTCAAGTGCGTCCGTAAAAATATTGCTATAATGCACAGCATAGGGAAGGCTGCCTTTTTCGGGAGATGTAGTTTGGCTAAGGCGCTGTGGCCGTGTGATGACACGGATTCTGAAGCAATGGAGTTAAACACTCGCTGCTTGGCCCCGTCGACAGCAGCGAAGGCTGTCATATACCGCCCCATTTACGAGTTGGCTGTTTGGGGCTGTATAATGTGTTTAGTTGAAGGTGCTAGGTGTTGTTTTCTTCTAACAGCTACTAACGTGCGTGTGTTGTCTGTTTTTAGGATTTGGCCATTGATGTTGTTCTTTTTATTGGGCGTTTTTTTGTTGAGTTCTGTCACTTGAGTGTTGCAGTTTGTTTAAGAATTCGTCACGTGAGCGTGGTGTTTTGATTGTGGGATTTAGTTTTTGTCACAATTTGTGATTCTTATAATAATTGTAACGATTCATAATCTCATGAGTTTATGATTCTGTGCGTGTATTTATACAAATATATTCCGTCTTTTGTTATTCGATTACATATCGCAGTGAAAATCGTGATTGTAATATGACCATGTTGTAATTGTAATAATTGTGTCCGATCCTTGCATGTACACTATACATACATATTAGCGATTCTTATACGACCACACTGTGATTCTAATGCTTCTAATGATATCATAATACCTACTAATACACTAGTTTATAATCGTTTAATGTTTAGTGTTATCGTTTATAGTATTAGTTTACATGTTATAGAGTACAGTTTATCCCCGACATAAGTAGGGATTAGGGACTGGTACGTTGATGAAGGATTAACTACGGGGACCTTTCCCCTCAAGGAACACGTGTTAATCGGGTAGACAGCCAAGATGCTGCCGGGTAAGGGCACACTTGTGTGACGGAGATCCTCCACCTGAAAATCTCTTAACATGTTTTTTCTAGGAACATTATGAAATAAAGACCGTACAAACATTTGTTAAAAATACGTTTTTATTCATCTGCAATCATTTTTACGTCAAAACTCGAAGGGAATATTTATTATGTCCTATGTTCACACATTTCCAGTACAATGCAAACCATTTCCGTTCCAGGAATACCAAAGCGTTAAAATATAATTCACCATGATTTCCTTATTAGTTAACCACATTTGTTCACTCTGCGTCTATGTTGAAGTCAAGGCCATATATCCAACGAACGCGCCATCAATGTACATTCTGAAAACCGGCTATCTAAAGCCGATTAATACCTATCAAAAAAAGCTAAAATGTTGAGTAAAGATGTACCTACAGACGCATTCCAACTTTAGCTCAACAGGAACACTTAACGACTACAATTGAACCCTCTCACAACCAGTGCTCTTCACACCACTTCGGCAAGTAATCCGATAACATTACAAACCACCACTGTGCACGTCACGAAACTCTCCCAAAAACTGTAGAACTAAAATGGTCAAAATTATAACCAAAAAGTACTCTATACCGATTAAAAGGTATAACCACATGACATAATATGTTTTCAGTCACCCCGAGCTCTCTGGTTGACTCTCGAGCCACTCCATTACATCCAGCCATCTCTCGGGATCCAACTGCATGGGATCGAAGGTGGAAACTTCTTCAGGACTCATTGCAGCACCTTGAATTTCAACTTTTGATTTCAGTTTCCTATCATTGTGAACCTTCTGATGCCTGTTCATGGTTGATGACCGTGCAAATGCCTTCCCACACACAGGGCACAGGAATGGCGTCTCGCCCGTGTGTGTTCTCTGATGGTTCTGAAGAGTTGACGAGTGTGCAAATGTCTTACCACACACAGGGCACAGGAATGGCTTCTCGCCCGTGTGTGTTCTCTGGTGTCTCTTAAGATGTGATGACCGTGAAAAGGACTTCTCACACACAGAGCAATTGAATGGCTTCTTGCTCCGTGTGCGTGGGGCTGTGGAGAGCCTCTCTGCTCCATGTGAGCGTAGTAACAGCAGCGGTGTTATTGAGTCAAAAGTACGCTATCGGCCGCAAGGATGTTTAGCGTTGAGTTTTGGATTTTGTTAACTGCTGAAACAAGAACGACACTCGCGTCTAACCGAGACGCAAAAAAATCCCGCTAATTTAACGACGAAAACGTTTAAGAGTTTATCCGCGAAAATAGACACTTACTTGGAGATTCACGGTATATCGATGTCTGAAACCCGTCTGAAGATGTCGCCACGAACTCTCCCGACACAAAGTCGCCTAAATGTCGACACAGCAATTGTGCTCGCCAGGCTGAGTTGTCTCGCGGTTGAAGGGCGATGAGCAGAGCGACGAGTCGAGCATCCAACCTCATCAATTTCCCTCTCGAAATGGCATTGAGCTCTGCTTCTGAGCCGCCTTATAACTCCCCCCCTAGGATCCAATCCTTTGTCTTTCAGGATATTTGCATTCGATTGTTAATTTTGGAAGGTACAATCCGCATGTCTATTAACATACCGAAGGGTAATGTGCCCATTGTGCTTCATGCATGAATATGTAAGTGCATCTCAGTGTGTAATTGTGCGCCTATTTTGAATAAATCGAAAAGCTTTGTCCTCGATTTAAAGTGAATGCAGAGAAATTAGCATGTAACTTTAGAAAAGGAAGAGAGCGCCTTCTCGACGAGGGAGTGAACCCCAATAGGTAATATTATTTTACAGCGTTGCAATGGATAGGTTGTAGTTCATAGGTTATAATATTATGTTTCACTATGATAGCGCTTAAGATGTGAGAGTCTACAATATCAGAGTTGATCAAATGCGACCATCAAGGGCGTCAATTAGTTAAGTTTGATCAGTCTTTGATCAAAGGCGTCATCCCATCACGGAACACCACCTCCCTGCGTATATAACAGCAACAGAAGCAACTACAGCAGCAACAACAGCAGCGACAACAACAGCAGCAACATCACATTTCGAGGGCGGCGCAGCTACTTCCGATTCTGCTGCCAAGCTGTTTGTAGTCGGGACCTGCTCTTGCAGGACCCCACACGTCTTTGGAAATGATTGCGATGATCATGTCTGAGCTGAGAATTAAGTCACTCAAGATTACTTTGTTTAACCATAACTTTAGGTAGGTTAGTGTCATCGGGGCTCTGTGAATACTACTTATGAATGAAATCACACTCCTGAATAACCGACATTGTACTAATGTTGTACTAATTTTGGTTGATCTAGTAGAACAAGGCACTTGCCATGTCCAGACGAATTCTTATCAACAACAGTGTCCTTAAATATGATGCTAAAATAAATGTTAAAGCTGGATTTAACGTGCACCTCTTAACCCCTCCCTCGCATTTACGACTAACGATTTGCATTTGCACGTAACATATATTAAAGTCCATTAAAATGCTAATACGACCATATTGTTATTCTAAAAATTGAATGCGATTCTTGCCCTGTACCCCCCCCCCCCCCACAGTTCACATATCCGACCTCCGGTTCGATTGAACAGATAATTGACATACATATCTGTATGTCCCCCAAGTTGCTCCGCCCATGGCGGGGTCAGGTAAAGGTCATAGAGGTGGGTGATGTAAAGACAGTGCATCAACTAAGGGACAAGATAGAGAGAGTTCGAGAAGGGAAGGCGAGACCAAGTGTGGGCGGAGGTTCACGTCGAGAATGAGAGAGGGGGAGGAACGAGGTTTGGGGCTGTTTTGGCTGGTTGCTGTCTCGTCGTCGTCGTTGCTATATCGTGACGCCTGGGGTCTGAAACCGCGTTAAAGGCTAAATAAAATAACCCTCTGCAGTCTGAGTCCGGAGTCATTGCAATTGTAATGATTCATTATTTCACGTGCTAATATTGGGTTTGTGCGATTATTTTACATATTCATACTGAATATTGTTATTTGATTCCATTTAGATGGAACATCCATCCATTAGTGGACAGCTTGATATTAATACCACCAAAGTGTTATTCAAATAATTTTAATCCCATCCTGATCCTGCACCTTCCGTTTCACATATCCCACCCTTGGTTCGCACGTCCATATTACATGCATACATGTTACATACAGACATTACATTCATGCATATTACATACATGTTACATACTCACGAGTGTGAAGCTAAGAATTCGAATGAGATTCGAATATCACAATTCAATGTACGGTGTTCTAATCTGTAATACGAGTTCACAACATTATAGTTTACTATGACACTAGTTTGTAGTGTTATTTTAAAGCGTTGAAATGTATAGCTCATAGTTTAAAGGTTATATTCTTAGAGGTTATAATGTTAGAGAATGCAATGTGAGTTTACAATTTGAGAGTTTGTGGACGTGCCCTATTCTCGTGGGACCCGACACGGATTTGGAAATAATTCGTATGATCATGTTTGAGCTGGGATGAGCGACTAATGTTTACTTTGATTAATCATAACTGTGTGTAGGTTAGTGCAACCGGGGCTTAGTGAATACTACTCATGAATGAACTCATACTTATTTCGGTAGAAATTTGAAATCGTGTTGGTAGAACAAGTCGCCTGCCTTTTCTAGACGAATTGTTATCTTCAAGTGCGTCCGTAAATATACTGCTAAAATACACAGCATAGGGAAGGCTGCCTTGTTGGGGAGATGTAGTTTGGGTAAGGCGCTGTGACCGGTTGATGACACGGATTCTGAAACAATGGAGTTAAACACTCGCTGCTTGGCCCCGTCGACAGCAGCGAAGGCTGTCATATACCGCCCCATTTACGAGTTGGCTGTTTGGGGCTGTATAATGTGTTTAGTTGAAGGTGCTAGGTGTTGTTTTCTTCTAACAGCTACTAACGTGCGTGTGTTGTCTGTTTTTAGGATTTGGCCATTGATGTTGTTCTTTTTATTGGGCGTTTTTTTGTTGAGTTCTGTCACTTGAGTGTTGCAGTTTGTTTAAGAATTCGTCACGTGAGCGTGGTGTTTTGATTGTGGGATTTAGTTTTTGTCACAATTTGTGATTCTTATAATCATTGTAACGATTCATAATCTCATGAGTTTATGATTCTGTGCGTGTATTTATACAAATATATTCCGTCTTTTGTTATTCGATGAAATCTACCAGTGAAAATCGTGATTGTAATATGACCATGTTGTAATTGTAATAATTGTATCCGATCCTTGCATGTACACTATACATACATATTAGCGATTCTTATACGACCACACTGTGATTATAATGCTTCTAATGATATTATAATACCTACTAATACACTAGTTTATAATCGTTTAATGTTTAGTGTTATCGTTTATAGTATTACAGTTTACATGTTTTAAAGTACAGTTTATCCCCAACATACTTCGGGATTAGGGACTGGTACGTTGATGAACGGTTAACTACGGGGACCTTTCCCCTCAAGGAACACGTGTTAATCGGGTAGACAGCCAAGATGCTGCCGGTTAAGGGCACACTTGTGTGACGGAGATCCTCCACCTGAAATTATCTTAACATGTTTTTTCTAGGAACATTATAAAATAAAGACCGGACAAACATTTGTTAAAAATACGTTTTTATTCATCTGCAATCATTTTTACGTCAAAACTCGAAGGGAATATTTATTACGTCCTATTTTCACACATTTCCAGTACAATGCAAACTATTTCCGTTCCAGGAATTCACCACATTTGTTCACTGTGCGTCTATGTTGAAGTCAAGGCCATATATCCAACGAACGCGTCATCAATATACATCCTGAAATCGTCTATCTAAAGTCGATTAATAGCATTCAAAAAAAGCTATATACTTGAAAAAAACGTTTAAAATGTTGAGTAAAGATGTACCTACAGACGCATTCCAACTTTAGCTCAACAGGGACACTTAACGACTACAATTGAACCCTCTCACAACCAGTGCTCATCACACCACTTCGGCACGTAATCCGATAACATTACAAACCACCACTGTGCACGTCATTAAACTATCACAAAAACTGTGAAACTAAAATGGTAAAAATTACACACAAAAGTTATCGATACGGCTTAATAGGTATAACCACATGACGTAATATTTTTTCAGTCACCCCGAGCTCTAGGTTTGATCCCCGAGCCACTCTATGACATCCAGCCATCTCTCGGGATCCAACTGCATGGGATCGAAGGTGGAAACTTCTTCAGGACTCATTGCAGGACCTTGAATTTCATCTTTTGATTTCAGTTTTCTATCATTGTGGACCTTCTGATGCCTTTTAAGAGTTGACGACTGTGAAAATGCCTTCCCACACACAGGGCACAGGAATGGCTTCTCGCCCGTGTGTGTTCTCTGATGACTCTGAAGATTTGATGAGTTTGCAAATTTCTTCCCACACACAGGGCACAGGAATGGCTTCTCACCCGTGTGCGTTCTCTGATGCTCTTGAAGAGTTGATGACTGTGCAAATGCCTTCCCACACACAGAGCACAGGAACGGCTTCTCGCCCGTGTGTGTTCTCTGATGCTCTTGAAGAGTTGATGCCCGTGTAAAGGCCTCCCCACACACAGAGCACAGGAATGGCTTCTCGCCCGTGTGTGTTCTCTGATGACTCTGAAGATGTGATGACTGTGCAAATACCTTCCCACACACAGGGCACAGGAATGGCTTCTCTCCCGTGTGTGTTCTCTGATGGTCTTGAAGAGTTGACGAGTGTGCAAATGCCTTCCCACACACAGGGCACAGGAATGGCTTCTCACCCGTGTGTGTTCTCTGATGACTCTGAAGTTGTGATGACTTTGCAAATGTTTTCCCACACACAGGGCACAGGAATGGCTTCTCGCCCATGTGTGTTCTCTGATGAGTTTGAAGAGTTGATGACCGTGCAAATGCCTTCCCACACACAGGGCACAGGAATGGCTTCTCGCCCGTGTGTATTCTCTGATGAGTTTGAAGAGTTGATGACCGTGCAAATGCCTCCCCACACACAGGGCACAGGAATGGCTTCTCGCCCGTGTGTGTTCTCTGATGACTCTGAAGATGTGATGACTGTGCAAATGCCTTCCCACACACAGGGCACAGGAATGGTTTCTCGCCCGTGTGTGTTCTCTGATGAGTTTGAAGAGTTGATGCCCGTGCAAATGCCTCCCCACACACAGAGCACAGGAATGGCTTCTCGCCCGTGTGTGTTCTCTGGTGTCTCTGAAGATGTGATGGCCGTGAAAAGGACTTCCCACACACAGAGCAATTCAATGGCTTCTTGCCTCCGTGTGCGTGGGGCTGTGGAGAGCTTCTCTGCTCCATGTGAGCGTAGTAACAGCAGCGGTGTTATCGAGTCAAAAGTACGCAATCGGCCTCGATTTAAAGTGTTTAGCGTTGAGTTTTGGATTTTTTTAACTGCTAAAACAAGAACGACACTCGCGTCTAACCGAGACGCAAAAAAATTCCCGTAAATTTTACGACGAACACGTTTAAGAGTTCATCCGCGAAAATAGACACTTACTTGGAGATTCACGGTATGTCGATGTCTGGAACCCGTCTGAAGATGTCGCCACGAACTCTCCCGACGCAAAGTCGCCTAACTGTCGACACAGCAATTGTGCTCGCCAGGCTTCGTTGTCTCGCGGTTGAAGGGCGATCAGCAGAGCGACGAGTCGAGCGTCCAACCTCATCAAGTTCCCTCTCGAAATGGCATTGAGCTCTGCTTCTGAGCCGCCTTATAACTCCCCCCCTAGGATCCAATCCTTTGTCTTTCAGGATATTTGCATTCTATTTGGTAATTTTGGAAGTTACAATCCGCATGTATATTAACATACCGAAGGGTAATGTGCCCATTGTACTTCATGCGTGAATATGTAAGTGCATCTCGGTGTGTAATTATGCGCTTATTTTGAATACATGGAAAAACACGTTCTCCATTCCCTCCATTGTCCTCGATTTAAAGTGAATGCAGCCCCGTGGCGTTGCCAAAAATCGCGTAAACACACATATGTACTTACTCACACACATGTGGACTAAGACACACACACATGGGCTTAGACACACATAGATAGACTGATACACACACAGCCCTACACACATACGACACACAGACATCTACTTGAGATACACAGACATGGATGTACACACATATGGACTCACACAAACGCATTGACTTACACACACATATTGAGTGACACACACATGTATAGACTTACATACACATGTGGACTAACACACATGTGGACTAACACACACACATGTGGACTAACACACACACATGTGGACTAACACACACACATGTGGACTAACACACACATATGGACTGACACACACATACACATGGGCGTACATGGCCACATCACAGACAGGCAGACCGTCGCAGCGTCATAAAAGCGCAGCAAAAAATGGAAAATTTAGCAACCTAAAAATAAGGAGTTTTGTGCACACAAACATTATTATTGTAATGTTTGTCAACTAATGTGTTTAATAATAGAAAACATTGGACTTGATTTGTTAGTGTAAGAAACTTGGAACTTTGTACTTACCATAGGCGTGTTGAGGCCTTGTGCCATGCGTAGCCCCCCTCCTGGCCTACATTGGCGAGGAGGCGGAGTTGGCACGTTGCCAGGCTAGGGGCTGGGCCGCTACCCCCCCACCCAGCATCCCCCGCCCTTGCAAGAATAATGGTATGTAAGCAGTAAAATATTATTATCTACGGAGTCTGTAGTATAAACTGGACACATCGTGTTGGGGGGGAGGGGCGAAGAGGACATGAAACTGTGAAGAAATATCCGCAGCGTCATGTGTGTATGTGTTGGCTGTTAAACGCGTAAAAGTAAATGTCCCGTGAGGTGGAGCGAATGCGCATCACTTGGTAGGCTCCCCACATGAACCTCGACATTCTCAGTTTCAAAAACAATGAACATGTATTTTAAAAATACGTTTTTTAAATCATGTGTATTGTTTATATGTAAAAATGTGTGATTGTTATATTCTTTGTATGTGTATATACTGTATATAGCTATTCTATTACATTGATACGACACATTCATCCAACAGTTGACAGTGTGATTCTAATACGACTAGCGGGATTCGAATAATTGTAATTCGATTCTTATGCTGCATATCCTACCCCTGGTTCGCATATTCACTTACCATACGTACGACCACAGTGTGAGAGATTAGCATGATGTTAATGTAATAAATAAGCATGTAACCGTAGAATAGGAGGAGAGCGGCCTCCTCGACGAGGGAGTGCAACCCAACGGGTGCAATCCAAAGGGCATGAGAGCATGATTTATAATATTATATGTTTGAGTTTAACATGTGAGAGTTTACAATGTCTGAGTTGATCAAATGCGACGATCAAGGGCATCAATCGGGTGCGATTGATCAAAGTATTTAATCAAAGGCGTCATCCCATCACGGACCACCCTGCGTATATGACTTCAAAAGAAGCAACAACAGCAGCAACAACACATTTCGAGGGCGACGCTGCTACTTCTGATTCTGCTGCTTCTGCTGCCCGGCTGTTTGTGGCCGGGCACTGCTCTCGCGGGACCGCACACGTCTTTGGAAATGATTGCGATGATCATGTCTGAACTGAGAATTAAGTGACTAAATATTACTTTGTTTAATCATAACTGTATGTAGGTTAATGTCATCATGGCTCAGCAAATACTACTCATGAATGAACTCACACTGTTTGATGACAGAAATTGTAAAAAAATTGGCTGCCCGTGTAGGACAAGTCACCTTCCTTGTCGAGACGCATTCTAAACACAACACAGTCCTTAAATATATTGTTAAAATAACCTCTACACCCGATTCAACATGCAGCTCCAACTCGGCCATGAGCAACCTACAGCACGCCCAGAGACAGGAGACCACGAGGGAAACGGCCTCAACTTGAAGAGAAAGTTGACAAACTCACGGATGCCATCACCCAGCTGCTGCAACGCCTGTCGGATGAGACGCTGCGTCCCGCGGCACCATCCAGGCGAGTAAAGGAAGAGCTGAGCCCGAATCGGAAGCCGCCACCCAAACATCAGCAGCAGTAGATGGCGTGATTCTAATAGGACCACGTTGTTATTATAATAATTTTGATGCGATCAAAACCGCGCACCTCCCAGGTTGAATTCACCACTCCCGATGTGCATCTACATGTAACATAAATTCTAGCTCAGTGTAATTCTAATACCACCATAGTGTTATTCTAATATTTTTTATCCGATCCTAATCCTGCACCCCCCAGTTCGCATATACGACCTCCTGTTCGCATGTCCAAAGGACATATTACATACATACGAGCACAGTTCGCTTGCACGTACACTATTATACATACATATGCGCAAATTGTGATTGTAATACGATCACATTGTAATTCTAATCATTTTAATGATATTCTAACATTGATTTGAAGCTTTCATGACTGCAGGAATCCATACTCTTTGGTTCGTTCGATAAAGTCACGTAGGTAGAATTAAAGCTAAATAAATCACAACGTTTCGGAGGCAACACCAGTGCCTTCAGGTGAAAATCGCGATATCCGCGATGTCTGCTGCGAGCAGCACGATGTCTGCTGCAGACATCGTTTCGTGCGCTTGTGTTGCGTCCGAAACGTCGTTATTGATTTTGTTTTATTTCTACCTACGTGACTTTACCGAAAGAACCAAAGAGTATAAATATTCTAATACTGACCCTCCGTTTATGGTGTTATAAATTACGTATTAAAAAACTATTTTATAGTCGTCTAATGTTGAGTGTAATCTTTAGAGTGTTACAGTTGACATGTTTTAGAGTACAAGTGATCTCCGGTATACTACTCTGCTGGTAGAATGGTCCATCGCAATGGCACCGAATAGCAATATACAGCATTGATACACCACCCACCTCCTGCTCATTAACCATAAATATGCTAAATTCCTCTTGATATGCAAATTATTCTGTCACGGCGCTCTTTTTCCACCTCCAACCCAGCTTAAATATACGCTCCAAGCTTGGTGGTGTTTCATTCTTCACCTGAGGACGGCTGCTTGCGTTGTAGTCGAAACGTCGTGAGAATTATTTTATCATGTTTTATTTTTATTATTTTATTATTTTCCTTCTACGTGACTTTACCGAAGAACCAAGAAGATGAATCCCTGCAGTCACGAAAGCTTTAAATCGAAATTTAGTTTTTAACGTGGTTGTTTAGTAACTGCAGCTACATACTATTAACATTCCTTCCCTTTGTTAATGCTACCCCATCCCCTCCCTTTGATGCTGCTAATCCTGCATAACGCACGGGCATAATATGACTTTGAAACACCCCGCCCACCTCCTACGCATTTCCCATGAATATGCTAAATTCCTCTTGATATGCAAATTATTTTGTGAAAGGCGCTCTTCTTCCCATCTCCCCCCTCCAACTCAGCTTAAATATATGCTCCAAGCTTGGTGGTGTTTCATTCTTCACCTGAGGACGGCTGCTTGCGTTGTGGCGAAACGTCGTGAGAATTATTTTATTGTTTTATTTTTATTATTTTATTACGTCCCTTCTACATGACTACCGAAAGAACCAAGAATACTATGAACTAGTGTTTAAATTTAGAACCATATAAACGGAGGTAAGGTATTATAATCTCAATAGAAGCATTATAATCACACAATGCTCATATATATGTAGAGTCTCCGTGCAAGGATCGGATAAAAATGATAAAAATTACAACACGGTCGTATTACTCTGCAAGATGAAGGTCTCATCTCAATGTCATCGAATAGCAAAATACGGCATATTTATATATAAATACACGCACAAACCCATTATAATATAATGAGCTTATGAATCGTTACAATCGAAATGCTATATACACTATATATACACATGCAAAAAATCATAACAACCACACATGGTAACATATATAAACCACATTATTTCAAATACGTATTTAAAAATAATAAAAAAATTTTTTTAAAAAATTTGAATGTCGTTGTCCATGTGGGGAGATGGAGCGCAGTGGATCGTTTCGTCTAAGCTGCTTTTCGGCATCCGCGTGATAACCCAGTCACATCGCCTAACTCCAGTGACAGCACCTTACCCAAACTACATCTCCCCAACAAGGTAGCATTACCGCTGCTGTGTATTGTGTTTATGGGATAACAGAGGTGTGTATTATCCCATACGCCTTGCCCAAAACGAATGATTATCCGATTAACACCATAGCCGGTAAAACACTATTGGAGACAGTGTTGTTTGAGAGCAGCTATTAAAGTTGAGGTGATGGCTAGCCGATCCATGCTTCGTTGTTTGTCTCCGGAGTGATGACGGATACAAGCCAGACCAAGCGGAGACCATGTACCAGATAGGATTTTGGTTACTGATGTTCGAGTGATTGTATTGCAAGTGTGGTCACTACGCGTCTGTACGTGCTCCCTCCCGAAGCTTGGTGGTTTTTGGCAACGCCACGGGGCTGCATTCACTTGAAACTAGCAGTCGCCGCCCGCTTCGCGGGCGGTGTGTATATGCTTCGTTGGTGGGGAGTTGAAAGTGGCTGGACACAAGAGACATGTTTTGGTGATTGTTTTATATTTATTTTTGTGAGGTTATATGTATTTTTATGACACGCTCAATCGACAATATTAAAGAATGCAAGTGATTGAAATATAGAATGCAACTTATTCAAATATCTGGCGATACACGATATTCTTCGTGTACACTCCGTCTTCCTCCTCGTCGTCAGGTCCCTCAATAAGCGCGTTGATGTTGGATCTTGCCGTGACTCGCGATAGTGCCACGTACAGTTGGCCGTGCGAGAAGCATGGCGTTGGTAGATATAATCCCAGGTTGTGAACAGTTTGCCCTTGCGCCTTGTTGATGGTCATCGCGAATGCTGGGACAATGGGGAACTGTTTGCGCCGAAGTCGAAATGGGAAGTCCTTCGTGTCCAATTCGCGGCGGATATGGTTGTTCTCAAGCAGCGAGTTTAAGACCAAGTGTGGGTACTCGGAAAGCTGCGGGAGGTCGTCAAAGTCCGACAGAGCCATCCCACCTGCCGTGAGGAACTCGTGGAGGCTGTGAAGGGTCTTGAAATGTACCATTTCTTATTTTCTTTGATGCTACTAATCCTGCATAATGCACGGACATAAGCAGTACTAATCACATACCTGCATTTCCCATATCCCCTCCCTTTGATGCTGCTAATCATGCATAATGCACGGACATAAGCAGTACTAATCACATACCTGCATTTCCCATAAATATGCTAAATTCCTCTTGATATGCAATTATATATATGCTCCAAGCACGTGTGCTGTTTCATTCAGACGCTGTCGCCTCGACAGACCTGGTTTTCAACTGAGGACGGCTGCTTGCGTTGTGGCCAAAACGTCGTGAGAATAATTTTGTTATGTTTTATTTTTATTATTTTATTACTTCCCTTCTACGTGACTTTACCGAAAGAACCAAGAAGATTTACCATTTCTTCTTTGTTGGTCAGCTGGCGGTACTGGTACTCGTAATCGCGAGCCAATTCGTCGTAGAATTTATCCCAGAGAGCCTTCGTATCTGCTGGCATGGAATACAGCAGAATCGTAGCGAAGAGTTGACGAAGCTGGTACGGCATCTGAAAGAGCGAGGCTTCTTCCAGACACGCAACCGGTTCGCGATCGCTCTCAATGTAGCCTGCTCGCATGGCTGCTTCCAGCGGTTTGTTTTATTTTATTTTATTCGTAACGCACCATCTATATGCGCTCTACCATCCACCATGCCCTTGCATGGCAAAGACACAGCTCCGGTGTGCGTCAGCGTGTGTGCCATCCACAGTGACATTGGTCAGCAATTGCACCGTTCTGATCGCACACAGGTTGGCCCCTGCATCCTCTGTATGTACACACACAGACAGATGCGCTATGGGGCCACCTATTTTTTTCTTATATTAAAATGTATTTTGTTGGTGTTTTTACGTTCACGTTTACGTATTCCCATTGTGGGTGTTTTACGCATGCATCAGATTTTTGGGTTCCTCACATATGGTGTCAGAGGTGTGGGTCACTCCATTTCTCAATCGAACAATAACGGGGATCGTTTCAGTTATGACAGCTTGCAGATAGAAACATTGCATGATCGTATACTAATAATGACAGAATTTGTACCCCAGTGGAGGGCATCCCCCACCCGGCGCTTCTTACCGGTACTGTGAGACTTACAAATCCAGACCTCTCCTCCTCCTGAACCGTTCACAATACCCTGTGGTAGTACCATAATCATCTGAATGAAGCGATCACTTTCCAATGCCCATTTTGATCCCGGGAGTTACCCGGGTGGTGTCACACTGTACTCATTGTCTTAGCATGTCGCAAATTCCGATATGGCTTGTGCAACGGCCAGAGAGTGACAGCAGCGTGGGCCGGGCTGCAAGCTATTTAGACAGTTTATTACGTTTAAAAGTGCATGGGATTGGCACTCCAAAACATGATAAATGTACAGTAACGCCAACTACACCCGTGGCAAACATGATACGCGGACACATGCTGCATATTATGCAACACATGCCCTTATCATCACCAGCATGCACAAAATCTCAATTACACAACGGAAGTAGACAGCAAGCCGTCCATGGAGACGTGATCAACGTCAATACATAATAATGGTAATAAGCCGGATAAACCGAAAAGTACCCATTGTACCCATCAAACAGTCAGCTGGGTTGCCCCATGGGGGTATTGACCCATGGGCGAAACTGTAGGGGTGCGCTACGCAACTGGCCGTGGTCCCGGCAGGTGAAGCTGCCAGCTCAGTCCGCTAAGACTCACTGTATAGCGACCCCTGCCTACTCGTAAGGTAAAGTTGTTTTGGGACTCCACTAATCGCAGCACGCAGCACCCATTTTTAACATAAATATACGTAATATTAGCGTAACTACCATTCGCACACTTGCACACACACCACACTCACACAGCGCAGGGTCTGCGCCCACAGTGCACTGCAGCACTGCGGCGCAGACCTTGCCATACCTATGCTATCGCTCTCTTCGGGCGTGTTAATTATTTATTTTTATCGAATCAAAGTGAGCTGTGGCTTTTTGCCAGCTGTTTTATTTTCATCGAATCAGAGCGAGCTGTTTGGGCGGGTCCGTAAATAAATTAACGTCCAGATAAGCACGCAGACGACCAAACCAGCGTAGTTGTTTAAGATTCGGGATCGTCACAAATTGTGCGTACCTGTTCGGCATTGGATCAGTTCTGTGGGGGATCATAATTCAAATTGTATGTGTTGTGATGGTGTTAAATTGCGATGGTGACATGCTGCCAGGGATTTGGAATTGTGGTGCTGGCTGTCACTTATCTTGGGGCGCAGATCCTGACCAGGATGGCCCAGTGAGAGTTGCGTGTCTAACACGAACATTGTGGTCCCGTCATGCTGTGTCTGACGGCTTGACCTGACAGCCCGGAGATCGAGACACTCCGTGGCTTGTCTAGCCTAGTGGGCTGTGCGCTCACATGGCTCGGAGTGTGTGGTCCCGTCATGCTGTGTCTGACGGCTTGACCTGACAGCCCGGAAATCGAGACACTCCGTGGTTTGTCTAGCCTAGTGGGCTGTGCGCTCACATGGCTCAGAGAGTGTGGTCCCATCATGCTGTGTCTGATGGCTTGACCTGACGGCCCGGAGAGTGAGACACTCCGAGGTGCGTTGAAACAGTGGGCTGGAGATTCGTAAGGTTCAGGTGGAGTTGTCCTGTTACGTTGGGACTGTATCCCTCAGTTGTTAGGGTGCATGTTGTGCAGTGAGTGAACGATGGGTCTTCTCAGCTCGGTCGGTACAGCTATATGCTGCGATGCGAGTCTTAGAGAGAGACTGGGTCGTCTCAGCTCGGTCGGTGCAGCTATATGCTGCGATGCGAGTCTTGGAGAGAGACTGGGTCGTCTCAGCTCGGTCGGTACAGCTATATGCTGCGATGCGAGTCTTGTAGAGAGACTGGGTCTCAGCTCGGTCGGTACAGCTATATGCTGCGATGCGAGTCTTGGAGAGAGACTGGGTTAAAATCCCCCCGATATGGCTGACGCGTGCTACTGGTTGTGACGCCGCGTCGGAAAGGCGGTGGGGTGGTAACATGGAAATTCTGCCCCCCGATATGGCTGACGCGTGCTACTGGTTGTGACGCCACGTCGGAAAGGTGGGGGGGGGGGGGTGCTAACGGGCGACTGTCATGTCCGAAGAGCGGAGGCGAGTGTTCGTTGAGTGATGCCTCAGGAGGGTTTGGTTCTCGTCACAGGAGGCAGTATCTACCTGGCACCTTGGAGTCGCCGGTTATGCCGACCGGCTATGGACTGGGGGGGGGGGGGGGAGTGGAGCATGCGTCAGCTACTCCTGCTCCTCCTGTTCTGACTCCTGGGGGGAGGGGCCGTGCCCTTTGGGCTGCTTCTGGTTCCCCAGGCCCGGCCACATGGACTCGTTGAAGACTGGCTGCTCTACATGCCTCTCAGACTCCTTGCTAATTGCCTACGCCGTCGTTCCAATGGCCACACTCACATGTCAGTGCATGCGTGATTCTCACGGGGGGGGGGGCTGTGTTGGAGCGTAAGTGGGTTAGCCAGATTTCATATATATTTGTTGTTAATTCCCCGTTTTCTATGCGGTTCCCTTTTATCCTCGTCGATTCTGTATATATTACATGATTGTATTTCTTATCGGTCGCCGGTCATTTATTGATGTTGCTGGTTCGGAGGCACACCTTTTCGATGTTTCACAGTTGTGTTACAGCCGGGGACGGCTGTGTGTTTATACAGGGGGGGGTGATGTAGTGACATAGAACGGTCACTACTGTGTCGGCCCGTATGAAGGCTGGGGGCCCCAAGGGGGTGCCTGGGGGGTCACGTGGTGGAGGGATCCGGACCTTCCCAGAGGTGGGGGAAGTGAGGCGTGTCCTGGGAAGGGAGGCGTGGCCTGGAGAGAGCCAGCCACGCCGGGGCGGAGCCAGCCACGCCAAAGCAGATATAAGCGTGGTGTGAACGCAGAGCGAGGCTTTTGTACTGTACTCCGAAGTGAAGACATCATGGGTCGTCGTCCTGGGCCAGGCAGGCCGTTGCCTGCCTGGTCCAGTCTGTGTCGCGTTCCAGAGTGTTAGTGAGTTGAGGAAGGTGGTCACCACCTCATGTACAGCGTTATGTTACTTACCGTTAATAAATAGTGTTGCCTCCAGGCTGCGTGTGTGTGCACCTAATTTGAACTCACTACAGATGTACCTACAGACGCATTACAACTTTAGCTCAACAAGAACACATAACAACTACAATTGAACCCTCTCACAACCAGTGCTCACACCAATTCGGCAAGTAATCCGATAACATTACAAACCACCACTGTGCACGTCACGAAACTCATAAAAACTGTAAAAGGTATAACCACATGACATAATTTATTTTCAGTCACCCCAAGCTCCCTGTTTGACTCTCGAGCCAATCCATTACATCCAGTCATCTCTCAGGATCCAACTGCATGGGATCGAAGGTGGAAACTTCTTCAGAACTCATTGCAGCACCTTGAATTTCAGCTTTTGATTTCAGTTTCCTATCATTGTGGACGTTCTGATGCCAGTTCATGGTGCTAATTTTTCTGCATTCACTTTAAATCAAGGACAAAGTTTTTCCATTTATTCAAAATAAACGCACAATTACACACTGAGATGCAATTACATATTCATGCATGAAGCACAATGGGCACATTACCCTTCGGTATGTTAATAGACATGCGGATTGTGCCTTCCAAAATTAACAATCGAATGCAAATATCCTGAAAGACAAAAGATTGGATCCTAGGGGGGGGGAGTTATAAGGCGGCTTAGAAGCAGAGCTCAATGCCATTTCGAGAGGGAACTTGATGAGGTTGGACGCTCGACTCGTCGCTCTGCTGATCGCCCTTCAACCGCGAGACAACGCAGCCTGGCGAGCACAATTGCTGTGTCGACAGTTAGGCGACTTTGCGTCGGGAGAGTTCGTGGCGACATCTTCAGACGGGTTACAGACATCGATTTACCGTGAATCTCCAAGTAAGTGTCTATTTTCGCGGATGAACTCTTAAACGTTTTCGTCGTTAAATTAGCGGGATTTTTTTGCGTCTCGGTTAGACGCGAGTGTCGTTCTTGTTTCAGCAGTTAACAAAATCCAAAACTCAACGTTAAACATCCTTGCGGCCGATAGCGTACTTTTGACTCAAATACACCGCTGCTGTTACTACGCTCACATGGAGCAGAGAGGCTCTCCACAGCCCCACGTACACGGAGGCAAGAAGCCATTCAATTGCTCTGTGTGTGAGAAGTCCTTTTCACGGTCATCACATCTTAAGAGACACCAGAGAACACACACGGGCGAGAAGCCGTTCCTGTGCCCTGTGTGTGGGAAGACATTTGCACGGTCATCACATCTTCAGAGTCACCAGAGAACACACACGGGCGAGAAGCCATTCTTGTGCTCTGTGTGTGGGAAGGCATTTTCACAGTCGTCAAATCTTAAAAGGCATCAGAAGGTCCACAATGATAGGAAACTGAAATCAAAAGCTGAAATTCAAGGTACTGCAATGAGTCCTGAAGAAGTTTCCACCTTCGATCCCATGCAGTTGGATCCCGAGAGATGGCTGGATGTAATGGAGTGGCTCGAGAGTCAACCAGAGAGCTCGGGGTGACTGAAATATAATGTTGCATGCGGTCATACCTATTAAGCCGTATCGAGTACTTTTGTGTGTAATTTTGACCATTTTAGTTTAGTCTTTTCTCAACATTTTAAACGGTTTTTTTCAAGTATATAGCTTTTTAATCGACTTTAGATTTCAGGATGTACGTTGACGACGCGTTCATTGGATATATGGCCTTGACTTCAACATAGACGCACAGTGAATGATACTTTAACGCTTTGGAACGGAAATAGTTTGCATTGTACTGTAAATGTGTGAACATAGGACGTAATAAATATTCTGTTCGAGTTTTGACGTAAAAATGATTGCAGATGAATAAAACCGTATTCTTAACAAATGTTTGTCCGTTCTTTATTTTATAATGTTCCTAGCAAAAACATGTTAAGCGAGTTTCAGGTGGAGGATCTCCGTCACACAAGTGTGCCCTTAACCGGCAGCATCTTGGCTGTCTACCCAATTAACACGTGTTCCTTGAGGGGAAAGGTCCCCATAGTTAAATGTTCATCAACGTACCAACGGAGGTAAGGTATTGGAATCTCATTATAAGCAGTAGAATCACAGTGTGGTCTTATTAGAATAGCACTTTGGTCATATGTATGTATAGTGTACGTGCAAGGATCGGATTAAAATCATTACAATTACACTACGGTCGTTATAGAATCACGATTTTCACTGCTGGATGAATGTTACATCTCAATGGTATCGAAGAACAATAGACAGTTTTATATTCATAAATTAACGCACAAACACATTATAAGCTCATGAGCTTATGAATCGTTACAATTATTATAACAATCACAAATTGTAACAAAGCGAAATTCCCACTAAGCAAAACATAACGCTCACGTGGCGAATTCTTTAACAAACTGCAACACGAAAGTGGCAGAACTCAACAAGAAATGCGCACGACAAAGCTAACAACAGCAATGGACAAATCCTAAAAACAGACCACACGCACGTTAGTAGCTGTTAGAAGAAGACAACACCTAGCACCTTCAACTTTACACATTATACAGCCCCAAAGATTCAACTCGAATATTAGGCGGTATATGACAACATTTGAACTTCCTACTTTCGTTCTCGATTAATGAAGATATTCTTGGCAAATACTATCGCTTTCGCTTGTGATGTACCTCTTAATTATGGCCTCGGTTCCAAAAACCAACAAAATAAATGCGAATTCCTCCATTATTCCAAGCTGCACAATTCAGGGTTGTGGACCGCTTTAAATTCTTCAATTTAATCACAGTAAATGCGTCAGACCACATCAGGACACTCAACTTCGAGCATCTTTGAAGCAACGAGATGAGATGGCTAAGAACTGCAAGCTTATTCTAGTGTAATAACAGCCATAGAGGGTTCACGTGGGGATTGGCTTGCCGGTCCTGCTTTGTAGCCAATAAGGGGTGAGCCAGGGAGCATGGCCTCGGCGTGATCGCGGCGTGTTAGCAGGGGTGATTGGCCTGGCCAATCGGGGCCTCAGCTAATGGGGAGCCGGATCAGAGGCGTGGTCCCGGGATTGACAGGGAACCATCGGGAACGGTCAACGCTGTCTATAGATGATTGGCTGGGGGGTACCACGTGACGAAGGGATTAAGAGAGAGGGAGAGAGGACAGTCGTGAGCAGACTTGGGGACGACAAGAGCAAGAGGCACGCGCGTACGGGGCTCTGGGTGCCACGTGCGCGGTGGGGACTTGGCGAGAAGTCTGCCCTCTCTCCGTTGTCTGCCAGCAACGGGGAGTGTGTGTAAAGTGTAACTGTGGAAGTTGAAAATAAAAAGGACTGATTCCGGAAGCCGTCTCAAGGAGGTTTATTACACTAGTGTTAACGATATTTTAGCAATATGGGTAAGTACAATATATGTACTAAGAATTCGTCAACATAGCATAAATGAGTGTGAGCTAATTATTCAGTAGTAGTCGCTAATCTCCGTCACACAAGTCTGCCCTTAACGAGCAGCATCTTGGCTGTCTCCCCATAAACATGTTCCTAGAGGCGAATGGCCCCCGTTATAAATCGTTTCGCAGCATTCTGGTCCCTAATCCCGAAGTATACTGGAGATCCACTGTACTATATAACATGTCAACTGTACAATTATAAACGATAACACTAAACATTACACTACTATAAACTGGTTTAATAATGTATTACACCATTAATGGAGGTACGGTATTAAAATCTCATTAGAAGTATTTGAATGGCACTGCTCATAAATATGTATAGTGTATGTTCAATCGAACAGGTTTTTGGGGTTAAATTGCGTAAGTAAAAAATATATTTTGTTAAACCCGCCTCAACCCGACACATCAAAATAGTAAGGATTGTCACTTAAACAGAACATGACAATTCGTTACTAAAGCATGTCTATTCCGGTCACTATTCTTCAATTGGGATTACCGTTGGCACGGCTATTTTAGTACACACAATCGACAGGAAGTACAAGGACAATGGGTTCACTTAATTCGCATGCCTAGTGTACGTTGATTACCATATACATTACCCAAACGGCAATGGGTACCCATAGCCATATATATATATGTATACATCAACACCCCCCCTCCCCCACTTCGCGGAAAAAGAGCACACACGTTTTGTCATCACATCTACCTCTCTATTTACGGAACGAAACAGGAGCACTTCTCCACAATACTGGCCGTCGCCTAATTAAACTAGTTGTAATTACTGACGAAAAGTCGTACTCAGATTGTAAATGTTGTGGCTTGGCTCTCCAACACACCATTGTGCTGGACTAGTAACGAATTAGCATGTCCTGTTCCCGTGACAAACCTACTAATTGGGTGTGTGGGTGGTGGCGGGTTTAATGACACATGTTCATATTTAGGAGATTTATGGATACGGTATTCGAATCTCATTACAAGTATTAAAATCGCAATCTGCTCATATAAAAGAAAGCTTACGTTCAATCGACCCGGGGGTTGGATATGCTAACTGTGGGGGTGCAGGGTTAGAATCGAATTCAAATTCATAGAATAACAATATTGTCTTATTAGCATTTTACTGTGCTTGACTGTATGTTATGTGTAAATGCAAATTGTTAGTCGTAAATGCGAGGCAGGGGTTAAGAGGTGCATGTTTAATCCAGTGTTAACGTTTATTTTAGCATCATATTTAAGGACAATATTAGTAATAAAAATTCGTCTGGACATGGCACGTGCCTTGTTCGTCTCGATCAACCAAAATGAGTAGAATGTCGGTCATAAAGGAGTGCGAGTTCTTTCATGAGTAGTTTTCGCTGAGCCCCCAGATACTAACCTACACACAGTTATGGTTAAACAAAGTAACGTTTAGTCACTTAATTCTCAGCTCAGACATGATCATCGCAATCATTTCCAAAGACGTGTGGGGTCCCGCGAGAGCAAGGCCTGGCTACAAATAGCCGAGCAGCCAAAACAGCAGACTCAGAAGTAGTTGTGTCGCCCTCAAAATGTGTTGTTGCTGCTGCTGTTGTCGCTGATGTTATTGATGCTGCTTTAGTTACTTCTGTTGCTGTTTTGCGTCGGGTGGTCGCTCATTTACTCATCACCACCCATAATCATCAACACAAATCATCAATATCAACACCCATTATCATCACCAATCATCATTATCACTATCAACTCACCATCACCAACCATCGTCACCACCACCACCCAACCATCACAACCAACATTCATCATAACCACCACCAATCATCCATCATCATCAACACCCATAATCACAACAACCCATCATCATCACAACCCATAACTATCACCACCCATCATCATAACCTCACCAATCATTACCACCACCCATCATAATCACCACCATCATCATCATCACCACCATCCATTATCAAGAAACATCATCACCACCCATCATAAATTAACAAACACACACAGCTACCAACATAGATATGTAACCTGACACAGACATAGATAACAGACACACACAAATAAACAATCTCATTAACAACTAAATTATAAAAAGCCCATAATTACCACTGCCAGGATAGGTGCACACAGACAAATCCTTTACACAATAACAATTTACATGTAACTGATGTCGCCGCAGTAACGGCGACATCAAAGACAGCACAAAGCGAGGGGGCAAATGTTTAATGTCGAACCGAGGACTCTGCTGTTTCCGGTGACGCACACCACCCGCACTGCACCACGTGGTGCGCCCGCCAAGCGCGTGGGGGCGGAGCCTCGCTGTAGTGACGTCACCTCTGTTACGTCATAGCCACGCCTCCACCCGCAGTCGAGAGGAATGCGCACGAGTGAGCAGCAGCAGAAGAAGCCTTTGCAGAGCGAATCCTCAACGAGGTGAGCGTCCCTGTTGACGATGTGTGTTGTTTATTTTTATTGCACGTTTTGACTACAAACTAAAGCTTCATTATTTTTGTGTATGTTGGTATTTGGATTTTCTGCAACCAAATTAGGACTATTAGTTAGGTTACTTGGCATGCTCTGATATGTTGCTGTTACTGGCATTGTTTAGACCCAACGTAAGTCAACATTTAAAACCTTCATAACTAACCTGTTTAAATCTCATATAATATGATTAACATGTCTATAATGATTATGTTCTGATTGCCTGCATAATTGTGCCCTGCATTACATGTATTGAATGTTATCCAACACGGGGGAGGAGTCTGCCTTTTAGTTCAGACCCTAGCTGCTGCCATAGACGTCTCCTATCTGTGACGTCACAGACACATGGGCGGTACCTCTGACATCATGTGACCAGCGACGTCATTCTCGGGTTATAACAAATAATTTAAGTATGGTCATTTGACCCCAATGACCTACAAGACATAAGGGGGCCTTTATCAAGCAGTCGATTAATAACAAATGGGCTGTGCATCAACATGCTTGTCTGGATTAGAGGTTAAACATCACGGTTATGTCTGGCGATTATGTTTAATGCAATAGGCAGTTGGAATAAACATGTTCGCGTGGGTGGATGATTGAGTGATCTGACGCACGCGTGAGTGGGCAAACAAGCGAGTGAGTGGACTTGTAAAACAAACGGCACGAAAGTGATTTGATTGGTACAGCGAGTCGTCAATATGTAATAATTGAGAGGATGAGTGATTCAAAAGGCTGCTAAATCTGAGCGTTTTTACAACCTCCCCAGGCCCTCCAACATCAAACAGAAACTATTCCTTCCCAACAACATGGACAGACAACGCAAGTGGGCTGACATCTTGGAGGACTATGATGGTAAGTCCCAGTTACTTGCATCACGTGGATTTTATGCAGAGGAGGCAGCTCCCTGATTAATTAGTTTTAGTGGACGTGGCTTGGTGGTGATGGGAAGAGGTAAACGTTCAAGGGTGGCAGACAGCATGGATTTAGAACTGCGTTTCAGCCATATTGGTTTAAATTGGGGTCTCAATGTTATGAAATTGATGATCTCAACACGCTTACAAAAATATGACTTGTAATGTTTTACTGCCATGTGATTAATGTTTCTCAACAGCAGGTTAAGAATTAATTACAAGAATCTCAGAATTAGTTGTGTGAATATCCACGTGCTTCGTTCTCTAATACATTACTCGTCCTTTGAATTAATTTTGTTTTCCGTAGCCCGGGAGTCATGGCGCCAGTCGACCACGTGGGGGGACATTATGGATGAAGTGGACCCTTTCCCAGGCCAAAGCTATGAAAATCGTTCCCCAAAGGTGTGTATGGGGTCTATGGGAGTCAAACACCACATTCTCTCCACACTCCCACACCATTGCACCAAAACATCACTACACCTCACATCACCACACCATCTCTTCACATCACCTTTCTCATCACACCACACCACCACCAACTCAATACAATATACTCTTAGGTTTTTTCGGTAAAGTCACGTATGTGACTCTTTCTTAGGTTTTTTTCGGTAAAGTCACATACGTGAGTATGAATCCTTGCAGTCACGAAAGCTTCAAATCGAGAATCAATACAATATCATAGAGCCTCATAAAGCGTAAATACCATCACAAGGCACCGTCTCTCCAGAACATTCCACAATTTCACCTCTCCATATCACAACACCATCTCCCAACACCATCACTCCATCCCTCCATCATCACGTCATGCCATGAGTTAACGTGGATATTTTCATCCGTACATAGATGTGCCAGTATGCATTTTTGTTTGTCTATGTGCCCGTCTATGTTTGTGTGCCTGCGAGAATAGATTTTGTCCTGAGTGCGCATGTCTGAATGGTCATGTGCTTATCTTCGCGTGAACAGAGGAGGATTGGGGAGGTGAAGAATGTCAGCGGAGTGAAGCGTCTCCAGGAGGACAAGCGCCTTGCGAAGGAGAAATGCCCAATAGAAGAGAAGCGCCCCAATGAGGTGAAGCGCCTCGCTAAAGTGAAGCACCAAACGGAGCAGAATTGCCTTCGAAACAAAATCCTCAACGACGTAAAACGCGTCATGGAAAAGCGCCTCCTTGAAGAAACGCGCTTCATGGACGAAAATCGCCTCCGCGAGGTGAAGCGTCTCAAGGAGAAGCATCTGGAGGAAGAGAAGCGCCTCATAGATGTGAAGCGGGTCAAGGAAGAGAAGCGCCTCATGGAGGAGAAGCGGGTGGAAGGAGAGAAGCGCCTTGTCGAGGAGCAGCGCCTCATTGAGGTGGAGCGGGTCGAGGAAGAGAAGCACCTCATGGAGGAGAATCGCCTCTTTGAGGTTAAGCGTCTCATAGAGCTGAAGCGTCTCGAGAAGAAGAAGAAGCGTCTTGAGGAGAGGCGCTTTCGCAAGGTGAAGCTCCTCGAGGAGAAACGTCTCATTCAGGAGAAGCGCCTCGTTGAGGTGAAGCGTCAAGAGGAGGAGGAGCACTTGATGGAGGAGAAGCGTCTTGTGGAGCAAAAGCACCTCGAGGAGGAAGAGCGCCTCGCCAAGATCGAGCGACAATGGCTCCAGACCGCCACCACCAGCAGCACAACCACCGCCGCCACCACGTCCTCCATTCCTGTGTGGGGCCCAATAGCTCCGAGCTTTGGAGAAGAGGGCTTCCAAGAAGATAAAGCAAACTCCGGAGTCGCTGAACCACGGTAAACCACTCTGCGTGTGCGCCCTGTGTGTTTATTTAAATCCTTTATATTAAGTTCGCTTGCTTGCGTGCTTGCTTGCTTGCGTGCTTGCTTGCTTACGACCGTGCAAATCTTTCGGTCGTTTTTTAACCCACTTCCCGTGATCCAATCGAGCTGACATTTTCCACACAGACTCGTTGTGCGTAACAATTAATGTTCGTGAAAAAAAATTCCCAAAATTTTACACTTTTTAGGCTAAAAAAATGTATTTTACATATATTTAAATAGAACTCATTCATGGCTTTGGCTGAACGTTACAGTGTAAGAGCCCAGAGCGTAACCCCTCCACAGGCCGTGGTGGAGTAGCGCAGTTGGTAGCGCCCTCGCTTCCCATGCCAAAGGTCGCGGGATCGATCCCCGCGTCCTCCACAGGCGAATATATTTTTAAATCCTTCATATTAAGTTCGCTACCACGCATATAAAAGATTTATAGTGAAAAACTTTGTTTTTACGGGTTATACTTATTTTTGTTATTTATTTCCATGCTTCTCAAGCAGCATCAGCCTTACTCGGTCTCAAGACTTTTTTTCAGGAGGATCCTGCCAAGTTTGCTCGCATTTTGCAACAAAGTTGCTACTGTTTGCGATCCAAATTGAACGATTTGCATTGCTTGTGTGGGTTCAGTAACAGGGAGAAAGCTGCAGAACCTTCCCAGAACAGGGGGCTGCATAATCCACACGGAGAATGTGGCCAAACGTGGAAATCAAACCCAGGTCAATGTTGCTGTGACGCACAGGTGCTGAAGCCCTGTCGCGCTCTCAAAATGCACAGACACTGCAAACCCCACGTGTACATTCCGCTATTCTGTGGACAGATTTATTTTTCATAACTGGTTTTTGGGTTAGACCACATAACAAAGTGGGCATATCTTCACCATGTAACCCTCCATCCACCGTGAGATTTTCGCTGTCTATCGCCTGTTTCCAGGCCAGCTGCCAAGTCGCCTCGTAATGCACAGCGACAACTACCACTGAGAGGGGTGTCCAATTTAAAACGCAATGAGATGAGAGATGCGAGAGGCTCATCGCATGCAATGCACTCTGAGATGCCTTCGACGTCAAGGGAGGTGGCTCTCTCGACCACAAATCACTGACGGACACTTTTTTTTAAATCGTGGATGTGTTGAAGCGGCCAAATGGTCATGCACTCATTCTTCACCGCTTACAGTTCAGATCTTGCTTCCCGCCCTGGCTATTATTGCTGCTGCATTGACCACACAGATCCACACCCATTCCGTCACAGTGGACGTGCAGGGTCTCTATCGATGCCATTTGAAATGCTTAGGACATCATGTGCAAGGGGTCAATTAAAATATACATATAGAAACATGTCAATTTAGATTTGAAGTTTTCGTGACTACAGGGATCCATACTCTTTGGTTATATCGGTAAATTCACGTAGGCATGAAATAAATAAATTAAATTAAATCATGACGTTTCGATTGCCATGTCGTTATTGCAAGAATGTTTCTTGCTGTGGTTTCCCACCTGATGATGATTGCTTGTGTTGCAATCGAAACGTTGTGATTTAATTGATTTTATTTTATACCTACGTGACTTTACCGAAATAACCAAAAAAATGTCACTTCAAATTATTCAGCTAAATTTGCACAGCAACGCCACCCACTACTGTGAAACTACAGCAGTCTGTGTGAGACACAGCTGCACCTAACTCAAGGATAGCCTGGCGCCATGAGAATGACAACACCAATACTAAGCACACTCACTGGCCATGTCGTTATTGCGGTTTCTATTCAGCTCGAATTAATCCGCCACACATTCCACCCACGGACGATGGGAAGATGGCGATGTCTGCCGTAGCAAGAAGGTGGAACGGTGTCGTGTTGTCTCTTCACAGATCTGAGCCAGTGCAGCCCTCCTCCTCACTCGTCCAGGCCTTTGAAGTGAAGACAGAGGTTGTGGAGAAGGAGACGAAGGAAGAGGTGAAGGAGATGATGGAGGATGAGGTAGAGACAGAGGAGGAGAAATCGAAGGAAGAAAAGGCAAAGGAGGACGAGATTGTGATGGTGACAATGGAGGAGCACACGGAGGGAGAGGAGAAAGACAATACGGAGATGGAGGACAAGGAGACAACAAAGGATGAACAGATGGTCGTGGTGGAGGACATGGAGACGACGGACAAAGGGGAAACAATGGTGGTGGAGGAGGAAGAGAAGACGGTGGTGGAGATGGTGGTGCCGGAAGTTGAGGAGGAGATGAAGGAGGAAGAGATGGTGCTAGCGGAGGAGAAGAAGATGGAGAAGATGGAGGTGGCGCAGGAAGAGGAGGAGGTAGAGGAGAAGATGGTGGTGGAGGATGAAGAAGAGGGGATGGAGGATGAGACGGAGGAGAAGATGGAAGAGGTGCAGGTGGAGATGCACGAAAAGAAGAGGAAGCGAGGGGGCCTCGCTCGAGTGGCGAGAGCGATGGCCTCACTCCTCCGCCGCGTGCTGCTTTGTGGTGGCAGGTCCACCGCTCAGTAGGGGTGGTGGCGGTGGTCGTGCATCGGTGCCAACCGTGACCACTATCACCACACTACCCACCCACCCCGTGATACTCGCTACACACACCACACGGGTCCCCAGAGAGACGGTGCCACTGGGACCACAGCTGGGGAATGAAGCTGAGCAGCAGATGCCAGGACTACAGCGGAGAATGACTGCTGCCAGGAGACCTCACATCACACACACACACGGGACTATTCCATTAGCATAGCCGGCCCCACACTGGGCCCCTTCCATGCTGGTTTTCATCCAGGCAGTCCTCATGGGATGACCTTGCCATGGTTTCCAGGACATGGTCGTATTAGCATTTTATTGTGCTTGAATGTATGTTATGTGCAAATGCACATCATTAGTCGTAAATGCGAGGGAGGGGTTAAGAGGTGCACGTTTAATCCAGTGTTAACATTTATTTTAGCATCATATTTAAGGACACTGTTGTTGATAAGAATTCGTCTGGACGTGGCACGTGCCTTGTTCTACTCGATCAACCAAATTTAGTACAATGTTGGTCATACAGGAGTGTGATTTCATTCATGAGTAGTATTCACAGAGCCCCTATGACACTAACCTACCTAAAGTTATGGTTAAACAAAGTAATCTTGAGTGACTTAATTCTCAGCTCAGACATGATCATCGCAATTATTTCCAAAGACGTGTGGGGTCCTGCGAGAGCAGGTCCCGACTACAAACAGCTGGGCAGCAGAATCGGAAGTAGCTGCGTCGCCCTCGAAATGTGATGTTGCTGCTGTTGTTGTCGCTGCTGTTGTTGCTGCTGTAGTTGCTTCTGTTTCTGTAATAAACGCAGGGAGGTGGTGTTCCGTGATGGGATGACGCCTTTGATTAAATCCTCTGATCAAACTCACCCGATTGAGGCCCTTGATCGTCGCATTTAATCAACTCTGATATTGTATACTCTCACATGTTAAGCTCTATCATAGTGAAACATTATACTGTATTATAACCTATGAACTACAACCTATCCATTGTAACGCTGTAAAAGAATATTACCTATTGGGTTTCACTCCCTCGTCGAGAAGGCCGCTCTCTTCCTTTTCTAAAGTTACATGCTAATTTCTCTGCATTCACTTTAAATCGAGGACAATGTTTTTCCATTTATTCAAAATAAGCGCACAATTACACACTGAGATGTACTTACATATTCATGCATGAAGCACAATGGGCACTTTACCCTTCGGTATGTTAATAGCCATGCGGATTGTGCCTTCAAAAATTAACAATCGAATGCAAATATCCTGAAAGACAAAGGATTGGATCCTAGGGGGGGAGTTATAAGGCGGCTCAGAAGCAGAGCTCAATGCCATTTCGAGAGGGAACTTGATGAGGTTGGACGCTCGACTCGTCGCTCTGCTGATCGCCCTTCAACCGATAGACAACGCAGCCTGGCGAGCACAATTGCTGTGTCGACAGTTAGGCGACTTTGCGTCGGGAGAGTTCGTGGCGACATCTTCAGACGGGTACCGTGAATCTCCAAGTAAGTGTCTATTTTCGCGGATAAACTCTTAAACTTGTTCGTCGTCAAATTAGCGGGATTTGTTTCGGTTAGACGCGAGTGACGTTCTTGTTTTAGCAGTTAACAAAATCCAAAACTCAACGCTAAACATCCTTGCAGCCGATAACGTACTTTTGACTCTGCTGCTGTTACTACGCTCACATGGAGCAGAGACGCTCTCCACAGCCCCACGCACACGGAGACAAGAAACCATTCAATTGCTCTGTGTGTGGTAAGTTCTTTTCACGGCCATCACATCTTCAGAGCCACCAGAGAACACATACGGGCGAGAAGCCATTCCTGTGCCCTGTGTGTGGGAAGACATTTGCAAAGTCATCACATCTTCAGAGTCACCAGAGAACACACACGGGCGAGAAGCCATTCCTGTGCCCTGTGTGTGGTAAGACATTTGCAAAGTCATCACATCTTCAGAGTCACCAGAGAACACACACGGGCGAGAAGCCGTTCCTGTGTTCTGTGTGTGGGAAGGCATTTGCAAAGTCATCACATCTTCAGAGTCACCAGAGAACACACACGGGCGAGAAGCCGTTCCTGTGCCCTGTGTGTGGGAAGGCATTTGCACAATCGTCAACTCTTCAAACTCATCAGAGAACGCACACGGGCGAGAAGCCGTTCCTGTGCTCTGTATGTGGGAAGGCATTTGCACACTCGTCAACTCTTCAAGACCATCAGAGAACACATACGGGCGATAAGCCATTCCTGTGCCCTGTGTGTGGGAAGGCATTTTCACAGTCGTCAAATCTTAACACGCATCAGAAGGTCCACAATGATAAGAAACTGAAATCAAAAGCTGAAGTTCAAGGTGCTGCAATGAGTCCTGAAAAATGTTCCACCTTCGATCCCATGCAGTTGGATCTCGAGAGATGGCTGGATGTAATGGAGTGGCTCGACGATCAAACCGAGAGTCAGGGATGAATGAACAAATATTACGTCAGGTAATATTTGTTAGTTTTACCGTTTTTGTGAGAGTTTAATGACGTGCACAATGTTGGTTTGTAATGTTATCGGATTACTTGCCGAAGTGGCGTGATGAGCAGTGGTTGTGATATTATTCAATTCCGGACAATATTGTAGTGTTTAAGTCTTCCTGTTGAGCTAAAGTTGGAATGCATCTTTAGTTAGATCTTTTCTCAACATTTTTAACGGGTTTTTTTCAAGCATATAGCTTTTTTTGGTTGGTATTAATCGACTTTAGATAACCGATTTAAGGATGTACATTGATGACGCGTTCGTTGGATATATGGCCTTGACTTCAACATAGATGTACAGTGAACAAATGTGGTGAACTAATAAGGAAATAATGGGGAATGATACTTTAACGCGTTGGTATTCCTGGAACGGATATGGTTTGCGTTGTATTGTAACTGTTTGAACATAGGACATAATACATTCGGTTCGAGTTTTGACTTAAAAATGATTGCAGATGAATAAAAACGTTTTTTAACAAATGTGTGTCCGTTTATTTATTCATATCAACAACGTGTTTTAAGCGAGTTTCAGGTGGAGGATCTTCGTCACACATCTGCCCTTAACCGGCAGCATCTTGGCTGTCTCCCCATTAACATGTGTTCCTGGAGGGAAAAGGGCCCCATTATTAATCGTTCATCAACGTACCAGTCCCTAATCCCTAAGTATGTCGGGGATAAACTGTACTTTATAACATGTAAACTGTAATACTAAAAACGATAACACTAAACATTAAACGATTATAAACCAGTGTTTAATTTATAACCATATAAACGGAGGTAAGGTATTATAATACCATTAGAATCACAGCGTGGTCGTATAAGAATCAGGCACAAACCCATTATAAACTCATGAGATTATGAATCGTTACAATTATTATAACAATCACAAATTGTGACAAAGCGAAATTCCCACATGCAAAACACCACGCTCACGTGACGAATTATTAAACAAACTGCAACACTCAAGTGACAGAACTCAACAAATAAACGCCGCAATAAAAAAAACAACATCAATGCACACATCCTAAAAACAGACAACACACGCACGTTCGTAGCTGTTAGAAGAAGACAACACCTAGCACCTTCAACTATACACATTATACAGCCCCAAAGAGCAAACTCGTAAATGGGGCGGTATATGACAGCCTTCGCTGCTGTCGACGGGGCCAAGCAGCGAGTGTTTAACTCCATTGTTTGAGAATCCGTGTCATCACCCGGCCACAGTGCCTTAGCCAAACTACATCTCCCAAACAAGGCATATGCTTCGATTTAAAGCTTTCGTGACTGCAGGGATTCATCTTCTTGGTTCTTTCGGTAAAGTCACGTAGAAGGGAAGTAATAAAATAATAAAAATAAAACATAATAAAACACTCAGTGGGCTCACATGACATTGACTTCTCCAAGACGGAGGTTCTCTGCAAGCCATCTGGCTATCATGAGAGATTCGTTCATGAGGCGATCCACATATACAAACACAGAGACAATTTTAACCGAGAAGATGGATTCAGGCTTAGCAATCATTGGAAGGACGTAATAAACCATTTCGATACACATTAGGGTGAGTTGAATAATACATAGTGTTATATTAAAATGTATAAAGTATAGGGTGGTTTACAGCAACACAGTTTATAATTTAATGTTGGGTTTATCTATGGCAGTATATAGTACTGTATATGCTAAGAGAATAAAGTTTAGATGGAAGTATATTATATACTTCTTACGACGTAGAATTGTAATTTATTATTTGTTGTTAGTAACTCAGCTTATTGTAGAGTATAGTAAGTATCAGTTTATATTTTAGTTTTTTATGTAGTTTTTTTACTTTGGTTTTCTACATGGTTGTTTGGTAAATGCAGCTACATATCATTAACATTCCTTTCCTTTATTAACGCTGTTCATTGCGCCCCCCCGTGGTGCTGTTGATCCTGCATAATGCATGGGCATAATGGGACTTTCAAACCCCTCCGCCCACCTCCTACGCATTGCCCATTGGTATGCTAAATTCCTCTTCATATGCACATTCTTTTGTTAAGGCGCTCCTCCTCGCTACACCTATATAAGCTCCTAGCTTGATAATGTCTCATTCTTCGCCTGAGGACGGCTGCTTGCGTTGTGGCCGAAACGTTCGTGAGAATTGTTTTATTATGTTTTATTTTTATTATTTTATTACTTCCCTTCTACGTGACTTTACCGAAAGAACCAAGAAGAAGGCATATGCTGTGTATTTTAGCAGTATATTTACGGACGCACTTGAAGATAACAATTCGTCTAGAAAAGGCAGGCGACTTGTTCTACCAACACTATTTCAAATTTCTATCCAAAAGAAGTATGAGTTCATTCATGAGTAGTATTCACTAAGCCCTGATTGCACTAACCTACACACAGTTATGATTAATCAAAGTAAACATTAGTCGCTCATCCCAGCTCAAACATGATCATACCAATTATTTCCAAATCCGTGTCGGGTCCCACGAGAATAGGGCACGTCCACAAACTCTCAAATTGTAAACTCACATTGCATACTCTAACATTATAACCTCTAAGAATATAACCTTTAAACTATGAGCTATACATTTCAACGCTTTAAAATAACACTACAAACTAGTGTCATAGTAAACTATAATGTTGTGAACTCGTATTACAGATTAGAACACCGTACATTGAATTGTGATATTCGAATCTCATTCGAATTCTTAGCTTCACACTCGTGAGTATGTAACATGTATGTAATATGCATGAATGTAATGTCTGTATGTAACATGTATGCATGTAATATGGACGTGCGACCCAAGGGTGGGATATGTGAAACGGAAGGTGCAGGATCAGGATGGGATTAAAATTATTTGAATAACACTTTGGTGGTATTAATATCAAGCTGTCCACTAATGGATGAATGTTCCATCTAAATGGAATCAAATAACAATATTCAGTATGAATATGTAAAATAATCGCACAAACCCAATATTAGCCCGTGAAATAATGAATCATTACAATTGCAATGACTCCGGACTCACACTGCAGAGGGTTATTTTATTTAGCCTTTAACGCGGTTTCAGACCCCAGGCGTCACGATATAGCAACGACGACGACGAGACAGCAACCAGCCAAAACAGCCCCAAACCTCGTTCCTCCCCCTCTCTCATTCTCGGCGTGAACCTCCGCCCACACTTGGTCTCGCCTTTCCTTCTCGAACTCTCTCTTTCTTGTCCCTTAGTTGATGCACTGTCTTTAGATCACCCACCTCTATGACCTCTACCTGACCCCGCCATGGGCGGAGCAACTTGGGGGACATACAGATATGTATGTAAATTATCTGTTCAATCGAACCGGGGGTCGGATATGTGAACTGTGGGGGGGGGGGGGGGTACAGGGCAAGAATCGCATTCAATTTTTAGAATAACAATATGGTCGTATTAGCATTTTAATGGACTTTAATATATGTTACGTGCAAATGCAAATCGTTAGTCGTAAATGCGAGGGAGGGGTTAAGAGGTGCACGTTAAATCCAGCGTTAACATTTATTTTAGCATCATATTTAAGGACACTGTTGTTGATAAGAATTCGTCTGGACATGGCACGTGCCTTGTTCTACTAGATCAACCAAAATTAGTACAACATTAGTACAATGTCGGTTATTCAGGAGTGTGATTTCATTCATGAGTAGTATTCACAGAGCCCCGATGACACTAACCTACCTAAAGTTATGGTTAAACAAAGTAATCTTGAGTGACTTAATTCTCAGCTCAGACATGATCATCGCAATCATTTCCAAAGACGTGTGGGGTCCTGCAAGAGCAGGTCCCGACTACAAACAGCTTGGCAGCAGAATCGGAAGTAGCTGCGCCGCCCTCGAAATGTGATGTTGCTGCTGTTGTTGTCGCTGCTGTTGTTGCTGCTGTAGTTGCTTCTGTTGCTGTTATATACGCAGGGAGGTGGTGTTCCGTGATGGGATGACGCCTTTGATCAAAGACTGATCAAACTTAACCAATTGACGCCCTTGATCGTCGCATTTGATCAACTCTGATATTGTAGACTCTCACATCTTAAGCGCTATCATAGTGAAACATAATATTATAACCTATGAACTACAACCTATCCATTGTAACGCTGTAAAAGAATATTACCCATTGGGTTTCACTCCCTCGTCGAGAAGGCCGCTCTCTTCCTTTTCTAAAGTTACATGCTAATTTCTCTGCATTCACTTTAAATCGAGGACAATGTTTTTCCATTTATTCAAAATAAGCGCACAATTACACACTGAGATGCACTTACATATTCATGCATGAAGCACAATGGGCACATTACAATTCGGTATGTTAATAGACATGCGGATTGTACCTTCCAAAATGAACAATCGAATGCAAATATCCTGAAAGACAAAGGATACGGATCCTAGGGGGGGAGTTCTAAGGCGGCTCAGAAGCAGAGCTCGATGCCATTTCCAGAGGGAACTTGATGAGGTTGGACGCTCGACTCGTCGCTCTGCTGATCGCCCTTCAACCGCCAGACAACGCAGCCTGGCGAGCACAATTGCTGTGTCGACAGTTAGGCGACTTTGCGTCGGGAGAGTTCGTGGCGACATCTTCAGACGGGTTCCAGACATCGATATACCGTGAATCTCCTAGTAAGTGTCTATTTTCGTGGATAAACTCTTAAACGTGTTCGTCGTCAAATTAGCGGGAATTTTTTGCCTCTCGTTTAGACACGAGCGTCGTTCTTGTTTTAGCAGTTAACAAAATCCAAAACTCAACGCTAAACATCCTTGCGGCCGATAGCGTACTTTTGACTCGATAACACCGCTGCTGTTACTACGCTCACATGGAGCAGAGACGCTCTCCACAGCCCCACGTACACGGAGGCAAGAAGCCATTCAATTGCTCTGTGTGCGGGAAGTCCTTTTCACGACCATCACTTCTTCAGAGACACCAGAGAACACACAAGGGCGAGAAGCCATTCCTGTGCCCTGTGTGTGGGAAGACATTTGCACACTCATCAACTCTTCAAGACCATCAGAGAACACACACGGGAGAGAAGCCATTCCTGTGCTCTGTGTGTGGAAAGGCATTTGCACACTCGTCAACTCTTCAAGACCATCAGAGAACGCACACGGGCGAGAAGCCATTCCTGTGCCCTGTGTGTGGCAAGACATTTACAAAGTCATCACATCTTCAGAGTCATCAGAGAACACACACTGGTGAGAAGCCATTCCTGTGCCCTGTGTGTGGGAAGGCATTTGCACACTCGTCAACTCTTCAAGACCATCAGAGAACACACACGGGAGAGAAGCCATTCCTGTGCCCTGTGTGTGGGAAGGCATTTTCACACTCGTCAACTCTTCAAAACCATCAGAGAACACACACTGGTGAGAAGCCATTCCCGTGCTCTGTGTGTGGGAAGGCATTTGCACGGTCATCAACCATGAACAAGCATCAGAAGGTCCACAATGATAGGAAACTGAAATCAAAAGCTGAAATTCAAGGTGCTGCAATGAGTCCTGAAGAAGTTTCCACCTTCGATCCCATGCAGTTGGATCCCGAGAGATGGCTGGATGTAATGGAGTGGCTCGAGAGTCAACCAGAGAGCTCGGGGTGACTGAAAAAATATTATGTCATGTGGTTATACCTATTAATCCGTATCGAGTATTTTTGTGTGTAATTTTAGCCATTTTAGTTTTACAGTTTTTGTGAGTTTAATGACGTGCACAGTTGTGGTTTGTAATGTTATCGGATTACTTGCCGAAGTGGTGTAATGAGCACTGGTTGTGAGAGGGTTCAATTGTAGTCGTTAAGTGTTCCTGTTGTGCTAAAGTTAGAATGCATCTGTAGGTACATCTTTGCTCAATATTTTAAATATTTTTTTGTCAAGTGTACAGCTTTTTTTGATTGGTATTAATCGATTTTAGATAGCTGATTTCAGGATGTACATTGATGACGCGTTCGTTGGATATATGGCCTTGACTTCAACATAGACGCACAGTGAACAAATGTGGTGAACTAATAAGGAAATCATGGGGAATGATACTTTAACGCTTTGGTATTCCTGGAACGGATATGGTTTGCATTGTACTGGAAATGTGTGAACATAGGACATAATAAATATCTCCTTCGAGTTTTGACGTAAAAATGATTGCAGATGAATAAAAACGTATTTTTAACAAATGTTTGTCCGGTCTTTATTTTATAATGTTCCTATGTCAAGAGAATTTCAGGTGGAGGATCTCCGTCACACAAGTGTGCCCTTAACTGGCAGCATCTTGGCTGTCTACACGATTAACACGTGTTCCTTGAGGGGAAAGATCCCCGTAGTTAATCGTTCATCAACGTAACAGTCCCTAATCCTGAAGTATGTCGGGGATAAACTGTACTCTATAACATGTAAACTGTAATACTATAAACGATAACACTAAACATTAAACGATTATAAACTAGTGTTTAATTTATAACTATGTAAACGTAGGTAAGGTATTACAATATCATTAGAAGAACACTGGTTGTATAAGAATCGCACTCTGCTCATATGTATGTATAGTGTACTGCTAGATGTCATCGAAAAACAAAAGACGGAATATATTTATATAAATACACGCACAAACCCATTATAAACTCATGACATTATGAATCGTTACAATTATTATGACAATCACAAATTGTGACAAAGCGAAATTCCCACAAGCAAAACACCACGCTCACGTGACGAATTCTTAAACAAACTGCAACACTCAAGTGACAGAACGCCGCAATAAAAACAACATCAATGGACAAATCGTAAAAACAGACAACACAGGCACGTTAATAGCTGTTAGAAGAAGACAACACATAACACCTTCAACTATACACATCATACAGCCAACTCGTAAATGGGGCGGTATATGACAGCCTTCGCTGCTGTCGACGGGGCCAAGCAGCGAGTGTTTAACTCCATTGTTTCAGAATCCGTGTCATCACCCGGCGACAACGACTTAGCCAAACTACATCTCCCCAACAAGGCAGCCTTCCCTATGCTGTGTATTTTAGCACTATATTTACGGACGCACTTGAAGATAACAATTCGTCTAGAAAAGGCAGGCGACTTGTTCTACCAACAGGATTTCAATTTAAATCCGAAAGAAGTATGAGTGCATTCATGAGTAGTATTCACTAAGCCCCGATGGCACTAACCTACACACAGTTATGATTAATCAAAGTAAACATTAGTCGCTCATCCCAGCTCAAACATGATCATACCAATTATTTCCAAATCCGTGTCGGGTCCCACGAGAATAGGGCACGTCCACAAACTCTCAAATTGTAAACTCACATTGCATACTCTATCATTATAACCTCTAAGAATATAACCTTTAAACTATGAGCTATACATTTCAACGCTTTAAAATAACACTACAAACTAGTGTCATAGTAAACTATAATGTTGTGAACTCGTATTACAGATTAGAACACCGTACATTGAATTGTGATATTCGAATCTCATTCGAATTCTTAGCTTCACACTCGTGAGTATGTAACATGTATGTAATATGCATGAATGTAATGTCTGTATGTAACATGTGTAATGCGGGCGAAAGCGACCTTCCGGATGTGACGTCACGAGGAGGCGGAGCCAGGTGACGTGGGTGAAAGGTAGGGGGTCCTTAAGCGGGTAAACCGGAAGGAGAAGTCAGTCGGGGTGTGAATGGAAAGGTGTGGGGCCACGCGGGCGTACGAGCCGAGGGGGCACCGTCAGAAGCGGGAGCCAACCCTGGGAACAGTAGGGAGCTACTGGGAGGTGTAAAGCTGCAGATAGAGATAGGCAGTAAGGCTGTGTGTGAGGGGCAGCGGGGTGGCTGCCAAGAGTCGCAGGAGCGACGAGAAGGCGAGACAGCACGAGGCTGTCAGAGCTGCAGCAGGAACAGCCAAGGGAGCTGTGTGAGAGTACAGCAGCGGAGCTGCTGTGGGGCTGCAAGAGCGACAGAAACAGCAGATGGACCGATGCGGAGGCCTTGGAAGTGTTGCCGACTCTACTGGACGACGAATCTGTTCGATTTTTCCGTTCCATAACGGCCGATAAGAAGAAGACTTTATGTGGAGTTTTTGAGGAAATGGCCGACGCCTATGAGCCACCTGACGACGCGCATCGGCGATTCGCTCAACGACAACGAGCACCCGAAGAATCGCCCGTGGCGTTCAGGGGTGCGGTGTTGGAGCTGGCCATGGCAGCATATCCTGACACGCCACAGGATCTGCTCGAGCCTCTCATATTGGGAAAAATGCTGGAGCTGTCTCGGGATCTGGGGATCCCCATGCCTGTGTGTGGGCATGAGAAGCTCACGTCCCGGGCGGCAGCAAAGTGTCTGGATGCGCAGTTTAATCTCCGTCGCTGGAAGCAAGTGGCGGCATGGACGGGTGGGCCCGTCAAGGAAGGAGGCGCGATGGGGTGGGACCCCACAAGGGCGATCTATGTGCCGGATGAGCGGGGTCCACAGGAGCTGACGGCTGCCTCCTCTCCGTGGTCGGGACGCGGAAGGCCGGGGCCGCGCGCTACGCCATCGGGACGGGGCCGCCGGGATGCAAGACCTGCGCTTCGGCGCAACGAGGCCGATTGCTTCCGCTGCGGCCATAGGGGCCATTACGCCAAAGATTGCTGGGCCCGCTTCCCAGGTCCGCCGCAGCAGGAGCCCACAACACCGGACAAGCCGACCAAGGAACCTCCGAAACAGGCATGTCGGCACGCACCAGACACTCGGCAAGGCTTTACACCTCACCCACCACCCTTGTTGCGCGATCCTATTGTTGTTGTTAAAGAAAGGCCATCGACGGGGCCTTGTCATTCAGTTACGCAGTGGCGCAAATTGGCACGGAGAGTTGTCGCGGCCGCTACGGGTTCGTCCACTGTGCCGGGATCCATACAAGGTGTGGACGTGCGCATTTTGGTCGACTCTGGAGCGTCTGCGACTATTATATCGGATGTCATTTTCCATCTGTTGGGCATTCCGCCGGGGGCTGTGCGTCCGGTTTATGGGTCTTGCGTCGCTGCGAACGGGGGTAGTATGGGTATCGTGGGCCAGGTGGATGCTAAGATATCTATAGGGGATGTGTCGGCTTCGGGCGTTGTGTTAATATCGAGATCTTTGGCGGTTCCTTGCTTACTAGGCACGGATTTTTTGGCTAAGATGCCCATTTTGATTAAAATCAATGAGAATTGTATTGAATTGCCGGGGGGCCGTCGAATCTCGTTTCTGCCGTCGCCCTGGGGGCGACCTGCTTCGGCCGTACAGGTGCAGGCGCTGTCCGTCGCATCTGTGGACATCCCACCTGGTTCACAGATGCTTATACCCTTGCGGTATCGGAAGCCCCTGCCCAATCGGCTAGGAGCACAAGGGGTCTTGTTGTCACCATCCGCCACGATAACAACGGGATTGGCGTTAGTTGGGGCACAGACCATCGTCCGGCCGGATCAATTACCGGTTTTACAGGTGCTTAATGCGGGGGTGGAAAACATCCGTGTTCCGGCCGGTACGGTTGTGGCACATGCCACTACGGCGTTTGCGACGCGCGATTGTCCGCATCGCCGGGGAGTGGTCGCTGGTGTTTCCGAGCCAAGGGGTTCGGATAATCGTTGGATCGCTACCTTATGTGATGAAAATTCTTCCCTGTCCGTGGGGCAACGTGATGCGCTGCGTAAATTGTTGCTGACGTATTCGGATGTGTTCAGCTCCGACGATTTGGATTTGGGACGCACATCGTTACTTTCCCATCACATTGAGATGGGCGACGCTGCCCCTATTCGGTTAAATTCGCATCGGATGAGTCCAGCGGAGCGAGAACACGTTCGGGGGGCGGTGGAAGACATGTTGGCTGCGGACATTATATCGCCATCTAACAGCCCATGGGGCGCTCCTGTGGTCTTGGTTAAGAAAAAGGATGGCAACTTGCGATTTTGTGTCGATTTCCGGAAATTGAATAAGATATCGGTGGCAGATGCGTACCCCCTGCCGCGTATGGACGACTCCCTTGACGCATTGTCGGGGGCTAAGTTCTTTTCCACACTGGACCTCTCTTCGGGATTTTGGCAGCTTCCCCTTGACGAGTCCTCACGGGAGAAAACCGCATTCCGTACGCCGCAGGGGTTATTTCAATTCAACTGCCTCCCGATGGGATTGAATGCGGCCCCTGCTACATTTCAAAGATTGATGGAGCTCGTTTTGACGGGGTTGCAGTGGGAGACGTGTCTTATATATTTGGACGATATTATTGTGTTCAGCCGCACATTTGAGGAACATTTAACGCGGCTGGAGACAGTGTTCACGAGGATGCGCTCTGCCAATTTGAAATTCAAACCAAAGAAATGCCACCTACTGCAACGGTCCGTCCGTTATTTGGGGCACATTGTGAGTGCAGAGGGGGTGTCCACGGATCCGGAAAAGACGGCGTGTGTCCGGGATTGGCCGACTCCGGCCTCTGTGGGGGATGTTCGGCGCTTTTTGGGATTTGCCTCGTATTACCGAAGATTTGTGCCGGGGTTTGCGACGATTGCGAGGCCCTTGCATCTCCTTACGGGTAAAGGACGGAAATTTGTTTGGGGAGAGCCGGAAGAGGCGGCCTTTCGGAGTCTGCGTGATCTATTGGCTACGGCCCCGACATTGGATTATCCCGATTTTGATCGCCCTTTCATTCTTGATACGGACGCGAGTGACACAGGTATTGGGGCGGTATTATCACAGTCTAAAGGGGGCGTAGAGCGCGTCGTGGCGTATGGTAGCCGAGTCTTGTCGCCTGAGGAAACACGCTACTGTGTCACTCGTAGAGAACTTTTGGCGGTTGTTTTTTTCCTACGGCAATTTCGACCGTACCTTTACGGTCGTTCTTTTATTGTGCGTACGGATCATGCGGCCTTGCAATATGCACTTAAAATGGACCAGCCATCGGGACAGTTGGTTGGACACGCTGCAGGAATTTTCCTTCCAAATTCAACATCGGAAGGGAGTGCGCCATGCGAACGCTGACGCACTTTCCAGATTACCAGGGCGCGCCCCTTGTAAATGTGCGTTGGGGACGCATAGGTGTTCGCCGATTCTGAACCCCCCTCAGCCACTTACGTTGGCCGTCGGGAAGTCGGATACTCCGATGGAACCGGGACCGACTGATGGGGTTTTGAATCTGCCGCGGTCTGTCTGGATTCGGGAACAGATGATGGACGAGTCCTTGTTGTCCATGCGGAAGCGGTCTATGAGGGACAATGGGAGTCCGAGTTCAGCTGTGGGGCCGCGAACCGCTCTCCGAGATGGTCTGCTTATGTGGCAAGAAAGGTTCCAGGAAAGCTGGCGTGTGGTGGTACCAACGTCCTTGCGATTTGAGTTGATTAGAACTCTCCATTGTGACACACTATTGCATTTAGGGGTGCAGAAGACCTTGTTGACGTTACAACGTCATTATTTTTGGCACGGCATGGCGACAGATGTCGTAGGGCATGTGCGCGCGTGCCCTGAATGCGCCCGGCGTAAGCCGCCTAAACATCCTTACGTGCCGCCTCTCCAGTCGATTCAGGTGTCTCGAGTCAATGAATTGGTGGCACTGGACATATTGGGACCCTTCCCACCATCGGCGAGGGGAAATAAATATTTGCTGGTAGGGGTTGAGTATCTCTCCCATTGGCCGATGGCCTGGCCGTTGCCCGATCAGTCGGCCGCGGCCATCACCGACGCCTTTTTGTTTGGGTACATTATGGACAAGGGGGCGCCGGAGAGACTCCTCACGGACCAGGGCCGAAATTTCTCTTCTAAATTATTGGCTGAAGTGTGCGCAGGCCTTGGGACTAAGAAAATACGGACATCTCCATACCATCCGCAGACGGATGGTATGGTTGAGCGGCTGAACAGGACATTGTCTGCCATGCTTTGCCATACTGTGAGTGAACAGCAATCGGATTGGGATCTGCACATCCCCGGAGTGCTTTCGGCGTACAGGATGACGCCCCATGCGGCTACAGGGTATTCGCCGTTTTACCTTATGTATGGTCGGGAAAACGTGCCTCCGGTGGATGTGCAATTGGGTACTGGGGTGAAGGGACCTCGTAAACCACTCCCTGAATACATTCAGGACACGGTTCGCCGGGTTACGGAGGCGCGGGAAAACGCACGCGTGGCTACAGCCAAAGCCCAGGCCCGGAACGAGCGGTATGCTCGGCGGTCTGAGGGGGAGTGCCCCTGGAAGGTGGGAGACCTGGCCTGGCTCCATTGCCCGCAGGTGCGGCCGGGGACCTCTCCTAAATTGCACAAACCTTGGCATGGTCCTGTGCGCCTCATTGAGGTTCCCAATCCACAGTCGGCGCGCGTTCAGTTTGGTTCTCGCCGTTGGTTTGTTCATACGTCGCGGTTGAAACCATATGTTGCTCCCCTACGTGATGCGTCATCTCCCAATACTGCCTTGCCGGGGTCTGTTGCTGCCGACTCTCCCCTGCCTGCGTCCACTGATCTTGCTCGAGCGCCTGTCGTACCTGTTCCAGACAGGCCGACCGTGACACCGCGGGGGAGGAGTGGGCCTGTTCGGAGGGCGCCTGCCAGGGCTGCGGTACCTTCAAGCCCGGCGACCCTTCCGACCCCGCTGCAGGCGCATTCGCGGAATACGACCAAGACTGATTCGTCAGGGACACGAGATGTCGGTGGACTTCCAATCGCAGCAGGGGAATTACCCCCTGTCATTTCTCGTGTTCCATCGCGTCCCCGTTCTACAAGTGGGCCGCCGACCGTCCGGGACGGGCCGGCGACCCGCACTCGTTCCAAATCGCTTACGTTTCGTTAATTGTATGTTGTTATTGTTCTTGTTCTTGCCATCGTATTTATCGCATGCTTTTGTACGTTCGTCGATGTTACTTGTGTGTTGTTCTTGTTGTTATATTGCATGCTTAGTGTCCTTTAAGGGGGAAGGTCGGTTCACCGCATTACGCTTTGGTGTTGTTCAGCCGAGGTCGGCTGGGTTTTTTCTATGGGGGAGGGTGGTGTAATGCGGGCGAAAGCGACCTTCCGGATGTGACGTCACGAGGAGGCGGAGCCAGGTGACGTGGGTGAAAGGTAGGGGGTCCTTAAGCGGGTAAACCGGAAGGAGAAGTCAGTCGGGGTGTGAATGGAAAGGTGTGGGGCCACGCGGGCGTACGAGCCGAGGGGGCACCGTCAGAAGCGGGAGCCAACCCTGGGAACAGTAGGGAGCTACTGGGAGGTGTAAAGCTGCAGATAGAGATAGGCAGTAAGGCTGTGTGTGAGGGGCAGCGGGGTGGCTGCCAAGAGTCGCAGGAGCGACGAGAAGGCGAGACAGCACGAGGCTGTCAGAGCTGCAGCAGGAACAGCCAAGGGAGCTGTGTGAGAGTACAGCAGCGGAGCTGCTGTGGGGCTGCAAGAGCGACAGAAACAGCAGCGGGGCTGCTGATGTGGACTGGAGTGACATCGGAACCAGCACAGAGAGAATAAGAGAGACAGCCGTGTGGGAACGCAGTACGGACCGAATAAAGGACACTGAGCCAGAGATCGTGGTCAAGTCTTTTATTACACATGTATGCATGTAATATGGACGTGCGACCCAAGGGTGGGATATGTGAAACGGAAGGTGCAGGATCAGGATGGGATTAAAATTATTTGAATAACACTTTGGTGGTATTAATATCAAGCTGTCCACTAATGGATGAATGTTCCATCTAAATGGAATCAAATAACAATATTCAGTATGAATATGTAAAATAATCGCACAAACCCAATATTAGCCCGTGAAATAATGAATCATTACAATTGCAATGACTCCGGACTCACACTGCAGAGGGTTATTTTATTTAGCCTTTAACGCGGTTTCAGACCCCAGGCGTCACGATATAGCAACGACGACGACGAGACAGCAACCAGCCAAAACAGCCCCAAACCTCGTTCCTCCCCCTCTCTCATTCTCGGCGTGAACCTCCGCCCACACTTGGTCTCGCCTTTCCTTCTCGAACTCTCTCTTTCTTGTCCCTTAGTTGATGCACTGTCTTTAGATCACCCACCTCTATGACCTCTACCTGACCCCGCCATGGGCGGAGCAACTTGGGGAACATACAAATATTTATGTAAATTATCTGTTCAATCGAACCGGGGGTCGGATATGTGAACTGTGGGGGGGGGGGGGTACAGGGCAAGAATCGCATTCAATTTTTAGAATAACAATATGGTCGTATTAGCATTTTAATGGACTTTAATATATGTTACGTGCAAATGCAAATCGTTAGTCGTAAATGCGAGGGAGGGGTTAAGAGGTGCACGTTAAATCCAGCGTTAACATTTATTTTAGCATCATATTTAAGGACACTGTTGTTGATAAGAATTCGTCTGGACATGGCACGTGCCTTGTTCTACTAGATCAACCAAAATTAGTACAACATTAGTACAATGTCGGTTATTCAGGAGTGTGATTTCATTCATGAGTAGTATTCACAGAGCCCCGATGACACTAACCTACCTAAAGTTATGGTTAAACAAAGTAATCTTGAGTGACTTAATTCTCAGCTCAGACATGATCATCGCAATCATTTCCAAAGACGTGTGGGGTCCTGCAAGAGCAGGTCCCGACTACAAACAGCTTGGCAGCAGAATCGGAAGTAGCTGCGCCGCCCTCGAAATGTGATGTTGCTGCTGTTGTTGTCGCTGCTGTTGTTGCTGCTGTAGTTGCTTCTGTTGCTGTTATATACGCAGGGAGGTGGTGTTCCGTGATGGGATGACGCCTTTGATCAAAGACTGATCAAACTTAACCAATTGACGCCCTTGATCGTCGCATTTGATCAACTCTGATATTGTAGACTCTCACATCTTAAGCGCTATCATAGTGAAACATAATATTATAACCTATGAACTACAACCTATCCATTGTAACGCTGTAAAAGAATATTACCCATTGGGTTTCACTCCCTCGTCGAGAAGGCCGCTCTCTTCCTTTTCTAAAGTTACATGCTAATTTATCTGCATTCACTTTAAATCGAGGACAATGTTTTTCCATTTATTCAAAATAAGCGCACAATTACACACTGAGATGCACTTACATATTCATGCATGAAGCACAATGGGCACATTACAATTCGGTATGTTAATAGACATGCGGATTGTACCTTCCAAAATGAACAATCGAATGCAAATATCCTGAAAGACAAAGGATACGGATCCTAGGGGGGGAGTTATAAGGCGGCTCAGAAGCAGAGCTCGATGCCATTTCCAGAGGGAACTTGATGAGGTTGGACGCTCGACTCGTCGCTCTGCTGATCGCCCTTCAACCGCCAGACAACGCAGCCTGGCGAGCACAATTGCTGTGTCGACAGTTAGGCGACTTTGCGTCGGGAGAGTTCGTGGCGACATCTTCAGACGGGTTCCAGACATCGATATACCGTGAATCTCCTAGTAAGTGTCTATTTTCGTGGATAAACTCTTAAACGTGTTCGTCGTCAAATTAGCGGGAATTTTTTGCCTCTCGTTTAGACACGAGCGTCGTTCTTGTTTTAGCAGTTAACAAAATCCAAAACTCAACGCTAAACATCCTTGCGGCCGATAGCGTACTTTTGACTCGATAACACCGCTGCTGTTACTACGCTCACATGGAGCAGAGACGCTCTCCACAGCCCCACGTACACGGAGGCAAGAAGCCATTCAATTGCTCTGTGTGCGGGAAGTCCTTTTCACGACCATCACTTCTTCAGAGACACCAGAGAACACACAAGGGCGAGAAGCCATTCCTGTGCCCTGTGTGTGGGAAGACATTTGCACACTCATCAACTCTTCAAGACCATCAGAGAACACACACGGGAGAGAAGCCATTCCTGTGCTCTGTGTGTGGAAAGGCATTTGCACACTCGTCAACTCTTCAAGACCATCAGAGAACGCACACGGGCGAGAAGCCATTCCTGTGCCCTGTGTGTGGCAAGACATTTACAAAGTCATCACATCTTCAGAGTCATCAGAGAACACACACGGGTGAGAAGCCATTCCTGTGCCCTGTGTGTGGGAAGGCATTTGCACACTCGTCAACTCTTCAAGACCATCAGAGAACACACACGGGAGAGAAGCCATTCCTGTGCCCTGTGTGTGGGAAGGCATTTGCACAGTCATCACATCTTCAGAGTCATCAGAGAACACACACGGGTGAGAAGCCATTCCTGTGCCCTGTGTGTGGGAAGGCATTTTCACACTCGTCAACTCTTCAAAACCATCAGAGAACACACACTGGTGAGAAGCCATTCCCGTGCTCTGTGTGTGGGAAGGCATTTGCACGGTCATCAACCATGAACAAGCATCAGAAGGTCCACAATGATAGGAAACTGAAATCAAAAGCTGAAATTCAAGGTGCTGCAATGAGTCCTGAAGAAGTTTCCACCTTCGATCCCATGCAGTTGGATCCCGAGAGATGGCTGGATGTAATGGAGTGGCTCGAGAGTCAACCAGAGAGCTCGGGGTGACTGAAAAAATATTATGTCATGTGGTTATACCTATTAATCCGTATCGAGTATTTTTGTGTGTAATTTTAGCCATTTTAGTTTTACAGTTTTTGTGAGTTTAATGACGTGCACAGTTGTGGTTTGTAATGTTATCGGATTACTTGCCGAAGTGGTGTAATGAGCACTGGTTGTGAGAGGGTTCAATTGTAGTCGTTAAGTGTTCCTGTTGTGCTAAAGTTAGAATGCATCTGTAGGTACATCTTTGCTCAATATTTTAAAGATTTTTTTGTCAAGTGTACAGCTTTTTTTGATTGGTATTAATCGATTTTAGATAGCTGATTTCAGGATGTACATTGATGACGCGTTCGTTGGATATATGGCCTTGACTTCAACATAGACGCACAGTGAACAAATGTGGTGAACTAATAAGGAAATCATGGAGAATGATACTTTAACGCTTTGGTATTCCTGGAACGGATATGGTTTGCATTGTACTGGAAATGTGTGAACATAGGACATAATAAATATCTCCTTCGAGTTTTGACGTAAAATTGATTGCAGATGAATAAAAACGTATTTTTAACAAATGTTTGTCCGGTCTTTATTTTATAATGTTCCTATGTCAAGAGAATTTCAGGTGGAAGATCTCCGTCACACAAGTGTGCCCTTAACTGGCAGCATCTTGGCTGTCTACACGATTAACACGTGTTCCTTGAGGGGAAAGGTCCCCGTAGTTAATCGTTCATCAACGTAACAGTCCCTAATCCTGAAGTATGTCGGGGATAAACTGTACTCTATAACATGTAAACTGTAATACTATAAACGATAACACTAAACATTAAACGATTATAAACTAGTGTTTAATTTATAACTATGTAAACGTAGGTAAGGTATTACAATATCATTAGAAGAACACTGGTTGTATAAGAATCGCACTCTGCTCATATGTATGTATAGTGTACTGCTAGATGTCATCGAAAAACAAAAGACGGAATATATTTATATAAATACACGCACAAACCCATTATAAACTCATGACATTATGAATCGTTACAATTATTATGACAATCACAAATTGTGACAAAGCGAAATTCCCACAAGCAAAACACCACGCTCACGTGACGAATTCTTAAACAAACTGCAACACTCAAGTGACAGAACGCCGCAATAAAAACAACATCAATGGACAAATCGCAAAAATAGACAACACAGGCACGTTAATAGCTGTTAGAAGAAGACAACACATAACACCTTCAACTATACACATCATACAGCCAACTCGTAAATGGGGCGGTATATGACAGCCTTCGCTGCTGTCGACGGGGCCAAGCAGCGAGTGTTTAACTCCATTGTTTCAGAATCCGTGTCATCACCCGGCGACAACGACTTAGCCAAACTACATCTCCCCAACAAGGCAGCCTTCCCTATGCTGTGTATTTTAGCACTATATTTACGGACGCACTTGAAGATAACAATTCGTCTAGAAAAGGCAGGCGACTTGTTCTACCAACAGGATTTCAATTTAAATCCGAAAGAAGTATGAGTGCATTCATGAGTAGTATTCACTAAGCCCCGATGGCACTAACCTACACACAGTTATGATTAATCAAAGTAAACATTAGTCGCTCATCCCAGCTCAAACATGATCATACCAATTATTTCCAAATCCGTGTCGGGTCCCACGAGAATAGGGCACGTCCACAAACTCTCAAATTGTAAACTCACATTGCATACTCTAACATTATAACCTCTAAGAATATAACCTTTAAACTATGAGCTATACATTTCAACGCTTTAAAATAACACTACAAACTAGTGTTATAGTAAACTATAATGTTGTGAACTCGTATTACAGATTAGAACACCGTACATTGAATTGTGATATTCGAATCTCATTCGAATTCTTAGCTTCACACTCGTGAGTATGTAACATGTATGTAATATGCATGAATGTAATGTCTGTATGTAACATGTATGCATGTAATATGGACGTGCGAACCAAGGGTGGGATATGTGAAACGGAAGGTGCAGGATCAGGATGGGATTAAAATTATTTGAATAACACTTTGGTGGTATTAATATCAAGCTGTCCACTAATGGATGAATGTTCCATCTAAATGGAATCAAATAACAATATTCAGTATGAATATGTAAAATAATCGCACAAACCCAATATTAGCCCGTGAAATAATGAATCATTACAATTGCAATGACTCCGGACTCACACTGCAGAGGGTTATTTTATTTAGCCTTTAACGCGGTTTCAGACCCCAGGCGTCACGATATAGCAACGACGACGACGAGACAGCAACCAGCCAAAACAGCCCCAAACCTCGTTCCTCCCCCTCTCTCATTCTCGGCGTGAACCTCCGCCCACACTTGGTCTCGCCTTTCCTTCTCGAACTCTCTCTTTCTTGTCCCTTAGTTGATGCACTGTCTTTAGATCACCCACTTCTATGACCTCTACCTGACCCCGCCATGGGCGGAGCAACTTGGGGGACATACAGATATGTATGTAAATTATCTGTTCAATCGAACCGGGGGTCGGATATGTGAACTGTGGGGGGGGGGGGGGGGGGTACAGGGCAAGAATCGCATTCAATTTTTAGAATAACAATATGGTCGTATTAGCATTTTAATGGACTTTAATATATGTTACGTGCAAATGCAAATCATTAGTCGTAAATGCGAGGGAGGGGTTAAGAGGTGCACGTTAAATCCAGCGTTAACATTTATTTTAGCATCATATTTAAGGACACTGTTGTTGATAAGAATTCGTCTGGACATGGCACGTGCCTTGTTCTACTAGATCAACCAAAATTAGTACAACATTAGTACAATGTCGGTTATTCAGGAGTGTGATTTCATTCATGAGTAGTATTCACAGAGCCCCGATGACACTAACCTACCTAAAGTTATGGTTAAACAAAGTAATCTTGAGTGACTTAATTCTCAGCTCAGACATGATCATCGCAATCATTTCCAAAGACGTGTGGGGTCCTGCAAGAGCAGGTCCCGACTACAAACAGCTTGGCAGCAGAATCGGAAGTAGCTGCGCCGCCCTCGAAATGTGATGTTGCTGCTGTTGTTGTCGCTGCTGTTGTTGCTGCTGTAGTTGCTTCTGTTGCTGTTATATACGCAGGGAGGTGGTGTTCCGTGATGGGATGACGCCTTTGATCAAAGACTGATCAAACTTAACCAATTGACGCCCTTGATCGTCGCATTTGATCAACTCTGATATTGTAGACTCTCACATCTTAAGCGCTATCATAGTGAAACATAATATTATAACCTATGAACTACAACCTATCCATTGTAACGCTGTAAAAGAATATTACCCATTGGGTTTCACTCCCTCGTCGAGAAGGCCGCTCTCTTCCTTTTCTAAAGTTACATGCTAATTTCTCTGCATTCACTTTAAATCGAGGACAATGTTTTTCCATTTATTCAAAATAAGCGCACAATTACACACTGAGATGCACTTACATATTCATGCATGAAGCACAATGGGCACATTACAATTCGGTATGTTAATAGACATGCGGATTGTACCTTCCAAAATGAACAATCGAATGCAAATATCCTGAAAGACAAAGGATACGGATCCTAGGGGGGGAGTTATAAGGCGGCTCAGAAGCAGAGCTCGATGCCATTTCCAGAGGGAACTTGATGAGGTTGGACGCTCGACTCGTCGCTCTGCTGATCGCCCTTCAACCGCCAGACAACGCAGCCTGGCGAGCACAATTGCTGTGTCGACAGTTAGGCGACTTTGCGTCGGGAGAGTTCGTGGCGACATCTTCAGACGGGTTCCAGACATCGATATACCGTGAATCTCCTAGAAAGTGTCTATTTTCGTGGATAAACTCTTAAACGTGTTCGTCGTCAAATTAGCGGGAATTTTTTGCCTCTCGTTTAGACACGAGCGTCGTTCTTGTTTTAGCAGTTAACAAAATCCAAAACTCAACGCTAAACATCCTTGCGGCCGATAGCGTACTTTTGACTCGATAACACCGCTGCTGTTACTACGCTCACATGGAGCAGAGACGCTCTCCACAGCCCCACGTACACGGAGGCAAGAAGCCATTCAATTGCTCTGTGTGCGGGAAGTCCTTTTCACGACCATCACTTCTTCAGAGACACCAGAGAACACACAAGGGCGAGAAGCCATTCCTGTGCCCTGTGTGTGGGAAGACATTTGCACACTCATCAACTCTTCAAGACCATCAGAGAACACACACGGGAGAGAAGCCATTCCTGTGCTCTGTGTGTGGAAAGGCATTTGCACACTCGTCAACTCTTCAAGACCATCAGAGAACGCACACGGGCGAGAAGCCATTCCTGTGCCCTGTGTGTGGCAAGACATTTACAAAGTCATCACATCTTCAGAGTCATCAGAGAACACACACGGGTGAGAAGCCATTCCTGTGCCCTGTGTGTGGGAAGGCATTTGCACACTCGTCAACTCTTCAAGACCATCAGAGAACACACACGGGAGAGAAGCCATTCCTGTGCCCTGTGTGTGGGAAGGCATTTGCACAGTCATCACATCTTCAGAGTCATCAGAGAACACACACGGGTGAGAAGCCATTCCTGTGCCCTGTGTGTGGGAAGGCATTTTCACACTCGTCAACTCTTCAAAACCATCAGAGAACACACACTGGTGAGAAGCCATTCCCGTGCTCTGTGTGTGGGAAGGCATTTGCACGGTCATCAACCATGAACAAGCATCAGAAGGTCCACAATGATAGGAAACTGAAATCAAAAGCTGAAATTCAAGGTGCTGCAATGAGTCCTGAAGAAGTTTCCACCTTCGATCCCATGCAGTTGGATCCCGAGAGATGGCTGGATGTAATGGAGTGGCTCGAGAGTCAACCAGAGAGCTCGGGGTGACTGAAAAAATATTATGTCATGTGGTTATACCTATTAATCCGTATCGAGTATTTTTGTGTGTAATTTTAGCCATTTTAGTTTTACAGTTTTTGTGAGTTTAATGACGTGCACAGTTGTGGTTTGTAATGTTATCGGATTACTTGCCGAAGTGGTGTAATGAGCACTGGTTGTGAGAGGGTTCAATTGTAGTCGTTAAGTGTTCCTGTTGTGCTAAAGTTAGAATGCATCTGTAGGTACATCTTTGCTCAATATTTTAAAGATTTTTTTGTCAAGTGTACAGCTTTTTTTGATTGGTATTAATCGATTTTAGATAGCTGATTTCAGGATGTACATTGATGACGCGTTCGTTGGATATATGGCCTTGACTTCAACATAGACGCACAGTGAACAAATGTGGTGAACTAATAAGGAAATCATGGGGAATGATACTTTAACGCTTTGGTATTCCTGGAACGGATATGGTTTGCATTGTACTGGAAATGTGTGAACATAGGACATAATAAATATCTCCTTCGAGTTTTGACGTAAAAATGATTGCAGATGAATAAAAACGTATTTTTAACAAATGTTTGTCCGGTCTTTATTTTATAATGTTCCTATGTCAAGAGAATTTCAGGTGGAAGATCTCCGTCACACAAGTGTGCCCTTAACTGGCAGCATCTTGGCTGTCTACACGATTAACACGTGTTCCTTGAGGGGAAAGGTCCCCGTAGTTAATCGTTCATCAACGTAACAGTCCCTAATCCTGAAGTATGTCGGGGATAAACTGTACTCTATAACATGTAAACTGTAATACTATAAACGATAACACTAAACATTAAACGATTATAAACTAGTGTTTAATTTATAACTATGTAAACGTAGGTAAGGTATTACAATATCATTAGAAGAACACTGGTTGTATAAGAATCGCACTCTGCTCATATGTATGTATAGTGTACTGCTAGATGTCATCGAAAAACAAAAGACGGAATATATTTATATAAATACACGCACAAACCCATTATAAACTCATGACATTATGAATCGTTACAATTATTATGACAATCACAAATTGTGACAAAGCGAAATTCCCACAAGCAAAACACCACGCTCACGTGACGAATTCTTAAACAAACTGCAACACTCAAGTGACAGAACGCCGCAATAAAAACAACATCAATGGACAAATCGTAAAAACAGACAACACAGGCACGTTAATAGCTGTTAGAAGAAGACAACACATAACACCTTCAACTATACACATCATACAGCCAACTCGTAAATGGGGCGGTATATGACAGCCTTCGCTGCTGTCGACGGGGCCAAGCAGCGAGTGTTTAACTCCATTGTTTCAGAATCCGTGTCATCACCCGGCGACAACGACTTAGCCAAACTACATCTCCCCAACAAGGCAGCCTTCCCTATGCTGTGTATTTTAGCACTATATTTACGGACGCACTTGAAGAAAACAATTCGTCTAGAAAAGGCAGGCGACTTGTTCTACCAACAGGATTTCAATTTAAATCCGAAAGAAGTATGAGTGCATTCATGAGTAGTATTCACCGATGGCACTAACCTACACACAGTTATGATTAATCAAAGTAAACATTAGTCGCTCATCCCAGCTCAAACATGATCATACCAATTATTTCCAAATCCGTGTCGGGTCCCACGAGAATAGGGCACGTCCACAAACTCTCAAATTGTAAACTCACATTGCATACTCTAACATTATAACCTCTAAGAATATAACCTTTAAACTATGAGCTATACATTTCAACGCTTTAAAATAACACTACAAACTAGTGTTATAGTAAACTATAATGTTGTGAACTCGTATTACAGATTAGAACACCGTACATTGAATTGTGATATTCGAATCTCATTCGAATTCTTAGCTTCACACTCGTGAGTATGTAACATGTATGTAATATGCATGAATGTAATGTCTGTATGTAACATGTATGCATGTAATATGGACGTGCGAACCAAGGGTGGGATATGTGAAACGGAAGGTGCAGGATCAGGATGGGATTAAAATTATTTGAATAACCCTTTGGTGGTATTAATATCAAGCTGTCCACTAATGGATGAATGTTTCATCTAAATGGAATCAAATAACAATATTCAGTATGAATATGTAAAATAATCGCACAAACCCAATATTAGCCCGTGAAATAATGAATCATTACAATTGCAATGACTCCGGACTCACACTGCAGAGGGTTATTTTATTTAGCCTTTAACGCGGTTTCAGACCCCAGGCGTCACGATATAGCAACGACGACGACGAGACAGCAACCAGCCAAAACAGCCCCAAACCTCGTTCCTCCCCCTCTCTCATTCTCGGCGTGAACCTTCGCCCACACTTGGTCTCGCCTTCCCTTCTCGAACTCTCTCTTTCTTGTCCCTTAGTTGATGCACTGTCTTTAGATCACCCACTTCTATAACCTCTACCTGACCCCGCCATGGGCGGAGCAACTTGGGGGACATAAAGATATGTATGTAAATTATCTGTTCAATCGAACCGGGGGTCGGATATGTGAACTGTGGGGGGGGGGGGGTACAGGGCAAGAATCGCATTCAATTTTTAGAATAACAATATGGTCGTATTAGCATTTTAATGGACTTTAATATATGTTACGTGCAAATGCAAATCATTAGTCGTAAATGCGAGGGAGGGGTTAAGAGGTGCACGTTAAATCCAGCGTTAACATTTATTTTAGCATCATATTTAAGGACACTGTTGTTGATAAGAATTCGTCTGGACATGGCACATGCCTTGTTCTACTAGATCAACCAAAATTAGTACAACATTAGTACAATGTCGGTTATTCAGGAGTGTGATTTCATTCAAGAGTAGTATTCACAGAGCCCCGATGACACTAACCTACCTAAAGTTATGGTTAAACAAAGTAATCTTGAGTTACTTAATTCTCAGCTCAGACATGATCATCGCAATCATTTCCAAAGACGTGTGGGGTCCTGCGAGAGCAGGTCCCGACTACAAACAGCTGGGCAGCAGAATCGGAAGTAGCTGCGTCGCCCTCGAAATGTGATGTTGCTGCTGTTGTTGTCGCTGCTGTTGTTGCTGCTGTAGTTGCTTCTGTTGCTGTGATATACGCAGGGTGGTGATGTTCCGTGATGGGATGACGCCTTTGATTCAAGCCTCTGATCAAACTCACCCGATTGACGCCCTTGATCGTCGCATTTGATCAACTCTGATATTGTCTACTCTCACATATTAAGCTCTATCATAGTGAAACATAATATTATAACCTATGAACTACAACCTATCCATTGTAACGCTGTAAAATAATATTACCTATTGGGGTTCACTCCCTCGTCGAGAAGGCGCTCTCTTCCTTTTCTAAAGTTACATGCTAATTTCTCTGCATTCACTTTAAATCGAGGACAAAGCTTTTCGATTTATTCAAAATAGGCGCACAATTACACACTGAGATGCACTTACATATTCATGCATGAAGCACAATGGGCACATTACCCTTCGGTATGTTAATAGACATGCGGATTGTACCTTCCAAAATTAACAATCGAATGCAAATATCCTGAAAGACAAAGGATTGGATCCTAGGGGGGGAGTTATAAGGCGGCTCAGAAGCAGAGCTCAATGCCATTTCGAGAGGAAAATTGATGAGGTTGGACGCTCGACTCGTCGCTCTGCTGATCGCCCTTCAACCGCGAGACAACGCAGCCTGGCGAGCACAATTGCTGTGTCGACAGTTAGGCGACTTTGCGTCCGGAGAGTTCGTGGCGACATCTTCAGACGGGTTTCAGACATCGATATACCGTGAATCTACAAGTAAGTGTCTATTTTCGTGGATAAACTCTTAAACGTGTTTGTCGTCAAATTAGCGGGAATTTTTTGCGTCTCGGTTAGACGCGAGTGTCGTTCTTGTTTTAGCATTTAACAAAATCCAAAACTCAACGCTAAACACTTTAAATCGAGGCCGATTGCGTACTTTTGACTCGATAACACCGCTGCTGTTACTACGCTCACATGGAGCAGAGACGCTCTCCACAGCCCCACCTACACGGAGGCAAGAAGCCATTCAATTGCTCTGTGTGCGGGAAGTCCTTTTCACGACCATCACTTCTTCAGAGACACCAGAGAACACACAAGGGCGAGAAGCCATTCCTGTGCCCTGTGTGTGGGAAAGCATTTGCACAGTCATCAACTCTTCAAACTCATAAGAGAACACACACGGGCGAGAAGCCATTCCTGTGCCCTGTGTGTGGGAAGGCATTTGCACACTCGTCAACTCTTCAAGACCATCAGAGAACACACACGGGCGAGAAGCCATTCCTGTGCCCTGTGTGTGGGAAGGCATTTGCACACTCGTCAACTCTTCAAAACCATCAGAAGGCATTTGCACGGTCATCAACCATGAACAAGCATCAGAAGGTCCACAATGATAGGAAACTGAAATCAAAAGCTGAAATTCAAGGTGCTGCAATGAGTCCTGAAGAAGTTTCCTACTTCGATCCCATGCAGTTGGATCCCGAGAGATGGCTGGATGTAATGGAGTGGCTCGAGGGTCAAACAGAGAGCTCCGGGTGACTGAAAAAATATTATGTCATGTGGTTATACCTATTAATCCGTATCGAGTATTTTTGTGTGTAATTTTAGCCATTTTAGTTTTACAGTTTTTGACAAAAGACAAATAGTTCACTGCTTTAGCCCACCGGTGTGTTGAAGCCACAACATTTACAATTTGAGTACGACGTTTCGCTGGTAATTGCATCCAGCATCATCCAGCATCATCGGGCAATTCACCATTCTGGCGAATTGCCCGATGATGCTGGATGCAATTACCAGCGAAACGTCGTACTCAAATTGTAAATGTTGTGGCTTCAACACACCGGTGGGCTAAAGCAGTGAACTATTTGTCTTTTGTCAACGTGACACATTTTTACTGATTGGCCGTGTCGGGTGGTGGAGGGTTACGACACATTTATAAATAACGCGATCTAAACCCAAAAATCGTTGATTATGGACATATTATAACATAATTGCATTTCATATGATTTGAAAAACATACGTTCATTTAAAAAAAACTGAGAATTTCGTGGACCTTGTGGGGAGATGGAGTATGAAATAGTTGAGCAGCTTAGGCACCCTCTCCGTGTTCCACGACCAGTGCTTGTAGTAATCGTGGTGGCTGTGGTCAGATATCTGGAAGTCTGCGTACACAAACGTGACGCGTTAGACAGAAAGCCTATGTAAACCGCGTTGCCTCTCAGTCCGTGACATCTGAAGCACTGTAGAATATATATCGCTGTACTGTTGCGCACGGGTACTGGCAGATAAAGTCCCCCCCGACTGACGCACAAACGTTGTGACGACAGATATAATACACGCAGTGCCTCTACCCTGCTCGCTACCAAGTCCCTACGCGACCGCCAGCTATGTTCTTGCGCGTTCAGTGTTTTTTTTACCCAAAGATGACCCTCACTTCCGCACGCACCACTATCCACCATAAGCGCACACTGGCACACTTACAGATGCAGCGGTTTGTTATTTTTGATTTAATTCGTAACGCACCATCCATATGCGCTCCACCATCCACCATGCCCTTGCATTGCAAAGACACAGCTCCGGTGTGCGTGAGCGTGTGCGCCAGCCACAGTGACATTGGTCAGCAATGGCACCGTTCCGGTCGCACACAGGTTGGCCCCTGCATCCTCCGCCTGTATGTACACAAACAGATCCGCTATGGGGCCACCTGTTTTTTTACTTCGAAAATGTGATTTGTCGGTGTTATGCCGTCCATGGAGACGTGATCAACGTCAATATATCTAAATGGTAATAAGCCGGATGAAGCGAAACGTAACCATTGTACCCATCAAACAGTGAGCTCGGTTGCCCCATGGGGGTATTGAGCCATGGGCGGAACTCCCGAAACTGTAGGGGGCGCTACGCAACTGGCCGTGGTCCCGGCAGGTGAAGCTGGCAGCTCAGTCCGCGAAGACTCAGCGTATAGCGAGCCCTGCCTACTCGTAAGGTAAAGTTGTTTGGAGACTCCACTAATCGCAGCACGCAGCACCCATTTTTTACATAAATAAACGTAATATTACCGTAACTACCATTCGCACACTTGCATACACACCACACTCACACAGCGCAGGGTCTGCGCCCACAGTGCACTGCACCACTGCGGCGCAGACCTTGCCAAACCTATGCTTTTGCTGACAGGCGGCTGTTTTATTTATTTATTTTTATCGAATCAAAGTGAGCTTTCGCTCTCTTCCGGCTGTTTAATTTTCATCGAATCAGAGTGAGCTGTCAGGGCGAAGGCTGGGACAATGGGGAACTGTTTGCGCCGAAGTCGAAATGGGAAGTCCTTCGTGTCCAATTCGCGGCGGATATGGTTTTTCTCAAGCAGCGAGTCCAAGACCAAGTGTGGGTACTCGGAAAGCTGCGGGAGGTCGTCAAAGTCCGACAGAGCCATCCCACCTGCCGTGAGGAACTCGTGGAGGCTGTGAAGGGTCTTGAACTTTACCATTTCTTTTATTTTCTTTGATGCTGCTAATCCAGCATAATGCACGGGTATAAGTAGTACTAATCACATACCTGCATATCCCATATCCCCTCCCTTTGATGCTGCTAATCCTGCATAATGCACGGGCATAAGTAGTACTAATCACATACCTGCATTTTCCATAAATATGCTAACTTGCTCTTGATATGCAAATTCTTTTGTCAAGGCGCCCTTTCCCCCCCTTCCAACCCAGCTTATCTATATGCTCCAAGCACGTGTGCTGTTTCATTCAGACGCTGTCGCCTCGACAGACCTGGTTTTCACCTGAGGACGGCGGCTTGCGTTGTGGCCGAAACGTCGTGAGAATTATTTTATTATGTTTAATTTTTTTTATTGTATAACTTCTCTTGTACGTGACTTTAGCGAAAGAACCAAGAAGATTTAGCATATCTTCTTTGTTGGTCAGCTGGCGGTACTGGTACTCGTAATCGCGAGCCAATTCGTCGTAGAATTTATCCCAGAGAGCCTTGGTATCTGCTGGCATGGAATACAGCAGAATGGTAGCGAAGAGTTGAAGAAGCTGGTACGGCATCTGAAAGAGCGAGGCTTCTTCCAGACACGCAACCCATTCGCGATCGCTCTCAAGGTATCCTGCTCGCATGGCTGCTTCCAGCGGTTTGTTTTGTTTTATTTAATTCGTAACGCACCATCCATATGCGCTCCACCATCCACCAAGCCGTTGCATCGCAAAGACACAGCTCCGGTGTGCGTCAGCGTGTGCGCCATCCACAGTGACATTGGTCAGCAATTGCACCGTTCCGATCGCACACAGGTTGGCCCCTGCATCCTCCGTCTGTATGTACACACACATACAGATCCGCTATGGGGCCACCTATTTTTTCTTATATTAAAATGTATTTTGTTGGTGTTTTTACGTTTACGTATTCCCATTGTGGGTGTTTTATGCATGCATCAGATTTTTGGGTTCGTCACATATGGTATCAGAGGTGTGGGTCACTCCATTTCTCAATCGAACAATAACGGGGATTGTTTGAGTTATGACAGCTTGCAGATAGAAACATTGCATGATCGTATACTAATAATGACAGAATTTGTACCCCAGTGGAGGGCATCCCCCACCCGGCGCTTCTTACCGGTACTGTGAGACTTACAAATCCAGACCTCTCCTCCTCCTGAACCGTTCACAATACCCTGTGGTAGTACCATAATCATCTCAATAAAGCGATCACTTTCCAATGCCCATTTTGATCTCGGGAGTTACCCGGGTGGTGTCACACTGTACTCATTGTTTTAGCATGTCGCAAATTCCGATATGGCTTGTGCAACGGCCAGAGAGTGACAGCGGCGGGGGCCGGGCTGCAACCTTTTTTGACAGTTTATTACATTTCAAAGTGCATGGGATTGGCACTCCAAAACATGATAAATGTACAGTAACGCCAACTGAATCCGTGCCAAACATAATACGCGGACCCATGCTGCATATTATGCAACACATGCCCTTACCAGCACCAGCATGCACAAAATCTCAATTACACAACGGAAGTAGACAGCAAGCCGTGCATGGAAAAGTGATCAACGTCAATACATAATAATGGTAATAAGCCGGATAAACCAAAAAGTACCCATTGTACCCATCAAACAGTCAGCTGGGTTGCCCCATGGGGGTATTGACCCATGGGCGAAACTGTAGGGGTGCGCTACGCAACTGGCCGTGGTCCCGGCAGGTGAAGCTGCCAGCTCAGTCCGCTAAGACTCACTATATAGCGACCCCGGCCTACTCGTAAGGTAAAGTTGTTTGGGGACTCCACTAATCGCAGCACGCAGCACCCATTTTTTACATAAATATACGTAATATTAGCGTAACTACCATTCGCACACTTGCATACACACCACACTCACACAGCGCAGGATGTGCGCCCACAGTGCACTGCACCACTGCGGCGCAGACCTTGGCAGACCTATGCTATCACACACCGCTTACCTTCTGTGTGCTTCTGCTTGTTTGGAAATGGACGACTGACTGACTAACGCGTGCTGCCGCCACAACGCACGCAGGCCACTTTGAGGCAATTAAATGTAAGGGATAATTAATTAGTCCAATGAGATTGAAGGCAACACCGACATAATTTCTCGAGCGCTGGTTTGATATGTAGGGCCGTGAACTGTGCTGGGCCACTTTGCACACACTTGTTTCGGCCCAATGAAAGATTAAGCACAGTGGTTTCAAGGGAATGGGCGCAATATTGATGGAGCTGCGTACGAAAGAGTGGTCAGTTTTGTCCACTGGCCCGTCGAACCGAACCCCACCAATAATGAACAGATTTTATTGAAAGTTCTGGAATTGAAAATGTATCTGGCTATCTGATTAGTGGAGGGTTCTTGGTTGCAGCCGCGGACGTTCTTCGTTGGGGAGATATCGCCACCAGAACGCAGTGTTCGGCGGGTGCAACAGCAACACTGTACCTACAGTAGATTTTGCGTTGCGACCATCACTGTGAATATGGTGTTGCGTGAAAGTAGGTGCAATTGTTGACCGAAGAGACGCTGTTGTGCGGCAGGTTTATTTATATTTGTCGAATGAAAGTGAGCTGTGGCTTTTTGCCGGCTGTTTTATTAATTTTTATCGACGAATCAGAGCTAGCTGTTTGGGCGGGTCCGTAAATAAATTAACGTCCAGATACGCACGCAGACGACCAAACCAGCGTAGTTGTTTAAGCTAACACTGAACATTAAACGATTATAAACTAGTGTTTTAATTTATAACCATTTAAACGGAGGTAAGGTATTATAATATCATTAGAAGCATTAGAATCACAGTGTGGTCGTATAAAAATCGCTAATATGTTTTTTATAGTGTACGTGCAAGGATCGGATAAAAATTATTACAATTACAACATGGTCATATTAGAATCACGATTTTCACTGCTAGATGTCATCGAATAACAAAAGACAGAATATATTTATATAAATACACGCACAAACCCATTATAAACGCATGCGATTATGAATCGTTACAATTTTATAACAATCACAAATTGTAACAAAGCGAAATTCCAACAAGCAAAACACCACGCTCACGTGACGAATTCTTAAACAAACTGCAACACTCAAGTGACAGAACTCAACAAAAAAACGCCGCAATAAAAAGAACCACATCAATGGACAAATTCTAAAAACAAACAACACACGCACGTTAGTAGCTGTTAGAAGAAGACAACACCTAGCACCTTCAACTATACACATTATACAGCCAACTCGTAAATGGGGCGGTATATGACAGCCTTCGCTGCTGTCGACGGGGCCAAGCAGCGAGTGTTTAACTCCATTGTTTCAGAATCCGTGTCATCACCCTGCCACAGCGCCTTAGCCAAACGACATCGTCCCAACAAGGCAGCCTTCCCTATGCTGTGTATTTTAGCAATATATTTACGGGCGCACTTGAAGATAACAATTCGTCTAGAAAAGGCAGGCGACTTATTCTACCAACACGATTTCAATTTCTATACGAAAGAAGTATGAGTTCATTAATGAGTAGTATTCACTAAGCCCCGATGGCACTAACCTACACACAGTTATGATTAAACAAAGTAAACATTCGTCGCTCATCCCAGCTTTAAAATAACACTACAGACTAGTGTTATAGTAAACTATAATGTTGTGAACTCTAACAATATAAGCTATGAGCGATACATTTTAACGCTATATAATTAAGATTGAAGTGTGATATTCGAATCTCATTCAAATTTCGATTTAAAGCTTTTGTGACTGCAGGGCTTCATCTTCTTGGTTCTTTCGGTAAAGTCACGTAGAAAGACTTTACCGAAAGAACCAAGAAGATTAACTCATTCGAATTCTTAGCTTCACACCGTGGTCCTCTAAGAATCACACTATGCTCGTGAGTATGTAACATGTCTGTATGTAATATGCATGAATGTAATATGTCTGTATGTAACATGTATGCATGTAAAATGCATGTATGTAATATGGACGTGCGAACCAAGGGCGGGATATGTGAAATGAAAGGTGCAGGATCAGGATGGGATTACAATTATTTGAATAACACTTTCGTGGTATTAGGATCAAGCTGTCCACTATTGGATGAATGTTCCATCTCAATGGCATCAAATAACAATATTCAGTATGAATATGTAAAATAATCGCAAAAACCCAATATTAGCCCGTGAAATAATGAATCGTTACAATTGTAATGACTCCGTACTCAGACTGCAGAGGGCTCTTTTGTTTAGCCTTTTAACGCGGTTTCAGACCCCAGGCGTCACGATATAGCAACGACGACGACGAGACAGCAACCAGCCAACACAGCCCCAAACCTCGTTCCTCCCCCTCTCTCATTCTCGGCGTGAACCTCCGCCCACACTTGGTCTCGCCTTCCCTTCTCGAACTCTCTCTATCTTGTTGTCACCACTTGTCCCTTAGTTGACGCACTGTCTTTACATCACCCACCTCTATGACCTCTACCTGACCCCGTCATGGGCGGAGCAACTTAGGGGATTTTCCCGGTGGCACCTGTGGGCAATACAACCATGCCCTGTCCCCCACTGCCCATGGAAGCACGTGCTCCCGCCGGCCCGTGTTCTTTTCATTGGCGGCTTGCGCTCTGGTGGGGAAAGGTCCTCGTTATCAATCGTTTCGCAACATTCAGGTCCAGAATACCGAAGTATACCGGGAATCACCTGCACTTAAAAACATGTAAATTGATCACACTATGAAAAATAACACTAAACATTAAACGACAAAAAAATATCAACTGGTTTTATAATTTATAGCACTGTAAACGGAGGTATTGTATTTAAATCTCATTAGAAGTATTAAAATCTCACTCTACACATATGTATGTAAATTATCTGTTCAATCGAGCCGGGGGTCGGATATGTGAACTGTGGGGGGTACAGGGCAAGAATCGCATTCAAATTTTAGTAAAAAAATATGGTAGTATTAGCATTTTACTGTGCTTGAATGTTTGTTACGTGCAAATGCAAATCGTTAGTTGTAAATGCGAGGGAGGGGTTAAGAGGTGCACGTTTAGTCCAGTGTTAACATTTATTTTAGCATCATATTTAAGAATTCGTCTGGACATGGCACGTGCCTTGTTATACTCGATCAACCAAAATTAGTACAATGTCGGTCACACAGGAGTGTGATTTCATTCATGAGTAGTATTCACACAGCCCCGATGACACTAACCTACCTAAAGTTATGGTTAAACAAAGTAATCTTGAGTGACTTAATTCTCAGCTCAGACATGATCATCGCAATCATTTCCAAAGACGGGTGGGTTCCTGCGAGAGCAGGTCCCGACTACAAACAGGTGGGCAGCAGAATCGGAAGTAGCTGCGTCGCCCTCGAAATGTGATGTAGCTGCTGTTGTTGTCGCTGCTGTTGTTGCTGCTGTAGTTGCTTCTGTTGCTGTGATATACGCAGGGAGGTGGTGTTCCGTGATGGGATGACGCCTTTGATTAAAGCCTCTGATCAAACTCACCCGATTGACGCCCATGATCGTCGCATTTGATCAACTCTGATATTGTAGACTCTCACATCTTAAGCTCTATCATAGTGAAACATTATATTATAACCTATGAACTACAACCTATCCATTGTAACGCTGTAAAAATTAACCCGTGAAAACAAAGTTTTTCACTATAAATCCTTTATATGCGTGGCGGCTAGAGTCCTCTCGTCCTTTGGCTTGAGATGGCTGCCACCTATGGGTCAGATGATTGCCTGCCACCATTAAGCAATTGGTAATTAAATATAATTTATTTTTTCCTAAAAAGTGTACAATTTTGGAAGAAAAAAATTCACGAAAATAAATTGTCACGCACAACGAGTCTGTGTGCAAAATGTCAGCTCGATTGGATCACGGGAAGTGGGTTAAAGACCGACTGAAAAATTTGCACGGTCGTAAGCGTGCAAGCAAGCAAGTGAACTTAATATAAAGGATTTCAAAAATTAACCCGTAAAAACAAATTTGTCAGATGATTGCTTGCCACCATTAAGCAACTAGCAGTCGCCGCCCGCTTCGCGGGCGGTGTGTATGTGCTTGGTTGGTGGGGAGTTGAAAGTGGCTGGACACAATATACATGTTTTGGTGATTGTTTTATGTTTATTTTTGTGAGGTTATATGTATTTTAATGAGACCCTCAATCGACAATATTAAAGAATGCAAGTTATAGAAATATAAAATGCAACTTATTCAAATATCTGGCGATACACGATATTCTTCGTGTACACTCCGTCTTCCTCCTCGTCGTCAGGTCCCTCAATGAGCGCCTTGATGTTGGATCTTGCCGTGACTCGCGATGGTGCCACGTACAGTTGGCCGTGCGAGAAGCATGGCGTTGGTAGATATAATCCCAGGTTGTGAACAGTTTGCCCTTGCGCCTTGTTGATGGTCATCGCGAAGGCTGGGACAATGGGGAACTGTTTGCGCCGAAGTCGAAATGGGAAGTCCTTCGTGTCCAATTCGCGGCGGATATGGTTGTTCTCAAGCAGCGAGTCCAAGACCAAGTGTGGGTACTCGGAAAGCTGCGGGAGGTCGTCAAAGTCCGACAGAGCCATCCCACCTGCCGTGAGGAACTCGTGGAGGCTATGAAGGGTCTTAAACTTTACCATTTATATTATTTTCTTTGATGCTGCTAATCCAGCATAATGCACCGGTATAAGGAGTACTAATCACATACCTGCATTTCCCATATCCCCTCTCTTTGATTCTGCTAATCCTGCATAATGCACGGGCATAAGTAGTACTAATCACATACCTGCATTTCCAATATCATCTCACTTTGATGCTGCTAATCATGCATAATGCACGGGCATAGGTAGTACTAATCACATACCTGCATTTCCCATAAATATGCTAAATTCCTCTTGATATGCAATTTTTTTTGTCAAGGCGCCGTTTCCCCCCTTCCAACCCAGCTCCAAGCACGTGTGCTGATTCATTCAGACGCTGTCGCCTCGACAGACCTGGCCAAAACGTCGTGAGAATTATTTTATTATGTTTTATTTTTATTATTTTATTACTTCCCTTCTACGTGACTTTACCGAAAGAACCAAGAAGATTTACCATTTCTTCTTTGTTGGTCAGCTGGCGGTACTGGTACTCGTAATCGCGAGCCAATTCGTCGTAGAATTTATCCCAGAGAGCCTTCGTATCTGCTGGCATGGAATACAGCAGAATGGTAGCGAAGAGTTGACGAAGCTGGTACGGCATCTGAAAGAGCGAGGCTTCTTCCAGACACGCAACCCATTCGCGATCGCTCTCAAGGTAGCCTGCTCGCATGGCTGCTTCCAGCGGTTTGTTTTGTTTCATTGTATTCGTAACGCACCATCCATATGCGCTCCACCATCCACCATGTCCTTGCATGGCAAAGACACAGCTCCGGTGTGCGTCAGCGTGTGCGCCATGCACAGTGACATTGGTCAGCAATTGCACCGTTCCGATCGCACACAGGTTGGCCCCTGCATCCTCCGTCTGTATGTACACACACAGACAAATCCGTCATGGGGCCACCTATTTTTTTCTTATAAAAAAATATTTTGTTGGTGTTTTTACGTTTACGTATTCCCATTGTGGGTGTTTTACGCATGCATCAGATTTTTGGGTTCCTCATATATGTTATCAGAGGTGTGGGTCACTCCATTTCTCAATCGAACAATAACGGGGATCGTTTCAGTTATGACAGCTTGCAGATAGAAACATTGCTTGATCGTATACTAATAATGACAGAATTAGTACCCCAGTGGAGGGCATCCCCCACCCGGCGCTTCTTACCGGTACTGTGAGACTTACAAATCCAGACCTCTCCTCCTCCTGAACCGTTCACAATACCCTGTGGTAGTACCATAATCATCTCAATAAAGCGATCACTTTCCAATGCCCATTTTGATCCCGGGAGTTACCCGGGTGGTGTCACACTGTACTCATTGTTTTAGCATGTCGCAAATTCCGATATGGCTTGTGCAACGGCCAGAGAGTGACAGTTTATTACATTTCAAAGTGCATGGGATTGGCACTCCAAAACATGATAAATGTACAGTAACGCCAACTGCATCCGTGGCAAACATGATACGCGGACACATGCTGCATATTATGCAACACATGCCCTTACCATCAGCAGCATGCATAAAATCTCAATTACACAACGGAAGTAGACAGCAAGCCGTCCATGGAGACGCGATCAACGTCAATACATAATAATGTTAATAAGCCGGATAGTACCCATTGTACCCATCAAACAGTCAGCTGGGTTGCCCCATGGGGGTATTGACCCATGGGCGAAACTGTAGGGGGCGCTACGCAACTGGCCGTGGTCCCGGCAGGTGAAGCTGCCAGCTCAGTCCGCTAAGACTCACTGTATAGCGAGCCCTGCCTACTCGTAAGGTAAAGTTGTTTGGGGACTCCAATAATCGCAGCACGCAGCACCCATTTTTACATAACTATACGTATATAACCGTAACAACCATTCGCACACTTGCATACACACGACACTCACACAGCGCAGGATGTGCGCCCACAGTGCACTGCACCACTGCGGCGCAGACCTTGGCAGACCTATGCTATCACACAGCGCTTACCTTCTGTGTGCTTCTGCTTGTTTGGAAATGGACGACTGACTGACTGACGCGTGCTGCCGCCACAAAGCAAGCAGCCCACTTTGAGGCAATTAAATGTAAGGGATAATGAATTAGTCCAATGAGATTGAAGGCAACACCGACATAATTTCTCGAGCGCTGGTTTGATATGTAGGGCGGGGAACTGTGCAGGGCCACTTTGCACACACTTGTTTCGGCCCAATGAAAGATTAAGCACAGTGGTTTCAAGGGAATGGGCGCAATATTGATGGAGCTGCGTACGAAAGAGTAGTCAGTTTTGTCCACTGCATGGGCCGTCGAAGCGAACCCCACCAATAATGAACAGATTTTATTAAAAGTTCTGGAATTGAAAATGTATGTGGCTATCTGATTAGTGGAGGGTTCTTGGTTGTAGCCGCGGACGTTCTTCGTTGGGGAGATATCGCCACCAGAACGCAGTGTTCGGCGGGTGCAACAGCAACACTGTACCTACAGTAGATTTTGCGTTGCGACCATCACTCTGAATATGGTGTTGCGTGAAAGTAGGTGCAATTGTTGACCGAAGAGACGCTGTTGTGCGGCAGGTTTATTTATTTATATTTGTCGAATGAAAGTGAGCTGTGGCTTTTTGCCGGCTGTTTTATTAATTTTTATCGACGAATCAGAGCTAGCTGTTTGGGCGGGTCCGTAAATAAATTAACGTCCAGATACGCACTCAAACGACCAAACCAGCGTAGTTGTTTAAGATAACTCTTTCGAACTCGGCTCTACACACGACTGAAACACGAAGGGGTACGACCCCTTCCACCCGATAGCCTACGGGAGTGACAGCCTCGTTTCTATCGCAGCCTGCACACTCCGGGCTCTGCCACCCACGGGTCCCTTAGCCCGGCGTTAAGGGAAGACTGGACGACCCGTCCCAGCCAGGGTACTGGAGCTCACCTCTGGTCCGCTACAACCCGGCTCTGGCTAGAGCTGGGGGAGGGTCCCAGAGTGTCTGAGCTCACCTCGGGTCCGCTACAACCCGGCTCTAACAAGAGCCTCAGTTGAGGGTCCCCGGGTGCTGTTCCAGTCTTCAGGTCTTCGGATGTCCTCAGGCTTGAGTTGGTGAACACTGCCCGGTCCGTCCAGAGGGCCGGCCTTTTATCCCCAGGTCGGGATCACCCCTTCCCTCCTGACCCCCCCCCGTCCCAGAACCTTCTGAAAGATCTTAATGGGCCTTAGGGACGAGTGGGGGGTCAGGGGTGTTAGTCTCCGGTCACGGTGGGGGGCCGGGGGTTTAACCTTTGGTCGACCCCTACGCACCTCACTCTCTCTCGCCTGCTCCCTGTTGACCAGTGCCCGTGGTGGCAGGTCAGCTTACAGCGCCTTGTTATGGCGCTTACGCACAACTTCGTGACGAACGCTGCACGTTCCGTCGCTTTCATGCAGGGGGCGCTGCAAACCTACGTGCCCCCTGCATGAACGACGGAGGGGCAGGGACAGACGTTCGATCGCGTTGGAATCTATCTGCAGACGGCGGTCTTATCGCACGGCCAGCTCTGTGTCGCCTCATCTCGATCCCGCGATCCCAAACAGGTGAAAGTCCGCATCAAACTGAACTCCCAGCAAGGCGATCTACTTCACGACGAGAGAAAATTCACACGAAATATCGTTTTCAATGAATAAGCTTTTAATGAAGTACATTTATGTAATTCAAAACATAATGCAATTCAAAGTTGTTTCATTTTCAAACTTCAAAACGGAGCATCGGGAGCTTGCGTGGATGCGTCGCTCGTGTGCAATTTTTTTCGTCACTTTACAATCAGCAAGGACCATTTCTCGTCCTAATTCGACAAAATGTATGTCAACACATAATACAAAATTATAATTCGTGTTGTAGAGAATGTTCCTCCTTTTCGTGTAACTTTTAATTGGTATGCCTTGTAACTGATTAATGATCCGAGCGTGCTCACTATTTAAAAGACAATGAGTTGCTCCAGAGGCAGACGCTTCCTGAAAACACAAAAGTACCCTTTGACCTGTATCACAAAAACAATGAGTCTCACCCGAGTGATCTGTACAGGTTACTTGCAAAACACAAACTTTGTCCTAACATCACTTATTCAATGTTTGACCCTTATAGACAAAATGTTACATGTGCGCACACCATCAGACAAGTAATCATTCTAAATTATTGACAATCATTTTAACTAATACTATTGCGCCATTCAAAACGAATGCTGGTGTCTGGGTCAAAATTGAGCAAATTAGAAACATTACCTATAAACTTCACAACCAAGGTGCCACATCAACCATCGCCCTCTACTGACGGGCTCTTGTCTACATGCAGGCCGGTGCAGGGCCACCACCTTGTGCCACACAGGGGCAGCTGCTACTTGGGGGTGCTCTTCGAGTGTTTGAAACGAGATACGATACAAAACTCCGAGTTGCCGAGGCGATTAAGTAAGCACCATATAAATGCAATTTATAACAGTGAATGCTTGGGAGCTTATTGGCTCTCGCTCCTAGTTAGAAATCTACCCAACACACAGGCCCACAAAGACTGGCCGCTCTTACCCTGCAGGTTGAACCTAGGAACCGAGTGTTCAACTTCACATTCTTGTCATTAAAGGCCGGTGACAAAGGTGCATCTATTGGAGCGACATCGTCTCAAGCTTACACATCTACCGGGTCTCCATTTGACTTTGTATTGTCTCGGAGGAAGTCCACCCACACCTCCACTTCCACAAACTGCTGGGAGTTGCCTCGCTCTGCCTCAGTCAGAATTCTCCTCCTGCTTCACGTTGCCTCCATCGATGTGAAGGTCCGATTTTGGAATTGAATCTTCATCTTCACATTTTACCTTCACTTCTTCAATCTTCACCATCACTTCTTCACTCTTCACCATCACTTCTTCAATCTTCACCATCACTTCTTCACTCTTCACCATCACTTCTTCACATTTCACCTTCACCTCCTCATATTTCACCTCGATACCTTTAAAAGTGTTCGAGCTCGGATTTTCTTCCGGTTCTTGTTTCATGAGGGATGGGCTCATTGCAGCACTTTGACTTTCACAAGCTGATTTCAGACTCCACTCCTGGTGGATCTTCTGATGCTTGTGAGTTCTCTGGTGTTTTTGAAGATGTGGTGACTGTACAAACGCCTTCCCACACACACTGCACTTGAATGGTTTCTCTCCCGTATGTGTTCTCTGGTGTACATGAAGATTTGATGACTGTGCAAAATCCTTCTCACACACACCGCACTTGAAGGGTTTCTCTCCCGTGTGTGTTCTCTGGTGTACATGAAAATTTGATGACTGTGCAAAATCCTTCTCACACACACCGCACTTGAAGGGTTTCTCTCCCGTGTGGGTTCTCTGGTGTTCTACAAGAGTAGATGACTGTGCAAACGCCTTCCCACACACACTGCACTTGAAGGGTTTCTCTCCTGTGTGAGTTCTCTGGTGCCGTGTCAAATTTCCAGGATTATTCGTGCTGTATGCACACCAGTCGCATTGCCGCCTTTTTGCACCGAGCTGCGCTGAGTGCCTTTGCTCCATCAGACCAAATCTGCAGAGGAAGCGGCAGCTGCAGACAGAAAAAAAAGAAAATCCACACCTTGTACACGTCAGTATCGAGGCACAGCGGAATGCATATATACACAGTCACACGTGACTTACACACCAATACGTATTCATAGATTCATGATATAGTTGTAAAAGTGTCCCAAATTCATCACACGGGCTGTTATGGCACACAATGAGAGGGCAAATGGTTATAAACATGCCTGGAAGCCCTCGTATCTTCAAAATGAATGTTAACCCAAAACTCCGAGCACACAATTTTGGGTGTCTGACTTTAAAAGGAATATTTATGAAAGCTAAATTCAGCTGACATAGAAAAGGATGTTGAAAATAATACTATTTGTGTTATGCACAAATGCATAAATTAATGTTCAATCGCAACTAAGAGGTGTAAAGCCAGGCACAGATGTCCTTGATTGCTGTGATGAACAGTTCCGACTTCAGCTGCACGTGTGCTGTGATAACTTCCTGACTCCATTCTTACAAAGAGTTCCAGAGGAAAACAAAAAAACTATTGTTTTTATATAACCCCCGTGCTCAATAGAGTTAATTGACTTTACTGCAAATACAAACTTGACACTGTCACACACTCAGAGGCGGAGCCAGGAATTTCAGGTAGAGGGGGCAACCCCTCCAGCAATGAAAAATCGTAGGAGTTGTTATTAAGTAAGGACTTGTCCCTTGATTTTTATTTCACGCGTGTGATCGGCATCGCGCTCGCTGAAGTCGTGTACTGGATATGCAACTGCGCACAATTCTGCAAGTTGATTGTAACAGCTTTGCCGTTACTTATTGCCAATTATGGACACGGACTGTTGTCCTATCATCTCATAGAGTCCCTAGCACGTAATAATATTCCACACGGTGGCAGTGGGGGTCGCAAAATGCTGATTCATCTATATATATATAAAAAGGAAATTTGTGAATGTGACTGTTCTAAATGTTTAGCATACTTCCCGACATACAACAAACTTGAAATTTGTCACGTGGGTAGTTTCCAAACTGTACACAATGCAAAAAGTATAAAAATAGGCTTTTATATATTTTGGGGGGGGGCGCAATTATGGATATCTATATATAAAAGGGAAATTTGTGAATGTGTGTCTGTTCGAAATGTTCAGCATACTTCCCGACATGCAACAAAATTGAAATTTGGCATGTGGGTAGCTTCCAGACTGGACACAATGCAAAAAGTATAAAAATAGACTTTTGTATTTTGGGGGGGGGGGGGGGGGGCGCAATAATGCATATATTTTGCACGCAAGTGAGCGGTGATGTCATATCGGTGATGTCACCCACATGCGGCAGCGTTACGCAGTGTACCTGCTAACGTCACGCATCCCCCCCCCAACACTCCGCGTAGGCCGTGTTTTAATCCAAGATAAGAATCCAAGTCCCGGGCGAAGCCGGGTAGTAAAGCTAGTCTATATATAAAAGGGAAATGTGTGGATATGTGTTTGTGACTGTTCGAAATGTTTAGCATACTTCCCAAAATGCAACACACTTGAAATGTGTCATGTGGGTAGGTTCCATACTGTACACAATGAAAAAAGTATAAAAATAGACGTTTGTATTTGGGGGGGGGGGGGGGGGGGGAAATGACCATGAAGTGTGTGGCGTCAACCCGCAACACACCTGAGTTAAGCGCTCTGCAATGCTTACCCCTACCATATGGCTCTTCGTGCGCCGTACTTCTCGAGCTGTTAACAGCGTGCTGGGAGATTTTAGGTGGCGCGTCGCTCCTGGACGATGAAGTCATTCGCTTCTCGGAGTTTCAATACATATCCGTGTGAAGAACAGGTACAACTGCTATCTTAAATATGAAGCAGAAATTACATCTGTTTGTTTGTGTGAAGCACCAAAAACTCTCCAACGCTGAGCTCTAGCATCATTAAATTTGCACAACTTATGCTGTCTGGAATGTCTAAGTGAACGTGACTATTTTCAGCTTGCCACGTCATTCCCTTCCCGAGTTGCAAAATCGACCTTACGTCGAAGTGGGTTATGGTTGAATTTCCTGCAGTGAAAAACATCCGATTTAGTTAAACTGATTTGTTTAGGCTTTTTTTCTTTCTTGCAAGCATACATTTTTTTCAGGATTTTACAATGAAATAAAAGGGAATATGAAATTAATCCAAGACAAGAATCCAAGTCCCGGGCGAAGCCACGTAGTGAAGCATGTTACTAATAAACCCCAATGATCCCATCGAAATTAGTGATTTCGATCGGACCATTGGGGAGGCACGTGCCACTCCACCCCCACTTCCTCCACCACTGTCACGCACTGGCATAGTTCACAGGTGGTGGTGTGTCCAGACCCACGCCTGGCCACAATCACCTGCTCAGTATTAATGCTTCCTCACTCCACCAAGTAAATAATTGAGGATCAATCAACACAGCCGAGGCTGCGTGTCTCTCTCTCTGTGGTCATGGGGATTTCCCTCCGGATCCCCCGGTTTACCCGCCACGCGTCCAGAGTGAACACCGCCACGCGTCCAGAGTGAACACCGCCACGCGTCCAGAGTGAACACCGCCACGCGTCCAGAGTGAACACCGCCACGCGTCCAGAGTGAACACCGCCACGCGTCCAGAGTGAACACCGCCACGCGTCCAGAGTGAACACCGCCACGCGTCGAAAGTGAACACCGCCACGCGTCTAGAGTGAACACCGCCACGCGTCTAGAGTGAACACCGCCACGCGTCTAGAGTGACCACCGCAACGCTGTTGACAAGCCCCACCTTGTTGTTATTGTTGTTGTGGGCAGGTCGCTTCTGAAAACAAGAGCGGTACAGCAGCTGAAGCGGGCGTGGCCTGGTAAAAAATGAAAAAAAACTGTGAATATTTAAAATAAAACAAAGTTACAAAGTAGCGAGCCAGGTGAAGAGAAATTAAAACGTAAGCAAGATACTCTTTGGTTCTTTCAGTAAAGTAATGTATAAAAAAATAATAATAGCATACGACATTTCGATTGCAACACAAGCAATCATCATTAGGTACAAATGAAAGAGGAAAAAAACCTAGTAAACTCATAAATGTATTGCAATACAACACCGAGAGTCGGCTAACATAACAGTCAACACCCCACCTGGTTGATTACGTTCTTCCAAAGATTTCTCAATTTGAGAGAGATGAAACACCGACACGGAGACACATGAACAGAGAGAGATGACACACACACATAGACACACCGAGAGAGACACACACACATAGACACACAGAGAGAGATGACACAGAGACACACAGAGAGAGATGACAGAGAGACAGAGAGAGACACACATAGGCACACAGAGAAACAATGCTTCTGTGTCGAGGTCTTAAATAGAGAGGGGGGGGTAGAGAGAGAGGGGGGGGTAGAGAAATTAGCATGTCAATGCAAGGCCGTAGCCATGGAGTCAACATTGGGGGGGGATCAAATCTTACAGGGGGTCAAGGGTCCCCCACTAGAAAAATATCTATATTTGAAAACTCATTTCCTGCCATTTCCTCCCTAAAATATTTTTAAAAATTCACTAACACATGGGATGGAATTTTTTTTATTTGATACAATAATGTGTAATAGTATATTGTATTACATTGCTGTGTTTTTTTATTAACCTTTTCTTGTTTCATAGTATGTAATGGCAGAGATTAGGGATTCATAAAGTACAACGCAATCACATAAACATAAATCTATGTATTGTTATATGAAGACAAGTCCAGATTTCGTGGCCAAGGTTTAGCAAATTGTTGTTTTTATTAACATAGCATCGCAATTATTACTTTTAAAGAAGATTTTTATAGCAATAAATTGGAGGGGCATATTTGATTATTAGAATTATTATAATATATAATAATTATTCTAACATATTATAATTATGGCCTTGTGTCAATGAGATATTTGGAGGTTTGGTGACTGCAGTAGAGGACACAGAGAGAGCACACTTAATCAAACAAACTTCGTAAAATTTGGAAATGTAATGCAATGCAACACAGAGAGTCGGTCAACACACAATGAACGCATAGCCTGGGAGATTACGTTCTTCCACAGATTGCTAAACTAAGCGAGAGAATTGAAGCAAACGCGATCAGGCGAGGGCAGGAGGCAAGGCCCGCGTTGTAAAGTTCCAACCTGGACATCGCTTCCATGCTCGCTGCTACTCAATTGACATCCCTACGAGAGTGAGGCTCTACCTCGGTAAACAACAACAACCACAATCACCACCACAACCACCACCACTACAACCACCACTACAACCACCACAACAACCACCACAACAACCACCACAACAACCACCACCACAACCACCACCACAACCACCACCACAACCACCACCACAACCACCACAACCACCACCACTACCACCACCACCACATCCACCATCACCACAACCATCACCACAACCACCACCACAACCGCGATGAGAATTTCTCACCTCGGATTTCAGTTCACGCGCGGAGATGCAACAGCCACGCGGCAGCAGGCCGTGACGTCACTTCTTGGGTACAAAACACTCCCCTTCCGCAATGAGCGGGTCTTAACTTGAATAAATTATGTTAATGAGTCCAGCCCATACGAGTTCAAGTTCAAGTTCATTTATTAGGTATAGCCCTGTGAGCCATTCAGCTCTTGAATCGGGTGCAACCGCAACAAACAAAAAACAAAAACATGAACAAAAAAACATCTTAAAGTGAATATGTGACTAAGTGCAAACAGAAAATCCAAGAAAAGACAGCAAAATATTGCAGAAAAAACACCGTACACCAACGCTGTGTGCAAAAATCCCAGTGGGATGCAAGTCAAACAACAACAACAACAACCACAAGACAGCTTAAATTAAGGCCATCAGTCTAACTCTGTACTACAACAAACAAACATGGCTAAACCAATACACTTTTCGAAATCACCAAAATAAAGCCATGAAAGCAATGAAAAAGCAATCATAGGAACTGTGACAGAATTTTCACAATAAATGGCATAAACAACATGTACTACCAAAACCCTGCAGCCATAGCTGGCTGCATGAGTCACTCCACCTTTAAGATCAGCACACTAAATCAAAACACAGGTCATACTTTGTAGCGATCATCCGGAGCGAAACATTTTACTTTAGGTCACTGAATAGCACTGGCAGCTAGGGGTGTACAACTCCTCTAGAGCAGTTTTGAGTGAAGATCTCATAGGTAGTGACTCAAGTTTCAATTTATTGGCAACAGCATTCCAGACCCTGGGGGCATCAATAGCAAAGGCCCTTCCTCCAGTATATGTACGGCAATAGGGAATATTAAGCTGGTAAATGAGTGTAGACCTTAGGTCAAATTTGTTCTTTGAAACAGAGATGAGATCCAGCAGGTAATCTGCAGATTCTTTTGCAAGTACATCATGAATAAATAAGATCTGGTGCACAAGCCGTCGAACATTCAGAGATGTTAAGTTTGACCCAATGTAGAGGTCACAGTGGTGAGTCCTATATGGGCAGTTCAATGCAAATCTTAAGGCCGAGTGATACATTGAGTCAAGCTTCTTCAGTACAGTACTTGGGGCTGATTTATAAACAATGTCACAGTAATCAAGTAGAGGCAGTATGGTAGCTTTAATCAATTCCAAACGGAACATAGGGGGGAAGCAGTGCTTGTGTCGATATAGAAAACCAATTTTAATTTTTGTCTTTTTCCCAATATAATCAATGTGATCTTCAAAATTCAGTTTTGAATCCAGGATGATCCCAAGATACTTATAGATCTTAACTTGCTCTATTTGATCATTATTTAAGGAATGTAATTTGGGGAAAATAACTTCCCGCTTTAGTCCTGGTGAGAAGCATAGCACCTTGGTTTTGGCAGGATTTGGCAGGATTTAGGACTAGTTTAAGAGCAACTAGCTGATGTTGTAGTTTGTTGAAATCAAAAGCTGAAATTCAAGGTGCTGCAATGAGTCCTGAAGAAGTTTCCACCTTCGATCCCATGCAGTTGGATCCCGAGAGATGGCTGGATGTAATGGAGTGGCTCGAGAGTCAACCAGAGAGCTCGGAGTGACTGAAAAAATATTATGTCATGTGGCTATACCTATTAAGCCGTATCGAGTACTTTTGTGTGTAATTTTAGTTTTACAGTTTTTTTTAGAGTTTAATGACGTGCACAGTGGTGGTTTGTAATGTTATCGGATTACTTGCCGAAGTGGTGTGAAGAGCACTGGTTGTGAGAGGGTTCAATTGTAGTCGTTAAGTGTTCCTGTTGAGCTAAAGTTGGAATGCGTCTGTAGGTACATCTTTACTCAACATTTTAAACGGTTTTTTTTTCAAGTATATAGCTTTTTTTGATTGGTATTAATCGGCTTTAGATAGCCGGTTTTCAGGATGTACATTGATGACGCGTTCGTTGGATATATGGCCTTGACTTGAACATAGACGCACAGTGAACAAATGTGGTGAACTAATAAGGAAATCATGGGGAATTATATTTTAACGCTTTGGTATTCCTGGAACGGAAATAGTTTGCATTGTACTGGAGCATAGGACGTAATAAATATTCCCTTCGAGTTTTGACGTAAAAATGATTGCAGATGAATAAAAACGTATTTTTAACAAATGTTTGTCCGGTCTTTATTTTATAATGTTCCTAGAAAAAACATGTTAAGAGAATTTCAGGTGGAGGATCTCCGTCACACAAGTGTGCCCTTAACTGGCAGCATCTTGGCTGTCTACCCGATTAACACGTGTTCCTTGAGGGGAAAGGTCCCCGTAGTTAATCCTTCATCAACGTACCAGTCCCTAATCCCTAAGTATGTCGGGGATAAACTGTACTCTATAACATGTAAACTAATACTATAAACGATAACACTAAACTTTAAACGATTATAAACTAGTGTATTAGTAGGTATTATAATATCATTAGAAGCATTAGAGTCGTATAAGAATCGCTAATATGTATGTATAGTGTACATGCAAGGATCGGATACAATTATTACAATTACAACATGGTCATATTACAATCACGATTTTCACTGCTATATGTAATCGAATAACAAAAGACGGAATATATTTGTATAAATACACGCACAGAATCATAAACTCATGAGATTATGAATCGTTATAATTATTATAAGAATCACAAATTGTGACAAAAACTAAATCCCACAATCAAAACACCACGCTCACGTGACGAATTCTTAAACAAACTGCAACACTCAAGTGACAGAACTCAACAAAAAAACGCCCAATAAAAAGAACAACATCAATGGCCAAATCCTAAAAACAGACAACACACGCACGTTAGTAGCTGTTAGAAGAAAACAACACCTAGCACCTTCAACTAAACACATTATACAGCCCCAAACAGCCAACTCGTAAATGGGGCGGTATATGACAGCCTTCGCTGCTGTCGACGGGGCCAAGCAGCGAGTGTTTAACTCCATTGTTTCAGAATCCGTGTCATCTCCCGGCCACAGCGCCTTACCCAAACTACATCTCCCCAACAAGGCAGCCTTCCCTATGCTGTGTATCTTAGCAGCATATTTACGGACGCACTTGAAGATAACAATTTCGTCTAGAAAAGGCAGGCGACTTGTTCTACCAACACAATTTAAAATTTCTATCCGAAACAAGTATGAGTTCATTCATGAGTAGTATTCACTAAGCCCCGATTGCACTAACCAACACACAGTTATGATTAATCAAAGTAAACATTAGTCGCTCATCCCAGCTCAAACATGATCATAGCAATTATTTCCAAATCGAGAACAGGGCACGTCCACAAACTCTCAAATTGTAAACTAACATTTGGAAACTCTAACATTATAAACTCTAACAATATAACCTTAAAACTATGAACTATACATTGTAACGCTTTAAAATAACACTACAAACTAGTGTTATAGTAAACTATAATGTTGTGAACTCTAACAATATAAGCTATGAGCTATACATTATAACACTATAAAATAACATCATAAACTAGTGTTACAGATTAGAACAAATTGAATTCTTAGCTTCACACCGTGGTCCTCTAAGAATCACACTATGCTCGTGAGAATGTAACATGTATGTATGTAATATGTATGCATGAGTTATGTCTGTATGTAGTATGTATGCATGTAAAATGTATGTATGTAATATGGACGTGCGAACCAATTGTGGAATATGTGAAACGGAAGGTGCAGGATCAGGATGGGATTAAAATTATTTGAATAACACGTTGGTGGTATTAGGATCAAACTTCTTGGTTCTTTCGGTAAAGTCACGTAGAATGGAAATAATAAAATAATCAAAACATAATACAATTATTCTCACGACGTTTCGGCCACAACGCAAACAGCCGTCAGTTCGCATATCCAACCCCCGGTTCGCAAGTCCAAATGGCATGCATACATATTACATACATACGAGCACAGTTCACATGCCCGTACACTACTATACATATGTAGAGAATTTCCCAGGACGCACTCGGAGACGAAGGAGAGGTTTAAGGGCTTTCGCCGAGGGTTTATTAAAGTTATTGACCTACACCAGGTGTAACAACTTCCCAGGGGTGAGGGATGCCGGGCTCGGTCCCACTGGTCCCCCCGACACAGTCGGCTGCCCCGTGCTGCCTCCTCTGCGCCGGCCGCAGCCACCTCCAGCCATGGCGCTGCGCTCTGTCCTATCCCGACTCCCTTGCCCCTGGCTCCCCGTTCCACCTGACTCCGACTTCAGCACAGACCCCGATGACGACACGGGCTCTACTTTCTGCAAGCCGCTAATGAAAAGAACACGGGGCGGTGGAAACACGTGCTTCCATGGGCGGTCGGGGACAGGGCATGCTTGTTTGCCCACAGGTGCCACCGGGTATATCCCCAAGCTGCTCAGTCAATTGCAAGGTACGGTAGAAGTCATAGAGGTGAAATGGCTGCAGTGTGTAAATGTAGTTAGGGTTGCCGCCGTTGGTTCGTCCACCCATCGCGCCTCAAGACTTATGTCCGTCCCCACCCAGACAGCTCACCCCCATGTCCTGTACAGCCCAAGTCTGGTTTGCCCGACGTGGTGGGGCACTCGGCAACGGAAACCGTACGCCAAAGGAAATGTGTTGTGCCGCCCACAGTTTCCGAGCCCCTGAGGCCCGGGGTGCCTCAAGGATCCGCCACGTGCGAGGGACCGGTGCCTGGAGCCTGGTCAAATTCTTCAAAATAAGCCAGGGACCTGCCTAATCCTGCAAGGCTGTGGTGCGAACCCTTGACGCCCCGACATGCACAAGATTCTACCATGGGCGCGGGACGGGCGTCGAGAACCAGGTCAAAATGCGCAAGGTTGCGCTTGTAGGCTCCACGCCCAATATCAATCCGGCATATATTCGGTGCCATTGCAATGGAACATTCTACCAGCAGTGGGCAGCTTGATTCTAATACGACCATGGTGCGATTTTTATTATCTTGATTTGAAGCTTTCGTGACTGCAGGAATCCATACTCTTTGGTTCTTTCGCTGAAGTCACGTAGGTAGAAAAATAACAGATCACATTATTTATCTATATTATTTTGTCTACCTATATGACGTTACCGAAAGAACCAAAGAATATAGCTACAGTATAATGCAAATCAAGTCACTTCCAGGAATACCAAACCAAAGTATAATTCCCCATTGATCTCCTTATTAGTTCACCACGTTTGTTCACTGTGCGTCTGTTTAAGTCATAGCCAAACATCCAACGAACGCGTAATCAATGTATATCCTGAAATCAGTTATCTAAAGTCGCGTATTACCATCCAAAATAGCGATATAAAGGAAAAAAACAAGTAAAATATATCGAATAAAGTTGTAACAACAGACTCATTCCAACAGGAACACTTAACCACGACAAGATTGTCAGTAATTGAACGGTCTCACAAACACTGCTCCTCGCACCACTTCAGCAAGTAATCCGATATTAGAAACCACCAACTGCACGTAACGAAATATTCTAACAAACTGCAAAACTCGAGTATCAAAATCACTGATACATCAATTGTAACGTATTACTTGGTCTAAAACATACACAATTGCACACAATGTGGCTTAATAGGTCTCACCAAACCCAAAATAATTTCAATTATCCTTTGCTTTAGATTTGAATTTCGAGCCACTCCATTACATCCAGCCATCTCTCGAGATCCAACTTCATGGGCTCGAAGGTTGAATCTTCTTCAGGACTCATTTCAGCACCTTTTTTGTAACCGGGCCCTGCTCTCGCGGGACCCCACACGTCGTTGGAAATTATTGCGATGATCATGTCTGAGCTGAGAATTAAGTGGCTAAAGATGACTTTGTTTAACCATAACTGTGTTTGTAGGTTAGTGTTATCGGGGCTAAGTGGATACTACTCATGAATTAACTCGCACTCCTTTATGACCGACAATTGTACTCATTTTGGTTGATCGAGTAGAACAAGGCACGTGCCACGTATAGACGAATTCTTATCAACAATAGTGGCCTAAAATATAATGCTAAAATAAACGTTAACACTGGATGCAACGTGCACCTATTAATCCCTGCCTCGTATTTACGACTAACAATTGCACTTGCACATAACTTACATTCAATCAAAGCAAAATGCTCATACGACCACATTGTTATTCTAAGAATTGTAATGCGATGCTAACCCTTCACCCCCCACAGTTCGCATATCCGACCATCGGTGCGCATGTCCAAAGGCCATACATATTACATACGTCCATACGAGCACAGTTCGCTTGCACGTACACTATACATACATATGCGCATAGTGTGATTTTAATACGATCGCGTTGTAATTCTAATACTTGTGTAGAGGAGTAGAGGAGAGTGGTGGCGTCGCGTGCGCTGTCCGGTGCGATGACGTCACGGGACGTGGGGTCGCACGCGCTGGGCAGTGCACGTGACGTCACGCCTCCTAGGGTATTTAAGGGATACCCCGTGACGAAAGCGGGGCCACTATAGGAACGGGGATAGTAAACAGGGTGAAGAGGGAACCAGTGGGTAGAGAGAGGGATCGAACAGGGAGTCTGGGGAGAAGCCGGTGGTAGCCGTAGAGGTGCTACTCTCTCCGCTCGGTGGAGTCGGCAGAGTCCCCGATCCGACACGAGAGAGAGACCGGAGCTAGCCGGCAGGGACCCGGACTCAGAGTAGGACCCCTAGCCCCTGGGAGTTGTGTACCCTGCTGTGTAGTATGGATACGTGTTAATAAACCCTGGCGGAAGCACCTAACTTACCTCCGTCTCCGATTACGTCCGTCGGAACTACTCAATACTTGTAATGAGATTATAATAGCGTACCTCTGTTTTGGTATTATTAATGATTAAACTAGTTTATTGTATTTTAATGGTTCGTGTTATCGTTTATAGTGTTACAGTTCACATGTCATAGCGTACAGGATTCCCTGTATACTTAATGATTAGGGACCGTAACGTTGTGAATCGATTTATAATAGGGACCGTCCCCTCCTGAACCACACATGTTAATGGGGAGACAGCCAACATGATGCATGTTAAGGTCAGACTTGTGTGACGGAGATGCTCCTACCTGAAACTCGGCTCCAATTTTTTTTGCTATTAACAGTTTTTGAAAATAATGTTTTATTCATCTGCACAGTGGTGGTTTGTAATGTTATCGGATTACTTGCTGAATTAATATAGTCCGGAGTCATTACAATTGTAACGAATCATTATTTCACGGGCTAATATTGGGTTTTTGCGATTATTTTATATATTCATACTGAATATTGCTATTTGATGCCATTGAGATGGAACATTCATCCAGCAGTGGACAGCTTGATCATAATACCACCAAAGTGTTATTCAAATAATTTTAATCCCATCCTGATCCTGCACTTTCCGTTTCACATATCCCACCATTGGTTCGCATGTCCATATTACATACATACATGTTACATGCATACATACTACATAGAGACATATCACATGCATACATATTACATACATACATGTTACATACTGACGAGCATAGTGTGATTCCTAGAGGACCACGGTGTGAAGCTAAGAATTCGAATATCACACTTCAATGTAGGGTGTTCTAATCTGTAACACTAGTTAATGATGTTATTTTATAGCGTTATAATGTATCGCTCATAGCTTATATTGTTAGAGTTCACAACATTATAGTTGACTATAACACTAGCTCATAGTTTAAATGTTATATTGTTAGAGTTTATAATGTTAGGGTATTCAATGTGAGTTTACAATTTGAGAGTTTGTGGACGTGCCCTGTTCTCGTTGGACCCGACACGGATTTGGAAATAATTGCTATAATCATGTATGAGCTGGGATGAGCTACTAATGTTTACTTTGTTTAATCATAACTGTGTAGGTTAGTGCAATCGGGGCTTAGTGAATACTACTCATGAATGAACTCATACTTCTTTTGGATAGAAATTTGAAATAGTGTTGGTAGAACAAGTCGGCTGCTTTTTCTAGACGAATTGTTATCTTCAAGTGCGTCCGTAAATATACTTGCTAAAATACACAGCATAGGGAAGGCTGCCTTGTTGGGGAGATGCAGTTTGGGTAAGGCGCTGTGGCCGGGTGATGACACGGATTCTGAAACAATGGAGTTAAACACTCACTGCTTGGCCCCGTCGACAGCAGCAAAGGCTGTCATATACCGCCCCATTTACGAGTTGGCTCTTTGGGGCTGTATAATGTTTATAGTTGAAGGTGCTAGGTGTTGTCTTCTTCCAACAGCTACTAACGTGCGTGTGTTGTCTGTTTTTAGGATTTGTCCATTGATGTTTTTCTTTTTATTGCGGCGTTTTTTTGTTGAGTTCTGTCACTTGAGTGTTGCAGTTTGTTTAAGAATTCGTCACGTGAGCGTGGTGTTTTGCTTGTGGGAATTTCTCTTTGTCACAATTTGTGATTGTCATAATGATTGTAACGATTCATAATCTCATTAGTTTAAAATGGGTTTGTGCGTGCATTTATATAAGTATATTCCGTCTTTTGTTATTCGATGACATCTAGCAGTGAAAATCGTGATTGTAATATGACCATGTTGTAGTTGTGATAACCTACCTAAAGTTATGGTTAAACAAAGTAATCTTGAGTTACTTAATTCTCAGCTCAGACATGATCATCGCAATAATTTCTAAAGACGTGTGTGGTCCTGCGAGAGCAGGTCCTGACTCCAAACAGCTGGGCAGCATAATCGGAAGTAGCTGCGTCGCCCTCGAAATGTGAGGTTGCTGCTGTTGTTGTCGCTGCTGTTGTTGCTGCTGTTGTTGCTTCTGTTGCTGTGATATACGCATGGAGGTGGTGTTCTGTGATGGGATGACGCCTTTGATTAAAGCCTCTGATCAAACTCACCCGATTGACGCTCTTGATCGTCGCATTTGATCAACTCTGATATTGTATACTCTCACATGTTAAGCTCTATCATAGTGAAACATAATATTATAACCTATGAACTACAACCTATCCATTGTAATGCTGTAAAAGAATATTACCCATTGGGTTTCACTCCCTCGTCGAGAAGGGCGCTCTCTTCCTTTTCTGAAGTTACATGCTAATTTCTCTGCATTCACTTTAAATCGAGGACAAAGTTTTTCCATTAATTCAAAATAAGCGCACAATTACACACTGAGATGCACTTACATATTCATGCATGAAGCACAATGGGCACATTACTCTTCGGTATGTTAATAGACATGCGGATTGTACCTTCCAAAATTAACAATCGAATGCAAATATCCTGAAAGACAAAGGATTGGATCCTAGGTGGGGAGTTATAAGGCGCCTCAGAAGCAGAGCTCAATGCCATTTCGAGAGGGAACTTGATGAGGTTGGACGCTCGACTCGTCGCTCTGCTGATCGCCCTTCAACCGCGAGACAACGCAGCCTGGCGAGCACAATTGCTGTGTCGACAGTTAGGCGACTTTGCGTCGGGAGAGTTCGTGGCGACATCTTTAAACGGGTTCCAGACATCGATATACTGTGAATCTCCTAGTAAGTGTCTATTTTCGCGGATAAACTCTTAAACGTGTTCGTCGTCAAATTAGCGGTATTTTTTTGCGTCTCGGTTAGACGCGAGTGTCGTTCTTGTTTTAGCAGTTAACAAAATCCAAAACTCAACGCTAAACATCATTGCGGCCGATAGCGTACATTTGACTCGATAACACCGCTGCTGTTACTACGCTCACATGGAGCAGAGACGCTCTCCACAGCCCCACGCACACGGAGTCAAGAAGCCATTCAATTGCTCTGTGTGTGGGAAGTCCTTTTCACGGCCATCACATCTTCAGAGACACCAGAGAACACACACGGGCGAGAAGCCATTCCTGTGCCCTGTGTGTGGGAAGGCATTTGCACACTCGGTAACTCTTCAAGACCATCAGAGAACATAATAGATTCCACTCTAAACGGAGTTACGGTATGACAATGTCATTAGAAGCATTTTGATCGCTCATATGTATGTAAAGTATACATTCAATCGAATCGGGGGACGGATATGCGAACTGTGGGGGTTTGCAGGGTTAGAATCGAATTAAAATTATTCTAGTAACAATATGTTCGTATGCGCATTTTACTGTGCTTGAATATGTGTTATGTGCAAATGCGAATCGTTAGTCATAAATGCTAGGCAGGGTTTAAAATGTGCATGTTTAATCCAGTGTTAACGTTAATCCAGTGTTAGCATTGTATTTAAGGACAATATTGTTAATATCAATTCGTGTGGACATGGCACGTGCCTTGTTCGTCTCGATCAACCAAAATGAGTACAATGTCGGTCATAAAGGTGTGCGAGTTTATTCATAAGCAGTATTCGCTGATCCCCGATGACACAGACCTACACACAAACAAAGTACTCTTTATTAAATTAATTATCAGCTCAGACATCATCATCTCAATCATTTCCAAAGACGTGTGGGGTCCCGCAAGAGCAGGGCCTGGCAACAAATATCTGAGCAGCGGAAGCAGCAGAATCAGAAGTAGCTGCGTCGCCCTCGAAATGTGATGTTGCTGCTGCTGTATTTGCTTCTGCGTCGATCAAGATTGACGCTCTTGATCGTCGCATTTGATCAACTCTGACATTGTAAACTCTCACATGTTAAACTCTAACATAGTGAAATATAATATTATAACATATGAACTACAAACTATCCATTGTTACGCTTTAAAATACGATTAACTGTTATAGTGCAGAACCACATAATTGGAGGTATGGGATTATAATCGCATACTAATCATTAGAATCGCACTGAGCTAATTAGAATCACACTGTGGTTGTACGTATGGTAAGTTAATATGCCAACCGGGGGTAGGATATGCAGGATTAGAATCGAATTACAATAATTCGAATCCCACTCGTCGTATTAGAATCACACTTTCCACTGTTGGATGCATGTGTCGTATCAATGGAATCGAATAGCCATATAAGTATATACAGTATACACAAATAAAGAGTATAACAATCACACATTGTAACATAGATACAATAAACATTATATAAAAAACGTATTTACAAATATATATTCCACTTTTTTAAAACTCAGAATGTCGTCGTTTATGTGGGGACATGGAGCGCAGTGGATCGTATTGTCTAAGCTGCTTTTCGGAATCCGTGTGATAACCCAGTCACATCGCCTAACTCCAGTGACAGCACCTTACCCAAACTACATCTCCCAAACAAGGCAGCCTTACCGATGCTGTGTATTATGTTTACGGGATAACAGAGGTGTGTATTTTCCCATACGCCTTGCCCAAAAAGACTGATTGTCCGCTTAACAGCCTAGCCTGTAAACCACCATTGGTGACAGTGTTGTTTCAGAGCAGCTATTAAAGTCGCTTTGGCGACTTTAATAGCTGCTGGTGGCTGGCCAAACCATTCCTCGCTGTTTGTCTCCGGAGTGATGACGGATACAAACCAGACCAAGCGGAGACCATGTACCAGATCGGATTTTGGTTACTGATGTTAGAGTGATTGAATTGCAAGTGTGTTCACTACGAGTCTGTACGTGCTCACTCCCGAAGCTCGGTGGTTTTTGGCAACGCCACGGGGCTGCATTCACTTTAAATCGAGGACAATGGAGGGTATGGGGAACGTGTTTATCCATTTATTCAAAATTTGTTATTGATAAGAATTCGTCTGGACATGGCACGTGCCTTGTTCTACTCGATCAACCAAAATTAGTATAATGTCGGTCATACAGGAGTGTGATTTCATTCATGAGTAGTATTCACACAGCCCCGATGACACTAACCTACCTAAAGTTATGGTTAAACAAAGTAATCTTGAGTGACTTAATTCTCAGCTCAGGCATGATCATCGCAATCATTTCCAAAGACGTGTGGGGTCCTGCGAGAGCAGATCCCCACTCGGAATCGGAAGTAGTTGCGTCGCCCTCGAAATGTGATGTTGCTGCTGTTGTTGTCGCTGCTGTTGTTGCTGCTGTACTTGCTTCTGTTGCTGTAATAAACGCAGGGAGGTGGTGTTCCGTGATGGGATGACGCCTTTGATTAAAGCCTCTGATCAAACTCACCCGATTGATGTCCGTGATCGCCGCATTTGATCAACTCTGATATTGTATACTCTCACATGTTAAGCTCTATCATAGTGAAACATAATATTATAACCTATGAACTACAACCTATCCATTGTAACGCTGTAAAAGAATATTACCTATTGGGTTTCACTCCCTCGTCGAGAAGGCCGCTCTCTTCCTTTTCTAAAGTTACATGTTAATTTCTCTGCATTCACTTTAAATCGAGGACAAAGTTTTTCCATTTATTCAAAATAAGCGCACAATTACACACTGAGATGCACTTACATATTCATGCATGAAGCACAATGGGCACATTACTCTTCGGTATGTTAATAGACATGCGGATTGTGATTTCCAAAATTAACAATCGAATGCAAATATCCTGAAAGACAAAGGATTGGATCCTAGGGGGGAGTTATAAGGCGGCTCAGAAGCAGAACTCAATGCCATTTCGAGAGGGAACTTGATGAGGTTGGACGCTCGACTCGTCGCTCTGCTGATCGCCCTTTAACCGCGAGACAACGCAGCCTGGCGAGCACAATTGCTGTGTCGACAGTTAGGCGACTTTGCGTCGGGAGAGTTCGTGGCGACATCTTCAGACGGGTTCCAGACATCGATATACCATGAATCTCCAAGTAAGTGTCTTTTTTCGCGGATAAAATCTTAAACGTGTTCGTCGTCAAAATTACGGGATTTTTTGCGTCTCGGTTAGACGCGAGTGTCGTTCTTGTTTTAGCTGTTAACAAAAAACGCTTAACATCCTTGCGAACGATAGCGTAATTTTGACTCGATAACACCGCTGCTGTTACTACGCTCACATGGAGCAGAGCCGCTCTCCACAGCCCCACGCACACGGAGACAAGAAGCAATTCAATTGCTCTGTGTGTGAGAAGTCATTTTCACGGCCATCACATCTTCAGAGACACCAGAGAACACACGCGGGCGAGAAGCCGTTCCTGTGCTCTGTGTGTGGGGAGGCATTTGCACGGGAATCAACTCGTCAAACTCACCAGAGAACACACACGGGCGAGAAGCCATTCCTGTGCTCTGTGTGTGGGGAGGCATTTGCACAGTCATCACATCTTCAGAGTCATCAGAGAACACACACGGGCGAGAAGCCATTCCTGTGCCCTGTGTGTGGGAAGACATTTGCAAAGTCATCACATCTTCAGAGTCATCAGAGAACACACACGGGCGAGAAGCCATTCCTGTGCCCTGTGTGTGGGAAGACATTTGCAGACTCATCAACTCTTCATAGTCATCAGAGAACACACACGGGCGAGAAGCCATTCCTGTGCCCTGTGTGTGGGAAGACATTTTCAAAGTCATCAAATCTTCATAGTCATCAGAGAATACACACGGGCGAGAAGCCATTCCTCTGCCCTGTGTGTGGGAAGACATTTGCAGACTCATCAACCAGGAACAGGCATCAGAAGGTCCACAATGATAGGAAACTGAAATCAAAAGCTGAAGTTCGAGGTGCTGGAATGAATCCTGAAGAAGTTTCCACCTTCGATCCCATGCAGTTGGATCCCGAGAGATGGCTGGATGTAATGGAGTGGCTCGAGGATCAAACCGAGAGTCAGGGATGAACAAATATTACGTCAGGTGGTTATACCTTTTAAGCCGTATCGAGTACTTTTGTGTGTAATTTTTACCATTTTAGTTTTACAGTTTTTGTGAGTTTAATGACAGTGGTGGTTTGTAATGTTATCGGATTACTTGCCGAAGTGGTGTGATGAGCACTGGTTGTGAGAGGGTTCAATTGTAGTCGTTAAGTGTTCCTGTTGAGCTACAGTTGGAATGCGTCTGTAGTTAGATCTTTACTCAACATTTTAAACGTTTTTTCAAGTACATTGCTTTTTTATTGGTATTAATCGACTTTAGATAGCCGATGTCAGGATGTACATTGATGACGCGTTCTTTGGATATATGGCCTTGACTTCAACATAGACGCACAGTGAACAAATGTGGTGAACTAATAAGGAAATCATGGGGAATGATACTTTAACGCTTTGGTATTCCTGGAACGGAAATGGTTTGCATTGTTCTGGACATAATAAATATTCCCTTCGAGTTTTGACGTAAAAATGATGAATTAAAAACGTATTTTTACAAATGTTTGTCCGGTCTTTATTTTATAATGTTACTAGCAAAAACATGTGAAGATAATGTCAGGTGGAGGATCTCCGTCACACAAGTGTGCCCTTAACCGGCAGCATCTTGGCTGTCTACCCGATTAACACGTGTTCCTTGAGGGGAAACGTCCCCGTAGTTAATCTTTCATCAACGTACCAGTCCCTAATTCCGAAGTATGTCGGGGATAAACTGTACTCTATAACATTTAAACTGTAATACTATGCACGAAAACACTAAACATTAAACTATTATAAACTAGTGTTATAATTCATAACCATATAAACGGATTTAAGGTATTATAATATCATTAGAAGCATTAGAATCATAGTGTGGTCGTATAAGAATATCTAATATGTATGTATAGTGTACGTGCAAGGATCGGATAAAAATTATCACAATTACAACATGGTCATATTACAATCACGATTTTCACTGCTAGATGTCATCGAATAACAAACGACGGAATATATTTATATAAATACACGCACAAACTCATTATAAACTCATGAGATTATGAATCGTTACAATTATTATAACAATCACAAATTGTGACAAAGCGAAATTCCCACAAGCAAAACACCACGCTCACGTGACGAATTCTTAAACAAACTGCAACACTCAAGTGACAGAACTCAACAAAAAAACGCCGCAATAAAAAGAACAACATCAATGGGCAAGTCTTAAAAACACACAACACACGCACGTTAGTATCTGTTAGAAGAAGACAACACCTAGCACCTTCAACTATACACATCATACAGCCAACTCGTAAATGGGGCGGTATATGACAGCCTTCACTGCTGTCGACGGGGCCAAGCAGAGAGTGTTTAACTCCATTGTTTCAGAATCCGTGTCATCACCCGGTCACAGCGCTTTACCCAAACTACATCTCCCCAACAGGGCAGCCTTCCATATGCTGTGTATTTTAGCAGTTATTTACGAATGCACTTGAAGATGACAATTCGTCTAGAAAAGGCAGGCGACTTGTTCTACCAACACGATTTCAAATTTCTATCCGAAAGAAGTATGAGTTCATTCATGAGTAGTATTCACTAAGCCCCGATGGCACTAACCTACACACAGTTATGATTAAACAAAGTAAACATTAGTCGCTCATCCCAGCTCAGACATGATCATAGCAATTATTTACAAATCCGTGTCGGGTCCCACGAGAACAGGGCACGTCCACAAACTATCAAATTGTAAACTCACATTGCATACTCTAACATTATAAACTCTAACAATATAACCTTTAACCTATGAGCTATACATTGTAACGCTTTAAAATAACACTACAAACTAGTGTTATAGTAAACTATAATGTTGTGAACTCTAACAATATAAGCTATGTGCGATACATTAAAACGTTATAAAATAACATCATAAACTAGTGTTACAGATTAGAACACCGTACATTGAAGTGTGATATTCGAATCTCATTCGAATTTTCAGCTTCACAACGTGTTCCTCTAAGAATCACACTATGCTCGTGAGTATGTAACATGTCTGTATGTAACATGTATGCATGTGACATTTATGTAATATGGACGTGCGATCCAATTGTGGGATATGTGAAACGGAAGGTGCAGGATCAGGATGGGATTAAAATTATTTGAATAACACTTTGGTGGTATTAGGATCAAGCTGTCCACTATTGGATAAATGTTCCATCTCAATGGCATCAAATAGCAATATTCAGTATGGATATGTAAAATAATCGCACAAACCCAATATTAGCCCGTGCGCTCCGGTGGAGAAAGGTCCCCATTACGAATCGTTTCGCAACATTCAGGTCCAGAATACCGAAGTATACCGGGAATCACCTGTACTTTAAAAACATGTAAATTGATAAAACTATAGACAATAATTTTAAATTTGAAGCTTTCGGGACTGCAAGGATTCATATTCTTAGGTTTTTCTGTAAAGTCACGTAGGTAAAACATCAAAATTAATAAATATAATAAAATAAAATAAAAGTCACGACGTTTCGGAGGCAACACAAGTCTCCGTCATCAGGTGGGACCGTCACAGCCAGATTAGCTGCATCAAGTGAGGCAATGATTCAAGATGCAATCCCTTAAAAGCAAGTTGAGGGGGGAGGAGAGGGGGGCTCATCAGAATGTGGTAGCCAATGAATGGAACGTATCGGGAGGGAGGGGGGCGGGGCTCAAAGACAGCACGGGGCGCCAGGCACAACGCATCGGGAGGGGGAGGGGCCAAAAGGATGTGCTCGACGTTCCATTCATTGGCTATCACATTCTGATGAGCCCCCCTCTCCTCCCCCCTCAACTTGCTTTTAAGGGATTGCATCTTGAATCATTGCCTCACTTGATGCAGCTAATCTGGCTGTGACGGTCCCACCTGATGACGGAGACTTGTGTTGCCTCCGAAACGTCGTGACTTTTATTTTATTTTATTATTTTTATTAATTTTGATGTTTTACCTACGTGACTTTACCGAAACAACCTAAGAATATAGACAATAACACTAAACATTAAACGACAACACAAATTATCAACTGGTTTTATAATTTATAGCACCATAAACGGAGGTACGGTATTAAAATCTCATTAGAAGTATTAAATCGCAATCTACACATATGTATGTAAATTATCTGTTCAATCGAACCGGAGGTCGGATATGTGAACTGTGGAGATACAGGGCAAGAATCGCATTCAAATTTTAGAATAACAATATGGTCGTATTAGCATTTTAATGGGCTTGAATGTATGTTATGTGCAAATGCAATCGTTAGTCGTAAATGCGAGGGAGGGGTTAAGAGGTGCACGTTTAATCAAGTGTTAAGGACACTGTTGTTGATAAGAATTCGTCTGGACATGGCACGTGCCTTGTTCTACTCGATCAACCAAAATTAGTATAATGTCGGGAGTATGATTTCATTCAAGAGTAGTATTCACAGAGACCCGAGGACACTAACCTACCTAAAGTTATGGTTAAAAAAAGTAATCTTGAGTGACTTAATTCTCAGCTCAGACATGATCATCGCAATCATTTCCAAAGACGTGTGGGGTCCTGCGAGAGCAGGTCCCGACTACAAACAGCTGGGCAGCAGAATCGTAAGTAGCTGCGTCGCCCTCGAAATGTCATGTTGCTAATTTCTCTGCATTCACTTTAAATCGAGAACAATGTTTTTTCATTTATTCAAAATAAGCGCACAATTACACACTGAGATGCACTTACATATTCATGCATGAAGCACAATGGGCACATTACCCTTCGGTATGTTAATAGACATGCGGATTGTGCCTTCCAAAATTAACAATCGAATGCAAATATCCTGAAAAACAAAGGATTGGATCCTAGGGGGTGAGTTATAAGGCGGCTCAGAAGCAGAGCTCAATGCCATTTCTAGAGGGAACTTGATGAGGTTGGACGCTCGACTCGTCGCTCTGCTGATCGCCCTTCAACCGCGAGATAACGCAGCCTGGCGAGCACAATTGCTGTGTCGACAGTTAGGCGACTTTGCGTCGGGAGAGTTCGTGGCGACATCTTCAGACGGGTTCCAGACATCGATATACCTTGAATCTCCAAGTAAGTGTCTATTTTCGCGGAACGTGTTCGTTGTCAAATTATCGGGATTTTTTTGCGTCTCGCTTAGACGCGAGTGTCGTTCTTGTTTTAGCAGTTAACGAAATCTAAAACTCAACGCTAAACATCCTTGCGGCCGATAGCGTACTTTTGACTCGATAACACCGCTGCTGTTACTACGCTCACATGGAGCAGAGACGCTCTCCACAGCCCCACGCACACGGAGGCAAGAAGCAATTCAATTGCTCTGTGTGTGGGAAGTCCTTTTCATGGCCATCACATCTTCAGAGACACCAGAAAACACACACTGGCGAGAAGCCATTCCTGTGCTCTGTGTGTGGGAAGACATTTGCACAGTCATCACATCTTCAGATTCATCAGAGAGCACACACGGGCGATAAGCCATTCCTGTGCCCTGTGTGTGGGAAGGCATTTTCACAGTCGTCAAATCTTAACACGCATCAAAAGGTCCACAATGATAGGAAACTGAAATCAAAAGCTGAAGTTCAAGGTGCTGCAATGAGTCTTGAAAAATTTTCCACCTTCGATCCCATGCAGTTGGATCACGAGAGATGGCTGGATGTAATGGAGTGGCTCGACGATCAAACCGAGAGTCAGGGATGACTGAACAAATATTACGTCAGGTAATATTTGTTAGTTTTACAGTTTTTGTGAGAGTTTAATGACGTGCACAATGGTGGTTTGTAATGTTATAGGATTACTTGCCGAAGTGGCGTGATGAGCAGTGGTTGTGATATGATTCAATTCCGGACAATATTGTAGTGTTTAAGTCTTCCTGTTGAGCTAAAGTTGGAATGCATTTTTAGTTAGATCTTTTCTCAACATTTTAAACGGGTTTTTTCAAGAATATAGCTTTTTTTGGTTGGTATTAATCGACTTTAGATAACCGATTTAGGGATGTACATTGATGACGCGTTCGTTGGATATATGACCTTGACTTCAACATAGACGCACTGTGAACAAATGTGGTGAACTAATAAGGAAATAATGGGGAATGATACTTTAACGCTTTGGTATTCCTGGAACGGATATGGTTTGCGTTGTATTGTAACTGTTTGAACATAGGACATAATACATTCGGTTCGAGTTTTGACTTAAAAATGATTGCAGATGAATAAAAACGTTTTTTAACAAATGTGTGTCCGTTTATTTATTCATATCAACAACGTGTTTTAAGCGAGTTTCATGTGGAGGATCTTCGTCACACATCTGCCCTTAACCGGCAGCATCTTGGCTGTCTCCCCATTAACATGTGTTCCTGGAGGGGAAAGGGCCCCATTATTAATCGTTCATCAACGTACCAGTCCCTAATCCCTAAGTATGTCGGGGATAAACTGTACTCTATAACATGTAAACTGTAATACTAAAAACGATAACACTAAACATTAAACGATTATAAACCAGTGTTTAATTTATAACCATATAAACGGAGGTAAGGTATTATAATATCATTAGAATCACAGCGTGGTCGTATAAGAATCACGCACAAACCCATTATAAACGCATGAGATTATGAATCGTTACAATTATTATAACAATCACAAATTGTGACAAAGCGAAATTCCCACATGCAAAACACCACGCTCACGTGACGAATTCTTAAACAAACTGCAACACTCAAGTGACAGAACTCAACAAATAAACGCCGCAATAAAAAAAAAACAACATCAATGGACAAATCCTAAAAACAGACAACACACGCACGTTAGTAGCTGTTAGAAGAAGACAACACCTAGCACCTTCAACTATACACATTATACAGCCCCAAAGAGCAAACTCGTAAATGGGGCGGTATATGACAGCCTTCGCTGCTGTCGACGGGGCCAAGCAGCGAGTGTTTAACTCCATTGTTTGAGAATCCGTGTCATCACCCGGCCACAGTGCCTTAGCCAAACTACATCTCCCAAACAATGCAGCTTTCCCTATGCTGTGTATTTTAGCAGTATATTTACGGACGCACTTGAAGATAACAATTCGTCTAGAAAAGGCAGGCGACTTGTTCTACCAACACTATTTCAAATTTCTATCCAAAAGAAGTATGAGTTCATTCATGAGTAGTATTCACTAAGCCCCGATTGCACTAACCTACACACAGTTATGATTAATCAAAGTAAACATTAGTCGCTCATCCCAGCTCAAACATGATCATACCAATTATTTCCAAATCCGTGTCGGGTCCCACGAGAATAGGGCACGTCCACAAACTATCAAATTGTAAACTCACATTGCATACTCTAACATTATAACCTCTAAGAATATAACCTTTAAACTATGAGCTATACATTTCAACGCTTTAAAATAACACTACAAACTAGTGTCATAGTAAACTATAATGTTGTGAACTCGTATTACAGATTAGAACACCGTACATTGAATTGTGATATTCGAATCTCATTCGAATTCTTAGCTTCACACTCGTGAGTATGTAACATGTATGTAATATGCATGAATGTAATGTCTGTATGTAACATGTATGCATGTAATATGGACGTGCGAACCAAGGGTGGGATATGTGAAACGGAAGGTGCAGGATCAGGATGGGATTAAAATTATTTGAATAACACTTTGGTGGTATTAATATCAAGCTGTCCACTAATGGATGAATGTTCCATCTAAATGGAATCAAATAACAATATTCAGTATGAATATGTAAAATAATCGCACAAACCCAATATTAGCCCGTGAAATAATTAATCATTACAATTGCAATGACTCCGGACTCACACTGCAGAGGGTTATTTTATTTAGCCTTTAACGCGGTTTCAGACCCCAGGCGTCACGATATAGCAACGACGACGACGAGACAGCAACCAGCCAAAACAGCCCCAAACCTCGTTCCTCCCCCTCTCTCATTCTCGGCGTGAACCTCCGCCAACACTTGGTCTCGCCTTCCTTTCTCGAACTCTCTCTTTCTTGTCCCTTAGTTGATGCACTGTCTTTAGATCACCCACCTCTATGACCTCTACCTGACCCCGCCATGGGCGGAGCAACTTGGGGGACATACAGATATGTATGTAAATTATCTGTTCAATCGAACCGGGGGTCGGATATGTGAACTGTGGGGGGGGGGGGGGGGGGGTACAGGGCAAGAATCGCATTCAATTTTTAGAATAACAATATGGTCGTATTAGCATTTTAATGGACTTTAATATATGTTACGTGCAAATGCAAATCGTTAGTCGTAAATGCGAGGGAGGGGTTAAGAGGTGCACGTTAAATCCAGCGTTAACATTTATTTTAGCATCATATTTAAGGACACTGTTGTTGATAAGAATTCGTCTGGACATGGCACGTGCCTTGTTCTACTAGATCAACCAAAATTAGTACAACATTAGTACAATGTCGGTTATTCAGGAGTGTGATTTCATTCATGAGTAGTATTCACAGAGCCCCGATGACACTAACCTACCTAAAGTTATGGTTAAACAAAGTAATCTTGAGTGACTTAATTCTCAACTCAGACATGATCATCGCAATCATTTCCAAAGACGTGTGGGGTCCTGCAAGAGCAGGTCCCGACTACAAACAGCTTGGCAGCAGAATCGGAAGTAGCTGCGCCGCCCTCGAAATGTGATGTTGCTGCTGTTGTTGTCGCTGCTGTTGTTGCTGCTGTAGTTGTTTCTGTTGCTGTTATATACGCAGGGAGGTGGTGTTCCGTGATGGGATGACGCCTTTGATCAAAGACTGATCAAACTTAACCAATTGACGCCCTTGATCGTCGCATTTGATCAACTCTGATATTGTAGACTCTCACATCTTAAGCGCTATCATAGTGAAACATAATATTATAACCTATGAACTACAACCTATCCATTGTAACGCTGTAAAAGAATATTACCCATTGGGTTTCACTCCCTCGTCGAGAAGGCCGCTCTCTTCCTTTTCTAAAGTTACATGCTAATTTCTCTGCATTCACTTTAAGTCGAGGACAATGTTTTTCCATTTATTCAAAATAAGCGCACAATTACACACTGAGATGCACTTACATATTCATGCATGAAGCACAATGGGCACATTACAATTCGGTATGTTAATAGACATGCGGATTGTACCTTCCAAAATGAACAATCGAATGCAAATATCCTGAAAGACAAAGGATTGGATCCTGGGGGGGGAGTTATAAGGCGGCTCAGAAGCAGAGCTCAATGCCATTTCGAGAGGGAACTTGATGAGGTTGGACGCTCGACTCGTCGCTCTGCTGATCGCCCTTCAACCGCGAGACAACGCAGCTTGCGTCGGGAGAGTTCGTGGCGACATCTTCAGACGGGTTCCAGACATCGATATACCGTGAATCTCCAAGTAAGTGTCGTTTTTCGCGGATAAAATTTAAACGTGTTCGTCAAATTTACGTGATTTTTTGTGCCTCGGTTAGACGCGAGTGTCGTTCTTGTTTTAGCAGTTAACAAAATCCAAAACTCAACGCTAAACATCCTTGCGGCCGATAGCGTTCTTTTGACTCGATAACACCGCTGCTGATACTACGCTCACATGGAGCAGAGACGCTCTCCACAGCCCCACGCACACGGAGACAAGAAGCCATTCAATTGCTCTGTGTGTGGGAAGTCCTTTTCACAGCCATCACATCTTCAGAGACACCAGAGAACACACACGGGCGAGAAACCATTCCTGTGTTCTGTGTGTGGGATAGCATTTTCACTTTCAGAAAACTGCCAACGCCATTAAAAATCACACACGGGCGAGAAGCCATTCCTATGCCATGTGTGTGGGAAGACATTTGCACAGTCATCACAACTTCAGAGTCACCAGAGAACACACACGGGCGAGAGGCCATTCCTGTGTTCTGTTTGTGGGATAGCATTTGCACGCTCGTCAACTCTTCAAGATCATCAAAGAACACACACGGGCGAGAAGCCATTCCTATGCCCTGTGTGTGGGAAGACATTTGCACAGTCATCACATCTTCAGAGTCACCAGAGAACACACACGGGCGAGAAGCCATTCCTGTGCCCTGTGTGTGGGAAGGCATTTGCACGGTCATCAATACGGATCAGGCATCAGAAGGTCCACGATGATAGAAAGCTGAAATCAAAAGGAGTAATTCAAGGTGCTGCAATGATTCCTCAAGATTATTCCACCTTCGATCCCATGCAGTTGGATCCCGAGAGATGGCTGGATGTAATGGAGTGGCTCGAGGATCAACCCGAGAGCTAGCGGTGACTGAAATATAATGTTGCATGCGGTTATACCTATTAAGCTGTCTTGAGTACTTGTGTGTTTAACTCTGACCCTTTAGTTTTACAGTTCGTTTGAGAGTTTCTTGACGTGCAGGTGGTGAGTTTTGATGTTGTCGGATTACTTGGTGAAGTGGTGTGATGAGCAGTGGTTGTGAGATGATTCCAGACAATATTGTCGTGTTTAAGTCTTCCTGTTGAGCTAAAGTTGGAATGCATCTGTAGTCAGATCTGTACTCAACATTTTAAACGGGGTTTTTTTCAAGCATAAAGCTTTTTTTGGTTGGTAATAATCGACTTTAGGATGTACATTGATGACGCGTTCGTTGGATATATGGCCTTGACTTCAACATAGACGAACAGTGAACAAACGTGGTGAACTAATAAGGAAATCATGGGGAATGATACTTTATCGCTTTGGTATTCCTGGAACGGATATGGTTTGCATTGTACTGTAACTGTTTGAGCATAGGACTTAATACATATTCGGTTGGAGTTTTAACGTAAAAATTATTGCAGATTAATAAAAGCGTATTTTTAACAAATGTTTGTCCGTTTATTTATTTTACAATGTTCATAGCAAAAACGTGTTTTAAGCGAGTTTCAGGTGGAGGATCTTCGTCACACAAATCAGGCCCTTAACCGGCAGCATCTTGGCTGTCTCTCCATTAACATGTGTCCTTGGAAGGGAAAGGTCCCCATTATAAATCTATTCGCAACGTTACGGTCCCTAATCATCAAGTATGACATGTGAACTGTAACACTATCAACTATAACCAGCCAACACAGCCCCAAACCTCGTTCCTCCCCCTCTCTCATTCTCGGCGTGAACCTCCGCCCACACTTGGTCTCGCCTTCCCTTCTCGAACTCTCTCTATCTTGTTGTCACCTCTTGTCCCTTAGTTGACGCACTGTCTTTACATCACCCACCTCTATGACCTCTACCTGACCCCGCCATGGGCGAAGCAACTTGGGGGATTTTCCCGGTGGCACCTGTGGGCAATACAACCATGCCCTGTCCCCCACTGCCCATGGAAGCACGTGTTCCCGTCGGCCCGTGTTCTTTTCATTGGCGGCTTGCGCTCTGGTGGGGAAAGGTCCTTGTTATGAATCATTTCGCAAAGTTCAGGTCCAGAATACCGAAGTATACCGGGAATCACCTGCACTTAAAAAACATGTAAATTGATAACACTATAAACAATAACACTAAACATTAAACGACAAAAAATTATCAACTGGTTTTATAATTTATAGCACCATAAACGGAGGAACGGTATATAAATCTCATTAGAAGTATTAAAATCGCACTCTACACATATGTATGTAAATTATCTGTTCGATCGAACCGGGGGTCGGATATGTGAACTGTGGGGGGTACAGGGCAAGAATCGCATTCAAATTTTAGAATAACAATATGGTCGTATTAGCATTTTACTGTGCTTGAATGTATGTTATGTGCAAATGCAAATCGTTAGTCGTAAATGCGAGGGAGGGATTACGATGTGCACGTTTAATCCAGTGTTAACATTTATTTTAGCATCATATTTAAGGACACTGTTGTTGATAAGAATTTGTCTACTCGATCAACAAAAATTAGTACAATGTCGGTCATACAGGAGTGTGATTTCATTCGTGAGTAGTATTCACACAGCCCCGATGACACTAACCTACCTAAAGTTATGGTTAAACAAAGTAATCTTGAGTGACTTAATTCTCAGCTCAGACATGATCATCGCAATCATTTCCAAAGACGTGTGGGGTCCTGCGAGAGCAGGTCCCGACTACAAACAGCTGGGCAGCAGAATCGGAAGTAGCTGCGTCGCCCTCGAAATGTGATGTTGCTGCTGTTGTTGCTGCTGTAGTTGCTTCTGTTGCTGTGATATACGCAGGCAGGTGGTGTTCCGTGATGGGATGACGCTTTTGATTAAAGCATCTGACCAAACTCACCCTTGTTCGTCACATTTGATCCACTCTGATATTGTACACTCTCACATGTTAAACTCTAACATAGTGAAACATAATATTATAACCTATGAACTAAAACCTATCCATTGCAACGCTGTATAAGAATATTACCCATTGGGTTTCACTCCCTCGTCGAGAAGGCCTCTCTCTTCTTTTTCTAAAGTTACATGCTAATTTCTCACGTGAACATCACTAGCCCCGGCCACTTCTTTATGACCCGAGGTCTACACCCGATTCAAACGTTTTAAAACAGTCTGCCTCAGCAGCAGACCATGCTTTCCCACATTACGGACGCTTGGGTTGTGCCCGAAACGTCGTGATTCATGTTATGCCTATGTGACTTTTAATTAAAGAACCAAAGAGTATGTTATATTTTAAATTATGAACTATAACCTATCCATTATAACGCTGTAAAATACTAATAATTGCAATAGTGTACAATCACATAAATGGAGCCAAGGGATTATAATCGCATAATAATCATTAGAATCGCAATGTATTTATATTAGAATCACACTGGTCGTAAACTACTGTTATAGTAAACTCTAACAATATAACCTATAAGCTATATATTATAACGCTATACAATAACATTATTAACTAGTGTTATAGATTAGAACAACCTACATTGAAGTGTGATATTCGAATCGCATTCAAATTATTCGAATCACTCCGTGGTCCTCTTCGAATCACACTACGGTCGTAAGTATGTAACATGCATGCATGTAACATGTCTGTATGTAGTAAGTATATGTGCATTTTATATGTCTGTTTGTAGTAAGTATATGTGCATGTAACATGTCTGTATGTAACATGTTTGTATGTAGTATGCATGCATGTAACATGTATGCATGTAACATGTATGTATGTAATATGGACATGCAAACCAATGGTGGGATATGTGAAACCGAAGGTGCAGGATCAGGATGGGATTAAAATTATTTATTAACACTTTGGTGGTATTAGGATCAAGCTGCCCACTGCTGGATGAATGTTAATCTCAATGGCATCAAATAGCAATATTCAGTATGTATATATAAAATAATCACACAAACCCAATACTACATACATACACGTTACATACATACATGTTACATGCACATATACTTACTACAAACAGACATATTACATACATACATGTTACATACTTACGACTGTAGTGTGATTCGAAGAGGATTACGGAGTGATTCGAATAATTCGAATGCGATTAGAATATCACACTTCAATGTAGGTTGTTATAATCTATAACACTAGTTAATAATGTTATTGTATAGTGTTATAATGTATAGCTTGAGGCCCGGCGTGCCTCAAGGATCCGCCACGTGCGCGGAACCGGTGCCTGGAGCCTGGTCAAATTCTTCAAAAGAAGCCAGAGGCCTGCCTAATCCTTCAAGGCTGTGGTGCGAACCCTTGACGCCCCGAAATGCACAAGATTCTACCATGGGCGAGGGACGGGCGTCGAGAACCAGGTCAAAATGCGCAAGGTTGCGCTTGAAGGCTCCACGCCCAATATCAATACTGTATAGTGCTATTCGGTGCCATTGCGATGTAACATTCTACCAGCAGTGGGCAGCTTGATTCTAATACGACCAATTATGAATCGTTACAATTGTAATGACTCGTTTGATAAAAGTATTTGAACAAAGTTTGTTAACCCATCACGGAACACCACTGGAACTGAAGCCTCATCATAATCCTGCACCCCCCAATTCTCATATCCGACCACCGGTTCGCATGTCCATAGATGCATATTACATACGTACATACGAGCACAGTTCGCTTGCACGTACGCTATTATACATTCATATGCGCAGAGTGTGATTCTAATACAATCACATTGTAATTCTAATACTTTAAATGAGATTATAATACCGTACCTCTGTTTTTGGTGTTATAAATTATTAAACTAATTTATAGTATTTTCATGTTTCGTGTTATCGTTTATAGTGTTACAGTTCACGTGTCATAGCGTACAGGATTCCCTGTATACTTGATGATTAGGGACCGTAACGTTGTGAATCGATTTATAATGGGGCCCTTTCCCCTCCAGGAACACATGTTAAATGGAGAGACAGCCAAGATGCTGCCGGTTAAGGGCAGATTTGTGACGAAGATCCTCCACCTGAAACTCGCTTAAAACACGTTTTTGCTATGAACATTGTAAAATAAATAAACGGACAAACATTTGTTTAAAAATACGTTTTTATTCATCTGCAATCATTTTTACGTCAAAACTCGAAGGGAATATTTATTATGTCCTATGTTCACACACCATTTCCGTTCCAGGAATACCAAAACGTTAAAGTATCATTGATTTTCTTATTAATTTACCACATTTGTCGATTAATACCAATAAAAAAAAGCTATATACTTGACAAAAATCGTTTAAAATGTTGAGTAAAGATGTACCTACAGACGCATTCCAACTTTAGCTCAACAGGAACACATAACGACTACAATTGAACAGTCTCACAACCAGTGCTCATCACACCACTTCGGCAAGTAAACCCGTGTGAAGATGTCGCCACGAACTCTCCCGACGCAAAGTCGCCTAACTGTCGACACAGCAATTGTGCTCGCCAGGCTGCGTTGTCTCGCGGTTGAAGGGCGATCAGCAGAGCGTCCAACCTCATCAAGTTTCTTCTCGAAATGGCATTGAGCTCTGCTTCTGAGCCGACTTATAACTCCCCCCCTAGAATCCAATCCTTTGTCTTTCAGGCTATTTACATTCGATTGTTAATTTTGGAAGGCACAATCCGCATGTCTATTAACATACCGAAGGGTAATGTGTCCATTGTGCTGCATGCATGAATATGTAAGTGCATCTCAGTGTGTAATTGTGCGCTTATTTTGAATAAATGGAAAAACACGTTCCCCATGCCCTCCATTGTCCTCTATTTAAAGTGAATGCAGCCCCGTGGTGTTGCCAAAAATCGCCGAGCTTCGGGAGTGAGCACATACAGACGCGTAGAGACCACACTTGCAATATAATCACTCTAACATCAGTAACCAAAATCCGATCTGGTACATGGTCTCCGCTTGGTCTGGATTGTATCTGTCATCACTCCGGAGACAAACACGAGGCATGGTTTGGCCAGCCACCACCTCGTTTGCCAAAACGACTTTAATAGCTGCTCTCAAACAACAATGTCACCAATAGTGGTTCATGGGCTAGGGTGTTAAGCGGACAATTAGTCGTTTTGGGCAAGGCGTATGGGATAATACACACCTCTGTTATCCCATGAACACAATACACAGCATCGGGAAGGCTGACTTGTTGCGGAGATGTAGTTTGGGGAAGGCGCTATGACTGGAGTTCGGCGATGTGACTGGGTGATCACACTGTGGTGCCACAGCGACGGGGCCGCTCTGCCGAGCCAGGGAGCCGCCCGGCTTCCACCGCCGCACTGCCCCCCATCACCACCCCCACATAAACACGCACCCGCACCCACGTAGGGCCTCGTGGTCGGGTCACCTACCCTGAGTTTTCACCCGAGGGCCCCCTAGGGGGGTTACCCCACGGTTTCTCAGGGCCAGGGAATTGGACAGGACCCTTCCCAGGCCAAGTAACACTGCGGCGCCGTGGACGGATTTGAGATCGCACGACCACGGCGAGCTCAGAGAGCCCCGCAGTTAGAAACGCATACAAACACAAACACGGGTCAGCAGGGCAGATAGCTGGGATCAGAACCCGGGACGACTGATTGGTCGAAAGGTCAAAGGCCGGCGGGATCGCAAAAGAGCGGGAAATCCTAGGCTCAGGATTGGTCGAGAGACCAAGGCGGTCGGGACGGGGGCGCCTAGCTTTTGATGTGGATAGCTTAAAAGAAAACGCAGGGGCAGTAGGGAGCTCTCTTCTTCTGGGGTTTGGACACGGAGTCGGCGACGAAGGAGTCATCGGGCGAGCCGCTAGATCGTCTGCAGGACGATCTGAGCGCGCAAGGTCACCAGGGACTACAGACGGTATCGTGTTGCGCGCCTTACAACACATCAGAGCGGAGAGTAGGATCCGTGGGAGAGGGTTAGTTCGGGGTAAGGGCGAGTAGGAAAGCGGTTTAGCAGAGAGCGCAGCATAGAATAGGGCTACACGGCACCAGAGGGTGGGTTAGAAGCGCCTTGCTGGCCCGCACACACACACGGGTGGCTCGGTTGGTTAGCAAGGGCTAATAAAATCTCGAGCGTAGCAACGGAACCGTGTTGTTGGGTGTTTTTGAACGTGGTATTAGCGTGCACTGCATTCGCGGGTGTGTGGTCGTTGTGTGCATAAAGGCCGTGGTCTCTGTACGATTGTGCGGGTACGGAGGTGTGTGCGTTAACGCCCGGGGAGAGCACTTTTGTGTGTTGGCGTGACTACGCAGCCGTGTGAGAGGAGAATCGTCCTTGTACGATATTTGTGTTGACGTGCACGCGCGAGTGGGGGAGGGGACGAGTCGTTGTGTCGGCGTGTGCCCCGCTCGCGTGTGCTCGTGTGATCCTGTGGAGAGGTGTGTACGCGTGAAGCGCTGCGGCTCGCCTCGGGGGAGCGCTGCGCCGAGCGGCGCGAGAGTGGGTGTCGCGTGTAGAGCTGCGTGTGTGCGCGTGCGTTCGCTCCGTGTGCGATACAGGTGCGCGATCATAACGCGAGTATTCAGTGCGTGGGAGCGCTGCGTGAAGCCGTATGGGTAAGGGCGTCGTGTTCGAAGGCCGGCGAAACACTAGCGGGTGTTAGGGAGGTGGGGGAACAAACGGAATAGGGGATGATGGCGGGAGAGACCCCGGGGGCCAACGGCCCCCACAAATTGGTGTCGGAAGCGGTACGGACCCCCGCGTTACCTCACGCTAAAATAAGACTGATATTTACCGGCCGGGGGGCCCCTTCGTGGAAGGCATTCGCCCGCAATCTCTTAGGGGCCAAGGAAATTAATGGATGGACGGACGCGCAGGCAGTACGTCAACTTAATATGAATCTTGATGGGCGGGCAGCCGATTTTGTAGAAGCGTTACCCGCGAGCGCACAGACACAGCTAGAGGAGCTGATGCGCCGACTCGATCAGCGTTTTGGCACGCGTGACGAGGAGGAAGCAAAATCGGCCTTAGAGGCGCGCCGTCGCCAACCTGGCGAAGATCTACGTGATTACGCCGAGGATGTGCGCGAGTTAACAAAGATCGCACGCCCGGGGTACGCAACTAATGTTATTGAGGAACTGGCCGCCGAGAAAATCCAGCGGTACCTGTCTCGCACGGCGTGGTGGCAGCCAGACATGAGCTGCCCACGTCTTCCCTTTAACACCCTTGTCGAGCGCGCGCGTAAGTGTGAAAGAATTCACAGCGAACGCGCGCAGCTCCGGGGGCTGGGACGAGAGCGCGCCATTGCGAGCCTGCTCTCGGAAGACGAGGAGGAGGAACAGGAGCTCGCGAGGACGGTAAGGGGCCGGGAAAGAGAGCCTCCAGTGTCCCGCGAGACAACCCCGGGATGGGTTGCCGGTATACAAACGGGTATAAAGGATGTCTCCGGCCAGGTAACCCAAATAGACAACAAGGTAACCCAGGTAGGCGACAGGGTAACCCGGGCACACATGACTGCGCTGGAGACAATGGTAGAGACGGTCCAGGCCGAGGTAGGAGGATTAACTGGGAGAGTGGCTCGACTGGAGGCAGAGTCGGGGCAGCGGCGTGCCGGAGGGGGGTTAGGGAACGGACGGGGAGGCTCCTACGGGGCGGCCCCCCGTGCGTGTTACCTGTGTGACCGGCGAGGGCATCTCGTGAGAGACTGTCCGCAGATCGCCCGCGCTAGAAACGCGCCGGGGTTAAACCCCAAACGCCCCCTAGAGAGTGGACCATCTGGGGGTGCATTCGAAGCGGTCCCGATGCAAAAAGACGGTAATAATGGCGAGCGAGTGATCTCCACACAGGTTCCAACGACAACACCCAAGGGCGCGGGGACCTCGGGCGATTGGCTGCGGGAGCTGGTGGCAGGGATAACGGGAGCCACGTCGCTGGTGGAAGGCCAGGTGAACGGGCAGCGCACCCGGATCCTGCTGGACACGGGCGCCGTGGCCTCTCTCATGAGCGCCGCGCACTGCAGCATGCTCGGGGTGGACGTGGGCTGCCTGCAGGCGCCGGATCGCGCGCTGCACACTGCAAGCGGAGCCGGGATGGGGTTGCTGGGGAAGGTCTCCCTCGAGGTCCGTCTAGGAAACCAGGTGTGCACACAGGAATTCTACGTGTCGAGTGTGTTGTGCCACGAGTGCATTGCAGGAACGGACCTCCTGGAAAAGTTGGGACTTAACGTACAGCCCCGGCAACGATGCGCTACGGTGGAGGGCAGCGGGGAGCGGATTCCGTTCCTTGGACAGGAGCCGAATCGCCCACGCTTCACACCCGTGGCCGCTACGCTGGTGTCGGCCGTCACCATCGGGCCTCTCGCCGAGATGCTGGTGCCAGTGGCAACCCTCTCCACCGACCCAACCCATCGACCATCGGGCGAGGTAATGCTGACTCCTCACCCGGAGTTGGCATCGCGATACGGGGTGGTAGGGTCAGCTACACTGGTAAACGCAGATGGGGGCCGGCTGTTTATACGTGTGTTTAACCCACACAGTACCCCGGCAATGATACGACGACGCACCCCGGTAGCCACCGTACACCCCCTGCATGCTCGCCACTCGAACGACTCGGTGTTCGCACTCTGGGCGGAGGACCCTGGCCGCTCCGAGGACAGCCAGGATCTGGCCTGGCGGGTCGGCCCGACCCCCCGAGCCGAGATTGTTCCCCTGCAGGATGCGTTACATGTGCCTTGGGCAGCCTTACCTAAGGGGGAGGCCGATCAGCTGCGCGGGTTATTGCGGGAGTACGCCGACGTGTTCAGTGAGCACGATTCGGACGTGGGCCGGACCGACCTGGTCAAGCACCAAATTGACACAGGTGCAGCCCGACCCATCAAACTCCCCGCATACCGAGTGGGCGCGCCTGAACGGACCCAGATCAAAGAGGCAGTCACGGATATGCTACGCGATAACATAATCCAGCCCTCCGCGAGCCCTTGGTCTGCCCCGGTGGTACTGGTAACGAAAAAGGATGGGTCAACCCGGTTCTGCGTCGATTACCGTAAACTAAATGCAGTCACGCTCGGCGATGCCTTCCCCATACCCCGCATCGACGACACCTTCGACAGTCTCGCAGGAGCGCGGTATTTTTCCACCCTCGATCTGGCGTCCGGTTACTGGCAGGTGGAGATGACGGAGGAAGATCGGCCGAAAACCGCATTCACCACCCCGATGGGACTATTCGAGTTTCGAGTACTCCCGTTCGGACTCACCAATGCGCCTGCGACGTTCCAGCGGCTGATGGAGTTGGTGATGCGGGGCTTGCAATGGGAACAGTGCCTGATTTACTTGGACGATGTGATAGTGTTCAGTAGATCTTTGTCTGAGCATTGGTCCAGGCTTCGAGAGGTGTTCCAGCGACTGCGAGCGGCTCATCTCAAGCTCAAGCCACGTAAGTGTTACATCGCACAACGCGAGGTGGGGTACCTCGGGCATCGCGTCAGCGAGGCAGGCGTGCACACCGATCCGGAGAAGGTACGCGCCGTAGTGGAGTGGCCACGGCCAAGGAATCTGACGGAGATCAGATCCTTTTTGGGGCTCGCCACCTATTATCGTCGATTTGTAAAGGGATTCAGCGAGATTGCACGCCCTCTCACCCAACTCACCTCCCCTAAGCACCCCTACCAGTGGACGGGGGCCTGCCAGACGGCCTTCACCACTCTCAAAGATCACCTCACCCACGCCCCCACCCTCGCTTTCCCCGATTTTACCACCGATTTTATTTTGTACACCGACGCCTGCAGCAGCGGGTTGGGCGCGGTGTTGTCACAGGTACAGGATGGGACGGAACGAGTCATCGCGTACGCCAGCCGGACCTTGAGTGGGGCCGAGCTGAACTATTGCGTGACACGCCAAGAGTTGTACGCCGTGATTTTCGCATGTAAACAGTTCCGGCCGTATTTGTACGGCAGGAAATGTCACGTACGCACTGACCATTATGCTCTGCAGTTCCTTCTTACATTCAAGGAGCCGCGGGGGCAGATGGCCCGTTTCGATCGTTCTAAATTAAAACACTAGTTCATAGTCGTTTTATGTTTAGTATTATCGTTTATAGTGTTACAGTTTACATGTTATAGAGTACAGTGTATCCCCGGCATACTTCGGGATTAAGGACTGGTAGGTTGAGAAACGATTAACTACGGGACCTTTCCCCTCAAGGAACACGTGTTAATCGGGTAGACAGCCAAGATGCTGCCGGTTAAGGGCACACTTGTGTGATAGAGATCCTCCTCCTGAAATAATCTTAACATGTTTTTGCTAAGAACATTATAAAATAAAGAACGGACAAACATGAGTTAATAATACGTTTTTATTCATCTGCAATCATTTTTACGTCAAAACTCGAATGGAATATTTATTATGTCCTATGTTCACATATTTCCAGTACAATGCAAACCATTTCCGTTCCAGGAATACCAAAGCGTTAAAGTATCATTCACCATTATTTCCTTATTAGTTCATCACGTTTGTTCACCTGTGCGTCTATGTTGAAGTCAAGGCCATATATCCAACGAACGCGTCATCAATGTACATCCTGAAATCGACTATCTAAAGTCGATTAATACCAACCACAATAAACCTCATACTTGAAAAAAAAACCTTTTAAAATGTTGAGTAAAGATCTAACTACAGACGCATTCCAACTTTAGCTCAACAGGAACACTTAACGACCACAATTCAACCATCTCACAACCAGTACTCATCACACCACTTCAGCAAGTAATCCGATAACATTACAAACCACCACTGTACACGTCATTAAACTCTCAAAAAAACTATAAAACTAAAATGGTCAAAATTAAACACAAAAGTACTCAAGACAGCTTAATAGGTATAACCGCATGCAACATTATATTTCAGTCACCCCGAGCTCTCGGTTTGATCCTCGAGCCACTCCATTACATCCAGCCATCTCTCGGGATCCAACTGCATGGGATCGAATGTGGAAACTTCTTCAGGACTCATTGCAGCACCTTGAATTTCAGCTTTTGATTTCAGTTTCCTATCATTGTGGACCTTCTGATGCCTGTTCATGGTTGATGACCGTGCAAATGCCTTCCCACACACAGGGCACAAGAATGGCTTCTCGCCCGTGTGTGTTCTCTGGTGACTCTGAAGATGTGATGAGTTTGTAAATGTCTTCCCACACACAGGGCACAGGAATGGCTTCTCGCCCGTGTGTGTTCTCTGATGAGTTTGAAGAGTTGACGACTGTGCAAATGTCTTCCCACACACAGAGCAAAGGAATGGCTTCTCACCAGTGTGTGTTCTCTCGTGACTCTGAAGATGTGACGAGTGTGCAAATGTCTTCCCACACACAGGGCACAGGAACGGCTTCTCGCCCGTGTGTGTTCTCTGGTGTCTCTGAAGATGTGATGGCCATGAAAATGTCTTCTCACACACAGAGCAATTGAATGGCTTCTTGCCTCCGTGTGCGTGGGGCTGTGTGCTCCATGTGAGCGTAGTAACAGCAGCGGTGTTATCGAGTTAACAGTACGCTATCGGTCGCAAGGATGTTTAGCGTTGAGTTTTGGATTTTGTTAACTGCTAAAACAAGAACGACACTCGCGTCTAACCGAGACGCAAACAAATCCCCTAAATTTGACGACGAACACGTTTAAGAGTTTATCCGCGAAAATAGACACTTACTTGGAGATTGACGGTATATCGATGTCTGAAACCCGTCTGAAGATGTCGCCACGAACTCTCCGACGCAAAGTCGCCTAACTGTCGTCACAGCAATTGTGCTCGCCAGGCTGCGTTGTCTCGCGGTTGAAGGGCGATCAGCAGAGCGACGAGTCGAGCGTCCAACCTCATCAAGTTCCCTCTCGAAATGGCATTGAGCTCTGCTTCTGAGCCGCCTTATAACTCCCCCCCTAGGATCCAATCCTTTGTCTTTCAGGATATTTGCATTCGATTGTTAATTTTGGAAGGTACAATCCGCATGTATACTAACATATCGAAGGGTAATGTGCCCATTGTGCTTCATGCATGAATATGTAAGTGCATCTCAGTGTGTAATTATGCGCTTATTTTGAATAAATGGAAAAAACACGTTCCCCATGCCCTCCATTGTCCTCGATTTGAAGTGAATGCAGCCCCGTGGCGTTGCCAAAAATCGCCGAGCTTCGGGAGTGAGCACGTACAGACGCGTAGTGACCACACTTGCAACACAATCACTCTAACATCAGTAACCAAAATCCGATCTGGTACATGGTCTCCGCTTGGTCTGGTTTGTATCGGTCATCATTCCGGAGACAAACAGCGATGCATGGTTTGTCCAGCCACCACCTCGTTTGCCAAATGAGCTATACATTGCGACGCTTTAAAATAACACTACAAACTAGTGTTATAGTAAACTATAATGTTGTGAACTCTAACAATATAAGCTATGTTACAGATTAGAACACCGTACATTGAAGTGTGATATTTAAATCTCATTCGAATTCTTAGCTTCATACCGTGGACCTCTAAGAATCACACTATGCTCGTGAGTATATAACATGTCTGTTTGTAATATGCATGAATATAATATGTCTGTATGTAACATGTATGCATGTAACATGTATGTAATATGGACGTGCGAACCAAGGGTGGAATATGTGAAACGGAAGGTGCAGGATCAGGATGGGATTAAAATTATTTGAATAACACTTTGGTGGTATTAGGATCAAGCTGTCCACTATTGGATGAATATTCCATATCAATGGCATCAAATAGCAATATTCAGTATGAATATGTAAAATAATCGCACAAACCCAATATTAGCCCGTGAAATAATGAATCGTTACAATTGTAATGACTCCGGACTCAGACTGCAGAGGGTTCTTTTATTCAGCCTTTAACGCGGTTTCAGACCCCAGGCGTCACGATATAGCAACGACGACGACGAGACAGCAACCAGCCAACGCAGCCCCAAAACTCGTTCCTCCCCCTCTCTCATTCTCGGCGTGAACCTCCGCCCACACTTGGTCTCGCATTCCCTTCTCGAACTCTCTCTATCATGTTGTCACCACTTGTCCCTTAGTTGATGCACTGTTATTACATCACCCACCTCTATGACCTCTATCTGACCCCGCCATGGGCGGAATAACTTGGGGGACATACCCGGTGGCACCTGTAGGCAATACAACCATGCCCTGTCCCCCACTGCCCATGGAAGCACGTGTTCCCACCACCCGTGTTCTTTTCATTAGCGGCTTGCACTCTGGCGGGGAAAGGTCCTCGTTATAAATCGTTTCGCAACGTTCTGGTCCCGAAACCCGAAGTATACCGGGGATCACTATAACATGTAAACTGATAACACTATAAATAAACAATAACACTAAACATTAAACGACTAAATTTCGATTTAAAGCTTTCGTGACTGCAGGCATTCATCTTCTTGGTTCTTTCGGTAAAGTCACGTAGAAGGAAAATAATAAAAGAATAAAAATAAAACATAATAATGTAATGCACAGCGACAGCTACCACTGAGAGGGGTGTCCAATTTAAAACGCGATGAGATGAGAGATGCGAGAGGCTCATCGCATGCAATGCACTCTGAGATGCCTTCGACGTCAAGGGAGGTGGCTCTCTCGACCACAAATCACTGACGGACACTTTTTTGAAATCGTGGATGTGTTGAAGCGGCCAAATGGTCGTGCACGCATTCTTCACCGCTTACAGTTCAGATCTTGCTTCCCGCCTTGGCTATTATTGCTGCTGCATTGACCACACAGATCCACACCCATTCCGTCACAGTGGACGTTCAGGATCTCTATCGATGCCATTTGAAATGCTTAGGACATTATGTGCAAGGGGTCAATTAGAATATACATATAGAAAATGTCAATCTAGATTTTCATTTTTCGTGACTGCAGGGATCCATACTCTTTGGTTATATCGGTAAATTCACATAGGTATGAAATAAAATAAATTAAATCACGTTTCGATGGCCATGTCGTTATTGCAAGAAAGTTTCTTTCTGTGGTTTCCCACCTGATGATGATTGCTTGTGTTGCAATCGAAACGTGACTTTACCGAAAGAACCAAAAATGTCACTTCAAATTATTCAGCTGAATTTGCACAGCAACGCCACCCACTACTGTGAAACTACAGCAGTCTGTGTGAGACACAGCTGCACCTATCTCATGGATAGCCTGGCGCCATGAGAATGACAGCACCAATACTAAGCACACTCACTGGCCATGTCGTTATTGCTGTTTCTATTCAGCTCGAATTAATCCGCCACACATTCCACCCACGGACGATGGGGAGATGGCGATGTCTGCCGTAGCAGCAAGGTGGAACGGTGTCGTGTTGTCTCTTCACAGATCTGAGCCAGTGCAGCCCTCCTCCTCACTCGTCCAGGCCTTTGAAGTGATGACAGGGGTTGTGGAGAAGGAGGCGAAGGGAGAGGTGAAGGAGAAGATGATGGAGGATGAGGTAGAGACAGAGGAGGAGAAATCGGAGGAAGAGAAAGCAAAGGAGGACGAGATTGTGATGGTGACAATGGAGGAGAACACGGAGGGAGAGGAGAAAGACAATACGGAGATGGAGGACAAGGAGACAACAAAGGATGAACAGATGGTCGTGGTGGAGGACATGGAGACGACGGACAAAGGGGCAACAATGGTGGTAGAGGAGGAAGAGAAGACGGTGTCGGAGATGGTGGTGCCAGAAGTTGAGGAGGAGATGAAGGAGGAAGAGATGGTGCTAGCGGAGGAGAAGAAGATGGAGAAGATGGAGGTGGCGCAGGAAGAGGAGGAGAATAAGATGGTGGCGGAGGATGAAGAAGAGGGGATGGAGGAGGATGAGACGGAGGAGAAGATGGAAGAGGTGCAGGTGGAGATGCACGAAAAGAAGAGGAAGCGAGGGGGCCTCGCTCGCGTGGCGAGAGCGATCGCCTCACTCCTCCGCCGCGTGCTGCTTTGTGGTGGCAGGTCCACCGCCCAGTAGGGGTGGTGGCGGTGGTCGTGCATCGGTGCCAACCGTCACCGCTATCACCACACTACCCACCCACCCCGTGATACTCGCTACACACACCACACGGTTCCCCAGAGAGACGGTGCCACTGGGACCACAGCTGGGGAATGAAGCTGAGCAGCAGATGCCAGGACTACAGTGGAGAATGACTGCTGCCAGGAGACCTCACATCACACACACACGGGACTATGTCATTAGCATAGCCGGCCCCACAATGGGCCCCTTCTATGCTGGTTTTCATCCAGGCAGTCCTCATGGGATGACCTTGCCATGGTTTCCAGGACATGGTCGTATTAGCATTTTATTGTTCTTGAATGTATGTTAGGTGCAAATGCACATCATTAGTCGTAAATGCGAGGGAGGGGTTAAGAGGTGCACGTTTAATCCAGTGTTAACATTTATTTTAGCATCATATTAAAGGACACTGTTGTTGATACGAATTTGTCTGGACGTGGCACGTGCCTTGTTCTACTCGATCAACCAAATTTAGTACAATGTTGGTCATACAGGAGTGTGATATCATTCATGAGTAGTATTCACAGAGCCCCGATGACACTAACCTACCTAAAGTTTTGGTTAAACAAAGTAATATTGAGTGACTTAATTCTCAGCTCAGACATGATCATCGTAATCATTTCCAAAGACGTGTGGGGTCCTGCGAGAGCAGGTCCCGACTCCAAACAGCTGGGCAGCAGAATCGGAAGTAGCTGCGTCGCCCTCGAAATGTGATGTTGCTGCTGTTGTTGTCGCTGCTGTTGTTGCTGCAGCTGTTGTAGCTGCTTCTGTTGCTGTGATAAACGCAGGGAGATGGTGTTCCGTGATGGGAAGACGCATTTGATTAAAGCCTCTGATGAAACTCACCCGATTGACGCCCGTGATCGTCGCATTTGATCAACTCTGATATTGTATACTCTCACATGTTAAGCTCTATCATAGTGAAACATAATATTATAACCTATGAACCATCACCTATCCATTGTAACGCTGTAAAAGAATATTACCCATTGGGTTTCACTCCCTCGTCGAGAAGGCCGCTCTCTTCCTTTTCTAAAGTTACATGCTAATTTCTCACGTGAACATCACTAGCCCCGGCCACTTCTTTATGACCCGAGGTCTACACCCATTTCAAACGTTGTAAAACAGTCTGCCTCAGCAGCAGACCATGCTTTCCAACATGACGGACGCTTGTGTTGTGCCCGAAACGTCGTGATTTATTCTATGCCTATATGACTTTTAATTAAATAACCAAAGAGTTTATAATATTATAAACTATTAACTACAACCATTATAACTCTGTAAATACTATTAATTGTTAAAGTGTATAATCACGTAAATGGAGGTATGGGATTATAATCGCATAAGAATCATTAGAATCGCACTGTGCCCATTTTAGAATCACACTGTGGTCGTACGTATGGTAAGTGAATATGCGAACACGGGGGTAGGATATGCAGGATTAGAATCGAATTACAATTATTCGAATCACACTAGTCGAATTAGAATCAGACTGTCTACTGTTGGATGCATGTGTGGTATCAATGGAATTGATTAGCTATTTTCAGTAAATACACACATTTAAAGAGTATAACAATCACACATTATAACATTTATACAATACACATAATTTCAAAAACGTATTTAAGCATTTCCATTCGTTTTTTTTTAAACTGAGAATGTCGTTGTCCATGTGGGGAGATGGAGCACAGTGGGTCGTATCGTCTAAGCTGCTTTTAGGAATCCGTGTGATAACCCAGTCACATCGCCTAACTACAGTGACAGCACCTTACCCAAACTACATCTCCCCAACAAGGCAGCCTTACCGATGCTGTGTAGTGTTTATGGGATAACAGAGGTGTGTATTTTCCCATACGCCTTGCCCAAAAAGATTGATTGTCCGCTTAACAGCCTAGCCTGTAAACCACCATTGGTGATAGTGTTGTTTGAGAGCAGCTATTAAAGTCGCTTTGGCCAAACCATGCCTCGCTGTTTGTCTCCGGAGTGATGACGGATACCAACCAGACCAAGCGGAGACCATGTACCAGATCGGATTTGGTTACGGATGTTAGAGTGATTGTGTTGCAAGTGTGGTCACTACGCGTCTGTACGTGCTCACTCACGAAGCTCGGCGGTTGTGGGCAACGCCACGGGGCTGCATTCACTTTAAATCGAGGACAATGGAGGGTATGGGGAACATGTTTATCCATTTATTCAAAATTTGTTGTTGATAAGAATTCGTCTGGACATGGCACGTGCCTTGTTCTACTCGATCAACCAAAATTAGTACAATGTCGGTCATACAGGAGTGTGATTTCATTCAAGAGTAGTATTCACACTGCCCCGATGACACTAACCTACCTAAAGTTATGGTTAAACAAAGTAATCTTGAGTGACTTAATTCTCAGCTCAGACATGATCATCGCAATCATTTCCAAAGACGTGTGGGGTCCTGCGAGAGCAGGTCCTGACTACAAACAGCTGGGCAGCAGAATCGTAAGTAGCTGTGTCGCCCTCGAAATGTGATGTTGCTGCTGTTGTTGTCGCTGCTGTTGTTGCTGCTGTAGTTGCTTCTGTTGCTGTAATAAACGCAGGGAGGTGGTGTTACGTGATGGGATGACGCCTTTGATTAAAGCATCTGATCAAACTCACCCAATTGACGCCCTTGATCGTCGCATTTGATCAACTCTGATATTGTATACTCTCACATGTTAAGCTCTATCATAGTGAAACATAATATTATAACCTATGAACTACAACCTATCCATTGTAACGCTGTAAAAGAATATTACCTATTGGGTTTCACTCCCTCGTCGAGAAGGCCGCTCTCTTCCTTTTCTAAAGTTACATGCTAATTTATCTGCATTCACTTTAAATCGAGGACAAAGTTTTTCCATTTATTCAAAATAAGCGCACAATTACACACTGAGATGCACTTACATATTCATGCATGAAGCACAATGGACACATTACCCTTGTTAATATACATGCATATTGTACCTTCCAAATTAACAATCGAATGCAAAAATCCTGAAAGACAAAGGATTGGATCCTAGGGGCAGAGTTATAAGGGGGCTCAGAAGCAGAGCTCAATGCCATTTCGAGAGGGAACTTGATGAGGTTGGACGCTCGACTCGTCGCTCTGCTGATCGCCCTTCAACCGCGAGACAACGCAGCCTGGCGAGCACAATTGCTGTGTCGACAGTTAGGCGACTTTGCGTCGGGAGAGTTCGTGGCGACATCTTCAGACGGGTACCGTGATTCTCCAAGTAAGTGTCTATTTTCGCGGAAAAACTCTTAAACTTGTTCGTCGTCAAATTAGCGGGATTTGTTTCGGTTAGACGCGAGTGACGTTCTTGTTTTAGCAGTTAACAAAATCCAAAACTCAACGCTAAACATCATTGCGGCCGATAGCGTACTGTTAACTCGATACCACCGCTGCTGTTACTACGCTCACATGGAGCAGAGACGCTCTCCACAGCCCCACGCACACGGAGGCAAGAAGCCATTCAATTGCTCTGTGTGTGGTAAGTCCTTTTCACGGCCATCACATCTTCAGAGCCACCAGAGAACACATACGGGCGAGAAGCCATTCCTGTGCCCTGTGTGTGGGAAGACATTTGCAAAGTCATCACATCTTCAGAGTCACCAGAGAACACACACGGGCGAGAAGCCGTTCCTGTGTTCTGTGTGTGGGAAGGCATTTGCACACTCGTCAACTCTTCAAGCCCATCAGAGAACACACACGGGCAGCAGAAACTGCAGAATCAGAAGTAGCAGCGTCGCCCTCGAAATGTGTTGTTGCTGCTGTAGTTGCTTCTTTTGAAGTTATATACGCAGGGAGGTGGTGGTCCGTGATGGGATGACGCCTTTGATTAAAGACTTTGATCAATCGCACCCGATTGACGCCCTTGATCGGCGCATTTTATCAACTCTGACATTGTAAACTCTCACATGTTAAACTCAAACATATAATATTATATATCATGCTCTCATGCCCTTTGGATTGCACCCGTTGGGTTGCACTCCCTCGTCGAGGAGGCCGCTCTCCTCCTTTTTTATAGTTACATGCTTATTTCTTACATTAGCATCATGCTAATCTCTCACACTGTGGTCGTACGAATGATAAATGAATATGCGAACCGGGTGTTGGATATGCAGAATAAGAATCGAATTAGAATTATTCGAATCCCGCTAGTCGTATTAGAATAACACTGTTCACTGTTGGATGAATGTGTCGTATCAATGTAATCGAATAGCTATATACAGTATATATACACATACAAAGAGTATTACAATCACACATTGTAAAATATAAACAATACACATGATTCGAGAAGGGAAGGCGAGACCAAGTGTGAGAGGAGGTTCACGCCGAGAATGAGAGAGGGGGAGGAACGAGGTTTGGGGCTGTGTTGGCTGGTTGCTGTCTCGTCGTCGTCGTTGCTATATCGTGACGCCTGGGGTCTGAAACCGCGTCAAAGGCTAAATAAAAGAACCCTCTGCAGTGTGAGTACGGAGTCATTACAATTGTAACGATTCATTATTTCACGGGCTAATATTGGGTTTGTGCGATTATTTTACATATTCATACTGAATATTGTTATTTGATGCCATTGAGATGGAACATTCATCCAATAGTGGACAGCTTGATCCTAATACCACCAAAGTGTTATTCAAATAATTTTAATCCCATCCTGATCCTGCACCTTCCGTTTCACATATTCCACCCTTGGTTCGCACGTCCATATTACATACATACATTTTACATGCATACATACTACATACAGACATAACTCATGCATACATACATGTTACATACTCACGAGCATAGTGTGATTCTTAGAGGATCACGGTGTGAAGCTAATAATTTGAATGAGATTCGAATATCACACTTCAATGTACGGTGTTCTAATCTGTAATACTAGTTTATGATGTTATTTTATAGCGTTATAATGTATCGATCATAGCTTACATTGTTAGAGTTCACTACATTATATTTTACTATAACACTAGTTTGTAGTGTTATTTTAAAGCGTTACAATGTCTAGCTCATAGTTTAAAGGTTATATTGTTAGAATTTATAATGTTAAAGTATGCAATGTGAGTTTACAATTTGAGAATATGTGGACGTGCACTGTTCTCGTGGGACCCGACACGGATTTGGAAATAATTGCTAAAATCATGTCTGAGCTGGAATGAGCGACGAATGTTTACTTTGTTTAATCATAACTGTGTGTAGGTTAGTGATATCGGTGCTTAGTGAATACTACTCATGAATGAACTCATACTTCTTTCGGTAGAAATTTGAAATCGTGTTGGTAGAACAAGTCGCCTGCCTTTTCTAGACGAAATTGTTATCTTCAAGTGCTTCCGTAAATATACGGAGATGTAGTTTGGGTAAGGCGCTGTGGCCGGGTGATGACACGGATTCTGAAACAATTGAGTTAAACACTCGCTGCTTGGCCCCGTCGACAGCAGCGAAGGCTGTCATATACCGCCCCATTTACGAGTTGGCTGTATAATGTGTATAGTTGAAGGTGCTAGGTGTTGTCTTCTTCTAACAGCTACTAACGTGCGTGTGTTGTCTGTTTTTTAGGTTTGTGCGTGTGTTTATATAAATATATTCCGTCTTTTGTTATTCGATGACATCTAGCAGTGAAAATCGTGATTGCAATATGACCATGTTGCAATTGTAATACTTTTTATCCGATCCTTGCACGTACACTATACAAACATATTAGCGATTCTTATACGACCACACTGTGATTCTAATCATCTGCAATCATTTTTACGTGAAAACTCGAAGGGAATATTTATTATGTCCTGTGTTCACACATTTCTAGTACATTGCAAACCATTTCCGTTCCAGGAATACCAAAGCGTTAAAGTATCATTTCCCATGATTTCCTGATTAGTTCACCACATTTGTTCACTGTGCGTCTAAAGTCGATTAATAGCAATCAAAAAAAGCTATATACTTGAAAACTAAAACGTTTAAAATGTTGAGTAAAGATGTACCTACAGACGCATTTCAACTTTAGCTCAACAGGAACACTAGTTGCCGTCTCGTCGTCGTCGTTTCTATATCGTGGCGCCTGGGTCCTAAGCCTCGTTAAAGTCTAAATAAAACAACCCTCTGCAGTCTGAGTCCGAAGTCATTACAACCATCAATAATCTCACGGGCATATATTGATTTTGTGCGTTTATTGAAACATATATATGTGTACATTGCTATTGGATGTCATTGAGATTGAACATTCATCTAGCAGTCACAATCCTGATCCTAATATGACCATAGTGCTATTGTAATAGTTGTAATGGGATTCTAATCATGCATATCCAAAGTCGCATTAGCGACTCCCGATCTGCATTTACAAATATCATACATTCGAGCATATATACTGTATAGAGCTATTCGATTCCATTGATACGACACATTCATCCAACAGTGGACAATGTGATTCTAATACGACTAGTTGGATTCGAATAATTGTAATTCGATTCTAATCCTGCATATCCTATACCCGGTTCGCATATTCACTTACCATACATACGACCACAGTGTGATTCTAATTTGAGCACAGTGCGATTCTAATTATTCTTATGCGATTTTAATCCCACTATAACAGTTAATAGTATTTTACAGCGTTCATAGGTTATAATATTATGTTTCACTATGTTAGAGCTTAACATGTGAGAGCTTACAACTATCAGAGTTGATCAAATGCGACGATCAAGGGCGTTAATCGGTTAAGTTTGATCAGAGTCTTTGATCAAAGGCGTCATCCCATCACGGACCACCACCTCCCTGCGTATATAACTTCAAAATAAGCAACTACAGCAGCAACAACAGCAGCAACAACACATTTCGAGGGCAACGCAGCTACTTCTGATTCTGCTGCTTCCGCTGCCCGGCTATTTGTAGCCGGGCACTGCTCTCGCGGGACCGCACACGTCTTTGGAAATGATTGCGATGATCACGTCTGAACTGATAATTAAGTAACTTAAGATTACTTTGTTTAACCATAACTGTATGTAGGTTAGCGTCATCATGACTCATCGAATACTACTCATGAATGAACTCACACTGTTTGATGACAGAAATTGTAATCATTTTGGCTGCCCGTGTTATAGACAAGTCACCTTCCTTGTCTAGACGCATTCTAAACACAACACTGACCTTTAATATGTTGCTAAAATAACGTCTACACCCTATTCAACATGAAGCCACATCACGCGCAGAGGGAGGAGACCACGAGGGAGACGGCCTCAATTTGAAGAGAAAGTTGACAAACTCACGGATGCCATCACCCAGCTGCTGCAACGCTTGTCGGATGAGACGCTGCGTCCCGCGGCACCAACCAGGCGAGTAAAGGAAGAGCTGAGCCCGAATCGGAGGTCGCCATCGAAACATCAGCAGCAGTCGATAGCGTGATTCTAATAGGACCACGTTGTTATTATAATTTTGATGCGAATCTAAACCGCGCACCTCCCAGGTTGCATTAACTCCCGATGTGCATCTACATATAACATACATTCTAGCTCAGTGTAATTCTAATACGACCATAGTGTTATTCAAATCATTTTAATCCGATCCTAATCTTGCACCCCCCGGTTCGCATGTCCAACGGACGTACATATTACATACATACGAGCACAGTTCGCTTTCACGTACCCTATTATACATACATATGCGCAGAGTGTGATTCTAAGACGATCACATTGTGATTCTAATACTTTTAATGATATTCTAATATTGATTTGAAGCTTTTATGACTGCAGCAATCCATACTTTTTGGTTCTTTCGATAAAGTCACGTAGGTAGAATTGAAGCAAAATAAATCACGACGTTTCGGAGGCAACACAAGCGCCTTCAGGTGAAAATCGCGATATCCGCGATGTCTGCTGCAGACATCGTTTCGGGTGCGCTTGTGTTGCGTCCGAGGCGTCGTGGTTTATTTTGTTTTATTTCTACCTATGTAGGGGTGTTACGGAGGGGCTGTTATAGAATGGGATCAGATAGGAAAAAAACACAGTGGGCGTGGCTATGTCGGTGCACGGGAAGGTGCTCCTAGCGACGTCCGCATCGGGCAGCCTGGGGGGCTGACTCGGAGCTGGGATCCCCCGGGGCCCCACCCCTCAGCGGGGGTTTTGGTATAAAAGGGAATGAGCTAGAGGGCTGAGGAAAAGATGTTGAAGCTAACCAGTGAAGGCTGAAGATCGTCGTAGATAGAGCCTTGGACTCCCCTGGATCGCCGCCCTTATCAGGGCCGAACAGGATCGAGCCAGCGGCGTGGTCCCGAGAGCCAGAGCCGGTGCTCTTGTAAGAGCTGGTCTGGGACTCCGGGTACCGTGAGCCCGACTTACCAGTGTCGGGCTAGCTAGCCTCCCCTAGCCCGTTAGTGGAGGACCCAGAGGTAGGCTAGGCGTAGCTAGAGAGTGTATCCCCAGTTAGACGGGTGAGGGGGCCGATACCCCCTCCAGTGTTGTATGTCAGTGTTGTGCTGTACCGACACGGAATAAATACGTGTGCCTCCAAACCCCGGCGTCCAGTCTCCTGGAACATTATTACACCTACGTGACTTTACCGAAAGAACCAAAGAGTATAAAATTTCTAATACTGTCCCTCCGTGTTAAAAATTACGTATTAAAAAACTATTTTATAGTCGTCTAATGTTGATTTTGCTTCTGGAGAATGTTATATTTGAATCTCATTCAAATTTTTGGCCAGCCACCACCTCGTTTGCCGCAGCGACTTTAATAGCTGCTCTCAAACAACACTGTCACCAATAGTGGTTTATGGGCTAGGGTGTTAAGCGGACAATCAGTCGTTTTGGGCAAGGCGTATGGGATAATACACACCTCTGTTATACCATAAACACAATACACAGCAGCGAGAAGGCTGCCTTGTTGGGGAGATGTAGTTTGGGTAAGGCGCTTTGACTGGAGTTCGGCGATGTGACTGGGTGATCACACGGATTCCGAAAAGCAGCTTAGACGATACGATCCACTGCGCTCCATCTCGCCACATGGACAACGACATTCTAGTTTCAAAAAAATTACATTGATTCGACACATTCAGTGGACAGTGTGATTCTAATACGACTAGCGGGATTCGAATAATTGTAATTCGATTCTAATCCTGCACATCCTACCCCTGGTTCGCATATTCACTTATCATACGTACGACCACAGTGTGAGAGATTAGCATGATGTTAATGTAAGAAATAAGCATGTAACCGTAGAAAAGGAGGAGAGCTGCCTCCTCGACGAGGAAGTGCAACCCAACGGGTGCAATCCAAAGGGCATGAGAGCATGATTTATAATATTATATGTTTGAGTTTAACATGTGAGAGTTTACAATGTCTGAGTTGATCAAATGCGCCGATCAAGGGCGTCAATCGGGTGCGATTGATCATAGTTTTTGATCAAAGGCATTATCCCATCACGGAACACCACATCCCTGCGTATATAACAGCAAATAAAGCAACTACAGCAGCAACAACGATATCAGCAACGACAACAGCAGCAACATCACATTTCGAGGGCAATGCAGCTACTTCTGATTCTGATTTTTCTGCTGCCCGGCAGGACCCCACACGTCTTTGTAAATGATTGCTATGATCATGTCTGAGCTGAGGTTTGAGCGAATAAAGTTTACTTTGTCTCACCATAACTGTGTGTGGGTTAGTGTCATAGGGGCTAGGCGAATACTACTCATTAATGAACTCGCACTCCTTTATGACCGACATTGTACTAATTTTGGTTGATCGAGTAGAACCAGGCACGTGTCATGTCCAGGCGAATGATTATAAACAATAGTGTCCTTAAATATAATGCTAAAATTAACGTTAACACTGGATTCAACGTGCACCTCTTAACAACTGCCTCGCATTTACGACAAATGATTGCATTTGCACATAACATACATTCAAGCACAGTAAAATCCTAATACTATTGTTATTCTAGGAATTCTAATGCGATTCTTACCCTGCACCTCCCACAATTCGCATATCCGATCCCCGGTTCGATTGAACGAACACTTTACATACATATGAGCAAAGTGCAAATATAATACTTCTAATGAGATGTGAATACCGTATCCATAAATTGCCTAAATATGAAAATGCGTCGTTAAACCCGCCACCACCCAACACACCTAATAAGTAAGGGTTGTCACGTCCAGCACAATGGTGTGTTTGAGAGCCAAGCCACAACATATACAATCTGAGTACGACGTTTTGCCAGTAATTACAACAATTTTCATTAGGCGACGGCCAGTTTTGTGGAGACGTCCTCCTGTTTCGTTCCGTAAATAGAGAGGTAGATGTGATGACAAAACGTGTGTGCTCTTCTTGCGCGAAGTGGGGGAGGGGGGGTGTTAATGGATACATATATATATATGGCTATGGGTACCCATTGCCGTTTGGGTAATGTATATGGTAATCAACGTACATTAGGCATGCGAATTAAGTGAACCCATTGACCTTGTACATCCTGTCGATTGTGTGTACTAAAATAGCCGTGCCAACGGTAATCCTAATTGAAGAATAGTGACCGGAATAGACATGCTTTAGTAACGAATTGTCATGTTCTGTTTAAGTGACAAACCTTACTATTTTCATGTGGCGGGTTTAACAAAATATATTTTTTACTTACGCAATTTAACCCAAAAACCTGTTCGATTTAACATATACTATACATATTTATGAGCAGAGTGCTATTCTAATACTTATAATGAGATTTTAATATCGTACCTCCGTTAATGGTGTAATAAATTATTAAACCAGTTTATAGTAGTTTAATGTTTAGTGCTATCGTTTATAATGTTACAGTTGACATGTTATAGAGTACAGGTGATCTCCAGTATACTTCGGGATTAGGGACCAGAATGCTGCGAAACGATTTATAACGGGGCCATTCGCGTCTAGGAACATGTTAATGGGGAGACAGCCAAGATGCTGCTCGTTAAGGGCAGACTTGTGTGACGGAGTTTAGCGAATACTACTGAATAATTAGCTCACACTCATTTATGACAAGATTTGTCGTAATTTTGGTTCATTACGGAGAACAAGACACCTGCTATGTTGACGAATTCTTAGTACATATAGTGTACTTACCTATATTGCTCAAATATCGTTAACACTAGAATAAACTCTTAGCCATCCCATCACGTTGCTTCAAATATGCTCTAGGTTGAGTGTCCTGATGTGGTCTGAAGCATTTACTGTGATTAAATTGAAGCATTCAAAGCGGTCCACAACCCTGAATTGTGCAGCTTGGAATAATGGAGGAATTCGCATTAATTTTTTTTTTGTTTTTTTGAACCTGAGGCCATAATTAGGAGGTACATCACAAGCGAAAGCGATAGTATTTGCCAAGAATATCTTCATAAATCGAGAACGAAAGTAAGAAGTTCGAAGGCTGTCAAATACCGCACCATTTACGAGTTGGTTCTTTGGGGCTGTACAATGTGTCGAGTTGAAGGTGCTAGGTGTTTTCTTCTTCTAACAGCTACTAACGTGCGTGTGATGACTGTTTTTAGGATTTGTCCATTGTTGTTGTTTTTTTTTTAGGCTTTTTTTCTTGAGTTCTGTCACTTGAGTGTTGCAGTTTGAGAATTCGTCTAGTGACAGTGGTGTTTTGCTAAGTATTACATATAAATATTCCGTATTTTGAAATATAATTTAATTTCGGGTTTGTCTATGGCAGTATATAGTGCGGGGTAGATCCGTGTGATGTAAGAAAAAGTTTAGCTGGAGGCATATTAGTAAAAGAAAAATTGCGGCCTAGAATTGTAATGTATGACTTACTGTTGGTAGCTCAGCTTATTGGAGAGTATATTTAGCATATTGATAATATTGATGTAGTTTATATTTTAGTTTTTTACGTGGTGGAATGGCAGCTGCAGCTCCTTATTATTTAAATTCCATCCCTTTATTACTGCTAACCCCAATTCCTCCCTTTCTTCCTGCTAATCCTACATAATGCACTGGCATAATATGACTTTGAGACCCCCCCCCTACCTCCTACACATTCCACAAGTAGTGACTAATCCCCTATCTGCATTTGCCATAAATATTCTAAATTCATCTGTTGATATGCAAATTCCCTTGTCAAGGCGCCCTTCCCCCTCCAGCTTAAATATACGCTGCCAAGCTTGGTGGTGTTCATTCAGACGCTGTCTTTCTGACAGCCCTGTTCTTCACCTGAGGACGGCTGCCTGCGTTGTGGCCGAAACGTCGTGATAATTTTTTTATTCTGTTTTATTTGTATTATTTTATTATTTCCCTTCTACGTAACTTTACCGAAAGAACCAAGAAGATAACCTACACACAGTTATGGTTGAACAAAGTAATATTTAGTCACTTAATTATCAGTTCAGACGTGATCATCGCAATCATTTCCAGCACGGCCACAAACAGCCGGGAAGCAGAAGCAGCAGAATCAGAAGTAGCTGCGTCGCCCTCGAAATGTGATGTTGCTGCTTCTGTTGCTGTTATATACGCAGGGTGGTGGTGTTCCATGGTGGGATTACGCCTTTGATCAAAGACTCTGATCAAACGCTCTAACATAGTGAAACATAATATTATAACCTATGAACGCTGTAAAATACTTTTAACTGTTATAGTGGGATTATAATCGCATAAGAATAATTAGAAGCGCACTGTCCTCAAATTAGAATCACACTGGTGTCTTATGTATGGTAAGTGAATATGCGAACCGGGTATAGGATATGCAGGATTAGAATCGAATTACAATTATTCGAATCCCACTAGTCGTCAATTTGTGATTGTTATAATAATTGTAACGATTCATAATCTTATGAGTTTATAATGGGTTTGTGCATGATTCTTATACGACCACACTGTTATTCTAATGATATTATAATACCTTACCTCCGTGTTATCGTTTATAGTATTACAGTTTACATATTATAGAGTACAGTTTATCCCCGACATATTTCGGGATTAGGGACTGTTACGTTGATGAACGATTAACTACGGGGATCTTTCCCCTCAAGGAACACGTGTTAATCGGGTAGACAGCCAAGATGCTGCCGGGTAAGGGCACACTTGTGTGACGGAGATCCTCCACCTGAAATTCTCTGAACATGTTTTTCCTAGGAACATTATAAAATAAAGACCGGACAAACATTTGTTAAAAATACGTTTTTATTCATCTGCAATCATTTTTACGTCAAAGCTCGAAGAGAATATTTATTATGTCCTATGTTCACACATTTCCAGTACAACGCAAACCATTTCCGTTCCAGGAATACCAAAGCGTTAAAGTATCATTCTCCATGATTTCCTTATTAGTTCACCACATTTGTTCACTGTGCGTCTATGTTCAAGTCAAGGCCATATATCCAACGAACGCGTCATCAATGTACATCCTGAAATCGGCTATCTAAAGTCGATTAATACCAATCAAAAACAGCTATATACTTGAAAGAAAAAATGTTTAAAATGTTGAGTAAAGATGTACCTACAGACGCTTTCCAACTTTAGCTCAACAGGAACACTGAACGACTACAATTGAACCCTCTCACAACCAGTGCTCATCACACCACTTCAGCAAGTAATCCGATAACATTACAAACCACCACTGTGCACGTCATTAAACTCTCAAAAAAACTGTAAAACTGAAATGGTCAAAATTACACACAAAAGTACTCGATACGGCTTAAAAGGTATAACCGCATGCAACATTATATTTCAGTCACCCCGAGCTCTCGGTTTGATCCTCGAGCCACTCCATTACATCCAGCCATCTCTCGGGATCCAACTGCATGGGATCGAAGGTGGAAACTTCTTCAGGACTCATTGCAGCACCTTGAATTTCAGCTTTTGATTTCAGTTTTCTATCATTGTGGACCTTCTGATGCCTGTTCATGGTTGATGACCGTGCAAATGCCTTCCCACACACAGGGCACAGGAATGGCTTCTCGTCTGTGTGTGTTCTCTGATGACTCTGAAGATGTGATGACCGTGCAAATGTCTTCCCACACACAGGGCACAGGAATGGCTTCTCGCCCGTGTGTGTTCTCTGATGACTATGAAGATGTGACGAGTGTGCAAATGTCTTCCCACACACAGGGCACAGGAATGGCTTCTCGCCCGTATGTGTTCTTTGATGGTCTTGAAGAGTTGACGAGTGTGCAAATGCCTTCCCACACACAGGGCACAGGAACGGCTTCTCGCCCGTGTGCGTTCTCTGATGAGTTTGAAGAGTTGACGTTTGTGCAAATGCCTTCCCACACACAGGGCACAGGAATGGCTTCTCGCCCGTGTGTGTTCTCTGGTGTCTTTTAAGATTTGATTGCCGTGAAAATGCCTTCCCACACACAGAGCAATTCAATGGCTCATTGCCTCCGTGTGCGTGGGGATGTGGAGAGCGTCTCTGCTCCATGTGAGCGTAGTAACAGCAGCGGTGTTATCGAGTCAAAAGTACGCTATCGGCCGCAAGGATGTTTAACGTTGAGTTTTGGATGTTGTTAACTGCTAAAACAAGAACGACACTCGCGTCTAACCCGAGACGCAAAAAAATCCCGTAAATGTGACGACAAACACGTTTAAGAGTTTATGTGCGAAAATTGACACTTACTTGGAGATTCACGGTTTATCGATGTCTGGAACCCGTGTGAAGATGTCGCCACGAACTCTCCCGACGCAAAGTCGCCTAACTGTCGACACAGCAATTGTGCTCGCCAGGCTGCGTTGTCTCGCGGTTGAAGGGCGATCAGCAGAGCGTCCAACCTCATCAAGTTTCTTCTCGAAATGGCATTGAGCTCTGCTTCTGAGCCTACTTATAACTCCCCCCCTAGAATCCAATCCTTTGTCTTTCAGGATATTTACATTCGATTGTTAATTTTGGAAGGCACAATCCGCATGTCTATTAACATACCGAAGGGTAATGTGTCCATTGTGCTGCATGCATGAATATGTAAGTGCATCTCAGTGTGTAATTGTGCGCTTATTTTGAATAAATGGAAAAACACGTTTCCCATGCCCTCCATTGTCCTATATTTAAAGTGAATGCAGCCCCGTGGTGTTGCCAAAAATCGCCGAGCTTCGGGAGTGAGCACATACAGACGCGTAGAGACCACACTTGCAATATAATCACTCTAACATCAGTAACCAAAATCCGATCTGGTACATGGTCTCCGCTTGGTCTGGATTGTATCTGTCATCACTCCGGAGACAAACACGAGGCATGGTTTGGCCAGCCACCACCTCGTTTGCCAAAACGACTTTAATAGCTGCTCTCAAACAACAATGTCACCAATAGTGGTTCATGGGCTAGGGTGTTAAGCGGACAATTAGTCGTTTTGGGCAAGGCGTATGGGATAATACACACCTCTGTTATCCCATGAACACAATACACAGCATCGGGAAGGCTGACTTGTTGCGGAGATGTAGTTTGGGGAAGGCGCTATGACTGGAGTTCGGCGATGTGACTGGGTGATCACACGGATTCCGAAACACAGCGGAGACGATACAGTCCACTGCACTCCATCTCCCCACATGGACCTCGACATTCTCAGTTTAAAAAAAATGAACATGTATTTTAAAAATAAGTTTTTGAAATCATGTGTATTGTTTATATGTAAAAATGTGTGATTGTTATATTCTTTGCATGTGTGTATGTGTCGGGGTCGCTGGCCCCCGAAGTCCCTCCATGCTCCGTGCGTGTGGCAGGGGCCCCGCCCGACGGCTCCCCTCCCTGGTCCGTCCCTCCGCGAGCTCGTGTGAGAGGCATAGCTCGCCGCCCGCTCTCGTTCACCTGCAAACGCTGCGTTGTCTCTCCACGGCTCACGCGCTATTAAACGGGGGTCAGGGGTCGGAGGGCGAACGACGCTGCCCTCACACTGCGCGAGTCCCGGCGGCGACAGACGGAGCGGGGACCTGCGGGCGCACCGACCCCTTCCCCCACACTACGAGCGCACACACCTGCACACACGCGACACCCACTCGTGCGCCGCTCTACGCAGCGCTCACTCACGTGGCGAACTACTGTGTACACACGCGCACCCACACACGCCGCTCCGCGCACTCCAACTCAACTCACGTTATGATCGCGCACCTGTATCACACACGGAGTGAACCCACGCGACACCCGCTCTCGCGCCGCTCTGCGCAGCGCTCCCCCGAGGCGAGCCGCAGCACTACACTCACCCCTGACTACTCGCGTTATGATCGCGCACCTGTATCGCGCACGGGGTGGACGCACGCACCTACACGCAGCTCCCCACGCGACACACTGCTCAACAAGATCACGCGAGACCACGCTTCGCTATTAATGATTTATTATCTGCTACTCGCGAATTGATGCTAAGTCAGTGAGTCGACGAGGCTGGCCCACGCTGATACCTTTATGCCTATTCCCGATTTTTCTGCTATGATTATAATTCACCTCCTTACTCACTGTTAGGTGCTCACGGCGGTCCGTTGATCCCCTGCTCGCAGCGTACCTCGGTGCGTCACACGGACGTCCGGGTCGCTGGGCTGGAGCTGCGTATCGTCGCCTCGCGCTGGAGTGAGAGACCCCGATTTCCCCTTTGCGCCCACTATTTATCCTCCCTACCTCAAAGGGTGTCGGCTCTGAACAATGGGCTCGCGCCCCTCTAGCACGCGCACCGCGGTTCCGGGCGCCTGTGATATGCTAATCAGTGTGCGGCGTTGCGCGGCGTACATTCTAATTAATCCCTTTCCCTCCCTAACAATGGTGCCTGCGCGCTCAAGCGTAATATCCCAACTATCCGTGACTATGCGCAAGAGCCCCTGCGGTCCCGCTACTCATGCTGTCCCGTCCCTCCCCTGCTTGCCCCGTCGACACGTGGGTGGTGTGTGTGGGGGATGCGCTTCAACCGCGGTGGCCGAATGCCCCTCGCCGCGGCCACACCATCTTAAGGCAGGTCGCAGCGCCGCGGTGCAACGTAGCGTCGGGGGAGGCCGTCCAATTCCCTGATTGCCGGAAACCGTGAGAGTTAATCCCGATAAGGGTTTCTCAGATAAAAACCGGTCAATCAGGTGACCTTCCCTTCCAGCTCTATGGGGGGGGGGGGGGGATGCGTGCGGGTGTGTTCATGTGAGGTGAGGTGAGGGGGACGAGGGGTTGGCTCCGTTGCTTGGTGGTGGCGAGGTCGGGGATGGGGCGCCTGCTGAACGGCATCACATAATCAACGTACATTAGGCATGCGAATTAAGTGAACCCATTGTCCTTGTACTTCCTGTCGATTGTGTGTACTAAAATAGCCGTGCCAACGGTAATCCTAATTGAAGAATAGTGACCGGAATAGACATGCTTTAGTAACGAATTGTCATGTTCTGTTTAAGTGACAAACCTTACTATTTTCACGTGGCGGGTTTAACAAAATATATTTTTTACTTACGCAATTTAACCCCAAAAACCTGTTCGATTGAACATACACTATACATATTTATGAGCAGAGTGCTATTCTAATACTTACAATGAGATTTTACTACCGTACCTCCGTTAATGGTGTAATAAATTATTAAACCAGTTTATAGTAGTTTAATGTTTAGTGCTATCGTTTATAATGTTACAGTTGACATGTTATAGAGTACAGGTGATCTCCAGTATACTTCGGGATTAGGGACCAGAATGCTGCGAAACGATTTATAACGGGGGCCATTCGCGTCTAGGAACATGTTAATGGGGAGACAGCCAAGATGCTGCTCGTTAAGGGCAGACTTGTGTGACGGTGATTAGCGAATACCACCGAATAATTAGCTCACACTCATTTATGACAAGATTTGTAGTAATTTTGGTTGATTACGGAGAACAAGACACCTGCTATGTTGACGAATTCTTAGTACATATAGTGTACTTACCTATATTGCTAAAATATCGTTAACACTAGAATAAACTCTTAGCCATCCCATCACGTTGCTTCAAATATGCTCTAGGTTGAGTGTCCTGATGTGGTCTGAAGCATTTACTGTGATTACATTGAAGCATTCAAAGCGGTCCACAACCCTGAATTGTGCAGCTTGGAATAATGGAGGAATTCGCATTAATTTTTTTTGTTTTTTTGAACCTGAGGCGATAATTAGGAGGTACGTCACAAGCGAAAGCGATAGTATTTGCCAAGAATATCTTCATTAATCGAGAACGAAAGTAGGAAGTTCAAATGGTGTCATATACCGCCTAATTTTCGAGTTGGATCTTTGGGGCTGTACAATGTGTAAAGTTGAAGGTGCTAGGTGTTGTCTTCTTCTAACAGCTACTAACGTGCGTGTGGTCTGTTTTTAGGATTTGTCCATTGTTGTTGAACTTGTTGTCGTGCGCATTTCTTGTTGAGTTCTGCCACTTTAGTGTTGCAGTTTGTTAAATAATCCGCCACGTGAGCGTGATGTTTTGCTTAGTGGGAATTTCGCTTTGTTACAATTTGTGATTGTTATAATAATTGTAACGATTCATAAGCTCATGAGCTTATAATGTGTTTATGCGTTTATTTATGAATAGAAAACTGTCTATTGTTCTTCGATACCATTGAGATGTAACATTCATCCAGCAGTGAAAATCGTGATTCTATAACGACCGTAGTGTAATTGTAATGATTTTAATCCGATCCTTGCACGTACACTATACATACATATGAGCAAAGTGCTATTCTAATAAGACCACACTGTGATTCTACTGCTTATAATGAGATTCTAATACCTTACCTCCGTTCATATCGTTCTAAATTAAAACACTAGTTATAGTCGTTTTATGTTTAGTATTATCGTTTATAGTGTTACAGTTTACATGTTATAGAGTACAGTTTATCCCCGGCACAATTCGGGATTAAGGACTGGTACGTTGAGAAACGATTAACTACGGGACCTTTCCCCTCAAGAAACACGTGTTAATCGGGTAGACAGCAAAGATGCTGCCGGTTAAGGGCACACTTGTGTGACGGAGATCCTCCACCTGAAACTCGCTTAACATGTTTTTGCCAGGAACATTCTAAAATAAAGAACGGACAAACATTTGTTAAAAATACGTTTTTATTCATCTGCAATCATTTTTACTTCAAAACTCGAAGGGAATATTTATTATGTCCTATGTTCACACATTTCCAGTACAATGCAAACCATTTCCGTTCCAGGAATACCAAAGCGTTAAAGTATCATTCCCCATGATTTCCTTATTAGTTCACCACATTGGTTCACTGTGCGTCTATGTTGAAGTCAAGGCCATATATCCAACGAACGCGTCATCAATGTACATCCTTAAATCGTATATCTAAAGTCGATTAATACCAACCAAAAAAAGCTATATACTTGAAAAAAACTTTAAAATGTTGAGTAAAGATATACTTCCAGACGCATTCCAACTTTAGCTCAACAGGAACACTTAACGACTACAATTGAACCCTCTCACAACCAGTGCTCATCACACCACTTCGGCAAGTAATCCGATAACATTACAAACCACCACTGTGCACGTAATTAAACTCACAAAAACTGTAAAACAAAAATGGTCAAAATTATACACAAAAGTACTCGATACGGCTTAAAAGGTATAGCCACATGACATCACATTTTTTCAGTCACCCCGAGCTCTCTGGTTGACTCTCGAGCCACTCCATTACATCCAGCCATCTCTCGGGATCCAACTGCATGGGATCGAAGGTGGAAACTTCTTCAGGACTCATTGCAGCACCTTGAATTTCAGCTTTTGATTTCAGTTTCCTATCATTGTGGACCTTCTGATGCCTGTTGATGTGTGACTTGTGTGCAAATGTCTTCCCACACACAGAGCACAGGAACGGCTTCTCGACTGTGTGTGTTTTCTTGTGACTCTGAAGATGTGATGACTGTGCAAATGTCTTCCCACACACAGGGCACAGGAATGGCTTCTCGCCCGTGTGTGTTCTCTGATGACTCTGAAGATGTGATGAGTGTGCAAATGTTTTCCCACACACAGAGCACAGGAATGGCTTCTCACCCGTGTGTGTTCTCTGGTGTCTCTTAAGACTTGATGACCATGAAAATGCCTTCCCACACACAGAGCAATTGAATTGTTCCTGGCCCCCGTGTGCGTGGGGCTGTGGAGAGCGTCTTTGCTCCATGTGAGCGTAGTAATAGTAGCGGTGTTATCGAGTCAAAAGTACGCTATCGGCCGCAAGGATGTTTAGCGTCGAGTTTTGGATTCTGTTAACTGCTAAAACAAGAACGACACTCGCGTCTAACCGAGACGCAAAAAAATCCCGTAAATTTGACGACGGTCACGTTTAAGATTTTATCCGCGAAAATAGACACTTACTTAGAGATTCACGATATATAAACCCGTCTGAAGATGTCGCCACGAACTCTCCGAACGAAGTCGCCTAACTGTCGACACAGCAATTGTGCTCGCCAGGCTGCGTTGTCTCGCGGTTGAAGGGCGATCAGCAGAGCGACGAGTCGAGCGTCCAACCTCATCAAGTTCTTTCTCGAAATGGCATTGAGCTCTGCTTCTGAGCCGCCTTATAACTCCCCCCCTAGGATCTAATCCTTTGTCTTTCAGGATATTTGCATTCGATTGTTAATTTTGGAAGGCACAATCCGCATGTCTATTAACATACCGAAGGGTAATGTGCCCATTGTGCTTCATGCATGAATATTTAAGTGCATCTCAGTGTGTAATTTTGCGCTTATTTTGAATTAATGGAAAAAACTTTGTCCTCGATTTAAAGTGAATGCAGAGAAATTAGCATGTAACTTTAGAAAAGGAAGAGAGCGGCCTTCTCGACGAGGGAGTGAAACCCAATAGGTTGTAGTTCATAGGTTATAATATTATGTTTCACTATGATAGAGCTTAACATGTGAGAGTCTACAATATCAGAGTTGATCAAACGCGACGATCAAGGGCATCAATCGGGTGAGTTTGATCGGAGGCTTTAATCAAAGGCGTCATCCCATCACGGAACACCACTTCCCTGCCTATATCACAGCAACAGAAGCAACAACAGCAGCAACAACAACAGCAGCAACATCACATTTCGAGGGCAACGCAGCTACTTCCGATTCTGCCGCCCAGATGTTTGTAGTCGGGACCTGCTCTCGCAGGACCCTGTGGGGGCCGTTGGCCCCCGGGGTCTCTCCCGCCATCATCCCCTATTCCGTTTATGTTACCCCACCTCCCTAATACCCGCTAGGGTTTCGCCGGCCTTCGAACGCGACGCTCCTACCCATACGGCTTCACGCAGCGCTCCCACGCTGCGAGCATACGTGCGCACGGCATCATCAATCAAACGCCATACTCCCCCTCTTTACGCCGCTACGTACAGCTCTCGCACGCTGCGAGCGTGCGCTCGTCTACAGCCCTGTGCGGCACTCGCCTCCACGTCGAATAACCACGTTACCAATGCGCACCCGTATCCGACACGTAGCGAACGTACGCGCACTCCCGCACACAGCTCCCCGCGGCACCCACTCACCACGGAGCACTCACGTTGTGATCGCACACCTCTATCATACACGTAGCGAACGTACGCGCACTCACGCACACGCCATGTCCCTCTCTGAGGGACATGGCGAACTGGCTGGTTATCTCCCACACGTACACCAGCACCAAAACGAACGCGGTGGCGTGCACGCGCGCGCCGCTGCATGCGAATGTGCTAAGCAGAGGTCGGCGCTATCTTCTTGGTTCTTTCGGTAAAGTCATCACGTAGAAGGGAAGTAATAAAATAATAAAAATAGCCCCTTACCCATTGTTCTCCCGTGCCCTGAAGTTTGCGTCTTAGGGTCTGGTCTTTACGCCTAATATTCCACCCTCCGTCCTCCCAACAATGTTGTGTGTAACTCATTGCGGTTGGCCCAGGGCACCTTTTCTTTTGCGCCCATACAATTTTAAGCCAATTTAGGGGCACTGGATTGTAACCTGTCCTGTGAGGGTTGGTCAATCTCCTGGCACCGGGAAACCGTGGGACTCTCCCTCTAGGGGCCCCTTCGGATTAAAACCCGATGTGCCAGGCAACCCCCGGCCAGGACACTACGTGTGTGCGCTGCGTGCGGGTCGCGTGTTTAAGTTGCGGGGACCGGGAGGGAGTCGCGTGGCACCGCAGGTGGTTAGTCCGTGTTGTGAGCTGGATATGGCGGCGGGGAATCATCCAGTGGAGCTGTCTTCTCGTATGGAGGAGGTGAAATCTGCAGACACACAGACAAAGGCAAAGCTTTATCAGGTAGCCTCTAGCAGGGATATAGGGGCAAGTGCTGTTACACACAGACAAAGGCAAAGCTTTACCAGGTAGCCTCTAGCAGGGATTTAGGGGCAAGTGCTGTTACACACAGACAAAGGCAAAGCTTTACCAGGTAGCCTCTAGCAGGGATATAGGGGCAAGTGCTGTTACACACAGACAATGCAAAGCTCCCCCAGGCAGCCTCTAGCAGGCTGCAGGGGCAAGTGCTGTTACACACAGACACAGACAAAGTTCCCGAAGGTAGCCTCTAGCAGGGATGTAGGGGCAAGTGCTGTTACACACAGACAAAGGCAAAGCTTTACCAGGTAGCCTCTAACAGGGCTGTAGGGGCAAGTGCTGTTACACACAGACAAAGGCAACGCTTTACCAGCTAGCCTCTAGCAGGGATATAGGGGGAAGTGCTGTTACACACAGACAATGCAAAGCTCCCCCAGGTAGCCTCTAGCAGGATGTAGGGGCAAGTGCTGTTACACACAGACAAAGGCAAACCTCCCTCAGGTAGCCTCTAGCAGGGTATAGGGGCAAGTGCTGTTACACACAGACAAAGGCAAAGCTCCACCAGGTAGCCTCTAGCAGGATGTAGGGGCAAGTGCTGTTACATACAGACACATGCAAAGCTTCCCCGTGTAGCCTCTAGCAGGCTGTAGGGGAAAGTGCTGTCAGTAGTAGCGAGTAGCAGCACACGCACCTCATTGGTCGCCTCGAAGCCACGCCCCTTGTGGACGGGGGCCGTGGGCACGATGCCACGCCCCCTCGCCTCTGATTGGTCTACAGGAGGAACGCCGCCCATCTGCGAACGACAGCCAATTGGAGCAGAGCCAGCGACACGCCCATCGTGAACCCCACCCACCCACACAATCACCCATTCACCCACACACTCACCCACACATCCACACACTCACCCACCAACTCACCCATTCACTGACTCACTCACCCACCCACTCACCCTACCACCGACCCACTCACCCACCACACTCACCCACCCAATCATCCACCCACCCACCCACTTACCCACTCACTCACTCACCCACCCACTCACCCACCCACTGACTCACTCACCCACCCACCCACTCACCCACCGACTCACTTACTAACTCACTCACCCACCCACCCCGACTGACTCAACAGCTGGTGCTCAGATTATCCACTCACTCACTCACTCACCCACCCACCCACTTAACCACCCCCCACCCACTCACCCAACCACCCACCCACTCACCCACTCACCCACCCACTCACCCAACCACCCACTCACCCACTCACCCACCCACTCACCCACCCACTCACCCACCCACTCACTCATCCACCCATTCACCCACCCACCCACTCACCCACCCACCCACTCACCCACCCACCCACTCACCCACCCACTCACCCTCCCACCCTGACTGACTCACCAGCTGGTGCTGCTCCATCAGCTCAGAGTATCCACCCACCCACGACCTCCTCCACCATCTCTTCCTCGTCCTCAAGAAGCAGCACAAGAGAAGTCCCAGCGAGAGGGCGAGGAGCAGACCCAGGATGGAGATACCGGCCCTGAAGATCACTCACAAGGGGGGGGGGGGGGAGATCAGTGTGTGATCAGCGGTGATCAGCTGTGATAATGCGTCATCTTAAACAACTACGCTGGTTTGGTCGTCTGCGTGCGTATCTGGACGTTAATTTATTTACGGACCCGCCCAAACAGCTCGCTCTGATTCGATGAAAATAAAACAGCCGGCAAAAAGCCACAGCTCACTTTGATTCGATAAAAATAAATAATTAACACGCCCGGAAGAGAGCGATAGCATAGGTTTGGCAAAGTCTGCGCCGCAGTGATGCAGTGCACTGTGGGCGCAGACCCTGCGCTGTGTGAGTGCGGTGTGTATGCAAGTGTGCGAATGGTAGTTACGCTAATATTACGTTTATTTATGTAAAAAATGGGTGCTGCGTGCTGCGATTAGTGGAGTCCCCAAACAACTTTACCTTACGAGTAGGCAGGGGTCGCTATACAGTGAGTCTTAGCGGACTGAGCTGGCAGCTTCACCTGCCGGAACCACGGAGGGTTGCGTAGCGCCCCCTACAGTTTCGCCCATGGGTCAATACCCCCATGGGGCAACCCAGCTGACTGTTTGATGGGTACAATGGGTACTTTTCGGTTTATCCGGCTTATTACCATTATTATGTATTGACGTTGATCACGTCTCCATGGACGGCTTGCTGTCTACTTCGGTTGTGTAATTGAGATGTTGTGCATGCTGCTGCTGGTAAGGGCATGTGTTGCATAATATGCAGCATGTGTCCGCGTATCATGTTTGGCACGGATGCAGTTGGCGTTACTGTACATTTATCATGTTTTGGAGTGCCAATCCCATGCACTTTGAAATGTAATTAACTGTCTAAAAAGGTTGCAGCCCGGCCCCCGCCGCTGTCACTCTCTGGCCGTTGCACAAGCCATAACGGAATTTGCGACATGCTAAAACAATGAGTACAGTGTGACACCACCCGGGTAACTCACGGGATCAAAATGGGCATTGGAAAGTGATCGCTTTGTTGAGATGATTATGGTACTACCACAGGGTATTGTGAAAGGTTCAGGAGGAGGAGATGTCTGGATTTGTAAGTCTCACAGTACCGGTAAGAAGCGCCGGGTGGGGGATGCCCTCCACTGGGGTACAAATTCTGTCATTATTAGTATACGATCATGCAATGTTTCTAACTGAAAGCTGTCATAACTGAAACGATCCCCGTTATTCTTCGATTGAGAAATGGAGTGAACCACACCTCTGATACCATATGTGAGGAACCCAAAAATCTGAGGCATGCGTAAAACACCCACAATGGGAATACGTAAACGTAAAAACACCAACAAAATATTTTTTTATAAGAAAAAAATAGGTGGCCCCATAGCGCATCTGTCTGTGTGTGTACATACAGACGGAGGATGCAGGGGCCAACCTGTGTGCGATCGGAACGGTGCAATTGCTGACCAATGTCACTGTGGATGGCGCACACGCTGACGCACACCGGAGCTGTGTCTTTGCGATGCAAGGTGGATAGTCATGCCATGGTGGATGGTGGAGCGCATATGGATGGTGCGTTACGAATAAAATAAAACAAACCGCTGGAAGCAGCCATGCGAGCAGGCTACCTTGAGAGCGATCGCGAATGGGTTGCGTGTCTGGAAGAAGCCTCGCTCTTTCAGATGCCGTACCAGCTTCGTCAACTCTTCGCTACGATTCTGCTGTATTCCATGCCAGCAGATACAAAGGCTCTCTGGGATAAATTCTACGACGAATTGGCTCGCGATTACGAGTACCAGTACCGCCAGCTAACCAAAAAAGAAGAAATGGTAATTCTTCTTGGTTCTTTCGGTAATGTCACGTAGAAGGGAAGTAATACAATAAAAAAGAATTAAACATAATAAAATAATTCTCACGAAGTTTGGCCACAACGCAAGCAGCCGTCATCAGGTGAAAACCAGGTCTGTCGAGGCGAAAGCGTCTAAATGAAACAGCACACGTGCTTGGAGCATATATATAAGCTGGGTTGGAAGGGGGGGAAAGGGCGCCTTGACGAAAGAATTTGCATTTCAGGAGGAATGTTGCATATTTATGGGAAATGCAGGTATGTGATTAGTACTACTTATGCCCGTGCATTATGCAGGATTAGCAGCATCAAAAGGAGGGGATATGGGAAATGCAGGTATGTGATTAGTACTACTTATACCCGTGCATTATGCAGGATTAGCAGCATGAAAGGGAGGGGATATGGGAAATGCAGGCATGTGATTAGTACTACTTATACCCGTGCATTTTGCAGGATTAGCAGCATCACGGCAGGTGGGATGGCTCTGTCGGACTTTGACGACCTCCCGCAGCTTTCCGAGTACCCACACTTGGTCTTGGACTCGCTGCTTGAGAACAACCATATCCGCCGCGAATTGGACACGAAGGACTTCCCATTTCGACTTCGGCGCAAACAGTTCCACATTGTCCCAGCCTTCGCGATGACTATCAACAAGGCGCAAGGGCAAACTGTTCACAACCTGGGATTATATCTACCAACGCCATGCTTCTCGCACGGCCAACTGTACGTGGCACTATCGCGAGTCACGGCAAGATCCAACATCAAGGCGCTTATTGAGGGACCTGACGACGAGGAGGAAGACAGAGTGCACACGAAGAATATCGTGTATCGCCAGATATTTCAATAAGTTGCATTCTATATTTGAATAAGTTGCATTCTTTAATATTGTCGATTGAGCGTCTCATAAAAATTAATATAACCTCACAAAAATAAACATAAAACAATCACCAAAACATGTCTATTGTGTCCAGCCACTTTCAACTCCCCACCAACCAAGGATATACACAACGCCCGCGAAGCGGGTGGCGACTGCTAGTTTGAATAATTTGCATTCTTTAATATTTTCGATTGAGCGTCTCATAAAAATTCATATAATCTCACAAAAATAAACATAAAACAATCACCAAAACATGTATATTGTGTCCAGCCACTTTCAACTCCCCACCAACCAAGCATGTACACACCACCCGCGAAGCGGGCGGCAACTGCTAGTCGTTACAATTGTAATGACTCCGGACTCAGACTGCAGAGGGTTCTTTTATTTAGCCTTTGACGCGGTTTCAGACCCCAGGCGTCACGATATAGCAACGACGACGACGAGACAGCAACCAGCCAACACAGCCCCAAACCTCGTTCCTCCCCCTCTCATTCTCGGCGTGAACCTCCGCCCACACTTGGTCTCGCCTTCCCTTCTCGAACTCTCTCTATCTTGTTGTCACCACTTGTCCCTTAGTTGACGCACTGTCTTTACATCACCCACCTCTATGACCTCTACCTGTCCCCGCCATGGGCGGAGCAACTTGGATTTTCCCGGTGGCACCTGTAGGCAATACAACCATGCCCTGTCCCCCACTGCCCATGGAAGCACGTGTTCCCGCTGCCCCGAGTTCTTTTCATCAGCGGATTGCGCTCTGGTGGGGAAAGGTCCTCGTTATGAATCGTTTCGCAACGTTCAGGTCCAGAATACCGAAGTATACCGGGAATCACCTGCAGTTAAAAAACATGTAAATTGATAACACTATAGACAATAACACTAAACATTAAACGACAAAAAAATATCAACTGGTTTTATAATTTATAGCACCATAAACGGAGGTACGGTATTTAAATCTCATTAGAAGTATTAAAATCGCACTCTACACATATGTATGTAAATTATTTGTTCAATCTAACCGGGGGTCGGATATGTGAACTGTGGGGGGTAAATGGCAAGAATCGCATTCAAATTTTAGAATAACAATAGGGTCGTATTAGCATTTTTCTGTGCTTGAATGTATGTTATGTGAAAATGCAAATCGTTAGTCGTAAATGCGAGGGAGGGGTTAAGAGGTGCACGTTTAATCCAGTGATAACATTTATTTTAGCATCATGTTTAAGGACACTGTTGTTGATAAGAATTCGTCTGGACATGGCACGTGCCTTGTTCTACTCGATCAACCAAAATTAGTACAATTTCGGTCATACAGGAGTGTGATTTCATTCATGAGTAGTATTCACAGAGCCCCGATGACACTAATCTACCTAAAGTTATGGTTAAACTAAGTAATCTTGAGTGACTTAATTCTCAGCTCAGACATGATCATCGCAATCATTTCCAAAGACGTGTGCAGTCCTGCGAGAGCAGGTCCTGACTACAAACAGCTGGGCAGCAGAATCGGAAGTAGCTGCGTCGCCCTGGAAATGTGATGTTGCTGCTGTTGTTGTTGCTGCTGTTGTTGCTGCTGGAGTTGCTTCTGTTGCTGTGATATAGGCAGGGAGGTGGTGTTCCGTGATGGGATGACGCATTTGATTAAAGCCTTTGACCAAACTCACCCGATTGACGCCCTTGATCGTCGCATTTGATCAACTCTGATATTGTATACTCTCACATGTTAAGCTCTATCATAGTGAAACATATTATAACCTATGAACTACAACCTATCCATTGTAACGCTGTAAAAATTAACCCGTAAAAACGAAGTTTTTCACTATAAATCCTTTATATGCGTGGCGGCTAGAGTCCTCTCGTCCTCTGGCTTGAGATTGCTGCCACCTAGGGGTCAGATGATTGCCTGCCACCATTAAGCAATTGCTAATTAAATATAATTTATTTTTTCCTTAAAAGTGTAAAATTTTGGGGGAAAAAATTCACGAAAATAAATTGTCACGAACAACGAGTCTGTGTGCAAAATGTCAACTCGATTGGATCACGGGAAGTGGGTTAAAGAACGACTGAAAGATGTGTACGGTCGTAAGCGCGCAAGCAAGCAAGTGAACTTAATATAAAGGATTTAAAAATAATATTACCTATTGGGTTTCACTCCCTCGTCGAGAAGGACGCTCTCTTCCTTTTATGAAGTTACATGCTAATTTCTCTGCATTCACTTTAAATCGAGGACAATTGTTTTCATTTATTCAAAATATGCGCACATTTACACACTGAGATGCACTTACATATTCATGCATGAAGCACAATGGGCACATTACCCTTCCGTATGTTAATATACATGCATATTGTACCTTCCAAAATTAACAATCGAATGCAAATATCCTGAAAGACAAAGGATTGGATCTTAGGGGGGGAGTTATAAGGCGGCTCAGAAGCAGAGCTCAATGCCATTTCGAGAGGGAACTTGATGACGTTGGACGCTCGGCTCGTCGCTCTGCTGATCGCCCTTCAACCGCGAGACAACGCAGCCTGGCGAGCACAATTGCTGTGTCGACAGTTAGGCGACTTTGCGTCGGGAGAGTTCGTAAATGGGGCGGTATATGACAGCCTTCGCTGCTGTCGACGGGGCCAAGCAGCGAGTATTTAACTCCATTGTTTCAGAATCCGTGTCATCAACCGGTCACAGCGCCTTACCCAAACTACATCTCCCCAACAAGGCAGCCTTCCCTATGCTGTGTATTTTAGCAGTATATTTACGAATGCACTTGAAGATAACAATTTGTCTAGAAAAGGCAGGCGACTTGTTCTACCAACACGATTTCAAATTTCGATCCGAAAGAAGTATGAGTTCATTCATGAGTAGTATTCACTAAGCCCCGATGGCACTTACCTACGCACAATTATGATTAAACAAAGTAAACATTAGTCGCTCATCCCAGCTCAGACATGATGATGATTATAGCAATTATTTCCAAATCCGTGTCGGGTCCCACGAGAACAGGGCAAGGCCACAAACTCTCAGATTGAAGAAGTCGCTGCTTTGCCATCGAATGGTTTCGTAGCTGCTGTAGTTGCTTCTGTTACTGTTATATCGGCAACATGTTGGTGTCCCGTGATGGGATAACGTCTTTGATTAAAAAAAAAACTATGATCGAACCTACCAGACCAACGCCATCGATCGACGTCTTGGATATACTCTCACATTGTAAACTCTCACATTGTAAATTCTCACACTGTGAACTTTAACATTATGAACTTCAACAATGGTAACTTAAAAACATTCACATATACATTTGAAGAATCTACAAATTACTGTAAACTAGTGTTATAGTAAACTCTAAATTTGTGAACTCTAACAATATAACCTATGAGCTATACATTATAACGCTATACAATAACAGTATTAACTAGTTCTAGATTTGAAGCTTTCGTGACTGCAAGGATTCATACTCTTAGTTCTTTCGGTAAAGTCACAGACATAATTTCAACCGTGATGATGGGTACAAACTTAGTAATCATTGGAAAGATGTTATCAACCATGCAAAAAAGATTTAATTACACATTTTTTGACCATCTTATCTAACAGGCACTATTTTACTTCACCGAGTGTTAACATCCCTAACGTTTAACAGTACTCTTTATTGTCAGCCAACACTGGTATAAACATGGGAATTTCCGCTCCTTTTCTATTATGTACATCCACAGTAACTTGCGCAACACGTCCCTGACCACGAGTCCATTCATCCCACAGTGACTTGCGCACAAACAACATAACAAAGTTATTCTTTGGTTCTTTCGGTTAAGTCACGTCTAAAGATAAAATAATAAATTAAAATAATAGCGACGTTTCGATTGCAACACAAGCAATCATCATCAGGCATAAGAGAAACAGCAACAAAAATCTAACTAGAAAACTATAGACAGACATACAAGCACACAAACTATAGACAGACATACAAGCACACATTTCGATATTTTGCGAGGTTATTTAATTTTATTGTGTCTTTCTCCTAATTTTCAAGCTTGCGTGCAGTGCCACGTCGTCATCTTACTTGCGCAGCAGCAACACGTTGCCGTCCACTCATTGATATGCTAATTTTCTCTGCCCCCTCCCTCTCTCCGTCCCCGCCCCCCCTCCCTATATTTAAGGGAGTCACAGAAACGACCCCTCTCTGTGCCGATATGTGTCCTCTCTCTGTGTGTCCTTGTGATGTCTGTCTGCTTGTATGTCTGTCTATAGTTTTCTAGTTAGATTTTTGTTGCTGTTTCTCTTATGCCTGATGATGATTGCTTGTGTTGCAATCGAAACGTCGCTATTATTTTAATTTATTATTTTATCTTTAGACGTGACTTAACCGAAAGAACCAAAGAATAATTCCTGCAGTCACGAAAGCTCCAAAAATTAACATAACAAAGAGCGGCTTAATCGTATCTAAGTCATTTACCCACCCAGCAGTATAACAAAAGCAGTAATTGACCACTTCACAACTCCTCCTCCCCCGCTGCCCTTCCTGGCTCCTCCCCCCTTAACCACTATATAAGGTACAGATATTTTGCTGTGAAGGTTTCACCTGAAGACGGAAGCTTGTGTTGCCTCCGAAACGTCGTGATTTTTATTGTTTTATTTTTATTATTTTAATTTCATTTTTTACCTACGTGACTTTACCGAAAGAACTAAGAGTATGAATCCTTGCAGTCACGAAAGCTTCAAATCTAGAGAATCATTACCACCCTTCATAATCACCACCCATCATCACCACCATCCATTATCAAGAAACATCATCACCACCCATCATAAATAACAAACACACACAGCTACAAACCAAGATATGTAACTTGACACAGACATAGATAACAGACACACACAAATAAACAATCTCATTAACAACTTAATTATAAAAAGCCCATATTACCACTGCCAGGATAGGTGCACACAGACAAATCCTTTACACAATAACAATTTACATGGAACTCAAATTCACACTTAGTACAACCACCTCACTCACTTAAATATAACTACAGATCAATAACTATAATACAAACCTTAATTTAAAAGTAAATAAACCAATAGGATGGTGTTTATACGTTTTAAATGTAATTAATGAAATGCAAGTTAATAATTCCAATTAAACAAAAAATAACTACGAACAAATATGAAGCCTGAGGCCTAGGTATATGCCAGGCCTGATGGCCAGGCATCGCTTCAGTCCTCGCCGCAGTAACGGCGACATCAAAGACGGCACAAAGCGAGGGGGCAAATGTTTAATGTCGAACCGAGGACTCTGCTGTTTCCGGTGACGCACACCACCCGCACTGCACCACGTGGTGCGCCCGTCAAGCGCGTGGGGGCGGAGCCTCGCTGTAGTGACGTCACCTCTGTTACGTCATAGCCACGCCTCCACCAGCAGTCGAGAGGAATGCGCACGAGTGAGCAGCAGAAGAAGCCTTTGCAGAGCGAATTCTCAACGAGGTGAGCGTCCCTGTTGACGATGTGTGTTGTTTATTTTTATTGCACGTTTTGACTACAAACTAAAGCTTCATTATTTTTGTGTATGTTGGTATTTGGATTTTCTGCAACCAAATTAGGACTATTAGTTAGTTTACTTGGCATGCTCTGATATGTTGCTGTTACTGTCATTGTTTAGAACCAAAGCAGGTCAACATTTAAAACGTTCATAACTAACCTGTTTAAATCTCATATAATATGATTAACATGTCTATAATTATTGTGTTCTGATTGCCTGCATAATTGTGCCCTGCATTGCATGTATTGAATGTTATCCAACACGGGGGAGGAGTCTGCCTTTTAGTTCAGACCCTAGCTGCTGCCATAGACGTCTTCTATCTGTGACGTCACAGCCACATGGGCGGTACCTCTGACTTCAAGTGACCTACGACGTCATTCTCGGGTTATAACAGATAATTTAAGTATGGTCATTTGACCCCAATGACCTACAAGACATAGGGGGGCCTATATCAAGCAGTCGATTAATACAAATGGGCTGTGCATCAACATGCTTGTCTGGATTAGAGGTTAAACATCACGGTTATGTCTGGCCATTATGTTTAATGCAATAGGAATAAACATGTTCGCGTGGGTGGATGAGTGAGTGATCTGACGCACGTGTGAGTGGGCAAACAAGCGAGTGAGTGATTTGATTGGTAAAGTGAGTGGTCAAATTTGTAATAATTGAGAGGATGAGTGATTCAAAAGGCTGATAAATCTGAGCGTTTTTACAACCTCCCCAGGCCCTCCAACATCAAACAGAAACCATTCCTTCCCAACAACATGGACAGACAACGCAAGTGGGCTGATATCTTGGAGGACTATGATGGTAAGTCCCAGTTACCTGCATCACGTGGCTTTTATGATGAGGAGGCAGCTCCCTGATTAATTATTTTTAGTGGACGTGGCTTTGTGGCAATGGGAAGAGGTAACGGTCAAGTGTGGCAGACAGCATGGATTTAGAGCTGCGTTTCAGGCATATTGGTTTAAACGGGGGTCTCACCTTTATGAAATTGATGATCTCAACATGCTTACAAAATATGACTTGTAATGTTTTACTGCCATGTGACTAATGTTTCTCAACAGCAGGTCATGTTATGTGTTAAGAGGTAATTACAGGGATCTCAGAATTAGTTGTGTGAATATCCACGTGCTTCGTTCTCTAAGACATTACTCGTCCTTTGAATTAATTTTGTTTTCCGTAGCCGGGAGTCATGGCGCCAGTCGACCACGTGGGGGGACATTATGGATGAAGTGAACCCTTTCCCAGGCCAAAGCTACGAGCATCCCTCCCCAAAGGTGTGTATGGGGTCCATGGGGGTCAAACACCACATTCTCACACCATTTCACCACACCATTGCACCAAAACATCACTACAACTCACATTATCTCTTCACGTCACCTTTCTCATCACACCACCACCAACTCAATACACCGTCACAGAGCCTCAATGCGTCAATACCATCACGACACTATCTCTCCAGAACATTCCACAATTTCACCTCTCTATATCACAACACCATCTCCCAACACCATCCCTCCATCTCTCCACCATCACGTCATGCCATATCCCACTCGTACAGGCAAATGAAGTCGCCATTCATTACCAATGAAGACAGAATGATATCATGCAATCTCATGAATTATGTCTGTGAGCTGATTGGAAGTTGCCATTCCAGCTGCCCATTATGGGTGCTGCAATAAAATTTGTCCAGATCATGGGCATCCAGATCTTTACAATAGAACATTCTGTGGAAACTATTGCCCTTGATGATTGTTGCAACAATCGCCATGAAATCGTTGTAGACTATCACTGCATTAAGTGCGTGTATTGAATTTGTGAGAATATGAGGATGTAACATGTATTTTGATAACATTAGGTGATGGTGTATATTCATACGTGTGCTAGCATGTTTGCATGAGTGAATGTGCATGTTTGCATCCGTACATAGATGTGCAAGTATGCATTTTTGTTTGCATATGTGCCCGTCCATGTTTGTGTGCCTGCGAGAATGGATTTTGTCCTGAGTGTGCATGTCTAAATGGTCATGTGCTTATCTTCGCGTGAACAGAGGAGCATTGGGGAGGTGAAGAACTTCAGCGGAGTGACGCGTCTCCAGGAGGACAAGCGCCTTGCGAAGGAGAAATGCACAATGGAAGAGAAGCGCCCCAATGAGGTGAAGCACCTCGCCAAGTTGAAGCACCAAACGGAGCAGAAGTGCCTTCGAAATAATATCCTCAACGACGTGAAACGCGTCATGGAAAAGCGTCTCCTTGAAGAAACGCGCTTCATAGAGGAGAAGCGCCTTCGCGAGGTGAAGCGTCTCAAGGAAAAGCATCTGGAGGAAGAGAAGCGCCTCATAGATGTGAAGCAGGTCAAGGAAGAGAGGCGCCTCATGGAGCAGAAGCGGGTGGAAGAAGAGAAGCGCCTTGTCGAGGAGCAGCGCCTCATTGAGGTGCAGCGGGTCGAGGAAGAGATGCGCCTAATGGAGGAGAATCGCCTCTTTGAGGTGAAGCGTCTCATAGAGCTGAAGCGTCTCGAGAAGAAGAAGAAGCGTCTTGAGGAGAGGCGCCTTCGCAAGGTGAAGCTCCTCGAGGAGAAACGTCTCATGCAGGAGAAGCGCCTCGTTGAGGTGAAGCGTCAAGAGGAGGAGGAGCACTTGATGGAGGAGAAGCGTCTTGTGGAGCAAAAGCGCCTCGAGGAGGAGCAGCACCTCGCCAAGATCGAGCGACAATGGCTCCAGACCGCTACCACCAGCAGCACCACCACCACTGACACCACCTCCGCCACCACCACCACCGCCAACGCAACCAAACCTGTGTTGAGCCCAATTGCTCCAAGCTTTGGAGAAGAGCGCTTCCAAGAAGATAAAGCAAACTCCAGAGTCGCTGAGCCACGGTAAACCACTCTGCGTGTGCGCCCTGTGTGTTTATTTTTGTTATGTATTGCCATGCTTCTCACGCAGCATCAGCCTTACTCGGTCTCAAGACTTTTTTTCAGGAGGATCCTGCCAAGTTTGCTCGCATTTTGCAAGAAAGTTGCTACTGTTTGCGATCCAAATTGAACGATTTGCATTGCTTGTGTGGGTTCAGTAACAGGGAGAAAGCTGCAGAACCTTCCCAGAACAGGGGGATGCATAATCCACACGGAGAATGTGGCCAAACGTGGAAATCAAACCCAGGTCAATGTTGCTGTGAGGCACAGGTGCTCAAGCCCTGTCGCGCTCACAAAATTCACAGACATTGCAAACCCCACGTGTACATTCCGATATACTGAGGACAGATTTATTTTTCATAACTGATTTCTGGGTTAGACCACGTAACAAAGTGGGCATATCTTCACCATGTAACCCTCCATCCACCGTGAGATTTTCGCTGTCTATCGCCTGTTTCCAGGCCAGGTGCCAAGTCGCCTTGTAATGCACAGCGACAGCTACCACTGAGAGGGGTGTTCAATTTAAAACGCGATGAGATGAGAGATGCGAGAGGCTCATCGCATGCAATGCACTCTGAGATGCCTTCGACGTCAAGGGAGGTGGCTCTCTCGACCACAAATCACTGACGGACACTTTTTTTTAAATCGTGGATGTATTGAAGCGGCCAAATTGTCGTGCACTCATTCTTCACCATTACAGTTCAGATCTTGCTTCCCGCCCTGGCTATTATTGCTGCTGCATTGACCACACAGATACACACCCATTCCGTCACAGTGGACGTTCAGGGTCTCTATCGATGCCATTTGAAATGCTTAGGACATTATGTGCAAGGGGTCAATTAGAATATACATATAGAAAATTTTCAATCTAGATTTGAAGTTTTCGTGACTACAGGGATCCATACTCTTTGGTTATATCGGTAAATTCACGTAGGCATGAAATAAAATAAATTAAATTAAATCATGACGTTTCGATTGCCATGTCGTTATTGCAAGAATGCTTCTTGCTGTGGTTTCCCACCTGATGATGATTGCTTGTGTTGCAATCGAAACGTTGTGATTTAATTTATTTGATTTTATACCTACGTGACTTTACCGAAAAAATAAATGTCACTTAAAATTATTCAGCTAAATTTGCACAGCAACGCCACCCACTACTGTGAAACTACAGCAGCCTGTGTGAGACACAGCTGCACCTATCTCAAGGATAGCCTGGCGCCATGAGAATGACAGCATCAATACTAAGAACACTCACTGGCCATGTCGTTATTGCTGTTTCTATTCAGCTCGAATTAATCCGCCACACATTCTACCCATGGACGATGGGAAGATGGCGATGTCTGCCGTAGCAGGAAGGTGGAACGGTGTCGTGTTGTCTCTTCACAGATCTCAGCCAGCTCAGCCCTCCTCCTCACTCGTCCAGGCCTTTAAAGTGAAGACAGGGGTTGTGGAGAAGGAGACGAAGGAAGAGGTGAAGGAGATGATGGAGGATGAGGTAGAGACAGAGGAGGAGAAATCGGAGGAAGAGAAGGCAAAGGAGGACGAGATTGTGATGGTGACAATGGAGAACACGGAGGGAGAGGAGAAATACAATACGGAGATGGAGGACAAGGAAACAACAAAGGATGAACAGATGGTCGTGGTGGAGGACATGGAGACGACGGACAAAGGGGAAACAATGGTGGTAGAGGAGGAAGAGAAAACGGTGGTGGAGATGGTGGTGCCGGAAGTTGAGGAGGAGATGAATGAGGAAGAGATGGTGCTAGCGGAGGAGAAGAAGATGAAGATGGAGGTGGCGCAGAAAGAGGAGGAGGTAGAGGAGAAGATGGTGGTGGAGGATGAAGAAGAGGGGATGGAGGAGGATGAGACGGAGGAGAAGATGGAAGAGGTGCAGGTGGAGATGCACGAAAAGAAGAGGAAGCGAGGGGGCCTCGCTCGAGTAGCGACAGCGATCGCCTCACTCCTCCGCCGCGTGCTGCTTTGTGGTGGCAGGTCCACCGCCCAGTAGGGGTGGTGGTGGTGGTCGTGCATCGGTGCCAACCGTGACCACTATCCCCACACTACCCGCCCACCCCGTGATACTCGCTACACACACCACACGGTTCCCCAGAGAGACGGTGCCACTGGGACCACAGCTGGGGAATGAAGCTGAGCAGCAGATGCCAGGACTACAGCGGAGAATGACTGCTGCCAGGAGACCTCACATCACACACACACGGGACTATGCTTTTAGCATAGCCGGACCCACACTGGGCCCCTTCCATGCTGGTTTTCATCCAGGCGGTCCTCATGTCTGGATGTTTTCGCCTGAGGACGACCGCTCGTGTTGCGATCGAAACGTCGTGACTTATTTATTATTATTTTATTTTTTCTACCTACGTGACTTTACTGAAAGAACCAAAGAGTATGAAAGTCGTCTTGTCTGCTGATGTTGTTCATATCTGTGTACATCGATATCCCACATTGCTTACACGTTCACACCACACACAATGAAATAAATAGAAACTAGAACGACTTCCGGGGATGGGCAAAGATCGAGGAAACTCTTTAAATGGAGCGAGTTCAGTGTGTTCGATTCAACATCTGTCAGTCTGTGTCTGTTCGCCTCTGTGTCTCTCTCTGCCTGTCTCTCTGTCTATCTGTCTCTGTGTTCCTCTTGTCTGTGTCTGTCCGCCTGTCCTGCCTGTCTGTATGTGTGTGTCTATCAGCGTCTGTCCAACCGGAGTCAACGACTGTCAGTAGCAGCATGCGTCCGTTCAACTCCCACGGCTACACGCCACTCAAACTTGCTCCCAACACACAAAGATCCCCCGTATAGCCTTAACAGACTGTAGGGGCAAGTGCTGTTAGCGGGCACCTATTAAGATTGGGACGGCACACGAGGAGTGGGTGGCCAGCACCACGCCCGGACGCCTTTGTCTCCCCAGTGGCGATGTTTACACACCGCACCGGGTACTCGTTTGAGGCTGAGTCGACGTAGGGGAGGCTCAGGACCGGTTCAGAAAGTCGTCACTGGCGGTGTTGGCCACGAGCGGGAATGGAACTCGGCTGGTCAGTGCGGAGCGCAGCGCTCACCACGACACTGCCGCTCCCCTTCTGTCAACAAACTTGAACTCTGACCCCGCCCTCCAACGTCACCGCTCAGCGTGACCTCATCGGCGTCAAACGCCAGGGGGAGGTGTTCCTCGGTAGTGACGTCATGTCACCCACCTCCCCACCACTGCGCTCTTGAGCGTGACGTCATCTCTGCTCGGCCGCTGCCGATATCTGTCCCAGTGCCAATCCTTATTTGGGCAAAGCCACGCCCAGTAACTGGCGGCTCATTAACATAATGAATTCGTGAAAGTCGTCGCGAGTTTCGAGCCGCTCATTGGGGGAGGGGAGTGTCATCGTACCCCGCAAGTGACGTCATGTCACCTGCTGCCGCGTGACGTCGCGAGGGACCAGGAAGTTCCCGCTCTACCCGTGCACTGAACTCCGAGGTGAGAAATTCTCATCGCTGTTGTGGTTGTGGTGTTGGTTGTTGTTTTGGTGGTGGTTGCGGTGGTGGTGGTTGTTGTGGTGGTGGTTGTTGTGGTGGTTGTTGTGGTGGTTGTTGTGGTGGTGGTTGTTGTTGTGGTGGTGGTTGTGGTGGTGGTTGTTGTGGAGGTGGTTGCGGTGGTGGTTGCGGTGGTTGTGGTGGTGGTTGTGGTGGTGATTGTGGTGGTGGTGGTTGCGGCGGTGGTGGTGGTGGTGGTTGCGGTGGTGGTTGCGGTGGTGGTTGCGGTGTTTGTTGTGGTTGTGGAGTTGGTTGTGGCGTTGGTTGTGGTGGTGGTTGCGGCGGTGGTTGTGGCGGTGGTGGTTGCGGTGGTGGTTGCGGTGGTGGTTGCGGTGTGGTGGTGGTTGTGGTGGTGGTTGTGTGGTGGTTGTTGCGGTGGTGGTGGTGGTTGTGGATGTGGTGGTGGTTGTTGTGGTGGTTGTTGTTGTTTACCGAGGTAGAGCCTCGCTCTCTTTCGTTGGGATGTCAATTGAGTAGCAGCGAGCATGGAAGCGATGTCCAGGTTGTAACTTTACAACGCGGGGCCTTGCCTCCTGCCCTCGCCTGATCGCGTTTGCTTCAAATCTCTCGCTTAAGTTTAATTTCTCTTCACCTGGCTCGCAACTTTGTAACTTTGTTTTACTTTATATATTCTCAGGCCAAGCCCGCTTGAGCTGCTATACCGCTCTTGTTTCAGAAGCGACCTTCCCACAACAAGGTGAGGTTTGTCAACAGCGTGGCGGTGTTCACTCTAGACGCGTGGTGGTGTTCACTCTAGACGTGTGGCGGTGTTCACGTTAGACGCGTGGCGGTGTTCACTCTAGACGCGTGGTGGTGATCACTCTAGACGCGTGGCGGTGTTCACTCTAGACGCGTGGCGGTGTTCACTTTAGACGCGTGTCGGTGTTCATTCTAGACGTGTGGTGGTGTTCACTCTAGATGTGTGGTGGTGATCACTCTAGACGCGTGGTGGTGTTCACTCTAGACGTGTCGCGGTGTTCACTTTAGACGCGTGTCGGTGTTCATTCTAGACGCGTGGCGGTGTTCACTCTGGACGCGTGGCGGTGTTCACTCTAGACGCGTGGTGGTGTTCACTCTAGACGCGTGGCGGTGTTCACTCTCTGCATGTGGAGTGAGGACAACCGGGATATCCGGAGATAAATCCACGCGACCATGGGGAGAGAGAGACACGTAAACTCGAAATATACAGCAGGCGTCAGGGTTGGGATCGAACCCACGACTTCCTGTATGCCATGACAGGTAGTTAACATCTCACCACCAGGAGAGAGACATGCAGCCTCGGCTGTGTTGGTTGTTCCTCAATGAATTACTTGGAGTGAGGAAGCATTAATACTGAGCGGATGAAGGTGGCCAGGCATGGGTCTGGACACACCACCACCTGTGAACCGTGTCACTGAAAAACCCTGAAAATGTTATTTTTGTAAGAAAGAAAAAAGCTGAAAGAAATCAATTTAACTAAATGGGATGTTTTTCACTGAAGGAAATTTAACCTTAACCCACTTCTACGTAATGTCGATTTTGACAACTCGGGAAGGGAATGACGTGGCAAGCTGAAAATAGTCGTGTTCACTGATTAATTCCAGACAGCATAAGCTGTGAAAATTTCATGACGGCAGAGCTCAGCGTTGGAGAGTTTTTGCTGCTTCACACAAACAAACATATGTAATTTCTGCTTTATATTTAAGATAGCAGTTGTACCTGTTATTCACACGGATATGTATTGAAACTCCGAGAAGCCAATGGCTTCATCGGCCAGGAGCGAAGCGCCACCTAAAATCTCCCGGCACGCTGTTAACAGCTCTAGAAGTACGGTACACGAAGAGCCATATGGTAGGGGTACGCGTTGCAGAGCGCTTAACTCAGGTGTGTTGCGGGTTGATTCCACACACTCCATGGTCATTTCTCCCCCCCCCCCCTCCCAAAATACAAAAGTCTATTTTTATAGTTATTACATTGTGTACAGTATGGAACCTACCCACATGCCAAATTTCAAGTGTGTTGCATATTGGGAAGTATGCAAAACATTTCGAACAGACACACATATCCACACATTTCCCTTTGATATATAGACTAGCTTTACTACCCGGCTTCGCCGGATTAAAACACGGCCTACGCGGAGTGTTTGGGGGGGGTGACGTCAGCAAGCACACTGTGAAATGCTTCCGCATGCGGGTGTGACATCACAGATGTGATGACAGATGTGATGTCACTGCTCACTTGCATGCAAAATATATGCATTATTGCACCCCTTCCCCAAGATACAAAAGTCTATTTTTATATTCTTAGGTTTTTTTTGGTAAAGTCACGTAGGTAAAAAATTTTAACTTAAAATTAATAAAAGTAAAATAAAAATAAAAATCACGACGTTTCGATTGCAACACAAGCAATCATCATCAGGTATATAAATGAAATAGCAACAAAACATTCTAACCAGAAAAACTATAGACAGACATATAAGCAGACAGATATCACCAAGATACATAGAGAGAGAGTAACACAGGTACAGAGAGGGAGATCGTCTCTGTTGAGTGGCCTTAAATAGGCAGAGGGGGCGGGGGCAGAGAGATGGAGGGGGTTAGATAAAAAATTAACATGTCAATGAGTGCGGAAAATGCGTAACAAATTAACATGTCAATGAGTGCGGAAAATGCGTAACAAATTAACATGTCAATGAGTGCGGAAAACGCGTAGTAAAGAAAGCAAGTTTGAACATTAGGAGAGAGGGAGAAAGAACACACTAAATTAAATAACCTAGCAAAATATCGAAATGTTATGTAATACAACACAGAGAGTCGGTCAACACACAATTAACGCATAGCCTGGTCGATTACGTATTTCAAAGATTGCTAAGTTAGAATTTAAGTGTGAAAATTACAAAGAAAGACAAAACATAAAACAAAAGGAACGGAGACACACAGACAGAGCAGAACATAAGAACGACAAAAAACGAGTGTAGACAGAAAAAAGTACACTAAATACATAGGCAGATAGAGAAAACAAAAACCCAGAGAGAGAGAAAAAAAGGTAAACTTGGAACTTCCCCGTCCATTTCTCTGCCCCCGCCCCCTCTGCCTATTTAAGGCCACTCAACAGAGACGATCTCCCTCTCTGTACCTGTGTTACTCTCTCTCTAAATAACCTATGTATCTTGGTGATATCTGTCTGCTTATATGTCTGCCTATAGTTTTTCTGGTTAGAATGTTTTGTTGCTATTTCATTTATACCTGATGATGATTGCTTGTGTTGCAATCGAAACGTCGTGATTTTTATTTTTATTTTATTTTACTTTTATTAATTTTAATTAAAAAATTTTTACCTACGTGACTTTACCGAAAAAACCTAAGAATATGAATCTTTGCAGTCACGAAAGCTTCAAATCTAGAATTGAACCACTTCTACGGGGAAGTTCCAAGTTTACCTTTTTTTCTCTCTGGGTTTTTTTTTCTCTATCTGCCTATGTATTTAGTGTACTTTTTTCTGTCTACACTCGTTTTTTGTCGTTCTTATGTTCTGCTCTGTCTGTGTGTCTCCGTTCCTTTTGTTTTATGTTTTGTCTTTCTTTGGAATTGTCACACTTAAATTCTAACTTAGCAATCTTTGAAATACGTAATCGACCAGGCTATGCGTTAATTGTGTGTTGACCGACTCTCTGTGTTGTATTACATAACATTTCGATATTTTGCTAGGTTATTTAATTTAGTGTGTTCTTTCTCCCTCTCTCCTAATGTTCAAACTTGCTTTCTTTACTACGCGTTTTCCGCACTCATTGACATGTTAATTTGTTATCTAACCCCCTCCATCTCTCTGCCCCCGCCCCCTCTGCCTATTTTGGGCCACTCAACAGAGACGATCTCCCTCTCTGTACCTGTGTTACTCTCTCTCTCTATGTATCTTGGTGATATCTGTCTGCTTATATGTCTGCCTATAGTTTTTCTGGTTAGAATGTTTTGTTGCTATTTCATTTATACCTGATGATGATTGCTTGTGTTGCAATCGAAACGTCGTGATTTTTATTTTTATTTTATTTAACTTTTATTAATTTTAATTTAAAAAAATTTACCTACGTGACTTTACCGAAAAAACCTAAGAATATGAATCCTTGCAGTCACGAAAGCTTCAAGTCTATTTTTATAGTTATTACATTGTGTACAGTATGGAACCTAACCACATGCCAAATTTCAAGTGTGTTGCATATTGAGAAGTATGCAAAACATTTCGAACAGACACACACATATCCACACATTTCTCTTTGATATATAGACTAGCTTTACTACCCGGCTTCGCCCGGGACTTGGATTCTTGTCTTGGATTAAAACACGGCCTACGCGGAGTGTTTGGGGGGGGTGACGTCAGCAAGCACACTGTGAAACTCTGCCGCATGCGGGTGTGACATAATAGATGTGATGTCACTGCTCACTTGCGTGCAAAATATATGCATTATTGCACCCCCTCCCCAAAATACAAATGTCTATTATTATACTTTTCGCATTGCGTACAGTCTGAAAGCTACCCACATGCCACATTTCAAGTTTGTTGCATGTCGGGAAGTATGCTAAACATTTCGAACAGACACATTCACAAACTTCCCTTTTTTATATATAGATAAATCAGCATTTTGCGACCGCCACCGTATGGCATATTATTATGTGCCAGGGACTCTTGAGAGGACAACAGTCCAAGTCCATAATTTGCAATAAGTAAGAGAAAGGCAGTTACAAGCGACTCGCAGAATTGTGCGCAGTTGCGTATACAGTACACGACTTCCGTGAAGGCAAACACCTTCAGCGAGCGCGATGCCGATCACACGCGTCAAATAAAAAGCAAGGGACAAGTCCTTACTAATAACTCTTTACTAACAACTTTGAAGCTTTCGTGATTGCAAGGATTCATACTCTTAGGTTTTTCGGTAAAGTCACGTAGGTAAAAACTTAAGTAAAATAATAATAATGAATGAAAATAAATCAATTAAAATCACAACGTTTCAGAGGCAACACAAGCCTCCTTCATCAGGTGTCAAAAGGCACAGCAAAATATCTGTAGTGGGAGTTATTTGTAATGGGGCATTTAATATATAGGGTAAGAGGAGGGGGGAGGAGCCAAGGGGGACGGGTGCAGGATGGGGGGGGGGGGTTGCGGTGTGGGTGGAGCCAGGAATGTGAAAATAGTAAAACGTTGTAGGAAGGTGAAAATAGTAAAACGGCGTCTAAATAGTCATTGGAGGGAGAACGAAGTGTAGGATGGGGGAGGGGGGGGGGGTTAGGATGTGGGTGGAGCCAGGAAGGTGAAGGTGGAACTAAAAGACGGCGTCACGGATGGTGGAGGAGGGACGCAGAGCGGGGGGGAGTGGCGATTTAAGTTTAACATGGTTAATCACATCTTTCCAATGATTGCTCAATTTGAATCCATCTTCTCGGGTGAAGTTATGTCTGTGTTTGTATATCTGTATGGCTTCATGGACAAATCTTTGGTGGTATCCAGCCGGCTTGCAGAGTACCTTCGTATCGGAGAAAACGATATCATGATCACCCACAGCATTGTAACAATGATTGGCAATGGCTGAAGAATTTGTTCTGCCATGTTTCAAATCTGATTTGTGTTCGCGAATTCGGTCCGAAATGTCGTTTCGTCTCCCCGATATACAAGTCCCCGCAGGTACAACTCAATTTGTAAACACCGGGGTACTGTTAGTCCGGAATGACATCCTTTACGGATGGGATCAGATCCCAGATTTTATGTACTGTACTGAATCGGACTTGGATCTTATGTTTGTTTAGAATTTTGGAGATCTTTTTGGTCACGCCTGCTATGTATGGCAACGTGACAGTTTTGATCGGAGTTTCAAGTGGTTGTTTCTGTATGGTGGGAGAAACAGCTTGGCGGATAGTGCGGACAGAGTATCCGTTCATCTTGAGGGCCAAATGTACATGTTTCAGTTCACTGGCCAGGTGGTGTTGGTCAGAGATGCAATGAGCTCTCTGGTATAGTGTTTTGATGAGAGAATTCTTTTGAGCCGGATGGTGGTGGGAATCAGGTTTCAATTAGGAATCTGTATGGGTGGCCTTCCTGTAAACACAATGTCCCAAGGATCCATCAGGTCTCCTCTCAAACAGAACATCCAAGAATGGTAGTTTGCCATCTTTCTCCACTTCCATGGTGAATTTGATGGATGGGTGTCTGGAATTGATGTGGTCCATAAAATGGTTCAATGCTGGGAGGCCATGTGGCCAAATGACGAAAGTGTCATCCACATATATCTTCCACAGGGAAGGACGCAGGGTGGACGTCTGGATAGCATCTGATTCAAACTTTTCCATGAACACATTGGCTATCACTGGTGACAAGGGGGAGCCCATGGGGGTACCCTCATTCTGTTTGTAGAAGGTGCCATTCCAGGTAAAGTAAGTGTTGGTGAGGCAATGCCTAACCAGCGCAGGTACATCCGAGTTCAGTCCATGTTGGACCAAGTCTTCGATTATTGTTAAGGTGTCAGGAACTGGGACTTTGGTAAACAGAGATACCACATCAAAACTGATGAGGATATCATCAGGAGACAGTACCATGTCCTTGACCATAGAGACCAATTGGGTTGAGTTAAGTACTGCTGTCGAGGTCTTGCCAGTGAAGGGGAGCAGAGTATCTGATAGTAAACGGGCCAGTTTGTAGGTAGGAGAGTTGATTGTACACTATGGGTCGTAGTGGGGAGCCTTCTTTATAGATCTTGGGAAGACCATAGAATCTGGGAGGTCTTGCAGCCGAGGGTTTTAAGGAGGGACGTTTGGTTGGTTCGATTAGGGACGTCGAACTCGTGATGATCTTGTTGGTCTTTGTCGTTAGGCTGTTAGTAGGATCCTACTAACAGCCTAACGACAAAAACCAACAAGATCGAACCAACCAAACGTCTTTTACGAGGATTCATGTCTGCATTTACCACAATACTTGCAGTCAAATGCAAACAAAACACACTATGATAATATATGCATTGTCCTTGAAACTGATTGGTCCACACCAAGGGACGGCGTTTTTTGAGCCTTGACCCAATTGGTGCTCGACCAGAGGACGCCAATTGGTGCTCGACCAGAGGACGCCAAAAGGCGTACAGCTCACACATTATCATAGTGTGTTTTTGCGGTTGGGGGTTGTGAGGGGTCCTACGATCCCTCGCAAACACTCCCAATGGCCGGGGGGGCTACGGACGTACTGGCCTGCAACGGCAGACATGCAGACCTCGGTGAGGGACTCTGGGGTCACCCGCGTCCCTCACGGAGGTCCGCATCTCGGCTGAGAAACGTATATAAGGCAGACCTCTGGAGAGGTCCTGGCAGTTGAAGACGACCAGTTGAAGCAAGAAGACCTGCTAGAATAGGACCCTGGACCCCTAGCTCCACCGTCTTTTTAAGGGCCGAAGCTCTGTGAGGCCAGTGGTGGACCCTGGGTCTCCCATAGGATATTATAGCCAGAGGACCTGGAGCACAGCCGGGGCAGGCATGTTACGTAGGAGGCGTATACTATACCGAGTGGAAGTACTCGAGATAAACTGTACGAGGAGTTGATGTTTAGTAGTTAGGGCGCGTGTATATAATAAAGACGTGCCCCCAACAAAGTGTCTCCGGAAAAAACACGACACAGAAATGAATCCTCGTAAGGTTTCAGTTTTGTTGCCAGAAAAAAGGGGAAAACTCCTATTATTAACTCCTATCATTTTTCATTGCTGGAGGGTTTGCCCCCCTCCCTACCTTAAAATGCTGGCTCCGCCCCTGAGTGTGTGACAGTGTCAAGTTTGTATTTGCAGTAAAGTCTATTAATTCTATTGAGCACGGAGGTTATATCAAAACGGTAGTTTATTTTTGTTTTCCTCTGGAAGTCTTTGTAAGATTGGAGTCAGGAAGTTATCACAGCACATGTGCAGCTGAAGTCGGAACTTCATACCAGCATTCAAGGACATCTATGCCTGGTTTCACACCTCTAAGTTGCAATTGAACATTAATTTATGCATTTGTGCATAACACAAATAGTATTTTTTTCAACACCCTTTGCTATGTCAGCTGAATTTAGCTTTCATAAATAGTAATTTTGAAGCCAGACAGCCGAAATCGTGTGCTCGGAGTTTTGGGTTAACATTTATTTTGAAGATACTAGGGCTTCCAGGTATGTTTATAACCATTTGCCCTCTCATTGTGTGCCATAACAGCCCGTGTGATGAATTTGGGACACTTTTTCACTATCATGAATATATGTATAAGTATAGACGTGTAAGTCACGTGTGACTGTATATATGCATTGATACTGATGTGTAGATGGTGTGGATATATTTTTCTGTCTGCAGCTGTCGCTTCCTCTGCAGAATTGGTCTGATGGAGCAAAGGCACTCGGCGCGGCTCGGTGCAAAAAGGCAACAATGCGACCTGCGTGCCAACAGCACAGATCGTACTGAACATTTGACACAGCACCAGAGAACTCACACAGCAGAGAAACCCGTCAAGTGCAGTGTGTGTGGGAAAACGTTTGCACAGTCATCTACTCTTGTAAAACACCAGAGAACACACACAGGAGAGAAACCCTTCAAGTGCAGTGTGTGTGGGAAGGCGTTTGCAAAGTCATCTACTCTTGTTATACACCAGAGAACACACACAGGAGAAAAACCCTTCAAGTGCAGTGTGTGTGGGAAGGCGTTTACACATTCATCTACTCTTGTAAAACACCAGAGAACACACACGGGAGAGAAACCCTTCAAGTGCGGTGTGTGTGGGAAGGCGTTTGCACTTTTAGCTACTCTTGTAGAACACCAGAGGACACACACGGGAGAGAAACCCTTCAAGTGCAGTGTGTGTGGGAAGGCGTTTGCACAGTCATCTGCTCTTTTAAAACATCAGAGAACCCACACGGGAGATAAACCCTTCAAGTGCAGTGTGTGTAGGAAGGCGTTTCAACAGTCATCTACTCTTGTAATACACCAGAGAACACACACAGAAGATAAACCCTTCAAGTGCAGTGTGTGTGGGAAGGCGTTTGCACAGTCATCTGCTCTTGTAATACACCAGATAACCCACACAGGAGATAAACCCTTCAAGTGCAGTGTGTGTGGGAAGGCGTTTGCAAAGTCATCTATTCTTGTTATACACCAGAGAACACACACGGGAGAGAAACCCTTCAAGTGCAGAGTGTGTGAGAAGGCGTTTGCACGGTCATCTACTCGTGAAGCACACCAGACAACACACACGGGAGAGAAACCCTTCAAGTGCAGTGTGTGTGGGAATGCGTTTTCACGGTCATCTGTTCTTGTAATACACCAGAGAACCCACACGGGAGATAAACCCTTCAAGTGCGGTGTGTGTGAGAAGGCGTTTGCACATTCATTTACTCTTGCAGAACACCAGAGAACACACACAGGAGAGAAACCCTTCAAGTGCAGTGTGTGTGGGAAGGCGTTTGCACAGTCATCTGCTCTTGTAAAACACCAGAGAACACACACGGGAGAAAAACTCTTCAAGTGTGGTGTGTGTGAGAAGGCGTTTGCACGGTCATCTACTCTTGTAGAACACCAGAGAATACACACGGCAGAGAAACCCTTCAAGTGCAGTGTGTTTGGGAAGGCGTTTACACTTTCACCAAATCTTCAAAGACACCAGAGAACACACAAGCATCACAATATCCACAAGGAGTGGAGTCTGAAATCAGCTTGTGAAAGTCAAAGTGATGCAATGAGTTCATCTCTCGTGAAACAAGAACCGGAAGAAAATCCCAGCTTGGATACTTTGAAAGGTATCGAGGTGAAACGTGAAGATGTGAAGGTGAAATGTGAAGAAGTGATGGTGAAGAGCAAAGAAGTGAAGGTAAAATGTGAAGATCAAGATTCAACTCCAAAATCGGACCTTCACATCGATGGAGGCAACGTGAAGCAGGAGGAGAATTCTCACTGTGAGGCAGAGCGAGGCAACTCCCAGCAGTTTGTGGAAGTGGAGGTGTGGGTTGACTTCCTCCGAGACAATAGAAAGTCAAATGAAGACCCGGGAGATGTGTAAGCTTGAGACGATGTCGCTCCAATAGACGCACCTTTGTCACAGGCCTTTAATGACAAGAATGTGAAGTTGAACACTCGGTTCCTAGGTTCAACCTGCAGGGTAAGAGCGGCCAGTCTTTGTGGACCTGTGTGTTGGTTAAATTTCTAACCAGGAGCGAGAGCCAATAAGCTCCCAAGCATTCACGGTGCCTTAATGCGGCGAGAGAGTTTGTGTACGTCTGAGAAGCTGATCGCTATACCGTCGAGAGCCTAGTGCTCTCAGAAGGGTCACCCAAGGCGGGAAGACTTCAGTGGAGACGTCAGACAAAACCCGTTTCGAAAGGTCCCCACGTGACCTTTTCAAATAAATTGTGATCCAAGAAAGCAACGGGAAACTACTTGGATTATTTCTCCCTTGAAAACTTCAATGATGACAAGCAAAATCAACAAAGGCCCTGAGTATCGGCGTCCTTTAAATAGGACAGGGGTGCTAATAATCTCCGAGCTTGTGTCAAAGAACCCTTTCAAAGTAGAAACTTGGAACGTTAGAAGTTTACTTCAAGCAGGAAAACTAGCCAATGTCGTACAAGAAATGGATCGACTTAAAATCAACATAATCGGTCTAAGCGAAACTAAATGGCCTGGAACAAAAAAGTTTATATCGAGCGAACACCACATCTTCTGCTCCGGAGGAGAAGAAAACACCAAACAAACATACGGTGTCGCCTTTATAGTACACAAGAAATTAGCGAATAAAGTCAACAACTTTACCCCAGTATCAGAACGAATAGCACTACTACAATTAGCAGGCAACAAAGTCAACGTGAACATTCTACAGGTTTATGCTCCAACAGCAGATAAACAAGTTTATGAAATCGAATCGTTCTATGAGCAACTAACCAACACGCTGAAGAAGCAAGACATCACTATAATCCTCGGCGATTTCAACGCCAAGGTTGGCCACGGTCGAATGCAGAACATTGTCGGAGAACACGGACTAGGAACAAGGAATGAACGAGGCGACAGACTGGTTCAATTCTGCCAAGAAGAACGTTTCAGTATTGCTAACACGTGGTTCCAATTACCACCTCGACGACTGTACACGTGGACCTCGCCGCAAGACTCCGACAACAACATCGTCAGGAACCAAATCGATTATATCCTAATTAACATCAGGTTTAAGTCCAGTGTGATTACAGCAAAAACCTACCCTGGAGCCGATATATCGTCAGATCATAACCCAGTAACAGCTACAATAAGACTCAAATTGCGATCAATACAATGTACAAAGACGAGACGAGCAGACCTGGAGAAACTGAAGAACAGCGCCGATAAAAGACAAGTACAGCAACATCTCAACGATAGCATCCGCTCAATAACAACAGAAACAGCAGATGTTCAGGAGTACTGGCGCTCGTTCAAACAATGCATCACAGAAACAACAGAAGTCATGCTGGGACATCAGCCACCGAAAGAGAAACAACGATGGATGACACATTGTATTCTCGATCTAATGAGCAAACGAAGAATGTACAAAAATAACAACTTGGAGAAGTACAAACAAATGCAACAGAAGATCAGAGAAGCAATCCGACAGGCAAAAGAAAAGTGGATGGAAGAACAATGCGCCGAGATTGAAGAACTAATTAAAAAACATGACAATTTTACTCTGCACAAGAAGCTCAAAGAAGCTGGTAACATCTATAGACCAGCCCCAACAGCTACCTTGTATGCGGACAACAACCAACCAATCCTAAATAAACAAGAAAAAATGGACACCTGGACAAACTATATACACAAGCTCTATGGTGCCGCGAGAACACCTGCAGAAAAAGACCAACAGATGTCGAAAGACGCTCTACACATTTTAACATCAGAAGTAGAACATGCAATCAAAACAGCTAAGTCAGGCAAAGCGTGCGGGCCCGACACAATCTATGTAGAATTGCTCAAACTATTAGACAGTAACAACATACGACAATTGACTAATTGGTACAATCAAATATACAATGGCAATAAAATTCCATCCGACTGGCTACAATCCATCTTTGTGGCCATACCAAAGAAAGCAACAAGCCGGAAATGCGAGGACTACAGACTGATAAGCTTGATGAGCCACGCGCTGAAAGTCTTCCTGAAGGTGATCCAACAGCGCATACGCTCCACATGCGAAAATGCATTGAAGAACACACAGTTTGGCTTCTGCAAAGGACTAGGCACAAGAGAAGCAATCTTCTGTCTACAGATACTACTACAGCGATGCTACGAACATCAGAAAGAAGTGTACATCTGCTTCATAGATTACGAGAAAGCCTTTGACTCAGTCGACCACGACCGACTAGCAGCTCTATTAAAACAACTGGGACTAGATAAAAACGACATCAACTTCATCATTGCTCTTTATTGGAAGCAAACAGCCCAACTCCGATATGACAACGAATTGACAGACCCAACACCAATACAAAAAGGTGTACGACAAGGTTGCCCACTTTCACCCAGTCTTTTCAACATCTACTCGGAGCAGATTTTTGATCGAACACTAGCAGATAAAAACATTGGTATTAAAGTCAATGGACAAAACATCAACAACATCAGGTATGTCGACGACACTGCACTGCTGGCCGATTCGGAACAAGACCTACAACAAATCTTGGACGAGGTTGCCACAGAGAGTCAAATATGGGGCTTACGAATTAATAAAAAGAAAACAAAGGTTATGAAGGTCAGCCGAACTACAAGCGAAATAACAATCAAGCTTGGCAGCGAAAAATTGGAACAAGTACACCGATTTAAATACCTTGGTGTAATCATTGACGATCAGTTGAACCATGAAGTCGAAATCAAGAGCAGAATTGAACAAGCAAGGCAAGCATTTATTAAATGGAAAACACTCCTTGCAGACCGCAACTTGAGTACATCACTGAAACTGCGCACACTGAAATGCTAAATCTGGGCAATTTTGCTGTACGGAGTAGAGACGTGGACACTAACAACAACAGCAACAAAAAGTCTCGAAGCTTTCGAGATGTGGCTATATCGAAGAATGCTGAAAATCCCATGGACAGCCAAAACCACCAATACACAAGTTCTGCAAGATATGGGCACTGACAGGCAACTGCTGAAGACCATCATTAGCTGGAAGTGTTACTACCTAGGCCACATTGCCCGAAACGACCACAAATACCAGCTATTAAAGCAAATCCTGGAAGGAAAAATCGAAGGGAAAAAACGACCAGGACGGCCAAAAACGACACGGCTCAGTAACATCAAAACATGGCTACAATTAACAACAGCACAAACTCTACACGCCGTGCTAGACCGGGACCAATATCATCGTGAAGTCGCACACGCCGTTAGGCAGCACTAAAGAAGAAGATGGTGCTTACTTAATCGCCTCGGCAACTCGGAGTTTTGTATCGTATCTCGTTTCAAACACTCGAAGAGCACCCCCAAGTAGCAGCTGCCCCTGTGTGGCACAATGTGGTGGCCCTGCACCGGCCTGCATGTAGACAAGAGCCTGTCAGTAGAGGGCGATGGTTGATGTGGCACCTTGGTTGTGGAGTTTGTAGGTAATGTTTGGAATTTGCTCAATTTTGACCCAGACACCAGCATTCGTTTTGAATGGCGCAATAGTATTAGTTAAAATGATTGTCAATAATTTAGAATGATTACTTGTCTGGTGTGCGCACATGTAACATTTTGTCTATAAGGGTCAAACATTGAATAAGTGATGTTAGGACAAAGTTTGTGTTTTGCAAGTAACCTGTACAGATCACTTGGGTGAGACTCATTGATTTTGTGATACAGGTCAAAGGGTACTTTTGTGTTTTCAGGAAGCGTCTGCCTCTGGAGCAACTCATTGTCTTTTAAATAGTGAGCACGCTCGGATCATTAATCAGTTACAAGGCATACCAATTCAAAGTTACACGAAAAGGAGGAACATTCTCTACAACACGAATTATAATTTTGTATTATGTGTTGACATACATTTTGTCGAATTAGGACGAGAAATGGTCCTTGCTGATTGTAAAGTGACGAAAAAAATTGCACACGAGCGACGCATCTACGCAAGCTCCCGATGCTCCGTTTTGAAGTTTGAAAATGAAACAACTTTGATTTATGTTTTGAATTAGATAAATGTACTTCTTCATTAAAAGCTTATTCATTGAAAACGATATTTCGTGTGAATTTTCTCTCGTCGTGAAGTAGATGGCCTTGCTGGGGGTTCAGTTTGATGCAGACTTTCACCTGTTTGGGATCGCGGGATCGAGATGAGGCGACACAGAGCTGGCCGTGCGATAAGACCGCCGTCTGCAGATCGATTCCAACGCGATCGAACGTCTGTCCCTGCCCCTCCGTTGTTCATGCAGAGGGCACGTAGGTTTGCAGCGCCCCCTGCATGAAAGCGACGGAACGTGCAGCGTTCGTCACGAAGTTGTGCGTAAGCGCCATAACAAGGCGCTGTAAGCTGACCTGCCACCACGTGCACTGGTCAACAGGGAGCAGGCGAGAGAGAGCGAGGTGCGTAGGGGTCGACCAAAGGTTAAACCCCCGGCACCCCACCGTGACCGGAGACTAACACCCCTGACCCCCCACTCGTCCCTAATGCCCATTAAGATCTTTCAGAAGGTTCTGGGACAGGGGGGGGGGGGGGTCAGGAGGGGAGGGGTGATCCCGACCTGGGGATAAAAGGCCGGCCCTCTGGACGGACCGGGCAGTGTTCACCAACTCAAGCCTGAGGACATCCGAAGACCTGAAGACTGGAACAGCACCCGGGGACCCTCAACCGAGGCTCTTGTTAGAGCCGGGTTGTAGTGGACCCGAGGTGAACTCAGACACTCTGGGACCCTCCCCCAGCTCTAGCCAGAGCCGAGTTGTAGCGGACCAGAGGTGAGCTCCAGTACCTTGGCTGGGACGGGTCGTCCAGTCTTCCCTTAACGCCGGGCTAAGGGACTCGTGGGTGGCAGAGCCCGGAGTGTGCAGGCTGCGATAGAAGGGAGGCTGTCACTCCCGTAGGCTATCGGGTGGAAGGGGTCGTACCCCTTCGTGTTTCAGTCGTGTGTAGAGCCGAGTTCGAAAGAGTTATAATAAACGTGTTGCCTCAACCAGACGTCCCCGTGTGGTTAGTTAAGGACACAACACTTATATAAAAGAGTATAGCCAGTGGGTTTTCAAAGTACCTTCGTTTTACAGAAATCAATTTCGCGTGAGCCCACCGCATTGAAACAATGCTCAGCTGAGCGAGGCGAGCCCCGGGAGGGGGGGGGGCTCACCTCATATTTGTCACGTGCCGTAGCTCACGTGACATTTGCCGCGACAATGTCTGGATGTTTTAGCCTGAGGACGATCGCTCGTGTTGAGATCGAAACGTCGTGATTTATTTATTATTATGTTATTTGTTTTACCTACGTGACTTTACTGAAAGAACCAAAGAGGATGAAATACGTCTTGTCTGCTGATCTTGTTCATATCCGTGTACATCGATATCCCACATTGCTTACACGTTCACACCACACACAATGAAATAAATAGAAACTAGAACGACTTCTGGGGATGGGCAATTATCAAGGAAACTCTTTCAATGGAGCGAGTTCAGTTAGTTCGATTCAACATCTCTCTGCCCGTCTGTGTCTCTGTTCGCCTCTGTGTGTTTCTCTCTGCATGTGTCTATGTCGTCTCTGTATCTCTGTCTCTGTGTTCCTCTTGTCTGTGTCTGTCCACCTGTCTTATCTGTGTGTGTCTGTCTATCAGCGTCTGTCCAACCGGAGTCAACGACTGTCAGTAGCAGCAGGCTCCCGTTCAACTCCCACGGCTACACGCCACTCAAACTTGCTCCCAACACACAAAGACAAACATCCCCCGTGTAGACTGGACAGAATGTCAGGGCAAGTGCTGTTAGCGAGCACCTAACACAAACACAAAGATCCCCCGTATAGCCTGCACAGAATGTTGGGGCAAGTGCTGTTAGTGAGCACCTAAGACAAAGACCCCCCATATAGCCTGGACAGACTGTAGGGGCAAGTGCTGTTAGCGAGCACCTAACACAAACAGAAAGATCCCCCATATAGCCTTAACAGTTTAATTTCATTTTCATGTATTTGGTATAGCCCTGTGAGCCATTCGGCTCTTGAATCGGGTGCAACCGCAACAAATAAAAAACAAAAACATGAACTAGAAAACATCTCAAAGTGACTATGCGCAAACAGAAAAATCCATGGAAAAACTGCAACGTCTTCCAGAAAAAAGAACCGTACACCAACGCTGTGCAAAAATCCCAGTGGGATGCCAGTCAAACAACAACAACCACAAGACAACTTAGATTAAAGCCATCATTCTAACTCCGGACTACAACAAACATGGCTAAACCAAAAATATTTTTGAAATCACCAAAATAAAGCCATAAGCAATGTAACAGTGATCATAGGAACTGTGACCGAAATTTCACAATAAACGACAAAAAACATGTTCCACCAAATTTCTATTTAAAGCTTTCGTGACTGCAGGGATTCATCTTCCTGGTTCTTTCGGTAAAGTCACGTAGAATGTAAATAATAAAATAATAAAAATAAAAAATAATAAAATAATTCTCACGACGTTTCGGCCACAACGCAAGCAGCCGTCAGGCGAAGAACAGGTCTGTCAGAAAGACAGCGTCTGAATGAACACCACCAGGCTTGGCAGCGTATATTTAAGCTGGGTTGGAGGGGGAAGAGCGCCTTGACAAAGGAATTTGCATATGAAGAGGGATTTAGCATATTCATGGTAAATGCAGGTATGTGATTAGTACTACTTATGCCCGTGCATTATGCAGGATTAGCAACATCAAACGAAGGTGATATGGGAAATGCAGGTATGTGATTAGTACTACTTATGCCCGTGCATTATGCAGGATTATCAGCATCAAAGGGAGGGGATGGGGGTAGCATTAACAAAGGGAAGGAATGTTAATAGTATGTAGCTGCAGTTAATAAACAACCACGTAAAAAACTAAAGTATAAACTACATAGTATCATCAGTATACTAAATATACTCCAATAAGCTGAGCTACTAAAAGTAAGTAATACATTACAATTCTACGTCGCAAAAAATATAATATGCTTCCAGCTAAACTTTTTTCTCTTACATCACACGGGTCTACCCCGTACTATATACTACCATAGACAAACTCAACATTAAATTATATACTGTATTACTATACACCACTCTATACCTTCGACTATAATATTACCCTAAGTATTATTCTACCCACCCTACTGTATACCACACTGCTGTATGTTCACTATACATTTACGATACTGTATATTACCTTATACATTGTATTAAACATTACAATTTTATACTATTTATACAATCTGCTATACTCTATACCATTGACCGTCGCGTGAAAGATACTAAGAGGAAGCAACGAAATATGTCAATGAGAGAGTGGTAAGAGGAGACTTGCAGGGGAGCAAAGAATCCATTCGCTGTGGAGAATACAAGATATTTTGACAATGCCAGTCAGTGGACTGCGGTCTTTTTTACGTGGTTGTTTAGTAACTGCACCTACATACTATTAACATTCCATCCCTTTGTTAATGCTACCCCCATCCCCTCCCTTTGATGCTGCTGGTCCTGCATAATGCACGGACATAATATGACTTGAAACCCCCCGCCCACCTCCTACGCATTTACCATATATATGCTAAAATCATCTTGATATGCAAATTATTTTGTCAAGGCGCTCTTCTTCCAACCTCCCCCCCTCCAACCCAGCTTAAATATACGCTCCAAGCTTGGTGGTGTTTCGTTCTTCACCTGAGGACGGCTGCTTGCGTTGTGGCTGAATTTTAATTATGTTTTATTTTTATTATTTTATTACTTCCCTTCTACGTGACTTTACCGAAAGAACCAAGAAGATAAATCCCTGCAGTCACGAAAGCTTTAAATCGAAATTTAATGCGATTCTTGCCCTGTACCCCCCACAGTTCACATATCCGACCCCTGGTTCGATTTAACAGATAATTTACATACATATGTATAGAGTGCGATTTAATACTTCTAATGAGATTAAAATATCGTACCTCCGTTTATGGTGGTATAAATTATTCAACCAGTTGATAGTTTATAGACGTTTAATGTTCAGTGTTATTGTTTATAGTGTTATCAGTTTACGTGTTTTTAAGTACAGGTTATCCCCGGTATACTTCGGTATTCTGGACCTGAACGTTGCAAAACAATTCCTAACGAAGACATTTCCCCACCAGAGCGCAAGCCGCTTATGAAAAGAACACGGGCCGACGGGAGCACGTGCTTCCATGGTTGGTCAGGGAGAGGGCATGGTTGTATTGCCCACAGGTGCCATCGGGTATGCCCGCCCATGGCCGGTTCCGGTCGAGGTCATCGAGGTGGGTGATGTAAAGACAGTGCGTCAACTAAGGGACAAGTGGTGACAACAAGATAGAGAGATTTCGAGAAGGGAAGGCGAGACCAAGTGTGGACGGAGGTTCATGCTGAGAATAAGAGAGGGGGAGAAACGAGGTTCGGGGCTGTGTTGGCAGGGATTCTGGTCGGGGCTGTTTGCCGTCTCGTCGTCATCGTTGCTATATTTTGACGCCTGGGTCCTAAGCCGCGTTAAAGGCTAAATAAAATAACCCTCTGTAGTCTGAGTCTGGAGTCATTACAATTTTAAGGATTTATAATTGCACTGGCTTATATTGGGGTTGTTCGATTATTTATATATTCATACTGAATATTGCTATTTGATGCCATTGAGATGGAACATTCATCCAGCAGTGGACAGCTTAATCCTAATACCACCAAAGTGTTATTCAAATAATTGTAATCCCATCCTGATCCTGCACCTTCATGTTTCACATTTCCCACCATTGGTTTGCACGTCCATATTACATACATACATACATGTTACATGCATACATACTACATACAGACATATCTCATGCATACATATTACATACAGACATGTTACATACTGACGAGCAAAGTGTGATTCCTAGAGGACCACGGTGTGAAGCTAAGAATTCGAATGAGATTCGATTATCACACTTCAATGTACGGTGTTCTAATCCGTAACACTAGTTTATGATGTTATTTTATAGCGTTATAATGTATCGCTCATAGCTTATATTGTTAGATTTCACAACATTATAGTTTACTATAACACTAGTTTGTAGTGTTATTTTAAAGCGTTACAATGTGTAGCCCATAGTTTAAAGGTTATGTTGTTAGAGTTTATAATGTTAGAGTATACAATGTGAGTTTACAATTTGAGAGTTTGTGGACGTGCCCTGTTCTCGTGGGACCCCACACGGATTTGGAAATAATTGCTATTATCATGTCTGAGCTGGAATGAGCGACTAAAGTTTAACGTTGTTTAATCATAGCGGTGTGTAGGTTAGTGTCATCGGTGCTTAGTGAATACTACTCATGAATGAACTCATACTTCTTTCGGATAGAAATTTGAAATCGTGTTGGTAGAACAAGTCGCCTGCCTTTTCTAGACGAATTGTTATCTGCAAGTGCGTCCGTAAATATAATGCTAAAATACACAGCATAGGGAAGGCTGCCTTGTTGGGGAGATGTAGTTTGGACAAGGCGCTGTGACCGGTTGATGACACGAATTCTGAAACAATGGAGTTAAACACTCGCTGCTTGGCCCCGTCGACAGCAGCGAAGGCTGTCATATACCGCCCCATTTACGAGTTGGCTGTATAATGTGTATAGTTGAAGGTGCTAGGTGTATTCGATGACATCTAGCAGTGAAAATCGTGATTGTAATATGACCATGTTGTAATTGTGATAATTTTTATCCGATCCTTGCACGTACACTATACATACATATTAGCGATTCTTATACGACCACACTGTGATTCTAATGATTCTAATGATAGTATAATACCTTAACTCCGTTTATATGGTTATGAATTATAACACTAGTTTATAATAGTTTAATGTTTAGTGTTTTCGTTTATAGTATTACAGTTTACATGTCATAGAGTACAGTTTATCCCCGACATACGTCGGGATTAGGGACTGGTACGTTAATCTTAAACAACTACGCTGGTTTGGTCGTCTGCGTGCGTATCTGGACGTTAATTTATTTACGGACCCGCCCAAACAGCTCGCTCTGATTCTATGAAAATAAATCAGCCGGCAAAAAGCCACAGCTCACTTTGATTCGATAAAAATAAATAATTAACACGCCCGGAAGAGAGCGATAGCATAGGTTTGGCAAGGTCTGCGCCGCAGTGCTGCAGTGCACTGTGGGCGCAGACCCTGCGCGGTGTGAGTGTGGTGTGTATGCAAGTGTGCGAATGGTAGTTACGCTAATATTACGTTTATTTATGTAAAAAATGGGTGCTGCGTGCTGCGATTAGTGGAGTCCCCAAACAACTTTACCTAACGAGTAGGCAGGGGTCGCTATACAGTAAGTCTTAGCGGACTGAGCTGGCAGCTTCACCTGCCGGGACCACGGCCAGTTGCGTAGCGCACCCTACAGTTTCGCCCATGGGTCAATACCCCCATGGGGCAACCCAGCTGACTGTTTGATGGGTACAATGGGTACTTTTCGGTTTATCCGGCTTATTACCATTATTATGTATTGACGTTGATCACGTCTCCATGGACGGCTTGCTGTCTACTTCGGTTGTGTAATTCAGATGTTGTGCATGCTGCTGCTGGTAAGGGCATGTGTTGCATAATATGCAGCATGTGTCCGCGTATCATGTTTGGCACGGACTGCAGTTGGCGTTCCTGTACATTTATGATGTTTTGGAGTGGCAATCCCATGCACATTGAAATGTACTGTCAAAAAAGGTTGCAGCCCGGCCCCCGCCGCTGTCACTCTCTGACCGTTGCACAAGCCATATCGGAATTTACGACATGCTAAAACAATGAGTACAGTGTGACACCACCCGGGTAACTCCCGGGATCAAAATGGGCATTGGAAAGTGATCGCTTTATTGAGATGATTATGGTACTACCACAGGGTATTGTGAACGGTTCAGGAGGAGGAGAGGTCTGGATTTGTAAGTCTCACAGTACCGGTAAGAAGCGCCGGGTGGGGGATGCCCTCCACTGGGGTACAAATTCTGTCATTATTAGTATACGATCATGCAATGTTTCTATCTGCAAGCTGTCATAACTGAAACGATCCCCGTTATTGTTCGATTGAGAGTGACCCACACCTCGGATAACCATATGTGAGGAACCCAAAATCTGATGCATGCGTAAAACACCCACAATGGGAATACGTAAACGTAAAAACACCAACAAAATATTTTTTATAAGAAATAAATAGGTGGCCCTATAGCGGATCTGTCTGTGTGTGTACATACAGACGGAGGATCCAGGAGCCAACCTGTGTGCGATCGGAACGGTGCAATTGCTGACCAATGTCACTGTGGATGGCGCACACGCTGACACACACCGGAGCTGTGTCTTTGCGATGCAAGGGCATGGTGGATGGTGGAGCACATATGGATGGTGCGTTACGAATAAAATAAAACAAAACAAACCGCTGGAAGCAGCCATGCTACCTTGAGAGCGATCGCGAATGGGTTGCGTGTCTGGAAGAAGCCTCGCTCTTTCAGATGCCGTACCAGCGTCGTCAACTCTTCGCTACGATTCTGATGTATTCCATGCCAGCAGATACGAAGGCTCTCTGGGATAAATTCTACGACGAATCTTAAACAACTACGCTGGTTTGGTCGTCTGCGTGCGTATCTGGACGTTAATTTATTTACGGACCCGCCCAAACAGCTCGCTCTGATTCGATGAAAATAAAACAGCCGGCAAAAAGCCACAGCTCACTTTGATTCGATAAAAATAAATAATTAACACGCCCGGAAGAGAGCGATAGCATAGGTTTGGCAAGGTCTGCGCCGCAGTGCACTGTGGGCGCGGACCCTGCGCTGTGTGAGTGTGGTGTGTATGCAAGTGTGCGAATGGTAGTTACGCTAATATTACGTTTATTTATGTAAAAAATGGGTGCTGCGTGCTGCGATTAGTGGAGTCCCCAAACAACTTTACCCTACGAGTAGGCAGGGGTCGCTATACAGTAAGTCTTAGCGGACTGAGCTGGCAGCTTCACCTGCCGGGACCACGGCCAGTTGCGTAGCGCACCCTACAGTTTCGCCCATGGGTCAATACCCCCATGGGGCAACCCAGCTGACTGTTTGATGGGTACAATGGGTACTTTTCGGTTTATCCGGCTTATTACCATTATTATGTATTGACGTTGATCACGTCTCCATGGACGGCTTGCTGTCTACTTCGGTTGTGTAATTCAGATGTTGTGCATGCTGCTGCTGGTAAGGGCATGTGTTGTATAATATGCAGCATGTGTCCGCGTATCATGTTTGCCACGGATGTAGTTGGCGTTCCTGTACATTTATGATGTTTTGGAGTGGCAATCCCATGCACATTGAAATGTACTGTCAAAAAAGGTTGCAGCCCGGCCCCCGCCGCTGTCACTCTCTGACCGTTGCACAAGCCATATCGGAATTTGCGACATGCTAAAACAATGAGTACAGTGTGACACCACCCGGATAACTCCCGGGATCAAAATGGGCATTGGAAAGTGATCGCTTCATTGAGATGATTATGGTACTACCACAGGGTATTGTGAACGGTTCAGGAGGAGGAGAGGTCTGGATTTGTAAGTCTCACAGTACCGGTAAGAAGCGCCGGGTGGGGGATGCCCTCCACTGGGGTACAAATGTTGTCATTATTAGTATACGATCATGCAATGTTTCTATCTGCAAGCTGTCATAACTGAAACGATCCCCGTTATTGTTCGATTGAGAGTGACCCACACCTCTGATAACCATATGTGAGGAACCCAAAAATCTGATGCATGCGTAAAACACCCACAATGGGAATACGTAAACGTAAAAACACCAACAAATATTTTTTCATAAGAAATAAATAGGTGGCCCCATAGCGGATCTGTCTGTGTGTGTACATACAGACGGAGGATCCAGGAGCCAACCTGTGTGCGATCGGAACGGTGCAATTGCTGACCAATGTCACTGTGGATGGCGCACACGCTGACACACACCGGAGCTGTGTCTTTGCGATGCAAGGGCATGGTGGATGGTGGAGCACATATGGATGGTGCGTTACGAATAAAATAAAACAAAACAAACCGCTGGAAGCAGCCATGCTACCTTGAGAGCGATCGCGAATGGGTTGCGTGTCTGGAAGAAGCCTCGCTCTTTCAGATGCCGTACAAGCGTCGTCAACTCTTCGCTACGATAATGATGTATTCCATGCCAGCAGATACGAAGGCTCTCTGGAATAAATTCTACGACGAATTGGCTCGCTATTACGAGTACAAGTACCGCCAGCTGACCAACAAAGAAGAAATGGTAAATCTTCTTGGTTCTTTCAGTAAAGTCACGTTGAAGGGAAGTAATAAAATAAAACATAATAAAATAATTCTCACGACGTTTTGGCCACAACGCAAGCAGCCGTCCTCAGGTGAAAACCAGCTCTGTCGAGGCGACAGGGTCTGAATGAAACAGCACACGTGCTGGGTTGGAAGGGGGGGAAAGGGCGCCTTAACAAAAAAATATGCATATCAAGAGGAATTTAGCATATTTATGGGAAATGCAGGTATGTGATTAGTACTACTTATGCCCGTGCATTATGCAGGATTAGCAGCATCAAAGGGAGGGGATATGGGAAATGCAGGTATGTGATTAGTACTACTTATACCCGTGCATTATGCAGGATTAGCAGCATCAAAGAAAATAAAAGAAATGGTAAAGTTCAAGACCCTTCACAGCCTCCACGAGTTCCTCACGGCAGGTGGGATGGCTCTGTCGGACTTTGACGACCTCCCGCAGCTTTTCGAGTACCCACACTTGGTCTTGGACTCACTGCTTGAGAACAACCATATCCGCCGCGAATTGGACACGAAAGACTTCCCATTTCGACTTCGGCGCAAACAGTTCCCCATTGTCCCAGCCTTCGCGATGACCATCAGCAAGGCGCAAGGGCAAACTGTTCACAACCTGCGATTATATCTACCAACGCCATGCTTCTCGCACGGCCAACTGTACGTGACACTATCGCGAGTCACGACAAGATCCAACATCAAGGTGCTTATTGAGGGACCTCACGACGAGGAGGAAGACGGAGTGTACACGAAGAATATCGTGTATCGGCAGATATTTGAATAAGTTGCATTCTATATTTAAATAAGTTGCATTCTTTAATATTGTCGATTGAGCGTCTCATAAAAATGCATATAACCTCACAAAAATAAACATAAAACAATCACCAAAACATGTCTATTGTGTCCAGCCACTTTCAACTCCCCACCAACCAAGCATATACACACCGCCCGCGAAGCGGGCGGCGACTGCTAGTAGCTCATAGGTTATATTGTTAGAGTTCACAAATTTGGAGTTTACTTTAACACTTGTTTACGGTTATTTGTATATTCTTCAAATGTATACGTTAATGTTTTTAAATTATATTGTTGGAGTTCAAATTGTTAACGTTCACAGTGTGAGAGTTAACAATGTAAGACTATATCAAAGGCGTCGATCGATAGCGTTAATCTGGTAAGCCGTTATCCTCTTACGGGACACCAACATGCTATGGAAATAATTGAGATGATCCTATCTGAGCTGAGATTTGAGCGTTATCGTTCATAGTATTACAGTTTACATGTTATAGAGTACAGTTTATCCCCGACATACTTCGGGATTAGGGACTGGTACGTTGATGAACGATTAACTACGGGGACCTTTCCCCTCAAGGAACACGTGTTTAATCGGGTAGACAGCCAAGATGCTGCCGGTTAAGGGCACACTTGTTAGACGGAGATCCTCCACCTGAAATTATCTGAACATGTTTTTGCTAGGAACATTATAAAATAAAGACCGGACAAACATTTGTTAAAAATACGTTTTTATTCATCTGCAATCATGTTTACGTCAAAACTCGAAGGGAATATTTATTACATTTCCAGTACAATGCAAACTATTTCCGTTCCAGGAATACCAAAGCGCTAAAGTATCATTTTCCATGATTTCCTTATTAGTTCACCACATGTGCGTCTATGTTGAAGTCAAGGCCATATATCATACGAACGCGTCATCAAAGTACATCCTGAAATCTAAAGTTGATTAATACCAACCAAAACAAGCTATATACTTGAAAAAAACTTTAAAATGTTGAGTAAAGATGTACCTCCAGACGCATTCCAACTTTAGTTCAACAGGAACACTTAACGACAACAATTGAACCCTCTCACAACCAGTGCTCATTACACCACTTCGGCAAGTAATCCGATAACATTACAAACCACCACTGTGCACGTCATTTAACTCACAAAAACTGTAAAACTAAAATGGCTAAAATTACACACAAAAGTACTCGATACGGCTTAATAGGTATAGCCACATGACTTAATATTTTTTTTCAGTCACCCCGAGCTCTCTGGTTGACTCTCGAGCCACTCCATTACATCCAGCCATCTCTCGGGATCCAACTGCATGGGATCGAAGGTGGAAACTTCTTGAGGATTCATTCCAGCACCTTGAATTTCAGCTTTTGATTTCAGTTTCCTATCATTGTGGACCTTCTGATGCCTGTTCATGTTTGATGAGCGTGCAAATGTCTTCCCACACACAGGGCACAGGAATGGCTTCTCGCCCGTGTGTGTTCTCTGATGAGTTTGAAGAGTTGACGAGTGTGCAAATGCCTTCCCACACACAGAGCACAAGAATGGCTTCTCGTCCGTGTGTGTTCTCTGATGGTTTTGAAGAGTTGATGATTGTGCAAATATCTTCCCACACACAGGGCACAGGAATGGCTTCTCGCCCGTGTGTGTTCTCTGGTGTCTCTGAAGATGTGATGACCGTGCAAATGTCTTCCCACACACAGGGCACAGGAACGGCTTCTCGCCCGTGTGTGTTCTCTGGTGTCTCTTAAGATGTGATGACCGTGAAAAGGACTTCTCACACACAGAGCAATTGAATGGCTTCTTGCCTCCGTGTGCGTGGGGCTGTGGAGAGCCTCTCTGCTCCATGTGAGCGTAGTAACAGCAGCGGTGTTATTGAGTCAAAAGTACGCTATCGGCCGCAAGGATGTTTAACGTTGAGTTTTGGATTTTGTTAACTGCTAAAACAAGAACGACACTCGCGTCTAACCGATAGGAAAAAAAAACTAGGATATAAAGAGTTAAATAAGGGAAGGCGGGACAAAGGGTGGGGGTAGATTCACAACGAGAATAAGAGAGGGGGAGGAACGAGGTCCGGGGCTGTTTTTGTAGAATATCGGGTCCTGGCTGGTTGCTGTTTCGTCGTTGTCGTTGCTAGATCGTGATTCCGGGGTCGTAAGCAGTGTTACAGGCTACATAAAATAACCCTCTATAGTCTGAGTCTGGAGTCATTAGAATTGTAACGATTCATAATCTCAAGAGCTCATAATGGGTTTGTTCAATTACTAGCAGTCGCCGCCCGCTTCGCGGGCGGTGTGTATATACTTGGTTGGTGGGGAGTTGAAAGTGGCTGGACACAATATACATGTTTTGGTGATTGTTTTATGTTTATTTTTGTGAGATTATATGAATTTTTATGAGACGCTCAATCGACAATATTAAAAAATGCAACTTATTCAATAATAGAATGCAACTCATTGAAATATCTGGCGATACACGATATTCTTCGTGTACACTCCGTCTTCCTCCTCGTCGTCAGGTCCGTCAATAAGCGCCTTGATGTTGGATCTTGCCGTGACTCGCGATAGTGCCACGTACAGTTGGCCGTGCGAGAAGCATGGCGTTGGTAGATATAATCCCAGGTTGTGAACAGTTTGCCCTTGCGCCTTGTTGATGGTCATCGCGAATGCTGGGACAATGGGGAACTGTTTGTGCCGAAGTTGAAATGGGAAGTCCTTCGTGTCCAATTCGCGGCAGATATGGTTGTTCTCAAGCAGCGAGTCCAAGACCAAGTGTGGGTACTCGGATAGCTGCGGGAGGTCGTCAAAGTCCGACAGAGCCATCCCACCTGCCGTGAGGAACTCGTGGAGGCTGTGAAGGGTCTTGAACTTTACCATTTCTTTTATTTTCTTTGATGCTGCTAATCCAGCATAATGCACGGGTATAAGTAGTACTAATCACATACCTGCATATCCCATATCCCCTCCCTTTGATGCTGCTAATCCTGCATAATGCACGGGCATAAGTAGTACTAATCACATACCTGTATTTTCCATAAATATGCTAACTTGCTCTTGATATGCAAATTCTTTTGTCAAGGCGCCCTTTCCCCCCCTTCCAACCCAGCTTATCTATATGCTCCAAGCACGTGTGCTGTTTCATTCAGACGCTGTCGCCTCGACAGACCTGGTTTTCACCTGAGGACGGCGGCTTGCGTTGTGGCCGAAACGTCGTGAGAATTATTTTATTATGTTTAATTTTTTTTATTGTATAACTTCTCTTGTACGTGACTTTAGCGAAAGAACCAAGAAGATTTAGCATATCTTCTTTGTTGGTCAGCTGGCGGTACTGGTACTCGTAATCGCGAGCCAATTCGTCGTAGAATTTATCCCAGAGAGCCTTGGTATCTGCTGGCATGGAATACAGCAGAATGGTAGCGAAGAGTTGAAGAAGCTGGTACGGCATCTGAAAGAGCGAGGCTTCTTCCAGACACGCAACCCATTCGCGATCGCTCTCAAGGTATCCTGCTCGCATGGCTGCTTCCAGCGGTTTGTTTTGTTTAATTTTATTCGTAACGCACCATTCATATGCGCTCCACCATCCACCATGCCCTTGCATCGCAAAGACACAGCTCCGGTGTGCGTCAGCGTGTGCGCCATCCACAGTGACATTGGTCAGAAAATGCACCGTTCCGATCGCACACAGGTTAGCCCCTGCATCCTCCGTCTGTATGTACACACACAGACAGATCCGTTATGGGGCCACCTATTTTTTTCTTATATTAAAATGTATTTTGTTGGTGTTTTGACGTTTACGTATTCCCATTGTGGGTGTTTTACGCATGCATCAGATTTTTGGGTTCCTCACATATGGTATCAGAGGTGTGGGTCACTCCATTTCTCAATCGAACAATAACGGGGATCGTTTGAGTTATGACAGCTTGCAGATAGAAACATTGCATGATCGTATACTAATAATGACAGAATTTGTACCCCAGTGGAGGGCATCCCCCACCCGGCGCTTCTTACCGGTACTGTGATACTTATAAATCCAGACCTCTCCTCCTACTGAACCGTTCACAATACCCTGTGGTAGTACCATAATCATCTCAATAAAGCGATCACTTTCCAATGCCCATTTTGATCCTGGGAGTTACCCGGGTGGTTTTACACTGGACTCATTGTTTTAGCATGTCGCAAATTCCGATATGGCTTGTGCAACGGCCAGAGAGTAACAGCGGTGGGGTCCGGGCTGCAACCTTTTTAGACAGTTTATTACATTTCAAAGTGCATGGGATTGACACTCCAAAACATGATAAATGTACAGCAACGCCAACTGCATCCGTGGCAAAAATGATACGCGGACACATGCTGCATATTACGCAACACATGCCCTTACCAGCAGCAGCATGCACAACATCTGAATTACACAACCGAAGTAGACAGCAAGCCGTCCACGGAGACGTGATCAACGTCAATACATAATAATGGTAATAAGCCGGATAAACCGAAAAGTACCCATTGTACCCATCAAACAGTCAGCTGGGTTGCCCCATGGGGGTATTGACCCATGGGCGAAACTGTAGGGGGCGCTACGCAACTGGCCGTGGTCCCGGCAGGTGAAGCTGCCAGCTCAGTCCGCGAAGACTCACTGTATAGCGACCCCTGCCTACTCGTCAGGTAAAGTTGTTTGGGGACTCCACTAATCGCAGCACGCAGCACCAATTTTTTACATAAATATACGTAATATTAGCGTAACTACCATTCGCACACTTGCATACACACCACACTCACACAGCGCAGGGTCTGCGCCCACAGTGCACTGCAGCACTGCGGCGCAGACCTTGGCAGACCTATGCTATCACACAGCGCTTACCTTCTGTGTGCTTCTGCTTGTTTGGAAATGGACGACTGACTGACTGACGCGTGCTGCCGCCACAAAGCAAGCAGCCCACTTTGAGGCAATTAAATGTAAGGGATAATGAATTAGTCCAATGAGATTGAAGGCAACACCGACATAATTTCTCGAGCGCTGGTTTGATATGTAGGGCGGGGAACTGTGCAGGGCCACTTTGCACACACTTGTTTCGGCCCAATGAAAGATTAAGCACAGTGGTTTCAAGGGAATGGGCGCAATATTGATGGAGCTGCGTACGAAAGAGTAGTCAGTTTTGTCCACTGCATGGGCCGTCGAAGCGAACCCCACCAATAATGAACAGATTTTATTGAAAGTTCTGGAATTGAAAATGTATGTGGCTATCTGATTAGTGGAGGGTTCTTGGTTGCAGCCGCGGACGTTCTTCGTTGGGGAGATATCGCCACCAAAACGCAGTGTTCGGCGGGTGCAACAGCAACACTGTACCTACAGTAGATTTTCCGTTGCGACCATCACTGTGAATATGGTGTTGCGTGAAAGTAGGTGCAATTGTTGACCGAAGAGACGCTGTTGTGCGGCAGGTTTATTTATTTATATTTGTCGAATGAAAGTGAGCTGTGGCTTTTTGCCGGCTGTTTTATTAATTTTTATCGACGAATCAGAGCTAGCTGTTTGGGCGGGTCCGTAAATAAATTAACGTCCAGATACGCACGCAGACGACCAAACCAGCGTAGTTGTTTAAGATAACTCTTTCGAACTCGGCTCTACACACGACTGAAACACGAAGGGGTACGACCCCTTCCACCCGATAGCCTACGGGAGTGACAGCCTCGTTTCTATCGCAGCCTGCACACTCCGGGCTCTGCCACCCAGGGGTCCCTTAGCCCGGCGTTAAGGGAAGACTGGACGACCCGTCCCAGCCAGGGTACTGGAGCTCACCTCTGGTCCGCTACAACCCGGCTCTGGCTAGAGCTGGGGGAGGGTCCCAGAGTGTCTGAGCTCACCTCGGGTCCGCTACAACCCGGCTCTAACAAGAGCCTCAGTTGAGGGTCCCCGGGTGCTGTTCCAGTCTTCAGGTCTTCGGATGTCCTCAGGCTTGAGTTGGTGAACACTGCCCGGTCCGTCCAGAGGGCCGGCCTTTTATCCCCAGGTCGGGATCACCCCTTCCCTCCTGACCCCCCCCCCCGTCCCAGAACCTTCTGAAAGATCTTAATGGGCCTTAGGGACGAGTGGGGGGTCAGGGGTGTTAGTCTCCGGTCACGGTGGGGGGCCGGGGGTTTAACCTTTGGTCGACCCCTACGCACCTCACTCTCTCTCGCCTGCTCCCTGTTGACCAGTGCCCGTGGTGGCAGGTCAGCTTACAGCGCCTTGTTATGGCGCTTACGCACAACTTCGTGACGAACGCTGCACGTTCCGTCGCTTTCATGCAGGGGGCGCTGCAAACCTACGTGCCCCCTGCATGAACGACGGAGGGGCAGGGACAGACGTTCGATCGCGTTGGAATCTATCTGCAGACGGCGGTCTTATCGCACGGCCAGCTCTGTGTCGCCTCATCTCGATCCCGCGATCCCAAACAGGTGAAAGTCCGCATCAAACTGAACTCCCAGCAAGGCGATCTACTTCACGACGAGAGAAAATTCACACGAAATATCGTTTTCAATGAATAAGCTTTTAATGAAGTACATTTATGTAATTCAAAACATAATGCAATTCAAAGTTGTTTCATTTTCAAACTTCAAAACGGAGCATCGGGAGCTTGCGTGGATGCGTCGCTCGTGTGCAATTTTTTTCGTCACTTTACAATCAGCAAGGACCATTTCTCGTCCTAATTCGACAAAATGTATGTCAACACATAACACAAAATTATAATTCGTGTTGTAGAGAATGTTCCTCCTTTTCGTGTAACTTTTAATTGGTATGCCTTGTAACTGATTAATGATCCGAGCGTGCTCACTATTTAAAAGACAATGAGTTGCTCCAGAGGCAGACGCTTCCTGAAAACACAAAAGTACCCTTTGACCTGTATCACAAAAACAATGAGTCTCACCCGAGTGATCTGTACAGGTTACTTGCAAAACACAAACTTTGTCCTAACATCACTTATTCAATGTTTGACCCTTATAGACAAAATGTTACATGTGCGCACACCATCAGACAAGTAATCATTCTAAATTATTGACAATCATTTTAACTAATACTATTGCGCCATTCAAAACGAATGCTGGTGTCTGGGTCAAAATTGAGCAAATTAGAAACATTACCTATAAACTTCACAACCAAGGTGCCACATCAACCATCGCCCTCTACTGACGGGCTCTTGTCTACATGCAGGCCGGTGCAGGGCCACCACCTTGTGCCACACAGGGGCAGCTGCTACTTGGGGGTGCTCTTCGAGTGTTTGAAACGAGATACGATACAAAACTCCGAGTTGCCGAGGCGATTAAGTAAGCACCATATAAATGCAATTTATAACAGTGAATGCTTGGGAGCTTATTGGCTCTCGCTCCTAGTTAGAAATCTACCCAACACACAGGCCCACAAAGACTGGCCGCTCTTACCCTGCAGGTTGAACCTAGGAACCGAGTGTTCAACTTCACATTCTTGTCATTAAAAGCCGGTGACAAAGGTGCATCTATTGGAGCGACATCGTCTCAAGCTTACACATCTACCGGGTCTCCATTTGACTTTGTATTGTCTCGGAGGAAGTCCACCCACACCTCCACTTCCACAAACTGCTGGGAGTTGCCTCGCTCTGCCTCAGTCAGAATTCTCCTCCTGCTTCACGTTGCCTCCATCGATGTGAAGGTCCGATTTTGGAATTGAATCTTCATCTTCACATTTTACCTTCACTTCTTCAATCTTCACCATCACTTCTTCACTCTTCACCATCACTTCTTCAATCTTCACCATCACTTCTTCACTCTTCACCATCACTTCTTCACATTTCACCTTCACCTCCTCATATTTCACCTCGATACCTTTAAAAGTGTTCGAGCTCGGATTTTCTTCCGGTTCTTGTTTCATGAGGGATGGGCTCATTGCAGCACTTTGACTTTCACAAGCTGATTTCAGACTCCACTCCTGGTGGATCTTCTGATGCTTGTGAGTTCTCTGGTGTTTTTGAAGATGTGGTGACTGTACAAACGCCTTCCCACACACACTGCACTTGAATGGTTTCTCTCCCGTATGTGTTCTCTGGTGTACATGAAGATTTGATGACTGTGCAAAATCCTTCTCACACACACCGCACTTGAAGGGTTTCTCTCCCGTGTGTGTTCTCTGGTGTACATGAAAATTTGATGACTGTGCAAAATCCTTCTCACACACACCGCACTTGAAGGGTTTCTCTCCCGTGTGGGTTCTCTGGTGTTCTACAAGAGTAGATGACTGTGCAAACGCCTTCCCACACACACTGCACTTGAAGGGTTTCTCTCCTGTGTGAGTTCTCTGGTGCCGTGTCAAATTTCCAGGATTATTCGTGCTGTATGCACACCAGTCGCATTGCCGCCTTTTTGCACCGAGCTGCGCTGAGTGCCTTTGCTCCATCAGACCAAATCTGCAGAGGAAGCGGCAGCTGCAGACAGAAAAAAAAGAAAATCCACACCTTGTACACGTCAGTATCGAGGCACAGCGGAATGCATATATACACAGTCACACGTGACTTACACACCAATACGTATTCATAGATTCATGATATAGTTGTAAAAGTGTCCCAAATTCATCACACGGGCTGTTATGGCACACAATGAGAGGGCAAATGGTTATAAACATGCCTGGAAGCCCTCGTATCTTCAAAATGAATGTTAACCCAAAACTCCGAGCACACAATTTTGGGTGTCTGACTTTAAAAGGAATATTTATGAAAGCTAAATTCAGCTGACATAGAAAAGGATGTTGAAAATAATACTATTTGTGTTATGCACAAATGCATAAATTAATGTTCAATCGCAACTAAGAGGTGTAAAGCCAGGCACAGATGTCCTTGATTGCTGTGATGAACAGTTCCGACTTCAGCTGCACGTGTGCTGTGATAACTTCCTGACTCCATTTTTACAAAGAGTTCCAGAGGAAAACAAAAAAACTATTGTTTTTATATAACCCCCGTGCTCAATAGAGTTAATTGACTTTACTGCAAATACAAACTTGACACTGTCACACACTCAGAGGCGGAGCCAGGAATTTCAGGTAGAGGGGGCAACCCCTCCAGCAATGAAAAATCGTAGGAGTTGTTATTAAGTAAGGACTTGTCCCTTGATTTTTATTTCACGCGTGTGATCGGCATCGCGCTCGCTGAAGTCGTGTACTGGATATGCAACTGCGCACAATTCTGCAAGTTGATTGTAACAGCTTTGCCGTTACTTATTGCCAATTATGGACACGGACTGTTGTCCTATCATCTCATAGAGTCCCTAGCACGTAATAATATTCCACACGGTGGCAGTGGGGGTCGCAAAATGCTGATTCATCTATATATATATAAAAAGGAAATTTGTGAATGTGACTGTTCTAAATGTTTAGCATACTTCCCGACATACAACAAACTTGAAATTTGTCACGTGGGTAGTTTCCAAACTGTACACAATGCAAAAAGTATAAAAATAGGCTTTTATATATTTTGGGGGGGGGCGCAATTATGGATATCTATATATAAAAGGGAAATTTGTGAATGTGTGTCTGTTCGAAATGTTCAGCATACTTCCCGACATGCAACAAAATTGAAATTTGGCATGTGGGTAGCTTCCAGACTGGACACAATGCAAAAAGTATAAAAATAGACTTTTGTATTTTGGGGGGGGGGGGGGGCGCAATAATGCATATATTTTGCACGCAAGTGAGCGGTGATGTCATATCGGTGATGTCACCCACATGCGGCAGCGTTACGCAGTGTACCTGCTAACGTCACGCATCCCCCCCCCAACACTCCGCGTAGGCCGTGTTTTAATCCAAGATAAGAATCCAAGTCCCGGGCGAAGCCGGGTAGTAAAGCTAGTCTATATATAAAAGGGAAATGTGTGGATATGTGTTTGTGACTGTTCGAAATGTTTAGCATACTTCCCAAAATGCAACACACTTGAAATTTGTCATGTGGGTAGGTTCCATACTGTACACAATGAAAAAAGTATAAAAATAGACGTTTGTATTTGGGGGGGGGGGGGGGGGGGGGAAATGACTATGAAGTGTGTGGCGTCAACCCGCAACACACCTGAGTTAAGCGCTCTGCAATGCTTACCCCTACCATATGGCTCTTCGTGCGCCGTACTTCTCGAGCTGTTAACAGCGTGCTGGGAGATTTTAGGTGGCGCGTCGCTCCTGGACGATGAAGTCATTCGCTTCTCGGAGTTTCAATACATATCCGTGTGATGAACAGGTACAACTGCTATCTTAAATATGAAGCAGAAATTACATCTGTTTGTTTGTGTGAAGCACCAAAAACTCTCCAACGCTGAGCTCTAGCATCATTAAATTTGCACAACTTATGCTGTCTGGAATGTCTAAGTGAACGTGACTATTTTCAGCTTGCCACGTCATTCCCTTCCCGAGTTGCAAAATCGACCTTACGTCGAAGTGGGTTAAGGTTGAATTTCCTGCAGTGAAAAACATCCGATTTAGTTAAACTGATTTGTTTAGGCTTTTTTCTTTCTTGCAAGCATACATTTTTTTCAGGATTTTACAATGAAATAAAAGGGAATATGAAATTAATCCAAGACAAGAATCCAAGTCCCGGGCGAAGCCACGTAGTGAAGCATGTTACTAATAAACCCCAATGATCCCATCGAAATTAGTGATTTCGATCGGACCATTGGGGGGGCACGTGCCACTCCACCCCCACTTCCTCCACCACTGTCACGCACTGGCATAGTTCACAGGTGGTGGTGTGTCCAGACCCACGCCTGGCCACAATCACCTGCTCAGTATTAATGCTTCCTCACTCCACCAAGTAAATAATTGAGGATCAATCAACACAGCCGAGGCTGCGTGTCTCTCTCTCTGTGGTCATGGGGATTTCCCTCCGGATCCCCCGGTTTACCCGCCACGCGTCCAGAGTGAACACCGCCACGCGTCCAGAGTGAACACCGCCACGCGTCCAGAGTGAACACCGCCACGCGTCCAGAGTGAACACCGCCACGCGTCCAGAGTGAACACCGCCACGCGTCCAGAGTGAACACCGCCACGCGTCCAGAGTGAACACCGCCACGCGTCGAAAGTGAACACCGCCACGCGTCTAGAGTGAACACCGCCACGCGTCTAGAGTGAACACCGCCACGCGTCTAGAGTGACCACCGCAACGCTGTTGACAAGCCCCACCTTGTTGTTATTGTTGTTGTGGGCAGGTCGCTTCTGAAAACAAGAGCGGTACAGCAGCTGAAGCGGGCGTGGCCTGGTAAAAAATGAAAAAAAACTGTGAATATTTAAAATAAAACAAAGTTACAAAGTAGCGAGCCAGGTGAAGAGAAATTAAAACGTAAGCAAGATACTCTTTGGTTCTTTCAGTAAAGTAATGTATAAAAAAATAATAATAGCATACGACATTTCGATTGCAACACAAGCAATCATCATTAGGTACAAATGAAAGAGGAAAAAAACCTAGTAAACTCATAAATGTATTGCAATACAACACCGAGAGTCGGCTAACATAACAGTCAACACCCCACCCGGTTGATTACGTTCTTCCAAAGATTTCTCAATTTGAGAGAGATGAAACACCGACACGGAGACACATGAACAGAGAGAGATGACACACACACATAGACACACCGAGAGAGACACACACACATAGACACACAGAGAGAGATGACACAGAGACACACAGAGAGAGATGACAGAGAGACAGAGAGAGACACACATAGGCACACAGAGAAACAATGCTTCTGTGTCGAGGTCTTAAATAGAGAGGGGGGGGGGTAGAGAGAGAGGGGGGGGTAGAGAAATTAGCATGTCAATGCAAGGCCGTAGCCATGGAGTCAACATTGGGGGGGGATCAAATCTTACAGGGGGTCAAGGGTCCCCCACTAGAAAAATATCTATATTTGAAAACTCATTTCCTGCCATTTCCTCCCTAAAATATTTTTAAAAATTCACTAACACATGGGATGGAATTTTTTTTATTTGATACAATAATGTGTAATAGTATATTGTATTACATTGCTGTGTTTTTTTATTAACCTTTTCTTGTTTCATAGTATGTAATGGCAGAGATTAGGGATTCATAAAGTACAACGCAATCACATAAACATAAATCTATGTATTGTTATATGAAGACAAGTCCAGATTTCGTGGCCAAGGTTTAGCAAATTGTTGTTTTTATTAACATAGCATCGCAATTATTACTTTTAAAGAAGATTTTTATAGCAATAAATTGGAGGGGCATATTTGATTATTAGAATTATTATAATATATAATAATTATTCTAACATATTATAATTATGGCCTTGTGTCAATGAGATATTTGGAGGTTTGGTGACTGCAGTAGAGGACACAGAGAGAGCACACTTAATCAAACAAACTTCGTAAAATTTGGAAATGTAATGCAATGCAACACAGAGAGTCGGTCAACACACAATGAACGCATAGCCTGGGAGATTACGTTCTTCCACAGATTGCTAAACTAAGCGAGAGAATTGAAGCAAACGCGATCAGGCGAGGGCAGGAGGCAAGGCCCGCGTTGTAAAGTTCCAACCTGGACATCGCTTCCATGCTCGCTGCTACTCAATTGACATCCCTACGAGAGTGAGGCTCTACCTCGGTAAACAACAACAACCACAATCACCACCACAACCACCACCACTACAACCACCACAACAACCACCACAACAACCACCACAACAACCACCACCACAACCACCACCACAACCACCACCACAACCACCACCACAACCACCACAACCACCACCACTACCACATCCACCATCACCACAACCATCACCACAACCACCACCACAACCGCGATGAGAATTTCTCACCTCGGATTTCAGTTCACGCGCGGAGATGCAACAGCCACGCGGCAGCAGGCCGTGACGTCACTTCTTGGGTACAAAACACTCCCCTTCCGCAATGAGCGGGTCTTAACTTGAATAAATTATGTTAATGAGTCCAGCCCATACGAGTTCAAGTTCAAGTTCATTTATTAGGTATAGCCCTGTGAGCCATTCAGCTCTTGAATCGGGTGCAACCGCAGCAAACAAAAAACAAAAACATGAACAAAAAAACATCTTAAAGTGAATATGTGACTAAGTGCAAACAGAAAATCCAAGAAAAGACAGCAAAATATTGCAGAAAAAACACCGTACACCAACGCTGTGTGCAAAAATCCCAGTGGGATGCAAGTCAAACAACAACAACAACCACAAGACAGCTTAAATTAAGGCCATCAGTCTAACTCTGTACTACAACAAACAAACATGGCTAAACCAATACACTTTTCGAAATCACCAAAATAAAGCCATGAAAGCAATGAAAAAGCAATCATAGGAACTGTGACAGAATTTTCACAATAAATGGCATAAACAACATGTACTACCAAAACCCTGCAGCCATAGCTGGCTGCATGAGTCACTCCATCTTTAAGATCAGCACACTAAATCAAAACACAGGTCATACTTTGTAGCGATCATCCGGAGCGAAACATTTTACTTTAGGTCACTGAATAGCACTGGCAGCTAGGGGTGTACAACTCCTCTAGAGCAGTTTTGAGTGAAGATCTCATAGGTAGTGACTCAAGTTTCAATTTATTGGCAACAGCATTCCAGACCCTGGGGGCATCAATAGCAAAGGCCCTTCCTCCAGTATATGTACGGCAATAGGGAATATTAAGCTGGTAAATGAGTGTAGACCTTAGGTCAAATTTGTTCTTTGAAACAGAGATGAGATCCAGTAGGTAATCTGCAGATTCTTTTGCAAGTACATCATGAATAAATAAGATCTGGTGCACAAGCCGTCGAACATTCAGAGATGTTAAGTTTGACCCAATGTAGAGGTCACAGTGGTGAGTCCTATATGGGCAGTTCAATGCAAATCTTAAGGCCGAGTGATACATTGAGTCAAGCTTCTTCAGTACAGTACTTGGGGCTGATTTATAAACAATGTCACAGTAATCAAGTAGAGGCAGTATGGTAGCTTTAATCAATTCCAAACGGAACATAGGGGGGAAGCAGTGCTTGTGTCGATATAGAAAACCAATTTTAATTTTTGTCTTTTTCCCAATATAATCAATGTGATCTTCAAAATTCAGTTTTGAATCCAGGATGATCCCAAGATACTTATAGATCTTAACTTGCTCTATTTGATCATTATTTAAGGAATGTAATTTGGGGAAAATAACTTCCCGCTTTAGTCCTGGTGAGAAGCATAGCACCTTGGTTTTGGCAGGATTTGGCAGGATTTAGGACTAGTTTAAGAGCAACTAGCTGATGTTGTAGTTTGTTGAAATCAAAAGCTGAAATTCAAGGTGCTGCAATGAGTCCTGAAGAAGTTTCCACCTTCGATCCCATGCAGTTGGATCCCGAGAGATGGCTGGATGTAATGGAGTGGCTCGAGAGTCAACCAGAGAGCTCGGAGTGACTGAAAAAATATTATGTCATGTGGCTATACCTATTAAGCCGTATCGAGTACTTTTGTGTGTAATTTTAGTTTTACAGTTTTTTTTAGAGTTTAATGACGTGCACAGTGGTGGTTTGTAATGTTATCGGATTACTTGCCGAAGTGGTGTGAAGAGCACTGGTTGTGAGAGGGTTCAATTGTAGTCGTTAAGTGTTCCTGTTGAGCTAAAGTTGGAATGCGTCTGTAGGTACATCTTTACTCAACATTTTAAACGGTTTTTTTTCAAGTATATAGCTTTTTTTGATTGGTATTAATCGGCTTTAGATAGCCGGTTTTCAGGATGTACATTGATGACGCGTTCGTTGGATATATGGCCTTGACTTCAACATAGACGCACAGTGAACAAATGTGGTGAACTAATAAGGAAATCATGGGGAATTATATTTTAACGCTTTGGTATTCCTGGAACGGAAATAGTTTGCATTGTACTGGAGCATAGGACGTAATAAATATTCCCTTCGAGTTTTGATGTAAAAATGATTGCAGATGAATAAAAACGTATTTTTAACAAATGTTTGTCCGGTCTTTATTTTATAATGTTCCTAGAAAAAACATGTTAAGAGAATTTCAGGTGGAGGATCTCCGTCACACAAGTGTGCCCTTAACTGGCAGCATCTTGGCTGTCTACCCGATTAACACGTGTTCCTTGAGGGGAAAGGTCCCCGTAGTTAATCCTTCATCAACGTACCAGTCCCTAATCCCTAAGTATGTCGGGGATAAACTGTACTCTATAACATGTAAACTAATACTATAAACGATAACACTAAACTTTAAACGATTATAAACTAGTGTATTAGTAGGTATTATAATATCATTAGAAGCATTAGAGTCGTATAAGAATCGCTAATATGTATGTATAGTGTACATGCAAGGATCGGATACAATTATTACAATTACAACATGGTCATATTACAATCACGATTTTCACTGCTATATGTAATCGAATAACAAAAGACGGAATATATTTGTATAAATACACGCACAGAATCATAAACTCATGAGATTATGAATCGTTACAATTATTATAAGAATCACAAATTGTGACAAAAACTAAATCCCACAATCAAAACACCACGCTCACGTGACAAATTCTTAAACAAACTGCAACACTCAAGTGACAGAACTCAACAAAAAAACGCCCAATAAAAAGAACAACATCAATGGCCAAATCCTAAAAACAGACAACACACGCACGTTAGTAGCTGTTAGAAGAAAACAACACCTAGCACCTTCAACTAAACACATTATACAGCCCCAAACAGCCAACTCGTAAATGGGGCGGTATATGACAGCCTTCGCTGCTGTCGACGGGGCCAAGCAGCGAGTGTTTAACTCCATTGTTTCAGAATCCGTGTCATCACACGGTCACAGTGCCTTAGCCAAACTACATCTCCCCAACAAGGCAACCATCACTATGCTGTGTATTTTAGCACTATATTTACGGACGCACTTGAAGATAACAATTCGTCTAGAAAAGGCATGCGACTTGTTCTACCAACATGATTTCAATTTATATCCGAAAGTTCATTCATGAGCAGTATTCACTATGCCCCGATGGCACTAACCTACACACAGTTATGATTAATCAAAGTAAACATTAGTCGCTCATCCCAGCTCAAACATGATCATACCAATTATTTCCAAATCCGTGTCGGGTCCCACGAGAATAGGGCACGTCCACAAACTCTCAAATTGTAAACTCACATGGCATACTCTAACATTATAAACTCTAACAATATAACCTTTAAACTATGAGCTATACATTGTAACGCTTTAAAATAACACTACAAACAAGTGTTATAGTTAACTATGATGTTGTGAACTCTAACAATGTAAGCTATGAGCGATACATTATAACGCTATAAAATAACATCATAAGCTAGTATTACAGATTAGAACACCGTACATTGAATTGTGATATTCGAATCTCATTCGAATTCTTAGCTTCACACTCGTGAGTATGTAACATGTATGTATGTAATATGCATGAATGTAATGTCTGTATGTAACATGTATGCATGTAATATGGACGTGCGAACCAAGGGTGGGATATGTGAAACGGAAGGTGCAGGATCAGGATGGGATTACAATTATTTGAATAACATTTTGGTGGTATTAATATCAAGCTGTCCACTAATGGATGAATGTTCCATCAAAATGGAATCAAATAACAATATTCAGTATGAATATGTAAAATAATCGCACAAACCCAATATTAGCCCGTGAAATAATGAATCATTACAATTGTAATGACTCCGTACTCAGACTGCAGAGGGTTATTTTATTTAGCCTTTAACGCGGTTTCAGACCCCAGGCGTCACGATATAGCAACGACGACGACGAGACAGCAACCAGCCAACACAGCCCCAAACCTCGTTCCTCCCCCTCTCTCATTCTCGGCGTGAACCTCCGCCCACACTTGGTCTCGCCTTCCCTTCTCGAACTCTATCTTGTTGTCACCACTTGTCCCTTAGTTGATGCACTGTCTTTACATCACCCACCTCTATGACCTCTACCTGACCCCGCCATGGGCAGAGCAACTTGGGGGACATACCCGGTGGCACCTGTAGGCAATACACCATGCCCTGTCCCCCACTGCCCATGGAAGCACGTGTTCTCGCCGGCCCGTGTTCTTTTCATTGGCGGCTTGCGCTCTGGTGGGGAAAGGTCCTCGTTATGAATCGTTTCGCAACGTTCAGGTCCAGAATACCGAAGTATACCGGGAATCACCTGTACTTAAAACATGTAAACTGATAACACTATAAACAATAACACTAAACATTAAACGACAACAAAAATATCAACTGGTTTTATAATTTATAGCACCATAAACGGAGGTACGGTATTTAAATCTCATTATAAGTATTAAAATCGCACTCTACAGATATGTATGTAAATTATCTGTTCAATCGAACCGGGGGTCTAGATGTGTGAACTGTGGGGGGTACAGGGCAAGAATCATATTAAAATTTTTGAATAACAATATGGCCGTATTAGCATTTTAATGGGTTTTAATGTTTGTTACGTGCAAATGCAAATCGTTAGTCGTAAATGCGAGGGAGGGGTTAAGAGGTGCACGTATAATCCAGTGTTGTGTTTAGAATGCGTCTAGACAAGGAAGGTGACTTGTTCTACACGGGCAGCCAAAATGATTACAATTTCTGTCATCAAACAGTGTGAGTTCATTCATGAGCAGTATTCGCTGAGCCATGATGACATTAACCTACATACAGTTATGGTTAAACAAAGTAATATTTAGTCACTTAATTCTCAGTTCAGACGTGATCATCGCAATCATTTCCAAAGACGTGTGCGGTCCCGCGAGAGCAGTGATAGGCCACAAACAGCCGGGCAGCGTAAGCAGCAGAATCAGAAGTAGCAGCGTTGCCCTCGAAATGTGTTGTTGCTGTTGTTGTTGCTGCTGTAGTTGCTTCTTTTGAATTTATACACACAGGGAGGTGGTGGTCCGTGATGGGATGACGCCTTTGATTAAAGCCTCGGATCAAACTCACCCGTTTGACGCCCTTGATCGTCGCATTTGATCAACTCTGATATTGTAGACTCTCACATGTTAAGCTCTATCATAGTGAAACATAATATTATAACCTATGAACTACAACCTATCCATTGTAACGCTGTAAAAGAATATTACCCATTGGGTTTCACTCCCTCTTCGAGAAGGACGCTCTCTTCCTTTTCTAAAGTTACTTGCTAATTTCTCACGTGAACATCACTAACCCCGGCCACTTCTTTATGACCCGAGGTCTACACCCATTTCAAACCTTTTAAAACAGTCTGCCTCAGCCGCAGACCATGCTTTTCCACATGACGGACGCTTGTGTTGCGCCTGAAACGTCGTGATTATTAAATGCCTAGAACCAAAGAGTATATAATATTATAAACTATGAACTACAACCTATCCATTTTAACTCTGTAAAATACTATTAATTGTTATAGTGTATAATCACGTAAATTGAGGTATGGGATTATAATCGAGGACAATGGATGGCATGGGGAACTTGTTTTTCCAGCGCTAATCCCATTTATTCAAAATATGCGCACAATTACACACTGAGATGCACTTACAAATTCATGCATGAAGCAAACAGGGCACATTACCCTTCGGTATGTTAATATACAAGCGGATTGTACCTTCCAAAATTAACAATCGAATGCAAATATCCTGAAAGACAAAGGATTGGATCCTCGGGGCGGAGTTATAAGGCGGCTCAGAAGCAGAGCTCAATGTCATTTCGAGAGGGAACTTGATGAGGTTGGACGCTCGACTCGTCCCTCTGCTGATCGCCCTTCAACCGCGAGACAACGCAGCCTGGCGAGCACAATTGCTGTGTTGACAGTTAGGCGACTTTGCGTCGGGAGAGTTCGTGGCGACATCTTCAAACGGGTTCCAGACATCGATATACCGTGAATCTCCAAGTAAGTGTCTATTTTCGCGATTAAACTATTGAACGTGTTCGCCGTCACATTAGCGATATTTTTTTGCATCTCGGTTAGACGCGAGTGTCGTTCTTGTTTTAGCAGTTAACAAAATCTAAAACTCAACGCTTAACATCCTTGCGGCCGATAGCGTACTTTTGACTCAATAACACCGCTCACATGGAGCAGAGACGCTCTCCACAGCCCCACGCACACGGAGGCAAGAAGCCATTCAATTGCTCTGTGTGTGGGAAGTCCGTTTCATGGCCATCACATCTTCAGAGACACCAGAGAACACACACGGGTGAGAAGCCATTCCTGTGCCCTGTGTGTGGGAAGACATTTGCACACTCATCACATCTTCATAGTCACCAGAGAACACACACGGGCGAGAAGCCATTCCTGTGCCCTGTGTGTGGGAAGACATTTGCACACTCATCACTTCTTCAGATTCATCAGAGAACACACACGGGCGAGAAGCCATTCCTGTGCCCTGTGTGTGGGAAGACATTTGCAAAGTCATCACATCTTCAGATTCATCAGAGAACACACACGGGCGAGAAGCCATTCCTGTGCCCTGTGTGTGGTAAGACATTTGCAAAGTCATCACATCTTCAGAGTCACCAGAGAACACACACGGGCGAGAAGCCATTCCTGTGCCCTGTGTGTGGGAAGACATTTGCACACTCATCACATCTTCAGAGTCACCAGAGAACACACACGGGCGAGAAGCCATTCCTGTGCCCTGTGTGTGGGAAGGCATTTGCACGCTCATCAAACATGAACCGGCATCAGAAGGTCCACAATGATAGGAAACTGAAATCAAAAGCTGAAATTCGAGGTGCTGGAATGAATCCTGAAGAAGTTTCCACCTTCGATCCCATGCAGTTGGATCCCGAGAGATGGCTGGATGTAATGGAGTGGCTCGAGAGTCAACCAGAGAGCTCGGGGTGACTGAAAAAATATTACGTCATGTGGTTATACCTATTAAGACGTATCGAGTACTTTTGTGTGTAATTTTAGCCATTTTAGTTTTACAGTTTGTGAGAGTTTAATGACGTGCCCAGTGGTGGTTTGTAATGTTATCGCATTACTTGCCGAAGTGGTGTGATGAGCACTGGTTGTGAGAGGGTTCAATTGTAGTCGTTAAGTGTTCCAGTTGAGCTAAAGTTGGAATGCGTCTGTAGGTATATCTTTACTCAACATTTTAAACGTTTTTTTCGTCGAAGAAATAGCATTTTTTGATTGGTATTAATCGACTTTAGATAGCCGATTTCAGGATGTACATTGATGATGCGTTCGTTGGATATATGGCCTTGACTGCAACATAGACGCACAGTGAACAAATGTGGTGAACTAATAAGGAAATGATGGGGAATGATACTTTAACGCTTTGGTATTCCTGGAACGTAAATGGTTTGCATTGTCCTGGAAATGTGTGAACATAGGACATAATAAATATTCCCTTCGAGTTTTGACGTTAAATGATTGCAGATGAATAAAAACTTATTTTTAACAAATGTTTTTCCGTTCTTGATTTTCTAATGTTCCTAGCAAAAACATGTTAAGATAATTTCAGGTGGAGGATCTCCGTCACACAAGTGTGCAGCATCTTGGCTGTCTACGCGATTAAACTCGTGTTCCTTGAGGGGAAAGGTCCCCGTAGTTAATCGCTCATCAACGTACCAGTCCCTAATTCCCGAAGTATGTCGGGGATAAAATGTACTCTATAATATGTCAACTGTAATACTATAAACGATAACACTCAACATTAAACGATTATAAACTAGTGTTTTAATTTATAACCATATAAACGGAGATAAGGTATTATAATATCATTAGAAGCATTAGAATCACAGTGTGGTCGTATAAGAATCACGCACAAACCCATTCTTAACTCATGAGATTCTGAATCTTTACGATTTTATAACAATCACAAATTGTAACAAAGCGAAATTCCAACAAGCAAAACACCACGCTCACATGACGTATTCTTAAACAAATTGCAACACTCAAGTGACAGAACTCAACATAAAAACGCCGCAATTAAAAGAACAACATCAGTAGACAAATCCTAAAAACAGACAACACACGCACGTTAGTAGCGGTTAGAAGAAAACACCTAGCACCTTCAACTATACACATTTTACATCCAACTCGTAAATGGGGCGGTATACGACAGCCTTCGCTGCTGTCGACGGGGCCAAGCAGCGAGTGTTTAACTCCATTGTTTCAGAATCCGTATCATCACCCGGTCACAGTGCCTTAGCCAAACTACATCTCCCCAACAAGGCAACCTTCACTATGCTGTATATTTTAGCAGTATATTTACGGACGCACTTGAAGATAACAATTCGTCTAGAAAAGACAGGCGACTTGTTCTACCAACATGATTTCAATTTATATCCGAAAGAAGTATGAGTTCATTCATGAGTAGTATTCACTAAGCACCGATTACACTAACATACACACAGTCATGATTAAACAAAGTAAACATTAGTCGCTCATCCCAGCTCAGACATGATCATAGCAATTATTTCCAAATCCGTGTCGGGTCCCACGAGAACAGGGCACGTTCACAAACTCTCAGATTTTAAACTCACATTGCATACTCTAACATTATAAACTCTAACAATATAACCTTTAAACTATGAGCGACACATTGTAACGCTTTAAAATAACACTAGAAACTAGTGTTATAGTAACCGATAATGTTGTGAAATCTAACAATTTACGCTATGAGCGATACATTATAACACTATAAAATAACATCATAAACTAGTGTTACATATTAGAACAAATTGAAGTGTAATATTCGAATCTCATTCGAATTCTTAGCTTCACACCGTGGTCCTCTAAGAATCACACTATGCTCGTGAGTATGTAACATGTCTGTATGTAATATGTATGCATTAGATAAGTCTGTGTAGTATGTATGCATGTAACATGTATGTATGTAATATGGACGTGCGAACCAAGGGTGGAATATGTGAAACGGAAGGTGCAGGATCAGGATGGGATTAAAATTATTTGAATAACACTTTGGTGGTATTAGGATTAAGCTGTCCACTGCTGGATGAATGTTCCATCTCAATGGCATGAAATAGCAATATTCAGTATGTATGTATAAAATAATCGCACAAACCCAACATAAGCCCGTGCAATTATAAATCGTTACAATTGTAATGACTCGTTTGATAAGAGTATTTAATCAAAGTTTGTTAACCCACGGAACACCACTGGAACTGAAGCATATTCAGCAGCAACAGCAGCAACAGCAGCAGCAACAGCAGCAGCAGCAGTAGCAACAGCAGCAGCAACAGCAGCAGCAACAGCAGCAGCAGTAGCAACAGCAACAGCAGCATCAGCAGCAGCAACAACAGCAACAGCAGCAGCAGTAGCAACAGCAGCAGCAGCAGCAACAGCAGCAGCAGCAACAGCAGCAGCATCACCTTCAGAGATGCTGCGTCCCGCGGCACCATCCAGGCGAGGAAAGGAAGAGCAGAGCCCGAATCGACGGCCGCCACCCGAACATCGGCAGCTGTAGATAGCGTGATTCTAATAGGACCACGTGTATTAATGCTACCCCTATCCCCTCCCTATGTAGTTTATACTTTAGCTTTTTACGTTTTTGTTTAGTTACTGCAGCTACATACTATTAACATTCCTTCCCTTTATTAATGCTACCCCTATCCCCTCCCTTTGATGCTGCTAATCCTGCATAATGCATGGGCATTATGCATGATTAGCATTTCACAAATAGCACTAATCACATCCCTGCATTTCCCATAAATATGCTAAATTCCTCTTGATATGCAGATTATTTTGCCAATGCGCATCCCCCCCCCTTCCAACCCAGCTTAAATAGACGCTCCAAGCGTGGTGGTTTTTATTTTAGACGCTGTCGCCTCGACAGACCTGGTCTTCACCTGAGGATGGCTGCTTGTGTTGTGGCCGAAACGTCGTGAGAATAATTTTATTTTATTATGTTTATTTTTATTATTTTATTACTTCCCTTCTACGTGACTTGTCATTATACTCATTTTGATGCTATTCTAAACCGAGCACCTCCCAGTTTGCATTTACGACTCCCAATGCGCATCTACATCCTGATCCTGCACCTTCCGCTTCACATATCCCACCATTTTTTGGCACGTCCATATTACATACATACATGTTACATGCATACATGTTACATACATACATGTTACTTTAACGCGTTGGTATTCCTGGAACGGATATGGTTTGCATTGTACTGTAACTGTTTGAACATCGGACTTAATACATATGCGGTTGGAGTTTTAACATAAAAATGATTGCAGATTAATAAAAACGTATTTTAACAAATGTTTGTCCGTTTATTTATTTTACAATGTTCATAGCAAAAACGTTTTTTAAGCGAGTTTCAGGTGGAGGATCTTCGTCACACAAATCTGCCCTTAACCGGCAGCATCTTGGCTCTCTCTCCATTAACATGTGTCCCTGGAGGGGAAAGGTCCCCATTATAAATCTATTCGCAACGTTACGGTCCCAAATCATCAAGCATGACATGTGAACTGTAACACTATCAACGATAACAAAAATAATTTAAATACTATAATCTATTAACTAGTATCATCATTTATAACACCAAAAACATAGGTACGGTATTATTAGTTTTGAACAAAAGAAACGGAGGTTCGTGATGAAAATAGCATAATAATAATTATAATCGCACTGTGATAATGTTAGAATCACACTGTGGCCATATGCATGTTAAGTGAATGCGAACCGGGGGTAGGATTTGCAAGATTTGAATCTCATTACAATTATTAAAATCCCACTGTAGTCGTATTAGAATCAAACTGTACACTGTTGGATGAATGTCATGTTAATTTAATCGAATAGCTATATACGGTACTAGCTGTACTACCCGGCTTCGCCCGGGACTTGTATCCACCACGCCCGGCCGCCTTTGTCTCCCCAGTGGCGATGTGAATACGCCACACCAGTTACTCGTTTTGAGGCAGAGTCCCTCCCTCGCCACTCTCCCTCCCTCGCCACTCTGCCTCCCTCACCACTCTGTAGAGGACGTGAAATTTGTATGAATTTACCTCAGAGTGGCGTGGTGGGTGTCGAGGCCTAGCACCGTGCAGAGCCTCCCGCTTCACCTGATTTTCCCACCCGGCTGACGCTGGGTACGGGTGCCGGTCCCCCCTCCCCCGCGCTACAATAATACTGTGTAATCGCTATAATTTAATAATCGACCGACCCTGTAATAGTAATAGCACACATTGTGGTGGGGGGGGAGTGAATTTACCTCAGAGTCGCGTGTTAATGCGTGCACCTATTTTTAACGGGAATTAAAAATGGCGTCCACCCCGCGGCCCGTCGCTACCCGTTGCCAGGGGCAACCGCCGTCCAATGAAAGCGGCGAAGGCGTCGCTACCCGTTGCCAGGGGCAACCGGCGTCCAATGAAAGTGCGTATGGTCCGGCGACACACACACACAGACAGATTCGCGATTTTATATATATATGTAAACATATAAAGTGTATAACAATCACATATTATAACATAATTGCATTTCATATGATTTGAAAAACATACGTTCATTGAGAAAAAATGAGAATTTCGTGGACCTTGTGGGGAGATGGAGCGCAGTGGATCGGATCGTCTCCGCTGCTGTCGACGGGGCCAAGCAGCGAATGTTTAACTCCAGTCACAGCGCCTTACCAAAACTACATCTCCTCAACAAGGCAGCCTTCCCTCTGCTGTGTATTTTAGCCGTATATTTGAGGACGCTATTGAAGGTAACAATTCGTCACGAAAAGGCATGATTACAATGTCTTTCATAATGGAGTATGAGTTCATTCATGAGTAGTATTCGCTAAGCCCAGATGGCACTAACCTGCACTCAGTTTTGTTTAATGAAAGTGAACTTAAGTCGCTCAAATCTCAGCTCAGGATCATCTCAATTATTTCCATGAACGTGTGGGGTCCCACGAGAGCAGGGCCGGCCACAAACATTCGGGCAGCAGTTGGAGCAGAAGCAGAAGTCGCTGCTTTGCTATCGGACGGTTTCGTAGCTGCTGTAGTTGCTTCTGTTACTGTTATATAGGCAGCATATTGATGTCCAGTGATGGGATAACGCCTTTTATGAAAAACTCTGATGCAACCTACCAGATCGTAGCCATCGATCGACGCCTTTTGCTATACTCTTACATTGTAAACTCTCACACTGAACTTTAAGATTATGAATTCCAACAATATCACTTAAATATTAAAATATACATTTGAAGAATATACAAATTACTGTAAACTAGTGTTATAGTAAACTCTAACAATATAACCTATGAGCTATACATTATAAGGCTATACAATAGCATTATTAACTAGTGTTACAGATCAGAACACCGTACATTGAAGTGTGATATTCGAATCTCATTCGACTTCTTAGATTCACACCGTGGTCCTCTAAGAATCACACTATGCTCATGAGTATGTAACATAAATTTTGATTTAAAGCTTTCGTGACTGCAGGGATTCATCTTCTTGGTTCTTTCGGTAAAGTCAAGTAGAATGGATATAATAAAATAATAAAAATAAAACATAATCAAATAATTCTCACGACGTTTCGGCCACAACGCAAGCAGCAGTCCTCAGGTGAAGAACAGGTCTGTCGATAAGACAGAGTCTGATTGACACGTCCTAGGCTTGGAGCGTCTATTTAAGCTGGGAGGGAGGAGGAAGATCGCCTTTACAAAATAATTTGCATATCAAGAGGAATTTTAGCATATTTATGGGAAATGCAGATATGCAAATACTCCAAATAGTACTACTTGTGAAATGCGTAAGAGGTTTGGCGGGGGGTTTAAAGTCATGTTTTGCCCGTGCATTATGCAGGACCAGCAGCATCAAAGGGAGTGGATAGGGGGAAATATTAATAGAGGGAAGGAATGTTAACAGTATGTAGCTGCAGCAAACAAACCACCACGTAAACAACCAAAGTATAAACTACATAGTATCATCAGTATACTAAACATACTCTCCAATAAGCTGAGCTACAAACAGTAAGTAATACACCACAATTCTATGTCGCAAAAAATATAACACGCCTCTAGTCAAACCTTATTCTCCCACATCACACGGGTCTACCCCGTACTACATACTGCCACAGACAAACCGAACATTAAACCACATACTGTATTACTATACACCTTATACATTGTAATATTACTCTATGTATTATTCTACCTACCCTACTGCACACCACACTGCTGCATATTCACCATACAACTACGAATTTTAGCATATTTATGGGAAATGCAGATATGCGACTAGTACTACTTGTGAAATGCGTATGAGGTTTGGCGGGGGGTTTAAAGTCATGTTTTATCCGTGCTTTATGCAGGACCAGCAACGTGGTGGTTTGGTTGCTGCAGCTACATACTGTTAACATTCCTTTTTTATTAATTCTTCCCCCTATCCCCTCCCTTTGATGCTGCTGGTCCTGCAAAAATATGAAAACTGATAACACTATAAACAATAACACTAAACATTTAACGGCAAAAAAAATATCAACTGGTTTTATAATTCATAGCACCATAAACGGAAGTACGGTATTTAAATCTCATTAGAAGTATTAAAATCGCACTCTACAGATATGTATGTAAATTATCTGTTAAATCGAACCGGGGGTCGGATATGTGAACTGTGGGGGGTACAGGGCACTGTGCTTGAATGTTTGTTATGTGCAAATGCAAATCGTTAGTCGTAAATGCGAGGGAGTGGTTAATCCAGTGTTAACATTTATTTTAGCATCATATTTAAGGACACTGTTGTTGATACGAATTCGTCTGGACATGGCACGTGCCTTGTTCTACTCGATCAACCAAAATTATTCATACAGGAGTGTGATTTCATTCATGAGTAGTATTCACAGAGCCCCTATGACACTAACCTACCTAAAGTTATGGTTAAACAAAGTAATCTTGAGTGACTTAATTCTCAGCTCAGACATGATCATCGCAATCATTTCCAAAGACGTGTGGGGTCCTGCGAGAGCAGGTCCCGACTACAAACAGCTGGGCAGCAGAATCAGAAGTAGCTGCGTCGCCCTCGAAATGTGATGTTGCTGCTGTTGTTGTCGCTGCTGTTGTTGCTGTTGTAGATGCTTCTGTTGCTGTGATAAACGCAGGGAGGTGGTGTTCCGTGATGGGATGACGCCTTTGATTAAAGCCTCTGATCAAACTCACCCGATTGACGCCCTTGGTCGTCGCATTTGATCAACTCTGATATTGCATACTCTCACATGTTAAGCTCTATCATAGTGAAACATAATATTATGACCTATGAACTACAACCTATCCATTGTAACGCTGTAAAAGAATATTACCTATTGGGTTTCACTCCGTCGTCGAGAAGGCCGCTCTCTTCCGTTTCTAAAGTTACATGCTAATTTCTCTGCATTCACTTTAAATCGAGGACAAAGTTTTTCCATTTATTAAAAATAAGCGCACAATTACACACCGAGATGCACTTACATATTCATGCATGAAGCACAATGGGCACATTACCCTTCGGTATGTTAATAAACATGCGGATTGTACCTTCCAAAATTAACAATAGAATGCAAATATCCTGAAAGACAAAGGATTGGATCCTAGGGTGGGAGTTATAAGGCGGCTCAGAAGCAGAGCTCAATGCCATTTCGAGAGGGAACTTGATGAGGTTGGACGCTCGACTCGTCGCTCTGCTGATCGCCCTTCAACCGCGAGACAACGCAGCCTGGCGAGCACAATTGCTGTGTCGACAGTTAGGCGACTTTGCGTCGGGAGAGTTCGTGGCGGCATCTTCAAACGGGTTCCTGACATCGATATACCGTGAATCTCCAAGTAAGTGTCTATTTTCGCGGATAAACTCTTAAACGTGTTCGCCGTCACATTAGCGAGATTTTTTTGCATCTCGGTTAGAGTGTCGTTCTTGTTTTAGCAGTTAACAAAATCCAAAACTCAACGCTAAACATACTTGCGGCCGATAGCATACGTTTGACTCGATAACACCGCTGCTGTTACAACGCTCACATGGAGCAGAGACGCTCTCCACAGCCCCACGCACACGGAGGCAAGAAGCCATTCAATTGCTCTGTGTGTGGGAAGTCATTTTCATGGCCATCATATCTTAAGAGACACCAGAGAACACACACGGGCGAGAAGCCATTCCTGGGCTCTGTGTGTGGGAAGGCATTTGCACAGTCATCACATCTTCAGAGTCATCAGAGAACACACACGGGCGAGAAGCCATTCCTGTGCTCTGTGTGTGGGGAGGCCTTTACACGGGCATCAACTCTTCAAACTCATCAGAAAACACACACGGGCGAGAAGCCGTTCCTGTGTTCTGTGTGTGGGAAGGCATTTTCACTTTCAGCAAATTGCCAACGCCATCAGAAAACACATACGGGCGAGAAGCCATTCCTGTGCCCTGTGTGTGGTAAGACATTTGCACACTCGTCAACTCTTCAGAACCATCAGAGAACACACACGGGCGAGACGCCATTCCTGTGCCCTGTGTGTGGGAAGGCATTTGCACGGTCATCAACCATGAACAGGCATCAGAACGTTCACAATGATAGGAAACTGAAATCAAAAGCTGAAATTCAAGGTGCTGCAATGAGTCCTGAAGAAGTTTCCACCTTCGATCCCATGCAGTTGGATCCCGAGAGATGGCTGGATGTAATGGAGTGGCTCGAGAGTCAACCAGAGAGCTCGGAGTGACTGAAAACATATTATGTCATGTGGCTATACCTATTAAGCAGTATCGAGTACTTTTGTGTGTAATTTTAGTTTTACAGTTTTTTTTAGAGTTTAATGACGTGCACAGTGGTGGTTTGTAATGTTATCGGATTACTTGCCGAAGTGGTGTGAAGAGCACTGGTTGTGAGAGGGTTCAATTGTAGTCGTTAAGTGTTCCTGTTGAGCTAAAGTTGGAATGCGTCTGTAGGTACATCTTTACTCAACATTTTAAACAGTTTTTTTTTCAAGTATATAGCTTTTTTTGATTGGTATTAATCGACTTTAGATAGCCGATTCCAGGATGTACATTGATGACGCGTTCGTTGAATATATGGCCTTGACTTCAACATAGACGCACAGTGAACAAATGTGGTGAACTAATAAGGAAATCATGGGGAATGATACGTTAACGCTTTGGTATTCCTGGAACAGAAATGGTTTGCATGGTACTGGAAATGTGTGAACATAGGACATAATAAATATTCCCTTCGAGTTTTGACGTAAAAATGATTGCAGATGAATAAAAACGTATTTTTAACAAATGTTTGTCCGTTCTTTATTTTATAATGTTCCTAGAAAAAACATGTTAAGATAATTTCAGGTGGAGGATCTCCGTCACACAAGTGTGCCCTTAACCGGCAGAATCTTGGCTGTCTGCCCGATTAACACGTGTTCCTTGAGAAGTAAAGTCCCCGTAGTTAATCGTTCATCAACGTACCAGTCCCTAATCCCGAAGTATGTCGGGGATAAACTGTACTCATAACATGTAAACTGTAATACTATACACGATAACACTAAACATTAAACGATTATAAACTAGTGTTTAAAATTATAACCATATAAATGGAGGTAAGGTATTATAATATCATTAGAAGCATTAGAATCACAGTGTGATCGTATAAGAATCTCTAATATGTATGTATTGTGTACATGCAAGGATCGGATAAAATGTATTACAATTGCAACATGGTCATAATACAATCACAATTTTCACTGCTAGATGTCATCGAATAACAAAAGACGGAATATATTTATATAAATCCACGCTCAACCCTATTATAAACTCATGAGATTATGAATCGTTACAATTATTACAACAATCACAAATTGTGAAAAAGAGAAATTCCAGCAAGCAAAACACCACGCTCACGTGACGAATTCTTAAACAAACTGCAACACTCAAGGTGACAGAACTCAACAAAAAAACGCCGCAATAAAAAGAACAACATCAATTAACAAATCCTAAAAACAGACAACACACGCACGTTAGTAGCTGTTAGAAGAAGACAACACCTAGCACCTTCAACTATACACATTATACAGCCCCAAAGAGCCAACTCTTAAATGGGGCGGTATATGACAACCTTCGCTGCTGTCGACGGGGCCAAGCAGCGAGTGTTTAACTCCATTGTTTCAGAATCCGTGTCATCACCCGGCCACAGCGCCTTACCCAAACTACATCTCCCGAACAAGGCAGCCTTCCCTATGCTGTGTATTTTAGCAGTATATTTACGGACGCACTTGAAGATAACAATTCGTCTAGAAAAGACAGGCGACTTGTTCTACCAACATGATTTAAATTTATATCCGAAATTAGTATGACTTCATTCATGAGTAGTATTCACTAAGCCCCGATTGCACTAACCTACACACAATTATGATTAAACAAAGTAAACATTAGTCGCTCATCCCAGCTCAGACATGATCATAGCAATTATTTCCAAATCCGTGTCGGGTCCAACGAGAACAGGGCACACTAAACATTAAACGACAAAAAATATATCAACTGGATTTATAATTTAGTGCACCATAAACGGAGGTACGGTATTTAAATCGCATTAGAAGCATTAAAATCGCTCTCTACTCGTATATATGTAAAGTGTACGTGCAATCGGCCCGGGGGTTGGGTTTGCGAACTGTGGGGGTGCAGGGTTAGAATCGCATTCAAATTCTTAGAATTACAATATGGACGCATTAGCTTTTACTGTGCTTGAATGTATGTTATGTGCAAATGCAAATCGTTAGTTGTAAATGCGAGGAAGGGGTTAAGAGGTGCACGTTTAATCCAGTGTTACATTTATTTTAGCATCATTTTTAAGGACACTGTTGTTGATAAGAATTCGTCTGGACATGGCACGTGCCTTGTTCGACTCGATCAACGAAAATTAGTAGAATGTCGGTCATAAAGGTGTGCGAGTTCATTCATAAGCAGTGTTCGCTGATCCCCGATGACACAGACCTACACACAAACAAAGTACTCTTTATTAAATTATTATCAGCTCAGACATCATCATCTCAATCATTTCCAAAGACGTGTGGGGTCCCGCAAGAGCAGGGCCTGGCAACAAATATCTGAGCAGCGGAAGCAGCAGAATCAGAAGTAGCTGCGTCGCCCTCGAAATGTGATGTTGCTGCTGTATTTGCTTCTGCGTCGATCAAGATTGACGCTCTTGATCGTCGCATTTGATCAACTCTGACATTGTAAACTCCCACATGTTAAACTCTAACATAGTGAAATATAATATTATAACCTATGAACTACAACCTATCCATTGTTACGCTTTAAAATACGATTAACTGTTATAGTGCAGAACCACATAATTGGAGGTATGGGATTATAATCGCATACTAATAATTATGATCGCATTGAGCTAATTAGAATCACACTGTGGTTGTACGTATGGTAATTTAATATGCCAACCGGGGGTAGGATATGCAGGATTAGAATCGAATTACAATTATTCGAATCCCACTCATCGTATTACTATACAGTATACACAAATAAATAGTATAACAATCACACATTGTAACATAGATACAATACACATTATTTAAAAAACGTTTTTACAAATATATGTTCCACTTTTTTAAAACTCAGAATGTCGTCGTTCATGTGGGGAGATTGAGCGCAGTGGATCGTATCGTCTAAGCTGCTTTTCGGAATCCGTGTGATAACCCAGTCACATCGCCTAACTCCAGTGACAGCACCTTACCCAAATAACATCTCCCCAACAAGGCAGCCTTACCGATGCTGTGTATTATGTTTATGGGATAACAGAGGTGTGTATTTTTCCATAAGCCTTGCCAAAAACGACTGATTGTCCGCTTAACAGCCTAGACTGTAAACCACCATTGGTGATAGTGTTGTTTGAGAGCAGCTATTAAAGTCGCTTTGGCAAACGAGGTGGTGGCTGGACAAACCATGCCTCGCTGTTTGTCTCCGGAATGATGACCGATACAAACCAGACCAAGCGGAGACCATGTACCAGATCGGATTTTGGTTACTGATGTTAGAGTGATTGTGTTGCAAGTGTGGTCACTACGCGTCTGTACGTGCTCACTCCCGAAGCTCGGCGATTTTTGGCAACGCCACGGGGCTGCATTCACTTCAAATCGAGGACAATGGAGGGCATGGGGAACGTGTTTTTCCATTTATTCAAAATAAGCGCATAATTACACACTGAGATGCACTTACATATGCATGCATGAAGCACAATGGGCACATTACCCTTCGATATGTTAGTATACATGCGGATTGTACCTTCCAAAATTAACAATCGAATGCAAATATCCTGAAAGACAAAGGATTGGATCCTAGGGGGGGAGTTATAAGGCGGCTCAGAAGCAGAGCTCAATGCCATTTCGAGAGGGAACTTGATGAGGTTGGACGCTCGACTCGTCGCTCTGCTGATCGCCCTTCAACCGCGAGACAACGCAGCCTGGCGAGCACAATTGCTGTGTCGACAGTTAGGCGACTTTGCGTCGGGAGAGTTCGTGGCGACATCTTCAGACGGGTTCCAGACATCGATATACCGTGAATCTCCAAGTAAGTGTCTATTTTCGCGATTAAACTCTTAAACGTGTTCGCCGTCACATTAGCGAGATTTTTTTGCATCTCGGTTAGACGCGAGTGTCGTTCTTGTTTTAGCAGTTAACAAAATCTAAAACTCAACGCTAAACATCCTTGCGGCCGATAGCGTACTTTTGACTCGATAACACCGCTGCTGTTACTACGCTCACATGGAGCAGAGACGCTCTCCACAGCCCCACGCACACGGAGGCAAGAAGCCATTGAATTGCTCTGTGTGTGGGAAGTCCTTTTCATGGCCATCATGTCTTAAGAGACACCAGAGAACACACACGGGCGAGAAGCCATTCCTGTGCCCTGTGTGTGGGAAGACATTTGCAAAGTCATCACATCTTCAGAGTCACCAGAAAACACACACGGGCGAGAAGCCATTCCTGTGCCCTGTGTGTGGGAAGACATTTGCACGGTCATCACATCTTCAGAGTCACCAGAGAACACACACGGGCGAGAAGCCATTCCTGTGCTCTGTGTGTGGGAAGACATTTGCACAGTCATCACATCTTCAGATTCATCAGAGAGCACACACGGGCGAGAAGCCATTCCTGTGCTCTGTGTGTGGGAAGGCATTTTCACAGTCGTCAAATCTTAACACGCATCAGAAGGTCCACAATGATAGGAAACTGAAATCAAAAGCTGAAGTTCAAGGTGCTGCAATGAGTCCTGAAGAATTTTCCGCCTTCGATCCCATGCAGTTGGATCCCGAGAGATGGATGGATGTAATGGAGTGGCTCGACGATCAAACCGAGAGTCAGGGATGACTGAACAAATATTACGTCAGGTGGTTATACCTGTATCGATAACTTGTGTGTAATTTTGACCGTTTTAGTTTTACAGTTTTTGTGAGAGTTTAATGACGTGCACAATGGTGGTTTGTAATGTTATCGGATTACTTGCCGAAGTGGCGTGATGAGCAGTGGTTGTGATATGATTCAATTCCGGACAATATTGTAGTGTTTAAGTCTTCCTGTTGAGCTAAAGTTGGAATGCATCTTCAGTTAGATCTTTTCTCAACATTTTAAACGGGTTTTTTCAAGCATATATTGTTAGAGTTTATAATGTTAGAGTATGCAATGTGAGTTTACAATTTGAAAGTTTGTGACTATTTTTTTTGAAAGTTTGTGACTATTTTTTCAGTCACCCCGAGCTCTCTGGTTGACTCTCGAGCCACTCCATTACATCCAGCCATCTCTCGGGATCCAACTGCATGGGATCGAAGGTGGAAAATTCTTCAGGACTCATTGCAGCACCTTGCATTTCAGCTTTTGATTTCAGTTTCCTATCGTTGTGGACCTTCTGATGCCTTTTAAGAGTTGACGACTGTGAAAATGCCTTCCCACACACAGATCCGTTCCAGGAATACCAAAGCGTTAAAGTATCATTACCCATGATGTCCTTATTAGTTCACCACGTTTGTTCACTGCTCGTCTATGTTGAAGTCAAGGCCATATATCCTAAGAACGCGTTATCAATGTACAACCTAAAGTCGATTATTACCATCCAAAAAAAGCTTTATACTTGAAAAAACCCGTTTAAAATGTTGAGTAAAGATCTAACTACAGAAGCATTCCAACTTTCGCTCAACAGGAAGACTTAAACACTACAATATTGTTCGGAATTGAACAATCTCACAACCACTGCTCATCACACCACTTCACCAAGTATCAACATCAAAAATCAACACCTGCACGTCAATAAACTCTCAAACGAACTGTAAAACTAAAGGGTCAGAATTACACACAAAAGTACTCAAGACAGCTTAATAGGTATATCCGCATGCAACATTATATTTCAGTTACCGCTAGCTCTCGGGTTGATCCTCGACCCACTCCATTACATCCAGCCATCTCTCGGGATCCAACTGCATCGGATCGAAGGTGGAATTATCTTCAGGAATCATTGCAGCACCTTGAATTTCACCTTTTGATTTCAGTTTCTTATCATCGTGGACCTTCTGATGCCTGTTCAGTTTTGATGATGGTGCAAATGTCTTTCCACACACAGGGCACAGGAATGGCTTCTCGCCCGTGTGTTCTCTGGTGAGTTTGAAGAGTTGATGAGTGTGCAAATGTCTTCCCACACACAGAGCACAGGAATGGCTTCTCGTCCGTGTGTGTTTTCTTATGATCTTGAAGAGTTGATGATTGTGCAATTGTCTTCCCACACACAGAGCACAGGAACGGCTTCTCGCCCGTGTGTGTTCTCTGGCGTTTCTGAAGATGTGATGAGTGTGCAAATGTCTTCCCACACACATAGCACAGGAATGGCTTCTCGCCCGTGTGTGTTCTCTGATGACTCTGAAGATGTGATGAGAGTGCAAATGCCTTCCCACACACAGGGCATAGGAATGGCTTCTCGCCCGTGTGTGTTCTCTGGTGTCTCTGAAGATGTGATGGCCATGAAAATGTCTTCCCACACACAGAGCAATTGAATGGCTTCTTGCCTCCGTGTACGTGGGGCTGTGGAGAGCGTCTCTGTTCCATGTGAGCGTAGTAACTGCAGCGGTGTTATCGAGGCAAAAGTACGCTATCGTCTGCAAGGATGTTTAGCGTTTGGATTTTGTTAACTGCTAAAACAAGAACGACACTCGCGTCTAACCGAGACGCAAAAAAATCCCGCTAATTTGACGACTAACACGTTTAAGAGTTTATCCGTGAAAATAGACACTTACTTGGAGATTCACGGTTATCGATGTCTGGAACACGTCTGAAGATGTCGCCACGAACTCTCCCGACGCAAAGTCGCCTAACTGTCGTCACAGCAATTGTGCTCGCCAGGCTGCGTTGTCTCGCGGTTGAAGGGCGATCAGCAGAGCGACGAGTCGAGCGTCCAACCTCATCAAGTTCCCTCTCGAAATGGCATTGAGCTCTGCTTTTGAGCCGCCTTATAACTCCCCCCCTAGGATCCAATCCTTTGTCTTTCAGGATATTTACATTCGATTGTTAATTTTGGATGGCACAATCCGCATGTCTATTAACATACCGAAGGGTAATGTGCCCATTATGCTTCATGCATGAATATGTAAGTCGTATGGATGTTATGTACACGCGATTTTGTGTATATTATGGGTAACGGCGCTTTGTGAGAGAGAGAGCGCGCTTTGAGGGTGCGTGATGACGCCGTTGTGGGTGTCTCAAAGGTTAACGCTAATGGGACCGTAAATTGGCGCCAAGTTGCGTCGCGTATTCGGTTGGTCGCATGCAGCCACGAGTTGCTTTGCGAGTTGGGTTGTGTAACCAATGTGGTTGGTAAAATATTGGTTAAAAATTCCCCGATATGACTGCTGCGCGCAGCAAGCTGGGGCTGTGCGTCTATCGTTGTTGGGATTGTTACAATAAGACGGGGAAAGCAATTTGTGACCCCCAGCAAAGGGAAGCTGGGGTGCACGAATGGAGAAAACTGGCCACGTGTTCGCACGTTGGGCCGCCATTTTGCGCACACGCGGGGTATGGCGTCGATGCGCTTTGCGGAAAGGGCAGCCATTTTGAGTGCGCGCGAGATATTGCGCGAACGCGCTGGGCGAAGGGGGCCGCCATTTTGAGTGCGCGGGAAAAACCTCGGTGGGGCAAATATTCCATCTGTTATGCCTGCCATTGTTGATTGGGTGATGCACGAGTGGTGGTCACGTCGGCCTATGGCTGATGGCTGACCTGACAGCCCGGAGGCGAAACCTCCGTGGTATGTCTTAAACTAATGGGCCGTGTGCTCATATGGCTCGGGGAGTCATGGTTCAGTTGTGCGGTGGCAGACTGAACCTGGTGTGCTGGGGGCTCACGGGATTTGGGTTAGGGCGTTATTGTCTCTATAAGAGAACATTACCCCGTGGGGGGGGGTCGTTGATATCTGGCCTTGCCGAGGGATTGATCTTCCCTTGGCTATGAAGCGCATTTCAAAGATTGATGGAGCTCGTTTGACGGGGTTGCAGTGGCAGACGTGTCTTATATATTTGGACGATATCATTGTCTTCAGCCGCACATTTGAGGAACATTTAACACGGCTGGAGACAGTGTTCACGAGGATGCGCTCTGCGAATTTAAAATTTAAACCAAAGAAATGCCACCTACTGCAACGGTCCGTCCGTTATCTGGGGCACATTGTGAGTGCTGAGGGGGTGTCCACGGATCCGGAAAAGACGGCGTGCGTCCGGGATTGGCCGACTCCGGCCACCGTGGGGGATGTTCGGCGGTTTTTGGGATTTGCCTCGTATTACCGAAGATTTGTGCCGGGTTTTGCGACGATTGCGAGGCCCTTGCATCTCCTTATGGGTAAAGGACGGAAATTTGTTTGGGGACAGCCGGAAGAGGCGGCCTTTCGGAGTCTGCGTGATCTATTGGCTACGGCTCCGACATTGGATTATCCCGATTTTGATCGCCCTTTCATTCTTGATACGGACGCGAGTGACACAGGTAATGGGGCGGTATTATCACAGTCTAAAGGGGGCGTAGAGCGCGTCGTGGCGTATGGTAGCCGAGTCTTGTCGCCTGCGGAAACACGCTACTGTGTCACTCGTAGAGAACTTTTGGCGGTTGGTTTTTCCTACGGCAATTTCGACCGTACCTTTACGGTCGTTCTTTTATTGTGCGTACGGATCATGCGGCCTTGCAATATGCACTTAAAATGGACCAGCCATCGGGACAGTGGGCACGTTGGTTGGACACGCTACAGGCATTCTCCTTCCAAATTCAACATCGGAAGGGAGTGCGCCATGCGAACGCTGACGCACTTTCCAGATTACCAGGGCACGCCTCTTGTAAATGTGCGTCGGGGACGCATAGGTGTTCGCCGATTCTAAACCCCCCTCAGCCGCTTACGTTGGCCGTCGAGAAGTCGGATACTCCGATGGAACCGGGACCGACTGACGGGGTTTTGAATCTGCCGCGGTCTGTCTGGATTCGGGAACAAATGATGAATGAGTTGTTGTTGTCCATGCGGAAGCGGTCTATGAGGGACAATGGGAGTCCGAGTACGGCTGTGGGGCCGCGAACCGCTCTCCGAGATGGTCTGCTTATGTGGCAAGAAGGGTTCCAGGAAAGCTGGCGTGTGGTGCTACCAACGTCCTTGCGATTCGAGTTGATTAGAACTCTCCATTGTGACACACTATTGCATTTAGGGGTGCAGAAGACTTTGTTGACGTTGCAACGTCATTATTTTTGGCAAGGCTGGTGTGTGTCCATCGCTGATGGGATAGTAAGGGAGGAGCATGGCCGAGTGCTGCTCATCCCCGAAATGGCACTAGCTGAGAGTATGGTAAATGGATGTTGCCGTGGGTTGACGACCACGGTGAGGGTTACGGCGAATTAAACGTTACCGCTGGGGAGCGTGGCTCTCTCCACGCGAGGGTGTGCGATTAGGGGTTTTGTTGGTTTGTTGAGAGTGACTGTGGGTACATGCTGTGTACGTCTGAGGTCTGTGCTGGTCCTCAAGGGGGGACTGCTGGTGGGTAAGAGCAGAAATTTTTTTTGTTGTTGTTGTTTTCACGTGTAAATAATATTGTTGTTAAAATGTAAATACTGGGGCGTCCATCGCGGTTATTTGGGTAATTATTGGGGTTTTCTTAAGCGGGCCGGAATTACATCGTCTCCACTACCCTGGGGCCGGGTGGCTGTCGTGTACGACATGCGGATGTGCGTTGTTGTGCTTTGTGCTGTTGTTGTTCTTGTTGTTATATTACATGCTTAGTGTCCTTTAAGGGGGAAGGTCGGTTCACCGCATTACGCTTTGGTATTGTTCAGCCGAGGTCGGCTGGGTTTTTTCTATGGGGGAGGGTGGTGTAATGCGGGCGAAAGCGACCTTCCGGATGTGACGTCACGAGGAGGCGGAGCCAGGTGACGTGGGGGAAAGGTTGGGGTCCTTAAGCGGGTAAACCGGAAAGAGAAGGCAGTCGGGTTGTGAATGGAAAAGGGTGAGGCCACGAGGGCGAACGAGAGGAGGGGGGCACCGCCGGCGAGCGGGAGCCGACCCCAGAGTACAGCCAGGAAGGCTGTGTGTTAGAGGCAGCGGTGTGGCTGCAGAGAGTCGCAGGAGCGACGAAGAGAGAGGAGAGTACAGCCAGGAAGGCTGTGTGTTAGAGGCAGCGGTGTGGCTGCAGAGAGTCGCAGGAGCGACGAAGAGAGAGAGACAGCACGAGGCTGTCAGCGCTGCGGAGTGAGCAGCAGCGATTTCAGCCAAGGGGGCTGAGAGTGAGTAACAGCAGCGGAGCTGCTGTGGGGGCTACAAGAGCGACAGAGACCAACAGAGGGGCTGCTGGTGGAGTCTGGAGAGACATCGGAGTCAGCACTGTGGGGACTGAGCAAAGAGGAGACAGCCGTGTGGGTAATACAGTACGGACCAAATAAAGGACACTGAGCCAGAGATCGTGGTCAAGTCTTTTATTACAAACGTACCAGTCACTAATCCCGAAGTATGTCGGGGTTAAACTGTACTCTATAACATGTAAACTGTAATACTATAAACGATAACACTAAACATTAAACGATTATAAACTAGTGTTTAAATTTACAACCATATAATCGGAGATAAGGTATTATAATATTATTAGAAGCATTAGAATCACAGTGTGGTCGTATACGAATCGCTAATATGTATGTATAGTGTACGTGCAAGGATCGTATACAAATTATTACAATTACAACATGGTCATATTACAATCACGATTTTCACTGCTAGATTTCATCGAATAACAAAAGACGGAATTTATTTATATAAATACACGCACAAACCCATTATAAACTCATGAGATTATGAATCGTTACAATTATTATAACAATCACAAATTGTGACAAAGAGAAATTCCCACAAGCATAACACCACGCTCACGTGACGAATTCTTAAACAAACTGCAACACTCAAGTGACAGAACTCAACAAAAAACGCCGCAATAAAAAAAACATCAATGCACAAATCCTAAACACAGACAACACACGCACGTTCGTTGCTGTTAGAAGAAAACAACACCTAGCACCTTCAACTATACACATCATACAGCCAACTCGTAAATGGGGCGGTATATGACAGCCTTCGCTGCTGTCGACGGGGCAAAGCAGCGAGTGTTTAACTCAGAATCCGTGTCATCAACCGGTCACAGCGCCTTACCCAAACTACATCTCCCCAACAAAGCAGCCTTGCCTATGCTGTGTATTTTAGCAGTATATTTACGAACACACTTGAAGATAACAATTTCGTCTTGAAAAGGCAGGCGACTTGTTCTACCAACATTATTTCAATTCATATCCGAAAGAAGTATGAGTTCATTCATGAGTAGTATTCACTAAGCCCCGATGGCACTAACCAACACACAGTTATGATTAAACAAAGTAAACACGAGCGAGACGGCCTCAACTTGAAGAGAAAGTTGACAAACTCACGGGTGCCATCACCCAGCTGCTACAACGCCTGTCGGATGAGACGCTGCGTCCCGTGGCACCAACCAGGCGAGTAAAGGAAGATCTGAGCCCCAATCGAAGGCCGCCACCCGAACATCAGCAGCAGTAGATAGCGTGATTCTAATAGGACCACGTTGTTATTATAATAATTTTAATGCGATCAAAACCGCGCACCTCAAATTTTGCATTCTCGACTCCAGATGTGCATCTACATATAACGTACATTCTAGCTCAGTGTAATTCTAATACCACCATAGTGTTATTCTAATCATTTTAATCCGATCCTAATCCTGCACTCCCCCCCCCCATATACGACCTCCTGTTCGCATATCCAAAGGCCATATTACATACATACAAGCACAGTTCGCTTGCACGTACATTACACATACATGCGCAAAGTGTGATTCTAATACGATCACATTGTGATTCTAATAATTGTAATGATATTCAAACATTGTTTTGAAGCTTTCACGACTGCAGGAATTAATACTATTTGGTTCTTTCGATAAAGTCACGTAGGTAGAATTAAAGCAAAATAAATCACGACGTTTCGGAGGCAACACAAGCGCCCGAAACGATGTCTGCGGTAGACATCGCGGATTACGCTTATGGTGTTATAAATGACGTATTAAAAAAACTATTTTATAGTCGTCTAATGTTAAGTGTAGTCTTTAGAGTGTTACAGTTTACATGTTTTAGAGTGCAAGTGATCTCCGGTATACTTCGAGGGACCGGAAGGTTGCTAAACTATTTATAACGGGGACCTTTCCCCTCTAGGACCACATGTTGATGGGGGAGACAGCCAAGATGTTTTAGGATTAGGATCGGATTAAAATGATTAGAATAATGCATCTTAAACAACTACGCTGGTTTGGTCGTCTGCGTGCGTATCTGGACGTTTATTTATTTATTTACGGCCCCGCCCTGACAGCTCACTCTGATTCGATAAAAATAAAACAGCTGGCAAAAAGCGAAAGCTCACATTGATTCGATATAAATAAATACTACCGCCGGCAAAGAGAGCGAAAGCATACGTCTGGCAAGGTCTGCGCCGCAGTGGTGCAGTGCACTGTGGGCACAGACCCTGCGCTGTGTGAGTGTGCTGTGTATGCAAGTATGCGAATGGTAGTTACGCTAATATTACGTATATTTATGTAAAAAATGGGTGCTGGGTGCTGCGATTAGATAATAGATAATAGATAGATAATCGTTTATTGTCATTGTCACCAGTACAACTAAATTTAAAATGCTCACCAGTCAGGGCATCATTCATAAATTTAAATTAAATAAAACAAGAAAATGAAAATAAAATTAAATGAAAGATAATCAATTTATACTATATATAAAAACAGCCCAAACAACTTTACCTTTCGAGTAGGCAGGGGTCGCTATACAGTGAGTCTTAGCGGACTGAGCTGGCAGCTTCACCTGCCGGGAGCACGGCCAGTTGCGTAGCGCCCCCTACAGTTTCGCCCATGGGTCAATACCCCCATGGGGCAACCCAGCTGACTGTTTGATGGGTACAATGGGTACTTTTCGGTTTATCCGGCTTATTACCATTATTATGTATTGACGTTGATCACGTCTCCATGGACGGCATGCTGGTGTGCGAGTTCATTCATAACGAAAATTAGTAGAATGTCGGTCATAAAGGTGTTCGAGTTCATTCATAAGCAGTGTTCGCATGATCCCCGATGACACAGACCTACACACAAACAAAGTACTCTTTATTAAATTAATTATCAGCTCAGACATCATCATCTCAATAATTTCCAAAGACGTGTGCGGTCCCGCGAGAGCAGGGCCTGGCAACAAATATCTGAGCAGCGGAAGCAGCAGAATCAGAAGTAGCTGCGTCGCCCTCGAAATGTGATGTTGCTGCTGCTGTATTTGCTTCTGCGTCGATCAAGATTGACGCTCTTGATCGTCGCATTTGATCAACTCTGACATTGTAAACTCTCACATGTTAAACTCTAACATAGTGAAATATAATATTATAACATATGAACTACAAACTATCCATTGTTACGCTTTAAAATACGATTAACTGTTATAGTGCAGAACCACATAATTGGAGGTATGGGATTATAATCGCATACTAATCATTAGAATCGCACTGAGCTCATTAGAATCACACTGTGGTTGTACGTATGGTAAGTTAATATGCCAACCGGGGGTAGGATATGCAGGATTAGAATCGAATTACAATAATTCGAATCCCACTCGTCGTATTAGAATCACACTTTCCACTGTTGGATGCATGTGTCGTATCAATGGAATCGAATAGCCATATAAGTATATACAGTATACACAAATAAAGAGTATAACAATCACACATTGTAACATAAATACAATAAACATTATTTAAAACACGTATTTACAAATATATATTCCACTATTTAAAAACTCAGAATGTCGTCGTTTATGTGGGGACATGGAGCGCAGTGGATCGTATCGTCTAAGCTGCTTTTCGGAATCCGTGTGATAACCCAGTCACATCGCCTAACTCCAGTGACAGCACCTTACCCAAACTACATCTCCCCAACAAGACAGCCTTACCGATGCTGTGCATTATGTTTATGGGATAACAGAGGTGTGTATTTTCCCATACGCCTTGCCCAAAAAGACTGATTGTCCGCTTAACAGCCTAGCCTGTAAACCACCATTGGTGATAGTGTTGTTTGAAAGCAACTATTAAATTCCCTTTGGCGACTTTAAAAGCTGCTGGTGGCTGGCCAAACCATGCCTCGCTGTTTGTCTCCTGAGTGATGACGGATACAAACCAGACCAAGCGGAGACCACGTACCAGATCGGATTTTGGTTACTGATGTTAGAGTGATTGTGTTGCAAGTGTGGTCACTAGGCGTCTGTACGTGCTCACTCCCGAAGCTCGGCGGTTATTGGCAACGCCACGGGGCAGCATTCACTTTAAATCGAGGACAATGGAGGGCATGGGGAACGTGTTTTTCCATTTATTAAAAATAAGCGCACAATTACACACTGAGATGCACTTACATATTCATGCATGACGCACAATGGACACATTACTCTTCGGTATGTTAATAGACATGCGGATTGTACCTTCCAAAATTAACAATCGAATGCAAATATCCTGAAAGACAAAGGATTGGATCCTAGGGGGGGAGTTATGAGGCGGCTCAGAAGCGGTGCTCAATGCCATTTCGAGAGGGAACTTGATGAGGTTGGACGCTCGACTAATCGCTCTGCTGATCGCCCTTCAACCGCGAGACAACGCAGACTGGCGAGCACAATTGCTGTGTCGACAGTTAGGCGACTTTGCGTCGGGAGAGTTCGTGGTGACGTCTTCAGACGTCACCTCTTCAACATCATAAGAAAACGCACACGGGCGAGAAGCCATTCCTGTGCCCTGTGTGTGGGAAGACATTTGCACAGTCATCAACTCTTCAAGATCATAAGAAAACGCACACGGTCGAGAAGCCATTCCTGTGCCCTGTGTGTGGGAAGACATTTGCACACTCATCAACTCTTCAAACTCATCAGAGAATACACACGGGCGAGAAGCCATTCCTGTGCTCTGTGTGTGGGAAGGCATTTGCACAGTCGTCAACTCTTAACAGGCATCAGAAGGTCCACAATGATAGGAAACTGAAATCAAAAGCTGAAATTCAGGGAGCTGCAATGATTCCTGAAGATAATTCCACCTTCGATCCCATGCAGTTGGATCCCGAAAGATGGCTGGATGTAATGGAGTGGCTCGAGAGTCAACCCGAGAGCTCGGGGTGACTGAAAAATATGTGGTTATACCTTTTAAGCCGTATCGAGTACTTTTGTGTGTAATTTTGACCATTTAAGTTTTACAGTTTTTGTGAGAGTTTCGTGACGTGCACTCTGGTGGTTTGTAATGTTATCGGATTACTTGCTGAAGTGGTGTGATGAGCACTGGTTGTGAGAGGGTTGAATTGTACTCGTAAAGTGTTCCTGTTGAGCTGAAGTTGGAATGCGTCTGTAGATACATCTTTTCTCAACATTTTAAACTGTTTTTTTCAAGTATATATCTTTCAGGATGTACATTGATGACGCGTTCATTGGATATATGGCCTTGACTTCAACATAGACACACAGTGAACAAATGTGGTGAACAAATAAGGAAATCATGGGGAATTATACTTTAACGCTTTGGAACGGAAATAGTTTGCATTGTACTGGAAATGTGTGAACATTGGACGTCATAAATATTTCCTTAGAGTTTTGACGTAAAAATGATTGCAGATGAATAAAAACGTATTTTTAACAAATGTTTGTCCGGTCTTTATTTTATAATGTTCCTAGCAAAAACATGTTAAGCGAGTTTCAGGTGGAGGATCTCCGTCACACAAGTGTGCCCTTAACCGGCAGCATCTTGGCTGTCTACCTGATTAACACGTGTTCCTTGAGGGGAAACGTCCCCGTAGTTAATCTTTCATCAACGTACCAGTCCCTAATTCCGAAGTATGTCGGGGATAAACTGTACTCTATAACATGTAAACTGTAATACTATGCACGAAAACACTAAACATTAAACTATTATAAACTAGTGTTATAATTCATAACCATATAAACGGAGTTAAGGTATTATAATATCATTAGAAGCATTAGAATCATAGTGTGGTCGTATAAGAATATCTAATATGTATGTATAGTGTACGTGCAAGGATCGGATAAAAATTATCACAATTACAACATGGTCATATTACAATCACGATTTTCACTGCTAGATGTCATCGAATAACAAACGACGGAATATATTTATATAAATACACGCACAAACTCATTATAAACTCATGAGATTATGAATCGTTACAATTATTATAACAATCACAAATTGTGACAAAGCGAAATTCCCACAAGCAAAACACCACGCTCACGTGACGAATTCTTAAACAAACTGCAACACTCAAGTGACAGAACTCAACAAAAAAACGTCGCAATAAAAAGAACAACATCAATGGGCAAGTCTTAAAAACACACAACACACGCACGTTAGTATCTGTTAGAAGAAGACAACACCTAGCACCTTCAACTATACACATCATACAGCCAACTCGTAAATGTGGCGGTATATGACAGCCTTCACTGCTGTCGACGGGGCCAAGCAGAGAGTGTTTAACTCCATTGTTTCAGAATCCGTGTCATCACCCGGTCACAGCGCTTTACCCAAACTACATCTCCCCAACAGGGCAGCCTTCCATATGCTGTGTATTTTGCAGTTATTTACGAATGCACTTGAAGATGACAATTCGTCTAGAAAAGGCAGGCGACTTGTTCTACCAACACGATTTCAAATTTCTATCCGAAAGAAGTATGAGTTCATTCATGAGTAGTATTCACTAAGCCCCGATGGCACTAACCTACACACAGTTATGATTAAACAAAGTAAACATTAGTCGCTCATCCCAGCTCAGACATGATCATAGCAATTATTTACAAATCCGTGTCGGGTCCCACGAGAACAGGGCACGTCCACAAACTATCAAATTGTAAACTCACATTGCATACTCTAACATTATAAACTCTAACAATATAACCTTTAACCTATGAGCTATACATTGTAACGCTTTAAAATAACACTACAAACTAGTGTTATAGTAAACTATAATGTTGTGATCTCTAACAATATAAGCTATGAGCGATACATTATAACGCTATAAAATAACATAATAAACTAGTGTTACAGATTAGAACACCGTACATTGAAGTGTGATATTCGAATCTCATTCGCTTCACACCGTGGTCCTCTAAGAATCACACTATGCTCGTGAGTATGTAACATGTCTGTATGTAATATGCATAAATGTAATATGTCTGTATGTAACATGTATGCATGTAACATGTATGTATGTAATATGGACGTGCGAACCAAGGGTGGAATATGTGAAACGGAAGGTGCAGAATCAGGATGGGATTAAAATTATTTGAATAACACTTTGGTGGTATTAGGATCAAGCTGTCCACTATTGGATGAATGTTCCATCTCAATGGCATCAATTAGCAATATTCAGTATGAATATGTAAAATAAACCCAATATTAGCCCGTGAAATAATGAATCGTTACAATTGTAATGACTCCGAACTCATACTGCAGAGGGTTCTTTTATTTAGCCTTTAACGCGGTTTCAGACCCCAGGCGTCACGATATAGCAACGACGACGACGAGACAGCAACCAGCCAACACAGCCCCAAACCTCGTTCCTCCCCCTTTCTTATTCTCGGCGTGAACCTCCGCCCACACTTGGTCCCGCCTTCCCTTCTCGAAATCTCTCTATCTTGTTGTCACCACTTGTGCCTTAGTTGACGCACTGTCTTTACATCACCCACCTCTATGACCTCGACCTGACCCCGCCATGGGCGGAACAACTTGGTGGACATACCCGGTGGCACCTGTAGGCAATACAACCATGCCCTGTCCCCCACTGCCCATGGAAGCACGTGCTCCCGCCGGCCCGTGTTCTTTTCATTAGCGGCTTGCGCTCTGGTGGGGAAAGGTCCGCGTTATGAATTGTTTCTCAATATTCCGGACCCGAATCCCAATTATACCGGGGATCACCTGTACTCTATAACATGTAAACTGATAACACTAAAAACAATAACACTAAACATTAAGCGACTTTAAATTTTCCACTACTTTTTAATTTATTCCACCATAAACGGAGGTACGATTTGAGAACGTTATTCGAAGTATTATAATCGCACTCTGCTCATATGTATGTAAAGTGAACGTTTAATCGAATCGGGGAATGGATATGCGAACTCTGGCGGGTGCAGGGTTAGAATCGAATTAAAATTCCAAAAAAAACAATATGGTCTTATTAGCATTTTACAGTGCTTGAATGTATGTTGTGGGTGGGTGGGTGAGTGTGTGGGTGGGTGAGTGGGTGTGTGGTCGAGTGGGTGGGTGTGTGGGTGCGTGGGTGAGTGGGCGGTTGGGTGTGTGGGTGAGTGGGTGGGTGGGTGAGTGAGTGAGTGGGTGGGTAGGTGGGTGACTGTGTGGGTTGGTGAGTGGGTGGATGGGTTCGCGAGTGGGTGGGTGGGTGTTTGAGTGGGTGAGTGGGTGGGTGAGTAGGTGGTTGAATGGTTGAATTTGTGGGTGGGTGAGTGGATGGATGGGTGGGTGGGCGAGTGTGTGGGTGTGTAAGTGCGTGGGTGGGTGGGTGAGTGGGTGGGTGAGTGTGTGGGTGGGCGAGTGGGTGGGTGAGTGTGTGGTGCGGACGGGCAACTCTGTCGTGGACAGTGCTGTGGGGGGAGGGCCAATGCCGATTGGCCTCTCCCCTCATGGCGTCTATGACCACCACAGTGGCTAAACGGGGGCTCTGGACGTGTGCGGGGGGCTGATAACGCCTCCACCTTCAATTAATTACCACTAGACCACAAATTAAATATGTAACTAATACGCTTGTGCCGGAGGTTCTTGGCCAAACCCCAATTGGCGGAGCCAGGAGATTGAATCTTTACCCTCGGGGTTCCTCCAGAAACAACGAAAAACCACTTCGTATGGCCATATAGAATGTTCGAACGCTCACTGCAGAGGAGAGGCGGTCACTCCTCTGTCGCGAACTAGACCGGTACCGCGTGGATCTCTGTGGCATTCAGAAGGTCCGGTGGACCGGTTCTGGCTCGGCCTCTGTGGAGGAGGCTCGTGAAGGCCGCTACTGGGCAGTTGGAGGCAGTCACCCTCCAACAACAACGGAGGGTGGAGGAGCGACGCTCACAACAACGAGCGGAGCGCCGGGTGGCTAAAACACAGCAAGTTGGCACAGTAGGGGGCACAGGTGGTGCATCAGCCAGTCATCTCGGTCATCTCAGTCAGTCGACCCGTGGCACCTGGGTCTGCCCCTTGACCTCCTGCCGGCGGGCGTTCGACACTTCACGTGGCATCAAGGTGCACATGGCCTGGCACAAGCGTCGTGGTGACGTCACCACTACGTAGTGGCGAATGGCGGTTGTTGTTGTTGAGTGTTTGGGTGGGTGAGTGTGTGGGTGGGTGAGTGTGTGAGTGGGTGAGAGTGGGTGGGTGAGAGTGGGTCGGTGGGTGAGTGAGTGGGTGGGTGAGTGGGTGAGTGGATGGGTCAGTGGGTGGTTGGGTGAGTGAATGGTTGGGTGGGTGAGTGGGTGGGTGAGTGAGTGAATTTGTATTGTGGTGAGGGAGTGGGTGAGTGGTTGGGTTGGTGGGTGAGGGGGAGAGTGTTTGGGTGGTTGGATTGGTGAGTGAGTGTGTCTGAGTGAGTTTCTGAGTGAGTGTCTGTGTGTCTAGACACTGCCTGCTACAAACCAGCACTTGCCCCTCCAGCTTTCTTGAGGCTACTGGTGCCACCTTTGCCTCTATCTCTGTCTCTGTTCGTTCACGCGGAATCTCAGCAGTTTCCAATCCTCGTGACTACTCCTCACCCACTCACTTACTCACCCACTCACTCACACACTTACAGACTCACTCACCCACTCACTCACACACTCACACACTCACTCACACACTCAGTCACTCAACCACTCACTCACACCCCCTCACTCACTCAAACACCCACTCACTCACCCACTCACACACTCACACACTCACTCACCCACTTACTCACGCACACACTCACACACTCGCTCACACACTCAGTCACTCACCCACTCATTCACCCACTAATCCACTCACTCAGTCACACACTGACTCACTCACACACTGACTCAGTCACACACTCACTCACTCACCCACTCACTCACTCACTCATTCACACACTCACTCACCCACTCACTCACACACTCACTCACTAACCTACTCACTCACCCAAGATCCCACTCACCCACACACTCACTCACACACTCACTCACCCACACACTCACCCACACACTCACCACACACTCTCTGATGGTCTCTGTGAGTGTGGGTCTCTGTGGGTCTCTTTGAGTGTGGGTCTCTATTAATATGGGTCTCTGTGGGTCTCTATGAGAATGGGTCTCTATGTGTTTGGGTCTCTATGGGTCTATGTGGGTCTCTATGAGTATGGGTCTCTGTGGGTCTCTATGAGTATGGATCTCTTTGGGTCTATGTGGGTCTCTGTATTTCCATGAGTCTATGTATCTCTATGTATCTCTTAGTATTTCTATGTTAGAGCCTCCGGGAAACTCTCAAATTTGCACATTACACGCCCTGGGATCAGCTGATCCCTTCTCACGAGGTGCACACATACACACAGATATATACATTATAATCTGCCTGCCGTCTCTCTCTCTCTCGCTCTGCCTCCCTGTCTCTGTCAATATCTCTGTGTGTACAGAGTCACAGCAGATCCAGCGATACCAGCAGCATCAGTATGTGTCTGTCTATGTGTCTGTGTGTGTCTGTGTGGGTCTATGTGTGTCTGTCTGTGTGTGTCTGTCTGTGTGTGTGTGTCTGCATGTGTGTCTCTGTGTGTCTGTGGGTATGTGTAAGTGTGTGTATCTGTGTGTGTCTGTGTGTGTGTCTGTGTGTGTTTGTGTGTGTCTGTGCGTGTCTGTCTATGTGTCTGTGTGCGTGTCTGTCTATATGTCTGTGTGTATCTGTGTGTCTGTGTCTGTGTGTGTCTGTCTGTGTGTATCTCTGTGTGTATCTCTGTTTGTGTCTGTCTGTGTGTATCGCTGTGTGTGTCTGTGTGTGTCTGTGTATGTCTGTCTGTCTGTGTGTGTGTAAGTTTGTCTCTGTGTGTCTCTGTGTGTCTGTGTGTATGTATGTGTCTGTCATCTCGGTCATCTCGGTCAGTCGACCCGTGGCACCTGGGTCTGCCCCGTGACCTCCTGCCAGCGGGCGTTCGACACTTCACGTGGCCTCAAGGTGCACTTGGCCTGGCACAAGCGTCGTGGTGACGTCACCGCCACTTAGTGGCGAATGTCGGTTGTTGTGTTGTTGTCTGTGTGTGTCTGTATGTATCTGTATGTATGTCTGTATGTGCGTGTCTGTGTGTATGTCTCTGTTTGTCTGTGTGTCTGTGTGTGTGAGTCTGTGTGTGTTTGTGTCTGTATGTGTATGTCTGTGTGTGTGTGTCTGTGTGTGTCTGTGCGTTTCTGTCTATGTGTCTGTGTGTATCTGTGTGTTTGTATGTATCTGTGTGTGTCTGTGTCTGTCTGTGTGTGTCTGTCTGTGTGTATCTCTGTGTATGTCTGTGTGTGTGTGTATCTCTGTGTGTGTGTATGTGTGTCTGTCTGTGTGTGTGTAAGTGTGTGTGTCTGTGTGTCTCTGTGTGTCTGTGTGTGTATGTGTGTGTATGTGTCTGTGTGTATCTGTGTCTGTCTGTATGTATGTCTGTATGTGCGTGTATGTATGTATGTCTCTGTCTGTCTGTGTGTGTCTGTCTCTGTCTGTCTGTCTGTGTCTGTCTCTGTGTGTGTGTGTGTGTCTGTGTGTGTTTCTGTGTGTCTGTGTGTCTGAGTGTGTGTCTGTCTGTGTGTGTCTGTGCAGTGTGTCTGTGTGTGTGAGTCTGTGTGTGTGTTTGTGTCTGTATGTGTATGTGTGTGCCTGTGTGTGTGTGTCTGTGTGTGTCTGTGTGTGTCTGTGCGTTTCTGTCTATGTGTCTGTGCGTTTCTGTCTATGTGTCTGTGTGTGTGTCTGAGTGTATCTGTGTGTTTGTATGTTTGTATCTGTCTGTGTGTGTCTGTCTGTGTGTGTCTGTCTGTGTGTATCTCTGTGTATGTCTGTGTGTGTGTATCTCTGTGTGTGTCTGTGTGTGTGTATCTCTGTGTGTGTCTGTGTCTTTGTGTCTGTGTGTGTATGTGTATGTGTGTATCTGTGTCTGTCTGTATGTATGTCTGTATGTGCGTGTATGTGTGTATGTCTCTGTCTGCCTGTGTGTGTTTGTCTCTGTTTGTCTGTCTGTCTCTGTGTGTGTCTGTCTGTGTGTGTGTCTGTGTGTGTCTGTGTGTGTGTCTGTCTGTGTGTGTCTGTGTGTGTGTCTGTATGTGTGTGTGTCTATGTGTGTCTGTGTGTGTCTGTCTGTATCTGTGTGTCTGTGTGTGTCTGTCTGTATCTGTGTGTCTGTATGTGCGTGTCTGTGTGTATGTCTCTGTCTGTCTGTGTGTATCTGTATGTCTGTGTGTATGTGTGTGTGTGAGTCTGTGTGTCAGTCGACCCGTGGCACCTGGGCCTGCCCCGTGACCTCCTGCCAGCGGGCGTTCGACACTTCACGTGGCCTCAGGGTGCACATGGCCTGGCACAAGCGTCGTGGTGACGTCACCGCCACTTAGTGGCGAATGGCGGTTGTTGTTGTTGTTGTTGTGTGTTTGTGTCTGTGTGTGTGTGTCTGTGTGTGTCTGTGTCTGCCTGTGTGTGTCTGTATGTGTCTGTATGTATGTCTGTATGTGCGTGTCTGTGCGTATGTCTCTGTATGTCTGTGTGTGTGTCTATGTGTGTTTCTGTGTGTGTGTCTGTGTGTGTCTGTGTGTCTGTGTGTGTCTGTGTGTCTGTGCGTTTCTGTCTATGTGTCTGTGTGTGTGTCTGTGTGTGTATGTGTGTGTGTATGTGTGTGTCTGTGTGTGTGTCTGTGTGTGTCTCTGTCTGTCGCACAGGGTTCCAGTATCGATACACACGACCTCCTGCGTACCAGGCGAGGTAGTCAACATCGACTGATAACACCCTGAGGCTCCGCCCCCCTCTCCGTGGCCCCGCCCCCTTTATTTCGCCAGGCCCATCGCCACACCCCGCCCGCCTCAGCTTTACGATGGGGGGAGGAGACAAGGACTATCAGCCAATCGCGTCGCTCGGATCCCCTGGGGGGCGTGGCGGTCCTTCCTATTAGGAGGGTCTCAGGTGAGTGAGTGGTTGAGTGGGTGGGTGAGTGGGTGAGTAGGAGGGTGGGTGAGTCGGTGGGTGGGTGAGTGTGTGAGTGGGTGGGCGGGTGGATGAGTGAGTGGGTGGGTGGGTGGGTGAGTGAGTAGGAGGGTGGGTGAGTGGGTGAGTGAGTGAGTGAGTGGGTGAGTGGGTGGGTGAGTGGGTGGGTGGGTGGGTGAGTGGATGGGTGGGTGGGTGAGTGGGTGGGTGGGTGATTGGGTGAGTGAGTGGGTGAGTGGGTGAGTGAGTTACCGAGTGAGTTCGACCTCACGATCCAATGATGCATCATCACAGCTGATCCCCGCTGATCACCGCTGATCACACACTGATCTCCCCCCCCCCCCCCCCCCATGAGTGATCTTCAGGGCCGGTATCTCCATCCTGGGTCTGCTCCTCGCCCTCTCGCTGGGACTTCTCTTGTGCTGCTTCTTGAGGACGAGGAAGAGATGGTGGAGGAGGTCGTGGGTGGGTGGATACTCTGAGCTGATGGAGCAGCACCAGCTGGTGAGTCAGTCAGGGTGGGTGGGTGGGTGAGTGAGTTAGTAAGTGAGTCGGTTGGTGAGTGGGTGGGTGGGTGGGTGAGTGTGGTGGGTGAGTGGGTGGGTGAGTGGGTGGGAGGGTGAGTAGGTGAGTCAGTGAATGGGTGAGTGGGTGGGTGAGTGTGTGGGTGAATGAGTGGTTGTGTGGGTGGGTGGGGTTCACGATAGGCGTGTTGCTGGCTCTGCTCCAATGGGCTGTCGTTCGCAGATGGGCGGCGTTCCTCCTGTAGACCAATCAGAGGCAAGGGGGCGTGGCATTGTGCCCACGGCCCCCGTCCACAAGGGGCGTGGCTTCGAGGCGACCAATGAGGTGCGTGTGCTGCTACTCGCTACTACTGACAGCACTTTCCCCTGCAGCCTGCTAGAGGCTACACGGGGAAGCTTTGCATGTGTCTGTATGTAACAGCACTTACCGCTACAGCCCTGCTAGAGGCTACCTGAGGGAGCTTTGCCTTTGTCTGTGTGTAACAGCACTTGCCCCTACATCCTGCTAAAGGCTACCTGGGGGAGCTTTGCATTGTCTGTGTGTAACAGCACTTGCCCCTATATCGCTGCTAGAGGCTACCTGGTAAAGCTTTGCATTTGTCTGTGTGTAACAGCACTTGCCTCAATATCCCTGCTAGAGGCTAGCTGGGGAGCTTTGCCTTTGTATGTGTGTCTGCAGATTTCACCTCCTCCATACGAGAAGACAGCTCCACTGGATGATTCACCACCGCCATATCCAGCTCACAACACGGACTAAGCACCTGTGGTTCCACGCGACTCCCTCCCGGCCCCCGCAACTAAACACGCGACCCGCACGCAGCGCACACACGTAGTGTCCTGGCCGGGGGTTGCCTGACACATCGGGTTTTAATCCGAGAGGCCCCAAGGTGGGAGAGTCCCACGGTTTCCCGGTGCCAGTAGATTGGCCGACACTCACAGAACAGGTTACATTCCGGTGCCCCCAAATTGGCTTAAAATTGTATGGGCGCAAAAATAAAAAGGTGAAACATCAAAATTAATGAAAATAAAATAAAATAAAAATCACGACGTTTCGGAGGCAACGTCGTGATTTTTATTTTATTTTATTTTCATTAATTTTGATGTTTTACCTACGTGACTTTACCGAAAAAACCTAAGAATATGAATCCTTGCAGTCACGAAAGCTTCAAATCTAGAATAAAAAGGTGCCCTGGGCCAACCGCAATGAGTTACACACAACATTGTTGGGAGGACGGAGGGTGGAATAATAGGCGTAAAGACCCTAAGACGCAAACTTCTGGGCACGTGAAAACAATGTGTAAGGGGTGAAAAGAGCAAAAAAAACGAAGGCACGAACTAAGAAAACGATGGGTGGAGGTGTAACGGACGCTCCAGGTGAGAGCGGGGCATCAGATGTAAATCGAAAGGTAGGCGCGTAATTGGCTGCGCGACGCCCCCCCCCTCTCCCCCGGGCCTTTGAAGTTTAGAGTATAAAGGTGGGAGCCCCGGGATGATGTGGGCAGTTGTCTACAACCTTCGCGCCGTCACGATCCACTCCCTGCCTGCTGCCCTGCCTCCTCAAGCCGCTCACAGCATCCGTGTGATGCCAGCGAGTGCTGCTGCGAGACAATGATTGGAACACGTTCTTTCGGAGTGGGCAGGTAGGAACTTGGTTGGACAGCGCATTCGTGCACGACAGACAGACAAATAATCCCTGGTGGGCAGTGTGGAACCTGTTGTTCCTACCTGTGTACAAGATAACTTGACTTGAGGTAGCCAGGCAGACAGCCCCCTTCACTATCGGCCCCTCCCCCTTGCTTAGGCACCTCCCCTTGCCCCCCCCCCCCTCCCTTAGGCCCCTCCCATTACCCCCCTCCCTTAGGCCCCTCCCCTGACCAACCCCCCATATCCTTAGGCCCCTCCCCTGACCCTCCTCCCTCAGGCCTCTCCTCTGAACCCCCCCCCCCCCTCAGGCCCCTCTCCTGACTCCCCCCATATCCTTAGGCCCCTCCCCTGACCCTCCTCCCTTAGGCACCTCCCCTCTCCGTACCCGGCAGTAGGTCTCCACCAATCAAAGAGCTGTTTGTAAGGTCTCCACCAATCAAAGAGCCGTGTGTATTATATATTTATTTATGCACGACAGACAGACAGTCAGACAGACAGACAGCTAAATAATCCCTGGTGGGCAGTGTGGAACATTGTTCCTCCCTGTATAAGTCTTCTCTCGTCCTTCTCCCTCCGACTCACTCAGCGTCCGTGGGATGCCGCGAGTCCAGTTTCGAGGTTCGTGGTAGGGCGTCTGAGTAGCTGGGTTCATAGGCAGAGTTACGCTAAGCTCGTCTCGCTTCATATTCTTCCTCCGGGTAATGCGTATTGGCGCCATTAATAAACTCTAGTACAGAATATTGGTTTATTGTGATTTATGTGTGTATGGGCAGAACTTCGGCATAGCGTCTATGATCTGTGTGTTGCGCGTTTGCGTGGAGAGACGTGTGCCCGGTGTGAGCGCGAGCGCAGGGCTGCAGCGTGGGGGTGGTGTGAGTGATTGGAGTGTGCACGTGGGGTGCATGTACTGCAGCAGGGGCGGTTTCTTCATTAGGGCGATTGGGCGACGCACCACCAATCTCAGCCGTCACTGTGCCTCTGGATATAGTCCAATCAGCGTCATGTCACGTTCTGTGGAGTACCGCCTCTTTTTGGGCGATTTCACTCTGACTGAGAATCGCCCCGTGTGGTCCCATAGACTTACATTCAAAGATGTTTTTTTTCGAACGGGGGAGCTGCAATGCATTCTCTATGGCTTACGGGAGGGCTCGCCCTAACGTGCTTACGTCATCATACGTAAGAACGTTTCAGTCAACAATGTTATTTGTCGCCACCTAGTGGAATCTTTAATAAAATAAACTGAGTGGATTGTAATAATAGTGAGATAGAAACAAACAAGATGTATTGTACGAGTCACTTTATTTTTCATTAATATTAAAGAAGTGAAGTTGCCTTTACATGCTTAAGCTGTTAATTTATCCATTGCATGGGTGGACCTTATCCTTGTCAATCATCCAGACATTTGGCCCCCCTGAGAGATTTTGCAGGAGCCGCCACTGTACTGCAGCACACACGGCCGCCGTCGTTTACACGCGCTTGCGCTCGTGTGCGTGTTTACACAGCGCGCTTTACACAGCGAGTTTGCACCGCGTGTTTGCATTACGCTGCTGGGTCCTCTGGGGACCGTAGTGCTGATCGTTGAGGAACCACGCGTCTTCAGATATTCACACAGCCCTTTAGCATTAGCCTTTGTGTGCAAGCGGATTAGGGTTTGACCCCCGAAGGTGCACGCGCATATTCATACTGCCGTTTTGATTAGCGCCAGCCTTTGTGAGGGAAATACACGCCTGCAGGGGCGCGTATGTGCACGCCTCCGTGTTCGTATTTGTGTGGTGGGGGGTACGTGTGCGTGTGGAAAATAACCCCGGGCGGTGGTGAGCCAGCGAGTGAGCGATGTCCCTCAGAGAGGGCGCTGGTGCGGGATGGGGGGGTGATCACCCGACCGGCGGGGGCCTGGCGCGAGGCGGCGGAAGAGGAGGAGGTGGGAGTGGAGGGGGTGGACGTCGCGACCCGCCCGCTCAAGGGGAGCAGGGAGTTGGACGTCGGCCTCCACACGTGCCGCACCCATTCTCACTGCTTGGTGCACAGAGGTAAGGGGATTTAAGATACTTAATCATTTTTTTCAACTGCTGAGGCAGATGGTGTAGCAGAGGGGCAGTGGAGCAGAGAGGCAGGGGATCAATGGAGCAGAGTAGGGGCGGTTTGTTATGAAAAAGGCAAATAACCTGAATATGTTTCTCACCACCGCTTGTATGTGCTTTGTAGAAGGACCATTTCCCAAAACCTTTTTTGTTATCTATTTGTCTTTGTACCGCTGCACACACAGCTGGGATACCGCACACACGAGCCAAGGCTCATTTAAAGAAACCCAGGCAGCACTCGCAAGCAATGCAACGTTACGTTGTGTCCTCAAGGGTTGATTTCACGAAGTTTATAGTAACAACAACAACAACAATTATATTGATCCTAATTCTTAACACAGCATCCTTGAGACTTGGCACGTGCATGTTTAGTTCATTGTCTGCACCAGACCCCTCCAGTTCTCTCACCCTGGGTCAGCTGCCCCTTCCATGTCCTGTAAACCATGGCAAGGTCATCCCATGAGGACCGCCTGGATGAAAACCAGCATGGAAGGGGCCCAGTGTGGGGCCGGCTATGCTAATGACATAGTCCCGTGTGTGTGTGATGTGAGGTCTCCTGGCAGCAGTCATTCTCCGCTGTAGTCCTGGCATCTGCTGCTCAGCTTCATTCCCCAGCTGTGGTCCCAGTGGCACCGTCTCTCTGGGGACCCGTGTGGTGTGTGTAGCGAGTATCACGGCGTGGGCGGGTAGTGTGGTGATAGCGGTCACGGTTGGCACCGATGCACGACCACCGCCACCACCCCTACTGGGCGGTGGACCTGCCACCACAAAGCAGCACGCGGCGGAGGAGTGAGGCGATCGCTCTCGCCACGCGAGCGAGGCCCCCTCGCTTCCTCTTCTTTTCGTGCATCTCCACCTGCACCTCTTCCATCTTCTCCTCCGTCTCATCCTCCTCCATCCCCTCTTCTTCATCCTCCGCCACCATCTTCTCCTCTACCTCCTCCTCTTGCTGTACCACCTCCATCTTCTCCATCTTCTTCTCCTCCGCTAGCACCATCTCTTCCTCCTTCATCTCCTCACCTTCCGGCACCATCATCTCCACCACCGTCTTCTCTTCCTCCTCCACCACCATTGTTTCCACTTTGTCCGTCGTCTCCATGTCCTCCACCACGACCATCTGTTCATCCTTTGTTGTCTCCTTGTCCTCCATCTCCGTATTGTCTTTCTCCTCTCCCTCCGTGTTCTCCTCCATTGTCACCATCACAATCTCGTCCTCCTTTGCCTTCTCTTCCTCCGATTTCTCATCCTCTGTCTCTGCCTCATCCTCCATCATCTCCTCCTTCACCTCTTCCTTCGCCTCCTTCTCCATAACCTCTGTCTTCACTTCAAAGGCCTGGACGAGTGAGGAGGAGGGCTGCACTGGCTCAGATCTGTGAAGAGACAACACGACACCGTTCCACCTTGCTGCTACGGCAGACATCGCCATCTAATAATAATAATCGTTCAATTTGTAACGCGCGCAAATTTGCAGACGTAATGGTCGCAACTCAGAGGCGCGGAGCCAAGCTCAGAGTCGCTCAAAAGCATGATTGTAGAGGTGAGTTTTTAAGTGTTTCTTGAAGGAGGCGATTGAGGTGATGCTGCGAATGTGCAGGGGGATATTGTTCCAGACTGTTGGGGCTGCCACCGAGAAGCGGCGCATAGACATAACCATCCTGGATCTTGGTATCGAGAGGAGGTCGTGAGTCGCGCTGCGCAGGCATCTGCCGTGTGCTGAGCTGCAAGTTGTCAATAATAAAGAAAGGTACGGCGGGCAGGCGGATATGAAGGCATCGTCAGTGGGTGGAATGTGTGGCGGATTAATTCGAGCTGAATAGAAACAGCAATAACGACATGGCCAGTGAGTGTGCTTAGTATTGGTGCTGTCATTCTCATGGCGCCAGGTTATCCTTGAGAAAGGTGCAGCTGTGTCTCACACAGACTCCTGTAGCTTCACCGTAGTGGGTGGCGTTGCTGTGCAAATTTAGCTGAATAATTTGAAGTGACATTTTTTTGGTTCTTTCGGTAAAGTCACGTAGGTATAAAATATAATAAATAAAATCACAACGTTTCGATTGCAACACAAGCAATTATCATCAGGTGAGAAACCCACAGCAAGAAACGTTCTTGCAATAACAACATGGCCATCGAAACGTCGTGATTTAATTTATTTTATTTCATACCTACGTTAATTTACCGATATAACAAAGAGTATGGATCCCTGTAGTCACTAAAACTTAAAATCTAGATTGACATTTTTCTATATGTATATTCTAATTGACCCCTTGCACAATGTCCTAAGCAATTCAAATGGCATCGATAGAAATCCTGAACGTCAACTGTGACGGAATGGGTGTGGATCTGTGTGGTCAATGCAGCAGCAATAATAGCCAGGGCGGGAAGCAAAATCTGAACTGTAAGCTGTGAAGAATGAGTGCACGACCATTTGGTCGCTTCAACACATCCACGATTTAAAAAAAAGTGTCCGTCAGTGATTTGTGGTCGAGAGAGCCACCTCTCTTGACGTCGAAGGCATCTCAGAGTTCATTGCATGCGATGAGCCTCTCGCATCTCTCATCTCATCGCGTTTTAAATTGAACACCCCTCTCAGTGGTAGCTGTCGCTGTGCATTACAAGGCGACTTGGCAGCTGGCCTGGAAACAGGCGATAGACAGCGAAAATCTCACGGTGGATGGAGGGTTACATGGTGAAGATATGCCCACTTCGTTGTGGTCTAACCCAGAAACCAGTTATGAAAAATAAATCTGTCCTCAGTATAGCGGAATGTACACGTGGGGTTTGCAGTGTCTGTGAATTTTGAGAGCGCGACAAGGGCTTGAGCACCTGTGCGTCACAGCAACATTGCCCTGGGTTTGATTTCCACGTTTGGCCACATTCTCCGTGTGGATTATGCAGCCACCTGTTCTGGGAAGGTTATGCAGCTTTCTCCCTGTTACTGAACCCACACGAGCAATGCAAATCGTTCAATTTGGATCGCAAACAGTAGCAACTTTCTTGCAAAATGCGAGCAAACTTGGCAGGATCCTCCTGAAAAGAAGTTTTGAGACCGAGTAAGGCTGATGCTGCGTGAGAAGCATGGCAATAAATAACAAAAATAAGTATAACCCGTAAAAACAAAGCTTTTCACTATAAATCCTTTATATGCGTGGCGGCTAGAGTCATCTCGTCCTCTGGCTTGAGATCGCTGCCACCTATGGGTCAGATGATTGTCTGCCAGTATTAACCAATTGGTAATTAAATATTTAATTTGTTTTCCCTAAACAGTGTAAAATTTTGGAAAAAAATTTCACGGACATTAATTGTCTCGCACAACGAGTCTGTGTGCAAAATGTCAGCTCGATTGGATCACGGGAAGTGGGTGAAAAAACGACCGAAAGATTTGCACGGTCGTAAGCAAGCAAGCACGCAAGCAAGCGAACTTGATATAAAGGATTTAATAAACACACAGGGCGCACACGCAGGGTGGTTTACCGTGGTTCAGCGACTCCGGAGTTTGCTTTATCTTCTTGGAAGCCCTCTTCTCCAAAGCTCGAAGCAATTGGGCTCAACACAGGTTTGGTTGCGTTGGCGGTGGTGGTGGTCGTGGTGGTGGCGGTGGTGGCGGTGGTGGTGCTGCTGGTGGTGGTGGTCGTGGTGGTGGCGGTGGTGGCGGTGGTGCTTCTGCTGGTGGTATCGGTCTGGAGCCATTGTCGCTCGATCTTGGCGAGGCGCTCCTCCTCCTCGAGGCGCTTTTGCTCCACAAGACGCTTCTCCTCCATCAAGTGCTCCTCCTCCTCCTCTTGACGCTTCACCTCAACGAGGCGCTTCTCCTGCATGAGACGTTTCTCCTCGAGGAGCTTCACCTTGCGAAAGCGCCTCTCCTCAAGACGCTTCTTCTTCTTCTCGAGACGCTTCAGCTCTATGAGACGCTTCACCTCAAAGAGGCGATTCTCCTCCATGAGGCGCTTCTCTTCCTCGACCCGCTGCACCTCAATGAGGCGCTGCTCCTCGACAAGGCGCTTCTCTTCTTCCACCCGCTTCTCCTCCATGAGGCGCTTCTCTTCCTTGACCCGCTTCACATCTATGAGGCGCTTCTCTTCCTCCAGATGCTTCTCCTTGAGACGCTTCACCTCGCGAAGGCGCTTCTCCTCCATGAAGCGCGTTTCTTCAAGGAGGCGCTTTTCCATGACGCGTTTGACGTCGTTGAGGATTTTGTTTCGAAGGCAATTCTGCTCCGTTTGGTGCTTCACCTTGGCGAGGTGCTTCACCTCATTGGGGCGCGTCTCTTCCATTGTGCATTTCTCCTTCGCAAGGCGCTTGTCCTCCTGGAGACGCTTCACTCCGCTGAAGTTCTTCACCTCCCCAATGCTCCTCTGTTCACGCGAAGATAAGCACATGACCATTCAGACATGCGCACTCAGGACAACATCCATTCTCGCAGGCACACAAACATGGACGGGCACATACACAAACAAAAATGCATACTGGCACATCTATGTACAGATGAAAACATGCACATTAACTCATGGTATGACGTGATGATGGAGGGATAGAGTGATGGTGTTGGGAGATGGTGTTGTGATATGAAGAGGTGAAATTGTGGACGGTGCCTTGTGATGGTATTGACGCTTTATGAGGCTCTATGATATTGTATTGATTATCGATTTGAAGCTTTCGTGACTGCAAGGATTCATACTCACGTATGTGACTTCACCGAAAAAACCTAAGAAAGAGTCACATACGTGACTTTACCGAAAAAACTAAGAGTATATTGTATTGAGTTGGTGGTGGTGTGAAGAGATGGTGTGGTGATGTGAGGTGTAGTGATGTTTTGGTGCAATAGTGTGGGAGTGTGGAGAGAATGTGGTGTTTGACCCCCATAGACCCCCATACACACCTTTGGGAAGGGATGGTCGTAGCTTTGGCCTGGGAAAGGGTCCACTTCATCCATAATATCCCCCCACGTGGTCGACTGGCGCCATGACTCCCGGGCTACGGAAATTAAAATTAATTCAAAGGACGAGTAATGTATTAGAGAACGAAGCACGTGGAGATTCACGGAGCTAATTCTGAGATTCTTGTAATTACCTCTTAACACATAACATGACCTGCTGTTGAGAAACATTAGTCACATGGTAGTAAAACATTACAAGTCATATTTTTGTAAGCATGTTGAGATCATTAATTTCATAAAGTTGAGACCCCCGTTTAAACCAATATGGCTGAAACGCAGCTCTAAATCCATGCTGTCTGCCACCCTTGACCGTTTACCTTTTCCCATCAGGGAGCTGCCTCCTCTGCATAAAAGCCACGTGATGCAGGTAACTGGGACTTACCATCATAGTCCTCCAAGATATCAGCACACTTGCGTTGTCTGTCCATGTTTTGTGGTGAAGGAGTCGTTTCTGTTTGATGTTGGAGGGGCTGGAGAGGTTGTAAAAACGCTCAGATTTATCAGCCTTTTGAATCACTCATCCTCACAATTATTCCATATTGACCACTCGCTGTACCAATCAAATCACTTTCGTGCCGTTTGTTTTACAAGTCCACTCACTCGCTTGTTTTCCAACTCACGCGTGCGTCAGATCACTCACTCATCCACCCACGCGAACATGTTTATTCCAACTGCCTATTGCATTAAACATAATCGCCAAACATAACCGTGATGTTTAACCTCTAATCCAGACAAGCATGTTGATGCACAGCCCATTTGTATTAATCTACTGCTTGATAAAGGCCCCCCTATGTCTTGTAGGTCATTGGGGTCAAATGACCACACTTAAATTATCTGTTATAACCCGAGAATGACGTCACTGGTCACGTGATGTCAGAGGTACCGCCCATGTGGCTGTGACGTCACAGATAGGAGACGTCTATGGCAGCAGCTAGGGTCTGAACTAAAAGGCAGACTCCACCCCCGTGTTGGATAACATTCAAAACATGTAATGCAGGACACAATTATGCAGGCAATCAGAACACAATAATTATAGACATGTTAATCATATTATATGAGATTTAAACAGGTTAGTTATGAACGTTTTAAATGTTGACCTGCTTTGGGTCTAAACAATGACAGTAACAGCAACATATCAGAGCATGCCAAGTAACCTAACCAAGTCCTAATTTGGTTGCAGAAAATCCAATTACCTACATATTCAAAAATAATGAAGCTTTAGTTTGTAGTCAAAACGTGCAATAAAAATAAACAACACGCATCGTCAACAGGGACGCTCACCTCGTTGAGGAATCGCTCTGCAAAGGCTTCTGCTGCTGCTCACTCGTGCACATTCCTCTCGACTGCGGGTGGAGGCGTGGCTATGACGTAACAGAGGTGACGTCACTACAGCGAGGCTCCGCCCCCACGCGCTTGGCGGGCGCACCACGTGGTGCAGTGCGGGTGTTGTGCGTCACCGGAAACAGCAGAGTCCTCGGTTCGACATTAAACATTTGCCCCCTCGCTTTGTGCTGTTATTGATGTCGCCGTTACTGCGGCGAGGACTGAAGCGATGCCTGGCCATCAGGCCTGGCATATACCTAGGCCTCAGGTTTCATATTTGTTCGTAGTTATTTTTTGTTTAATTGGAATTATTAAGTTGCATTTCATTCATTACATTTCAAGCGTATAAACACCATCCCATTGGTTTATTTAGTTTTAAATTCAGGTTTGTAGTATAGTTATTGATCTGTAGTTATATTTAAGTGAGTGAGGTGGTTGTACTAAGTGTGCATTTGAGTTCCATGTAAATTATTATTGTGTAAAGGATTTGTCTGTGTGCACCTATCCTGACAGTGGTAATATGGGCTTTTTTAAGTAACTTGTTAATGAGATTGTTTATTTGTGTGTTTCTGTTATCTATGTCTGTGTCAGGTTACATATCTATGTTTGTAGCTGTGTGTGTTTGTTAATTTATGATGGGTGGTGATGATGATGTTTCTTGATAATGGATGGTGGTGATGATAATGATGGGTGGTGATTATGAAGGATGGTAATGATGATGGTTGTTGATGATAATGTGTAGTGATTATGATGGGTGGTAGTGATGATGATGGGTGGTGGTAATGATTGGTGAGGTTATGATGATGGGTGGTGATGGTTATGATGTGATGATGATGGGTTGTTGTGATTATGGGTGTTGATGATTATAGATGATTGGTGGTGGTTATGATGAATGTTGGTTGTGATGGTTGGGTGGTGGTGGTGACGATGGTTGGTAATGGTGAGTTGATAGTGATAATGATGATTGGTGATGATAATGGGTGTTGATACTGATGATTTGTGTTGATGAATATGGGTGGTGATGAGTAAATGAGCCACCACCCGACGCATAACAGCAACAGAAGGAACTACAGCAGCACCAATAACATCAGCGACAACAGCAGCAGCAACAACACATTTTTGAGGGCGGCGCAACTACTTCTGATTCTGCTGTTTCTGGTGCTCGACTATTTGTAGCCAGGCCCTGCTCTCGCGGGACCAACCCACACGTCTTCGGAAATGATTGCGATGATCATGTCTGAGCTGAAAATTAAGTGACTAAACGTTACTTTGTTTAACCATAACTTTGTGTAGGTTAGTATCTGGGGGCTCAGCGAATACTACTCATGAAATAACTCGTACTCCTTTATGACCGACATTGTACTAATTTTGGTTGATCGAGACGAACAAGGCACATGCCATGTCCAGACGAATTTTTATTACTAATATTGTCCTTAAATATGATGCTAAAATAAACGTTAACACTGGATTAAACATGCACCTCTTAACCCCTGCCTCGCATTTACGACTAACAATTTGCATTTACACATAACATACAGTCAAGCACAGTAAAATGCTAATACGACAATTGTTATTCTAGGAATTTGAATTCGATTCCAACCCTGCACCCCCACAGTTAGCATATCCAACCCCCGGGTCGATTGAACGTAAGCTTTCTTTTATATGAGAAGATTGCCATTATAATACTTTTAATGAGATTCGAATACCGTATCCATGAATCGCCGAAATATGAACATGTGTCATTAAACCCGCCACCACCCACACACCCAATTAGTAAGGTTTATCACGTAAACAGGACATGCTAATTCGTTACTAGTCCAGCACAATGGTGTGTTGGAGAGCCAAACCACAACATATACAATCTGAGTACGACGTTTCGCCAGTAATTACAACAAGTTTCATTAGGCTACGGCCAGTTTTGTGGAGAAGTCCTCCTGTTTCGTTCCGTAAATAGAGGTAGATGTGATGACAAAACGTGTGTGCTCTTCTTGCGCGAAGTGGGTAGGGGGTGTTAATGGGTACATATATATATGGCTATGGGTACCCATTGCCGTATGGGTAATGTATATGGTAATCAACGTACATTAGGCATGCGAATTAAGTGAACCCATTGACCTTGTGCTTCCTGTCGATTGTGTGTACTAAAATAGCCGTGCCAACGGTAATCCCAATTGAAGAATAGTGACCGGAATAGACATGCTTTAGTAACGAATTGTCATGTTCTGTTTAAAGAAGAATAGTGACCGGAATAGACATGCTTTAGTAACGAATTGTCATGTTCTGTTTAAGTGACAAACCTTACTATTTTGATATGTCGGGTGGTGGCGGGTTTAACAAAATATATTTTTTACTTACGCAATTTAACCCTGTTCGATTGAACATATACTATACATATGTATTAGCAGAGTGGTATTCTAATACATCAAATGAGATTTTAATACCGTACCTCCGTTAATGGTGTAATAAATTATCAAACCAGTTTATAGTAGTTTAATGTTTAGTTTTATCGTTTATAATGTTGCAGTTGACATGTTATAGAGTACAGGTGATCTCCAGTATACTTCGGGATTAGGGACCAGAATGCTGCGAAACGATTTATAACAGGACCATTCGCCTCTAGGAACATGTTTATGGGGAGACAGCCAAGATACTGCTGGTTAAAGGCAGACTTGTGTGACGGAGATTAGCGACTACTACTTAAGAATTATCTCACATTGATGATAGAATGTGTCATAATTTTGGTTGATTACGGAGAACAAGACACCTGCTATGTTGACGAATTCTTAGTACATATATTGTACTTACCCATATTGCTAAAATATCGTTAACACTAGAATAAACTCTTAGCCATCTCATCACGTTGCTTCAAATATGCTCTAGGTTGAGTGTCCTGAAGCATTTACTGTGATTAAATTGAAGCATTCAAAGCGGTCCACAACCCTGAATTGTGCAGCTTGGAATAATGGAGGAATTCGCATTAATTTTTTAGTTTTTTTTAACCTGAGGCCATAATTAGGAGGTACATCACAAGCGAAAGCGATAGTATTTGCCAAGAATATCTTCATTAATCGAGAACGAAAGTAGGAAGTTCAAATGGTGTCATATACCGCCTAATTTTCGAGTTGGATCTTTGGGGCTGTAAAATGTGTAAAGTTGAAGGTGCTAGGTGTTGTCTTCTTCTAACAGCTACTAACGTGCGTGTGGTCTGTTTTTAGGATTTGTCCATTGTTGTTGAACTTGTTGTCGTGCGCATTTCTTGTTGAGTTCTGCCACTTTAGTGTTGCAGTTTGTTAAACAATTCGCCACGTGAGCGTGATGTTTTGCTTAGTGGAAATTTCGCTTTGTTACAATTTGTGATTGTTATAATAATTGTAACGATTCATAAGCTCATGAGCTTATAATGTGTTTATGCGTTTATTTATGAATAGAAAACTGTCTATTGCTCTTCGATATCATTGAGATGTAACATTCATCCAGCAGTGAAAATCGTGATTTTATAACGACCGTAGTGTAATTGTAATGATTTTAATCCGATCTTTGCACGTACACTATACATACATGAGCAAAGTGCTATTCTAATGAGACCACACTGTGATTCTACTGCTTATAATGGAGATTCTAATACCTTACCTCCGTTCATATCGTTCTAAATTAAAACACTAGTTTATAGTCGTTTTATGTTTAGTATTATCGTTTATAGTGTTACAGTTTACATGTTATAGAGTACAGTTTATCCCCGGCACACTTCGGGATTAAGGACTGGTACGTTGAGAAACGATTAACTACGGGGACCTTTACCCTCAAGGAACACGTGTTAATCGGGTAGACAGCCAAGATGCTGCCGGTTAAGGGCACACTTGGGTGACGGAGATCCTCCACCTGAAACTCGCTTAACATGTTTTTTCTAGGAACATTATAAAATAAAGAACGGACAAATATTTGTTAAAAATACGTTTTTATTCATCTGCAATCATTTTTACGTCAAAACTCGAAGGGAATATTTATTATGTCCTATGTTCACACATTTCTAGTATAATGCAAGCCATTTCCGTTCCAGGAATACCAAAGCGTTAAAGAATCATTCCCCATGATTTCCTTATTAGTTCACCACATTGGTTCACTGTGCGTCTATGTTGAAGTCAAGGCCAAGTCAAGTCGATTAATACCAACCAAAAAAAGCTATATACTTGAAAAAAAACTTTAAAATGTTGAGTAAAGATATACCTCCAGACGCATTCCAACTATAGCTCAACAGGAACACTTAACGACTACAATTGAACCCTCTCACAACCAGTGCTCATCACACCACTTCGGCAAGTAATCTTCTATACACTATACCATTGACCGTCGAGTGAAAGATACTAAGAGGAAACAAAATGAAACACCACCACGCTTGGAGCGTATATTTAAGCTGGGTTGGAAGAAGGGAAGGGAGCCTTGACAAAATAATTTGCATATCAAGAGGAATTTAGCATATTTATGGGAAATGCAGGTATGTGATTAGTACGACTTGTGAAATGCGTAGGAGGTGAGCGGGGGGTTTCAAAGTCATATTATGCCCGTGCATTATGCAGGATTAGCAGCATCAAAGGGAGGGGATAGGGGTGGCATTGATAAAGGGAATGAATGTTAATAGTATGTAGCTGCAGTAACTAAACAACCACGTAAAAAACTAAACTATAAACTACATAGTATCATCAGTATACTAAATACACTCTCCAATAAGCTGAGCTACTAACAGTAAGTAATACATTACAATTTTATGTCGCAAAAAATATAATATGCTTCCAGCTAAACATTTTCCCCTTATATCACACGGGTCTACCCCGTACTATATGCTGCCATAGACAAACCTAACATTAAATTATATACTGTATTACTATACACCACCCTATACCTTAGAATAATACATAGTGTAATATTACACTATGTATTATTCTATCCACCCTACTGTATATCACACTGCTGTATATTCACAATACAATTACGATACTATGTATTGCCTTTTACATTGTATTAAACATTACTATTTTATACTATTTATTATTATACAATCTGCTATACACTATACCATTGACCGTCGAGTGAAAGATACTAAGAGGAAGCAACGAAATATATCAATGGAAGAGTGGTAGTTGGAGACTTGCAGTGGAGCAAAGAATCCATTCCCTGCGGAGAATACAAGATATATAGTCATGCCAGTGAGTGGACTGCGGTCTGAAAGTCACCGTAAACGTGAACACAATCTGTTAAAATCCGAAATGGTTTATTACGTCCTTCCAATGATTTCTGAGCCAGAATCCATCTCGGTTGAAATTGTCTCTGTGTTTGTATATGTATATGTGGATCGCCTCATGAAGGAATCTCTCATGGTAGCTAGATGCCTTGCAGAGAACCTCTGTCTTGGAGAAGTTAATGTCATGTGAGCCCACTGAATTGTAACAGCGTCGCCCTCGAAATGTGTTGTTGCTGCTGTTGTTGCTTCTTTTGAAGTTATATACGCAGGGAGGTGGTGGTCCGTGATGGGATGACGCCTTTGATTAAAGACTTTGATCAATCGCACCCGATTGACGCCCTTGATCGTCGCATTTGATCAACTCAGACATTGTAAACTCTCACATGTTAAACTCAAACATGTAATATTATATATCATGCTCTCATGCCCTTTAGATTGCACCCGTTGGGTTGCACTCCCTCGTCGAGGAGGCCGCTCTCCTCCTTTTCTACGGTTACATGCTTATTTCTTACATAACATCATGATAACCTCTCACACTGTGGTCGTACGTATGGTAAGTGAATATGCGAATCAGGGGTACGAAATGCAGGATAAGAATCGAATTACAATCATATATATTGCTATTTGATACCATTGAGATGGAACATTCATCCAGCAATGTGTTATTCAAATAAGTTTAATCCCATCCTGATCCTGTACGTTCCGTTTCACATATGTATGCATGTAACATGTATGTATTACATACTTACATGTTACATGTATGTATTACATACATACATGTTACATACAGAGATGTTACATGCACATATACTTACTACATACAGACATGTTACATGCATACATGTTACATACTTACGACTGTAGTGTGATTCGAAGAGGACCACGGAGTGATTCGAATAATTTGAATGCGATTCGAATATCACACTTCAATGTAGATTGTTCTAATCGAATTACAATTATTCGAATCCCACTATAGTCGTATTAGAATCACACTGTCCACTGTTGGATGAATGTGTGGTTAAAGAGTATAACAATCACAAATTATAACATATATACAATACACATTATTTCAAAAACGTATAACAACATTTCTATTCATATTTTTTTAAACTGAGAATGTCGTTGTCCATGTGGGGACGGAGCTCGGTGGAATGTATCGTCTCCGCTGTGTTTCGGAATCCGTGTGATCACCCAGTCACATCGCCTAACTCCAGTCACAGCGCCTTACCCTTTAAAATAACACTACAAACTAGTGTTATAGTAAACTACAATGTTGTGAACTCTAGCAATATAAGCTATGAGCGATACATTATAACGCTATAAAATAACATCATAAACTAGTGTTACAGATTAGAACACCGTACATTGAAGTGTGATATTCGAATCTCGTTCGAATTCTTAGCTTCACACCGTGGTCCTGTCTTTGCCGCTGGCCCCCGAGGTCTCTCCCTGCTGGGCGCCGACTGCAGGGGTCCCGCCGTTCCCCGACCCCTCGCTGGTCTGCGAACAGATGCTGCCGCCGCTGGGCTCATCGCTCGCGGGGTAAGGACTGTCGCCCGACGGTTCACCTCCCTGGTTCGCACCTCCGCGAGAGAGGCATGGCTCGTCGCCGGCTCCCGTACGCCTGTAAACACAGCGTTGCCTCTCCGCCAATCCAATGCGACGCCTCCCCTCACACAGCCCCGCGCAGCGATCACACGCTCTGAACGGGGGTCAGGGGTCGGAGGACGAATGACTTTGCTCGCACACGCGCTACCGTTTAAAGGGACCGCGGAACGGGTGTTTACGGTGGGTGTGAGCCCTCACGCCGCACAAGTCTCCACGGCGACAGGCGGAGCGGGCACCCGTGTTCTCTAACACACGTAAACTGTAACACTTTAAAGATAACATTACATATGAAACGAATATAAACTAGTTTTTTTATGTAATTTATAATACCGTAAACGGAGGGACAGTATTAGAATATCTATACTCTTTGGTGCTTTCGGTAAAATCACGTAGGAAGAAATAAAACAAAATAAATCACGACGTTTCGGACGCAACACAAGCGCCCGAAACGATGTCTGCAGCAGACATCGTGCTGCTCGCAGCAGACATCGCGGATATCGCGATTCTCACCTGAAGACGTGCGCTTGTGTTTCGTCCGAAACGTCGTGATTTATTTTGTTTTATTTATACCGCTAAAAAATAACATTATAAGTTAGTGTTATAGATTAGAACACCATACATTGAAGTGAGATATTGGAATCGTATTCGAATTATTAGAATTACTCCGTAGTCCTCTTAGAATCATACTTTGCTCGTAAGTACGTTACATGTATTTACGTAACATGTCTGTATGTAATATGTCTGTTTGTAATATGTACGTATGTAATATGGACGTGCGAACCAAGGGTGGGATCTGTGAAACGGAAGGTGCAGGATCAGGATCTGATTACATTTTTTGTCGTACCAGAATTACACTGTGCTCAAATCTACGTTATATGAAAATACGCATCAGAAGACCAAAATGTGGCCTGCGAGGTTCCAGGTTTAGAATCGCATGAAATTATTAGAATCACACCATCGTCGTATTAGAATCAAGTTGCCCACTGATTGATGAATGTTCTATCTCAATGGCGAATCACACTCTGCGCATTTGTATGTATAATAGGGTACGTGCAAGCGAACTGTGCTCGTATGTATGTAATATGTATGTCCGTTGGACATGCGAACCGGGGGTCTGATATGCGAACTGGAGGGTACAGGATTAGGATCTAATAAAAATGATTAGAATAACACTATGGTCATATTAGAATTACACTGAGCTAGAATGTATGTTATATGTAGATGCACATCTGGAGTCGTAAATGTAACCTAGGAGGTGCGCGGTTTTAATCGCATTTAAATTCATCTTCTTGGTTCTTTCGGTAAAGTCACGTAGAAGGAAAATAATATGACTTTGAAACCCCCCCTCGCCCACCTCCTACGCATTTCCCATAAATATGCTAAATTCCTCTTGATATGCAAATTAATTTGTCAAGGCGCTCTTCTTCACCCTCCAACCCAGCTTAAATATACGCTCCAAGCATGGTTGTGTTTCATTCTTCACCTGAGAATGGCTGCTTGCGTTGTAGCCGAAACGTCGTGAGAATTATTTTATTATGTTTTATTTTTAAAACCTATTACTAGGATATAACGAGTTAAATAAGGGAAGGCGGGACAAAGGGTGGGGGTAGATTCACAACGAGAATAAGAGCGGGGGAGGAACGAGGTCCGGGGCTGTTTTGGTGGAATATCGGGTCCTGGCTGGTTGCTGTTTCGTCGTTGTCGTTGCTGTATCGTGATTCCGGTGTTGTAAGCAGTGTTACAGGCTAAATAAAATAACCCTCTATAGTCTACAGAGTCTGGAGTCATTAGAATTGTAACGATTCATAATCTCACGAGCTCATCGTGGGTTTGTTCAATTATGTATCTATTTCCATACTTGTGTAGTGGTGATACGCGCTGGGTGTATATGTCGTGTGCCAGCGCGTATGTACGGGTGTGTGTGTGGTGACGCGCGCTGACGGGGAGGAGCAGGCGTCAGTGCGCGGGTGGGGGTAGTGCTGCTGATTGGCTGTGTGCCGGTGACGCGCCCAGAGGGAGTGATCGGGTAGCAGCGCGGTGTGATTGGTCGGGGAGTGGAAACACGCGCTGAGCGGAACCGGATCGTAGGGATAGCGCGTGGGGATTGGGTAACTGAGGAGCGGTGCCGACGTTGAGGTCCGCATCCGCTCCGTCTCCCGGGAAGAAGGGGTATATAAGGTGATGCACAGAGGAGCAGGGGGCAGAAGTGGAACCATCTAAGAATGAAGAGGAAGGTGCAGAGATAGAGCCCGGAGAGGAGAGTAATGGAGAGTAGAAGAGAGTAAGGTATAGTGTGTAGCCAGCGAGAGAGAACGGTCTACACGAGCTGAGTAATGTATAGTGTGTAGCCAGCGAGAGAGAACGGTCTACACGAGCTGAGTAATGTATAGTGTGTAGCCAGCGAGAGAGAGAGCGGTCTACACGAGCTGAGTGATGTATAGTGTGTAGCCAGCGAGAGAGAACGGTCTGCACGAGCCGAGTATGCATACGGTGTAGCCAGCGAGAGAGAAAGGTCTACACGAGCCGAGTATGCATACGGTGTAGCCAGCGAGAGAGATGCCAAGTCTACACGAGGCGAGTGGAGAGTGTAGCAGAGGCGCAGAGTCTACACGAGGCGAGAGAGGAGTGTAGCCGAGGCGCGGAGTCTACACGAGGCGAGTGGAGAGTGTAGCAGAGGCGCAGAGTCTACACGAGGCGAGAGAGGAGTGTAGCCGAGGCGCGGAGTCTACACGAGGCACAGAGAGCCGGCAGCACAGAATCCAGAGTCAAGAGAAGCGCATTGTGAAGAAGAGAGGCCACGCGTTGTATTGTTACAAGTCAAGATTTAATAAAAGAAGTGTGTTCCCGTCAAGGAGTTTCCTGCCGTCATTTTCCAATACTTCACTTGTATATTGCTATTCGATGCCATTGAGATAGAACATTCATCAATCAGTGGGCAACTTGATTCTAATACGACGATGGTGTGATTCTAATAATTTCATGCGATTCTAAACCTGGAACCTCGCAGGCCACATTTTGGTCTTCTGATGCGTATTTTCATATAACGTAGATTTGAGCACAGTGTAATTCTGGTACGACAAAAAATGTAATCAGATCCTGATCCTGCACCTTCCGTTTCACAGATCCCACCCTTGGTTCGCACGTCCATATTACATACGTACATATTACAAACAGACATATTACATACAGACATGTTACGTAAATACATGTAACGTACTTACGAGCAAAGTATGATTCTAAGAGGACTACGGAGTAATTCTAATAATTCGAATACGATTCCAATATCTCACTTCAATGTATGGTGTTCTAATCTATAACACTAACTTATAATGTTATTTTTTAGCGGTATAATGTAGAGCTCATAGGTTATATTGTTAGAGTTCACAACATGAGATTTTACTATAAAATTAGTTTACAGTGTTATTGTTAGAGCGTTTTAATGTATAGCTATAAAAGTAATATTGTTAGAGTTTATAATGTTAGAGCTTAGTTTATAACGTGAGAGTTTTTGGCCGTGCCCTGTCCTCGTGGGACCCCACACGGATTTGGAAATAATTGCAATGACCATGAATGAGCTGAGATTTGAGTGACTAATGTTTACTTTGTTTCAACATGACTGAGTGCAGGTTAGTGCCATCTGGGCTTAGCGAATACTACTCATGAATTAACTCATACTCCTTTATGAAAGACATTGTAATCATGCCTTTTCGTGACGAATTGTTACCTTCAATAGCGTCCTCAAATATAAGGCTAAATACACAGCAGATGGAAGACTGCTTGTTGGGGAGATGTAGCTTGGGTAAGGTGCTGTCACTGGAGTTAAACATTCGCTGCTTGGCCCCGTCGACAGCAGCGGAGACGATCCGATCCACTGCGCTCCATCTCCCCACAAGGTCCACGAAATTCTCAGTTTTTTTTTTATGAACGTATGTTTTTCAAATCATATGAAATGCAATTATGTTATAATATGTGATTGTTATACACTTTATCTGTTTACATACTGTTGTATCTATGCCCTGTTTTCCGTTATTAATATTAAGAATAATTAAGAATTTTTTTTAATTATTATATCTATATATATATTTTTTAAAATTAAATAATGAAAACAACCACTACAAGCACACCAGGAATCTGTGAAACGGCCATTAAACTGGTAAGAAGTCAGTCTCAGAGAGGTCAGAGACATCCAGATGGACAAAGATCGATAACCTGAACTCCCAAGACATCTTGAGATGCACGGAGGGGGTGCAGAGCAGAGTAAAGGATAATAACGGTTGCCACTCGCGTTTCTTAACGTTTTCCTAACCGAAAAGTAGAAACTTAACAAAAATAATTAACCAACAAACCATAGGTTGTTTTTATTAGTAATTAGCTTATATTACTCGTATTCACCGCATACATATTATTTAGAATTATATGTTTCCTATCTACACGACCTTCCGAAAAACTAAAGAGTACGAATTCCAGAAAGCTTAAGTGGAAACATAGTTACATTTAACCTCAGGACATTAAAATATAACTCAGAATAAAACACCAATCTCTGGAGAACTAAACTTGGCGAAGCCCCAAAATAATAATGTGACGAGGATCATTACGAATATTCATTAAACATAGACGAATGATAACCACGATACTAAGACCGAAGGAACTCATAAAATATAATTCAAGAATAAATGTAACACACAGGACCACATAAATGTATTGCATACATCTCCTCGACCACCTTTGTCTTCCAGCGGGGTCTGACCTCAGAATGACCCACGCAGGGCAAGCAAGAAGGGAGCAGAAAGGTCACAAAGGGGGGGGTTTGTGCTGACATTCGAGAACATCTGGTTTTTTTTTTCTGTTTATTTTCCCTCGCAAGAGACGCGGAGAGAGGAGAGGGTGCTCACGTTTGAGTTAAACACGGCCGTCTTTGTCTCCCCGCAGCACAAACAGATGGCCCATGAATGCTTGGAGGGTTAGGAAAGGTCGCGAGGAAGGGTCGCGGGGTGTCTGCTTCTTCTCGCTCTGTTTGTGTTTTTTGTTGCCCGCTCACAAGGAATGCGCAGTAGAGGGGAGTCACGTTTTGAGTTAGGCACGGGCGCACACACCGCCTGAGAGCAGTCTGGGTTGAGTCGTGCTTAGTCTCGCAACTCGGCTTGCGACGCGGTGTTGCGACGGGGCTCGCAAGAGAGGTGTGGCAGTCGTGCCTCAAGGAGAGATGGGACGACGAGACATCGTTAAAGTGACAGTCTGAGAGCAGTCTGTCCGAGGCGCTCGGTCTCGCAACTCGGCTTGCGACGCAGCGTTGCGACGGGGGCTCGCAAGAGAGCTGGGGCGGTTGTGCCTCGAGAAGTGATGGAACGAGGAGGAGTTGTTCGAGTCGCAGAAGTCTGAGTTCAACCTGGGTCGGGGCTGGGTTTCAGCCGTGCTCCGTCTGGCGGAGCGTCGTGAGGAAACGAAACACCGATGCCGATAGCCGGTGTCGCTTCTCGCAGAACGAAGTTAAGTGCGAGTGAAGCTGGCAGCTGCACGAACAAGGGAAGCACGGAGCAGAGAGAGTGACGAGTGACGACAAGCAATCAACCTGTAAAAGGGCGGAGATCGCCAAGCGTCGACCAAGCGTGCAAAGCAGAGAGCGCGAAGCAATGGAGAAAGCCTGGTCAAACGGCTGTGAGGAAGAGGACAGCGCCATCGAATGCCCCGTGTGTTTGAGGGCACACCTACCAACGACCAGTGTAAACAGACAAGACGTCCAGAGCGTCACCGAGCGTCGTGCCAACTCGTCATCCAGCAGTGGAGAGAGAGAGAGCGCAAGAGCAGCACGACTCGGACGTCACCGGGCGTCACCGAGCGTCGTGCCAACTCGTAGTCTAGCAGTAGAGGGAGAGAGAGCGCAAGAGCAGCACGACTCGGACGTCACCGGGCGTCACCGAGCGTCGTGCCAACTCGGCATCCAGCAGTGGAGGGAGAGAGAGCGCACAAGCAGAGACACGCAGGGGCTCGCGGCGGCCACGCCCAACCCAGAGAAAACTTCTGGCCGCTGTTTGTATCCTCCTACACCACACAAGCTAACAACACAATTAATATTACGAGGAGACAACGCACACACAGCACGCACACGAATAAGACTTAAAAAAAAAAAATTATCTTTGCGTTTCAAAAAGGGTTGCCATTTCGAGGTGGTGCGTTCAATATCAACTGATCGTGCAAAGCAGTTGCTACCGTCGAGTTACATGAATAATAAATGTTTTAGTCATTCATTTTCGTTAAATGCATAATTTCGCCAATGAAGAAGTATTTTTAGTCATTCATTTTCGTTAATTGCATAATCTTGCCCATGAATTTATTGACGAATACCTGCTTTTGCATGATAGAATGTCACATGCTTGTTAGAATAAAATTGCTTAACACCAACTGTTCGAGTGCTTCTTTCCAAATCCATGCAAAACTATCTTATTCTTGATAACTGTATCCTGTGATGAGATATGAAAATGGAGACCTAAAATATCATAACACACACTAGGATAATAGGTAAACGTTTAATCGATGATAATCGTGTTATCCTGATTGATATAACACTGGATAAACGAAGCTGAGCCTAATTATCATAACTGCATACATTAACATAATCGCAAGCATCCGCATAAATTACTACGATTATCTCCGTGATTATAATAATTTGTGCATATAATTACTCACATTATCATAATTTATGCATATTAACTCACACATTAACATAATTAATGCGATTTGCGCATTTTTCGGAAAATTATTTTTTTTTATTATTTTCATCAAAATTTCATAACCCGACACATACAACAATACCGTTTATAGCTATTCGATTAAATTGACATTACATTCATCCAACAGTGGACAGTCTAAAACGACTACAGTGGGATTTTAATAATGGTAATGAGATTCAAATCTTGCATATCCTACCCCCGGTTCGCATTCACTTAACATGCATATGGCCAAAGTGTGATTCTAGCATTATCACAGTGCGATTATAATTATTATTATGCGATTATAATCACGAACCTCCATTTATGTTGTTCAAAACTAATAATACCGTACCTCTGTTTTTGTTGTTATAAATTATGAAACTAGTTAAAAGATTATAGTATTTAAATTATTTTTGTTATCGTTGATAGTGTTACAGTTCACATGTCATACTTGATGATTTGGGACCGTAACGTTGCGAATAAATTTATAATGGGGACCTTTCCCCTCCAGTGACGAAGATCCTCCACCTGAAACTCGCTTAAAACACGTTTTTGCATTGAACATTGTAAAATAAATAAACGGACAAACATTTGTTAAAATACGTTTTTATTAATCTGCAATAATTTTTTCGTTAAAACTCCAACCGAATATGTATTATGTCCTATGTTCAAACAGTTACAGTACAATGCAAACCATATCCGTTCCAGGAATACCAAAGCGTTAAAGTATCATTCCCCATGATATGATTATTAGTTTAACACGTTTGTTCACTGTGCGTCTATGTTGATGGAATGGCTTCGCGCCCGTGTGTGTTCTCTGGTGACTCTGAAGATTTGACGAGTGTGCAAATGTCTTCCCACACACAGGGCAAAAAAATGGTTTCTCACCAGTGTGTGTTCTCTGATGAGTTTGAAGAGTTGATGACTGAGCAAATGTGTTCCCCTCAAGGAACACGTGTTAATCGGGTAGACAGCCAAGATGCTGCCGGTTAAGGGCACACTTGTGTGACGGAGATCCTCCACCTGAAATTCTCTTACCATGTTTTTTCTAGGAACATTATAAAATCAAGACCGGACAAACATTTGTTAAAATACGTTTTTATTAATGTGCAATAATTTTTACGTCAAAACTCGAAGGGAATATGTATTATGTCCTATGTTCAAACAGTTACAGTACAATGCAAACCATATCCGTTTCAGGAATACCAAAGCGTTAAAGTATCATTCTCCATTATTTTCTTATTAGTTCATCACGTTGAAGTCAATGCCATATATCCAACGAACGCGTTATCAATGTACAACCAAAAAAATCTATATACTTGAAAAAACATCCGTATAAAATGTTGAGTAAAGATGTTCCTACAGACGCTTTCCAACTTGAGCTCAACAGAAACACGACCAGTGCTCATCACACCACTTCAGCAAGTAATCCGATATGATTACAAACCACCGCTGTGCACGTCACGAAACTCTCACAAAAGCTGTATAACTAAAATGGAAAAAATTACGCACAAAAGTACTCGATATGGCTTAATAGGTATAACCACATGCAATATTATGTTTCAGTCACCCCGAGCTCTCGGTTTGATCCTCGAGCCACTCCATTACATCCAGCCATCTCTCGGGATCCAACTGCATGGGATCGAAGGTGGAATTACCTTCAGGAATCATTGCAGCACCTTGAATTTCACCTTTTGATTTCAGCTTCCTATCATCGTGGACCTTCTGATGCCTTTTAAGATTTGACGACTGTGAAAATGCCTTCCCACACACAGGGCACAAGAATGGCTTCTCGCCCGTGTGTGTTCTCTGATGGTTTTGAAGAGTTGATGATTGTGCAAATGTCTTCCCACACACAGGGCACAGGAATGGCTTCTCGCCCGTGTGTGTTTTCTCATGATCTTGCAGATTTGATGCCTGTGCAAATGCCTTTCCACACACAGAGCACAGGAACGGCTTATCGCCCGTGTGTGTTCTCTGGTGACTCTGAAGATGTGATGACCTTTCAAATGTCTTCCCACATACAGGGCACAGGAATGGCTTATCGCCCGTGTGTGTTCTCTGGTGACTCTGAAGATGTGATGGCCGTGAAAAGGACTTCCCACACACAGAGCAATTGAATGGCTTCTTGCCTCCGTGTGCGTGGGGCTGTGGAGAGCGTCTCTGCTCCATGTGAGCGTAGTAACAGCAGCTGTGTTATCAAGTAAAAAGTACGCTATCGACCGCAATGATGTTTAGCGTTGAGTTTTGGATTGTGTTAACTGCAAAAACAAGAACGACGCTCGCGTCTAACCGAGACGCAAAAAAATCCCGCTAATTTGACGACAAACACGTTTAAGAGTTTTTGCGCGAAAATAGACACTTACTTGTAGATTCACGGTATATCGATGTCTGGAACCCGTCTGAAGATGTCGCCACGAACTCTCCCGACGCAAAGTCGCCTAACTGTCGACACAGCAATTGTGCTCGCCAGGCTGCGTTGTCTCGCGGTTGAAGGGCGATCAGCAGAGCGACGAGTCGAGCGTCCAACCTCATCAAGTTCCCTCTCGAAATGGCATTGAGCTCTGCTTCTGAGCCGCCTTATAACTCCCCCCCTAGGATCCAATCCTTTGTCTTTCAGGATATTTGCATTCGATTGTTAATTTGGAAGGTACAATATGCGTGTATATTAACATACCGAAGGGTAATGTGCCCATTGTGCTTCATGCATGCATATGTAAGTGCATCTCAGTGTGTAATTGTGCGCTTATTTTGAATAAATGGAAAAACTTTGTCCTCGATTTAAAGTGAATGCAGAGAAATTAGCATGTAACTTTAGAAAAGGAAGAGAACGGCCTTCTCGACGAGGGAGTGAAACCCAATGGGTAATATTCTTTTACAGCATTACAATGGATAGGTTGTAGTTCATATGTTATAATATTACGTTTCACTATGTTAGAGCTTAACATGTGAGAGTATACAATATCAGAGTTGATCAAATGCGACGATCAAGGGCGTCAATCGGGTGAGTTTGATCAGAGGCTTTAATCAAAGGCGTCATCCCATCACGGGACATCACCTCCCTGCGTTTATCACAGCAACAGAAGCAACTACAACAGCAACAACAACAACAGCAGCAACATCACATTTCGAGGGCGACGCAGCTACTTCCGATTCTGCTGCCCAGCTGTTTGTAGTCGGGACCTGCTCTCGCAGAACCCCACACGTCTTTGGAAATGATTGCGATGATCATGTCTGAGCTGAGAATTAAGTCACTCAAGATTACTTTGTTTCACCATAACTTTAGGTAGGTTAGTGTCATATGGGCTCTGTGAATACTACTCATGAATGAAATCACACTCCTGTATGACCAACATTGTACTAAATTTGGTTGATCGAGTAGAACAAGGCACGTGCCACGTCCAGATGAATTCTTATCAACAACAGTGTCCCTAAATCTGATGCTAAAATAAATGTTAACACTGGATTAAACGTGCACATCTTAACCCCTCCCTCGCATTTACGACTAATGATGTGCATTTGCACGTAACATAAATTCAAGCACAATAAAATGCTAATGCGACCATGTCCTGGAAACCATGGCAAGGTCATCCCATGAGGACTGCCTTAATGAAAACCAGCATGGAAGGGGCCCAGTGTGGGGCCGGCTATGCTAATGGATTAGTCCCGTGTGCATGTGTGATGTGAGGTCTCATGGCAGCAGTCATTCTCCGCTGTAGTCCTGGCATCTGCTGCTCAGCTTCATTCCCCAGCTGTGGTCCCAGTGGCACCGTCTCTCTGGGGACCCGTGTGGTGTGTGTAGCGAGTATCACGGGGTGGGCGGGTAGTGTGGTGATAGTCACGGTTGGCACCGATGCACGACCACCGCCACCACCCCAACTGGGCGGTGGACCTGCCACCACAAAGCAGCACGCGGCGGAGGAGTGAGGCGATCGCTCTCGCCACGCGAGCGAGGCCCCCTCGCTTCCTCTTCTTTTCGTGCATCTCCACCTGCACCTCTTCCATCTTCTCCTCCGTCTCATCCTCCTCCATCCCCTCTTCTTCATCCTCCGCCACCATCTTATTCTCCTCCTCTTCCTGCGCCACCTCCATCTTCTCCATCTTCTTCTCCTCCGCTAGCACCATCTCTTCCTCCTTCATCTCCTCCTCAACTTCTGGCACCACCATCTCCGACACCGTCTTCTCTTCCTCCTCCACCACCATTGTTTCCCCTTTGTCCGTCGTCTTCATGTCCTCCACCACGACCATCTGTTCATCCTTTGTTGTCTCCTTGTCCTCCATCTCCGTATTGTCTTTATCCTCTCCCTCCGTGTTCTCCTCCATTGTCACCATCACAATCTCGTCCTCCTTTGCCTTCTCTTCCTCCGATTTCTCCTCTGTCTCTACCTCATCCTCCATCATCTCCTTCACCTCTTCCTTCGTCTCCTCCATAACCTCTGTCTTCACTTCAAAGGCCTGGACGAGTGAGGAGGAGGGCTGCACTGGCTTAGATCTGTGAAGAGACAACACGACACCGTTCCACCTTGCTGCTACGGCAGACATCGCCATACTCCCATCGTCCGTGGGTGGAATATGTGCCAGATTAATTCGAGCTGAATAGAAACAGCAATAACGACACCACTTGTCCCTTAGTTGATGCACTGTCTTTACATCACCCACCTCTATGACCTCTACCTGACCCCGCCATGGGGGGAGCAACTTGGGGGATTTTCCCGGTGGCACCTGGAGGCAATGCACCATGCCCTGTCCCCCACTGCCCATGGAAGCACGTGTTCTCGCCGCCCCGAGTTCTTTTCATTCGCGGATTGCGCTCTGGTGGGGAAAGGTCCTCGTTATGAATCGTTTCGCAACGTTCAGGTCCAGAATACCGAAGTATACCGGGAATTACCTGTACTTAAAAAACATGTAAATTGATAACACTATAAACAATAACACTAAACATTTAACGACAAAATAAATATCAACTGGTTTTATAGTTTATACCACCATAAACGGAAGAACGGTATTTTCATTTCATTAGAAGTATTATAATGACACTCTACACATGTTTGTAAATTGTCAGTTCAATCGAACTGGCGGTAGGATATGTGAACTGTGGGGGGTACAGGGTAGGAATCGCATTCAAATTTTAGAATAGCAAATTACTGTGCTTGAATGTATGTTATGTGCAAATGCAAATTGTTAGTCATAAATGCGAGGGAGGGGTTAAGAGGTCCATGTTTAATCCAGTTATAACATTTACTTTAGCATACTATTTAAGGACACTATTGTTGATAAGAATTCATCTGGACGTGGCACGTGCCTTGTTCTACTCGATCAACAAAAATTAGTACAATGTCGGTCATAAGGGAGTGCGTTTTCATACATACGAGCAGCGTTCGCTTGCACGTTCACTATACATAAATATGCGCAGTGTGATTCCAAAACGATCACATTGCGATTCTAATACTTCTAATTATATTCAAATATTGTATTAGAATATGTCTATTCGTTGGTTCTTTCGATAAAGTCACGTAGGTAGAAATAAAACAATAAATCACGACGTATCGGACGTAACACATCGCGGACAACGCGATTTTCATCTGAATGCGCTTGTGTTGCGTTCGAAACGTCGTGATTTATTTGGTTTTATTTCTACCTACGTGACTTTACCGAAAGAACCAAAGAGTATGGATTCCTGCAGTCACAGACATGTTACATGCATATATACTTACTTCATACAGACATGTTAAATACAGACATGATACATGCATGCATACTTACTACATACAGACATGTTACGTACAGACATATTACATGCACATATACTTACTACAAACAGACATGCTACATGCACATATACTTACTACATACAGAGATGTTACATGCATGCATGTTACGTATTTACGACCGTAGTCTGATTGGAAGAGTACCACGGAGTGATTCGAATAATTTGAATGCGATTCGAATATCACACTTCAATGTAGGTTGTTCTAATCTATAACACTAGTTAATAATGCTATTGTATAGCCTTATAATGTATAGCTCATAGTCTATACTCTTAGTTCTTTCGGTAAAGTCACGTAGGTAAAAATGAAATTAAAATTAATAAAAATAAAACAATAAAAATCACGACGTTTCGGAGGCAGCACAAGCTTCCGTCTTCAGGTGAAACCGTCACAGCAAAATATCTGTACCTTATATAGTGGTTAAGGGGGGAGGAGCCAGGAAGGGCAGCGGGGGAGGAGGAGTTGTGAAGTGGTCAATTACTGCTTTTGTTATACTGCTGGGTGGGTAAATGAATTAGATACGATTACGCCGCTCTTTGTTATGTTGTTTGTGCGCAAGTCACTGTGGGATGAATGGACTCGTGGTCACTGTTTATACCAGTGTTGGCTGTTAGAGTTTACTATAACACTAGTTTACAGTATTTTGTATATTCTTCAAATGTATATGTTAATGTTTAAGTTATATTGTTGGAATTCATAATGTTAACGTTCACAGTGTGAGAGTTTACAATGTAACAGTATATCAAAAGGCGTCGATCGATGGCTTCGATCTGGTAGGTTGCATCAGAGTTTTTCATCAAAGGCGTTATCCCATCACGGGACACCAACATGCTGCCTATATAACAGTAACAGAAGCAACTACAGCAGCTACGAAACCGTTCGATGGCAAAGCAGCGACTTCTGCTTCTGCTCAAACTGCCGCCCGGCTGTTTGCAGCCGACTCTGCTCTCGTGGGACTCCACACGTCTATGGAAACAATTGAGATGATCCTATCTGAGTTGAGATTTGAGCGACTAAAGTTTACTTTGTTTAAACATAACTTAGTGTAGGTTAGTGCCATCGGTGTTTAGCGAATACTACCGAAGAATTAGTTCACACTCATTTATGACAAAATTTGTCATAATTTTGGTTGATTAAGGAGAACAAGAAACCTACCATGTCGACGAATTCTTATCATATACAGTGTACTTAACTATATTGCTAAAATAACGTCAACACTCGAATAAATTTGCAGGTCTTAGCCCACTCATATCGTTGCTTCGCAGATGCTCGAGATTGAGTGTCCTGCTGTGGTCCAAATTGTTTACTGTCATTCATTTGGCTGTTCAAAGCAGTCTGCAACCGTGAATTGTGCAGCTTGGAATAATTGAGGATATTACATCTATTTAGTTAGTTTTCGAAAACTGAGGCCAATAATTAGGAGGCAAATTACGAGCGAAAGCGATAGTATTTGCCAAGAAGGTCTTAATTAAGGTCTTCATTAATCGAAAACCATTTACGAGTTGTTTTTTGGGAATGTACAAAGTGTATAGTTGAAGGTGCTAGGTGTTTTCTTCTAACAGCTACTAACGTGCGTGTGCTGTCTGGTTTTAGGATTTGTCCATTGTTGTTATTTTTATTAAGGCTTTTTTTCTTGAGATCTGTCACTTGAGTGCTACAGTTTGTTTGAGAATTACGTCATGTGATGGTGATGTTTTGCTTCGTGAGAATTTCGCTTTGTTACAATTTGTGATTGTTATAATAATTGTAACGATTGATAAGCCTGGTTCGAAATATGGTTGTGCATTTATCAAAATAGAAAACTGTCTATTGAGTTGGAACATTCATCCAACAGTGAAAATCGTGATTCTATAACGACCGTAGTGTAATTGTAATTATATTGATCCGATCCTTGAACGTACACTATACATACATATGAGCAGAGTGCGATTCTAATCTTACCTCCGTTTATATGGTTCTAAATTAAAACACTAGTTTATAGTCGTTTAATGTTTAGTGTTATGGTTTATAGTGTTAGAGTTTACTTGTTATAAAGTACAGTTTATCCCCGGCACACTTCGGGAGTAGGGACTGGTACGTTTAGAAACGATTAACTACGGGGACCTTTCCCCTCAAGGAACACGTGTCAAGGGGAGGGGGATATGGGAAATGCAGGTATGTGATTAGTACTACATATGCCCGTGCATTATGCAAGATTAGCAGCATCAAAGGGAGGAGATATGGGAAATGCAGGTATGTGATTAGTACTACATATGCCCGTGCATTATGCAGGATTAGCAGCATCAAAGGGAGGGGATATGGGAAATGCAGGTATGTGATTAGTACTACTTATGCCCGTGCATTATGCAGGATTAGCAGCATCAAAGGGAGTGGATATGGGAAATGCAGGTATGTGAATAGTACTAATTATGCCCGTGCATTATGCAGGATTAGCAGCATCAAAGGGACGGGAAGGAGTGTTAATAGTATGTAGCTGCAGTAACTAAAACCACAACGTAAACAACTAAAGTATAAACTATATAGTATCATCAGTATACTAAATATACTCTACAATAATAAATAATTGCGACTAAAGTTTGCTTTGTTTAAACATAACATTTTAAACATAACAGTGTAGGTTAGTGCCATCGGTGTTTAGCGAATACTTCCAAAGAATTAACTCACATATTTATGACGTAATTTGGCATAATTTGGGTTGATTAGGGAGAACAAGACACCTGCCATGTCGACGAATTCTTAAGTACATGTATGTGATAAGATCATAAACTAGTGTTACAGTGAATTGCGTCTTAGCCCCCTCATATCGTTCCTTCGCAGGCGCTCGAGATTGAGTGTCCTGCTGTGGTCCGGAAGTATTCGCTAAACACCGATGGCACTAATCTACAATGTTATGTTTAAACAAAGCAAACTTTAGTCGCTCAAATGTAAACTCCGATAGGATCATCGCAATTTACTATATTGCTAAAATAACGTGAACACTCGAAAAGAATTGCGTCTTAGCCCCCTCATATCGTTCTTTCGCAGGCGCTCGAGATTGAGTGTCCTGCTGTGGTCCGAATTGTTTACTGCGATAACATTTGGCAGTTAAAAGCAGTCTGCAACCGTGAATTGTGCAGCTTGGAATAATTGAGGAATGCATTCATTTTAAATCGAGGACAATGGAGGGCATGGGGAACGTGTTTCTCCAGCGCTAATCCGATTTATTCAAAATAAGCGCACAATTACACACTGAGATGCACTTACATATTCATGCATGAAGCATAATGGGCACATTACCCTTCGGTATGTTAATAGACATGCGGATTGTGCCTTCCAAAATTAACAATCGAATGTAAATATCCTGAAAGACAAAGGATTGGATCCTAGGCGGGGAGTTTGAAGGCGGCTCAGAAGCAGAGCTCAATGCCATTCGAGAGGGAACTTGATGAGGTTGGACGCTCGACTCGTCGCTCTGCTGATCGCCCTTCAACCGCGAGACAACGCAGCCTGGCGAGCACAATTGCTGTGTCGACAGTTAGTCGACTTTGCGTCGGGAGAGTTCGTGGCGACATCTTCAGACGGGTTTCAGACACCGATATACCGTGAATCTCCAAGTAAGTGTCTATTTTCGCGGATAAACTCTTAAACGTGTTCGTCGTCAAATTGAAGGGATTTTTTTGCATCTCGGTTAGACGCGAGTGTCGTTCTTGTTTAAGCAAAATCCAAAACTCAAAGCTAAACATCATTGCAGCCGATAGCGTACTTTTGACTCGATAACACCGCTGCTGTTACTACGCTCACATGGAGCAGAGACGCTCTCCACAGCCCCACGCACACGGAGGCAAGAAGCCATTCAATTGCTCTGTGTGTGGGAAGACATTTTCACGGCCATCACATCTTCAGAGACACCAGATAACACACACGGGCGAGAAGCCGTTCCTGTGCTCTGTGTGCGGGAAGACATATGCACACTCATCACATCTTCAGAGACACCAGAGAACACACACGGGCGAGAAGCCATTCCTATGCCCTGTGTGTGGGAAGGCATTTGCACAGTCATAACATCTTTAGATTCATCAGAGAGCACACACGGGCGAGAAGCCATTCCTGTGTGTGGGAAGAAATTTGCAAACTCATCACATCTTCAGAGTCATCAGAGAACACACTGGTGAGAAGCCATTCCCGTGCTCTGTGTGTGGGAAGGCATTTGCACGGTTATCACATCTTCAAACTCATCAGAAAACACACACGGGCGAGAAGCCATTCCTGTGCCCTGTGTGTGGGAAGACATTTGCACAGTCATCAAACATGAACAGGCATCAGAAGGTCCACAGTGATAGGAAACTGAAATCAAAAGCTGAAGTTCAAGGTGCTGCAATGAGTCCTGAAGAAGTTTCCACCTTCGATCCCATGCAGTTGGATCCCGAGAGATGGCTGGATGTAATGGAGTGGCTCGAGGGTCAACCAGAGAGCTCGGTGTGACTGAAACATAATATTGCATGTGGTTACACCTATTAAACCATATCGAGTACTTTTGTGCGTATTTTTTACCATTTTAGTTTTACAGTTTTTGTGAGAGTTTCGTGACGTTCCCAGTGGTGGTTTGTAATGTCATCGGATTACTTGCTGAAGTGGCGTGATGAGCACAGGTCGTTAAGTGTTTCTGTTGAGCTAAAGTTGGAAAGCGTCTGTAGGTACATCTTTACTCAACATTTTAAACGGATTTTTTTTCAAGTATATAGTTTCTTTTGGTTGATATTAATTGACTTTAGATAACCGATTTCAGGATATACATTGATGACGCGTTCGTTGGATGTATGGCCTTGACTTCAACATAGACGCACAGGTTAACAAACGTGACGAACTAATCAGAAAATATTGGAGAATGATACTTTAACGCTTTGGTATTTCTGGAACGGATATGGTTGGCATTGTACTGTAACTGTTTGAACATAGGACATAATAAATATTCGGTTCGAATTTTAACGTCAACATTATTGCAGATGAATAAAAACGTATTTTTCACAAATGTTTGTCCGTTCTTTATTTTAAAATGTTCCTAGTAATAACGTGTTAAGCGAGTTTCAGGTGGAGGATCTCCGTCACACAAGTGTGCTCTTAACCGCAGCATCTTGGCTGTCTACCCGATTAACACGTGTTCCTTGAGGGGAAAGGTCCCCGTTGTTAATCGTTTCTCAACCTACCATTCCCTAATCCCGAAGTATGCCGGGGATACACTGTACTCTATAACATGTAAACTGTAACACTATAAACGAAAACACTAAACATTAAACGATTATAAACTAGTGTTTAAATTTAGAACCATATAAACGGAGGTAAGGTATTATAATCTCATTAGAAGCATTAGAATCGGTGTGGTCGTATTAGAATCACACTCTGCTCATATGTATGTATAGTCTCCGTGCAAGGATCGGATAAAAATGATAAAAATTACAACACACAATCGAAATGCTATATACAGTATATATACACATACAAAAATCTTAACAACCACACATGGTAACATATATACACCACATTATTTCAAATACGTATTTAAAAATATGTTTTAAATTTTTTAAAAATTTAGAATGTCGTTGTCCATGTGGGGAGATGGAGCGCAGTGGATCGTTTCGTCTAAGCTGCTTTTCGGAATCCGCGTGATAACCCAGTCACATCGACTAACTCCAGTCACAGCACCTTACCCAAACTACATCTCCCCAACAAGGCAGCCTTACCGCTGCTGTGCATTGTGTTTATGGGATAACAGAGGTGTGTATTATCACATACGCCTTGCCCAAAACGACTGATTGTCCGCTTAACAGCCTAGCCTGTAAACCACTATTGGTGATAGTGTTGTTTGAGAGCAGCTATTAAAGTCGTTTTGGCAAACGAGGTGGTGGCTGGCCAAACCATGCCTCGCTGTTGGTCTCCGGAGTGATGGCGGATTGGTGCCGCGGGACGCAGCATCTCATCCGACAGGCGTTGCAGCAGCTGGGTGATGGCATCCGTGAGTTTGTCAACTTTCTCTTCAAGTTGAGGCCGTCTCCCTCGTGGTCTCCTCCCTCTGCGCGTGCTGTGGGTTGCTCATGGCCGAGGTGGAACTGCATGTTGAATCGGGTGTAGACGTTATTTTAGCAACATTTAAGTACAGTATTGTGTTTAGAATGCGTCTCGACAAGGAAGGTGACTTGTTGGATCAGAGTTTTTCATCAAAGGCGTTATCCCATCACGGGACACCAACATGCTGCGTATATAACAGTAACAGAAGCAACTACAGCAGCTACGAAACCGTTCGATGGCAAAGCAGCGACTTCTGCTTCTGCTCAAACTACTGCCCGAATGTTTGTGGCCGGCCCTGCTCTCGTGGGACCCCACACGTTCATGGAAATAATAGAGATGATCCTGCGAGGAACCGGTGCCTGGATCCTGGTCAAATTCTTCAAAAGAAGCCAGGGACCTGCCTAATCCTTCAAGGCTGCGGTGCGAACCCTTGACGCCCCGAAATGCACAAGATTCTAACATGGGCGAGAGACGGGCGTCGAGAACCAGGTCAAAATGCGCAAGGTTGCGCTTGTAGGCTCCACGCAAAATATCAATAGTGTATATTGCTATTCATTCTACCAGCAGTGGGCAGCTTGATTCTAATACGACCATGGTGCGATTTTAATAATTTTGATGCGATTCTAAATCTGGTACCACCCAGGCCGCATTTACGACTCCCGATGTGCATCTACATTTAACATACATTCTAGCTCAGTGTTATTCGAATACTACCAAAGTTTTATTATAATCGTTTTAATCCGATCATAATCCTGCACCCCCCCGTTCGCATATCCGACCACCGGTTCGCATGTCCAAAGGCCATAGATGCATATTACATGCATACGAGCGCAGTTCGCTTGCACGTACGCTATACATACATATGCGCAGAGTGTGATTTTAATACGATCACGTTGTAATTCTAATACTTGTAATGAGATTATAATACCGTACCTCTGTTTTTGCTGTTATAAATGATTAAACTAGTTTATAGTATTTTAATGTTTCGTGTTATCGTTTATAGTGTTACAGTTCACATGTCTTAGCGTACAGGATTCACTGTATACTTGATGATTAGGAACCGTAACGTTGTGAATCGATTAATAATGGGGCCCTGTCCCCTCCAGGAACACATGTTAATGGGGAGACAGCCAACATGATGCCTGTTAAGGGCAGATGTGTGACGAAGATCCTCCACCTGAAACTCGCTTTAAACACGTTGTTGATATGAATAAATAAACGGACACACATTTGTTAAAAAAAAATTTTTATTCATTTGCAATCATTTTTAAGTCAAAACTCGAACCGAATGTATTATATCCTATGTTCAAACAGTTACAATACAATGCAAACCATATCCGTTCCAGGAATACCAACGCGTTAAAGTATCATTCCCCATTATTTCCTTATTAGTTCACCACATTTGTTCACTGTGCGTCTATGTTGAAGTCAATGCCATATATCCAACGAACGCGTCATCAATGTACACCCTGAAATCGACTATCTAAAGTCGATTATTACCAACCAAAAAAAAGTTTATACTTGAAAAAAAAACCTTTTAAAATGTTGAGTAAAGATCTAACTACAGACACATTCCAAATTTAGCTCAACAGGAACACTTAACGACTACAATTGAACCCTCTCACAACCAGTGCTCATCACACCACTTCGGCAAGTAATCCCATAAAATTACAAACCACCCCTGTGCACGTAATTAAACTCTCACAGAAACTGTTAAACTAAAATTACACACAAAAGTACTCGATACGGCTTAATAGGTATAACCACATGACGTAATATTTTTTCAGTCACCCCGAGCTCTCTGGTTGACTCTCGAGCCACTCCATTACATCCAGCCATCTCTCGGGATCCAACTGCATGGGATCGAAGGTGGAAACTTCTTCAGGACCAATTGCAGCACCTTGAATTTCAGCTTTTGATTTCAGTTTCCTATCATTGTGGACCTTCTGATGCCTGTTCCTGGTTGATGAGTCTGCAAATGTCTTCCCACACACAGGGCACTGGAATGGCTTCTCGCCCGTGTGTGTTCTCTGATGATTATGAAGATTTGATGACTTTGAAAATGTCTTCCCACACACAGGGCAAAGGAATGGCTTCTCGCCCGTGTGTGTTCTCTGATGACTATGAAGCGTTGATGAGTCGGCAAATGTCTTCCCACACACAGGGCACAGGAATGGCTTCTCGCCCGTGTGTGTTCTCTGATGACTATGAAGATTTGATGACTTTGAAAATGTCTTCCCACACACAGGGCACACGAATGGCTTCTCGCCCGTGTGTGTTTTCTGATGGTGTTGAAGAGTTGATGACTGTGCAAATGCCTTCCCACACACAGAGCACAGGAACGGCTTCTCGCCCGTGTGTGTTCTCTGGTGTCTCTGAAGATGTGATGGCCATGAAAAGGACTTCCCGCACACAGAGCAATTGAATGGCTTCTTGCCTCCGTGTACGTGGGGCTGTGGAGAGCGTCTCTGCTCCATGTGAGCGTAGTAATAGCAGCGGTGTTTTCGAGTCAAAAGTACGCTATCGGCCGCAAGGATGTTTAGCGTTTATCCGCGAAAATAGACACTTACTTGGAGATTCACGGTATTTCGATGTCTGGAACCCGTCTGAAGATGTCGCCACGACCTTTCCCGACGCAAAATCGCATAACTGTCGACACAGCAATTGTGCTCGCCAGGCTGCGTTGTCTCGCGGTTGAAGGGCGATCAGCAGAGCGACGAGTCGAGCGTCCAACCTCATCAAGTTCCCTCTCGAAATGGCATTGAGCTCTGCTTCTGAGCCGCCTTATAACTCCCCCCTAGGATCCAATCCTTTGTCTTTCAGGATATTCGCATTCGATTGTTAATTTTGGAAGGCACAATCCGCATGTCTATTAACATACCGAAGGGTAATGTGCCCATTGTGCTTCATACATGAATATGTAAGTGCATCTCAGTGTGTTATTGTGCGCTTATTTTGAATAAATGGAAAAACACGTTCCCCATGCCCTCCATTGTCTTCGATTTAAAGTGAATGCAGCCCCGTTGCGTTCCCAAAAATCGCCGAGCTTCGGGAGTGAGCACGTACAGACGCGTAGTGACCACACTTGCAATACAATCACTCTAACATCAGTTACCAAAATCCGATCTGGTACATGGTCTCCGCTTGGTCTGGTTTGTATCCGTCATCACTCTGGAGACAAACAGCGAGGCATGGTTTGGCCAGCCACCAGCAGCTATTAAAGTCGCCAAAGCGACTTTAATAGCTGCTCTCAAACAACACTATCACCAATGGTGGTTTACAGGCTAGGCTGTTAAGCGGACAATCAGTCTTTTTGGGCAAGGCGTATGGGAAAATACACACCTCTGTTATCCCATAAACATAATGCACAGCATCGGTAAGGCTGCCTTGTTTGGGAGATGTAGTTTGGGTAAGGTGCTGTCACTGGAGTTAGGCGATGTTACTGGGTTTTCACACGGATTCCTAAAAGCAGCTTAGACGATATGATCCACTGTGCTCCATCTCCCCACATGGACAACGACATTCTCAGTTTTAAAAAAATGAATAGAAATGTTTAAATACGTTTTTTTAATCATGTGTATTGTATAAATGTTATAATGTGTGATTGGTATACTCATTGATACGACACATTCAACCAACAGTGGACAGTGTGATTTTAACACGACTATTGGGATTCGAATAATTGTAATTCGATTCTAATCCTGCATATCCTACCCCCGGTTGGCATATTAACTTACCATACGTACAACCACAGTGTGATTCTAATTAGCTCAGTGCGATTCTAATGATTAGTATGCGATTATAATCCCATACCTCCAATTATGTGGTTCTGCACTATAACAGTTAATCGTATTTTAAAGCGTAACAATGGATAGGTTGTAGTTCATAGGCTATAATATTATATTTCACTATGTTAGAGTTTAACATGTGAGAGTTTACAATGTCAGAGTTGATCAAATGCGACGATCAAGAGCGTCAATCTTAATCGACGCAGAAGCAAATACAGCAGCAGCAACATCACATTTCGAGGGCGACGCAGCTACTTCTGATTCTGCTGCTTCCGCTGCTCAGATATTTGTTGCCAGGCCCTGCTCTTGCGGGACCCCACACGTCTTTGGAAATGATTGAGATGATGATGTCTGAGCTGATAATAATTTAATAAAGAGTACTTTGTTTGTGTGTAGGTCTGTGTCATCGGGGATCAGCGAATACTGCTTATGAATGAACTCACACACCTTTATGACTGACATTGTACTAGTTTTGGTTGATCGAGACGAACAAGGCACGTGCCATGTCCAGACGAATTGATATTAACAATATTGCCCTTAAATATAATGCTAACACTGGATTAACGTTAATACTGGATTAAACATGCACATTTTAAACAGTGCCTCGCATTTATGACTAACGATTCGCATTTTCACATAACATATATTCAAGCACAGTAAAATGCGCATACGAACATATTGTTACTAGAATAATTTTAATGCGATTCTAACCCTGCAAACCCCCACAGTTCGCATATCCGTCCCCCGATTCGATTGAACGTATACTTTACAAACATATGAGCGATTAAAATGCTTCTAATGACATTCTCATACCGTAACTCCGTTTATGGTGGAATCTATTATATAAAAAAAAAAATTAAAGTCGTTTAATGTTTAGTGTTATTGTTCATAGTGTTATCAGTTTACATGTTATAGAGTACAGGTGATCCCCATAAAAACTTCGGGTTTCGGGACCAGAACGTTGTGAAACGATTTACAACGAGGAACTTTCCCTGCCAGAGCGCAAGCCGCTAATTAAAAGAACACGGGGTGGCGGGAACACGTGCTTCCATGGGCGGTCGTAGACAGGTTGTATTGCCCACAGGTGACACCGGGTACGTCCACCAAGTTGCTCCGCCCATGGCGGGGTCTTGTTGAAGTCATAGAGGTGAAATGGCCGCAGTGTGTACCCATGTAGTTATGTCCGTCCCCACCCAGACAGCTCATCCCCATGTCCTGTACAGCCCAAGTCTGGTGTGTCCGACGTGGTGGGGCACTCGGCAACGGAAACCGTACGCCAAAGGAAATGTGTTGTGGCGCCCACAGTTTCTGAGCCCCTGAGGCCCGGGGTGCCTCAAGGATCCGCCACGTGCGAGGAACCGGTGCCTGGAGCTCAGTCAAATTCTTCAAAAGAAGCCAGGGACCTGCCTAATCCTTCAAGGCTGTGGTGCGAGCCCTTGACTTACGACATTAGTGTGATTCTAAGAGGACCACGGAGTAATTCTAATAATTTGAATGCGAATCCAGTGTTAACGTTAATCCAGTGTTAGCATTATATTTAAGGACAAATTGTTGATAACAATTCGTCTGGACATGGCACGTGCCTTGTTCGTCTCGATCAACCAAAATTAGTACAATGTCGGTCATAATGGAGTACGAGTTATTTAATGAGTAGTATTCGCTGAGCCCCCAGATACTAACCTACACACAGTTATGATTAAACAAAGTAACGTTTAGTCGCTAAATTCTCAGCTCAGACATGATCATCGCAATCATGCTCCATGTGAGCGTAGTAACAGCAGCGGTGTTATCGAGTCAAAAGTACGCAATCGGCCTCGATTTAAAGTGTTTAGCGTTGAGTTTTGGATTTTGTTAACTGCTAAAACAAGAACGACACTCGCGTCTAACCGAGACGCAAAAAATTCCCGCTAATTTGACGACGAACACGTTTAAGAGTTTATCCACGAAAATAGACACTTACTTGGAGATTCACGGTATATCGGTGTCTGAAACCCGTCTGAAGATGTCGCCACGAACTCTCCGGACGCAAAGTCGCCTAACTGTCGACACAGCAATTGTGCTCGCCAGGCTGCGTTGTCTCGCGGTTGAAGGGCGATCAGCAGAGCGACGAGTCGAGCGTCCAACCTCATCAATTTCCCTCTCGAAATGGCATTGAGCTCTGCTTCTGAGCCGCCTTATAACTCCCCCCCTAGGATCCAATCCTTTGTCTTTCAGGATATTTGCATTCGATTGTTAATTTTGGAAGGTACAATCCGCATGTCTATTAACATACCGAAGGGTAATGTGCCCATAGTGCTTCATGCATGAATATGTAAGTGCATCTCAGTGTGTAATTGTGCGCCTATTTTGAATAAATCGAAAAGCTTTGTCCTCGATTTAAAGTGAATGCAGAGAAATTAGCATGTAACTTTAGAAAAGGAAGAGAGCGCCTTCTCGACGAGGGAGTGAACCCCAATAGGTAATATTATTTTACAGCGTTACAATGGATAGGTTGTAGTTCATAGGTTATAATATTATGTTTCACTATGATAGAGCTTAATATGTGAGAGTAGACAATATCAGAGTTGATCAAATGCGACGATCAAGGGCGTCAATCGGGTGAGTTTGATCAGAGGCTTGAATCAAAGGCGTCATCCCATCACGGAACAACACCACCCTGCGTATATCACAGCAACAGAAGCAACTACAGCAGCAACAACAGCAGCGACAACAACAGCAGCAACATCACATTTCGAGGGCGACGCAGCTACTTCCGATTCTGCTGCCCAGCTGTTTGTAGTCGGGACCTGCTCTCGCAGGACCCCACACGTCTTTGGAAATGATTGCGATGATCATGTCTGAGCTGAGAATTAAGTAACTCAAGATTACTTTGTTTAACCATAACTTTAGGTAGGTTAGTGTCATCGGGGCTCTGTGAATACTACTCTTGAATGAAATCAGACTCCTGAATAACCGACATTGTACTAATGTTGTACTAATTTTGGTTGATCTAGTAGAACAAGGCACGTGCCATGTCCAGACGAATTCTTATCAACAACAGTGTCCTTAAATATGATGCTAAAATAATTGTTAACGCTGGATTTAACGTGCACCTCTTAACCCCTCCCTCGCATTTACGACTAATGATTTGCATTTGCACGTAACATATATTAAAGTCCATTAAAATGCTAATACGACCATATTGTTATTCTAAAAATTGAATGCGATTCTTGCCCTGTACCCCCCCCCCCCCCCACAGTTCACATATCCGACCCCCGGTTCGATTGAACAGATAATTTACATACATATCTGTATGTCCCCCAAGTTGCTCCGCCCATGGCGGGGTCAGGTAGAGGTCATAGAGGTGGGTGATCTAAAGACAGTGCATCAACTAAGGGACAAGAAAGAGAGAGTTCGAGAAAGGAAGGCGAGACCAAGTGTTGGCGGAGGTTCACGCCGAGAATGAGAGAGGGGGAGGAACGAGGTTTGGGGCTGTTTTGGCTGGTTGCTGTCTCGTCGTCGTCGTTGCTATATCGTGACGCCTGGGGTCTGAAACCGCGTTAAAGGCTAAATAAAATAACCCTCTGCAGTGTGAGTCCGGAGTCATTGCAATTGTAATGATTCATTATTTCACGGGCTAATATTGGGTTTGTGCGATTATTTTACATATTCATACTGAATATTGTTATTTGATTCCATTTAGATGAAACATTCATCCATTAGTGGACAGCTTGATATTAATACCACCAAAGGGTTATTCAAATAATTTTAATCCCATCCTGATCCTGCACCTTCCGTTTCACATATCCCACCCTTGGTTCGCACGTCCATATTACATGCATACATGTTACATACAGACATTACATTCATGCATATTACATACATGTTACATACTCACGAGTGTGAAGCTAAGAATTCGAATGAGATTCGAATATCACAATTCAATGTACGGTGTTCTAATCTGTAATACGAGTTCACAACATTATAGTTTACTATAACACTAGTTTGTAGTGTTATTTTAAAGCGTTGAAATGTATAGCTCATAGTTTAAATGTTATATTCTTAGAGGTTATAATGTTAGAGTATGCAATGTGAGTTTACAATTTGAGAGTTTGTGGACGTGCCCTATTCTCGTGGGACCCGACACGGATTTGGAAATAATTGGTATGATCATGTTTGAGCTGGGATGAGCGACTAATGTTTACTTTGATTAATCATAACTGTGTGTAGGTTAGTGCCATCGGGGCTTAGTGAATACTACTCATGAATGCACTCATACTTCTTTCGGATTTAAATTGAAATCCTGTTGGTAGAACAAGTCGCCTGCCTTTTCTAGACGAATTGTTATCTTCAAGTGCGTCCGTAAATATAGTGCTAAAATACACAGCATAGGGAAGGCTGCCTTGTTGGGGAGATGTAGTTTGGCTAAGTCGTTGTCGCCGGGTGATGACACGGATTCTGAAACAATGGAGTTAAACACTCGCTGCTTGGCCCCGTCGACAGCAGCGAAGGCTGTCATATACCGCCCCATTTACGAGTTGGCTGTATGATGTGTATAGTTGAAGGTGTTAGGTGTTGTCTTCTTCTAACAGCTATTAACGTGCCTGTGTTGTCTGTTTTTACGATTTGTCCATTGATGTTGTTTTTATTGCGGCGTTCTGTCACTTGAGTGTTGCAGTTTGTTTAAGAATTCGTCACGTGAGCGTGGTGTTTTGCTTGTGGGAATTTCGCTTTGTCACAATTTGTGATTGTCATAATAATTGTAACGATTCATAATGTCATGAGTTTATAATGGGTTTGTGCGTGTATTTATATAAATATATTCCGTCTTTTGTTTTTCGATGACATCTAGCAGTACACTATACATACATATGAGCAGAGTGCGATTCTTATACAACCAGTGTTCTTCTAATGACATTGTAATACCTTACCTACGTTTACATAGTTATAAATTAAACACTAGTTTATAATCGTTTAATGTTTAGTGTTATCGTTTATAGTATTACAGTTTACATGTTATAGAGTACAGTTTATCCCCGACATACTTCAGGATTAGGGACTGTTACGTTGATGAACGATTAACTACGGGGATCTTTCCCCTCAAGGAACACGTGTTAATCGTGTAGACAGCCAAGATGCTGCCAGTTAAGGGCACACTTGTGTGACGGAGATCCTCCACCTGAAATTCTCTTGACATAGGAACATTATAAAATAAAGACCGGACAAACATTTGTTAAAAATACGTTTTTATTCATCTGCAATCATTTTTACGTCAAAACTCGAAGGAGATATTTATTATGTCCTATGTTCACACATTTCCAGTACAATGCAAACCATATCCGTTCCAGGAATACCAAAGCGTTAAAGTATCATTCCCCATGATTTCCTTATTAGTTCACCACATTTGTTCACTGTGCGTCTATGTTGAAGTCAAGGCCATATATCCAACGAACGCGTCACCAATGTACATCCTGAAATCAGCTATCTAAAATCGATTAATACCAATCAAAAAAAGCTGTACACTTGACAAAAAAATCTTTAAAATATTGAGCAAAGATGTACCTACAGATGCATTCTAACTTTAGCACAACAGGAACACTTAACGACTACAATTGAACCCTCTCACAACCAGTGCTCATTACACCACTTCGGCAAGTAATCCGATAACATTACAAACCACAACTGTGCACGTCATTAAACTCACAAAAACTGTAAAACTAAAATGGCTAAAATTACACACAAAAATACTCGATACGGATTAATAGGTATAACCACATGACATAATATTTTTTCAGTCACCCCGAGCTCTCTGGTTGACTCTCGAGCCACTCCATTACATCCAGCCATCTCTCGGGATCCAACTGCATGGGATCGAAGGTGGAAACTTCTTCAGGACTCATTGCAGCACCTTGAATTTCAGCTTTTGATTTCAGTTTCCTATCATTGTGGACCTTCTGATGCTTGTTCATGGTTGATGACCGTGCAAAAGCCTTCCCACACACAGAGCACGGGAATGGCTTCTCACCAGTGTGTGTTCTCTGATGGTTTTGAAGAGTTGACGAGTGTGAAAATGCCTTCCCACACACAGGGCACAGGAATGGCTTCTCGCCCTTGTGTGTTCTCTGGTGTCTCTGAAGAAGTGATGGTCGTGAAAAGGACTTCCCGCACACAGAGCAATTGAATGGCTTCTTGCCTCCGTGTACGTGGGGCTGTGGAGAGCGTCTCTGCTCCATGTGAGCGTAGTAACAGCAGCGGTGTTATCGAGTCAAAAGTACGCAATCGGCCTCGATTTAAAGTGTTTAGCGTTGAGTTTTGGATTTTGTTAACTGCTAAAACAAGAACGACACTCGCGTCTAACCGAGACGCAAAAAATTCCCGCTAATTTGACGACGAACACGTTTAAGAGTTTATCCACGAAAATAGACACTTACTTGGAGATTCACGGTATATCGGTGTCTGAAACCCGTCTGAAGATGTCGCCACGAACTCTCCGGACGCAAAGTCGCCTAACTGTCGACACAGCAATTGTGCTCGCCAGGCTGCGTTGTCTCGCGGTTGAAGGGCGATCAGCAGAGCGACGAGTCGAGCGTCCAACCTCATCAATTTCCCTCTCGAAATGGCATTGAGCTCTGCTTCTGAGCCGCCTTATAACTCCCCCCCTAGGATCCAATCCTTTGTCTTTCAGGATATTTGCATTCGATTGTTAATTTTGGAAGGTACAATCCGCATGTCTATTAACATACCGAAGGGTAATGTGCCCATTGTGCTTCATGCATGAATATGTAAGTGCATCTCAGTGTGTAATTGTGCGCCTATTTTGAATAAATCGAAAAGCTTTGTCCTCGATTTAAAGTGAATGCAGAGAAATTAGCATGTAACTTTAGAAAAGGAAGAGAGCGCCTTCTCGACGAGGGAGTGAACCCCAATAGGTAATATTATTTTACAGCGTTACAATGGATAGGTTGTAGTTCATAGGTTATAATATTATGTTTCACTATGATAGAGCTTAATATGTGAGAGTAGACAATATCAGAGTTGATCAAATGCGACGATCAAGGGCGTCAATCGGGTGAGTTTGATCAGAGGCTTGAATCAAAGGCGTCATCCCATCACGGAACATCACCACCCTGCGTATATCACAGCAACAGAAGCAACTACAGCAGCAACAACAGCAGCGATAACAACAGCAGCAACATCACATTTCGAGGGCGACGCAGCTACTTCCGATTCTGCTGCCCAGCTGTTTGTAGTCGGGACCTGCTCTCGCAGGACCCCACACGTCTTTGGAAATGATTGCGATGATCATGTCTGAGCTGAGAATTAAGTAACTCAAGATTACTTTGTTTAACCATAACTTTAGGTAGGTTAGTGTCATCGGGGCTCTGTGAATACTACTCTTGAATTAAATCACACTCCTGAATAACCGACATTGTACTAATGTTGTACTAATTTTGGTTGATCTAGTAGAACAAGGCACGTGCCATGTCCAGACGAATTCTTATCAACAACAGTGTCCTTAAATATGATGCTAAAATAAATGTTAACGCTGGATTTAACGTGCACCTCTTAACCCCTCCCTCGCATTTACGACTAATGATTTGCATTTGCACGTAACATATATTAAAGTCCATTAAAATGCTAATACGACCATATTGTTATTCTAAAAATTGAATGCGATTCTTGCCCTGTACCCCCCCCCCCCCACAGTTCACATATCCGACCCCCGGTTCGATTGAACAGATAATTTACATACATATCTGTATGTCCCCCAAGTTGCTCCGCCCATGGCGGGGTCAGGTAGAGGTCATAGAGGTGGGTGATCTAAAGACAGTGCATCAACTAAGGGACAAGAAAGAGAGAGTTCGAGAAGGAAAGGCGAGACCAAGTGTGGGCGGAGGTTCACGCCGAGAATGAGAGAGGGGGAGGAACGAGGTTTGGGGCTGTTTTGGCTGGTTGCTGTCTCGTCGTCGTCGTCGCTATATCGTGACGCCTGGGGTCTGAAACCGCGTTAAAGGCTAAATAAAATAACCCTCTGCAGTGTGAGTCCGGAGTCATTGCAATTGTAATGATTCATTATTTCACGGGCTAATATTGGGTTTGTGCGATTATGTTACATATTCATACTGAATATTGTTATTTGATTCCATTTAGATGAAACATTCATCCATTAGTGGACAGCTTGATATTAATACCACCAAAGGGTTATTCAAATAATTTTAATCCCATCCTGATCCTGCACCTTCCATTTCACATATCCCACCCTTGGTTCGCACGTCCATATTACATGCATACATGTTACATACAGACATTACATTCATGCATATTACATACATGTTACATACTCACGAGTGTGAAGCTAAGAATTCGAATGAGATTCGAATATCACAATTCAATGTACGGTGTTCTAATCTGTAATACGAGTTCACAACATTATAGTTTACTATAACACTAGTTTGTAGTGTTATTTTAAAGCGTTGAAATGTATAGCTCATAGTTTAAAGGTTATATTCTTAGAGGTTATAATGTTAGAGTATGCAATGTGAGTTTACAATTTGAGAGTTTGTGGACGTGCCCTATTCTCGTGGGACCCGACACGGATTTGGAAATAATTGGTATGATCATGTTTGAGCTGGGATGAGCGACTAATGTTTACTTTGATTAATCACAACTGTGTGTAGGTTAGTGCCATCGGGGCTTAGTGAATACTACTCATGAATGCACTCATACTTCTTTCGGATTTAAATTGAAATCCTGTTGGTAGAACAAGTCGCCTGCCTTTTCTAGACGAATTGTTATCTTCAAGTGCGTCCGTAAATATAGTGCTAAAATACACAGCATAGGGAAGGCTGCCTTGTTGGGGAGATGTAGTTTGGCTAAGTCGTTGTCGCCGGGTGATGACACGGATTCTGAAACAATGGAGTTAAACACTCGCTGCTTGGCCCCGTCGACAGCAGCGAAGGCTGTCATATACCGCCCCATTTACGAGTTGGCTGTATGATGTGTATAGTTGAAGGTGTTAGGTGTTGTCTTCTTCTAACAGCTATTAACGTGCCTGTGTTGTCTGTTTTTACGATTTGTCCATTGATGTTGTTTTTATTGCGGCGTTCTGTCACTTGAGTGTTGCAGTTTGTTTAAGAATTCGTCACGTGAGCGTGGTGTTTTGCTTGTGGGAATTTCGCTTTGTCACAATTTGTGATTGTCATAATAATTGTAACGATTCATAATGTCATGAGTTTATAATGGGTTTGTGCGTGTATTTATATAAATATATTCCGTCTTTTGTTTTTCGATGACATCTAGCAGTACACTATACATACATATGAGCAGAGTGCGATTCTTATACAACCAGTGTTCTTCTAATGACATTGTAATACCTTACCTACGTTTACATAGTTATAAATTAAACACTAGTTTATAATCGTTTAATGTTTAGTGTTATCGTTTATAGTATTACAGTTTACATGTTATAGAGTACAGTTTATCCCCGACATACTTCAGGATTAGGGACTGTTACGTTGATGAACGATTAACTACGGGGATCTTTCCCCTCAAGGAACACGTGTTAATCGTGTAGACAGCCAAGATGCTGCCAGTTAAGGGCACACTTGTGTGACGGAGATCCTCCACCTGAAATTCTCTTGACATAGGAACATTATAAAATAAAGACCGGACAAACATTTGTTAAAAATACGTTTTTATTCATCTGCAATCATTTTTACGTCAAAACTCGAAGGAGATATTTATTATGTCCTATGTTCACACATTTCCAGTACAATGCAAACCATATCCGTTCCAGGAATACCAAAGCGTTAAAGTATCATTCCCCATGATTTCCTTATTAGTTCACCACATTTGTTCACTGTGCGTCTATGTTGAAGTCAAGGCCATATATCCAACGAACGCGTCATCAATGTACATCCTGAAATCAGCTATCTAAAATCGATTAATACCAATCAAAAAAAGCTGTACACTTGACAAAAAAATCTTTAAAATATTGAGCAAAGATGTACCTACAGATGTGTAATGCGGGTGTAAGCGACCTTCCGGATGTGACGTCACGGGGGGTGGAGTCATGTGACGTGGGTGGAAGGTTCGGGTCCTTAAGCGGGTAAACCGGAAGGGGAAGGCAGTCGGGGTGTGAGCGGAAAAGAGTGAGGCCACGCGGGCGAGTGTGGAGAGGGGTGGGCGCCGACGGCCATCGGGAGCCAACCCCGAAGACAAGAGGAAGCTGCGGAGTGGTGTGCAGCTGCAGAGGAGACAGCCAGAAGGGCTGCGTGTTAGAGGCAGCGGTGTGGCTGCCAGGAGGAGCTGCGGAGAGAGAGAGAGACAGCACGAGGCTGTCAGAGCTGCGGAGGGAGAGAGGGAGACAGCACGAGGCTGTCAGAGCTGTGGAGAGAGAGGAGTTGCAGCGAGTACAGCCAAGGGGGGCTGTGTGAGAGAAACAGCAGCGGGGCTGCCGTTGTGGATCGGGCCGACATTGGAGTCAGCACCGTGGAGAAGCTACAGAGTAAAGACAGCCGTGTGGGTGTACAGCACGAACCGAATAAAGGACACTGAGCCAGACATCGTGGTCCAGTCGTTTATTACACTGGTGTCGGAAGTGCAACGGCATGTCGAAACAAGTGAGGAAGAAAGTTAATCCGGCGCCTGCATCGGCTTCTTCGTCCGACGACGACGAACTCCCTCCAACCACGGATCCTGTTGGGGTGGTGGAGGAGAGCCCGGCTGAGGCGACCACGGGAACGGGAGTGGAGGATGTTGGCGCGGTGGCGGGTCCGTCGACATCATCAGACGCGGATCAACGATGGCAAGCGATGGCGGTACAACTGGAGGCACTTCAGGACGTCCTGGCGCATCTATGCCATCTCGTCGCGCCAGGGACGATGGATGATGCAATTGGTGCTCCGCGGGCCGCCACGTTGCCTGTCCTGCCGCCGCCATTGCCCACGCGGCAAGAGGCCGCCATTTTGCGCGCTCCGTGGCGCCAAACCGCCATCTTGGCCACGCCGCGGGCCGACGCCATTTTGAATTTGCCATCACAACCACCACCATTGGAAGACGGCGGGAAGAGGAGTCGGAGTCGCCACCTTACAACGGTTAAAGAATTTTCCGTCGGTGGGGACTGGAGCGCGTTCGCCTGCCGCTTCTTGGCGGCGGTACGCACAGCAAGATGGACCGATGCGGAGGCTTTGGAGGTGTTGCCGACTCTCCTGGACGACGAATCTGTCCGATTCTTCCGTTCCATAACGACCGATAAGAAGGCAACTTTATGTGGTGTTTTTCAAGAAATGGCCGATGCTTATGAGCCACCAGATGATGCGCATCGGCGATTCGCTCAACGACAACGAGCACCAGAGGAGTCGCCCGTGGCGTTCAGGGGTGCGGTGCTGGAGCTGGCCATGGCAGCTTATCCTGAGACGCCACAGGACCTGCTCGAGCCTCTCATATTAGGGAAAATGTTGGAGCTGTCTCGGGATCTAGGGATCCCCATGCCTGTGTGTGGGCATGAGAAGCTAACTTCCCGGACGGCTGCTAAGTGTCTCGATGCGCAATTCAACCTCCGTCGCTGGAAACAAGTGACGGCGTGGACGGGGGGGCCCGTCAAAGAAGGGGATGCGCTGGGGTGGAACCCTGCGCAGGCTGTCTATGTTCCGGATGACCGGGGCCCTCAACAACTGACGGCCGCCTCCGCTCCATGGACGGGACGCGGCGGGCCGAGACCGCGCGCGGCGCTACCAGAACGGGGCCGTCAGGAGGCGAGGCCTGCGCTTCGGCGCAACGAGGCCGAATGTTTCCGCTGCAGGCGTAGGGGCCACTACGCCAGAGACTGCTGGGCCCGCTTCCCGGCTCCGCCGCAGCAGGAGGCCTCGGCACCGGTCAAGTCGGCTAAAGATCCTCCGAAACAGGCATGTCGGCACGCACCAGACACTCGGCAAGGCTTTACACCTCACCCATCACCGTCGATGCGCCATCCTAACGTTGTGGTTAAAGCATGCCCTTCGACGGGGCCTTGTCGCTCGGTCACGCAGTGGCGCAAGTTGGCACGGAGAGTCGTCGCGGCCGCTACGGGCTCGTCCACTGTACCGGGGTCTATACAAGGGGTGGACGTACGCATTTTGGTCGACTCCGGCGCGTCTGCGACTATTATTTCGGATGTCATTTTCCATCTGTTGGGCATCCCGCCGGGGGCTGTGCGTCCGGTTTATGGGTCGTGCGTCGCTGCGAACGGGGGTAGCATGGGTATCGTGGGTCAGGTGGATGCTAAGATATCTATTGGGGATGTGTCGGCCTCGGGTGTTGTGTTGATATCGAGATCTTTGGCGGTTCCTTGTTTGTTAGGCACCGATTTTTTGGCTAAGATGCCCATTTTGATCAAAATCAATGAGAATTGTATTGAACTGCCGGGGGGCCGTCAAATCTCGTTTCTGCCGTCGCCCTGGGGGCGACCTGCTTCGGCCGTACAAGTGCAGGCGCTGTCCATCGCATCTGTGGACATCCCACCTGGTACACAGATGCTTATACCCTTGCGGTATCGGAAGCCCCTGCCTGATCGGCTAGGAGCAGTAGGGGTCTTGTTGTCACCGTCCGCCACAATAACAACCGGGTTGGCGTTAGTGGGGGCACAGACCATCGTCCGGCCGGATCAATTACCGTTTTTACAGGTGCTTAATGTGGGGGGAGAAAACGTCCGTGTCCCGGCCGGCACGGTTGTGGCACATGCCACTACGGCGTTTGCGACCCATGATTGTCCACATAGCCGGGGAGTTGTTGCTGGGGTTTCCGAGCCAAGGAGTTCGGATGATCGTTGGGTTGCTCATTTATGTGACGGAAATTCTTCCCTGTCCATGGAGCAACGTGGTGCGCTGCGTAAATTGTTGTTGACATATTCCGATGTGTTCAGCTCCGATGATTTGGATTTGGGCCGCACTTTGTTGCTTTACCATCACATTGAGACGGGCGATGCTGCCCCTATTCGATTAAATTCGCATCGGATGAGTCCTGCGGAGCGAGAACACGTACGGGGGGCAGTGGAAGACATGTTGGCTGCGGACATTATATCGCCATCTAACAGCCCATGGGGCGCTCCAGTCGTCTTGGTTAAGAAGAAGGATGGCAAATTGCGATTTTGTGTTGATTTCCGCAAATTGAATAAGATATCGGTGGCAGATGCGTACCCCCTGCCGCGTATGGATGACTCCCTCGACGCATTGTCGGGGGCTAAGTTCTTTTCCACACTGGACCTCTCTTCGGGATTTTGGCAGCTTCCCCTTGACGAGTCCTCACGGGAGAAAACCGCATTCCGTACGCCGCAGGGGTTATTTCAATTCAACTGTCTCCCGATGGGATTGAATGCGGCTCCTGCTACATTTCAAAGATTGATGGAGCTCGTTTTGACGGGGTTGCAGTGGGAGACGTGTCTTATATATTTGGACGATATTATTGTCTTCAGCCGCACATTTGATGAACATTTGACGCGGCTGGAGACAGTGTTCACGAGGATGCGTTCTGCCAAATTGAAATTCAAACCAAAGAAATGTCACCTACTGCAACGGTCCGTCCGCTATTTGGGGCACATTGTGAGTGCCGAGGGAGTGTCCACGGATCCGGAAAAGACGGCGTGCGTCCGGGATTGGCCGACTCCGGCCACCGTGGGGGATGTTCGGCGGTTTTTGGGATTTGCCTCGTATTACCGAAGATTTGTGCCGGGTTTTGCGACGATTGCGAGGCCCTTGCATCTCCTTACGGGTAAAGGACGGAAGTTTGTTTGGGGACAGCCGGAGGAGGCGGCCTTTCGGAGTCTGCGTGATCTATTGGCCACGGCCCCAACATTGGATTATCCCGATTTCGATCACCCATTCATTTTTGATACGGATGCGAGTGACACAGGTATTGGGGCGGTGTTATCACAGTCTAAAGGGGGTGTAGAGCGTGTCGTGGCGTATGGTAGCCGAGTCTTGTCTCCTGCGGAAACAGGCTACTGTGTCACTCGCAGAGAACTATTGGCGGTTGTTTTTTTCCTACGGCAATTTCGACCATACCTCTACGGTCGTTCTTTTATTGTGCGTACGGATCATGCGGCCTTGCAATATGCCCTTAAAATTGACCAGCCATCCGGACAGTTGGCACGTTGGTTGGACACGCTACAGGAATTTTCCTTCCAAATTCAACATCGGAAGGGAGTGCGCCATGCGAACGCTGACGCACTTTCCAGATTACCGCGGCGCGCCCCTTGCAAATGTGAGTCGGGGACGCATAGGTGTTCGCCGATTCCAAACCCCCCTCAGCCGCTTACGTTGGCCGTCGAGAAGTCGGACACTCCGATGGAACCGGGACCGGCTGACGGGGTTTTGAATCTGCCGCGGTCTGTCTGGATCCGGGAACAGATGATGGATGAGTCATTGGTGTCCTTGCGGAAGCGGTCTGCTAGGGACAATGGGAGTCCGAGTACGGCTATGGGGCCGCAAACCGCTCTCCGAGATGGTCTGCTTATGTGGCGGGAGGGGTTCCAGGAACGTTGGCGCCTGGTGGTACCAACGTCCTTGCGATTCGAGTTGATTAGAACCCTCCATTGTGACACTCTCTTACATTTAGGGGTGCAGAAGACCTTGTTGACGTTGCAACGTCATTATTTTTGGCACGGCATGGCGACAGATGTCGTAGGGCACGTGCGCGCGTGCCCTGCGTGTGCACGACGTAAGCCGCCGAAACATCCCTACGTGCCGCCTCTCCAGTCGATTCAGGTGTCTCGAGTCAATGAATTGGTGGCACTGGACATATTGGGACCTTTTCCACCATCGGCGAGGGGTAATAAATATTTGCTGGTAGGGGTTGAGTACCTCTCCCGTTGGCCGATGGCCTGGCCGTTGCCCGATCAGTCGGCCGCGGCCATTACCGACGCCTTTTTGTTTGGGTATATTATGGATAAGGGGGCGCCTGAGAGACTCCTCACGGACCAGGGCAGGAATTTCTCTTCTAAATTATTGGCGGAAGTGTGCGCGGGCCTTGGGACTAAGAAAGTACGGACATCCCCATACCATCCGCAGACGGATGGTATGGTTGAACGGCTGAACAGGACATTGTCTGCCATGCTTTGCCATACCGTGAGTGAACAACAATCAGATTGGGATCTGCACATCCCCGGGGTGCTTTCGGCGTACAGGATGACGCCTCATGCGGCTACAGGATATTCGCCGTTTTACCTTATGTATGGTCGGGAAAACGTGCCGCCGGTGGATGTGCAATTGGGAACTGGGGTGAAGGGACCTCGTAAACCACTTCCTGAATACATTCAGGACACGGTTCGCCGAGTCACGGAGGCGCGGGAGAATGCCCGCGTGGCTACGGCCAAAGCTCAGGCCCGGAACGAGCGATATGCGCGACGGTCTGAGGGGGAGTGCCCTTGGAAGGTTGGGGACCTAGCCTGGCTTCATTGTCCACAGGTACGTCCAGGGACCTCGCCGAAATTGCACAAACCCTGGCATGGTCCCGTACGCCTCATTGCGGTTCCCAACCCACAGTCAGCACGCGTCCAGATTGGGTCTCGTCGCTGGGTTGTGCATACGTCGCGCTTGAAACCATATGTTGCTCCCTTACATGATGCGTCATCCCCCAATGTTGCCTTGCCGGGGTCTGTTGCTGCTGACTCTCCCCTGCCTGCGTCCATTGATCTTGCTAGAGCGCCTGTCGTACCTGTTCCAGACAGGCCGGCCGTGACATTGCGGGGGACGAGGGGCCCTGCTCGGAGGACGCCTGCCAGGTCTGCGGGACCTTCGAGCCCTGCAGCCCTTCCGACCCAGCTGCGGGCACGGTCACAGGACAAGCCCAAGACTAACTCTTTAGGGACACGGGACGTCGGTGGACTTCCAGCTGCGACAGGGGGATTACCCCCTGTCATTCCTCGACTTTCATCGCGTTCCCGTTCTGCGAGTGGGCCGCCGACCGTCCGGGACGGGCCGGCGACCCGCACACGTTCCAAATCGCTTACGTTTCGTTGATTGTTGCTGTCTTGTTATTTTTTTTTTCTTACAGTTGTATTTATTGCATGCTTTTTGTACGTTCGTTGATGTTAATTGCGTTGTTGTTGTTGTTCTTGCTGTTACATTGTATGCTTAGTGTCCTTTAGGGGGGGAAGCTCGGTTCGCCGCATTACGATTTGCTATTGGTCAGCCGAGGTCGGCTGGGATTTTTCTACGGGGGAGGGTGGTGTAATGCGGGCGTAAGCGACCTTCCGGATGTGACGTCACGGGGGGTGGAGTCATGTGACGTGGGTGGAAGGTTCGGGTCCTTAAGCGGGTAAACCGGAAGGGGAAGGCAGTCGGGGTGTGAGCGGAAAAGAGTGAGGCCACGCGGGCGAGTGTGGAGAGGGGGGGGCGCCGACGGCCATCGGGAGCCAACCCCGAAGACAAGAGGAAGCTGCGGAGTGGTGTGCAGCTGCAGAGGAGACAGCCAGAAGGGCTGCGTGTTAGAGGCAGCGGTGTGGCTGCCAGGAGGAGCTGCGGAGAGAGAGAGAGACAGCACGAGGCTGTCAGAGCTGCGGAGGGAGAGAGGGAGACAGCACGAGGCTGTCAGAGCTGTGGAGAGAGAGGAGTTGCAGCGAGTACAGCCAAGGGGGGCTGTGTGAGAGAAACAGCAGCGGGGCTGCTGTTGTGGATCGGGCCGACATTGGAGTCAGCACCGTGGAGAAGCTACAGAGTAAAGACAGCCGTGTGGGTGTACAGCACGAACCGAATAAAGGACACTGAGCCAGACATCGTGGTCCAGTCGTTTATTACAGATGCATTCTAACTTTAGCACAACAGGAACACTTAACGACTACAATTGAACCCTCTCACAACCAGTGCTCATTACACCACTTCGGCAAGTAATCCGATAACATTACAAACCACAACTGTGCACGTCATTAAACTAACAAAAACTGTAAAACTAAAATGGCTAAAATTACACACAAAAATACTCGATACGGATTAATAGGTATAACCACATGACATAATATTTTTTCAGTCACCCCGAGCTCTCTGGTTGACTCTCGAGCCACTCCATTACATCCAGCCATCTCTCGGGATCCAACTGCATGGGATCGAAGGTGGAAACTTCTTCAGGACTCATTGCAGCACCTTGAATTTCAGCTTTTGATTTCAGTTTCCTATCATTGTGGACCTTCTGATGCTTGTTCATGGTTGATGACCGTGCAAATGCCTTCCCACACACAGAGCACGGGAATGGCTTCTCACCAGTGTGTGTTCTCTGATGGTTTTGAAGAGTTGACGAGTGTGAAAATGCCTTCCCACACACAGGGCACAGGAATGGCTTCTCACCCGTGTGTGTTCTCTGATGACTCTGAAGATGTGATGACTGTGCAAATGCCTTCCCACACACAGGGCACAGGAATGGCTTCTCTCCCGTGTGTGTTCTCTGATGGTCTTGAAGAGTTGACGAGTGTGCAAATGCCTTCCCACACACAGGGCACAGGAATGGCTTCTCACCCGTGTGTGTTCTCTGATGACTCTGAAGATGTGATGACTTTGTAAATGTCTTGCCACACACAGGGCACAGGAATGGCTTCTCGCCCGTGTGTGTTCTCTGGTGACTCTGAAGATGTGATGAGTGTGCAAATGTCTTCCCACACAGAGGGCACAGGAATGGCTTCTCGCCCGTGTGTGTTCTCTTATGAGTTTGAAGAGTTGATGACTGTGCAAATGCTTTCCCACACACAGGGCACAGGAATGGCTTCTCGCCCTTGTGTGTTCTCTGGTGTCTCTGAAGAAGTGATGGTCGTGAAAAGGACTTCCCGCACACAGAGCAATTGAATGGCTTCTTGCCTCCGTGTACGTGGGGCTGTGGAGAGCGTCTCTGCTCCATGTGAGCGTAGTAACAGCAGCGGTGTTATCGAGTCAAAAGTACGCAATCGGCCTCGATTTAAAGTGTTTAGCGTTGAGTTTTGGATTTTGTTAACTGCTAAAACAAGAACGACACTCGCGTCTAACCGAGACGCAAAAAATTCCCGCTAATTTGACGACGAACACGTTTAAGAGTTTATCCACAAAAATAGACACTTACTTGGAGATTCACGGTATATCGGTGTCTGAAACCCGTCTGAAGATGTCGCCACGAACTCTCCGGACGCAAAGTCGCCTAACTGTCGACACAGCAATTGTGTGTGTACACACTGGTTCGCCACGTGAGTGAGCGCTGCGCGGAGCTGAGCACGTGGGTGAGCGTGTGTACACAGTGGTTCTGTAGTGCTGCGGCTCGCCTCGGGGGAGCGCTGCGCAGAGCGGTGCGAGAGTGGGTGTCGCGTGTGTTCACTCCGTGTGTGATACAGGTGCGCGATCATAACGCGAATATTCAGTGAATCACACTGTGGATTTCCGTATAGTAAGTGAATATGCGAACCCGGGGGTGGGATATGCAGGAATAGAATCGAATTACAATCATTCAAATCCCGCTAGTCGTATTAGAATCACACTGTTCACTGTTGGATGAATGTGTCGAATCAATATGATCGAATAGATATATACAGTATATATACACATACAAAGAGTAAAACAATCATACATTGTAACTTATATACAATACACATGAATTATTTAAACTGAGTGTCGTATTTTACGTGGTCAGATGGAGCGCAGTGGATCGTATCGTCTCCTCTGCTTTTCGGAATCCGTGTGATCACCCAGTCACATCACCTAACTCCAGTCACAGCGCCTCACCCAAACGACATCTCCCCAGCGCCGTAGCGAGCCTACTCTCCGACGAGGAGGAAGAGCTCGCCATCGCAGTAAGGGGACGGGCAAGGGAGCCCCAGAGACCCAGCGAAACAACCCCGGGTTGGGTAGCCGGGTTACAGACCGGCATAGGAGATATGGACGGTAAGATAACCAACGTAGGTGAGAATATGACCAAGCTGCAATCCTCCGTTGAGACCATCCGATCCGAGATGGGGGAACTAGACTCCACGGTAGGAGGGCTAACTGGAAGGAAAGCCCGACTAGAAGCAGAGTATGAGCAGCAGCGCACTGGGGGAGGAGGGAGTGGGCAAAGAGCCCACTACGGAGCCGCCACCCCTCCCCGGGCGTGTTATGTGTGCGATCGGCGAGGGCATCTCAGGAGGGACTGTCCTCAGGTCGCCCGAGCTAGACAAGAGCTAAGGTCAAACACTAAGGCCCCCCTAGAGAGGGGACCACCGGGGGGTCAAATCGACGTAGCCCCGACACAAACAAGCTGTGAGAATAATGGCGAGCGAGTGATCTCCACACAGGTTCCAGCAACAATGCCAACGGAAACGGTGACTCATGGCGACTGGCTACGGGAGCTGGTGGCGGGGATCACGGGGGCCACGTCGCTGGTGGAAGGGGAGGTAAACAGAGTGCGTACCCGAATCCTGCTGGACACGGGGGCGGTGGCCTCGCTCGTGAGCGCAGCGCACTGCAGCGCGATCGGGGTCGACGTGCGTCACCTGCAGGCCCCGGACCGCGCGCTGCACATGGCGAGCGGAGCCGGAATGGGGTTGCTGGGGAGAGCCACCCTAGAGGTCCGCATAGGCAGCCAGGTGTGCACCCAGGAGTTCTACGTGTCGAGTGCGTTGTGTCACGAGTGTATCGCAGGTACCGTCCTCTTAGAACGGCTGGGACTCAACGTGCAACCCCGCCAGCGATGCGCCACCATGGAGAGCAACGGCGAGCGGATACCGTTCCTGGGACGAGAACCAACGCGCCCCCGCTTCGCACCTGTGGCCGCTATCCTGGCGACGGCAGTCACCATCGGGCCGCTCACCGAGATGCTGGTGCCGGTGGCAACATCCCCCACCGACCCCGCGCTCCGACCATCAGGTGAGGTAATGCTAACTCCTCACCCGGAGTTGGCAAAACGGTATGGGGTCGTGGGATCCGCCACGTTGGTAAACGCAGATGGGGACCGATTGTTTATGCGGATGTTTAACCCGCACAATACCCCAGCGATACTGCGACGGCGCACCCCGATCGGCAAGCAGGGGAGGGACGGGACAGCATGAGTAGCGGGACCGCATGGGCTCTTGCGCATAGTCACGGATGGTTGAGATAATTACGCTTGAGCGCGCAGGCACGAATGTTAGGGAGGGAAAGGAGCCGCATCCCTTTGATGTAGGGAGGATAAAAAAAATGAGAGATCGGGCTCTCTTCTCTCCAGCGCCAGGCGACAGGACGCTCTCCAGTCCAGCGACCCGAACGTCCGTGAGACGCATCGAGGCACGCTGCGAGTACGGGATCAACGAACCGCCGTGGGCATCTAACAGGGAGTAAGAAGGTGAAGTAGGATAATAGCCGATAGATAAGGAATAGGTACAGGTTTAGTGGAATAGGCCAGCCTCGTCGACTCACTGATAACATTAGTTACCAGGTAGCGAATAATAAATCATTAATAGCGAAGCGTGGCCTCGCGTGATCTTGTTTAGCAGTGGGAACGTGTGGGTGCGCGTGTGTACACCGTGGTTCCCCGCGTGAGTGAGCGCTGCGTAGAGCGGCGCACGAGTGGGTGTCGCGTGTGTATAGGTGTGTGCGCTCGTAGTGTGGGGGAAGGGGTCGGTGCGTCCGCCGGCCCCCGCTCCGTCTGTCGCCGCCGGGACTCGCGCAGTGTGAGGGCAGCGTCGTTCGCCCTCCGACCCCTGACCCCCGTTTAATAGCGCGTGATCCGTGGAGAGACACCGCAGCGTCTGCAGGTGAACGAGGGCGTGCGGCGAGCTATGCCTCTCACACGAGCTCGCGGAGGGACGGACCAGGGAGGGGAGCCGTCGGGCGATGAGCCCAGCGACGGCAGCAGCTGCTCGCAGATCAGCGAGGGGTCGGCGCACGGCGGAGCCCCTGCCATAGGCACGGCGCAGGGAGGGACTTCGGGGACCAGTGGCCCCAACAAGGGCATGGGGAACGTGTTTTTCCATTTATTCAAAATAAGCGCAACAATTACACACTGAGATGCACTTACATATTCATGCATGAAGCACAATGGGCACATTACCCTTCGGTATGTTAATAGACATGCGGATTGTGCATTCCAAAATTAACTTTCGAATGCAAATATCCTGAAAGACAAAGGATTGGATCCTAGGGGGGGAGTTATAAGGCGGCTCAGAAGCAGAGCTCAATGCCATTTCGAGAGGGAACTTGATGAGGTTGGACGCTCGACTCGTCGCTCTGCTGATCGCCCTTCAACCGCGAGACAACGCAGCCTGGCGAGCACAATTGCTGTGTCAACAGTTAGGCGACTTTGCGTCGGGAGAGTTCGTGGCGACATCTTCAGACGGCTTCCAGACACCGATATACCGTGAATCTTCAAGTAAGTGTCTATTTTCGCGGATAAATTCTTAAACGTGTTCGTCGTCAAATTAGCGGGATTTGTTTTGCCTCTCGTTTTGACACGAGCGTCGTTCTTGTTTTAGCAGTTAACAAAATCCAAAACTCAACGCTAAACATCCTTGCGGCCGATAGCGTACTTTTGACTTGATAACACCGCTGCTGTTACTACGCTCACATGGATCAGAGACGCTCTCCACAGCCCCACGCACACGGAGGCAAGAAGCCATTCAATTGCTCTGTGTGTGGGAAGTCATTTCCACGGCCATCACATCTTCAGAGACACCAGAGAACACACACGGGCGAGAAGCCGTTCCTGTGTTCTGTGTGTGGGAAGACATTTGCAAAGTCATCAAATCTTCAAGACCATCAGAGAACACACACGGGCGATAAGCCATTCCTGTGCCCTGTGTGTGGGAAGGCATTTGCACAGTCGTCAAATCTTAACACGCATCAGAAGGTCCACAATGATAGGAAACTGAAATCAAAAGCTGAAGTTCAAGGTGCTGCAATGAGTCCTGAAGAATTTTCCACCTTCGATCCCATGCAGTTGGATCCCGAGAGATGGCTGGATGTAATGGAGTGGCTCGACGATCAAACCGAGAGTGAGGGATGACTGAACAAATATTACGTCAGGTAATATTTGTTAGTTTTACAGTTTTTGTGAGAGTTTAATGACGTGCACAATGGTGGTTTGTAATGTTATCGGATTACTTGCCGAAGTGGCGTGATGAGCAGTGGTTGTGATATGATTCAATTCCGGACAATATTGTAGTGTTTAAGTCTTCCTGTTGAGCTAAAGTTGGAATGCATCTTTAGTTAGATCTTTTCTCAACATTTTAAACGGGTTTTTTCAAGCATATAGCTTTTTTTGGTTGGTATTAATCGACTTTAGATAACCGATTTAAGGATGTACATTGATGACGCGTTCGTTGGATATATGGCCTTGACTTCAACATAGACACACAGTGAACAAATGTGGTGAACTAATAAGGAAATAATGGGGAATGATACTTTAACGCGTTGGTATTCCTGGAACGGATATAGTTTGCATTGTATTGTAACTGTTTGAACATAGGACATAATACATTTCGAGTTTTGACTTAAAAATGATTGCAGATGAATAGAAACGTTTTTTTAACAAATGTGTGTCCGTTTATTTATTCATATCAACAACGTGTTTTAAGCGAGTTTCAGGTGGAGGATCTTCGTCACACATCTGCCCTTAACCGGCAGCATCTTGGCTGTCTCCCCATTAACATGAGTTCCTGGAGGGGAAAGGGCCCCATTATTTATCGATTCACAACGTTACGGTCCCTAATCATCAAGTATACAGGGAATCCTGTACGCTAAGACATGTGAACTGTAACACTAAAAACGATAACACAAAACATTAAACTACTATAAACTAGTTTCATCATTTATAACAGCAAAAACAGAGGTACGGTATTATAATCTCATTACAAGCAGTAGAGTTTCAACGTGATCGTATTAAAATCACACTCTGCGCATATGTATGTATAGCGTACGTGCAAGCGAACTGTGCTCGTATGCATGTAATATGCATCTATGGCCTTTGGACATGCGAACCGGTGGTCGGATATGCGAATTGGGGGGTGCAGGATTATGATCGGCTAAAGCAGTGAACTATTTGTCTTTTGTCAAAAACTGTAAAACTAAAATGGCTAAAATTACACACAAAAGTACTCGATACGGATTAATAGGTATAACCACATGACATAATATTTTTTCAGTCACCCGGAGCTCTGTGTTTGACCCTCGAGCCACTCCATTACATCCAGCCATCTCTCGGGATCCAACTGCATGGGATCGAAGTTGGAAACCTCTTCAGGACTCATTGCAGCACCTTGAATTTCAGCTTTTGATTTCAGTTTCCTATCATTGTGGACCTTCTGATGCTTGTTCATGGTTGATGACCGTGCAAATGCCTTCCCACACACAGAGCACGGGAATGGCTTCTCACCAGTGTGTGTTCTCTGATGGTTTTGAAGAGTTGACGAGTGTGCAAATGCCTTCCCACACACAGGGCACAGGAATGGCTTCTCGACCGTGTGTGTTCTCTGGTGACTCTGAAGATGTGATGAGTGTGCAAATGTCTTCCCACACAGAGGGCACAGGAATGGCTTCTCGCCCGTGTGTGTTCTCTTATGAGTTTGAAGAGTTGATGACTGTGCAAATGCTTTCCCACACACAGGGCACAGGAATGGCTTCTCGCCCTTGTGTGTTCTCTGGTGTCTCTGAAGAAGTGATGGTCGTGAAAAGGACTTCCCGCACACAGAGCAATTGAATGGCTTCTTGCCTCCGTGTACGTGGGGCTGTGGAGAGCGTCTCTGCTCCATGTGAGCGTAGTAACAGCAGCGGTGTTATCGAGTCAAAAGTACGCAATCGGCCTCGATTTAAAGTGTTTAGCGTTGAGTTTTGGATTTTGTTAACTGCTAAAACAAGAACGACACTCGCGTCTAACCGAGACGCAAAAAATTCCCGCTAATTTGACGACGAACACGTTTAAGAGTTTATCCACGAAAATAGACACTTACTTGGAGATTCACGGTATATCGGTGTCTGAAACCCGTCTGAAGATGTCGCCACGAACTCTCCGGACGCAAAGTCGCCTAACTGTCGACACAGCAATTGTGCTCGCCAGGCTGCGTTGTCTCGCGGTTGAAGGGCGATCAGCAGAGCGACGAGTCGAGCGTCCAACCTCATCAATTTCCCTCTCGAAATGGCATTGAGCTCTGCTTCTGAGCCGCCTTATAACTCCCCCCCTAGGATCCAATCCTTTGTCTTTCAGGATATTTGCATTCGATTGTTAATTTTGGAAGGTACAATCCGCATGTCTATTAACATACCGAAGGGTAATGTGCCCATTGTGCTTCATGCATGAATATGTAAGTGCATCTCAGTGTGTAATTGTGCGCCTATTTTGAATAAATCGAAAAGCTTTGTCCTCGATTTAAAGTGAATGCAGAGAAATTAGCATGTAACTTTAGAAAAGGAAGAGAGCGCCTTCTCGACGAGGGAGTGAACCCCAATAGGTAATATTATTTTACAGCGTTACAATGGATAGGTTGTAGTTCATAGGTTATAATATTATGTTTCACTATGATAGAGCTTAATATGTGAGAGTAGACAATATCAGAGTTGATCAAATGCGACGATCAAGGGCGTCAATCGGGTGAGTTTGATCAGAGGCTTGAATCAAAGGCGTCATCCCATCACGGAACATCACCACCCTGCGTATATCACAGCAACAGAAGCAACTACAGCAGCAACAACAGCAGCGACAACAACAGCAGCAACATCACATTTCGAGGGCGACGCAGCTACTTCCGATTCTGCTGCCCAGCTGTTTGTAGTCGGGACCTGCTCTCGCAGGACCCCACACGTCTTTGGAAATGATTGCGATGATCATGTCTGAGCTGAGAATTAAGTAACTCAAGATTACTTTGTTTAACCATAACTTTAGGTAGGTTAGTGTCATCGGGGCTCTGTGAATACTACTCTTGAATGAAATCACACTCCTGAATAACCGACATTGTACTAATGTTGTACTAATTTTGGTTGATCTAGTAGAACAAGGCACGTGCCATGTCCAGACGAATTCTTATCAACAACAGTGTCCTTAAATATGATGCTAAAATAAATGTTAACGCTGGATTTAACGTGCACCTCTTAACCCCTCCCTCGCATTTACGACTAATGATTTGCATTTGCACGTAACATATATTTAAGTCCATTAAAATGCTAATACGACCATATTGTTATTCTAAAAATTGAATGCGATTCTTGCCCTGTACCCCCCCCCCCCCCCCCACAGTTCACATATCCGACCCCCGGTTCGATTGAACAGATAATTTACATACATATCTGTATGTCCCCCAAGTTGCTCCGCCCATGGCGGGGTCAGGTAGAGGTCATAGAGGTGGGTGATCTAAAGACAGTGCATCAACAAAGGGACAAGAAAGAGAGAGTTCGAGAAGGAAAGGCGAGACCAAGTGTGGGCGGAGGTTCACGCCGAGAATGAGAGAGGGGGAGGAACGAGGTTTGGGGCTGTTTTGGCTGGTTGCTGTCTCGTCGTCGTCGTCGCTATATCGTGACGCCTGGGGTCTGAAACCGCGTTAAAGGCTAAATAAAATAACCCTCTGCAGTGTGAGTCCGGAGTCATTGCAATTGTAATGATTCATTATTTCACGGGCTAATATTGGGTTTGTGCGATTATGTTACATATTCATACTGAATATTGTTATTTGATTCCATTTAGATGAAACATTCATCCATTAGTGGACAGCTTGATATTAATACCACCAAAGGGTTATTCAAATAATTTTAATCCCATCCTGATCCTGCACCTTCCATTTCACATATCCCACCCTTGGTTCGCACGTCCATATTACATGCATACATGTTACATACAGACATTACATTCATGCATATTACATACATGTTACATACTCACGAGTGTGAAGCTAAGAATTCGAATGAGATTCGAATATCACAATTCAATGTACGGTGTTCTAATCTGTAATACGAGTTCACAACATTATAGTTTACTATAACACTAGTTTGTAGTGTTATTTTAAAGCGTTGAAATGTATAGCTCATAGTTTAAAGGTTATATTCTTAGAGGTTATAATGTTAGAGTATGCAATGTGAGTTTACAATTTGAGAGTTTGTGGACGTGCCCTATTCTCGTGGGACCCGACACGGATTTGGAAATAATTGGTATGATCATGTTTGAGCTGGGATGAGCGACTAATGTTTACTTTGATTAATCACAACTGTGTGTAGGTTAGTGCCATCGGGGCTTAGTGAATACTACTCATGAATGCACTCATACTTCTTTCGGATTTAAATTGAAATCCTGTTGGTAGAACAAGTCGCCTGCCTTTTCTAGACGAATTGTTATCTTCAAGTGCGTCCGTAAATATAGTGCTAAAATACACAGCATAGGGAAGGCTGCCTTGTTGGGGAGATGTAGTTTGGCTAAGTCGTTGTCGCCGGGTGATGACACGGATTCTGAAACAATGGAGTTAAACACTCGCTGCTTGGCCCCGTCGACAGCAGCGAAGGCTGTCATATACCGCCCCATTTACGAGTTGGCTGTATGATGTGTATAGTTGAAGGTGTTAGGTGTTGTCTTCTTCTAACAGCTATTAACGTGCCTGTGTTGTCTGTTTTTACGATTTGTCCATTGATGTTGTTTTTATTGCGGCGTTCTGTCACTTGAGTGTTGCAGTTTGTTTAAGAATTCGTCACGTGAGCGTGGTGTTTTGCTTGTGGGAATTTCGCTTTGTCACAATTTGTGATTGTCATAATAATTGTAACGATTCATAATGTCATGAGTTTATAATGGGTTTGTGCGTGTATTTATATAAATATATTCCGTCTTTTGTTTTTCGATGACATCTAGCAGTACACTATACATACATATGAGCAGAGTGCGATTCTTATACAACCAGTGTTCTTCTAATGACATTGTAATACCTTACCTACGTTTACATAGTTATAAATTAAACACTAGTTTATAATCGTTTAATGTTTAGTGTTATCGTTTATAGTATTACAGTTTACATGTTATAGAGTACAGTTTATCCCCGACATACTTCAGGATTAGGGACTGTTACGTTGATGAACGATTAACTACGGGGATCTTTCCCCTCAAGGAACACGTGTTAATCGTGTAGACAGCCAAGATGCTGCCAGTTAAGGGCACACTTGTGTGACGGAGATCCTCCACCTGAAATTCTCTTGACATAGGAACATTATAAAATAAAGACCGGACAAACATTTGTTAAAAATACGTTTTTATTCATCTGCAATCATTTTTACGTCAAAACTCGAAGGAGATATTTATTATGTCCTATGTTCACACATTTCCAGTACAATGCAAACCATATCCGTTCCAGGAATACCAAAGCGTTAAAGTATCATTCCCCATGATTTCCTTATAAGTTCACCACATTTGTTCACTGTGCGTCTATGTTGAAGTCAAGGCCATATATCCAACGAACGCGTCATCAATGTACATCCTGAAATCAGCTATCTAAAATCGATTAATACCAATCAAAAAAAGCTGTACACTTGACAAAATTTTTTTTAAAATATTGAGCAAAGATGTACCTACAGATGCATTCTAACTTTAGCACAACAGGAACACTTAACGACTACAATTGAACCCTCTCACAACCAGTGCTCATTACACCACTTCGGCAAGTAATCCGATAACATTACAAACCACAACTGTGCACGTCATTAAACTCACAAAACTGTAAAACTAAAATGGCTAAAATTACACACAAAAATACTCGATACGGATTAATAGGTATAACCACATGACATAATATTTTTTCAGTCACCCCGAGCTCTCTGGTTGACTCTCGAGCCACTCCATTACATCCAGCCATCTCTCAGGATCCAACTGCATGGGATCGAAGGTGGAAACTTCTTCAGGACTCATTGCAGCACCTTGAATTTCAGCTTTTGATTTCAGTTTCCTATCATTGTGGACCTTCTGATGCTTGTTCATGGTTGATGACCGTGCAAATGCCTTCCCACACACAGAGCACGGGAATGGCTTCTCACCAGTGTGTGTTCTCTGATGGTTTTGAAGAGTTGACGAGTGTGAAAATGCCTTCCCACACACAGGGCACAGGAATGGCTTCTCACCCGTGTGTGTTCTCTGATGACTCTGAAGATGTGATGACTGTGCAAATGCCTTCCCACACACAGGGCACAGGAATGGCTTCTCTCCCGTGTGTGTTCTCTGATGGTCTTGAAGAGTTGACGAGTGTGCAAATGCCTTCCCACACACAGGGCACAGGAATGGCTTCTCACCCGTGTGTGTTCTCTGATGACTCTGAAGATGTGATGACTTTGTAAATGTCTTGCCACACACAGGGCACAGGAATGGCTTCTCGCCCGTGTGTGTTCTCTGGTGACTCTGAAGATGTGATGAGTGTGCAAATGTCTTCCCACACAGAGGGCACAGGAATGGCTTCTCGCCCGTGTGTGTTCTCTTATGAGTTTGAAGAGTTGATGACTGTGCAAATGCTTTCCCACACACAGGGCACAGGAATGGCTTCTCGCCCTTGTGTGTTCTCTGGTGTCTCTGAAGAAGTGATGGTCGTGAAAAGGACTTCCCGCACACAGAGCAATTGAATGGCTTCTTGCCTCCGTGTACGTGGGGCTGTGGAGAGCGTCTCTGCTCCATGTGAGCGTAGTAACAGCAGCGGTGTTATCGAGTCAAAAGTACGCAATCGGCCTCGATTTAAAGTGTTTAGCGTTGAGTTTTGGATTTTGTTAACTGCTAAAACAAGAACGACACTCGCGTCTAACCGAGACGCAAAAAATTCCCGCTAATTTGACGACGAACACGTTTAAGAGTGTATCCACAAAAATAGACACTTACTTGGAGATTCACGGTATATCGGTGTCTGAAACCCGTCTGAAGATGTCGCCACGAACTCTCCGGACGCAAAGTCGCCTAACTGTCGACACAGCAATTGTGTGTGTACACACTGGTTCGCCACGTGAGTGAGCGCTGCGCGGAGCTGAGCACGTGGGTGAGCGTGTGTACACAGTGGTTCTGTAGTTCTGCGGCTCGCCTCGGGGGAGCGCTGCGCAGAGCGGTGCGAGAGTGGGTGTCGCGTGTGTTCACTCCGTGTGTGATACAGGTGCGCGATCATAACGCGAATATTCAGTGAATCACACTGTGGATTTCCGTATAGTAAGTGAATATGCGAACCCGGGGGTGGGATATGCAGGAATAGAATCGAATTACAATCATTCAAATCCCGCTAGTCGTATTAGAATCACACTGTTCACTGTTGGATGAATGTGTCGAATCAATATGATCGAATAGATATATACAGTATATATACACATACAAAGAGTAAAACAATCATACATTGTAACTTATATACAATACACATGAATTATTTAAACTGAGTGTCGTATTTTACGTGGTCAGATGGAGCGCAGTGGATCGTATCGTCTCCTCTGCTTTTCGGAATCCGTGTGATCACCCAGTCACATCACCTAACTCCAGTCACAGCGCCTCACCCAAACGACATCTCCCCAGCGCCGTAGCGAGCCTACTCTCCGACGAGGAGGAAGAGCTCGCCATCGCAGTAAGGGGACGGGCAAGGGAGCCCCAGAGACCCAGCGAAACAACCCCGGGTTGGGTAGCCGGGTTACAGACCGGCATAGGAGATATGGACGGTAAGATAACCAACGTAGGTGAGAATATGACCAAGCTGCAATCCTCCGTTGAGACCATCCGATCCGAGATGGGGGAACTAGACTCCACGGTAGGAGGGCTAACTGGAAGGAAAGCCCGACTAGAAGCAGAGTATGAGCAGCAGCGCACTGGGGGAGGAGGGAGTGGGCAAAGAGCCCACTACGGAGCCGCCACCCCTCCCCGGGCGTGTTATGTGTGCGATCGGCGAGGGCATCTCAGGAGGGACTGTCCTCAGGTCGCCCGAGCTAGACAAGAGCTAAGGTCAAACACTAAGGCCCCCATAGAGAGGGGACCACCGGGGGGTCAAATCGACGTAGCCCCGACACAAACAAGCTGTGAGAATAATGGCGAGCGAGTGATCTCCACACAGGTTCCAGCAACAATGCCAACGGAAACGGTGACTCATGGCGACTGGCTACGGGAGCTGGTGGCGGGGATCACGGGGGCCACGTCGCTGGTGGAAGGGGAGGTAAACAGAGTGCGTACCCGAATCCTGCTGGACACGGGGTCGGTGGCCTCGCTCGTGAGCGCAGCGCACTGCAGCGCGATCGGGGTCGACGTGCGTCACCTGCAGGCCCCGGACCGCGCGCTGCACATGGCGAGCGGAGCCGGAATGGGGTTGCTGGGGAGAGCCACCCTAGAGGTCCGCATAGGCAGCCAGGTGTGCACCCAGGAGTTCTACGTGTCGAGTGCGTTGTGTCACGAGTGTATCGCAGGTACCGTCCTCTTAGAACGGCTGGGACTCAACGTGCAACCCCGCCAGCGATGCGCCACCATGGAGAGCAACGGCGAGCGGATACCGTTCCTGGGACGAGAACCAACGCGCCCCCGCTTCGCACCTGTGGCCGCTATCCTGGCGACGGCAGTCACCATCGGGCCGCTCACCGAGATGCTGGTGCCGGTGGCAACATCCCCCACCGACCCCGCGCTCCGACCATCAGGTGAGGTAATGCTAACTCCTCACCCGGAGTTGGCAAAACGGTATGGGGTCGTGGGATCCGCCACGTTGGTAAACGCAGATGGGGACCGATTGTTTATGCGGATGTTTAACCCGCACAATACCCCAGCGATACTGCGACGGCGCACCCCGATCGGCAAGCAGGGGAGGGACGGGACAGCATGAGTAGCGGGACCGCATGGGCTCTTGCGCATAGTCACGGATGGTTGGGATAATTACGCTTGAGCGCGCAGGCACGAATGTTAGGGAGGGAAAGGAGCCGCATCCCTTTGATGTAGGGAGGATAAAAAAAATGAGAGATCGGGCTCTCTTATCTCCAGCGCCAGGCGACAGGACGCTCTCCAGTCCAGCGACCCGAACGTCCGTGAGACGCATCGAGGCACGCTGCGAGTACGGGATCAACGAACCGCCGTGGGCATCTAACAGGGAGTAAGAAGGTGAAGTAGGATAATAGCCGATAGATAAGGAATAGGTACAGGTTTAGTGGAATAGGCCAGCCTCGTCGACTCACTGATAACATTAGTTACCAGGTAGCGAATAATAAATCATTAATAGCGAAGCGTGGCCTCGCGTGATCTTGTTTAGCAGTGGGAACGTGTGTGTAACGAAATCTAAAACTCAACGCTAAACATCCTTGCGGTCGATAGCGTACTTTTGACTCAATAACACCGCTGCTGTTACTACGCTCACATGGAGCAGAGACGCTCTCCACAGCCCCACGCACACGGAGGCAAGAAGCCATTCAATTGCTCTGTGTGTGGGAAGTCCTTTTCACGGGCATCAACTCTTCAGAGTCATCAAAGAACGCACACGGACGAGAAGCCATTCCTATGCCCTGTGTGTGGGAAGGCATTTGCACAATCGTCAACTCTTCAACACCATCAGAAAACACACACGGGCGAGAAGCCATTCCTCTGCTCTGTGTGTGGGAAGGAATTTGCATGGTCATCAAGCATGGACAGGCATCATGATAGGAAACTGAAATCAAAAGCTGAAATTCAAGGTGCTGCAATGATTCCTGAAGATAATTCCACCTTCGATCCCATGCAGTTGGATCCCGATAGATGGCTGGATGTAATGGAAGCGTCTCATAGAGCTGAAGCGTCTTGAGAAAAAAAATAAGCGACTTGAGGAGAGGTGCTTTCGCAAGATGAAGCTCCTCGAGGAGAAACGTCTCATGAAGGAGAAGCGCCTCGTTGAGGTGAAGCGTCAAGAGGAGGAGGAGGAGCACTTGATGGAGGAGAAGCGTCTTGTGGAGCAAAAGCACCTCGAGGAGGAGCAGCGCCTCGCCAAGATGGAGCGACAATGGCTCCAGACCGATACCACCAGCAGCAGCACTACCACTGACACCACCTCCACCGCCGCCGCCGCCACCACCATCGCTGCCACGTCCTCCAATCCTGTGTGGGGCCCAATAGCTCCGAGCTTTGGAGAAGAGGGCTTCCAAGAAAATAAAGCAAACTCCGGAGTCGCTGAACCACGGTAAACCACTCTGCGTGTGCGCCCTGTGTGTGTGTTTTTTTTGTTATTAATTGCCATGCTTCTCACGCAGCATCAGCCTTACTCGGTCTCAAGACTTTTTTCAGGAGGATCCTGCCAAGTTTGCTCGCATTTTGCAAGAAAGTTGCGACTGTTAGAGATCCAAATTGAACGATTTGCATTGCTTGTGTGGGTTCAGTAACAGGGAGAAAGCTGCAGAACCTTCCCAGAACAGGTGGCTGCATAATCCACATGGAGAATGTGGCCAAACGTGGAAATCAAACCCAGGTCAATGTTGCTGTGACGCACAGGTGCTCAAGCCTTGTCGCGCTCTCAAAATTCACAGACACTGCAAACTCCACGTGTACATTCCGCTATACTGTGGACAGATTTATTTTTCATAACTGGTTTCTGGGTTAGACCACATAACGAAGTGGCATATCTTCACCATGTAACCCTCCATCCACCGTGAGATTTTCGCTGTCTATCGCCTGTTTCCAGGCCAGCTGCCAAGTCGCCTCGTAATGCACAGCGACAGCTACCACTGAGAGGGGTGTCCAATTTAAAACGCGATGAGATGAGATATGCGAGAGGCTCATCGCATGCAATGCACTCTGAGATGCCTTCGACGTCAAGGGAGGTTGCTCTCTCGACCGCAAATCACTGACGGATACTTTTTTGAAATCGTGGATGTGTTGAAGCGGCCAAATGCTCGTGCACTCATTCTTCTCCGCTTACAGTTCAGATCTTGCTTCCCGCCCTGGCTATTATTGCTGCTGCATTGACCACACAGATCCACACCCATTCCATCACAGTGGACGTTCAGGATCTCTATCGATGCCATTTGAAATGCTTAGGACATTATGTGCAAGGGGTCAATTAGAATATACAAATAGAAAAATGTCAATCTAGATTTGAAGTTGTCGTGACTACAGGGATCCATACTCTTTGGTTATATCGGTAAATTCACGTAGGTATGAAATAAAATAAATTAAATCACGACGTTTCGATGGCCATGTCGTTATTGCAAGAAAGTTTCTTGCTGTGGTTTTCCCACCTGATGATGATTGCTTGTGTTGCAATCGAAACGTTGTTATTTAATTTCTTTCATTTTATACCTACGTGACTTTACCGAAAGAACCAAAAAAATGTCACTTCAAATTATTCAGCTAAATTTGCACAGCAACGCCACCCACTACTGTGAAACTACAGCAGTCTGTGTGAGACACAGATGCACCTATCTCAAGGATAGCCTGGCGCCATGAGAATGACAGCACCAATACTAAGCACACTCACTGGCCATGTCGTTATTGCTGTTTCTATTCAGCTCGAATTAATCCGCCACACATTCCACCCACGGACGATGGGAAGATGGCGATGTCTGCCGTAGCAGCAAGGTGGAACGGTGTCGTGTTGTCTCTTCACAGATCTGAGCCAGCGCAGCCCTCCTCCTCACTCGTCCAGGCCTTTGAAGCGAAGACAGGAGTTGTGGAGAAGGAGACGAAGGAAGATGTGAAGGAGATGATGGAGGATGAGGTAGAGACAGAGGAGGAGAAATCGGAGGAAGAGAAGGCAAAGGAGGACGAGATTGTGATGGTGACAATGGAGGAGAACACGGAGGGAGAGGAGAAAGACAATACAGAGATGGAGGACAAGGAGACAACAAAGGATGAACAGATGGTCGTGGAGGAGGACATGGAGACGACGGACAAAGGGGAAACAATGGTGGTGGAGGAGGAAGAGAAGACGGTGGTGGAGATGGTGGAGGAAGAGCTGTTGCTAGCGGAGGAGAAGAAAATGGAGAAGATGGAGGTGGCGCAGGAAGAGGAGAAGATGGTGGTGGAAGATGAAGAAGAGGGCATGGAGGAGGATGAGATGGAGAAGATGGAAGAGGTGCAGGTGGAGATGCACGAAAAGAAGAGGAAGCGAGGGGGCCTCGCTCGCGTGGCGAGAGCGATCGCCTCACTCCTCCGCCGCGTGCTGCTTTGTAGTGGCAGGTCCACCGCCCAGTAGGGGTGGTGGCGGTGGTCGTGCATCGGTGCTAACCGTGACCACTATCACCACACTACCCACCCCGTGATACTCGCTACACACACCACACGGTTCCGCAGAGAGACGGTGCCACTGGGACCACAGCTGGGGAATGAAGCTGAGCAGCAGATGCCAGGACTTCAACGGAGAATGACTGCTGCCATGAGACCTCACATCACACACACACACACGGGACTATGCCATTAGCATAGCCGGCCCCACACTGGGCCCCTTCCATGCTGGTTTTCATACAGGCGGTCCTCATGTCTGGATGTTTTCGCCTGAGCACGACCGCTCGTGTTGCGATCGAAACGTCGTGATTTATTTATTATTTTATTTTTTCTACCTACGTGACTTTACTGAAAGAACCAAAGAGTATGAAAGACGTCTTGTCTGCTGATCTTGTTCATATCTGTGTACATCGATATCCCACATTGCTTACACGTTCACACCACACACAATGAAATAAATAGAAACTAGAACGACTTCCGGGAATGGGCAAAGATCGAGGAAACTCTTTCAATGGAGCGAGTTCAGTGAGTTCGATTCAACATCTCTCTGTCCGTCTGTCTCTGTGTGTGTCTCTCTGCCTGTCTCTGTGTCTATGTCGTCTCTGTCTCTCTCTGTGTTCCTCTTGTCTGTGTCTGTCCGCCTGTCCTGTCTGTGTGTGTCTGTCTATCAGCGTCTGTCCAACCGGAGTCAACGACTGTCAGTAGCAGCAGGCGCCCGTTCAACTCCCACGGCTACACGCCACTCAAACTTGCTCCCAACACACAAAGATCCCCCGTATAGCCTTAACAGACTGTAGGGGCAAGTGCTGTTCGCGAGCACCTATTAAGGGTGGGACGGCGCACGAGGGGGTGGGTGGCCAGCACCACGCCCGGCCGCCTTTGTCTCCCCAGTGGCGATGTTGACACACCGCACCGGGTACTCGTTTGAGGCTGAGTCGACGTAGGGGAGGCTCAGGACCGGTTCAGAAAGTCGTCACTGGCGGTGTTGGTCACGAGCGGGAATGGAACTCGGCTGGTCGGTGCGGAGCGCAGCGCTCACCACGACACTGCCGCTCCCCTTCTGTCAACAAACTTGAACTCCGACCCCACTCTCTGACGTCACCGCTCAGCGTGACCTCATCGCCGTCAAACGCCAGGGGGAGGTGTTCCTCGCTAGTGACGTCATGTCACCCACCTCCCCACCACTGCGCTCTTGAGCGTGATGTCATCTCTGCTCGGCCGCTGCCGATATCTGTTCCAGTGCCAATCCGTATTTGGGCAAAGCCACGCCCGGTAACTGGCGATGCATTAACATAATGTATCGTGAAAGCAGTCGCGAGTTTCGAGCCGCTCATTGTGTCATCGTACCCCGCAATTGACGTCATGTCACCTGCTGGCGCGTGACGTCGCGAGGAACCAGGAAGTTGCCGCTCCGCCCGTGAACTGAAATCCGAGGTGAGAAATTCTCATCGCGGTTGTGGTGGTTGTTGTTGTGGTGGTGGTTGTGGTGGTGGTTGTCGTGGTTGTGGTGATTGTGGTGGTTGCGGTGGTGGTGGTGGCGGTTGCGGTGGTGGTGGTTGCGGTGGTTGCGGTGGTAGTGGTTGTGGTGGTAGTTGTGGTGGTTGCGGTGGTGGTGGTTGTGGGGGTGGGTGTGATGGTGGTTGTGGTGGTGGTGGTGGTTGTGGTGATGGTTGTGGTGGTGGTGGTGGTTGTGGTGATGGTTGTGGTGGTGGTTGTGGTGATGGTTGTGGTGGTGGTTGTGGTGGTGGTTGTGGTGGTGGTGGTTGAGGTGGTGGTTGTAGTGGTGGTTGTAGTGGTGGTGGTTGTTGTGGTGGTTGCGGTGGTGGTTGCGGTTGTAGTGGTGGTTGTTGTGGTGGTTGCGGTGGTGGTTGCGGTTGTAGTGGTGGTTGTAGTGGTGGTTGTAGTGGTGGTGGTTGTTGTGGTGGTTGTGGTTTGTTGTGGTGGTTGTAGTGGTGGTTGTAGTGGTGGTTGTGGTGGTGGTGGTTGTTGTTTACCGAGGTAGAGCCTAGCTCTCGTAGGGATGTCAATTGAGTAGCAGCGAGCATGGAAGCGATGTCCAGGTTGGAACTTTACAACGCGGGGCCTTGCCTCCTGCCCTCGCCTGATCGCGTTTGCTTCAATTCTCTCGCTTAAGTTGAATTTGTCTTCACCCGGCTCGCCACTTTGTAACTTTGTTTAACTTTAAATATTAACACAGTTTTTATTTTTACCAGGACAAGCCCGCTTGAGCTGCTATACCGCTCTTGTTTTCAGAAGCGACCTGCCCACAACAACAACAACAGGGTGAGGCTCGTCAACAGCGTGGCGGTGTTCACTCTGGACGTGTGGTGCTGTTCACTCTGGACGCGTGGCGGTGTTCACTCTGGACGCGTGGCGGTGTTCACTCTGGACGCGTGGCGGTGTTCACTCTAGACGCGTGGCGGTGTTCACTCTGGACGCGTGGCGGTGTTCACTCTGGATGCGTGGCGGTGTTCGCTCTCTGCATGTGGAGTGGGGACAACCGGGGGATCTGGAGGAAATCCACGCGACCACGGGATGAGAGAGAGAGACGCAAACTCCAAATATACAGCAGGCGTCAGGGTCGCTATTGAACCCACGACTTCCTGTATGCCAAGAGAGGTAGTTAACATCTCACTACGGGGTGAGAGAGAGACACACAGCCTTGGCGATGTTGATTGATCCTCAATTAATTACTTGGATGAATAAGGAAGCATTAATACTGAGCGGATGAAGGTAGCCAGGCATGGGTCTGGACACACCACCACCTGTGAACCATGCCAGTGTGTGACAGTGTAAAGTTTGTGTTTGCAGTTAAGTCTATTAACTCTATTGAACACGGAGGTTATATCACAACAATAGTTTTTTTTGTTTTCCTCTGGAACTCTTTATAAGAATGGAAACAGTCAAGAAGTTAACACAGCACACACATGCAGCTGAAGTCAGATCTGAGCCTGGCTGGCTTCACACCTCTAAGTTGCGATTGAACATTAATTCATGCATTTCTGCATAACACAAATAGTATTATTTTCAATACCTTTTGCTATGTCAACTGATCTTCTTGGTTCTTTCGTTATAGTCACGTAGAAGGGATTCCAAGAACACAGGATGAGATGTTACTATCCTTTGTGCAAGCACTTCCAAGAGTTCATGAACAGTGAGCCTGGTGAAATTTGGGGAGCGCATCGTCAGTAGTGTACCTTTGGTTCCCAGGGTGTTTCGGCCTTTCACACTATACACCCTCCCCAAAGGCGGCCAGCGACAGGGTGATCAATCCTACGCTTGCGTCTCATTCCCAATTAGTCATATGAGTTGCCTTGTTGTTGATAGCTAACATCCCATGGGACTATGCATGGCAGGGGCGTCCTCCTCCCTGAGTCAAGCATTGTTGACCGCATACCTCCTGGCCCTCTCACTTCGGGGCCCAGCTGGGGTCTTTCCTCTTCATCCAGAGCCATTGACTGCTGCCTTCTGCCGCCTCCGATACCGCTCTGATTGCCGAACGCTGGCTCTGGCCCTTAATTCCCAGGTCTCTAAGCAGTCTGGTTGTAGATGTTGCCACAAAACATCTGCAGCCCACCTCCACTGGTTGGACTTCTGTGTTCCAGCCATGATGCCGTGCTTCGGCAGCTAGATCGGCATAGCGCAGATGTTTTTGCTCATAAGCCTCATCTACTGAGTCCTCCCAGGGTACTGTGAGCTCAATGATGAAGACCTTCTTGAGCGAACGGGACCAGAGCACCATGTCAGGTCTTAGGGTGGTGGTTGCGATCTCCGGAGGAAACACAAGTTGCCGGCCAATGTCAGCTAGCATTTTCCAGTCGCGGGCCAAGCGCAGTTGGTCTCGCTCTAATGGTGTAGAGCCTTTCTTCGGTGGTTTAGCCCCATCGCGGACAAAGGTCGTCCGTAAGGGGTGTGATGCTGCTGGGGGTGGTAGGGAGTTGGTGGCAGCTCGCTTGTCCTCCAGGGCGGACGCAAGGTTTTTAAGGACTTGGTTGTGACGCCAAGTGTAGCGTCCTTGGGTGAGGCTTGTTTTACACCCTGTTAGAATGTGCCTGAGGTTGGCTGGCATGGAACAGAGGGCACAGTCCGGATCTTCACCATACCATTGGTGAAGATTAACTGGTGTTGGAAGGACGTCATATGTTGCTCTGATGGAAACGCTCAACCGCCTCGCTTCCATGGCCCACAGATCTTTCCAGCTGATCTTCCTCTTCTTCACACTGTCCCATTGAGTCCACTGTCCCTGTTTGGCAAGAGAGACTGCCTTGGCCCACCTTGCAGCCTCCTCTTGATGGCGTACTTCCTGCACTACCATCTTCCGCCGCTCTAGTGCAGTGGCCTTACTCCAAGCAGCACGGCTAGTTAGCCCAAGGCCTCCTCTCCCTTGCTGAACATGACCCACAATGTCAGCATGTCTGAGGGCTGCTGTTGCCTCCTGGACTGCTTTTCCTGGCCTCCATTAGCGCCCAGTTGCCAAGGTCGGCGCGTTGTTGCTCACCACTGGGTCTCGAGATTCATTCAGTGTCATCTGGAGCCTGGTTTTTGCACACTTGAATTCCTCTGTTAGACTGGTGAGGGGCAGCTTGAGGACACCATCTCCATAGAGGCCTATGGTGGTAAGGCATCGTGGAACTCCGAGCCACTTCTTTAAGTAGCCTGTGACTCCCCTTTCCATCTTTTCCACTGTTAAGATTGGAACCTCATACACTGCTAGGGGCCACAACACCCGGGGTAGGAGACCAAACTGCAGACACCAGGCCTTTAACTGTCCAGGTAGCTGGGTGTTGTCGATGGACTGTAGGCTACTACTGATGTCTTTGCGCAGCTGTTGCACCTTGTCTTTGTCCTTCAGGCTTGCATCATACCACCTTCCAAGGCTTTTTACCGGCTGCTCATACACTGTTGGGATTTGGTCATCTCCGATGAAGAATTTCAGGTCAGAGAGTACTCCCTTCACAATCGAGATGCTGCGTGACTGGGATGGTTTAATCTTCATACGGGCCCAGCTGATGTTCTCCTCGAGTTTTCTGAGCAGTCTCCTGGTGCATGGGACAGTGGTGGTCAATGTTGTAATGTCGTCCATGTAGGCTCTGAGTGCAGGGAGGTGGAAACCAGAGTCGACTCGCTGTCCACCAGCAACCCATTTTGAGGATCTGATGATAACCTCCATTTCCATTATGAATGCCAACGGAGAAATGGTACATCCCGCCATTATACCTACATTCAGGCACTGCCATGAGGTGGTGAACTCTGAGGTGGTGAAGCATAACTGCAGATCCTGGAAGTACGACTTCACCAGGGTTGTGATGGTGTCCGGTATGTGGAAAAATCTGAAGGCAGACCACAGGAGTTCATGGGGCACAGAGCCAAATGCATTGGCGAGGTCGAGGAAGACTACATGGAGGTCCCTTTTCTCCACCTTGGCCATTTGGATCTGGTGCCAGATCATGCTGGAATGTTCCAAGCAGCCAGAGAACCCTGAAATTCCTGCCTTCTGTACAGATGTATTGACGTACGCATTCCTTTGCAGGTACTCGGCCATCCTCTGGGCAATGACCCTAAAGAAGATTTTACCCTCGACATTCAGTAATTAGATTGGGCGGAATTGGATGATGTTCACTGCATCCTTCTCCTTAGGGTTCAGGACCCCGCCTGCCCTACGCCACACTTTGGGTATTATCTTCTTTTGCCAAGCTGTTCTCATAAGCCTCCAGAGGAACCTCAGGACGTCTGGTGCGTTCTTATACACTTTGTACGGGACTCCATTTGGCCCCGGGGCTGATGCTGTTCTTGCCCGTCGAACTGTGTTTTCCACCTCTTTCCATGTCGGAGGGCTGGTCTCAATATGATGTTCCGGGGGTTCAATGGGTGGGATATCTGATGGGATGGCCAGATGTTCATGTCGCTTTGAGTCAAAGTTTGTTGTTCTCAGGTGCTCCTCTAGGTCTTTCTTTGTTGTTTTTAGAGCTCCACTTTTTTCCTTCGTGAAGAGACTTTTAAGGAACTTGAAGGGATCTTTATAGAATCGAGTTCTAGTTTGTTCTTTCTTCCTTCTGCGTTTCCGTAGGTTCTCTGCTCTACGGAGGGATGCCAACCGGGTTTTGATGTCAGCCTGAAGTGCCTCTATGCCCTCCTTTTCCACTTCCGAGGCCTTCTTCCACTGTTTCTTAAGCTGTCTCCTTTCTTGAACGAGGCGCTTGATTTCTTGTTGCCTCCTGGAAACTGGTGGGGTTGGAACCTTTCTCCCGCCTTTTGCCTCTTGCACTCCAAAGCTTTCTGCCCCGTACTCATATATGATGTCCCCCATCCTCTCCAACTTCTTCTCCACTGTGCCTCGAAGTTTCTCGAGGGTCAAGGTAAGGTCAGTATTCACTGTTTCCCACAACTTCTTGTCACTGGCGCCAGGCCACTTCACATACAGTCTGTGCCCTGGTAGTCTCCTCTCGACTGCAGGTCTGGGAGGCTGGGTGAGTTCCACTCCTGTTGTTGGTTCCACCTCAGTTGTTACTTCGGTGCTTGAGTTTACGTCCTCCATGACAGTGGTACTGATGCACTGCAAACTATGGTTTGCGTCCAGTTGCTGTGCTTCATTCGACTGATTTGATCGCTTTCGCAGAAAGTAATCAATGCGAGGCCTCTGTCTCTCTTTACCCAAACACCCCTTCTTCCCCTGGTGGATCCTCAACCCATGGTGTGATGTAACTTTCCTCCAACCACAGACACATTCCTGCATCTGTTTGTGACCCATTGTTGCAGCGGAACTTGTGACAGTTGCTGTGGTGTTCTCTTGTGCTGTGCTCTCATTACTCGTAGTCGTTTCCGGTCCAGTCGTTACCATGTTGTCAGCCGATGAGTCATCTTCCGCCCCCGCTCTCGCAGACTCTAGGGGTATTCTCGTATGTTGACTTTCTGTCGCTAAAGCGGGTGTTTCCAACATACTGCGAAGCATGGGAAACTACAGAAATGGGAAGCTAACCCATGACTGTCCCAGTGGGGTCTATTCCCTCCTGTCAGCCGTCTCTCCGTGCCGCCACAAGGACTTTCTCCTGTTGTCAGCTGATCTTTCTCAGCAGTCACTGGACAAGTCCAGATATTCAGATTCCAAAGAACACATGATGAGATGTTACTATCCTTTGTGCAAGCACTTCCAAGAGTTCATGAACAGTGAGCCTGGTGAAATTTGGGGAGCGCATAAATAATAAAAACAGTAGTAACTGTTTTTATTATTTATGTAAAAGCTTTAAATTTAAATATTTCTATTTAAAAGCATCAGGGAATGTAACATTGTTAAACATTAACTCCCTTGCACACACGCGGGGGAACGATACGAAGGGAGAGTTTGAGGCGTTGTTCGAGGCTTTAGGCCTAGCTGTAGGCTTTAGGCCGCTGTGAGTTAAATTTTAAATTACAAGTTTTAATTGAAAGCTATCTCAGGGAATTATAAGGGAATGTTACACTTGTTTAGCCAGGAAAGCCTCATTAATTTAAATGTTTTAATTAAAAGCTATCTGAGGGAATTGTAAGGGAATGTTACACTTGTTTAGCCAGGAAAGCGTCACTGAGTCTAAAGGTTTTTGTAGGGTCATGCCAAGTGTTTGCAGTAGGGGGCGATGTTGCTACACGGACGGACGGACGGACGATATTATCTATTGTAGGCTGGTCCACTTCGTTCCTACCAGTATAAGACACAAGTCCAGATCGTCGTTGCAGTGGTTTATTTCACATGTGCTGCCGTGGCAGTCCGGACACATTCACAAGAGACCAAAGAGGTAAATGCCGATTTATTTGACTTCTGCTACTGAACGTATTTGCCGGCACGCAATTTTCGAATTAAAGTGTAGATGGTCGCCAAAGCTTTTATCACCGTTACAAGGATGCCTGAATAGTTTTTTTTAAACAAACGCTTTACGATGTTGTTCAACCCAAACCTGTGTCCATATAAAAAAAAAACATGTTTTCACACGGGTGAGGAGCATTACCTGTCTTTTGTACCGATACTATCAAAACTAAGCACAAACATGTTACATTGATGTGGTTGCATCGTTGGTCCGCACGCAAGGGTTATCACCCTTTGTAAAAAAACAACCCACTGTGTCCGTAATTTTCTCAAAAAACATTATCAGGTCACGTGCCACATTTATACCAATTATCATTAGTTTCATTTTGTTTTGGTATTAAGCAATTTCACAATACCTGAAACTGCAAAAAAACTGATTTCAAAGTTGTTGTGTAGGAAGAACGACGCTGAAGCCAGTCGTGTAGGGGCTGATGCTGAACTGTTTATTTAGGGGCTTGTGCCTAACTCGGGGGAAGGGGTTAACACAGTGTAATCAACTGATCTCCCCAGGGGAAGGGTACTGGGAGTTCCCTACACCCTACCAGGCTATCAGGCTCTTCCCACAGCACTGACCGAGGGTTCATCCAACTCGGCCAGCCGGGTAAAACAGCCCTTTAGCCTGGCTCTCAATCCCTCTATCGCGGAGCCCCCTACTCCCCTACCACTCACTTTCTTGGCTCCCCGCGAAGACCCCCTCTACGTCACGGGTCTTCCCTCAAATACCGCGGGTGGCATGACGTCACTTTTTCTTGACGGCATTCCCCCCCGAGGCGAGTGTGACCTGACGTCATCACTCCACTCCTCAACACACATTGTGCTATTCCCCAATGAACCTCTCTGATGATGCGTAGTCAGGGAGGCCGATAAAGAGACCTTACTGGTGAGGTTGATGGCATTGAGGGACGTGGAGAGGGGAGTTAAGGCTACAAGTGTGAGAGGTGTTCAGGATGATTGATATATAATTAATGAGTAAACATTAATTTACAAGTGTGTTGGATACAACCTTACTTCTCCAAGCGACAGCTGAAATAATGCACCTCCCCAGCGGAGTAATCCTTCATCACGATTCAGGGATATAATTCAGTGCAATTATCGAATATTTTTAACCTCGTGAATTTAACATCTGCTGAATCCATCAAAATACACGAACACATATTATTACACGTGGATTCAATCTATGCATTGTGAGTTCAACAATTTGTCAGTCGACTAATCAATTCCAAATTTGAATGCAAATAGTAATACATTAGTGCATGCTGGATAGCGAGTGGAATTGTAATAAACGACTTCCACGACGAATCTTGAATGGTGCTTCTTTTTGGTAACGGAATTACTGCACAGCTCCGCTCCTTCCCCCTCTGGGTTATTTTCCCTTTTATCACTGCCGTGGGCGAGGCGTTCTCTTTGTCCCACCGTTGAGGTTCGCCACCCTCCTTCCGATCCCGCCGCTGGCTGGCGGCGTGGCGGGGAGAAGAGGCGAGCTCCGCTGGGGATCCGCCACGTGGTCGATGGAGAGGAGAGGCTGAACCACGCCGCAGTCCGGACCCGAGGCTTCCTACATGGACTATGAGTCCTCCCCTGCCTCTGCTTATATTTTTCTGGCGGAGCTAAGCTCCACCTCTAGCCACGCCTGCTCGTGGAACCTTCCCGATGATTCGCGAACGTTCTCTCTGACTCCACCCGTCACCTTTGGCCCAGATGTTATCCCCGCAAAGGATTGGTTACCGCTTAGCCGATAGCGCCCGTGCAGTTACCCGCTGGTGCCCACTAGATGGCGCTCTCTCATTAAAGAATTAATCCCAAGTGGATTTGGTTTTCTCATCTTTTTTTATATATTAAAGACACCACATGCCTAAACAGCTTTTGTTCCGCCGGATCGAGGGGGCTAAACGGGCGCGGCATGGGCTGGAGAAGACATGGAGTGATGTGCTACAGGAGGACTTGGAGCTGAGTCCACTTGCGGATGACTGGTACCAGCCGTGTCAAGATCGCCAGTTGGAGGCAGTCACACTCCAACAACAACGGAGGGTGGAGGAGCGACGCTCACAACAACGAGCGGAGCGCCGGGTGGCTAAAGCACAGAAAGTTGCCAAAGTAGGGGCCACAGGTGGTACATCAGCCAGTCGTCTCGGTCAGTCGACCTGTGCCATCTGGGTTTGCCCTGTGACCTCTTGCCAGCGGGCGTTCGACACTTCACGTGGCCTCAAGGTGCACATAGCCTGGCACAAGCGTTGTTGTGACGTCACGGCCACTTAGTGGCGAATGGCGGTTATTGTTCAGTCTATGTGTAGAGGAGTAAAATGGGGACGTGACGTCAAGTGTGCCGTTCAGTGCAATGACGTCACGTCTCCTAGGGTACTTAAGGGATACCCCGTGACGTAAGCGGGGTCACTGTGGGAACGGGTAAAGTAAGCAGGGTGAAGAGGGAACCAGGGGTAGAGAGAGGGATCGAATAGGGAGTCTGGAGTTGGCAGAGTCCATGATCCGACACGAGAGAGAGAGACCGGAGCTAGCCGGTAGGGACCCAGACTCAGAGTAGGACCCCTAGCCCCTGGGAGTTGTGTACCCTGTGTAATATTGTAACAGCTTTAATAAACCCTGGCAGAAGCCCTTAACTTACCTCCGTCTACGAGTACGTCTATCGGAACTTCTCTACATATGTATATATGTGTGAGTAAATTTGTGCAGGTGTAATTCTATGTGTGTGTATCAATGGATATGCGTGTGTAACTACATGTGTCTGCCTTTTTCGCCCGGGCAACGCCCGGGTACTAACCGCTAGTTCTTTATAATTTGTCATTATCAATCCACTGTTGCATAAAGGCCTCCACAAGCTGCTGCCCCTTCTCACAATCCTGTGATTTAATAATCCACCAAGAAACTGTACAGGAACTCATTGCATCACTCCGTCACCTCAGTGCATGTTATTCCTTGGCTGCAAATCCATTAATATGCTTGACCATCATCCCTTCTAATAAAGTGTACTGCCCAAACCAACTTACCTTTCTCAAAAGTTAATTGATCTCATAAACATCCGCATGTTCTCTAATCCACGTGTTCCTCTTTCACCACACTCGTTGGTGAAATAATTTAGATTTATATTGCCTCCACGAGAAATGTTACAAATTATGCATTACCTCAAAAGGTATAAATGTAGGTCCTGTTTAGGCAATCACAACTCAAGGGAACAAAGTCGATTGGTCTGAATTTTGAAAAAAAATATTGAATGTGTTCAATGATGCCTGAAAACTATTTAAAAGCAATGTATAATGTACTTCGTCAATAATAATTGCACCTGTAATCATACTACAACAAAACAAACTATTTTTGTACGGGTGAGGAGCATGACATGCATTTTGTACCGATAAAATCTAAACTTAGCAAAAAAAATTTCATTAGTCTGCACGCAAGGACTGTGATCCTTTGTCTGTGGAAGAAAAAAACATTGACTGTCTCGTAACATTCTCACAAACCATTCCCAGGTCACGTCGTACGTGTATACCAAGTCTTAACAAGAGTTTAATTGTGTTTGGTATTGAACACATTTGGATGACTCGACCGCAGACGACTCCTTTAAACATTATGATGATCCCCTCTGAGCCTACATGGCAATAAAAAAACACTTTACAATGTTCTTCATCCTGAACATTTGCACCCGTGTCCATATTAAAAAAATAGTTTTTATGCAGTGAGGGGCATTAGGCATTTTGTACCGATAAATCTCCACTAAGCACAAACATGTTCCACTGATGTGGGTGTTTCATTGGTCTGCACGCAAGGGTTATAACTTTTTGGAAACACCACTTTTGTCGTAACGTACACAAAAAGCATTATCAGGTGACGTGAAGCATGTATAACAAGTCTAACCATTAGTGGCATTGTGTCTTGGTATTGAGCAAGTTCACAATACCCAACTGCAACAAAAACTGCTTTCAAACAGACTTGGCTGTTCCCCTATGAGCCTCGCTAATGACGCGTAGCGAGGGATGCCGGTAAAGATACCTCACTGGTGACGTTGTGGGCTCATTGTGGGGCATGGAGAGGGGAGTTAAGGCTACAGGTGTGAGATGTGTTCAGGATGACCAATGTATCATTAATGAGTAAACATTCATTTACAAGTGTGTTGGATACAACTTTACTTCTCCAAGCGACAGCTGAAATAATGCACCTCCCAAGCGGATTAATCCTTCATCACGATTCAGGGATACAATTCAGTGCAATAATCGAGTATTTGTAACCTCGTGAATTTAGCATCTGCTGGTGGCCTCACAGATTACCTAAATCCACCACGTACACACTACACAAACACATATATTATTACATATGGATTCAAACTATGTAATGTGCGTTCAAAAATTGAAGTTAGTTGATTCAACAATGCCAAATTTACAATTCTAATGCAAGTTGTAATTATTAAATATTAATATCATTGCTGGGAAGCTCGTGGAATTACTTCCAGGAGAATTTGGTCTTCTCATTCATTTTGATTTGACATTATCAATCCGTTTTTGGATGAAGGCCTTCACAAGCTGATGCCACCTCTACAATCATGTGATCTAAAAATCGACCTAGCACCTGCACAGGAACTGATTGCAAAGCTCCGTCACCTCAGTGCATTTCAATCCTTGGCTGCCAATCCATTGGCTTTGGTCCTTTCTAGTTATTCTTCCTGCCTAAATTCCACTTTACTCAAAAGTTGAATGTTGTCATTCACGTTCATATCATCTCTAATTTATGTGTTCCTCGTTCTCTTTCCTAATAAGAAGCATTCATATCTCAACGCTTATTTGTACACTCTTCAGTTTTAATTTCATGTTACGTTCATAAACATTTGAATGAAATAAATTTTGTATCAGGTATTATGGACTGAGTTAAATGTATTCTTTAGGCACATGGGTCTGTTACTTTAATTCTTCAGTTTTATTTTTACCTAAAAGACAATTAAAAAAACACTTTACAATGTTCTTCATCCTTTACGTTGGCACCTTTGTCGATATACAAAAAACTGTTTTCATGCCGGTGAGGGGCATTAGGCCTTTTGTATCGAAATCTCCACCAAGCACAAACATGTTCCACTGATGTGGGTGTTTCATTGGTCTGCATGCAAGGGTTATGACCCGTAGTGAAAAAAAAAACACTTTTGTCGTAACATTCTCAAAAATGATTATCAGGTGACGTGAAGCATGTATACCAAGTCTTACCATTAGTGGCATTGTGTCTTGGTATTGAGCAAGTTCACAATACCCAACTGCAACAAAAACTGCTTTCAAACATAATGTGCTGTTCCCCTATGAGCCTCGCTGATGACGCGTAGTGAGGGAGGCCGGAAACGAGACCTCACTGGTGACGTTGTGGGCTCATTGTGGGGCATTTAGAGGGGAGTTAAGGCTACAGGTGTGATAGGTGTCCAGGATAACCAATGTATCATTAATGAGTAAACATTCATTTATAAGTGTGTTGGATACAACCTTACTTCTCCAAGCGACAGCTGAAATTATGCAACTCCCCGGCGGATGAATCCTTCATCACGATTCAGGGATACAATTCAGTGCAATAATCGAGTATTTTTAACCTCGTGAATTTAGCATCTGCTGGTGGCCTCACGGATTACCTAAATCCATCACGTACACACTACATGTGAACATCTATTTTTACACATGGATTCAAACTATGTAATGTGCGTTCAAAAATTGAAGTTATTTGATTCAACAATGCCAAATTTACAATTCTAATGCAAGTATAAATTCTTGAATATTAATATGAATGCTGGGAAGGTAGTAGACTTACTCACATTTGGTCTTCTCATTCATTATGATTTGTGATCATCAATCCGCTGTTGGATGAAGGCCTTCACAAGCTGATGCCACCTCTCACGATCATGTGATGTAATAATCCACCTAGCACCTGCACAGGAACTCATTGCAAAGGTCCGTCACCTCAGTGCATTTCAATCCTTGGCTGCCAATCCATTGATATCATTGGCCTTGGTTCGTTCTCGTGATTTTCCGGCCTAAACCCACTTTACTCAAATTTGAATGTTGTCATTCACATTCATATCATTTCTAATCTATGTTCTTCGTTCTCTTTCCTAATTAAAGCATTTTTCTTCTTGGTTCTTTCGGTAAAGTCACGTAGAAGGGAAATAACAAAATAATCAAAATAAAACATAATAAAATACAATTCTCACGACGTTTCGCCCACAACGCAAGCAACCGTCTTCAGGTGAAGAACAGGTCTGTCGGAAAGACAGCGTCTGAATGAACACCACCAGGCTTGGCAGCGTATATTTAAGCTGGGTTGGAGGGGGAAGAGTGCCTTGACAAAGGAATTTGCATATCAAGAGGAATTTAGCATATTTATGGGAAATGCAGATATGGGATTAGTCACTACTTGTGGAATGCGTAGGAGGTGGGCGGGGGGTTTCAAAGTCATATTATGACCGTGCATTATGCAGGATTAGCAGCATCAAAGGGATGGAGTAGGGTTAGCATTAATAAAGGGAAGGAATGTTAATGGTATGGAGCTGCAGCAACTAAACCACCACGTAAAAAACTAAAATATAAACTACATCAGTATCATCAGTATACTAAATATACTCTCCAATAAGCTGAGCTATTAATACCAAGCATTTATATCCCCAAGCTTATTTGTACACTATTCAGTTTTAATTTAATGTTTCACTGATAAACATGTTTTTGAAATGTATCAGGTATTATGCCCTGATTTAAAATATTCTTCAGGCACATGGATCTGTTAAGTTTAATTCTTCAGTTTTTTTTACCTTAAAGACAATAAAAAAACACTTTACAATGTTCTTCATCCTTAACATTTGCTACCGTGTTCATATTAAAAAAACTGTGTTTATGCAGTGAGGGGAATTAGGCATTTTGTACCCATAAATTTCCACTAAGCACAAATATATTCCACTGATGTGGGTGTTTCATTGGTCTGCACGTAAGGGTTATGACTCTCTTTGGAAAAACACCACTTTTGTTGTAACGTACACAAAAAGCATTATCAGGTGACATGAAGCATGTATAACAAGTCTAACCATTAGTGGCATTGTGTCTTGGTATTGAGCAAGTTCACAATACCCAACTGCAACAAAAACTGCTTTCAAACAGACTTGGCTGTTCCCCTATGAGCCTCGCTAATGACGCGTAGCGAGGGATGCCGGTAAATATACCTCACTGGTGACGTTGTGGGCTCATTGTGGGGCATGGAGAGGGGAGTTAAGGCTACAGGTGTGAGATGTGTTCAGGATGACCAATGTATAATTAATGAGTAAACATTCATTTACAAGTGTGTTGGATACAACTTTACTTCTCCAAGCGACAGCTGAAATAATGCACCTCCCAAGCGGATTAATCCTTCATCACGATTCAGGGATACAATTCAGTACAATAATGGAGTATTTTTAACCTCGTGAATTTGCCTCACGGATTACCTAAATCCACCACGTATACACTAGACGAACACATATATTATTACATATGGATTTAAAACTAAGTATTGTGCGTTCAAAAATATAAGTTAGTTGATTCAACAATGCCAAATTTACAATTCTAATGCAAGTATTAATTCTTCAATATTAATATGAATGCTGGAAAGCGAGTGGAATTACTTCCAGGAGCATTTGGTCTTCTCATTAATTATGATTTGATATTATCAATCCGCTTTTGGATGAAGGCCTTCACAAGCTGATGCCACCGAAAACATCTGCGCTATGCCGATCTAGCTGCCGAAGCGCGGCATCATGGCTGGAACACAGAAGTCCGACCAGTGGAGGTGGGCTGCAGAGGTTTTGTGGCAACATCTACAACCAGACTGCTTAGAGACCTGGGAATTAAGGGCCAGAGCCAGCGTTCGGCAATCAGAGCTGTATCGGAGGCGGCAGAAGGCAGCAGTCAGTGGCTCTGGATGAAGAGGAAAGACCCCAGCTGGGCCCCAAAGTGAGAGGGCCAGGAGGTATGCAGTCAACAATGCTTGACTCAGGGAGGAGGACAACCCTGCCATGCATAGTCCCATGGGATGTTGGCTATCAACAACAAGGCAACTCCTATGACTAATTGGGAATGGGACGCAAGCGTAGGATTGATCACCCTGTCGCTGGCCGCCTTTGGGGAGGGTGTATAGTATGAAAGGCCGAAACACCCTAGGATCCAAAGGTTCACTACTGACGATGCGCTCCCCAAATTTCACCAGGCTCACTGTTCATGAACTCTTGGAAGTGCTTGCACAAAGGATAGTAACATATCATCCTGTGTTCTTTGGAATCACCTCTTACGATCATGTGATCTAATAATCGACCTAGCACCTGCACAGGAATTGATTGCATAGCTCCATCACCTCAGTGCATTTCATTCCTTGGTTGCCTATCCATTAATAATCATTGACCATCGTCCGTTCCAATGACGTGTACTGCCCAAACCAACTTACTTTACTCAAAGTTGAATGTTGTCATTCACGTTCATATCATCTCTAATGTATGTGTTCCTCGTTCTCTTTCTTAATTAGAAGCATTCGTATCTCAACGCTTATTTGCACACTCTTCAGTTTTAATTTTATGTTACGTTTATAAACATTTTAATGAAATACATTTTTATCAGGTATTATGAACTCAGTTAAATGTATTCTTTAGGCACATGGGTCTGTTACGTTTAATTCATCATGAAGGTTTTTGGGTTACGTTTAATTCTTCATTTTTTTACCTGAAAGACAATTAAAAAACATTTTACAATGTTCTTCATCCTTAAAGTTTGCACCTTTGTCGATAAAAAAAACTGTTTTCATACCGGTGTGGGGCATTTGGCCTTTTGTATCGAAATCTCCACTTAACACAAACATGTTCCACTGATGTGGGTGTTTCATTGGTCTGCACGCAAGGGTTATGACACTTTGTGGAAAAACACTTTTGTCGTAACATTCTCAAAAATGATTATCAGGTGACGTGAAGCATGTATAACAAGTCTTACCATTAGTAGCATTGTGTCTTGGTATTGAGCAAGTTCACAATACCCAAATGCAACAAAAACTGCTTTCAAATATACTGTGCTGTTCCCTTTGAGCCTCGCTGATGACGCGTAGTGAGGAAGGCCGGTAAAGATACCTCACTGGTGACGTTGTGGGCTCATTGTGGGGCATAGAGAGGGGAGTTAAGGCTAGAGGTATGAGATGTGTTCAGGATGAACAATGTATAATTAATGAGTAAACATTAATTTACAAGTTTGTTGGATGCAACCTTACTTCTCCAAGCGACAGCTGAAGTAATGCAATTCCCAAGCGGATTAATCCTTCAGCACTATTCAGGGATACAATTCAGTGCAATAATCGAGTATTTTTAACCTCGTGAATTTAGCATCTGCTGGTGGCCTCCCGGATTAACTAAAACCACCACGTACACTCTACACAAACACATATATTATTACAGATGGATCTAAAATTACGTAATATTCGTTCAAAATTTGAAGTTAGTTTATTCAACAATGCCAAATATACAATTCTAATGCAAGTATTAATTCTTGAATATTAATATGAATACTGGGAAGCGAGTGGAATTACTCCCAAGTGCATTTGGTCTTCTCTTTCATGGTGATTTGTCATTATCAATCCGCTCGTGTATAAAGGCCTTCACAAGCTGATGCTGTTGGGGTCGCTGGCCCCCGAGATCTCTCCCTGGGGAGTGCTGACTGCCGGGATACTGTTACTACTCGACCCCTCGCTGCTAGGCGAACCGCCGCTGGGTTCATCACCCATGGGGCGGGGGCCGTCGCTCGACGAGTCCCCTCCACCTCGGGTTCGCGTGAGAGGCATGGCTAGTTGCCGAGTGGTATTACTTCCCCTTCAAACAAACGCGATACCTCTCCTTTTAACACCGCTACGTACAGCTCTCGCACGCTTGCGAGCGTGTGCCCGCCTACAGCCCTGTGCAGCACTCGCCTCCACGTCGAATAACCACGTTACAATTGCGCACTTGTATCATACACGTAGTGAACGTACGCGCACACACACACCCAGCTCCGTGCACTCCAAACGAAACACCTTCTCTTGCGCCGCTCTGCGCAGCGCTCCCACGTGGCGAGCAAATGTATACTCAGCACCACACGCGTTCACACTTCTCAGCGAGATCACACGAGGCCACGATCAGCTATTAATGATTTATTTTCGGCTGCCTGTGAATTGTTGTTAAATCAGTGTGAATCGACGAGGCTGGCCTACTCTGATACCCCTCGGCCTATTCCCGATTTATCTGCTTACAATACACTTTTACCTTCTTACTCACGGTTCGAAGCACTCGGCGTTCCGTGGGTTTTCCTCGCTGCTTAGGTAAACCTAATGCCGTTCCGCGGTACCCTTAAGGCCGTTCCGCGTCAGCGGGCCGAAACCGGCACGGTTTCGGCCAGCACTGCTGACAGGCGCGGCAGCCCTGTACCCAGGCGGCCATGTCTTGTGCCAATTTGGGCCAGAGATACTGGCGACGCAGGGTCTCCCGAGTGCGTCGTTCCCCGTCATGGCCCCCGAGCGGGTGGTCATGCACCAGCCGTAGCAGCTGGGGTCGCACCTGGGCAGGAACACAGATGCACCCCGGCTGGCCGGCCTCAGTTAACTCCCGTACCACCCCGTTCTGCACACACAACCGGGCATACAAACTGCTCCAGGGTCCTGGTAAGGCGCTCTTCTCCTCCCGCAGTGCCGCCTCCACCGCCGCCAGATCCGGATCCCCGCTGCTGGGTCTGTCTCAGCTGCTCGTCGTTCAGGCCCGGGAAGGCGCAGCCGACGTCCTCCTGGATCTGTCCGATCGGGGTGGGGTGGTCCGCTGGGTCCCGAGCCGTGGGTCCCGCGTTTGCCGGGCGGTCGACGGGATCCTCGGTGCCACCTGTGAGGGTTTCTGTGGCGCACACCGCACTCTCTCTCTCGCTGGGGGGGTCAGGGGTCGCGGCCTCTCGGGGGTCCGTTGCTTGCCGGCAGCGTTTGCATGCGTCGGGCCAGCCCGATACTTGATTTGCAGGTTGTACTCCTAATAAGGAACTGCAGAGCATAATGGTCAGTGCGTACGCGACATTTCCTGCCGTACAAATACGGCCGGAACTGCTTACATGCGAAAATCACTGCGTACAATTCTTGGCGGGTCACGCAATAGTTCAGCTCGGTCCCACTCAAGGTCCGGCTGGCGTACACGATGACTCGTTCCGTCCCATCCTGCACCTGTGACAACACCGCGCCCAGCCCGCTGCTGCAGGCGTCGGTGTCCAAAATAAAATCGGTGGTAAAATCGGGGAAAGCGAGGGTGTTGGCGTGGGTGAGGTGGTCTTTGAGAGTGGTGAAGGCCGTCTGGCAGGCCCCCGTCCACTGATAGGGGTTCGTAGGGGAAGTGAGTTGGGTGAGGGGGCGTGCAATCTCGCTGAATCCCTTTACAAATCGACGATAATAGGTGGCGAGCCCCAAAAATGATCTGATCTCCGTCAGATTCCTTGGCAGTGGCCAATCCACTACGGCGCGTACCTTCTCCGGGTCAGTGCGCACCCCTGCCTCGCTGACGCGATGTCCGAGGTACCCCACCTCGCGCTGTGCGATGTAACACTTACGCGGCTTGAGCTTGAGATGAGCCGCTCACAGTCGCTGGAACACCTCTCGTAACCTGGACCAGTGCTCAGACAGAGATCTACTGAACACTCTCACATCATCCAGGTAAATCAGGCACTGTTCCCATTGCAAACCCCACATCACCAACTCCATCAGCCGCTGGAACGTCGCGGGCGCATTGGTGAGTCCGAACGGGAGTACTCGAAACTCGAATAGTCCCATCGGGGTGGTGAATGCGGTTTTCGGCCGATCTTCCTCCGTCATCTCCACCTGCCAATACCCGTACGCGAGATCGAGGGTGGAGAAATATCGCGCTCCGGCGAGGCTGTCAAAAGTGTCGTCGATGCGGGGTATGGGCAAGGCATCGCCGAGGGTGACTGCGTTCAATTTATGGTAATCGACGCAGAACCGGGTTGACCCATCCTTTTTCGTTACTAGTACCACCGGGGCCGACCAGGGGCTCGCCGAGGGCTGAATTATGTTATCGCGAAGCATGTCCCCAACCGCCTCTTTGATCTGGGCGCGTTCGGATGCGCCCACTCAGTACGCAGGGAGTTTGAAGGGTCGGGCGGCACCGGTGTCAATTTGGTGCTTAACAAGGTCGGTCCGACCCACGTCCGAGTCGTGTTCACTGAACACATCGGCATACTCCTGCAGTAACTCGCGCAGCTGATCGGCCTCCCCCTTAGGTAAATCGAGCAGGGGAACGACCTCGGCTCGGGGAGTTGGGCCGACTCGCCAGGCCAGGTCCTGCTCACCCTCGGGACGACCGGGGTCCTCAGCCCAGAGTGCGAACACAGAGTCGTCAGAGTGGCGTGCGTGCAGGGGGTGTATGGTGGCTATCGGGGTGCGCCGTCGCAGTATTGCCGGGGTACTGTGAGGGTTAAACATCCGCATAAACAATCGGCCCCCATCTGCGTTTACCAACGTGGCGGATCCCACGACCCCATATCGTTTTGCTACTCCGGGTGAGGAGTTAGCATTACCTCACCAGATGGTCGGAGCGCGGGGTCGGTGGGGGGTGTTGCCACCGGCACCAGCATCTCGGTGAGCGGCCCGATGGTGACTGCCGTCACCAGGATAGCAGCTACAGGTGCGAAGCGGGGGCGCGTCGGCTCTCGTCCCAGGAACGGAATCTGCTCGCCGCTGCTCTCCATGGTGGCGCATCGCTGGCGGGGTTGCACGTTGAGTCCCAGCTTTTCCAGGAGGTCGGTACCTGTAATACACTCGTGACATAACACACTCGACACGTAGAACTCCTGGGTGCACACCTGGCTTCCTATGCGGACCTCTAGGGTGGCTCTCCCCAGTAGCCCCATTCCGGCTCCGCTTGCCGTGTGCAGCGCGCGGTCCGGGGCCTGCAGGCGGCTCACATCGACCCCGATCATGCTACAGTGCGCCGCGCTCACGAGCGAGGCTACCACCCCCGTGTCCAGCAGGATCTGGGTACGGCGTCCGTTGACCTGCCCCTCCACCAGCGACGTGGACCCCGTGATTCCCGCCACCAGCTCATGCAGCCAGTCACCAGGAGTCACCACGCTCTGGGGTGTTGTGCTGGAACCTGTGTGGAGATCACTCGCTCGCCATTATCGTCCATTTGTATCGGGACCGCGTCGATTGCACCCCTAGTTGGTCCACGCTCTAGGGGGCGTTGGCGTTTAACCCATGCGTCTGCCTCGCACGGGCGAGCTGAGGGCAGTCTCTCATGAGATGCCCTCGACGATCGCACACATAACACGTCCAGGGAGGGGTGGCGGCTCCGTAGTGGGCCCCCTGCCCACTCCCTCTCCCAGTACGCAATTGTCCCAAATCGGACTCTAATTGGGACACCCTCCCGGCCAGCCCCCCTACTGTGGAACGTAGTTCACCCATCTCAGACTGGACTGTCTTCATATTTTTATTCGCTTCCTCGCATATATCTCCTATGCCGGTCTGTAGCCCGGCTACCCACCCCGGGGTTGTCTCGCTGGGTCTCTGGGGCTCCTTGGCCCATCCCCTTACTGCGATGGCGAGCTCCTCCTCCTCGTCTGAGAGTAGGCTCGCTACGGCGTACTCTCGTCCCCTCCCTCGAGGCTGCGCGCGCTCACCAGAGAGCTACTCGCATTTACGCGCACGCTCGACAAGGGTGTTAAAGGAGAGGCGTGCACCGTCTACATTTGGCTGCCACCACGGGGTGCGTGCCAAATATCGCTGGACCTTCCCAGCGGCGAGGCCCTCAATTATTTTTGCCTCGTACTCCGGGTACGTGAGCTGGGTCAGCGTGCGTACGTCCTCGGCGTAATCCCGCAAATCCTCGCCGGGTTGGCGGCGGCATGCCTCTAAGGCCGCCTGCGCCTCCTCCTCATAATACGTGCCGAAGCGCCATTCGAGCTGGCACATTAATTCCTCCCACTGAGTTTGTGCGCTTGCGGGCAAAACTTCCACGAGGTCAGCTGCCCGCCCATCCAAATGTATCCCTAGCTGCTGTAACGCGTCTGCATCTGTCCCGCCATTAACCTTTTTTGCCCCTCTGATGCTGCGGGCAAATGATTTCCATGATAGAATCCCTTTGCCCGGAAATGTGCATTTTATTTTAATCTGGGTTGGAGGGCCTCTTTCCCTTGGGGGTGCGGGGGATCGTCCCGCTTCTGACACCAAATTGTTGGGGTCGCTGGCCCCCGAGATCTCTCCCTGGGGAGTGCCGACTGCCGGGATACCGTTACTACTCGACCCCTCGCAGCTAGGCGAACCTCCGCTGGGTTCATCACCCATGGGGCGGGGGCCGTCGCTCGACGATTCCCCTCCACCTCGGGTTCGCGTGAGCGGCATGGCTAGTTGCCGAGTGGTATTACTTCCCCTTCAAACAAACGCGATACCTCCCCTTTTTACACCGCTACGTACAGCTCTCGCACGCTGCGAGCGTGTGCCCACCTACAGCCCTGTGGAGCACTCGCCTCCACGTCGAATAACCACGTTACAATTGCGCACTTGTATCATACACGTAGTGAACGTACGTGCACACACACACATAGCTCCGCGCACTCCAAACGAAACACCTTCTCTTGCGCCGCTCTGCGCAGCGCTCCCACGTGGCGAGCAAATGTATACTCAGCACCACACGCGTTCACACTTCTCAGCGAGATCACACGAGGCCACGATCAGCTATTAATGATTTATTCTCGGCTGCCTGTGAATTGTTGTTAAATCAGTGTGAATCGACGAGGCTGGCCTACTCTGATACCCCTGGGCCTATTCCCGATTTATCTGCTTACAATACGCTTTTACCCTTCTTACTCACGGTTCGAAGCACTCAGCGTTCCGTGGGTTTTCCTCGCTGCTCACCTCGACACGTCTCACGGACGTCCGGATGGCCTAGCTGGGAGCCGCCTCTTACGCTGGCTTCTTGGAGTGAGAGCCCTCTCTACCTCGCTACGTTCGCTTTTTATCCTATCTCCCCGTGCCAGGGCCCCACCTGCCGAGTCCTCTTCGCTCCTCCCGCGCTTACGCGCGGCGCGCACTTTAATTTGTCCCATTATCATGCCCCCCCATAACAATGGTTGTGCGCGGCGCGCATTCTAATTAGTCCCATTCTCATGCCCCCCATAACAATAGGTGTTTTATCCTATCTCCCCGTCCCAGGCCCCCGTCTCCCGAGCCCTCTTCGCTCCTCCGGCGCTTACGCGCGGCGCGCACTCAAATCGGTCCCATTCTCATGCCCCCCCATAACAATGGTTGTGCGCGGCGCGCATTCTAATTAGTCCCATTCTCATGCCCCCCCCCCCCCCCCCATAATAATGGGTGGTCGGCTTGACTGCGCCGGTGCACGGTGCCTTTGTTATGCCAATCAGCCGTCTCGCTCCTCCTCTGCCTGCCTCGTCGATACGTGTGCGTGTGGGGATGCGTTTCAACCGTGGAGGCTGGGTGGCCCCCCCCGTGACCAGGTATTCTCAACTCAGGTTACAGCGCCACTGTGCGAAGTAGCACCGGGGGAGGTCGTCCAATTCCCTGGCCGCCGGAAACCGTGAAGATTATCCCGATAAGGGCTTCTCGGGTTAAAACCGGTCAGCCAGGTGACCTCCCCTCAGAGCTCTATGGGGGGGGGGGGGGGGAATGCGTGCGAGTGTGTTTATGTGAGGTGAGGTGAGGGGGACGCGGGGTTGGCTCCGTCACTTGGTGATGGCGAGGTCGGGGATGGGGCGCCCGCCGAGCGGCTTCGTGGCGGTGGCATCACAATGCCACCTCTTACGATCATGTGATCTAATAATCGACCTAGCACCTGCACAGGAACTGATTGCATAGCTCCATCCCCTCAGTGCATTTCATTCCTTGGCTGCCCATCCATTAATAATCCTTGACCATCGTTCGTTCGAATGACGTGTACTGCCCAAACAAACTTACCTTACTCAAAGTTGAATGTTGTCATTCACGTTCATATCATCTCTAACACTGGTCAACACACTTTTTCTGGCACAAGGTATTCCAACGATTTTAAGGTAATTTTGGGGTGCTGATTCCAGGTTTTCGAGATATCAAATATAGTTTTTTCAATAAAAACTGCAGAAGAAAAATATTAAATAAATGTGGTTATCTACATAAAATGATATTATAAACACACCATCCTAAAAATACAGCACCATATTTTAACACTAAAGCAGTCACTGACTCGCAACAACTAGCTCTCATAAGTGACAGAGTTAATTTCGGGTAAAATCAATAAAAATGGGGTATGCCGATAGCATAAAAATTAGATGTGATAGAGCTGCAAAAGTCCAGGCCAGAATTATTTTTTAATTTGTTGACCAATGTAATTTATGTGTTCCTCGTTCTCTTTCCTAATAAGAGCATTCATATCTCAACGCTTATTTGTACACTATTCAGTTTGTATTTTATGTTACGATAATAAACATTTTAATTAAATCAATTTCGTATCAGGTATTATGGACTCAGTAAAATTAATTCTTTAGGCACATGGGTCTGTTAACTAAATTCTTCAGTTTTTTTTTACCTGAAAGACAATAAATAAACACTTTAAAATGTTCTTCATCCTTAACGTTTTCACCTGTGTCTGTATACAAAAAACAGTTTTCATGCCGGTGAGGGACATTATGCATTTTGTATCGAAATCTCCAATAAGCACAAACATGTTCCACTGATGTGGGTGTTTCATTGGTCTGCACGCAAGGGTTATGAACCTTCGTGCAAAAACACCATTTTTGTCGAAACGTACACAAAAAGCATTATCAGGTGACGTGAAGCATGTATAACAAGTCTTACCATTAGTGGCATTGTGTCTTGGTATTGAGCAAGTTCACAATACCCAACTGCAACAAAAACTGCTTTCAAACAGACTTGGCTGTTTCCCTATGAGCCTCGCTGATGACGCGTAGCGAGAGATGCCGGTAAAGATACCTCACTGGTGACGTTGTGGGCTCATTGTGGGGGATGGAGAGGGGAGTTAAGGCTACAGGTGTGAGATGTGTTCAGGATGACCAATGTATCATTAATGAGTAAACATTCATTTATAAGTGTGTTGGATACAACCTTACTTCTCCAAGCGACAGCTGAAATTATGCAACTCCCCGGCGGATGAATGCTTCATCACGATTCAGGGATACAATTCAGTGCAATCATTGAGTATTTTTAACCTCGTGAATTTAGCATCTGCTGGTGGCCTCACGGATTACCTAAATCCATCACGTACACACTACATGTACACATCTATTTTTACACATGGATTCAAACTATGTAATGTGCGTTCAAAAATTGAAGTTAGTTGATTCAACAATGCCAAATTTACAATTCTAATGCAAGTATTAATTCTTGAATATTAATATGAATGCTGGGAAGCTAGTAGACTTACTCACATTTGGTCTTCTCATTCATTGTGATTTGTGATCATCAAACCGCTGTTGGATGAAGGCCTTCACAAGCTGATACCAACTCTCACGATCATGTGATCTAATAATCCACCTAGCACCTGCACAGGAACTCATTGCAAAGCTCCGTCATTTCAATCAGTGGCTGCCAATCTATTTATATCATTGGCCTTGGTTCGTTCTCGTGATGTTTCCTGCCTAAACCCACTTTTCTCAAATTTGAATGTTGTCATTCACATTCATATCATTTCTAATCTATGTTCTTCGTTCTCTTTCTTAATTAAAGCATTTTTCTTCTTGGTTCTTTCGGTAAAGTCACGTAGAAGGGAAATAATAAAATAATAAAAATAAAACATAATAAAATACAATTCTCACGACGTTTCGGCCACAACGCAAGCAGCCGTCCTCAGGTGAAGAACAGGTCTGTCGGAAAGACAGCGTCTGAATGAACACCACCAGGCTTGGCAGCGTATATTTAAGCTGGGTTAGAGGGGGAAGAGCGCCTTGACAAATAAATGTTCATATCAAGAGGAATTTAGCATATTTATGGGAAATGCAGATATGGGATTAGTCACTACTTGTGGAATACTTAGGAGGTGGGTGGGGGGTTTCAAAGTCATATTATGCCCGTGCATTATGCAGGATTAGCAGCATCAAAGGGAGGGAGTAGGGTTAGCATTAATAAAGGGAAGGAATGTTAATGGTATGGAGCTGCAGCAACTAAACCACCACGTAAAAAACTAAAATATAAACTACATCAGTATCATCAGTATACTAAATATACTCTCCAATAAGCTGAGCTATTAACAGTAAGTCATACATTACAATTCTACGTCGTAAAAAATATTATATGCCTCCATGTAAACGTTTTCCTTACATCAAACGGATCTTCCCCGTATTATATACTGATATAGACAAACCCAACATTAAATTATATACTGTATTGCTATAAACCACCCTAAACCTTATACATTGTAATATTACACTATGTATTATTCTACCCACCCTACTGTATACCACACTGCTGTATATTCACTATACAATTACGATACTATATATTACCTTATACATTATATTAAACATTACACTTTTGTACTATTTATTATTATGCAATCTGCTATACACTATACCATTGACCGTCGCGTGAAAGGTACTAAGAGGAAGCAACGAAATATGTCAATGGGAGAGTGGTGGCCGGAGACTTGCAGCGGAGCAAAGACTCCATTCCCTGCGGAGAATACAAAAGATATATAGTCAATGCCAGTGAGTGGACTGCAGTCTGAAAGTCACCGTTAACGTGAACACAATCAGTTAAGATCCGAAATGGTTTATTACGTCCTTCCAATGATTGCTGAACCAGAATCCATCTTCTTGGTTGAAATTGTATCTGTGTTTGTATATGTGGATCGCCTCATGAACGAATTTCTCATGGTAGCCAGTAATGTATGACTTACTGTTAGTAGCTCAGCTTATTGGAGAGTATATTTAGTATATTGATGATATTGATGTAGTTTATATTTTAGTTTTTTTACGTGGTGGTTTGGCTGCTGCAGCTCCTTACTATTAAAATTCCTTCCCTTTATTACTGCTAACCCTACTTCCTCCTTTTGTTGCTGCTAATCCTACATAATGCACAGGCATAATATGACTTTGAGACCCCCCCCCACCTCCTACGCATTCCACAAGTAGTGACTAATCCCATATCTGCATTTTCCATAAATATGCTAAATTCCTCTGTTGATATGCAAATTCATTTGTCAAGGCGCCCTTCCTGCTCTAACCTAGCTTAAATATACGCTGCCAAGCTTGGTGGTGTTCATTCAGACGCTGTCTTTCCGACAGACCTGTTCTTCACCTGAGGACGGTTGCTTGCGTTGTGGCCGAAACGTCGTGAGAATTGTATTTTATTATGTTTAATTTTCATTATTTTATTATTTACTTTCTACGTGACTTTACCGAAACAACCAAAAAGATTAATCCCTGCAGTCACGAAAGCTTTAAATCGAAATTTAAAGCATTTTTACCTCCACGTTTGTTTGTACACCTTTAGGTTTTATTTCATGTTTATTTTTATAAACATGTTTCTTAAATGCTTTATCGGGTATTATGCACTGATTTAAAATATTCTTTAGGCACATGGGTCTGTTACGTTTCATTCTTCAGTTCAATGAACCTTACAGACAATTAAAAAAACACTTTACATTATTCTTCATGCTTAAAGATTGCACCTGTGTCCATATATAAAAAAAACTGTTTTCATGCCGGTGAGGAGCATTGCCTGCCTCTTGTACCGATATCTCCATGAAGCACAAACATGTTCGACTGATGTGGGCGTTTCATTGTTTTGCACGTAAGGGTTATGACCCTTTGTCTGTGGGAAAAAGAAAACCCCGCTGTGTTCATAACATTCATACAAAGCATTATCAGGTCACGTTTCGCACTTATAACAATTATTAACATTAGCTTAATTATGTTTTTGGTATCGGGCAAGTTGACAATATACAACTTCAAACAACTCCTTTAAAACATGTTGGGACGTTTTCCTATAAGGCTCCTTGATGACGCATAGTGACAGAGGCAGGTAAAGATACCTTGCTAGTGAGGTTGAAGGGTCCTTGTGGAATATGGAGAGTGGAGTTAATGTTGCAGCTGTTAGATGTGTTGATGATGAACAATGTGTCATTTCTGCAAGTGAGTAAACATTAATTTGCAAGTGAAATAATGCACCTTAGCAGCAAATTAACCTTTATCACGATTCAGGGACACAATCCATTGAAATAATCGATCATTAGTTTCAAAAAGTCCCTAAGAATACACTTCATAACTAATAAAAAAAATGTTCCTTATTTGCACTCTGCTTTCCAAACTCACTAACTGCACTGATTCACGCTAAAGCATTTTTTTTTATTATCAAACCAGCCAAATACATTATACCTTCGCGTTAACAATCGCGTAATTACAGTGCCACGCACCAGCATCCCCAGCCACTTTACCCGCATATTTTTGTCCCACAACATACAGACACTAATACAACATTTTGGCACAGTAGGGAGCGTCGTCGTCTGCAGCCCCTCAAGAGTTCGATGATGATATCCATCAGGTTTAGTGGTGGCTCTGAAGGTGGCTGAGGAGTCCAATTTCGGATCTGCAGATCTTTGGGCATTGAGGGCACGTGGTCTCAGTTGGAAGTGGAGTCCACATAACCGAGTTGGTTTCCTTTCCTTTTTTTGGCATCGATCCGCTTTGGCATCGAGACGTTGAGTCTCAAAGTGCACCGGGGCCTGATGGATGCAGTGACACCACCCTAGGCGGTCGGCAGCCTGCTCCTCCCAGTCTTGAAGGCTGATTTTTCCGTGCTTCAGGGAGGACTTCATGGTATCCTTGAACCACTTTCTGCGTCCTCCCCTCATCTGCTGAAGGCCACCGTCCGAGAGCCAAATCCCCCGCAAGCGCGAGCGCGTGGAGACTTTTAGATATAAGAAGAAAAGAAAGAAAAGAACAAGATGTTGAACTACTTATTTTGCACTGTACATAGCCAACCATGATCATCGGAGGTGCATAGAAGGAATCCGAGGTGCGGGGAAGGACCTCTTTTGTGTGAGCCAAAATGACAAGTGATTGATGTGAGCAGAGATAATAAGTGTTTGGTGTGAACAGAGATTATAAGTGTTTGGTGTGAGCAGAAATCATGAGTGTTTGATATTATCAAAGTTTATAAGTATTTGATGTGTTTTGTGTGAGCGGAGTTCATACGTGTTTTGTGTGAGCAGAGATTATAAGTGCTTCGTGTCAGCAGAGTTTCTAAGTGTTTGTTGCTTTTTTAGCCAATCTGTTCTCTTGTTACGATTTCAGCAGGAGACAGGACGGACGAGCTACATGAGCCCTGCTCTGTGCAGTCAGTCCCACCCTCCCACGGACGCACCCCTCACTCACATAACCTGCAAACATCATAAAGTTCACAGGGACTTTATAGTTCCACGGTTTTACAGCTTATCTCAATACATCAACACCACCGGTTAAATGTTTCAGATTCCGCACGTGATGCTGCATTGGCAGTCGTGCACATGCACAGTTAACAAAAAAAGTTAACAAATTCATCAGTGACACTGCTTCAAAAGAAAAAAAAATCTGTGACATTTAGTGCAATGGTCCTAATTCATCGAATTTGAAGGTCATTGCCCTAAACGTTGCCGATTGTATTTTTGGTCTTGCTTTTAAGGCAGTGTTCGTGAGAAATGTGTTCCATATTTTTGGAACTCAAACCAGCTTTGACTGGTTACAACTAGTCTCCTGCAGTTTCATTCAGGTGTAAAAGTGTATTTTCTTAGTGATAGCCAAAAGAGCCATCTGCCCACTGAGCTACACACCAACACACCCACTTCATGCTAAATAGATTACTGTTAATACAACTAGTACCTGTTGCTCTTGACAAACACAATTTACCATATATATTTCATGAAAATTACTTGACGACAATTAATATATAGCCTTAAGTTTATATGAATGCACCTTGTTGTAAAGTCAGACGTTTCTCTCCATGTGCTGGTCAAATACAGTAATGTCCCTCTGCACATTCGCAGCATCACCTCAATCGCCTCCTTCAAGAGAGACTTAAAAACTCACCTCTGTAACCATGCTTTCGAGCGACTCTGAGCTTGGCTCCGTGCCTCTGAGTTGCGGCCGTTATGTCCGCAAATTTGCGCGCGTTATAAATTGCATTATTATTATTTAGCTTTTTTTTCAAAATCCAGAGGTAATGTTCAGTGAAGAATGAAAATACAAGCACACTCAAATTACATAAACCACGCATAATACAGGTTTTATTGTGTTAGATCGCGTAAATATATAACCCGACACCACCCGACACAGCCAATTAGTAAGGTTTGTCACGTAAACAGAACCTGCCAATTCGTTATTAGTAGAGAACACCGGTGTGTGGCTCTGCACACATGATATTGGTCGCGAAAGCCTACGTGATAAACTGACTACATAAACCGCGCCTGAAGGATTTCAAACTATTTAAGCACTTCTGACACCAGATGTAGTGGGTTCACTAAGAGACACACACTTACTCAGGAGGCAAAGCGTTTATTCTATGGACCACAACGGGATAATAACATAAACCGGGTCAGGACAGTCGGCACACTGCCTGACCCACTGTGCCGAGCACGAAGACCGACGACCCGGGGGAAGACGTAGCACGGAGGACTCCATTCCAGCAGACAGCCACGACCCAGACTCGGGACCTCTCTTGTATGCCCCCCAGCATGGCCGAGCTTTGACCTCGGCCACGCCTCCTTCTGAAACCTACCAGAAGGTTCTGGGCCATACCCCACGTGTCTCTTCTGTCACCTTTGGCCAACATTCTTACCCTGGCCTATCACGTGCCCTTGCCAGCCAACCGGGTTGCTACGTCCTCAGATGCCCCCTCTCTGTCAGCCACCAGCACTACGCCCCCTAGGGACCCATTCCATGACATTGCATGCCCTACTGGCAGAGAGGGCTACTGCACTCCCAGTTCCCTTCTCTATGAGTAACTGGCGCTAGGCACAGTAGTGACCCATTTTATGTCACGACATCACCCCCCCCCACACCCACTTGTAAAACTCAGCTATCCCGGCTGACCTCCATACCTCAAAAAACAGGACGATCTACCTCCAACAACAATTACCAATAATACCGAAAAAACAATAACAACCGTCGACAAAAACAATACGTACATTTATAGAAGAAGATTTGAAAAAGAATGTAAAAAAAATCCCGCGAACATAACACCCATCAGCGTGTTACAACCCACGAGCACAAGAAGGATCCAGTTCAACCGGTAACATAATCCGGCTTGTGTATGTGATTCCCAACAGACGACATTGGGATAAATAGGATGCTGGAAGTTGTTTATTTAAAATAGACGGATTTTGAATGGGTACTCATTGCCAGACCCCCAAGTGGTGCAGGAGCGATTCTCCCGGGCGTCCCGGGGACGACTTGAAGATGACCTAACAGGCACGACGCCTCCTGGGAAGGAAAAGCAAGAGGAGAAGGAGTGGATGCTGGCCGCTCCCCTCTACTCGGCTGGCTTCCGGTCGGTTCAACCGGTGGCTCCAGGGGTGTTAAGTGCCGGGATCCTGTGGGCAGTAAAGCAGACATCCGCTGAGGCACAACCCCCACGGTCACACATCCCAGCTCGTCGGACGCATCAGACACCCGGCCCTCGGGCAGTGGACATGAAGGGATCCCACAAAGCTGCGACAGGTGAATGTACCAACGCCTGTGACCAAACTGGATCCGTATACACTGGGGTCTCCTAACCTCAATAATTTCAACCGGGCCCTGCCATTGTCTATACAATTTAGGGGACGTGCCCACTGGCACTCGTGGGCAGTGTAGCAAAGCCATATCTCCCGGTTTCCATTTGATTCCAGATTCTAGGAAGCCCCACCAACTTTTCATTAACCACTTGCTGCATGGCCGAATTCCGTCGGGATGCCTCCCATGCTTCCGACAACCACTTGGTTCTTTCGGTAAAGTCACGTAGAAGGGAAGTAATAAAATAATAAAAATAAAACATAATAAAATAATTCTCACGACGTTTCGGCTGTCTCCCCGACAGACCTGGTCTTCACCTGAGGATGGCTGCTTGCGTTGTGAGAACCAAGAAGATGAATCCCTAAAGTCACGAAAGCTGTAAATCGAAATTTAAGGGTAAGATGCATAAGGCCCGGAATAGCAACCTTCTTCTTCTCTGGCTCCATATTCAATTGGACTTCTATGGGGGGGGGGGGGGGTCCCGTTGCCTCCCGTTGATAAGGAAAAACGGTAAGAACCCGGTAGAAGCGTGAGGGGCCACAGAACGTTCAAATCCCAGTCGGACTGCGCCTCGTTACCTTGTTGACGCAACATAGATGTCAGGGTCCTATGCAGACGTTCCACCATCACATCAGTCTTGGTGTGGTAGGGCGAAGTTCGAACCTTCTAAGTGCCCAACAAATCACACACCTCCTTCAACAATTTTGACGAAATTTTTTGACCCTGGTCTGTAAGGAGGTGTTCTGGGGCACCTTTATCCAACACATACCCATGAAGGAATGCTTCAGTGATGGAAGCAGCAGACTCGTCTGGCAGTGGCCAAACCACCGGCCACCATGATAAGTACTCTACCCCCACCAGCAAATATGTATTCCCCTGCGGAGTGGTGGGGAAGGGCCCGAGGATATCCAGTGCAATGAATTCGTTTACCCGGGACACACTAATGGGCTGCAATGGTGGTCGGCCAATCATCGGTGGGGGTTTTTGGCAAGCGCATTTCACACACACCTTAGGCACATTATAGACACCTTCCGCCATCTTGGACCAGAATAAATCGACTCTGAGAGTTGACAATGTTTTCTGCACCCCAAGGTGCATCAACCTTTTGGTGGCAGCCCGTATAACTCTACCCCACAGAGCAGTTGGCACAATGATGTTATAACACCGCATCTCCCCGTCCCACCTCATCAGCAGCCCCTCTTTAAGGACCACCAGGAACATTCCCTGTCGCCCCTTTCCACCCTTCACCTTCCCAACACCGTGCGTGCAATTTCAACAAGGAGGCGTCCCCCAATCCGTGAGTGCGAGAGCGATCTTGCTATCGCACATGTCGGCCATGTTAGGTGGTAGGACATCCACTGACGTCACAACAGTGTGCGATAAACCTGCATCCACAGGTTTACATCACCTGGCAACTGAAAGACATGCACACTGGTTCTTTGGCGGCAGTCGCGACAGTGCATCTGCATTGCAGTGGCGGACACCTTTCCTATAGACGACTGTAAATGAGTAATCCTGTTGGATCTCTAACCTCCTGGAGCGTTGGCCAGATGACTGTTAAATTCGCAGAGCATTTGGAGAGCTCCATGGTCCGTGTGTCCCTCAAACTTTCTACCATCAAGGAATGGACGTTATTGTTGAACAAAATAAACAATGGCCAGTAGCTCTCGGCATGTCACACAGTAGCGCTGCTCTGCGGAGGACAGTACTCGACTTCCATAAGCGACCACGCTCTCCACCCTGTTCACATCCTGAGACAGTACAGTGCCAATTCTGGTATCAGTGGCGTCCGTGTTCAGGATGAGTGGAAATGAAAAATCGGGTACCGAAGGGTAGGCACGTTGACCAGGCTGTCACGCAGTGCGACAAATGCAGCCTCCTCCTTCTCCCACCGAAATGTGTGACCCTTTGCAGTGAGAACATGGAGAGGTTTCGCAATTGTTGCGATTCCAGGCATAAAACAGTGATAGTAAGACGTGAACTCTACAAAGCTGCGCACCTCACCCACCGACGTAGGGGTTGGCCATGTGTGCACACATGCTGTTTTGTCTGGGTCTGTGGCTATTTGCTAACGATATGCCCCAGGTACCAAACCGACTGTTGTAAGAGGTGGCATTTCTGCGGCATAAACTTAAGCTCAGCTGACCGCATTTTGACAAAAAACGCTCACAATTGCTGTAAGTGTTCCTCGAACATTTGTCCAAAACAATCACATCGTCGAGGTAAATCAGACACAAATCCCATTGGAGTCCGGACAATACAAACTCCATGAGTCTGTGGAACGTGGCTGGAGCTGAGTGGAGTCCAATCGGGAGGCAGTTAAATTGAAACAAACTTTGGGTTGTACAAAACGCAGTCTTAGGTTTTTAACTCTCATCCAGAGGCAACTGCCAGAACCCCAACAACAAATCGAGGGTGGAGAAGAACCGCGCACCCAATAGGGCGTCCAATGAGTTGTCCATCTGTGGGAGTGGATACGCATCCACCACGGAAACCTTATTAAGCTTTCGGAAATCCATGCAAAATCTTAAACTCCCATCCTGCTTCTTAACAAGGACAATGGGAGCCCCCCACGGACTGTTGGACGAGGAAATAATATTTGCGGTCAACATCTCATCGAGTGCCTGTCGAACATGGTCCTTTTCTTTTGGACAGAATCTATACGGGTTTTGGCGAATGGGGGTGGCGCTACCCTGTATCAATGTGGTGATTCATCAGGGATGTGCAGCCCATGTCATATATCCTTTTACTAAAGACATCAGAAAATTATCTGAGAAGTGCGCGCAACTCGGCCCTCTGTTTGCTAGATAAATCGGGGCTTTCGGAGCAAAGCGCATCGAACCAAGATTCGTCCGTCCCCCCTCCATGCTCCACTGCAGCCACGATTCGGGTGGTCCCACCTTTGGATTCCTCACAACACGTGCCTGTCGTGTGAGCCAGGACCGCACCCACCTGTATCACTTTGGCACCTAGACCAGCATTTAACACCTGTGTTGCGTCATAATAAGGCGATGTAGGCAGCTGACCTGCCACCACGCTCACGGGCCGACAGGGGGCAGCGGAAAGAGAGTGAGGTGTGTAGGGGTTGACCGTAGGTCAATCCCCCACCACCCCCGTGACCGGTGGTTGACACCCCAGATCCCCCAGGGGCTGGGGGCTGAGGGGGATGGGAGCTCCCCACCACTTCCTAAGACCCTTTAAGATTTACGACCCTCTAAGACCTTTTAGAAGGTTCTAGAGGGGGGTTCATGAGGGGAGGGGTGACCCTGACCTGGGGATAAAAGGCCAGCCCTTAGGACGGGCCGGGGGTGTTCGCCAACCCAAGCTTGAAGACATTTGAAGATCTGAAGACTGGACCAGCACCCTGGAACCCTAAACCGAGGCTCTCATTAGAGCTGGTTGTAGCGGACCCGAGGTAGCGTAGGACACCCTGGTACCCTTCCCGAGGCTCTCGATCGAGCCGGGGTGCATCGGACAGGCGGGGAGCCTGACCCCCTGGACCCTCCCCGAGGCTCTGAGTAGAGCCGGGGTTGCAGCAGATCAGGGCGAGTCCCGTACTCCGAGTGGGTTGGTCGGTCCAGTCTTCCCGTGGAGCCGTGGCAAGGGACCGGAGTGTAGCGTAGCCTAAAGTGCATAGAACACGCTAGAAGGGAGGCTGTCTGTCCCTTAGGCTATCGTTACCTCCTGCTGATGTCTCCATGTGGTTTGTTACAGGACGCAACATTTGGTGTTAGAAGTGGCCGAGTTAGTGACCCGATTTAGTGTCCCAGCTAAACATGGAAACGCGAAGCAGGCACGTACTTACCGGATCGTCCGAAGCTTCCGACGACGCTGCATATCCGGTCCAGGCGGGTCTACATGGGCAGATGGAGGAGCGCCGGCCACGCAGCACGCGGGCAGCTGCTCAGTGACCCGCCGCCGCTGGAGACGATGTGCCAGACGGCGCACTCCCGGCTCGCTGAGCTGCTCCACGCCACGGCATCCCTCCTCAACGAAATAAGCTGGGGGGAGTTGGTGGCGGCAGAGGTGGCTCGGGTCGAGCCGCCCAGAGCCGCGCCGTCTGCAATGGCTGCCGCGGATCCTGCCAGGGCACTGTAAGTTCCGACTGTCTCCGTTAGCCAATCACGGCCGACTGCTTCATAAGCGCTGCGACCGGACAGTGAGGCCACCATTCCTACTGTAACCGGCACCGGGGCCGGCAAGTCGATCATCCCATCGGAGACCAGCTCGCCATTCCATCAGCAGCAGCACCTGTCCATCATGCGTGAGTTCTCCGGGACGGGTGGCGATTGGGCCACTTTTGAGCGCTGCTTCATCTCCAACGCAGCCATGTTCGGGCTGGTCGGATGAAGAGGCGCTCAGGATTCTCCCCGCAGCACCTGATGACAACGCATTAGTGGCGTTCACCTCCATCCCCCTGGCGAACTGCGCTACATTCAAGCAAGCGCTGCGCCAGATGGCTGCTGTATTCGGACCACCTTCACACACTTACCAGCTCTTTGACGACAGGAAGCATGGGGGTACGGAAACTCCACTCGCCTATCGCTGCGCATTTCTGGTGTTGGCGACAATCGCGTACCCGAGCATGGATGACCAAGGTATTGATGCCTTGGTGATCCACAAGATGCTGAGGCTCCCGAGGAATCTACAAGTTGTCGTCAATGCCTTCGACGACTCCAACCTCAACTCCCTGCACGTCGCCAGGTGCATCCAGGCTAACGTCATCCTCTGGCGCGACTCGCCCGCACCGGTGTGTGCTGCCACCACGGGCGCGGCGCGGGAGGATCCGACGACTCCGACCCACCACGGGTCATCGCCTCTGCTCTGGCCAGAGGTTGGAGGTCGGGAGATCGGCCCCAGAGGGACGAGGATTGCGCCTCCAGTGCTGATGGGCATTGGAGGTTGGGAGATCGGCTGCGGTGGGATGTGGATTGTGGCTAGAACAGAACGTTGCTGCGGAGGGAGCAGGCCAAGATCACCTGCTTCAACTGCGGACTGCAGTGCCACGTTGCGTGGGGCTGCCGGGCTCCGCAACAGCATTACTCCAGGCCCCCATCTTCCACAAGGCCGCCCTCCTCGCTGCATTGCCCAGAGGCAAATCGGGACACCGTACACACACGGCTCATAGTCCCACATCACGCATCCCGCCGCGAACGTTCGGATTGTGCGTTGGGTCGTGCACCTTCGGATTGCGTTCGTGCAAGCTGGTCGCTCCGACGGGGTCAGTGGTCGGAGCTGGCCCATAAGGTAGTCACCGCGACCACATGTTCAGCCGTGGTGATGGGTTCCATTGAGGGGGTCGAGTTCTGGATGCTTATTGATACAGGTGCGTCTGCTACAATTATTTCCGAACTCATTTTTAACATTCTACCGGAAAGTTGTCATTCCCTGCGTCCCTTCGAAGTTCCATGTGTTGCGGCTAACGGGGGCTCGCTCAGTATAATAGGCCAAATTTATGCGCAAATTGCCATTGGGGATATTAAGTTGTCAGGGCCTGTCCTGGTCTCCTCGTCCCTGGCCGTTCCTTGCTTGATGGGCATTGATTTTTTGGAGAAGATGCCCATCAAGATACTCGTTGACCGGCATTGAGCTTCCCTCGGGTCGTCGGTTGGCTTTTATTTCCCCCGCCACTCGGTTATGCTCGGCTAACATTACGGTGCAGGCACTCGCAGCTGTGATGGTTCGGATTCTGCCGGGTGCGCAGATGTTAGTGCCACTCCGGTACCGTAAACCTCTAGACCCAGCTGTGACCTAGCCCGGGATACTGTTGGGGCCATCTAATACGGCAGTGCATGGCTTGTAACTCGTGGGAGCGCAGACGCTGTTGGCTGTGGACAAGGAACTGTTTTTACAGGTCCTTAACGCCGGGTTAACAACTTCTGTTGTGCCCCAGAGCACGGTGCTGGCCCAGGCATCACCGGTGCTTCGCGACGCGGGTATTGTCGTTAGCATTGCGGCTAAGCTGAGTCCGACACCACGTTCTGGACCAGATGTCCATTGGATTGACTCCCTGTGCTCGGAATCGATTGAGTTCTCAGAACCACAGTGCCAAAGATTGCGTTCCCTTATCCTAGAATTTTGGACGTTTTTAGTCACGGCAAATTCGACCTCGGCCACACAACTATGCTCAGTCACCACATTGACACGGGTGATACTGCCCCTATACGCCAGAACCCTTAGAGGCTTAGCACTGTGGAGAAGGACCACGTTTGTCTGGCCGTTGATGACGTGCTGGCGGCCGACATAATTTCACCATCCACTAGCCCATGGGGTGCTAGTGGATGGCAACAGAAGCTTGTGCTTCTGCGTCGATTTTCGAAAACTAAATAAGGTCTCGGTCGCTGATGTGTACCCGTTGCCGAGAATGGATGACTCACTTGACACCTTGGCCAGCGCTAGGTACTTCTCCACACTTGACCTCCTTTCGGAATTTTGGCAGTTGCCATTGGACGAGGCGCCTCGACCTAAAACGGCTTTCCGCACGCCACAGGGTCTGTTTGAATTCAATCGGCTCCCGATGAGACTCCATTCCACGCCAGCAACATTTCAGAGGTTGATGGAACTCGTTCTAGCTGGGTTGCAGTGGGACTCCTGTCTGATCTACCTGGATGACGTCATCGTCTTCAGCCGCACATTCGACGAACACCTCAAATGGTTGCATGTTGTGTTTGGCAAAATGCGGGCTGACAATCTTAAGTTCAAAGCGCAAAAATGTCAAGTACTGCAAAAATCAGTACGATATCTCGGCCATATCGTTAGCGAATTGGGCATTGCTACGCATCCCGACGTTCGGATTCTAGTCGATACCAGGGCGTCGGCGACTATCATTCTGACGTCATTTTCCACCTCCTGTTTATTCCGGCTTCATGGGTGCGACCGGCTTTTGACGCGTGTATTGCCGCTAATGGAGGGAATATGGGCATCATGGGACAAGTCTATGTTCACATTGCTGTTGGTAATGTGGCCGCATCAGGGACGGTCTTGATTTCACGTTCATTGGCGGTGCCCTGCTTTTTGGGCACCGACTTCCTTCGTAGGATGCCCGTTAAGATCCTTGTGGATCAGGGCTGTTTGGAACTGCCGGAAGCCGGAATTTTTTTTTTGCCGTCACCGCTGAGTCGCCCATTGCCATGCCTTGCCGTGCAGGATTTGACGGACGTCATGGTGGAGGTTCCACCTGGCGAGCAAATGCTCATACCCTTGCGTTACCGGAAACCCTTGAGGGACATGGACGCGTCGGCTTGAATTTTGCTCTCCCCGTCTAACTCCGCCACCAACAGTTTTTCTCTTGTCGCCGTGCCAACGATCATCCATGCCGGCCAGGCCCCATTCATACAAGTGCTGAACGGGGGCCCGGATGGCATGGTGGTGCTGGCCGGTGCGGTCTTGGCTCACGCCACTTACGGACTGCGAGGAGAATGGTCCACACGTTTTGGCCGTGGGGGCACTCCACAATGCTAATTCCGACAATCGGTGGATCGCCGAGCTGTGCGGGGAAAATGCATCGTTATCCGGCCGCCAACGTGACGCTCTGTGAACGCTGCTGTCGGATTACACGGATGTTTTTAGCAAGAGTGACCTTGATTTGGGTCGTATCTCATCACATAGATACCGGGGTAGCGAGCCCCATACGGATGAATCCGCACCACATGAGTCCCGCTGAGAGGGACCATATGCGATGGGCGGTAGACGAAATGCCCACTGCCGACATAATTTCGCCATCAAATAGCCCTTGGGGTGCCCCGGTTGTGCTTGTTAAGAAGAAAGATGGCGGCCTCCGGTTTTGTGTGGATTTTCGTAAATTGAATAAGGTATCCGTGGCAGATGCGTACCCCCTGCCATGGATGGACGACTCCCTGGATGCCTTGTTGGGAGCTAAACAAATTTCCACCCTCGATCTCTCGGCGGGATTTTGGCAGCTGCCCCTCGACGAGGCGTCCCAACCTAAGACTCGTTTCGTACACCACAGGGCCTATTTGAATTTAATTGCCTTCCCATGGGGCTGAATGCTGCCCTCGCTATGTTCCAGCGGCTGATGGAGCTGGTATTGGCGGGACTGCAATGGGACATGTGTCTCATATATTTGGATGACGTCATTGTGTTTAGTCGCACGTTTGAAGAACACCTTCAATGCTTGAAGGTTGTTTTTGACAGAATGCGGTCTGCCAATCTGAAATTCAAACCTAAGAAGTGTCATCTTCTGCAACAATCTGTGCGTTATTTGGGTCACATTGTGAGCTCCGACGGCATCGCCACGGACCTGGACAAGACCTCTTGTGTCCGTGATTGGCCGACCCCCACCTCCGTGGGTGAGGTGCGGCGCTTCGTCGGGTTCGCGTCCTACTACCGCTGCTTCGTTCCACATTTTGCTACCATCGCTAGACCCCTGCACATATTGACAGGTAAGAATCAGAAGTTCTGATGGGGACCCGAGGAGGAGTTGGCTTTTCGAACCCTCCGGGATCGGTTGGCGTCCGCGCCGATGCTTGATTAGTCCGACTTTTCACTGCCCTTTATTCTGGACACGGATGCCAGTGATACGGGCATCGGCGCAGTGCTGTCCCAACGCAAAAAAGGCGTGGAACGGGTCGTGGCGTATGGTAGCAGGGTTCTCTTTCCGGCAGAGACTCGTTACTGTGTTACGCACAGGGAGCTTCTGGCGATCGTGCATTTCGTTCGCCAATATCGACCTTATTTGTATGGTAGGAAATTTCTTTCTGCAATACTCGTTAAAAATTGAACAACCATCGGGACAGCTTTCACGTTGGGTCGAAACGTTGCAGGAGTTCTCGTTTGAGATACATGCGGACGTGCTCTCCAGGTTGTGTGTGCGCGTCCGGCACTAATGGTGCACGATTCTTCCTCGGGCCCCTCGGCCGGTCATGTCCGCGGGGGTGGACTCCGTAGAATGCTCCGCGGAATGCGCAGAACTATGGCCAGCCGACGGTGTTTTGAACCTGCCAAGGTCGGTGTGGATACGTGAGCAGCTGTTGGATGACTCACTGGTTTCGTTACGGACTCGGGCTAATGGGCCCAGGGGGCCCCGGGCGTGGACGGTGTCCGACAGGCTACCTTTCATGGGGGTCTATTGATGTGGCAAGATGACATGCTGGGCAATTGGCACCTGGTGGTTCCCGTTACGCTTCGACAGGAACTGATTTGGCCACTTCACGCTGACAAGTTGTTGCACCTCGGCGTGCAGAAAACACTTTTCACAATGCAAAGGGATTATTTTTGGCTTGGCATGACAGCTGATGTCGCCAGGGCCATCCAGACATGTCCTGAATTTGCTCGAAGAAAACCCCCACGCTCAAAATATATTCCACTCTTGCAATCATTTAAGGTTATTCGAATTAATGAGCTTGTAGCTCTTGGTATTCTAGGGCCGTTTCCCCCTTCTGCCAGGGGCAACACATTTCTGTTGGTTGGGGTGGAGTATTTTTCGCGTTGGCCGATGGCTTGGGCCTTGCCCGATCAGTCGGCGGCGTCCATTGCGGATGCGTTCGTGAACGGTTATGTGATGGACAAGGGGGCTCCGGAACGGCTACTCACTGACCAAGGCCGAAATTTCTCATCAAAATTGTTGCGTGACGTGTGTGATGCCTTGGGCACCAAGAAGATACGCACGTCACCCTACCATCCGCAAACGGACGGAATGGTGGAACGGTTCAACCGTACCTTGTCTGCCATGGTTTGTCACACGGTGCATAAAAAAACAGGCCAATTGGGACCTTCACATTCCTAGCGTACTGTCCGCCTAACGTATGACCCCGCACGCCTCCACGGGTTACTCACCGTTCTTCCTCATGTACGGTCGAGAAAACGTACCGCCGATTGATGTGCAACTAGGGACGCCCGCTAAGGAACCTGCGCTAAGCTTGCCAGAATATGACCGCGATTCAATTCGCCAAGTCACGGAAGCGCGGGAGGAGGCGAGACTTGCTATGGCGACGACCCAGGCCCGTAACGAGCGGTGCGCTCGTCGATCGCGACGTGAGATGCCATGGGTCGTGGGCGACCGGGCCTGGTACCGGTGGGTACCTCTCCCAAATTACATAGGCCATGGCAGGGGCCTGTTTAGTTGATCGAGGTACGGAGCCCTCAATGTGAACGTATTCAGTTGGGTTCGCACTGCTGGTTCGTCAACACTTCACGGTTGAAACCTTTCTTTGCGCCGTGCGTTGCTTCCTCATCCCCATTTACTACCCTGCTGGGGTCTGATGCGCCCAATGGGCTGCCTGGGTTGCCGGTTGATCCCCAGGCGGGGTCTGGTTTGCCTTCCACAGACCCACAGACACTGAATGCCCCGGATGCTGCAGATGATTCTGCTCCGGCGGGATTTTCTTCCGCCAAGTCGGATGCTCCACGCCCCATTCTCCCGTTTTCTGCGACATTGGGACCGGCGGCGCATCGCTCTGCGGTGGGGGATGGCCCTGCGTCGCGTACACGCTCAAAATCTGTTCCCTTTTGTTAATAACTGTTATACCCTCTTGCATTATGTGTTCATATGCTCTACGGCTCTCGTATTGTTGTTGCTTGTTTTAGCCAGGACGGCTTGTCCTGTTACACCGGGGAGGGGGGGGGGGGTGATGTAATACGAGAGTTCATCGATGAGCGCCGATCAGTGGATAGGCTCCGCCACTTGGGCCATCATCCAATTAGAGGGATGGGCCGAGGTTAGGGGTGGAGCTCAAAAGGCTCGGGGGAAGTAACCATCTCGAAGGTTCGTGAGGGGGTGTGGCTGTAGGCGGGGATTGGTGACGTAGGCCAAGGGGTATAAGGGGAAGCGGAAGAGAGCTCGGGAGCAGTGTGTGGAGTCAGAGAGCAGGACCACGTCGCTCGCCTCCGGGACGCCAGCAGCCACGTGGCGGGCCGGAGGCTTCCTCCCAGTGCACCGCCTGTCAGCGGCCCGCGGGAGTGGGAGAGGTTGAGAAAGAGGGGCGAGTAACCACCAGCCTTGTGGAACGGAGTGCAGCCGTGCCAGAGAGAGAGAGAGAGAGAGTGGCGCTGTCCAGCTGTGGAAGAAATAATAAAGACAAGACACAAGCCCAGATCGTCGTCGCAGTGGTTTATTTAATATGTACGGCAGGGAGTACGAACCCCCTGTCGACATACAACTGGGTATTACTCTGCCTAAACGGCCTGCCGTTTTCCCCGACATGCTTCACTTTAATATCGAGAGGCTGACCGAGGTGCGAGAGGCGGCTAGAATCAGTTCTGAGGCTTGACAGCACGCTAGCGAACGCCTGCAGACCTCCCGCATATCTGACCACAAGTGGCGTTCGGGCGATAAAGCGTGGCTTCACTGCCCTCAGGTCCCCGTGGGGACGTCCCCGAAATTGGCTAAACTGTGGCGGGGGCCCATTGACGTGGTGCATGTGGCCCCAATGCGTACAGATTCGGTGGGATCGCCGCGGTTGGTACGTACATCCATCGCGTCTAAAGCCATTCTTTGTGTCACGCGCTCCTGTTTCATCCCCCCTTAGTCCGAACCAGTTGTGTGAGGTGTCTGACGAGCCGGGCTGTGTGCCTGCTGATGCGGAGCTACAATTGCCCCCTTCCCCATGGGCCACACGACTGACGCCTGCTCAGGCGCCATTGACGTCAGCTCCACCGCACAACGCCGAGAGGAGCTCCCCCGCACCCCTGGACACCCATCCCGGATGACCCCATGCCATGTCGCCATCACCGGCACCCACGGGTCCCACCGCCTTGATGGGGGCTGTGCTCTAAAGCGGCCCGGCCATGAGGACCCGGTCCCGGACTCACAGATTTTCATAAATCCCGACTCGCTTACGCGTCCCACACACACACTCCACACTGAATCAGGCACACGTTGCTCTTTGACATTTATTGTACTTGTTTGGGGTACATTTGTTCAGTGAGCCGGGGATCGTTATTCACAGCATTATTGCTTCAACTTTTCATTGATTAACGCTTGTTTATAGTGTAAGTTTGTACATGTGGGTTAGGGTATTTATGGTTGGGTTCTTGTTTTTTCCTGTTGAGGCTCGCGTATTTTTTTTTCTCCCTTTCATTAACTTAACCCTTGTAATTGTTGCCAGCCGAGACGGCTGGGTGCTACAGAGGGGGGGGGGGGGGTGATGTTGCCCTATAATAAGCTGCTGTAGGCAGCTGACCTGCTACCATGCTCACGGGCCGACAGGGGGCAGCCGAGAAAGAGCAAGGTAGGACACGCTAGAATGGAGGTTGTCTCTCCCTTAGGCTATCGGGTGGAAGGGGCCGTACCCCTTCGCGTTACAGTAGTGTTTAACAGAGTGTTAAGAGTTGTTATAATAAAGGCATTGCCTCCAGCCGAAGTCTCCGTGTGTTTAGTTACTGGACACAACACCTGGATAAAAGGTTTCTGGTCGTTCCTAACATTAGTTTGCGCTCACACCAGCATAAGGCTCTGGGCCGCTTTGTTCGTAGGGGTTAAAAGAAGCCCTCTGCAGTGATTTCCCGGTCAAGCTGCTTCCGCAGCTGTAAGGGTACAAGCATCTGCTCACCAGGGGGAATTGTAACTGTTTCCCTCACTAGGGGTTGAACCATAATGTTAGCCATACAAAATCGAATCGGGGAAGAGAAAAACGCCAATCGACGGCCGGAAGGCAACAAAATGCACTCTTGATCTACTAAGATCTTAAAGGACATTTTCCCAAGAAAATTGGTCCCTAACAGACAGGGTGCAGTCAATGATTTTGAAACTAACTCCGGACCTGTCGTTTGGATATCTCCACATTGTGATTGTTGCCGATATCTGTCCAATGATACCCAAAGAGCCACCATTAGCGGCAAAACACGGTCTTCCCACGGGACTCAGATCACACGAATTCTGTAGCAAGGTTTTGTAAATAATAAAAAAAAAATGATGATAGCAGATGCTCCTGTATCAATGAGCACCCGCACCTCAACACCCTGCACAATCCCAATGACTGCCAATGAAACCCACCGCCGCAGCGATGATACGATGCTCCAACGCTGACCACCACCCACCAAAACCAGATTATCATGCTTCGTAACACGGCGAGATGTAACGATATACGAATCTGACCCAGCACGCGAACAAGATGCATGAGGTGACTCTGATGGCCGGGTGTGTAATGCATCGTAACTCGCCTGTGGACTCGGATTAGCGGAGGTCAGTAGGGTGGAAGATGACACCATCGTGGAGAATTTCCCCTGGTCGGTGCAGAATCCCCTAGAGATGTGACCTGGCAGCCCGCACTCAAAACAGATGAGAGGAGCACTCCTTGGACAAAGAAGAGTCCCACCCCATTGGTCTAGCTCCACTACCCGATCTGCATCACCTTTTCCGGGAGAATGAACGTTGACCAATGCACACACTTCGAGGGACTCTGTGCCTTCAGGCACCTCCGTATTCCCTGAAAGTTCTGCGCAAGAAGCCACCTTAACTCGCTGCTGCAGGTTAAAGTGTGCTTGAATGCATCGCGCAACCTTGAGTGAAGATAAGTCGTCCTCTTTCATGGTGGGCAGGAAAACATTCCATTCTTGGGCCAGCATCAACATGTGCTCCAGCACCAAAGAGTCCAACCCTGCTTGCTCTATCTTGGGGTAGGCAGCTTGCGCCAGAGATATCAATGCACTGTGGAAGGCGAGGGGCATCTCAGTCTCCCCCCGTCTTTGCATAGCAAACTTCTGCGACACATTGGATGGTGGGTCGAAGATAGCCGCCATCTGGGCGAAGGCGGTCGGCATCATCATTCTGTTTTTTGGCAGGATGGCATAAAATGCCTCTAAGGCATCGTCATCCAAGGTGGTCGGAAGCGCCCGTAGCACCTCCACATCGGTTCATCCAGCCAGTTTGCATTTGGCGGTAAAACACCGCTGAAATGCCGCCATATATAACCCCCTGTGGCAGTAAATTCTCTCACAAATGGCAGCTGCTTCTTAAGGGATGGCACTTCCCCGCGTGAGTTTTGAGGGAGATCCAATTTGGTGGGAGTCGTTCTGCGTCCAGCTGGCAAGATGGCGGCTGCCCGTGCGGGCTGAAGCTCCCGCGCTTCCCGTGCTCGGCAGCCAACAGTGGCGGAGCTGTCTGGACGCAGCTCTTGCACTCCGGCGTCTTCCTCCGGCTCCTCCATGTCCAACTCCGCCACCAATGCTGCTGCTGCGGACAACAGGTTCGCGAGGCGGGCGCTGCACATCCGGCATTCTCGTCCCGATGATGGTAGCATGGATACGTTGGTAACCTCCTGCTGTTCCGCCGGGAATGCCACCTCAGGAAAATTTTCCAGGGTCGCAGTCCCTGGGGCTGTCTGGGGAATCACTTCCCCGCTGTCTTCCTCATCTGAAGACACCATGGCGAGAAGTTTCTTTCTCATGAGCATCGCACACCACTAGAAGTTTCCGCAAATAATTGTATGCACTTCTGACACCAGATGTAGTGGGTTCACTGAGAGACACACATTAACTCAGGAGGCAACACGTTTATTCTATGGACCACAATGGGATAACTACGTTAACCTGGCCAGGACATTTGGCACACTGCCTAACCCGCTATGCAGAACACGAAGACCCAGGGGAAGACGTAACATGGAGGACTACATTCCAGCAGACAGCCCTGACCCAGCCTCGGAATCTCCCTTTCATGCCCCCCAGCGTGGCCTGGCTCCGCCCTCGGCCAGAAGGTTCTGGGCCATTCCCCAAGTGTCCCTTCTGTCACCTTTGGCACACATCCTTACCCTGGCCTATCATGTGCCCTTGCCAGCCAACTGGGCTGCTACGTCATCAGATGCCCCCTCTCTGCCAGCCACCAGCACTATGCCCCTGAGGGCCATGCCATTGCATGCCCTACTGGCAAAGAGGGCTACTACACTCCCAGTTCCCTTCTTTCTCAGTAACTGGTGCTCGGCACCATAGTGACCCATTCTACGTCACTACACACGTATTTTATCTTGGCAATGATAACAACGCACGTTGATGTATTGGAACATATATACTTTATACTGTACACATATTCTTTAAACAATTCACTGGTACAGAGTAGCAAGAAATGTAAAAAAAATGTGTTGGCTGTTTATGCCCTAAACGTGCACAAGTGGATCCCACAGTCAATATATGTGTAAAGGTAGTGTTGGTGCATGGTAACTGTTGTTGTTTGTGTTGTGGTTGAGTTTTGCACGCAAATATATGCATTTCAGAGTTTTTAGTACAATTTATAAATCTTTTTCAAATTGTATGGATAATTGACACTATGTACTGCATTTATGTAAAATGTATGTGCAAACAATCTCGGAACAAAATGAAGAAGTTAAAATGTTCAATTCACTTTTCAAAAGGCAGGGGTAAGTTTCAGGGACTAACGTGAACAACAACTCTCATTAACCACCAAGTGGCGGTGACATCACCATGGCGCTTGTACCAGGCTAGGGGCACCTGCAGGTTGTCAAGTGAAGTGTGCTAGGCTCTCCGTGCTGACAGGAGGTCACTTGACAGACTCCAATGCCATGGGTTAACTGAGGTGACTGGCAGATGCACCACCTGTGCTCCACGTGTCAAGTTAATGCATTTGAATGAGGAATCTACAATGTTAATTTCACTCTCTAAAAGGCAGTCACTCGCCTACAAAATTGCTTACGCAAATTGACAAACTGTTGAGGCAAGTGTTGTTAGCGAGGACCGGCAAAGGCGCTCAACCAGAATTACAATTTTGCAACTGTGTTTATGTTTCCAATTACGCACTGCGCAGCGTGGTGAAGTATGGTCAAACAACCCCCACAACCGACATCGTGAGTGGGGTGAGGGGGTCTTCCTTTATCCAGCATTGTATTGATTAAAAATACATGGAAATGGTATGTGTAACCAGGGTTTAAGTTACCACTAAGTGTTATCAGGGTCGCTGGTAGACTAAAGAGGTGGCACATGACATAGTAGCCGCATTCATCATTGATAGAGAGATATAGATGTGTAGCTGTTTTTCAGAAGCGACCTGGCTATCACAAATAATAGCTTTTCGAAGTGGCTTATCATGTTGAAATTTATAGCAACCAGTTACCCAAAATGCGTCATGTTGATTATAAATGTGGATGAAAAAACCGAAGACCCGAATAAAAATCCACTCGATCACGGGGAGAGAGAGAAAAAACGCAAACTCCAAATATACAGGCATCAGGGACCGAATGGAACTCACGACCTCCTGTACCAAGCAAGGTATTTAACATCTCCAACTTGGATGGGGCAGAGACGTTTCTGCATGACGTAAAGAAGTGATGATGCAATCCCTCCTGTCGGTATATATAAGAGGTGCTCCGTAGAGTGCACGAGCCAGACTGGATTTGGTGATCGTGAGTGTTCAATAATCTGGTATTGATTTTATCATTAACCCAGTGACATGGCAAGTCCTGCTCCTGCAACCACGCAGCAGCAGCCACCGCCACTCAATGTTGAGGAGTTGTTCATGTGCGGGACTTCTAAACCTCTACCATTTATCGTGACAGATGAGTTTGGCATGTTTTATGTCGACCCTAATACGGCAAAGATCATTGAAGCCATCAACAAGCCGCTCGTAGTCGTTTCCATCGTGGGCAAGTACCGGACCGGCAAGTCTTTCTTCATGAACCGCCTGGCGGGGTCAAACACCGGTAAGTGATTCGGCAAGATCCGAGTTCATAAAAATTCAGAAATCTAGATTGAAAACGCATTTCCTTAGAACTGCTATTTGTTGTGTTTAGTTTGTTGTCCTTCCACCACACCTCCGATCAGCATATTTGGCTGGCTACTTACGGTGCGAAAGGTCAACATAAATACACTACATTGCACTTCTACATTACGCTATTATACATTACACTAACATACACTCTAATAACACGGTTGGCTACGTACGGTGCGAAAGAAGTCCAACATACAAACCCACAATTTCTAATTGTATGCTCAGTTGAGCATCCTTTTACTACGAGGTGAGTACTTACACAAACCTAAACTTACACAAAAGTCCGTCTGTAGTCGTACAGACTGTTAGGGAAAGTGCTGCAGGCCGAGACAGCGCATGACGGGGAGGAGTGACCAGCACCATGCATGGCCGCCTTCGTTGTACATGGGTTTTTGTGGTATTACATTTTTCTAAACAGCTACATTCAATCGGACTGGCGGATAATATATTAATGGGTGAGAGACAACATGCATTGCTCCAGTGTGTGCCTGAGTAATTAGACTCGTGCTGTAGTATCGGCCCTAAAAATATGAATGTGGAACTTATTTCGCACGATACGTAGTCAACCGTGCTAATCAGATGTGTGGGGGAAGGACGACAAACTAAACAAAAAAAGCAGTTATAAAGAAATGAGTTTTCGATTTAGTGCTGTATAGTGGTGTAGTGTATACTAGAGATGTAGTGTAGTGTATAATAGTGCAGTGTATAGTAGTGTATATAATAGTATAGTGCTGTAGTTAATTGAATAGTAGTGTAGTATGAAGTGTAATGTATATGAACCTTATAAGAGTACCCCGGCTCTCGCATAATGTCCGTGATGCAGTCATTTTTAGTCTGTTGATGATCGGCGATGCGGCAATCCACTCATCTCGAAGAGCTGTACACGATGCACTATTCAAAGTTGAAATTCTCATGTACAACTGTTACATGATGGGTGCTTCATCGGTCAGGGAGCTAAGCCAGAACCACTGGGATATAGGTTTTAATCTCGGTAACAGCCACTTGTAATTTAACTGGGTTCTGCATTTGATGGTCTAAGCCCAGTCACTAATGACTATATATGTTTTGATTTCCCTTCTACGTGACTTTACCGAAAGAACCAAGAATATGACTATATATGTATTAAAAATTGCAGGTAAAATGTTCAATTTCATTTGGCAGAACAGCAGATGTCATAAAAAAACTCATGGCTGCACACACACCCATACACACAAAACATTAATTTGGTTTTCACTTGCTTTGGATAAATTCCAGCATTGAAAGCTTAAACATCGGTTTGACTTTCATGGGACAAACCCATCGTAGGTTACATGGGGGAGTTTGTGAGACATCCTGCATAAAAAAATAACAATTCTACTGTGAGACTTCCAAATGACTTCTTCGTCTCATCATATGGAGCTCGGACCTTGAAATAAATTGGATAGAACAAAGATCCCGTTATTTCCATTTCACACGCAAAGTTTATGGAAAACAGGCAGCGAGCTTCTTCTTTCAAAGGGAATTTAGCGAAACTCTTGCAACACGGTAGACCACAGTACACCCGAACAAAATCGCTTTCCTCAGGGGTGTAACGATTCACTCGACTCCCCCACCCTCCACTCCCCGAAAAAATAGTGTCCCAGAAATAAAATATTTAATTGCCTCGGCCGTTTTGAAATAGTTGGTACCCCGGAGGTGCGCCATAAGGATCATATGTTGATCTATGTTGAACTTCTTTGGCACCGTACGTAGTCATATTCTTTGGGTCTGTCGGTAAAGTCACTTGACTTTACCGACAGACCCCCGAATATGAATTCCTGCAGTCACGAAAGCTTTCAAGTCAAGATTCGTACGTAGTCAACTGTGGCTAATCAGAGGTGTTGGGAAAGGACAACAAACTAAACACAATAACACGCAGCAGTTCTAAAGCAATGAGTTTTCGATTTAGATTATGTAAAAGTGCACAGCTCTAGTGGATTCCTAGTGATGTGGCAATCTTATGGCGACCCCACGTTAAGAGGTGTTTAGATTATTTATAGTACAGTATTTGGCTGCTGCTTTAAATGGCACGTGATAAGTCACTTCTTTGAGCTATCATTCAATAAGCTAATCGCTTTACTTGGTAAAATATAAATAGTGGTTTGTTTACCTTTTCCATACTTTGCACTCCTCTAGTGATTTGGTTTGTGTTGTAAACTTTCTGACTCGCCACTACTGGACATCTGTGAAACAGAGCTTCGTAGCTGATAAATAAATATTTTGATTCTGAATTGAGCACACCCGGTACTGACTCTTGACTCAGGCACAGTCAATGCCCACACTATCTTACGCACACAGTGAGTTTCCGTGACACCGCTAATTACACCTGGCTTTATTTATAAACCTGGGGGCCATCCATTTAGTACGTACGCGTGGAGTGGGGAGGGGGGGTTAACCCAAATGCATACGCTTGCGTATGGGGGGTCTACTGACAATGTACGCATAGGAAATGGGGGGGGGGGGGTGAAGCCTCGATTATAATAATGCACCCGGTGGTGGACTATCTGTTTGCTTAAACACTTAAACACGTTAATATGATTAATCTTTATCGGTAAAAGTGCAGGGAGGGGGGGAGGGGTCAAGTTTTGACATATTTTGTCGTAGGTACTCAATGGCTGGCCCCGAATATAGTTTATAACGTGCATTTCAGATGGACGTAGTTTTGTAGCTGTAATGTAATCCAATTAATAGTTTTGTTTAACGTCATTAACGCAAATTAAATCTCACAATCGCTGAGGATTCACAGGCTGCAAAGTGCTGAGCCGGCGCAAAGACTTGGTCTGCACTCTATCGCATACAAAAATGGCAGATAATATAAGTCCACACTTGACCGTACTGCATTCTGCTGGCAAGCCATGGTATAGCTCCGTGATGCCCACGACAATGGAGTCTCGCAATATTGTCATTGTCCATTCGACCAGCGCTGGCTGCCTCCACAGTGCTTAATTACAGGCGTGTGCCTATCACCTGGCATTAGCTCTTGTAATTATGTGTTCTTACCGCTACAAATAGAGTTCTGTGTTGGGTCAGGTACCTGGAAATACCGGTGGGTACTTAGAAAACCCGTCTAAACTATGTCATGTGCAAGGCTTGCTATTCAGTTCCAGGGTGGGTAATGTTCATCGCATCGTGTTCGCTTCATGTATAACTTTCTCTCCTTACACCTCCTTCCGTTCCTCTCGACTGCAGGCTTTTAGACACGATAAGTCTAACTTCGATCAAAATCTTACTTGTAAAATTCCATTCTTAGATCATGCCGGGCCTTATTTACATTTTTTTACAACGTTTATATACATGCAAATTTCCATATGTATGAAATCAAGAGATTAAGCTGGGTCGCTTGCTAACATTTCAAACCTCAATGCTGATTGGCTGTCTTATAGACGATTAAGAAATCGTTGTACTCGACTGACTCGAATGTAGAGGCTTCCTATTTCTGCAAAGCCAGTGTTGATTAAAAATAACAATTGCAAATTATTTTTGATCTCTGTTAAGCTCTTAGAAAATAATGTTCAAGTGAATGGTTTACCTGTTAATCGATTTGTCACAATACTATTATTCAGGATGAATAATATATTAATGGTTTGAATGCTCACTTCCCTACTGCAGGACATAGATTTGATCAATTAAAGCAAACAATGCTGCTTCTTTAACACCACACATTTCAGTAAATGAAGGTGATACACATACGACGTTCGAATTTCCAAAATACATACTCTTAGGTTTTTTCGGTAAAGTCACGTAGGTAAAAAATATAATTAAAATTAATTAAAGTAATAATAGAAATAAAATAAAATAATAAATCACGACGTTTCGGAGGCAACAGAAGCTTCCGTCTTCATGTGGAACAGTCACAGCATGATTGCTGTATCAAGTAAAGAGAAATCCCAAGAGACCCGATCTTGTATAGATACTGGTTGAGGGGGGGGGGGAGCCAGGGTAGGCCCCTGGAGAGGAGTTTTTATGTTAAGGTTGGTACGGATGTGGCTACTACTGGGACTGAGCCTTTGTTATGTAGACTGGTTAAGCGTAGAGGAGCCAGGGAGGGCCGCGGGAGAGGAGTTGTTATATGGTTGGTGCGGCTACGGCTGCAGCTGCTGCTGGGACTGAGCATTTGTTAAGTAGATGGCAGAAGCAGAAAAGCAAGTCAGGACAAAGCAGCCCCTTGCTATGTAGCTGGGTGGGTAAAACTCAAAGCAGGTAACCAGCGTATCAAAAAAGAAGCTAAACATGATAAAACAAAACTAGCTGTCTATCAGTAAACTATACGGTAACCAAATAATAGTGCCTGTCAAATAAGATGGTCCAAATGTGTGTAGTTAAATCTTTTTTGCATGGTTAATAACATCTTCCAATGATTAGTCAGTTTGTACCCATCATCACGGTTGAAATTATGTCTGTGTTTGTATATCTGGATGGCTTCGTGTACAAACCTTTGATGGTAGCCAGGGGGTTTGCAGAGCACCTTGGTCTCGGAAAAGACAATCTCATGGGAGCAGCAGCCGTAGCCGCACCAACCATATAAAACTCTCCCGCGGCCCACCCTGGCTCCTCTATGCTTAACCAGTCTGTATAACAAAGGCTCAGTCCCAGCAGTAGCCACAGCCATACCAACCTTAACATGAAAACTCCTCTCCAGGGGCCTACCCTGGCTCCTCCCCCCACCCTTCAACCAGTATATATATGTAATAAAAGACTCCGTCAGGCACTGCTGGTCTCCGCTTGTCTTTTATTCAGGTTCTTCTCCGCACCCCACTGGTCTCCTCCACGAACCAGCGTTGTCTCGCGCGCGCTCCGCGCACGCTCCCTCTCGTGTGCCACGCACGCTCCTCCATTAGCTCCTCTACTCCCACACTCCGCACACCGCTGGCCGACGGCGTGCTGAGGTCCTTCGGCCACGTGGCCGATGGCGCAGATCTCTCTCTCGCCACCCAAATGAGGCTCAGACTCTTAACTTCCCCGACTGCCCTGATCTCTTCCGGGCTCCCACCTATATCCATTCCCCCCACGTGACAATGACTTCTCCCTCCCTGATCGTCAGATCCGGCCTTCCCATACTACCCCGCTGGCTCCGCCCCCATTCACCTTGCCTCCCATTGGAGCCGAGGTGAATGGTGGCCCCTCCCACACGCCCCGCAGACCAGGCGCCGCCCCCCAATACCCCGGGCCGTGTGATTGGACCAGAGCCCAGCAACAACACCATTTACACTCGCATTACATGACCCCCACCCCCCCCCCCCTGATGAAAAAGCCAGCCGTCCTGGCTGCAACAGGACAAAATAATGCGAGCGACAGCATCACAATCAGAAATCACCAGACACAACGGAGAGTATAACAACAACACAATTAACGAAAGGGAAGGGATTTGGAACGAGTGCGGGTCACCGGCCCATCCTTCACGAGAGGCGGCGCCCTCAAAGGTCGCAGTCCCGACAGGGTTTTAGGAGCGGCGGAACTGGAACCATCCGCCGCTGGTGGAGGCCTGTCCGTCCCAGCACCCCGTTCCCCAGACAGGTCTGTAGTCAGGGCCCCCTGCAACTGCAACCACGGCGGGGTTGGAGGGGCAGCGGGGCCAAGTGTCCCCGTCGCCGTGGTAGGCCCACCCGGTGCAGGAATCCCTGTGTCCGGCAGGATCACAGCCGGCCTGTCTACAGGAGGCACGACAGGCGCGCTTGCAGGTTGAACAGGCAAAGTCAGTGGCACATTGGACGCGACAGACACCGGCAAGGCAACGTTAGGAGATTACGCATCCACTCGCGGGGTCACGTAGGGTTTCAATCGGGACGTGTGAACGTACCAACACCGCGATCCGACCAAACGCACGCGGACTGCGTGCTAGGGACCTCAATAAGCACAACCAGCCCCTGCCAGGGTTTGTGCAAATTAGGGGAGGTCCCCACCGGTACCTGTGGGCAGTGGAGCCAGGCCATGTCCCCCACTCGCCAGGGGGACCCACAATGAGAGCGCCGGGCACAACGTTCGTTCCGGGCCTGGGTTCTGGCCATAGCCAATCGGCCCGCCTCCCGCGCTTCCGCCACGCGCCGAGCGGCGTCACGAATATACTCGGGGAGGTGCTTAACAGGACCCCTCGCCCGCGTGCCAAGTTGCACTTTCACTGGCGGCACATTCTCGCGGCCGTACATCAAAAAGAAGGGTGAGTACCCCGTTGACGCATGTGGCGCCATCCGGTAAGCGGAGAGCACCCCAGGGATATGCAAATCCCAATCGGCCTACTTCTCGCTAACTGTATGACAGAGCATGGCCGACAGGGTCAGTTTGTGGATGGTAGGGAGACGTCCGAACCTTCTTAGTCCCCAGTGCGTCGCACACATCCCGCAATAGGTTGGAAGAAAAAATTCGTCCTTGGTCTATAAGCAACCTTTCCGGCGTCCCCTTGTCCATCACATATTCGAACAGAAATGCCTCCGTGATAGACGCCGCCGACTGGTCGGGCAAGGGCCAGGCCATCGGCCAGTGGGAAAGATAATCAACCCTGACCAACAAAAACTTGTTCCCCCGAGCGGACGTGGGAAAGGGCCCCAGAATATCCAACGCCACCAACTCGTTAACCCGCGATACTTATATCGACTGCACTGGGGGAACATACGGTTGCTTAGGCGGCTTCCGCCGGGCACAGTCGGAGCACGCCCGAATATGCCCGAAAACGTCAGTCGTCATGCCATGCCCAAAATAATCCCGCTGTAACGTCAACAAGATTTTCTGCACCCCGAGATGTTATGACTTCTCAGCGTGCAGAATCCGAATCAACTCATATCGCAACAACGACGGCACAACCAGACGCCAGCGATCGTGCAAGCCTTCCCTCCACATCAACAAGCCGTCATGGAGAGCTGCTCCCGGCGTCCCATCGGATGACGGATATCCCCTCTCCTTCGCAGCCCGACTCCGTAATGCCCCCAGCGAATCATCGAGCAATTGCTCTCGAATCCACACGGAACGCGGCAAATTCAAAATCCCGTTGGCCGGTTCCGGACACGTGGAAGCCCCGGGCATCTCCACAGCGAGCATGACAGGACGCGGGGACTGAGGAACCCGCATGCACCTATTCGTGCCAGAGGCACAGGTGCAGGGGGATCCCTGCGGCAATCGGGAGAGTGTGTCCGCGTTTGCGTGACGCGACCCCTTACGATATTGAATCTCAAACAAAAATTCCAACCATCGCGCCAATTGGCCAGATGGTTGGTCAACTTTCAGGGAATATTGCAGAGCCGCGTGGTCCATGCGCACAATAAATTTGCGGCCATACAAATACGGGCGGTATTGACGGACAAAATGCACTATAGCTAACAGTTCCCGGCGGGTAACGCAGTAGCTGGTCTCCGCCGGAGATAAAACGCGGCTCCCATAAGCCACCACGCGCTCAACGCCACCCTTAAACTGCGATAGGACGGCCCCAATCCCTGTGTTACTAGCGTTGGTATCCAGAATAAAAGGCAGAGTGAAATCAGGGTAGTCCAGCGTCGGCGGTGACGCCAAGCGATCGCGTAGGCCATGAAACGCCACCTCCTCCGCCGGCCCCCAGCTGAACCTCCGCTTCTTTGCCGTAAGGAGGTTCAACGGCCTAGTGGTCGTAGTAAAATTTGGAATGAACCTGCGATAATAGGAAGCGAACCCGACAAAATGACGCACGTCACTCACCGTGGCCGGAATCGGCCAGTCCCGGACGCACGCCGTTTTTTCCGGGTCCGTGGCCACACCGTCAGAGCTGACAATGTGGCCCAAATTGCGCACGGATCGTTGCAAAAGGTGACACTTCTTGGGCTTAAATTTCAAATTGGCGGAACGCACCCTAGCAAAAACAGCATCCAATCTCTGAAGATGCTCCTCAAACGTACGGCTGAACACAATAACATCATCCAAATATATCAAGCACGTGTCCCACTGCAGACCGGTCAACACAAGTTCTATCAACCTCTGGAACGTAGCAGGGGCGGCGTTCAACCCCATGGGAAGACAATTAAACTGAAACAGGCCCTGCGGCATACGGAAAGCCATCTTTTCCCTCGAGGACTCGTCCAGGGGGAGCTGCCAGAACCCCGAAAAGAGGTCAAGAGTGGAAAAAAATTTCGCCCCAGACAGGGCATCGAGGGAATCATCTATACGCGGCAGGGGGTAAGCGTCCGCAACCGACACCTTGTTTAACCTCCGAAAATCAACACAAAACCGCAAATTACCATCCTTTTCTTTACCAGGACCACCGAAGCGCCCCACGGGCTGTTGGACGGAGAGATAATGTCAGAGGCTAGCATATCATCCACTGCGCCGCATACATGATCCCTCTCCGCCGGGCTCAACCGATGTGGATTCATCCGAATGGGAGCAGCATCCCCGGTATCAATATGGTGGGAGAGCAGCGAGGTGCGTCCCAGATCCAAATCGTCTTTACTAAAGACATCAGAATATTTCTCCAACAGCATGCGAAGCGCGGACGGCTGGACCGTAGTCAAGGACGCATTTTCTTGGCACAACCCGGCGATCCATCGATCTTTCTGTGCCTTCGAGGCAGAAACCCCCCCTACGAGGCCCCGGTGGGCCGGATCGTCATGGGCCGTGAAGGCGGTCGTAGCATGGGCCTCGCAGATTCCCCAATGGCGGACGGCTCGGCCCACCCGACGGCTCCCCGCTTAAAGGCCCGCCGCGTGGCTGTCCCGGCATCGTCGCTGGCACGACCATGGTTACTAAATCCAGCAGGACGGCCCGCAGTAAATCAAGCTGGTCTGCCACGTGTCGCCAGCTGTCCTCGGCGCCCGTCGATGCAGACGGCCCGGCCGCCGCAACGACATCTTGTACTCCTGTCGTGTCGCTCGGCACCACATCGCCCACGCCCTCCATGGTCGGGAATGCTACCGCTGGAGGAAGGTCCTCTTCATCTTCTGAAGATGGTGCAGGTATATTATTTTTTTTGAGATGTTTTGACATCTCATTCCACTTCTGACACCAGTGTAATAAAAGACTCCGTCAGGCACTGCTGGTCTCCGCTTGTCTTTTATTCAGGTTCTTCTCTGTACCCCTCTGGTCTCCTCCACGGGCCAGTGTCGTCTCGCGCGTGCCCCGCGCATGCTCCCTCTCGCATGCCATGCACGCTCCTCCATTAGCTCCTCTACTCCCGCACTCCGCACACCGATGGCCGACGGCATGCTGAGGTCCTTCAGCCACGTGGCCAATGGCGCGGATCTCTCTCTCGCCACCCAAACTAGGCTCAGACTCTTAACTTCCCCGACTGCCCCGATCTCTTCCGGGCTCCCAATTATATCCATTCCCCCCACGTGACCCTGACTCCCCCCTCCCGGATCGTCAGATCTGGCCTTCCCATACTACCCCGCTGGCTCCGCCCCCATTCACCTCGCCTCCCATTGGAGCCGAGGTGAACGGTGGCCCCTCCCACACGCCCCGCAGACCAGACTCCGTCCCCCAATACCCCGGGCCGTGTGATTGGACCAGAGCCCAGCAACAACCCCATTTATGCTCGCATTACATATACAAGGTCGGATCTCTTGGGATTTCTTATTACTTGATACAGTTATCGTGCTGTGACTGTTCCACCTGAAGACGGAAGCTTGTGTTGCCTCCGAAACGTCGTGATTTATTATTTTATTTGATTTCTATTATAACTTTTATTAATTTTAATTTTATTTTTTACCTACGTGACTTTACCGAAAAAAACCTAAGAGTATGAATCCTTGCAGTCACGAAAGCTTCAAATCTAGAATTCCAAAATACATCTTTAAATCCATTACAGAGCTGGATATTTTGTGGTACATATATTATTATGGACCTCAATATCGCCAGGGATAGATGGTACCCTTGCATTTTCGCTAATTGCTGCTGCGAATATTATTTGTAAAACTCTTGTGCCCTTATTCAATGTCCCTTCATGAAATCGAAATTTCCTTTGCATAGAAAACCGCATTTGTACGCCCGTGACATAAAGTGGTTAAGTCTGATATCGATTTCGATTTAAAGCTTTCGTGACTGCAGGGATTCATCTTCTTGGTTCTTTCGGTAAAGTCACGTAGAAGGAGAATAAAATAATAAAAAATAAAACATAATAAAATAATTCTCACGACGTTTCGGCCACAATGCAAGCAGCCGTCTTCAGGTGGAGAACAGGTCTGTCGACCTGTTCTCCACCTTTCCTCTAATTAGCTTTGTTCCTCTCTTGCCCTTATTTTTCCACCAGTTTATTTATTTATTTATTATCTTTGTCCTTGCCATGCATGTTGCCTTGAGAAATTGTGAAAGATACCTAATGCGAGCAATGTATCGTATTAACATTGTTGTAAAAAACACGGTTGTAATTTTGTTCATATATTTCCTCTAAATCTACAGGTTTCTCACTGGGACGTGCTATAGAAGCAAAAACCAAAGGCATCTGGGTATGGCCAAGACCCCACCCTGATAATGACAAGTACCTCTTGCTGCTGGACACAGAGGGACTGGGTGATGTACAGAAGGTAAAAACTTTGATTCTCACGCATTACGGCAGCCAGTGTGGAGGATGCAAAACAGCATCACCTGCTAAGTACAGTGCGAAATAAGTTCAACATACATATATCACCAGTCCGAACATTGCAATGTTTTCAGTAGGAGGGCAAACTATTTAACAAGGAAAAAACATCATTGATGTGCATGGACTCTGTAACTCTTTCCAATGTAAATTTGTCATCGTAAGCATCGAATTAGCAAAACAACTGTTCGTTTTAAGACCTGACGTAATTTTTGCAGACAACTTACATTTGTCATCATTGTAAAAGGGGCAGAGCCATTCTCTGGGTTTTGACAGTGAGAGCAGAGCTATGGTGTGAGTTGGGGAAAGTTGTGTTATGTGGTTGTTCCTGTTTTTCATTATTATGAAAGCATATTATTGTTACGAGACCATTTTGGGTTGCGATCATCTTTCACTACACACGTTAGTAAGGTGCCGCAAAAGGAAGTAGACTACACTTGATACATGTGCAGTGTCGACAGGGCGGGAAACAAGATTCTTGAAGAGGCACCTTCTTTATTAACACTCTTAGGTTCACAGGTTCGCCCATAATTCGTTCCTTCCAAGTTGTATAGCCCAGCCTAGACACAACCCTGACCGCACCGATCGAGACAGCCTACAGATATCCCGCCGCACAATTATCGAGTGAATGCGGCAGCAACGAAGGTGGTGAAGACAACAGCGATTATGAGAAAAGTCCACTCCCAGAACCGGCAGTCCGGAGCTCTTGCTCTTCGCTGCTTTTATCCTACTCAGCGCGGCTTTGCTCTGCCCTGGCCATGCATCCATTCTCGAACCCACTAGCGGGTTCCAGGGGCTTCCAGATGAGGTCTTCCGTGACAAGTTCCTCCACCCTGCCGGCACACCCGTGTATATGCTCGACGGCGTGTGCGCTAACTGTCCACCGCAATTGCCTTTGCTGGACAGCAAACAGCGCTATGTCACTACACATGGTGTGATTGGAAAATAAACGTACATTACGGCATTTGTAGTAGAGCTTTGCATGCCTTGGTCGGTAATGAAAATACGTTTGGTGTTGGGTTTTGCCACCATTTATTTTTAATGAAATTTGTGATTAGGAGCTTGTTCAAAATATATTTGTGTTGGCCCAAATCAGTCACGATTTCCCTGATACGATGGAGCCCGAATTCACAAAGGCTCAGGTGCTCAAAAACGACTCGCGTGATTTAAAGTGGCAGATTTCATGAATCTTCATGGTCACTTAAACTGAGACTATACTCGTTTCTTGAGTTCTCACCTAAACACATACATGTATTTACTTATATTGGCTTTCATGCAGTTGTCTTAATGTAAAGTTATTTGTATAGTTATGAAGCAAGGATAGACATAGTATATATAAACATAGGCAGAGTCATGTCAATGTCATACTTTTTTTTCATAAGGTGATAGAAATTATCACGGGAGATGAACATTTAGAGATTTTTTAATTGCAAAATGAGCAATAACATCTTCAAATGTTGTTCATCGCACGATCTCATTCTCAATAGATGGTAGTGCAAGGGAAGACAAACGTTGTTGTCCTATGGTTGATTGGAGACAGGTTTTTTTTAAAGCAGTTTAAGCTTCGAAAAAGAACACTCCCCTTCACAATTCGTTCCCAAGATAACAAGATACATCCTTAAAGCAATGTAAACATCCGGAAACCTGATAATCAGCTTGTCAAATATTTGGGCTTTTATCAAATCTGCCACTGTTTTTTGTATCTCTGCATACAAATGCAGGAACAACAGGAATCAATCAGTGAATTATTTTTCAAGATCTGCTGGCAATGCAGCAACCGATGCATTGTCCCACAATCGCCTGTTCTTCACTTGATCTACCCTCTATGTGCGAGTAAGATTCTGCTTCAACAACAATTTTACAAGGTTCACTATTTTTCGATTTAAAGCTTTCGTGACTGCAGGGATTCATCTTCTTGGTTCTTTCGGTAAAGTCACGTAGAAGGGAAGTAATAAAATAATAAAAATAAAACATAATAAAATAATTTTCACGACGTTTCGGCCACAACGCAAGCAGCCGTCCTCAGGTGAAGAATGAAACACCACCAAGCTTGGGGCATATATTTAAGCTGGGTTAGAGGGGGGGAGGTGGGAAGAAGAGCGCCTAGACAAAATAATTTGCATATCAAGAGGAATTTAGCATATGGAAAATGCGTAGGAGGTGGGCGGGGGGTTTCAAATTAATATTATGCCCGTGCATTATGCAGGATTAGCAGCATCAAAGGGAGGGGGAAGGGGGGAAGCATTAACAAAGGAAAGGAATGTTAATAGTATGTAGCTGCAGTTACTAAACAACCACGTAAAAAACTAAAGTATAAACTACATAAACAACTAAAGTATAAACTACATAGCATCATCAGTATACTTACCACTCTGTCTACAGGAAAGCCACCCATACGGATGCTTACCTAAAACCGGATTCCCACCACCATCAATCCCAGAAGAATTCCCTCATCAAGACTCTATACCATAGAGCCCAATGCATTTCCGACCAGGAACACATTGCCAGTGAACTCAAACACGTACGCCAAACTCTTAAAGCTAATGGTTACTCCGACTACACAATCCGCAAGGCCATCACTCCAACCATCAAGAAGGATCCTGTTGAGGAGCATTTCAAGACCATCACCTTACCCTACATTGCTGGGGTCACAAAAAAAAATCTCAAAAATCCTGATTAAACACAAGATCCAGGTCCGATTCAACACAGTACAAAAAATCCGTGATCTGGTCCCGTCTGTAAAAGATGTGGTTCCAGACATACAGTACCCTGGCGTCTACAAACTAAGTTGCCTCTGTGGTAGCAGTTACATTGGAGAAACCAAAGGACATGTATCGGACCGCATCCGTGAACATAAAGCAGACCTGAAACACGGTAGGACAAACACCTCAGCCGTGGCAGATCACTGTTACAATTCAGTGGGCTCACATGACATTGACTTCTCCAAGACAGAGGTTCTCTGCAAGCCATCTGGCTATCATGAGAGATTCGTTCATGAGGCGATCCACATATACAAACACAGAGACAATTTCAACCGAGAAGATGGATTCTGGCTCAGCAATCATTGGAAGGACGTAATAAACCATTTCGGATCTTAACTGATTGTGTTCACGTTTATGGTGACTTTCAGACCGCGTTCCAATCACTGGCATTGTATTCTCCGCAGGGAATGGATTCTTTGCTCCGCTGCATTGACATATTTTGTTTCTTCCTCTTAGTATCTTTCACACGATGGTCAACGGTACAATGTATAATAACAATTAGTATAAAATGTATTTGCTTAATACAATGTACAAAGTAATACATAGTATCGTAATTGTATAGTGAATATACAGCAGTGTGATATACATTAGGGTGGGTAGAATAATACATAGTGTAATATTACAATGGTTTATAGCAATACAGTATATAATTTAACGTTGGGTTTGTCTATGGCAGTATATGGTACGGTGTAGACTCGTGTGATGTAAGAGAATAAAGTTTAGATGGAAGCATATTATATAATTATTACGACGTTGAATAGTAATGTATTACTTACTGTTCGTAACTCAGCTTATTGTAGAGTATAGTAAGTATACTGATGATGCTATGTAGTTTATACTTTAGTTGTTTATGTAGTTTATACTTTCGTATTTTACGTGGTTGTTTAGTAACTGCAGCTACATACTATTAACATTCCTTTCCTTTGTTAATGCTACCCCCCTTCCCCCTCCCTTTGATGCTGCTAATCCTGCATAATGCACGGGCATATTATTAATTTGAAACCCCCCCGCCCACTTCCTACGCATTTTCCATATGCTAAATTCCTCTTGATATGCAAATTATTTTGTCAAGGCGCTCTTCTTCCCACCTCCCCCCTCCAACCCAGCTTAAATATACGCCCCAAGCTTGGTGGTGTTTAATTCTTCACCTGAGAACGGCTGCTTGCGTTGTGGCCGAAACGTCGTGAGAATTATTTTATTATGTTTTCTTTTTATTATTTTATTACTTCCCTTCTACGTGACTTTACCGAAAGAACCAAGAAGAAGGTTCACTATTATTATGATCCAGCTGTATTATTCATGTTGATGATTGCATTGGAGGTTTTGCACCATCACTCTTCACAACCTTGTTCAATCTTCTTGGTTCTTTCGGTAAAGTCACGTAGAAGGGAAGTAATAAAATAATAAAAATAAAAATAATAAAATAATTCTCGCGACGTTTCGGCCACAACGCAAGCAGCCGTCCTCAGGTGAAACCAGGTCTGTCGAGGCGACAGCGTCTGAATGAAACAGCACACGTGCTTGGAGCATATATATAAGCTGGGTTGGAAGGTGGGGGGGAAAGGGCACAAAGCACGTGTGCTGTTTCATTCAGACGCTGTCGCCTCGACAGACCTTGTTTCACCTGAGGACGGCTGCTTGCGTTATGGCCGAAACGTCGTGAGAATTATTTTATTATGTTTTATTTTTATTATTTTATTACTTCCCTTCTACGTGACTTTACCGAAAGAACCAAGAAGATGAATCCCTGCAGTCACGAAAGCTTTAAATCGAAACCTTGTTCAATGCAACATGTTTTTTTCTCTAATTTCTACAATACAAAAAATGATACTAAATTCTAAAAAAATTGCAAAATTTCAGTACTAAATTTAATACGAGTTAATTATTTGAAATAATAAATACATAAAGCAAGAAACCAATAACAATCTCTGAACAGCTAGACCAAACAAAATATTAGGCAGATTACTAAGATAGAAAATGCAATGATACTAGAATTCTAGTAAGCATAAACTGAAGGGCGAATCCGTAACAAGCTTTTTTTAAATTTAGCCTAAAAAAGCAGCCAAAAAGTCCTAGTCCCTGCCACTTCTGAAATATCCATATATATAAAAGGCAAAGTTGTGATTATGTGTGTCTGTTCAAAATGTTTAGCGTACTTCCTGACATTCAACAAACTTTAAATTCGCCATGTGGATACTTTCCAGACTGTACACCATGCAAGAATTTTAAAAATACAATTTTTTTTTTTTGGGGGGGGGGAGCTTAGTAAAGCATATAATTTTGCACAGCAAGTGAGCTGTGACGTCAAATCTGTCATGTGATCCGCGCATGTGGAAGCGTAACGCATCGTAGTGTAGTGGTTAGCGCGCTGCGCTACAAACCCGGCGACCCGAGTTCGATTCCCACTCATTGCCACCACCGGTGACGATTAGGTCGACTCAGCCTCAAACGAGTAACTGCTGCGGTGTGTGAACATCGCCACTGGGGAGACAAAGGCGGCCGGGCGTGGCGCTGGCCACCCACCCCCTCGTGTGCCGTGCCGGCCTTCATAGGTGCTCGCTAACAGCACTTGCCCCCTACAGTCTCACAGGCTACACGGGGCATCTTTATCCTGTGTGTGTGTGGGGAGGCGGACAGCGACTGCGTAGTAATTCGCGCGCTGCGCTACGAACCCGGCGACGCGAGTTAGATTCCCGCTCACGGCCACCACCACCACTGTAACTGCTATGGTGTGTGAACATCGCCACTGGGGAGACAAAGGCGGCCGAGCGTGGTGGATCCAAGTCCCGGGCGAAGCCGGGTAGTACAGCTAGTGATAATATATAAGGAAACGGGGGGAATATAGCAACTTTTTTTTATGAAGTAAAATTTGTATTTTAGATCATTTATTGGCTGCTCTTTACAATTTATTTCCAATGGTAACAAACAGTTGATCTTAAACAACTACGCAGGTTTGGTCTTCTGCGTGCGTGTCTGGACGTTTATTTATTTATTTACGTCCCCGCCCAGACAGCTCGCTCTGATTCGATAAAAATAAAACAGCCGGAAGAGAGCGAAAGCTCACTTTGATTCGATAAAAAAAACAGCTGGAAGAGAGCGAAAGCATAGGTCTGGCAAGGTCTGCGCCGCAGTGGTGCAGTGCACTGTGGGCGCAGACCCTGCGCTGTGTGAGTGTGGTGTGTATGCAAGTGTGCGAATGGTAGTTACGCTAATATTACGTATATTTATGTAAAAAATGGGTGCTGCGTGCTGCGATTAGTGGAGTCCCCAAACAACTTTACCTTACGAGTAGGCAGGGGTCGCTATACACTGAGTCTTAGCGGACTGAGCTGGCAGCTTCACCTGCCGGGACCATGGCCAGTTGCGTAGCGCCCCCTACAGTTTCGCCCATGGGTCAATACCCCCATGGGGCAACCCAGCTGACTGTTTGATGGGTACAATGGGTACTATCCGGCTTATTACCATTATTATGTATTGACGTTGATCACGTCTCCATGGACGGCTTGCTGTCTACTTCGGTTGTGTAATTGAGATGTTGTGCATGCTGCTGCTGTTAAGGGCATGTGTTGCATAATATGCAGCATGTGTCCGCGTATCATGTTTGCCACGGATGCAGTTGTCGTTACTGTACATTTATCATGTTTTGGAGTGCCAATCCCATGCACATTGAAATGTAATAAATTGTCAAAAAAGGTTGCAGTCCGGCCCCCGCCGCTGTCACTCTCTGGCCGTTGCACAAGCCATATCGGAATTTGCGACATGCTAAAACAATAAGTACAGTGTGACACCACCCGGGTAACTCCCGGGATCAAAATGGGCATTGGAAAGTTATCTCTTTATTGAGATGATTATGGTACTACCACAGGGTATTGTGAACGGTTCAGTGCCGGTAAGAAGCGCCGGGTGGGGGATGCCCTCCACTGGGGTACAAATTCTGTCATTATTAGTATACGATCATGCAATGTTTCTATCTGCAAGCTGTAATAGCTGAAACGATCCCCGTTATTGTTCGATTGAGAAATGGAGTGACCCACACCTCTGATACCATATGTGAGGAACCCAAAAATATGATGCATGCGTAAAACACCCACAATGGGAATACGTAAACGTAAACGTAAAAACACCTACAAAATACATTTTAATATAAGAAAAAAATAGGTGGCCCCATAGCGCATCTGTCTGCGTGTGTACATACAGACGGAGGATGCAGGGGCCAAACTGTGTGCGATCGGAACGGTGCAATTGCTGACCAATGTCACTGTGGATGGCGCACACGCTGACGCACACCGGAGCTGTGTCTTTGCGATGCAAGGACATGGTGGATGGTGGAGCGCATATGGATGGTGCGTTACGAATAATATGAAACAAAACAAACCGCGGGAAGCAGCCATGCGAGCAGGCTACCTTGAGAGCGATCGCGAATAGGTTGTGTGTCTGGAAGAAGCCTCGCTCTTTCAGATGCCGTACCAGCTTCGTCAACTCTTCGCTACCATTCTGCTGTATTTCATGCCAGCAGATACGAAGGCTCTCTGGGATAAATTCTGCGACGAATTGGCTCGCGATTACGAGTACCAGTACCGCCAGCTGACCAACAAAGAAGAAATGGTACATCTTCTTGATTATTTCGGTAAAGTCACGTAGAAGGGAAGTAATAAAATAATACAAATAAAACATAATAACTTAATTCTCACGACGTTTTGGCCACAACGCAAGCAGCCGTCCTCAGGTGAAAACCAGGTCTGTCGAGGCGACAGCGTCTGAATGAAACAGCACAGGTGCTTGGACCATATATATAAGCTGGGTTAGTAGGGGGGGGAAAGGGCGCCTTGACAAAAAATATTGCATATCAAGAGGAATTTTGCATATTTATGGGAAATGCAGGTATGTGATTAGTACTACTTATGCCCTTGCATTATGCATGATTAACAGCATCAAAGGGAGGGCATATGGGAAATGCAGGTATGTCATTAGTACTACTTATGCCCGTGCATTATGCAGGATTAGCAGCATCAATGGGAGGGGATATGGGAAATGCAGGTATGTGATTAGTACTACTTATACCCGTGCATTATGCTGGATTAGCAGCATCAAAGAAAATAAAATAAATGGTAAAGTTCAAGACCCTTCACAGCCTCCACGAGTTCCTCACGGCAGGAGGGATGGCTCTGTCGGACTTTGACGACCTCCCGCAGCTTTCCGAGTACCCACACTTGGTCTTGGACTCGCTGCTTGAGAACAACCATATCCGCTGCAAACAGTTCCCCATTGTCCCAGCCTTCGCGATGACCATCAACAAGGCGCAAGGGCAAACTGTTCACAACCTGGGATTATATCTACCAACGCCATGCTTCTCGCACGGCCAACTGTACGTGGCACTATCGCAAGTCACGGCAAGATCCAACATCAAGGCGCTTATTGAGGGACCTGACGACGAGGAGGAAGACGGAGTGTACACGAAGAATATCGTGTATCGCCAGATATTTCAATAAGTTGCATTCTATATTTGAATAAGTTGCAATCTTTAATATTGTCGATTGAGCGTCTCATAAAAATGCATATAACCTCCAAAAAAAACCATAAAACAATCACCAAAACATGTCTATTGTGTCCAGCCACTTTCAACTCCCCACCGATTGCTAGTTTGTTATAAGTGAGGCATATTACAACTAACATAACAGTCGAATACATCTTTAAGGTTAAACAAAAGGAAAGCAATATGGCGCTCGCCATGCGGTCGTCTTGTCAGAACGTTATTGATGAAAATGAACGGCGATATTTTATCTCGAGAGACCTGGAAGGTGGGCGGGGCGAAGGGGGGAGCCAGCCCCAGCTCAGGGGCATATAACGAGGGCCCCGTGCAGAGCTCGAGGTTCTTCGTGTGCTGGTGTTACAAAGATCTACGTCGGAAAGAAGAAGCATCTAGCCACGCAGTCCGGGACCCAGCTTGTGGTCTGGACCGGGATAGCGAACCGTGTCTAGTTCTGCCATAGCATGGTTAGATGGGCATTCGAGACCCGAGTGTAGATTGTGTCATGTTACGTACCGTTGTGTAAATAAATAGTGTTGCTCCTAAGCTAACGTCTGCGACTCAGTTGGACTCGCTTGTAATATTTTTATGCTTTTTTGTTTTTTTTTTCAATAATTTCGAATTAAATCTGCCTATCTGCAGCACACTCCTATCGAATTAGGGCACAAACTAAATAGTGAACGTGTCGGTGACGACATTTCTCCAGCGGCTGGATGAAATATGTGTGAAACAAGAGAGTGGCCGTGGCGGTAGTACATGGCCAGCAGCCATACCAAATTAGGAAATGTATCACTGAAGGCCTAGGAAACAGAAGGGCCTAGAGCCTACAATGATCTTAATCCGGCCCTGGTAACCCCAACTAGCAGTCGCCGCCCACTTCGCGGGCAGTGTGTATATACTTGGTTGGTGGGGAGTTGAAAGGGGCTGGACACAATATACATGTTTTGGTGATTGTTTTATGTTTCTTTTTGTGAGGTTATATGTATTTTTATGAGACGCTCAATCGAGGGTGTTCAGACTCCCTCAGGTCATCTCCAAATGCCCGCGCACTGATTTCCGTTATATCAGCGCCTTTGTAGACGTACTTGTACAGGTACTTGATCGCCGTGATGCTCGAGCACACCTCAACGTTGATGTGGCAATCGTATTTGTGAGAGAAGAATGGATTGTACGGAACAACCCATTGATTGAATGTCGCATTGTCATATTTATTGGCATTGAACTTGAGCACGCCGTCCGTTCGCAGGCGTCTTCTGTAGACAGGAAAGCCATTCTGGTTGGTTTGTGTCACCTCGGACAGTGCCTTCGGGAAACCCTTGGTGCACTCGCCGTCCTTTATACACGGAGAGCTGGGGTTTAGGGCTCCAATCGGGCCGTGCATCATGCTGGTCAAAACTGTGTTGTACAGATGACAGTTCATCACGGCATCTGGAAGTTCCGCGGACACAGACTTGTCAAAGTCCTGGCGAGTCCTGGGTTTGTCTTCATGGGCGAGAATAATGAGTATGTGAGCTTGCGGCAGTCCACGCTTCTGAAACTCGACCACATAGATTCGCGCGATTTGCTGCCCAAAGACCCCATCATCGAGATCCTTCAACACTGCTTTGAGCTTCTGTTGCCACACACGTGCGACAATATCTGGCTTATCTTGAGCAGTTTGGTGTGGTCCGTTTCTGTCTATCGTCTTTGTGATTTCATCCCATTGAGGGTTGCACGTCACAGTCATGAACAAATCCGGCTTGCCAAACTCGCGCACCATCGCCATGGAGTCCTGATACTGCGAGTACATGTATCTCTCACCACCCGTGAAAGACGCTGGAAGTACGACGCGCTGTCCGACTTGATCAAGGAAGTGACGGCGGCGGCTTGGCTCTCGATGCACTAACATGCCTGTGTGACGATCGTATTCCGACACTAAGCCTTGGTTTTCGCCTAATGCAACCACGCCCTCATGCAGGTACGCATCCAGAACTCCCTTGGTAAGATCGGCTTGAAGTGTCTTCTGGTTTGCAGCGACCCAGCGCAGAGTCTCCTGTTCGCACTTGGCACATTGGTCAACCAGCCACTGCTGGAACAGTCGGCCGCCTTGGTGGTGAACCGACTGGTCGTTTTCCCTCTGGTAGAGTCGGTACACAACATGTTCGCGAAGCGCCATTCGCGTCTTGTTCCGATACGTAGCGCCGTTCGTGTACTCATCCGTGTACGTCCAACCCAGTTCCCCGAGGGGGAGCAAGAGACGACATAGGAAGTGAATCGTAGATCGAATGGGTTTCGAACAGTCGCAAAAGCCCACCTGACCGTGGGAAGAGAAGCAAGTCTCGGTTGTTCGCCGCGTTGCCGTCATCAACCAACACAGCAGCAACATCCGTGGCTGTAGGGGGATTGTGCGTGCGAGGTCCCGCATAGTTGTTTGCACGCAGACGAAACACGACGTTGATGGGGTTGTCGCCGGCTTCGATCATGCTTCTCATCCGCTGACCCATCGTAAGGAACTCGCGCGCAAATGGGTTGCACGTCTCCATCATGTGCTCCAAGTCCAACAGCGCGACTCTGTTCAGGCCACTCGTGCTTCCATATCTGGATCGTACACCTAAATATACACAAACTTGGGCTTCGTTGTCTGACCGGCCTGATCCGTATATGGTAACAAAGATCCCAAGAAATGACCCATCGCTCCTTGGATACGGTATGTATACACGCCTCTCTGCCCTTGGACACTTTGATCTTCCGCTACTGGGTCGAAGCGGCGATTGCTGAAAGATGCACCAAGCGACGTAAATGCAAACACTTGATTGTACATGCGTATCTGCTTCCGAAACTCTTTATCTTGGTACCACTTGCGTAGAATGGCCGGTGCAGGCTGGAGTGGCGGAAGAGCGACCTTGCCGTCAATGCAGCATGTGATCGAAGACTCGCCCGGCCACTTCCATGCTCGACACTTCGAGCAAACCGAAATGGCTCTGGTAGTTTGTGTCTTCCTGCGATGATATTCTTCCCCGAAACTCTGGAGACTTCAAACTCGTCTTGTTTGGCGAGGGCGGCCTTGTAGCACTTGGTTCGCCGTTGAACGCGTCGCTGCTCCAGCGTCTCCTCGACTTCGTTTTCTGTCCTCTCCATTTGCCGTTGGGACTGGCGCTGTCGCATCTCCTCTTGTTGTTCTTCCGTCATCCTGGCGAGACGTTCAGCTTCCAGCTCAGCATGGCGTCGACGCGCTTCCTCCTGCTGTTCTTCCGTCAACCTCCCGCGGCGCTCAGCTTCCAACACGCTGTGGCGATGTCGTTCCTCCTCTTGCTCCTCCTTAGTCAACCTCCCGCGGCGCTCTGCTTCCAGCACACTGTGGCGACGTCGTTCTTCGTCTTGCTGCTGTTCCGTCAACCTTCGGCGCCGCTCAGCTTCCGAGTCACTGCGACGATATCGTTCATCCAGTAGTCGCTCGGCAGTCATTCTCGAACGACGCTGGGCCTGCAGCGCAGCGTGATGCGCTCGCTCAGCATCTTGTTGAAACGGAGATTGCTCAGCACGTCGCTTTAGGTGACGCAACTCTTGAAGGCCCAGTGTGAGTTGTGGATCCTCCCGCGCTGCGGCTCGAGCAATGACAAAGTCAGGGTCGTCTTCTTCTTGCTTACCTTCCTCAAGATCCACGTGGAAGTCGCCGGGAGAAACGACATGATCGTGTACGTCCATGAGGACATCCTGCATATCACTTGGTTGATCCATTGCGTCGTTGGCAGCGTTTGTTGCTATGCGCCCTTCATCGATAACATTCCCCAAGTAAAGCTCTCACTTTGGCTTATTCAACCGAAATCGCTTCATTCGGCGGCGGTTGCGGCGACGATATTTGACCTCCTTGGGCTCGGTCGCGGCAGGAGTTGCATGTACGATTTCGTTTTCGTGCAAAGCGTCCTCGAGCTCCTCTCGTGTGTCTCTGTTTCGCTTGTTATAGGGATTTGGATGAAGCATTATCCTAGGTGAGGGTGAGTATGAAATAGTTGAGCAGCTTACGCACCCTCTCCGTGTTCCACGACCAGTGCTTGTAGAAATCGTGGTGGCTGTGGTCAGATATCTGGAAGTCTGCGTACACAAACGTGACGCGTTAGACAGAAAGCCTATGTAAAACGCGTTGCCTCTCAGTCTGTGACATCTGAAGCACTGTACAATATATCTCGCTGTACTGTTGCGCACGGGTACTGGCAGATAAAGTCCCCCCGACTGACGCACAAACGTTGTGACGACAGATTCAATACACGCAGTGCCTCTACCCTGCTCTCTACCAAGTCCCTAGGCGACCGCCAGCTATGTTCTTGCGCGTTCAGAGTGTTTTTTTTACCCAAAGATGACCCTCACTTCCGCACGCACCACTATCCACCATAAGCGCACACTGGCACACTTACAGATGCAGCGGTTTGTTATTTTTGATTTAATTTGTAACGCAGCATCGATATGCGCTCCACCATCCACCATGGCCTTGCATTGCAAAGACACAGCTCCGGTGTGCGTGAGCGTGTGCGCCAGCCACAGTGACATTGGTCAGCAATGGCACCGTTCCGGTCGCACACAGGTTGGCCCCTGCATCCTCCGTCTGTATGTACACACACAGATCCGCTATGGGGCCAGCTGTTTTTTTATTTCGAAAATGTTATTTGTCGGTGTTATGCCGTCCATGGAGACGTGATCAACGTCAATACATCTAAATGGTAATACGCCGGATGAAGCGAAAAGTAACCATTGTACCCATCAAACAGTGAGCTCGGTTGCCCCATGGGGGTATTGAGCCATGGGCGAAAGTCCCGAAACTGTAGGGGGCGCTACGCAACTGGCTGTGGTCCCGGCAGGTGAAGCTGGCAGCCCAGTCCGCTAAGACTCAGGGTATAGCGAGCCCTGCCTACTCGTAAGGTAAAGTTGTTTGGGGACTCCACTAATCGCAGCACGCAGCACCCATTTTTTCAGAAAAATACGTATATACATAAATATACGTGTATAACCGTAACAACCATTCGCACACTTGCATACACACCACACTCACACAGCGCAGGGTCTGCGCCCACAGTGCACTGCAGCACTGCGGCGCAGACCTTGCCAGACCTATGCTATCACACAGCGCTTACCTTCTGTGTGCTTCTGCATGTTTGGAAATGGACGACTGACTGAATGACGGGTGCTGCCGCCACAAAGCACGCAGACCACTTTGAGGCAATTAAATGTAAGGGATAATTAATGAGTCCAATGAGATTGAAGGCGACACCGGCAGAATTTCTCGAGCGCTGGTTTGATATGTAGGGCCGGGAACTGTGCAGGGTCACTTTGCACACACTTGTTTGGGCCCAATGAAAGTATCTCGGCCTCGCCGTGCGCTGCGTTGCACCGCTAGTCGAGTAGATAACCATGTGTTCAATAAACCCTCGGAGCCAGGATGACCGTCCAACTCCGATCGTCATTTATTGATTGTAACAGGTAAAAAGATAATGCTTCTTAAGCTCCCACAATGGACAAGTGCGGCTGTGGTCTCACTGAGATGCGATGCGTGCCGCCATCTTGACTTATCTGAGTAATGGCTGAAGCCCGCGTGGTACAGTGGAAATCTAACATCGTCACTCCCTGGTCACGTGACCAACATTAGCATAAAAAAACAGGAACTTCCTGTGAACGCACGCTCCACATCTGCCGTGAGGCAAGACACTCCCCGTCTGGTATCTAGGAGATACCACAATTTATTTCCTATCTCATAAACAAGTGTATAACAACTTCAACGGGTCGACTTATTTGTCCATATCTTTGCGAGAGAGAAGTAGTACTATCTCGACTATGGGCCTGATGAAAGTTCTTGCGACACCTTGCTTCGCAATCATAACCTCGACCTTTCGAACTTTTCCATCGGCACTTGGAATCGACTTGAGGATGCGGCCCATTGGCCACTCATTCCGTTTGGCTTGGTTGTCCTTCAGTAGGACGAGGTCGCCTTCTTGGATGTCTGGTCTATTAGACTGCCACTTGTTGCGCACTTGGAGTGTCGTAAGGTACTCGTTTTTCCAGCGACGCCAGAACGTGTTCGCGAAGCTCTGCACTTGTCTCCATTGACGTCTGTAGAGGTCTGCAGTGCTGGCCTCCTCGGTAGGTGCTGTGAGAAGATCTGTCTTCTGGGTAAGAAGTGTAGCAGGAGTCAAGATGAATGGTGACTCCGGGTCGGTTGAGACGGGGATCAGGGGTCTTGAGTTAATTATGGCTGAGACCTCGGCCATGAGAGTGGTCAAGACCTCGTGAGAGAGCCGTGTGGACCCGACATCACATAGCATGGAGTCGAGAATGCGTCGAGCAATCCCGATCATGCGTTCCCAGGCTCCACCCATGTGCGAAGAGTGGGGAGGATTGAAGATCCATGTACAGCCTTGGTCACAAAGGTATTTCCTGACAGAATAATCTTCGACTTTCTCCGTATTGATCTTAAGCTCTTTATATGCTCCTATGAAATTGGTTCCACAATCAGAACGGAGTTGCTTGGCTGGCCCTCTGATGGCGAAGAACCTCCGGAGTGCATTTATAAAGCTCGAAGAGTCCATGGACTCGATGACTTCGATGTGCACTGCTCGTGTACTCATACAGGTGAACAGCACTGCCCAACGTTTGCTGTTCGCGAGCCCTCCTCTGGTGCGGCGGGAGATGACTGTCCACGGTCCGAACACGTCAATCCCTACAGAGGTGAAGGGAGGTTCCACACTGAGTCGATCAGCTGGGAGGTCTGCCATTTTCTGTTCTTCCTGTTTTCCACGTAGCTTGCGACACCGGATACACTTGTGGATTGTGCTGGCGATGCACCTCTTTGCTCCAACGATCCACAGCCCTGCAGATCGAATTGCTCCTTCTGTGAAGTGCCGACCTTGGTGCTTGACCTTCTCGTGGTAGTGGCGCACGAGTAAGATTGCGATGTGGCTCTGGCTTGGGATTGTGAGGGGGTTTCGTTCATTCTCATCTAATTTTGCATTCCCTAGCAAACCACCGATCCTGAGCAAGTCGTCTTTGTCCATCCCGGGGTTTAGCTTCCTGAGGGTGCTGACCCTAGGAAGGTCTTCTCCCTTGTTAATGGCCTTGATCTCACTTGCATAAGCTGCCTGTTGCACACAGCGGAAGATTGATTTCCTTGCTCTGGAAAGCTCGTCTTCAGTGCGTGGCACTGTGCAGTAATGCCATCCATTGCAGCTACCAGTGGTGCCTCTCATTGGGCGATGGAAGCAGTCTGCAATATGCGTTAAATGTGCTATCGCTCGCACGAGCGTCGTCCATTTCGAGAAATGTTCAAAATGGTGTGGACTCAGTGGACTTCTCGGTCGCACATTTGTTACGAAAGTTGTCACTTGAGGACGAATCTCCTTGTCGGACTCGGGCTCTAAGAGTCCAAAGGTCTCCTTGGTAGTACATGGGCCAACGTCACGTCGTAACAGGAACGCTGGACCCGTCAGCCAGATGGTTTGATTCAGCAGAGATGCAGGGACGGACCTAGTTGCGAGATCTGCTGGATTCTGGTCAGTTGGAATGTAATTCCATTGCTCCGGCTGCGTCGATCTCCTGATGCGCTCCACCCGGTTGCTGATGTAGGTGTAGAACCTTCTGGTTTGGTTGTTTATGTAGCCTAGTACGACCTTACTGTCCGTGTAGAACTTGACCGCGTCCAGTTTGACGTCAAATTCGTCTAAGATCAGTTCCGCCACCTCTGTAGCAAGAACCGCTCCACACAGCTCAAGCCTTGGGATGGTATGGTCCGGTTGTGGGGCCAGTTTGGCTTTGCCCAATATGAATCCAACATGCTGTATCCCTTCTGCGCTTGTGGTTTTTAGGTAAGCTACGGCTGCAACGGCCATCATAGAAGCATCTGCAAACACATGTAACTCCTTCCGTTGGGTTACGGAAAGGGATGTGGGCGTGTAGGAACGAGGAATCTGCAGCTGCTCAAGTGCCTGTAAGGAATTTCTCCAAGTTTCCCATTCTTGTCGCCGTTCCTCTGGCAACGGGCTATCCCAGTCTTGTGTATCAACACAAAGGTCTCTGAGTATCCAACGGCCTTGAATGGTAACCGGCGCTACAAATCCCAATGTATCGTACAGGCTGTTTACCATTGACAAGATGCCTCGTCGCGTGTAAGGTTTCTCTCCAATTGATACTCGGAACGTGAACGTATCCGCTTTCAGGTCCCAACTCAGTCCAAGGCTGCGTTGGATTGGTGGTGTGTCGACGTTAAGGTCCAAGTCTTTCAAGTCTTTTGAACGATCGTCGGAAGGAAACGCTTTTATCACCTCTGCGCTGCTGGACGCTATTTTGTGAAGTCTCAGGTTAGCAGTTGCTAACATTCCTTGCGTCCTTTGGAGCAGATCGATGGCATCTGAGGCCGTGGGCATTGATTTAAGTGCATCGTCAACGTAGAAATCTCGCTCTACAAATCGCTTGGCGTCTTTCCCATATTCCCCTTCTCCTGCCTGCGCGGTCCTCCTCAGTCCATAGGTGGCTACCGCTGGGGATGGGCTGTTGCCGAAGACATGCACCTTCATTCTGTATTCAACAATTCGATCATCAACGTTGTTATTGCGGTACCACAGAAACCTGAGGTAATTTATGTCGTCTTCTTGGACAATGAAACAGTGGAACATTTGTTGAATGTCGGCGGTTACGGCGATTGACTCCTTTCTGAAACGGATGAGTAACCCTAGGAGACTGTTGTTCAAGTCAGGTCCAGTGATCATTACGTTGTTCAAGGAAATGCCATTAAATTGAGCACTGGAATCGAACACCACTCTGATCTGATCCGGCTTCTTTGGGTGATACACGCCAAAGATTGGTAAGTACCAGCATTCCTGTCCTTCTTCTAGAGGAGGGGCTGCTTCAGCGTGACCACTGTCAAATATGTTTTTCATGAAGGACACAAAATGTTTCTTCATCTCTGTTTTCTTGTCCAAGGTGCGGCGCAATGAGTTGAGCCGTGAGAGGGCTTGCTCTCTATTGTTGGGTAGCCGGCATCTGGGATTACGAAATGGCAGAGGGGCAACCCAACTGTTTGACTCATCTTGGAAGAACTCTCTGTCCATTATTTTCAAGAATTCTTCATCCTCTAGCGATGGAGCAGGTTTGTCATCGTCCTTCGTTGTCACGAACACCGTATGTCCAACATCATCTTTCAGCATAGAGGTTCCTTCGTCGGCCTGCATGGTACAGCCTTGACTTCTTTCGCCGAGTTTCTCTTTCAGCGTGAAGTGGTTGGGGCATGGTTTGAAGAGCGACGTGCGTCCATTCATGAGCACACTCGTTCTGAATGTGCCAATGTGGTCTGGTTTGTGGGTCCCATCGAGACAAACGTCACCCACGATGACCCATCCTAGATCGAGTCTCTGGGCGTAGGGAGCGTCGTGAAGTCCATTGCGTTGGTCGCGAACCTTGTGGACTCTCAGCATGTCCCTGCCGAGCAGAAGTATGATCTGTGCCGCGTGATCCAATGGCGGGATGAACTCTGCTATGGGTTTCAGGTGTGGGTGGTGACGTGCAACTTCGGGCGTGGGAATCTCACTCCTGTCGTCCGGTATCTCGTTGCACTCTGTCACCGTAGGAAGGGCTAGCTTCATGGTGCTATCTATGGTTTCCACCATGGGGCCGCTCGCTCTTCTTCCCGCTGTCTCCATCAGTCCTGAGCATGTTCTGAGCGTGTATGGAAAGGAATTCCCACCTACACTTAGCTGATCAAAGAACTCTGACCTTGCCAAAGACCTGTTGCTCTGGTCGTCCATTATGGCATACATCCTTACTGCCCTTTCATGATGTCCTTTGGGATAGACTCGGACGAGGCATATCTTTGAGCAAGACCTTCCTTTGAAGCCTTCTCCACAGACTTCTGTGCATTTGGTTGTGATTGACGAAGTGAGTGCGGCGGTCTTGCCTTGCTCCCCGCCGTGCTCTGCTTCGGGATCGGAAGCCTTAGTGCTACTGGGTTTCCAGTAAAATGTGTGCAGAGCAGTTGTGTGTTTGTCGCTGCCACATTCCTCGCACTTGATATCTGTCTTGCAATTCCTTGCAAGGTGGTTTGTAGAAGCACAGCATTTGAAGCACACTCCAAATTCTTTCAGCATGTTCTTCCGCTCTTCCAATGGCTTCCTCCTGAACTCACAGCATTTCTGGAGGGAGTGAGGTTTATCATGCAATGGGCATTGCTTCTCTGGATCCTCTATCTTTGTCTTTGTGGTGGTTGCCTGGACGGAGTTTGCGAATGTCGCAGGAGAGACCTCAGTCTTGTGTACGGAAATTGGCACTCTCGCTGTTCCTCGTTTCGCCGTTGTCCTTTCCATTTTTGGGAGATCTGGACTGGAAATCCCCGTGGTGCCAAACATGAAACTCGGGTCATTTCTAGTCTTAGCCAGGTTGCGGATAAACTTTGAGAAAAAAGAGAATGGGGGGAATGCAACCTGATGCTCTGACTTGTATCTTGAACCCGCTGTTCTCCATTTTTCCTGCACGTCAAATGGCAATTTCTCTACGATGGGGTTCACGCCATGGTAGGTATTCAAGAAAATGAGACCTGGTAAGAAGGGATCAGCCTGGGCTGATTCAAGCTCCATCAAAAGATCTCCAAGCTCCCGTAACCTTTTATTGTCTCGACCAGAGATTTTTTGAAAGTTCTGCAACTTCTTGAAGAGAGCCTTCTCAATGGTTTCTGGGCTACCATAGCACTCCTCGAGCCTCTCCCACACCGCATGCAGGCTTGAGGCGGGGTCGTCAATGTTTGCTGACCGGATCCTCTTTGCGTACTCTGCAGATTCATTTCCTAACCATTTCACCAACAGGTCGAGTTCTTCACTTGCAGAGATGTCTGCATTTCGGATTGCATTCCTGAAGGTAGATCTCCAGGCACGATAGTTCTCAGAGTGGTCATCAAACTTAACGAGTCCTGTGTTGATTAGTTCGCGGTGAGCCAGGTACCTAGCAAAGTCTCCTAGTCCTGCTGATCCAGGGTGTGTCCATACTGGCGCTTGTGAGGCGGCATTATTGGCTGTATTGCCTAGCATGCCGTCATTTGCGATGGCGTTGGACTGTGGGCCCAAAGGGTTTCGATCACGTTGGTTGGATCCCCTTATGTGACTGTCTGGAATGTGGGTCTGACTTGGTGCATCCACGTCTGACCCCATATGCGCGACGCTGAGTCGGCGACTAACTCTCAGGGCAGGATATGCATTTCCACCATTCCCGTAGTCAGCATTCATGTTCATTCGGTGTGGAGATGGCGAAGCCTGAACGTCCACCATTTGTTCAGTATGGTTTGGTGGAGGAGCATTGATGCATTGTTCAGACCAGTCCAAAATATTTTTTCTGGTGAGTTGATCACGGTCCTTGACAGGTATCTGCGTGCCAAACTCACTCCAATTCTCTTCCTTATCCAGGTTGGCTGCTGCTTCGAGCACCTCTGCCTGGGCCCTTGCAGCAGCTGCTTCCCTTTTGAGTTGTAGGGTGCTTAACTTAGCATCCAGCTCAATTTTCTTCCGTGTGGCAGTAGCCACTAATATACACTCTTGCTCTTCAAGCTCTGCTTTCTTCCGTGCGGCAGTAGCTGCTAATGTACTCTCTTGCTCTTCAAGCTCTGCTTTCTTCCGTGCGGCAGTAGCTGATAATGTACTCTCTTCTTCTTGTATGCGAGCCTTTTCAATTAGCATGGCTTCCTCTTCAGCCATGTAGGCAATACGGGCGTTTGCTGCTTCTGCTGCTGCGCGTGCCTGAGCTGCTGCCATACTAGTAGATGATGTCTTTGAGTGTGCTGAGGCTTTAGATCTTGTGGTGGACCTGGATGAGACGGAGTGCTGAGATCCTGTCTCTCTTAAGCCATCCACACGGTCCATTGCATCTTGTATCACTGCCTGCACATTATCATCGAGCAGTTCGAGGAAGTGCTCTTGCGTGCGCACTCCCTCAATGCCCTCATCTGTTTTCATCTTCGTCAGGAGGGATATGTATTTATTTGCCAGGAGCTTGTAGCTTGAGCTGCTCACCTTCACTCGCTGGATGGCCCGCTGAATTTAGACCACTGTGTCTGAGGCGTTTGAAGCTTCAGATAAATCTGCTTCGACCCGGTCCCATGCCCGTTGTATCCTGGCATCCAGGTCCTGTTTCTCAGCCTCATAGCTTTCCAAGGCCCGTTGCGTCAACCTGACCTCCCTCTGGGGCCTTGAACTCCCTTGGTCCTCTTGAGGCAGGATGGGAGATCCTGGATTGCTTGGTTCACCTTCTTCAGCATCTCTCCCTGCTGAACTGTGGCTTTCCATGCTGCGATGTTTGCAGCACGATTTTAATGTAGACTCGTTGCAGAGCTCCTTGCTTGTTGCAGGCTGACTGCAGGGCTGGCTGCAGAGTTGGCTGCAGAGTTGACTGCAGGGCTGGCTGCAGAGCTGGCTGCAGGGCTGGCTGCAGAGCTGGCTGCAGAGCTGGCTGCAGGGCTGGCTGCAGAGCAGACTGCAGAGCTAACTGCAGGGCTGGCTGCAGGGCTGGCTGCAGAGCTGGCTGCAGGGCTGGCTGCAGAGCTGGCTGCAGAGTTGACTGCAGGGCTGGCTGCAGGGCTGGCTGCAGAGCTGGCTGCAGAGCTGGCTGCAGGACTTCTTGGGAGCTTTAAGAAGTGTATCTTTTTACTTGGCTGCAGAGAGCTGGCTGCAGCACTGGTTGGGAGCTTCAGGAAGAATATATTTTTACTATCTCGGCCTCGCCGTGCGCTGCGTTGCACTGCTAGTCGAGTAGATAACCATGTGTTCAATAAACCCTCGGAGCCAGGATGACCGTCCAACTCCGATCGTCATTTATTGAATGTAACAGGTAAAAAGATAATGCTTCTTAAGCTCCCACAATGGACAAGTGCGGCTGTGGTCTCACTGAGATGTGATGCGTGCCGCCATCTTGACTTATCTGTGTAATGGCTGACGCCTGCGTGGTACAGTGGAAATCTAACATCGTCACTTCCTGGTCACGTGACCAACATTAGCATCAAAAAACAGGAACTTCCTGTGAACGCACGCTCCACATCTGCCGTGAGGCAAGACAGAAAGATTAAGCACAGTGGTTTGAAGTGAATGGGCGCAATATAGATGGAGCTGCATACGAAAGAGTGGTCAGTTTTGTCCACTGGGCCGTCGAAGCGAACCCCACGAATGATGAACAGATTTAATTGAAAGTTCTGGAATTGAAAATGGATGTGGCTATGTGATTGGTGGAGGGTTCTTGGTTGCACCCGCGGACGTTCTTCGTTGGGGAGATATCGCCAGCAGAACGCAGTGTTCGGCGGGTGCAACAGCAACACTGTACCTACAGTAGATTTTCCGTTGCGACCATCACTCTGAATATGGTGTTGCGTGAAAGTAGGTGCAAATGTTGGCCGAAGAGACGCTGTTGTGCGGCAGGTTTATTTATTCATATTTGTCGAATGAAAGTGAGCTGTGGCTTTTTGCCGGCTGTTTTATTAATTTTTATCGACGAATCAGAGCTAGCTGTTTGGGAGGGTCCGTAAATAAATTAACGTCCAGATACGCACGCAGACGACCAAACCAGCGTAGTTGTTTAAGACTAGCAGTCGCCGCCCGCTTCGCGGGCGGTGTGTATATGCTTGGTTGGTGGGGAGTTGAAAGTGGATGGACAAAATAGACATGTTTTGGTGATTGTTTTATGTTTATTTTTGTGAGGTTATATGAATTTTTATGAGACGCAAAATCGACAATATTAAACAATGCAACTTATTCAAATATAGAATGCAACTTATTCAAATATCTGGCGATACACGATATTCTTCGTGTACACTTCGTCTTCCTCCTCGTCGTCAGGTCCCTCAATAAGCGCCTTGATGTTGGATCTTGCCGTGACTCGCGATAGTGCCACGTACACTTGGCCGAGCGAGAAGCATGGCGTTGGTAGATATAATCCCAGGTTGTGAACAGTTTGCCCTTGCGCCTTGTTGATGGTCATCGCGAAGGCTGGGACAATGGGGAACTGTTAGCGCCGAAGTTGAAATGGGAAGTCCTTCGTGTCCAATTCGTGGCGGATATGGTTGTTCTCAAGCAGCGAGTCCAAGACCAAGTGTGGGTACTCGGAAAGCTGCTGGAGGTCGTCAAAGTCCGACAGAGCCATCCCACCTGCCGTGAGGAACTCGTGGAGGCTGTGAAGGGTCTTGAACTTTACAATTTCTTTAATTTTCTTTGATGCTGCTAATCCTGCATAATGCACGGGTATAAGTAGTACTAATCACATACCTGCATTTCCCATATCCCCTCCCTTTGATACTGCTAATCCTGCAAAATGCACGGGCATAGGTAGTACTAATCACATACCTGCATTTCCCATAAATATGCTAAATTCCTCTTGAAATGCAATTTTTTTTGTCAAGGCGCCCTTTCCCCCCCCTTCCAACCCAGCTTATATATATGCTCCAAGCACGTGTGCTGTTTCATTCAGACGCTGTCGCCTCGACAAACCTGGTTTTCACCTGAGGACGGCTGCTTGCGTTGTGGCCAAAGCGTCGTGAGAATTATTTTATTATGTTTTATTTTTATTATTTTATTACTTCCCTTCTACGTGAATTTACCGAAAGAACCAAGAAGATTTACCATTTCTTCTTTGTTGGTCAGCTGGCGGTACTGGTACTCGTAATCGCGAGCCAATTCGTTGTAGAATTTATCCCAGAGAGCCTTCGTATCTGCTGGCATGGAATACAGCAAAATCGTAGCGAAGCTGGTACGGCATCTGAAAGAGCGAGGCTTCTTCCAGACACGCAACCCATTCGCGATCGCTCTCAAGGTAGCCTGCTCGCATGGCTGCTTCCAGCGGTTTGTTTTGTTTGATTTTATTCGTAACGCACCATCCATTTGCGCTCCACCATCCACCATGCCCTTGCATCGCAAAGACACAGCTCCGGTGTGCGTCAGCGTGTGCGCCATCCACAGTGACATTGGTCGCAATTGCACCGTTACGATCGCACACAGGTTGGCCCCTGCATCCTCCGTCTGTATGTACACACACAGACAGATGCGCTATGGGGCCACCTATTTTTTTCTCATATTAAAATGTATTTTGTTGGTGATTTTACGTTTACGTATTCCCATTGTGGGTGTTTTACGCATGCATCAGATTTTTGGGTTCCTCACATATGGTATCAGAGATGTGGGTCACTCGATTTCTCAATCGAACAATAACGGGGATCGTTTCAGTCATGACATCTTGCAGATAGAAACATTGCATGATCGTATACTAATGACAGAATTTGTACCCCAGTGGAGGGCATCCCCCACCCGGCGCTTCTTACCGGTACTGTGAGACTTACAAATACAGACCTCTCCTCCTCCTGAACCGTTCACAATACCCTGTGGTAGTACCATAATCATCTCAATAAAGCGATCACTTTCCAATGCCCATTTTGATCCCGGGAGTTACCCGGGTGGTGTAACACTGTACTCATTGTTTTAGCATGTCGCAAATTCTGATATGGCTTGTGCAACGGCCAGAGAGTGACAGCGGCGGGGGCCGGGCTGCAACCTTTGTAGACAGTTTATTACATTTCAAAGTGCATGGAATTGGTACTCCAAAACATGATACATGTACAGTAACGCCAACTGCATCCGTGGCAAATATGATACGCGGACACATGCTGCATATTATGCAACACATGCCCTTACCAGCAGCAGCATGCCGTCCATGGAGACGTGATGAACGTCAATACATAATAATGGTAATAAGCCGGATAGTACCCATTGTACCCATCAAACAGTCAGCTCGGTTGCCCCATGGGGGTATTGACCCATGGGCGAAACTGTAGGGGTGCGCTACGCAACTGGCCGTGGTCCCGGCAGGTGAAGCTGCCAGCTCAGTCCGCTAAGACTTACTGTATAGCGACCCCTGCCTACTCGTAAGGTAAAGTTGTTTGGGGACTCCACTAATCGCAGCACGCAGCACCCATTTTTTACATAAATAAACGTAATATTAGCGTAACTACCATTCGCACACTTGCATACACACCACACTCACACAGCGCAGGGTCTGCGCCCACAATGCACTGCAGCACTGCGGCGCAGACCTTGCCAAACCTATGCTATCGCTCTCTTCCGGGCGTGTTAATTATTTATTTTTATCGAATCAAAGTGAGCTGTGGCTTTTTGCCGTCTGTTTTATTTTCATCGAATCAGAGCGAGCTGTTTGGGCGGGTCCGTGAATAAATCAACGTCCAGATACGCACGCAGACGACCAAACCAGTGTAGTTGTTTAAGATTTTGCGTTGCGACCATCACTGTGAATATGGTGTTGCGTGAAAGTAGGCGCAATTGTTGACCGAAGAGACGCTCTAGGGCGGCAGGTTTATTTATTTATATTTGTCGAATGAAAGTGAGCTGTGGCTTTTTGCCGGCTGTTTTATTAATTTTTATCGACGAATCAGAGCTAGCTGTTTGGGCGGGTCCGTAAATAAATTAACGTCCAGATACGCACGCAGACGACCAAACCAGCGTAGTTGTTTAAGATGCCCTACGATCTGCGGATCCAGAATTGGGCTCCTCAGCCACCTCAAGAGCGACCTTCAAACCTTATGGGCATCATCCTCGAACCCCAAAAAACTGCCGACGACGACCATATCAACAACATACTCATGGCTGGGATGTCTTCAATTATTCCACGTTTCATGCTATGCAAGTTTAAAGCCTATGCAAATCGCTGATTGGTAGGCTTTTTACAGTTTTTCTGTGGTCAGGCCCAAAATCGTCTATTTTTTTAAGTATTGTAATCTTTATTTTGACTGCAAGAATTCGATGAGCTATTAAATCAAAAGTAATTATCTTATAATAATGTAATACGAATATTGCACTGTAAGATGTATATAATGTATAAGCTGTGCAGTTAAAGTGTGAGCCACACCTTCCCCTGTCCCCTGAGTTGTTGTTCCCCTTCCTTTGGTTCAGTGCTATGTTTCGAGAGAAGGAGAGGCGAATCTGGAGAAAGACGAGAGTGACAGAAGGGGGAGGGGCACCCAGGAGAGTGACGGGAGGAGGAGCCCCGGGGAAAGTTACAGGAGGGGGAGGAGCCCCGGGGAGAGCTATTTCTAATTAGTTTTGCAAATAGCTCAACTTTTCAGTTTGGCAGACAAGGGCTCGCCCCCTATTAGTCTTGCCAGCTAATTTTTACTGCACTGATATTTGGTAACAATTATTTAGTTACGACCAATATATAAATTCACATTTTGAAAGTTTTCATACATGTGTAATGCGGGCGTAAGCGACCTTCCGGAGGTGACGTCACGGGGGGTGGAGTCATGTGACGTGGGGGGAAGGTTCGGGGCCTTAAGCGGGTAAACCGGAAGGGGAAGTCAGTCGGGGTGTGAGCGGAAAAGAGTGAGGCCACGCGGGCAAGTGTGGAGAGGGGGGGGCGCCGACGGCCATCGGGAGCCAACCCCGAAGATAAGAGGAAGCTGCGGAGTGGTGTGCAGCTGCAGAGGAGACAGCCAGGAGGGCTGCGTGTTAGAGGCAGCGGTGTGGCTGCCAGGAGGAGCTGCGGAGAGAGAGAGAGAGGGGGCTGCTTGTTAGAGGCAGCGGTGTGGCTGCCAGGAGGAGCTGCGGAGAGAGAGAGAGAGAGCAAGAAGCTGTGAGAGCTGCGGAGGGAGAAGAGCAGCAGCGAGTACAGCCAAGGGGGGCTGTGTGAGAGAAACAGCAGTGGAGCTGCTGTTGTGGATCGGGCCGACATTGGAGTCAGCACCGTGGAGAAGCTACAGAGTAAAGACAGCCGTGTGGGTGTACAGCACGAACCGAATAATAAAGGACACTGAGCCAGACATCGTGGTCCAGTCGTTTATTACACATGTGTAGTGACTGACTAAGAGACACTAAGAGTATGAGGCACTCTGGTTTATTAACACGGCCTGACAGTAACACTTAGCAACTACGGTTTCCAGTCAGGACAGCTGGTAACTTCCTTGACTGGCGATGCCGAGATGGTGAAGATGGAGATGACGGTGAAGACTCCAGCAGCACCACGGGATCCCACTATAAATGACAGCCCCAAGGTCCTCTCCTGAGACCCCTCTTATACTGTGAGCCTGACCTGTCTCCACCCCCGGCCACCCCCCCTTCTGGAACCTTCCTGCGGGTTCTCGATGTGACCCGTAACCTTTCCCCTAGAACCCTCTCTGGACTATCACGTGACCTGCAGTCATACAGGGCTGCTGTGAGCTGCAGATCCCCTTCCCTGCAAGCAGCCAGCACTATGCTGCTGCATGATCTATTCTATTCACTACATCACCTACCCCCCACCCCCCCGTAAAACAACAGGCGTCTCGGCTGACATCACTCACTCGCGTAGCAGGAAGCATTAAGAACAATATAAAACCAACCGGGATAATCAACAATTTCTGGCGAGAACCCACAGTAATGAACCCATAACCTAGGAATTAAAAAGAGGGCAGGTTAACGAAATCTAACACTTTTGGAGTGGGTCCTCGTCGTTGGGCCCCCAAGTGGTACAATAATGAACTTCCTGTGGACCCTGGGGACGATGTGTAAATGGCCAAATGGGCGCAGCCTCTCCTGAAAAGAAGACAAGGGAAGAAGCTGATGGCCTTTCCGTCTCCCCCGGTCCGTGTGTAGAAGGTGCGGTCGGTGGGTCTGCGGATATTAGGCACTGGGATCCTGCTGGCGAGATAACGGAATCCTGCAGAGGTGCACCCTCCATGCCTGGTCGCACTGGCTCGCCAGACACATCAGACACCCGGCACTCAGGTGGTGGGGATGAGCTGGCATCACAAGGTGGAAAATAGGGTTTCAACTGTGATGGGTGCACAATCGAGCGCCTGCAAACGACCTGGATTCACACACACTGTGGCCCCCTGACTTCAACCACCTCAACTGGGCCTTGCCATGGCCACTGCAATTTATGGGACATGCCCAAGGGTGCCTGGAGCAATGTAACCATGCCTTGTCCCCAGGGGTCCATGGGTTTCCGGATTCACGGAGTCCCACGAGCTTCCCATTGGCTGCCTGCCGCTTGGTCGAACTTCACCGAGACGCCTCCCGCACTTCTGTTAGCCGCCTGATCGTAAGCTGCATGGGCATCGGCACAGCAACCTTTTTGCCCAGCTCCATGCCTAACTGAGCCTCCATGGGCAGGGGGGGGGGGTGTCACATTCCCTCCCGTACATGAGGAAAAAGAGGGAGAACCCTGTTGAGGCATGAGGGGCCATTTTATAAGCGGCGAGAACACCCGGAACGTACATATCCCAGTCAGACTGTGATTTGTTAACCTGTTGGCACAGCATGGACGTAAGAGTACTGTGAAAGCGCTCTACCATCCCGTCAGTCTGGGGGTGGTAGGGCGATGTCCTGATCTTTTTAGTGCCCAGGGAGTCACATGCCTCCTTTATCAATTTTTACGAAAGATTTCCACCCTGGTCTGTAAGGAGATGTTCCGCAGCCCCTTTGTCCAAAACGTACCCATTTAGGAATGCGTCCGTAAAGGAAATAATTTGTTCCCCCTCTGAGTAGTGAGAAATAGGCCGAGGATGTCGAAAGCAACAAGCTTAAAAAAGTTTTCTGCACCCCAAGGAGCATTAACTTGACGTGGACAGAACGTGTAAATCTACCCCATAGAGCAGTTGGCACGACGATGCAGTAACGCTGCAATTCCTCATCCCACTTCATTAATAGCCCATCACGAATGGCTATGCGAGCTATTCCTGCCGGCACCTTTTTACTCCCTCTCGTTCCAACGCAACGCCGTAATTTTAATAGGGAGGCATCCTCTACTTGGAGACGGCCACATTCAGCGTGCGTGAGACGAATTGTGTTGTCACAGGGAGCGGTTGCCGCGAAAGGTGGAACATCAACCGACGCTACAACAGCGCACGGAAATCCTGCAGCCACAGGTTTACATCATCCAGCACCCATCAAACACGCACAGAGGTTCCTCGGCGGTAGCCGCGACAACGCGTCCGCATTGCAGTGGCATGCACCCTTTCTGTACGTGACCGTGAGGGAGTAGTCCTGCAAAATTTCTAACCAACGGGAAAGTTGGCCGGATGACTGATCAACCCGCAATGCATATTGAAGGGATGCATGGTCCGTGCACACAAGAAATTGCTTCCCGTTAAGGTATGGCCTGTACTGCTGTACAAAATGCACAATGGCCAATGATAATTCACGGCGCATCATACAATATCGCTGCTCTGCAGAGGACAGCACACGGCTCCTGTAAGCCACAACCCTCTCCACACCATTCACCACCTGGGACAGGACGGCGCTGATTCCGGTGTTGCTGGCATCTGTATCCAACAGGAAAGACAGAGAAAAATCTGGGTAGCCAAGGGGAGGTGCGTTGGTGAGGCCGTCGCGCAGCATGACAAACGCTGCCTCCTCCTGCTCCCCCCATTGAAATCTCTGGCCCTTTGCGGTGAGCGCGTGGAGCGGTTTAGCGATTGTCGCAAACTAGGGTATGAAACAGCGGTAGTATGACGTAAACCCGACAAAACTGCGAACCTCCCCTACCGATATGGGGTCGGCCATGTGTGCACACATGCAGTTTTGTCGGGATCCGTAGCTATTCCGGACTCGCTAACAATGTGGCCCAAATAGCTAAACAATGTCTGCAAAAGATGACACTTTGGCGGCTTGAATTTAAGATTGGCCGCCCACACCCTGACAAACACTGACCATAACTGCTGCAAGTGCTCCGGGATTTTGCTTCCGAACACAGTTACGTCATCCAAGTAGATGAGGCAGGAGTCCCATTGAAGACCTGCTAAGACCAGCTCCATGAGTCGCTGAAATGTGGCCGGAGCGGAGTGATGACCCATCGGAAGACAGTTATATTGGAACAACTGCTGGGGTGTTTGTAACGCGGTTTTAGGTTTGGAACCTTCATCCAAGGGCAACTGCCAAAACCCTGACAGCAAGTCGAGGGTGGAGAAAAACCGCGCACCCGACAAGGTGTCCAATGATTCGTCCATGCCTGGGAGTGGGTATGCGTCCGCCACGGAGACTTTATTTAAATTTCGATAATCCACACAAAAACGCAAACTCTCATCCTGCTTTTTAACCAGGACAATGGGAGCTCCCCACGGACTGGTGGAAGGGGAGATAATGTCGGTGGCCAACATTTCGTCGACCGCCTAGTGAACGTGGTCCTTTTCCTTGGGACTGAGCCTATACAAATGTTGACGTATAGGAGCGGCGTTACCCGTATCGATACAGTGGTGCAATACTGACGTGCAGCCAATATATTTCCCCTGACAAAAAATATCAGCAAATTCCCGGAGCAATGCACGCAACTCGCCGCACTACTCACCTGACAACTAAGAATTTTCTTTACACAGCGCATCCATCCAAGCATCATCTGGCTTGCCTCCCCGCTCCACCGTGGTGATGACCTCTGTGGCAACATCACTGACCTCACAACACACGGCCGTTGCGTGGGTCAAGACCGTACCCAACGGGACCACCGCGCCCAGCCCAGCCCAACATTCCACACATGAACCTTATGGCGGGACCCCGGGGTCCCATATGTCCTCGGCTCTCGCATAAACTGCGTTGCGATGTAATTTTATGTCGTTAAAGGCGACCGATATGGCAATCTATTCCTCTCGACGAGCTCTACATGATGCGCTAATCAAAGTTTAAAAGTTTTGTTTCTTCTGCGCATTCGTCCTCACTGCGCTTGGACAACATGACAACAGAATGATCTGTGCCAGGTGGGTCACGGTGTTTATGTGCGCGGTGGGACAGAGTTGCCAAAAATAAATAAATTAATTTCAATTTTGCCATCCGTTTATTCGGGTCCCTGAGGTCCCGCCATAAGGTTGACTTGCAGAAAGGGATCCTTGTCCCTCCTTACTTTCGCTTGGGCCCCCACCAACGCGATACCCCGATTCGCTCTATTCGAAGGGGTTGAAAGGACCCCTCCAGTGGTGACTGCATGATCAAGCTGCTTCCGCAGCCGCAAGGGCACCAACATCTGAGTACCTGGAGTTAACTGTGATGGTCTCCTTCACTAGGGCCTGGATTGTGGCGTCGGGTCTCTTCAATCAAGTCGGGGACTACACATGTGTAGTGACATAGCAATTCATTCAACCCTTGATCCACGAGCATTTTAAGGGGCATCCTTCCGAGTAAATTGGTGCCCAATAGACAGGGTACAGCCAACGTCTTAGAAACTAACACTGGCCCTGCCAATTCAATGTCCCCAATGCGTACTTTCGCCGATATCTGTCCAATAATACCCAAACTCCCACCATTAGCAGTGACACACGCACTATTCACTGGATTAAAACAACATGACATTTAAACAACATGACATCGGCAGCAAAGACTTATAATTAAGTTCTGAAATTATACTAGCCGACACTCCCGTATCAATGAGCACCCTTAGCTCGACACCCTGCACAAACCCGACAACCGCGGACGATCCTGCCGCCGCCACGACATGTTGCGACAACGCTGTCCATTGCCCCATGCCGCGTCGCCACCCATTATATGCCGAGGTCTTACATTCATGCACTGTGACATGATGAGGGATGGCGGTGTGCGAACCCAACATGCTCAAAGAGGAAGATGCCTGAAGTGACTGTGGTGGCCGGGTGTCAGATGCATTGTGACTTGCCTGTGGGCCCGTGGAAGCGGAGGTTGGCAGGACGGAGGAAGACGAAGGCGACGAGAACGATCCAGGATTGCAACGGAATCCCTTGGCGATGTGGCCCAGCTGGCCGCACTTAAAACAAGTGACTGGGACCTCCACGTTGGCAGGGCGGTCCCGCTCCGCCGTTATTGCTCCCGTCGTCGCCCCGTGCCAATCCTCCCGCGTGGGCTCCTGATGAATGAAGTGCAGGCTCGCTCCGGCTCCTGACGCTCCAGCTCATCATTATCCTATGGGAAACCCACGCAGGCAGCCACCCTGGGCCACCGCTTTAAGTTCACATGGGACTGGATGCAGCGGGCTACCTTCAAGGATGATCAGTCGTCCTCTTCCATGGCAGGCAGAGAGACGCCCAGCTCCTAGGCCAGCAACAGCAACCTCTCCAGCGCCAGAGTATCCAGTGCTGTCAGCTCCATCTGCGGATATGTAGCGTGGCCCAATGACAGCAACACGCTGCAAAAGGCAAGGGGTGTCTCGGTCTCCCCCCTCTTTTGCAGCACGAATTTTTGATGCGCGTTGGACGGAGGATCGAAAATAGCGGCCAACTGGGTGCAAGCTTGAGTCAGCATCACTCGGTCCGCTGCGGCGATGGCCTCGAATGCCGCCAAGGAGTCGTCGTCCAACGTGGTGGGCAAAGTCCACAACACCTCTTCGTCGGACCATCCCGCGAGGGTGCACGAAGTGGCAAAACGGTGCCGGAAGGCCGTCCAGTCGGCCCCCGCATCCACAAATGTTGTAACAAAAGACAGCTGCTTTTGAAGAGAGGCACCTCTGGATGAGGCACCGACAGAAACTCGAATTTGGCGGGAAGCGGTTACCGCCCGATCGACAAAATGGCAGACGATTTTGGCGTCCCGCTCATGGCGGGTTAAATGGCAGCTGCCTGCGCGGGCTGGAGCTCCACCGTCTCCCGTGCTTCCACGGCGGCGACGGTCGAGCTGCCCGCCTGCTGCCCCCGTGCTGCAGCATCCTCGGTAGGCATAGCAGACCCGAGCTGGACGACCAGCTCCGCTGATACGGAAATCAAGCCTGCGAGACATGCGGTGAGCTCGCGCCACCCCTCTCCAGCCGCAGGCAGCGAGAGGACGACGTCCCTGCCCTGTTGCTCCTCGGAGATCATGGCTTCAGGACTTATCTCCGGAATCCTCGATTCCGGGGCTGTCAGAGGTATCAAGTCCCCGTCGTCCTCATCACCCGAGGACACAATGGGCGGAATCTTCCTCTGGGCCGACTTGGATATGATGACTAAATTTCTTTAACTCCTTCTGATACCAAATGTTGTGACTGACTAAAGACATTAAGAGTAGGAGATACTCTGGTTTAGCAACACGGCCTGACAGTAACACTTAGTAATGACGGTTCCCAGTCAGTACAGCTGGTAGACTGCCTGACTGGCGACGCAGAGATGGTGAAGATGGAAACGACGGTGAAGACTCCAGCAGCACGACGGGATCCCACTCTAAACGACAGCCACGAGGTCCCTTCCCGGGGCCCCTCTTATACTGTCAGCATGGCCTAGCTCTACCTCCAGCCATGCACCCTTCTGGAACCTTCCAGCGGGTTCTCGATGTGACCCTTCTGTAACCTTTCCCCTAGATCCCTCTTCAGTCTATCACGTGGCCTGCTGCTAATCAGGGCTGTTGTGAGATGCAGATCCCCTTCCCTGCCAACAGCCAGTGCTATGCTGCTACGTGACCATTGCTATGTCACTACACATGTGTAGTGTCGGTGCATCTCTACTACTTGTTCTTTCTGCTGCTCGACTCTCGAGGCTTGTGTGTGCATTAAGGTGGCGTGCGTCGCACACACATTAAGTTGGAGACGAGGTGGTCACAGGAGGCACCGTCCTCCCCTTTTATTGTTAGTGAGTTCACGCCACCACTTGCACCGATGGTGCCGACCAAGACAGCCAACTGCTGTCTGCCAATTCTATGTCACTACACATGTGTAGTGACATAGAATCACTCACTTAGCAGCTGAGCGCTGGCTGCTGGCAGAGAAGGGGATCTGCAGCTTACAGCAGCCCTGATTGACAGCAGGCCACGTGATAGACCAGAGACGAATCTAGGGGAAAGGTCACGGAAGAGGCACATCGAGAACTCGCTAGTAGGATCCAGAAGGAGGTATGGCCGGGGGTGGAGCCAGGCCATGCTGACAGTATAAGAGGGGCCCCGAGAGGGGAACTCGAGGCTGTTTTGTGGAGTGGGATCCCCGTTGTGCTGCTAAAGTCTTCACTGCCGTCTCCGTCTTCACCATCTCGGTGTCGCCAGTCAGGAAGTCTACCAGCTGTCCTGACTGGGACCTGTAGTTACTAAGTGTTACTCTCAGGTCAGGTTAATAAATAGGGTGCCTCCTACTCTTAGTGTCTCTGAGTCAGTCACTACACATGTATAGCGTCCCTTTTTAGAAATTAATGTAGGAAATTACATTGATCCACAAGGACCAAATTAATGAAGTATTATATTAAAAAACCCAACCCTTATATTTACATTGTGCAGATGCTGTCATGCAAAAGTGGATTTACGCTCCTCCCTAGACTGCTACCTTACCAAGGTGGAGCTTGTGTACTTCAATTACCTGGAGAGATATGGTAGCGTGAGCTTTAGCTCCTGGTAGGGTCAAAACCCAACAGGTCAACGTGTAGGAGCCAGACAAAAAGCAGTACAAAGTCTCGATTTAAAGCTTTCGTGACTGCAGGGATTCATCTTCTTGGTTCTTTCGGTAAAGTCACGTAGAAGGGAAGTAATAAAATAATAAAAATTAAACATAATAAAATAATTCTCACGACGTTTCGGCCACAACGCAAGCAGCCGTCCTCAGGTGAAACCAGGTCTGTCGAGGCGACAGCGTCTGAATGAAACAGCACACGTGCTTGGAGCATATATATAAGCTGGGTTGGAAGGGGGGGGGAAGGGCGCCTTGACAAAATAATTTCCATATCAAGAGGAATTCAGCATATTTATGAGAAATGCAGGTATGTGATTAGTACTACTTATGCCCGTGCATTATGCAGGATTAGCAGCATCCAAGGGAGGGGATATGGGAAATGCAGGTATGTGATTAGTACTACTTATGTCCGTGCATTATGCAGGATTAGCAGCATCCAAGGGAGGGGATATGGGAAATGCAGGTATGTGATTAGTGCTACTTTGCTCGTGCATTATGCAGGATTAGCAGCATCACAGGGAGGGGATAGGGGTAGCTTTAATAAAGGGAAGAAGTGTTAATAGTATGTAGCTTCAGTAACTAAAACCACCACGTAAACAACTAAAGTATAAACTACATAGTATCATCATTATACTAAATATACTCTACAATAAGCTGAGTTACTAACAGTAAGTAATACATTACAATTCTACGTCGTAAAAAATATAATATGCTTCCATCTAAACTTTATTCTCTTAGATCACACGAGTCTACACCGTACTATATACTGCCATAGAAAAACCCAACATTAAATTACATACTGTATTGCTATAAACCATTGTAATATTACACTATGTATTATTCTACCCACCCTAATGTATATCACACTGCTGTATATTCACTATACAATTACGATACTATGTATTACTTTGTACATTGTATTAAGCAAATACATTTTTATACTATTTGTTATTATACATTGTACCGTTGACCGTCGTGTGAAAGATACTAAGAGGAAGAAACAAAATATGTCAATTCAGCGGAGCAAAGAATCCATTCCCTGCGGAGAATACAATGCCAGTGAGTGGAACGCGATCTGAAAGTCACCGTAAACGTGAACACAATCAGTTAAGATCCGAAATGGTTTATTACGTCCTTCCAATGATTGCTAAGCCAGAATCCATCTTCTCGGTTGAATTTGTCTCTGTGTTTGTATATGTGGATCGCCTCATGAACGAATCTCTCATGGTAGCCAGATGGCTTGCAGAGAACCTCTGTCTTGGAGAAGTCAATATCATGTGAGCCCACTGAATTGTAACAGTGATCTGCCACGGCTGAGGAGTTTGTCCTACCGTGTTTCAAGTCTGCTTTATGTTCACGGATGCGGTCCGAGACATGTCGTTTGGTTTCTCCAATGTGTATTGCGGGCGAAAGCGACCTTCCGGATGTGACGTCACGAGGAGGCAGAGCCAGGTGACGTGGGTGAAAGGTTGGGGTCCTTAAGTGGGTAAACCGGAAAGAGAAGTCAGTCGGGTTGTGAATGGAAAAGGGTGAGGCCACGAGGGCGAACGAGAGGAGGGGGGCACCGCCGGCCAGCGGGAGCCGACCCCAGAGTACAGCCAGGAAGGCTGTGTGTTAGAGGCAGCGGTGTGGCTGCAGAGAGTCGCAGGAGCGACGAAGAGAGAGGAGAGTACAGCCAGGAAGGCTGTGTGTTAGAGGCAGCGGTGTGGCTGCAGAGAGTCGCAGGAGCGACGAAGAGAGAGAGAGACAGCACGAGGCTGTCAGCGCTGCGGAGTGAGCAGCAGCGATTACAGCCAAGGGGGCTGAGAGTGAGTAACAGCAGCGGAGCTGCTGTGGGGGCTACAGGAGCGACAGAGGCCAACAGAGGGGCTGCTGGTGGAGAAGAGAAAGACATCGGAGTCGGCACTGTGGGGACTGAGCAAAGAAGAGACAGCCGTGTGGGTAATACAGTACGGACCAAATAAAGGACACTGAGCCAGAGATCGTAGTCAAGTCTTTTATTACAAATGTAACTGCTACCACAGAGGCAACTTAGTTTGTAAACTCCAGGGTCACCTTATGTCTGGAACCACATCTTTTACAGACGGTACCAGTACCCTGGTACCGTCTGTAACAAACTAACGAGGTGAATGGGCGTGGAGCCAAAAGGGCAGTATGGGAAGGCCGGATCTGACGATCTGGAAGTGTAGGAGTCAGGGTCACGTGGGGGAGAGGATATAAGTGGGAGCCCGGAAGAGATCGGGGTCAGTTGTTGGAGTGAAGAAGCGGGACCACGTTGGGTGGCTGCCGCGCCATCAGCCACGTGGCTGATGGGGCTTCGGCACACCGTCGGCTAGCGGTGTGCGGAGCGGGACGGAGCGACTGACGGGAGAGCGCGTGCGGGGCGCATGCGAGAAGGAGCTGACGGAAGAGCACGTGCGGGGCGCGCGCAAGGAGGAGCTAACGGAGGAGCGTGCGCGGCACGCAAGAGGAGCGTGCACGGCATGCAAGAGGAGCATGCGCGGCACGCGAGAGGAGACGCTGGTCCCTTGTCAAGACCAGCGGGGTGTGAGGAAGAGTGAAGGAGCTGAGGAGGAAGCGGGTGCTGGCCGCGCGCAAAACGACGCTGATCCGCGGAGGAGACCAGTGGGGTGCAGAGAAATAACTTGAATAAGAGACCACGGAGACCAGCAGTGCCTGACGGAGTCTTTTATTACACTGGAGTCAGAAGTGGACTTTTTCAAGGCAAAATAACGTCAAGGAAGATGGCCGAGAACTTGAAAAAGCGTAACCTACTTGTTACGTCTTCCGACGATGAAGAGACGGCCGCCGGCACACGTCCTCCAGTGACCACGTGGCAGGCCGCTGCCATCTTGAACATCGCGGTGGAGAGGCGGCCGTATGCTGCCATCTCGGAGGCGCCGCGTGGTGTGTATCCTGCTGCTGAGCAGCTGTTTTGCGGGAAGGAGCCGCAAAGAGTGGACGCCGACGCTGCTTCACCACCTTCAACGAGAGTGCGCCGGAGCCACGGGGGAAGCCGCCGTTGCTGCTGCTGCCTGGGCGGGAGGACCCCCGTCCTGGCTCGTGTGCGAGACACCGGAGCAGTCGGGGGAGAACGCCGCGCTCACCGTCCGAGTTCTTCGAGGCATCTCAAGTCACCACCCTGCCGTCCTCTGCTCGCCGCAGCCCCGGGCGAGTCGTGACGATATGCACCCGACCCTAACACACCTCACCCATCTTGCGTGTGCCGGGGTGCGATTGTTTGTTATGGCTCGAGATTGCGGAGCGCGGTTCGGGCTGTGTGTGTGTGTTGAGGATGGACGCGCTGTCTGCTTGTGTTTGCTCTGTGTCAAACAGTGTTTATGCGTTGCTGCATGGGGAATGTTATCTTGATGGCGAAGTTAATTATTAATTCGGTTGCGTCGAGTGTCCCGAGCCGTTACCATCCCGTGGGTTGCCGTGTGCGACGTGTTTATTTTGATGACTTTTTTGCTGCAAGGTACGACAGGGTTAACGGTGTGTTGTCTGCCTGCAGCTCTGCTTGCGATTGTCATAATGTACGACCTGTATGGAACTTTGCTGCTTGTGATCGCGATATGCTGACTGCACGTACTGTATAGACTGTCTTTCTGTACAGATACGGAGTGCGGTGCATTGTTATGACCATTGGGTTCGGGATTGTTATTAGTTATGCGTACCTGTTCGGAAAATGGTAAATTCGTTGGGGGACCCTAATTTTTGGTTGTATGGGTGTTCGTGCACACGAGATTGCATGTGTGTTCATAGGAAATTGCGATTGTTGAGGGATGGGGGCGTTGTTGGTGGCTCTGCCGTCAAGGGTGCGTTGGAGCCATGAATTGCCGCCAAGTTGCGTCGCTCTTTCCGTTGATTGTGTGCGGCCAGGGGTTGCATTGCGAGTTGGTGTGTATGAACAATGTGTCTTGGTCAACCATGGGTTGAAAATTCCCCCGATACGACTGCTGTGCGCAGCGAGCTGCGGCGATGCGTCGTATTGTTGGGGGTTGTTAACACGTGACAGGGGATGTGTGTTGTGGCCCCCAGCGGGGGGTGGCTGGGATGCACGCACGGGAAAAACTGCCGAATTGGTCGCACGTTGGGCCGCCATTTTGGCTAGCGCGGGAAATCGCGGAGATGCGCTGGGTGCATGTGGCCGCTATTTTGAGCGCACGTAGGAAACCTCGGTGGGGCGCTTCGCGCATGCCACCGCCATTTTGAGTATACACGTCGGGCCACGGGGATGCGGTTATGGATCTCATCCCTTGACTCTCGTGTTGCGCTCTAACTTGTGTGCGTGCATTACGTTTTGTGCGTAATGCTGGCGTGTTGGCGCCCGTCGGGGTAACAGGAGCATAGTGGCCCGTGTTTGACTAAGGGGGGGGGGGGGCGTGTCATTGCACCAGCATTTTGGGACTGAGATGCTGGCTGGGTTCTATTCTGGGGCAAATATTTCACCAGTATACACCTGACTTTGTTGAGTGGGTGATGCACGAGTTGTGGTCACATCGGGCTATGGCCGATGGCTGACCTGACAGCCCGGAGGCGAGACACTCCGTGGTATGTCTCAAACTTATGGGCCGTGTGCTCATATGGCTCGGGGAGTCGGGGTTCCGTCGTGCGGTGGCAGACTGTTTAACCTGGTGGGCTGGAGGCTCACGGAATTCAGGAGTAGGGGTTCCGTTACGTTGCAGCGAACGGTGAGACCTGGCTAGCATGGGGCAGAGATTCCCCTTGCGGGTCCTCCAGCGGGAAGGGCCACGGACTTGTTCCGCTCTGGGTTATAACGGTATTGAATATATAGGGGAACTAGTCTTGCAGATCCTATTCGGGGATATGGATATTGTGGGGGTTCAAGTAAATCGAATATGGCCTAGGTTAGCGGAATGCAACGGGTCTGGGGTGATTGCTAGGACGGCAGTGAGGACACATGCTGGACAGCGGGTTCAGCCTATTGGTGATAGTAAGCCTAAGTTGTTCAGAATGCGTGTTGGGGAGTGCGACTCTATATCGTCAAGATATTGGCTAGGGAACATTGCCCCGTGGGGGTTCGATGGGGTCTGCCCTTGCCAAGGGATGAACCTTCCCTTGTCTGTAAAGCGTCAGACTATAAGATGCTGGGGTGTGTCCATTGGTAATGGGATAGTACGGGATGGGGCTTGGCTGAGTCGTTGCGATGTGCTATTGTATCGTCTCCGAAATTGCACTGGTCGAGTAGATGGGCAGTGGACGTTGCTGTGGTTGGACGACCACGGTGCGGGCGAAGGCAGGTTAAATGTTGCCGCTGGGGAGCGTTGCTCACTCCACGCGAGGGTGTGCGGCCAGGGGCTGTGTTGAGAGTGACAGTGGGTAGATGCTGTGTACGTGAGATGTCTGTGCTGGTCCTCAAGGGAGGACTGCTGATGGGCAAGAGCAGGACATTTTTTGTTGTCACGTGTAAATAATATTTTTTTGTTCAAATGTAGATACTGGGGCATCCATCGCGTCGATTTTTGTGTATTTATTGGGTTTCTCCTTACGCCGGGCGAATTACGATCATCTCCACTACCCTGGGGCCGGGTGGCTGTCGTATATGACATGCGGATGTGCGTTTCGTGGTGCTGTGCCTCAGGGGGTTGGGTTCTCCTCCTCGTCACAGATCTTCGGCGCCTGCCACACTGGGTGTCACCGGTTGTGCTAACCGGATGTGGACTTGAAGGGGGAGTGGAGCACCTGTTCATCACTCCTGCTCTACCAGTTGTTCTCTGAAGTTGGACTTGAGCCAGGCGGATGGACCAGCAACACGGACACGCTCTAAGACACCACATTCCTGATTTATGCACGTCTGCCGTTCTTGCGTGTTGGTTACCATAGTTGTGCATTGCCTTCCATTCCTTAATTCTTCTTGCTTGTTGCACGGTTCCGTACCGGATCCTATTCCCTTCCCTTTCATTAATTGTGTTTGTCGTTGTACTCTCCGTTGTGTCTGGGGTGATTCCTGATTGTGATGCCGTCGCTCGCATTATTTTATACTATTGCAGCCGGGACAGCTGGCTTTTTCATCAGGGGGGGGGGGGGGGTGGTCATGTAATGCGAGCGTAAATGGGGTTGCTGCTGGGCTCTGGCCCCATCACACGACCGGGGTATTGGGGGGCATGTGGGGGGGGGGGGGCGCTGTTCACCTCGGCTCCAACGGGAAGTGAGGTGAATGGAGGTGGAGCCAGCAGGGCAGTATGGGAAGGCCGGATCTGACGATCCGGAAGGGGAGGAGTCAGGGTCACGTGGGGGAGAGGAGATAAGTGGGAGCCCGGAAGAGATCGGGGTCAGTTGTTGGAGTGAAGAAGCGGGACCACATTGGGTGGCCGCCGCGCCATCAGCCACGTGGCTGATGGGGCTTCGGCACACCGTCGGCCAGCGGTGTGCGGATCGGGGAGGAGCGGAGCAGGGAGGAGGGGAGCGACTGACGGGAGAGCACGTGCGGGGCGCGTGCGAGAAGGAGCTGACGGAAGAGCACGTGTGGGGCGCACGCGAGGAGGAACTAACGGAGGAGCGTGCGCGGCACGCGAGAGAAGCATGCGCGGAAAGCGAGAGGAGACGCTGGTCCCTTGTCAGGACCACCAGGGTGTGAGTAAGAGTGGAGGAGCTGAGGAGGAAGCGCGTGCGGGGCGCGCGCGAGATGATGTTGGTCCGCGGAGGAGACCAGCGGGGTGCGGAGAAATAACTTTAGTAAAAGACCAACGGAGACCAGCAGTGCCTGACGGAGTCTTTTATTACATGAACACAAAGGTTCAAAGAGCATCTGCGGAAACTATTGTAGTTTTTTTTGACATTTTTGCTGGCAAGATTCTTGCACGGATTCTTCTGAATCCCACTGTAGCTTTCTTGTTCAACTGACTACTATGCACATGGTTTTGGGAACCAGAGATCTTCAGGAAGTATGCCGCCATAAATTGATCAACATAATCCAATCCCATATTGGCATCACTGGCAGGATCAGTGTCAATGGCAAATAGGGTGAAGTAATGGTGCGTTCTTTGCTTCCAGCTTTTTCGGTCTAGACTTCACTGTGATGCTTGAAGAAGCACTATGTGCCTCTTCTGATGATGTCTCCATATGCCACCGAAAAAGGTCTTTGATCGTGTGAACACAAACGTCATTGAAGCAATTATTCAGGAGCCGTTTTATGCTGTTAAGTGTGCACTTACGGCGCACTTGAAAACATTACTTAAAGTATTTAAAATGATGTGCTAAAGCAGCTTGAAACGTCTAAAAACCCAGCTACGTCCTCGATACAAATGTAGTGGTGGTGTTGACGTGCGCCGACTGTGACAGTGATGGATCACGGGGCGGCGCGAGGTGCGGGGTTGGGCACGCGTTGTGGGCGTGGTGTGGACGCGCGCGCCGGGAGTGACAGATGACGGGGCGGCGCGGCGTGGGTGCTGAGGCACGCTGAGATGTGGGAAAACAGGATCGTAGCCAGCGCCCAGTGATTGGTCGAATAGGATGGGTGCTCGCAGCGACGTCCGCAGGTGGGGTATAAAGGGGGACGCGCGAGAGCACTCGGGGAGAAGTTACCCAGTTGAAGACCAGAAGACGGAGCTGAAGACCTAGTGCCCCGAGACCCCTAGTCCCGCCGTCCTTGTGGGGACCGGGGCCCTGTGTGGCTCGGAGGCGAGACTGTGGGACCCAGGGTCCGACGCCCACGTGGGTCGGGCTGGGGACCCACAGTCAAGACGGACACCCCGGGCAGGGAGTGTCCCGAGTAGCTCAGGGGCGTTAGTCGCCGAGTAGCTAAGTGGGTGTTGGTCACCCGAGTAGCTCAGTGGGCGTTAGTCGCCGAGTAGCTAAGTGGGTGTTGGTCACCCGAGTAGCGCAGTGGGCGTTAGTCGCCAGGGTAGCTAAGTGGGTGTTTGTCACCCGAGATACTAAGTGGGTGTTTGTCACCCGAGATACTAAGTGGGTGGTTGTCACCCGAGATACAAAGTAGGTGTTAGTCACCTGTGAACGAGTTTGGAAAAATAAAGAGTGTGTTACCCGTGAAGTCGTCTCCCGCCGAGTTACTACATTACAACTGGCGTCAGAAGTAAACCTGTCTTCAAGAAGTATGGACACGAGGAAGACTACCCGTACCCACGAGCGAGGTCGGGACGACGACGGCGTACCGGGGACACCAACCTCGGGAGGAGAGGACGAGGAGTTGCCGCCGATGCAGCACTTCGCGGTGATGGCCGACGCTCCACTCGCCTCCGACACCAGCCTCCAAGACGCACACTCCCGGTTGGTGGAGTTGCTACTCGCCGCCGCCGCTGTCTTGGCGGACATCTCCGTTCCGGCGAGCGGAAAAACGGCTGCGGGGTTGGTGGAGAAAGCGACGTTGGAGGGATCCCGCCAAAAGGCGCTTCGCGCCAAAAGTCTGGAAGTTGCCGCCGTTTTTGAGGGGCCGCCATCGATTGGCGGGAAACACGGACACCACGTGGCCGGAGACCTCCGCTCAGCGCAGCCCACGTCATCAGCGCGCGCCGGAGCTCTCCATTTTGCGCCTGACAACCGAGCCGACATTTTACACAACTACAGCGGAGCGCGGGAAAATCTCTCCGACGTCGACGACGATCGGGTCCTCCAGCAAAGATTGCCCGCGCTGTCGGCGTTCAAGGCGGATGGGGGCGACTGGGGAGCCTTCCAACGAAGGTTCCTCGCTCATCAGGAGATGTCGGGGTGGTCCGACACCACTGCCCTGCGTGCGTTGCCAGCGATGCTCGACGACGACGCGCTTGCAGCCTTCACATCTGCTGCAAGGTCGTCCCGCTCTACGCTCCAGGCCGCACTACACCTGATGGCGAAGATGTTCGGACCGCCCTCCACGTGTCGCCACCAGTTCTACGATCGGCGGAAGGTGGCTGGAGAAACGACGCTCGCCTATCGCACGGCACTGCTCGCCTTGGCGGACGCAGCTTTTCCCCGCATGGATAAGGAGGGGAAGGACGCCATGGTGACGGAGCAGCTGCTGGCGTTGGCCCACGAGTTGGGGGTCCCCATCAATGTGGCGGACGAGATGGATATCTGCTCCCTGGCGATCGCCACGAGCATTCACGCGTACGAGGTCCTCAAACGCAAGCCGGGGGTCGTCTGCAAATGGGCGGGGAACGCGGCACTGGCCGCCACGATCGCCGAACCTCAGCCAGCTGCGGATCAGGAGCAGGCCTTCGCTGCATCGCGTCCGGGGGAGTGGAGAACGGGAGGTCGTTCGCCCACACGTTCATCCCGCAAGCTAGAGCAACCGAAACCTACGACGTCCCTCGTCGTCTGCTACAACTGCGGCCTTCGGGGTCACATCGCAGCCGGGTGCCGGGCCCCGCGTCAGCGTGCCACAGGACCACGTCGGGACGACGACCAGGCCCACAAGTCATCCCAACAATACCCGGCAAGTCGCGGCACCTCACACGTTCGGTCCACAAACACGGCACATTCGGGTCGCCGCTTGGCGGTGGGGGGTTCGCGGCTGGGTGCCGGGGGTTCACTTCGGCGAGGGGGGTCCGTACACGGCCCGCAAGCAGTCGAGTGGTCCGAATTGGCTCACAGGATAGTGGCTGCGTCGGCCGGGTCGTCCGTGGTGACGGGGTTTATTGACGGGGTTGAGGTCCGGGTGCTGGTGGACACGGGTGCGTCGACCACTATCATCTCGGACCTTATTTATAACATTCTTCCCGTCCAAAGTAGACCCCTTCTGCCAGTAGACGTGCCATTTTATGCGGCGAATGGGGGATCCCTGGGGATCATCGGCCAGATTCGGGCGACTATTTGCATTGGTGACATCAAATTGGCGGGCCCTATTTTTGTATCATCATCGCTGGCCGTTCCCTGTTTGCTAGGTACGGACTTTTTGTCCAAAATGCCCATCAAAATTCTCATAGATCAGGCCTGCATTGAGCTTCCGTCAGGTCGGCGGGTTTCGTTCTTGACGAGCCCTACCAAAATACGCACGGTTTGTGCGACGGTGCAGGCGCTGGCAACTTACACTGTACGGGTGCCCCCGGGATCACAAATGTTGGTACCCCTTCGGTTGAGGAAACCACTCGAGGTGGGTGCGGAGGCACAGGGGGTGCTGTTGGGGCCGTCTAACAGGGCCAGAAGGGGCCTCGACTTAGCGGTTGCTCAGACCATGGTGAGAGGGGACAGTGAGCCGTTCGTAATGGTCCTGAATACGGGGTCGCGGCCGGCCGTAATTGCGCAGGGAACGGTGCTGGCTCACGCCGCGCCGCTACCCGTTGAGGAACGGCTCGTGGCTCAAGCAGATTTCACTGTCGAGTCGCATCCTCCAAGTGATGAGGGGACAGAGTGGTTGGACTCGTTGTGTGCCGGTTCTGCTAACTTGTCCAAAGTGCAATTGGGAGCATTGAGGGGTTTGCTACTCGAGTTTGCTGACGTGTTCAGCAAACATAAATACGATATCGGCTGCACGGACCTGTTGCGCCACCACATAGTTACAGGGGACGCGGCCCCTATTCGTCAGAATCCCTTCCGGCTCAGCCCAGCCGAGAAGGAGCATGTGCAATCGGCGGTTAATGATATGTTGGCGGCCGATATCATTTCGCCCTCTTCTAGTCCGTGGGGTGCTCCTATTGTCCTAGTTAAAAAACAGGACGGGTCCTTGCGGTTTTGTGTCGATTTCCGCCGCTTAAACAAAATCTCGATGGCGGATGCGTATCCGCTCCCCAGGATGGATGAGTCGCTGGTTGCCTTGGCGGGAGCACAGTTTTTTTCCACACTCGATCTGCTTTCCGGATTTTGGCAATTGCCACTCGATAACGAGTCTAAACCTAAAACCGCTTTCCGGACACCTGGTGGCCTATTTGAATTCAACCGTTTGCCCATGGGCTTACATTCCGCTCCCGCCACGTTCCAGAGACTCATGGAATTGGTTTTGTCGGGCCTCCAATGGGATACCTGTTTGATTTATCTCGACGATATCATCGTCTTCAGTCGGACTTTTGAGGAGCACCTCCAGCGACTGAGAGCGGTTTTCCTCAGGATGCGTTCCGCTAAGCTTAAATTTAAACCGGCTAAATGTTTTCTGCTTCGGGAATCGGTCAGGTATTTGGGCCATATCGTGAGTCGTTCAGGGATCTCGACGGACCCTGCTAAGACGCACTGCGTCAGCTCATGGCCAATGCCAACCTCGGTCACGGAGGTTCGCAGTTTTATTGGTTTCGCCTCCTATTACCGTCGTTTTGTCAAGCAGTTTGCCACCATAGCCAGGCCCCTGCACGCTTTGACGGCTAAGGGTGTGCGGTTTCACTGGGGGGCGGAAGAAGAGGCTGCGTTCTGCTCCCTTCGTGACGCCTTGGTGCAGGCTCCCCCCTTGTGTTACCCCGATTTCACACAACCGTTTTTGCTGGACACAGATGCCAGCAACACGGGTATCGGGGGGGTGCTCTCACAGGTGGTCGGGGGGGTTGAACGGGTGGTCGCCTACGGTAGTAGAGTTCTTTCCTCCGCCAAACAACGCTATTGCGTGACTCGTCGTGAATTGTTAGCGATTGTGTTTTTTACACAGCAATTCAGGCCGTATCTTTACGGCCGTCATTTTACGGTCCGTACGGACCATGCGGCTCTACAATACGCTATCCGCGTGGCACAGCCATCGGGCCAATTGTCCCGATGGTTGGAGGTCCTTCAGGACTACCAATTCACGACGATTTACCGCAAGGGATTGCGACACTCAAATGCGGACGCCTTGTCGCGGTTGCCACCGTGCACGGACTGCACATGTTTGTTGGGATCGGCGCGGTGCAAACCCCCGGTCGCCGACACCCCGGGAGTTGCGCTCGCCGCCACTGACACCCCGGGAGTCGACGCCCCCACGGGGAGGGATTCGCTGTTGTCGTTGCCCCTCATTGAGTGGGGCCGTCTCCAAATGTCCGACAGCTCCCTACTTGCGCTACGTCGAAAAGTTGGCGCTCCCGAGGTAGGGGATGCGCGGGTCGGTTCCTGGGTGTGCAGACAGTGCCTTTTGATGAGGTGGGACAACATGTCCCGGCGTCACATGCTCGTTGTGCCTGTTGCTATGCGGGGTAGGGTCGTTCTGGCAGCTCATGAACGGCTCATGCATCTGGGTTTTCACAAAACGCTCGCCCTAATCCAGCGAGACTATTATTGGCCGGGGATGGGTAACGACGTGGCGAATATTCTTAAGGGATGCGTAGGGTGCGCCAAAAGAAAACCGCCACCATTGGCAGCTAATCCACCGCTGCAATCCATTCAAGTTTCGCGCATAAACGAATTAGTTGCGTTGGACATCTTGGGGCCCTTTCCTGCTACACCGAGGGGAAATAAGTTCCTGCTGGTTGGCGTAGAATACTTCACCCGATGGCCCATGGCATGGCCACTCGCCAACCAGTCGGCTGCAGCGGTGGCGGACGCCTTCGTCCAGGGCTATGTTTTGGACAAGGGCGCCCCCGAACGCTTGCTGACGGATCAAGGAAAGAATTTTTCGAGCGTTTTGTTGCGCGAGGTGTGCAACCTGTTGGGTACAAAGAAAGTGCGTACTTCCCCCTACCACCCGCAGACTGACGGGATGGTTGAGCGTCTGAACAGGACGATTACGTCTATGTTGTGCCAACAGGTCTGCGACGATCAGGTTGATTGGGACTTACAGGTGCCGGGGGTACTCGCGGCCTATCGAATGGCCCCTCATGCGGCGACGGGGTTTTCCCCATTTTTTCTTATGTATGGGCGGGAGGCCGATCCGGCCATGGACGTCCAACTGGGGATTTCCCAGCCACGTGCAAAATCAAAATTGGCAGACCACATCAAATTTAATATCGCCAAATTGACTGAAGCGCGGGAGGCGGCGAGGTTGAATTCGCGGTCTCGGCAAATCGCGAACGAGAGATTGCATGGGCGGAGGGTGCATACGCATGATTGGAAACCAGGCGATAAGGCCTGGCTGCATTGTCCACATGCACCATTGGCTACGTCCCCCAAATTGTTGAGACCTTGGAGGGGACCGGTGGAAATTGTGCGGGTTGCACGACCCCAGAGTATACAGATTAAATGGGAAAATCGCCGTTGGTACGTGCACCCCTCCCGACTGAAGCCCTATGCGGCACCGTGTGACCCCGTTCTGTGCCGTAACGACCGGGCGTGTGATGTGACCGTCGACTCGGGGAGGGAGGTGTCGCAGGCGGATCCTCACGTGTCTCCACCTGACCCACCCCCAGGTGCCTCGGGCTTGACGGCTGCTGACCGTCGGGAGCCTGAACCCCGCGGCACGCACGGGTCCTCGATGCCTGGCCGATGTCTTCCTGAACCGCCGGCACCACCGGACGTTCAACCGCGTCTGGTGCCGTACGACGGACCGGCAAGGCGGACTCGGGCTAAGGCACAACAATTTTCATGAAGACGTTTTTTTTCGACACCGAGCTCGCCCGGTGTTCCCCTCTGCCGGGGTAATGTCCCGTTGTAGGGACGCTCAGAAAGAATGGGACGCTGCACGAGTCGAGAGAAAAAAAAAAAGAAAAAAAAAATTTCCATTTATTTTTCTTGCTGCATACACATTGCTATTGTCACTCGCCAGATTGTATATATTGTTCTGTTGTCGCGGTGGCATTGGTTGATGGTTGCGGATGGTAGTGTTCGCGTTGTGTTGGGTTGTTACGTTAGTTGTTGTTCTTGTTGTTGTGTTGTGTTACGGGGCACACAGGGGGGTTTGTATATTTTTATAGCAGCCGGGTCGGCTGCGAGCTATGTGGTAGGGGGTGATGTAGTGGTGGTGTTGACGTGCGCCGACTGTGACAGTGATGGATCACGGGGCGGCGCGAGGTGCGGGGTTGGGCACGCGTTGTGGGTGTGGTGTGGACGCGCGCGCCGGGAGTGACAGATGACGGGGCGGCGCGGCGTGGGTGCTGAGGCACGCTGAGATGTGGGAAAACAGGATCGTAGCCAGCGCCCAGTGATTGGTCGAATAGGATGGGTGCTCGCAGCGACGTCCGCAGGTGGGGTATAAAGGGGGACACGCGAGAGCACTCGGGGAGAAGTTACCCAGTTGAAGACCAGAAGACGGAGCTGAAGACCTAGTGCCCCGAGACCCCTAGTCCCGCCGTCCTTGTGGGGACCGGGGCCCTGTGTGGCTCGGAGGCGAGACTGTGGGACCCAGGGTCCGACGCCCACGTGGGTCGGGCTGGGGACCCACAGTCAAGACGGACACCCCGGGCAGGGAGTGTCCCGAGTAGCTCAGGGGCGTTAGTCGCCGAGTAGCTAAGTGGGTGTTGGTCACCCGAGTAGCTCAGTGGGCGTTAGTCGCCGAGTAGCTAAGTGGGTGTTGGTCACCCGAGTAGCGCAGTGGGCGTTAGTCGCCAGGGTAGCTAAGTGGGTGTTTGTCACCCGAGATACTAAGTGGGTGGTTGTCACCCGAGATACAAAGTAGGTGTTAGTCACCTGTGAACGAGTTTGGAAAAATAAAGAGTGTGTTACCCGTGAAGTCGTCTCCCGCCGAGTTACTACATTACACAAAGACAATGCGCTGAGAATTGAATTTTCCAAACAATTCGCGTCACCGTGGACTTGCAGGAGAGTGTGTACACCCCGAGTGTTGATGTTCTGTCTCGCCTATATAGCTTTATGTTAAATTGTTGTCTCACCGTGTTCTTGATTTCTGTTGCTCATGCTTGTTTTTTCTAATATACACGACAACAGCATTCTGGTCTTGTGTACACCCTCCTCATCCATAACACCACACCTGCTGCACTGCACATGATTCCACTCCTTTACAGCATCCAATGTGGAAGTGCTGTCTATTGGTCTCTAGAGCCAAGTGAAGACCCACCACAACTGGCATTTATTGCCATCATCCAGGAACCTAAGGGACAGGAGATAGATGATTTTCAAAAGGCTCTAAATTAATATCACTAAATTAAAATACCATAGATTAGCTATGAGGACTAACCGTTGTATTTCATGACCATATATTTCATTTAGACTATTGTACACAGTGTTAGTGAGCATATATGAAGGACGAAATTGAGGTCCATGGAGTGGTGTGGTCAGAACCATGTCCCCCTGCCTTTGTCTCTCAAATTATGTTCATACTGCACCAAGTACTAATTCAAGTTTGGGTTGACACTGTCGTACGGAATCAAACTCAGGAGCCAAGTTCAGAGGGCATTGAAATAACTGCCATGTCACTACTCAACCTACCGCTGATGTAACAATCATAATAGAGGGGTTGTACATTTTCCATGTGTTGTCTTCCAGGGAGATGAACACCATGACATGTGGATTTTTGTCATGGCTGTCCTGATGAGCACCACGCTGGTGTGGAACATCATGGGGGTCCTTGATCATAACAGCTTCGAGCAACTCAAGTATCCTTCTCATTTGTTGAACAAACTTTGTTTATGTCTATATATGCGTTTATAAATAATACAATTGCTTACCCATAACAACATCATGGAGTGACTCTTTGAAGAGTGTTGGGAGTTTAAATCCTCCTTTGGGGTTTACTCAGTCCATCATTCTTGTGCGGTATATAAAGTTAATACCACTTTGTGATGAAGTCAACAGTGGGTTGTCCGATATTCATCCCTGGAATAGGAATGTGGGACTTTAACCACAGGGTGTAATCATGACATGAGCACCACCTCAATGCTCATTTTAGCAGGGAATCATATTTGTCTAAGGGACACTGCACGGATCTCAGAACAAAACTATGCTAAGATGACTGGGCTGAGACATAAATAGACAGAAAAAGGCATGGCTATAAATAACAGACGAGACTTCAGTACATTTAATTTTCCTGCCAATTTTGCCAATAATTAAAAATATTTTCTCAGCAAATTTCATAGTTTTTTATTTATTTTGTAGTAACCTACATAACAAAGTAAAATGTAAATACATTTTAGTATTACTGTACATTGTGCAATATGCATCGCTAAATTTACGTAAGGTGTTTGTGAAGGGAGTCCATCTGCGGTGATCTTTGGGTAAGGACGTTATTATAAATTCTACACAGCACCACATACGCACTTGGTAGCCATCCTTCTCTCTAGGAGCCCCGAGCAGTATAATACACTACCGGTTAGTACCCGGCGTTGCCCGGGCGATAAAGGCAGACACACATGTAGTTACACACGCAAATCCATTGATACACACACATAGAGTTACACGCACAAATGGACTCACACATATACATGTAGGACTCGTACTCGGGTTGTCTTTCTCGTTCCGTTTATTTGCTCTTTAAAGTCCACACCTTCTCCTCATCACCGCTCCGTGTCTCCCCGTTCGCTCCGCCACGCCATTCACCATCAACGGCGCTCTATGTCTCTCCGTTCTCTCTCCTGCTCTCCCAGAGTCCGTCACTCCGCTGCTACCCTACTCTGTATCTCTTCGATGCACTGCTACCACTGCTACCACTCACTCTACGTCCTCTTACTACCGTACTCTGTCGTATCTCTGTCCACTGCTACCGTTATCATATCTTCTCCACTTACTCCTGCTCCTCGCTATACCGGGCACCATCACTCCAACTCCTATCCAGACTCCAGCTCTAACGAAGACTCCCGTCTCTCTCTTGTGCTGTGCCTTTTATCCCCGTATCAATTAGTCCCTATTAATTATCTCACCCCACGCTTTACCCCTCGCCCCCAGGCCCCCAGCCTCACGTGGCCTTGTTATTCCCGCCTGAGCGACGCCAGTCATTAAGCACTCACCCTCTTAGCCAATCACCGGCCTGTGTCCTCGGTTACCCCTAACACCTGTCACCCATCTTAACGACGTCCTTCTCACGCCCGACAACAACAACCTTGTCCTCAAATACCCCCTACTGTACACTGCTCGCTTGCATAGCAACAGACCCACAGAACGCGTGGCGCGGCATATTCCAAGTCCTACATATACATAGACTGAACAACAACAACCGTCATTCGCCACTAAGTGGCGGTGACGTCATGACAACGCTTGTGCCAGGCTATGTGCACCTTGAGGCCACGTGAAGTGTCGAACGCCCGCTGGCAGGAGGTCACGGGGCAAACCTAGATGGCAAAGGTCGACTGACTGAGACGACTGGCTGATGCACCACCTGTGACCCCTACTGTAGCAACTTTATGTGCTTTAGCCACCCGGCGCTCCTCTCGTTGTTGTGAGCGTCGCTCCTCTGCCCTCCGTTGTTGTTGGAGGGTGACTGCCTCCAACTGGCCAGTAGCGTCCTTCAGGAGCCTCCTCCACAGAGGCCGATCTTGACACGGCTGGTACCAGTTATCCGCAAGTGGACTCAGCTCCAAGTCCTCCTGTAGCACATCACTCCATGTCTTCTCCAGCCCGTGCCGCGCCCGTTTAGCCCCCTTGATCCGGCCGAACAAAAGCTGTTTAGGCATGCGGTGGCTGGCCATGCGGGCTACATGACTCAGGAAACGCAGCCTTGCCTGCCGTAGGTCACCGATGGGACTTTGTCCCCATCTTTCAAGGATTTGTGAGCTCCTCACACAATGCAGCCTGGTTAAACCCAGGATGGATCGTAGACAGGCCATCCTAAATGTTTCTAACTGGCGAAAATGTTCCATTAGGGGGGTCCAAGTTTCGCAAGCGTTGAGAAGGGAGGGAATGACCGTGGCCGAGAAGACCTGAAGCTTCGTATGGAGTGATAGACCAGGTAGCTTCCACACAGCGTTATGCAGCCAATGCAAATATAATGCAGCTCGACTGATTCGGAGTGAGACCTTTGCTGTTAAACCGGAGCCGGTCATTAGCACACTGGCAAGGTATGGGAAACTCTCCACTGTCTCCACAACTGCCCCATCACCAATTGGGAGTTGTGGGGGTGGAGTATCCGATGGTACAAAATAGCCAGGCAGGTGCTTAGTTTTGGTGGGGCTGATGGTAAGGCCCCCACCTCTTGGTGGCAAGCTCCAGGTTCAGCAGCAGCACCTCGAACTCTTCCTCCGAGTGAGTAGCAATTAGCAGATCATCGGCATACATAACGTGGTTGAGCAATAGGGTGCCATCCCTTGACCGCACCCGGGCATCGATCAGCCTCCCATTGTATCTGTAGCAGATGGGAATTCTTCCGGTACAGGCATTGAAGGCTTGACGAACTACGTGGTCCAAATATATATAAAATAATGTGGGAGCCAGAGGACATCCCTGTTGCACCCCAAGGTGTAAAGGAAATGGCTCTGACTCATGGCCACGTAGTTAGACGCGGGGCCGCTCACCATCATGAAGGTCCTTAAGGATTGTAATCAGTGGGTCAGGGACTCGGAAAGCATGAAGAGCAACCCAGAGGCCAGGCCTACCGATGGTATCATAGGCCTTGAGCAGGTCAATAAAGCACACGCATGGACTAAGATGCCCATATGGACCTACAGACACGCAAAGAAATGGAGTTACACTGACTAACATGGAGGCATGCAGACACAGCGACTAACACACGCACATGGACTGAGACACACACACATATATCGACTCACACACACAAACACATCGACTTACAGACACACACACACATATGGACTCACACACACATAGACATGCACTTGAGATACACACACATGGAGTTACACACACATATATGGATGTACACACATACAGCGACTCACACACACACACACACCGACTCACACACAGCAATACGTGGACTCACACACACATTGACGTAAACACACATATGTATTTACACACACACATGGACTTAAACGCACACAAATGGATTGACACGCACACTTGGACTGACACACACACATAAACACTTTGATATACACACACACATGGGGCGTTGTCCGTTAGAAAAAGACAGACACACACATGGAGTTAAAGACACGCATGGCTCTACACGCACACACATATGGACTCAAAGACACACACATTGACGGGCACAGCAATCCCCGATGATGGCACAGCTATCAGTATGGCAGTACTACGTATGAGGAAATAGCGTCACGTGAGCGATGGAAACAATATAAATTTATAGAAGAAATAATCAGAAAGCACAGACTGGCAGTAGACCGTTGCAGCGTCATAAAGGACAGCAAAAAAAGGGAAAAATGAGCAACCTAAAAATCCAAAAGGAGTTTTGTGTACTCAAACATAATTATTGTAACATGTCAACTTGTTTCATAATGGTAAACAATGAAACCTGAGTTGTTATCTGCACACAATATCTGGCAAGGGATTTGTTTAATAATAATAAGCAATGAACGTGATTAATGATCTGCACACAAACATTATTATTGTAATGTTTGTGAACTAATGTGCTTAACAATAGTAAACAATGGACTTGAGTTGTTAGCGTAAGAAGCAAGGAACTTTGTACTTACCATAGCTATGTTGAGGCCTTGTGCCATGCGTAGCCCCCGTCCTGGCCTACATTGGCGAGGCGGCGGAGTTGGCACATTGCCAGGCTAGGGGCTGGGCCGCTACCCCCCCACCCCCAGCATCCCCCGCGCGTGCAAGAATAATGGTATGTAAGCACTAAAATATTATTATCTACGGAGTCTGTACTATAAATTGGACGCATCGTGTTAGGGGGGGGGGTCGAAGAGGACATGACACTGTGAAGGAATATCCGCAGCGTTATGTGTGTATGTGTTGGCTGTAAAACGCGTAAAAGGAAATGTCCCCGTGAGCTCGAGCTAACGCGCATCACTTGGCAGGGTCTGCCCCCCCACGCAATTGGCGTCACTTGGTAGGGTCGATGGCGCGCAATAAGCAAATAATTAATAATAGAAACGGCACAAATGTGTTAATTAAACTACTTTAAAGTTTACGGATGGGAAAACGGAATAGTTTAACACGTAGGCTTTCGCGACCAATATTATTCATAATCAACGTTTTTGGGTTTAGATCGCGTTATTTATACTGATTGACCGTGTCGGGTGGTGGAGGGTTACGACACATTTATAAATAACGCGATCTAAACCCAAAAACGTTGATTATGGAAACGGAATAGCCTATTCCCACCGCGGGGCTTGAGGCATGCCGCCTGTATTTTTTTTTCTACGTGAGGCCCACCGTCCGAGAGCCAAATCCCCCGCAAGCGCGAGCGTGTGGAGACTTTTATATATAAGATTAATAAATAAGCCTGGGAAGTTGGAATCAATGTAGATATGAGCAAAGCCAAAGTCTCATCCAACAAGTCTGCTAAACCAATGGCGATATGTCAAAGGGATAAAACAACAAAGCAGAGCCGAGAATGGGTATCTTGGACAGCTGTTGGATGTGACCAGTATAACATGATGGAATAAAGTGGACAGCAGGTTGAAGTGCTTTTGAAAAGCTGAACTTGATTATGATAGCAACAAAGCAATGTACCAAAGGAAGAACATATTTAATCAGAAGGTACAACCCTGCTTTGACACATGGTTCAGAAATATGGTCATTAACTAAACTTATAGAACAAAAACTAAAAGTGTGCAATCAAACTTGGAGAGACTCATGCTTGGAATTGCATGGAGAGACAGAAAGAGGAACACGTGGATTAGATAATACACATTCAAAGTGTTATCAACATTAAGTGGGCTTTGGCAGGACACATTGGTAGATGTATCTAAAATTGCACGCCTATGTTGAACTTCTTTTGTACCATGCATAGCTAACTGTGCACAAAACGTGGTGGTGGATTGGGTTGGCCTTCATCTAGCAGTGTAGATATCGTGAACGATGATGAACTGTGTTAAAGTCTCACTGAAATTAAACCAACATTATGGAAACTAATACCTGTAGTGTGCATTGTATAAATGGCTAGCATGGATTAAGGCGATGATTTAAGAGCTGTTTCTTAACTATATCTTCTTGCAGCTTTATAACCAACATCACTGAGCATGTGCAGACAAAAAATACACAACCAGAAAATGAACAGGAATTGGAAGTTAATGACTACTTCCCAAATTTCATCGTGTGCATACGGGACTTCACACTGGAACTTGTGCTAAATGAAACGCGCTGCACAGCTGATGAGTACATGGAGCACTCCCTGAATCCGCCAAAAAACGAGGAACTGAGAAAGCAGCGAGAAAAGCTATGCACCTACTTGAAGGTAAGAAATGTTAACCATATATAGCGTTGGAAATGTCAGTAATGATCTCCAGAAGTTCGCAGCCCAGAACTTATTCTAGAATCACTTTCAGACCTTACACACAATATGACATGTTGCTGTCTTGTAAAATGTGGCAGATGGGAGTCAATATTTTTTTCTATTACCGAATTCTTTTACACTGTAATGTAAGCTTAAAATATAAACCCGAACAAGCCATTTCATGTTTTATTTGAATCATACGTTTCATCCATTACAGAGACAATGTATGTTTAGTTTTAAAAAGTTTTTTTTTTTATGCCCGTTTGGTTATTGCTATTATTTGATTTAAAGTTACTGTTCATTTCTGTTGCCAAAAAAAATGTTTAATGCTTTTAAATATGTATTCGCTTTTGTGCCGAATATATATTTTTTCATCATCTGGGACATTTCCATACGTAATAACGCTCTGCTCATGTTACGTTTGCTCTGTTGTAGAAAAAAATGGCACGTTTGTGGCATGTAGTTGTAAATAATGTATTTGCACTTTTTTGTCCTTTTCACAGAATCGCAAGTGTTTTGTGTTCCAGAGACCTGTGGATGAGGATAATTTAAAAAATCTGGAAAATGTGGCTGATGATAAACTTAGACCTTCATTTTTAGACGCTGCAAAAGAATTCAAAGAGTATGTGCTGCAAACATCTACCGTGAAGCAAATTAACAGCATAACCCTGACTGGCCCCTGTGAGTTGTAATCACGCAACATTTTTTATTAATTTGCATATAATGCATTCATATTTTTTTACGTCAAGTTTGACGTAAAGTTCAGACGTTCACACATTACATAAAAGTCCCCTATTACCCATTACTTGTGTTGTCTATGACAGCTGTAGGCATAGGCGAATTTTGACTTTCATATTTAGGGAGGCAGTGGGATTTAGAACATGTTTATCTCTGCTTTTTACATTGTGTATCATTACCTTGTCTTTGCGATCGTAAAACAGCATTTAAATCTACACACGAGCACTTTTTTATAATCAGTAGGCCAGGTTTGCTACCTGGCCAGGAGAATGATAGGGGAAACACTGGAATCTACTAAAAATGGGTAGTTCTAGCTACCGAATTTACAGCTTGTTACTAGCTATAGCTAGTGTACAGTGTTAGACTGTACTTGAAATCACAAATATAGTTTACGTTCATTGGTCCCTATACACAGGACTCATGTTCTAAATTTGCGTTGTGAATAGGAACCATTATTTCATCACCCTTATTTTTTTGTTGTAACCTCATTATTTGACATGTTTTCCAGCTTTCACTCATCAACATTTGCAAAAAACATTATTAGATCAATGAAACGATGCCGCTTCAAGGCCTTACGTCCTAGTTTATCGTCCTACTGCACGGCTCATCATAGATTATCACTGACACTTGAGTGTTCACTCTCATCATGTAGGCTACTGTGGAATTTGAATAAGAATGCGGTTGCATATTTTGCATCACTATATGAAATTACCGCGGAATGGAAGCGCAGTTGGGTTCCGGTTCGCACTGTACCTCACATTAGGAATCGTGGCTGTATATAATTAATTTATTATTAACCTTCATTGTAAACTACTGAAAATAAATGCATCAAGGTGTCCAGTTTTGAGTGGTGATGCCTCCCCGTGCCCCCCCCCCTCCCGCCAATTGCCCGTAAAAACTTCTATTATCTGTGGGTTCAATTATTCCTATTATCCAAGATCATCGTTTCCATGGATAACAGGAGTTGCATGGAAAAAGTATTCTTTCATCTCCGGCCAATCTACACTTTTTTTTTTAATATATTACAAATATAAGGGGCTATAATTAAATCAACTGCATGGGCAGCACTCTTATTAATCATGACATAACAGAGACAGAAAAAACATGCTAGTTACACAAAGATAGAAACACACACAATGACCAGGATACACACAGACACTGAGATACACACAAAGACAGGGACACAACTACAATTTCCATTCGCCACATTATGTGTCGAAAGCTTGATGGCAAGAGGTCACCTATGGTACCATACCTAGGTACCATAGGTTGACTGACTGAGATGACCAGCAGATGCACCATCTTTGCCCCTTACTGTGCCAACTTGCTGTATTTTAGCCACCTGGCACTCCACTTCGTTGTTGAAAGCGTCGCTCCTCTGACCTCCGTTGTTGTTGTTGTTGGAGAGCAAATTCCTCCAATTGGCCAGTAGCATCCTTCATGAACCTCCTCCACAGAGGCTGATATTGAAACCGCTGGTATCAGTAATTGACAAGTCCACTCAGCTCCATATCCTCTCATACCACATCATTCCATCTCTTCTCTAGCCCATGCCCTGCCCGTTTAGCTACTTCTATCCGGCCGAGCAAAATCAGTTTGGGCATGCAGTGGCTGGGCATGCCGGCTCCATGACAAGCCAATGCAGCATTGCCTGCCGTAGGACCTCACTAATGTTACTGTGTCTAGATCCTTATAGGATGTGTGAGCTCCTCACACAAATACAGCCTGGTTAAACCAAGATTTGATCATAAGCAGGCCAGCCTGAACGTTTCTAACCGGCGAAGATGTCCAATTTGGGGGGTCCACGTTTTGCAATCAAAGAGAAGGTAGGGCAGGACTGTGGCTGAGATAACTCACAGCTTCGTGTAAAACGACAGACCAAGTAGATTCCACACAGCATTATGCAGCTGATGAAAAGATAATGCCGCTCGACTGATTTGGAGTGAGACCTTTGCTGGCAAACTAGAACCGGTCATGAGCACACTGCCCAGATTTGGAAACCTCTCCAATCTCTCCACAACTGCCCCTTCACCAAAAGACATTTGACAGGGTGGAGTTTTTAATGACACAAAATACCCAGGCAGGTGTTTAGTTTTGGTGGGGCTTATAGTAAGGCCCCACCTCTTAGTAGCGCGCTCCAAGTCAAGCAGCAGTGACTTAAACTCCTATTTGTGAACAGTGGTCACCAGATCAGCATACATAACATGGTTGATCAATAGGGAGCCATCCCTTGACCGTACCCAGGCATCGATCTTAATCCCATTCTATCTGAACCAGATGTTGATTTCTCCAGTACAACCATATAAAGCTTTTCGGACTATGTGGTCAAACATGATGTTACATAATGTGGGAACCAAGAGGACATATCTGTTACACCCAAATTTTAACAAGGAATGGCTCTGACTCACAGCTACGTATCTTTAACCAGACCTGCCAACCTAGGTAATGGTCATTAATGTTTGTGAGCAGAGAGTTAGGAAAAACATTCCATAGCCCATGTCTATTGATGGTATACTAGATCTTGACCAGGTCAATGAAGCAAAGATGTAGGTCGTGTTGGAATTCCCCACACCTCTACTGTAGCAGACAGACAGAAAATATGGCATCTGTGCAGTGCCGCCCTGGCTTGAAACCACAATGGGGCTCTGCAAGCCTCTCCTCAGCGTGCCTGGAAAGACGATGTTGAATAATCCTTGGCAGGACCTTTCCCACACAGTGAGGAAGGAGATGCCCAGGTCGTAGTTTTTTTAAGTCTGTGCGGTCTCCCTTGTAAATCCAATGGTCCACACGATTATAATGATATTATATAAGGCAGTCTGCAAAACAAACGCCACCCTCCCTCAGCAGTCCACTTAGCAGATCATCTGTGAACGGCACTTTCCTGGTCTCAGACTCTGGATCACCTTCCTACTTCCGAGACAGATGGCACCTCAGTCAGGCACAGCAACCTCAGCAGCGTCATTCCCACTTTGCTCCATGATCGTTTATGGGCAGAGAGATTTCCCCTTCCCCAAGACCTCACAGAAATTATCAGCAAACTTGAAAACCTGTTCCTGGGGGTCAGAGATCGGATCACCTTTCTTTCCTGTAAGGATAATGATAGGTGTGGCACTGAAAGTTACTTTTTGGAATGGAATTAAGAGGTGAATTTCGATCGCCGACTACTGCAGCAGATTCCATCTCAACCACCCGCTACCACCACTCATACTTACAGCGTTGCACAGCCCTCCCAACCGTCTGGCCACCTCATTTTCTGATGCAGGATGCTGTAGACGGTGGGAGTGGGCCTGCCACTTTTCCTCAGCTACCCGGAACACTTGCACTGTCAGCTAGGGTATCTGGGGAGGTTTGGACTACTAACCAAAGCAGTCATTGCAGCTGCTTGAGCCACAGTCCTAAACCTCTCCCAATTCCCCGAGGCATCGGGAAGGGGGGGGTGGATGCCATTGCCAGCTGCAAGCGATGATGACATTAGCTAGCTGAGACCAGGCCACTGTAGGATTGAATGGAGTCCTAGATGAACGCCTATAGATAATAAGCCGATGGTCTTTGGGCTAATCCACTTCAGGGCAGTTCCTGGTGTCAAGGATATGGGTCCGCATCCGCCGTTCTATCACTGTATAGACCAGCAGATGTTTTTGCTTTAACCCGGAATATATCCAGGATGTGTGAATGAGCCGATGCCGGAACAATACGTTGGTAATTACAAGCCTATGGGCTTCACAGAAGTCTAGCAGCTGCCTACAGTTGTTATTGAGATGATCTGGCTCATGCCTTCCAATCGCCCCATCCCAGGTGCCAGCGTCATGACCCACTCAGGAAATAAAGTCACCCAACAGGATGACTATCCCAAGGAGCAACTTTAGCTAGCACCTGTGACAGGAGGTCATAAAAGGCATCTCACTAATTGGCCTTGCCTGCATCCCTCCACTAATGTTCATCTTCGGTAGGGGCATCAGCCACCAACACCACCACCATTCCTCATCTTACATCTTCCTACACCCCATTCATTATTTTGTTGAGTAGAAGAGCGACTCCGTGTTTTTTTCGCAGTATCCTGCCCCGAGTGGAGAAATATCCACCCCTCATGATGACTGGAGCCAGAACCATTTCACCAGACATCCTGAATACAATAGAGATCCGAGTGGTGCTGGTCCATCTCCTGATAGAGGAGTGGCATCTTCTCCTCCACATTGAGCATTCGAACATTCCACATGGCCACTCGCAGTGGATTTGTGCCATTTCTGGAGTAACCTCGAGGGTAAGGCTTCAGTCTCCTAGCTCCGCTAAACGGGGTTTGGCCAGGCAACGTCATAGACGCCCGTCCCCCCAGGGCCTCCGGTTACAGTTTAGTTATATATTTAATTAATTATTCCGTGGTAAGTGAATTGACGGTGAAGGAGTTATCAGCATTTTGTACCCATCCAGACCCCCACACACAAACTCACAGACACGGAGAAACTCATGGAACAAGACAAAGAGAGACACTGATAAGGAGTAATGCACCTGCTAATTTTGACAGATGGCACCTATGTCCACTCGATCCACTCATATCAAAACTCCGTATATTGAACAATTACAATGAGTACTATAAATGTGCCTTATCAGCCTTCATAACTTACCATTTTATTATTTTTATTATTTTATTACTTCCCTTCTACGTGACTTTACCGAAAGAACCAAGAAGAAAGATCAATTCTATTGAAAATAATATTAGCTTTCATACTGCAAAGTATTAAATTTGAAAACTGACGTTAATAAAAGGAACAGTGTACTTATCTGTAAAACATATTCACTCACCGGTGTAGTCTTCAGTGCAGTCATAAGGTTCCATTGCCCACCAAACACCACGATTGCGTTACATAGTGCGTTGCTGTTCTCTGATTGGCCAAGATAAATGCAAACAAACATTACCCATCGCGATGCGCAAAGCACAATCAACTTATTCCATTATAATTATATTCTTATTTATATAGTACAGTACTGTATATGGACCAGTCTATTATTCGCATATCCATGTATTCCGGTTCATGGTCCTGCACGAGAGAACCCCTGGAAATGAAAGCAAAATACGATGAGCTCCGACTAAAACCCAAAAAAAAACCCACGAAGATAAGACAGAATCCAAGAAACGTATCGCTTGGGGTATCCTCATGAAACTGGTTATATTAGACTCCATGTTTCCAGCACACCATTGCTGTCTAACTCCCATATATTTTATTTTCTGGGTCTTCTTCAAAGTGACAATCATGCCACGCATCCAGCATGAGTCCCAAATCAATTTTTCATGAAGTCATTATGTTTTAAGCCAGATAGCAGGTGGTCCCTGCGTGGTGGATCGGTAGATGGTCTGCTGTGTTGTATATAGTGTCTTGAAAAAAAAAGAATGAAATGAAAAATTATGAATATGTAATTTATTGAAGTTATGCTAATTTATGTAATTATGCGAATTTACTCAATTATGATAATTAGGCTCGGCTTCGTTGTCTAGGGATGTATTACCAATCGTGATAATATAATGATTCTCGCTTTAACTAACAGGACCCTGCGGGGTGGGCTGGTAGGAATAATACTAATACCGGTACAGGGATATCGACCGCACACACACGCACACACACACACACGCACACACACCGCACGCACACACACACACACGTACACACACATGCACGCACGCACACGCACACGTAATGAAGTTGTGTTGCTACGCTTCCAGTTCGCCGTGAATAACGATCCGAAGCCCAATAGCGCCCATTCATCACGCCGCTCGAGTGGGCCGGACACGCACACACGCACACACACGCACACAGTCACACATATACACACACGCACGCACACACGCACACACAGACACGCACACACACGCGCATACACACGCACACACGCACGCACGCAAACACACACGCACACACACACGCGCATACACACGCACACACATACACACGCACGCACGCACGCGCACACACACACACGCACCTCTCACCTGCAAGGCAGCGGTCGCCGCTTCTCCTCCCACATCTCTCGTCGCGGCAGCTGTAACGATGGTGCAAGTTTGTTTTTATCATCAATTCCTCCTCCACCCCTCCCCGCCACTGTTCACCCACCAGAATAAATGAGTTCGCCCATAGTCAGTCGATCAAAAAGTTTCGCCGTGAGGCGCCGGAAGCGACGGCCATCTTGTTTAATTCACAGTTCGCAGGGGGAGCGGGCGGCCATCTTGTCGGACGGACGGACGGACAAATGGACGCGGACGGACGGACGGACGGACAAACGGACGCGGACGGACGGACGGACGATATAATCTATTGGTGGTCTGGTCCACTTCGCTCCTACCAGTATTAATTGGTACATCTGGATTCATGATACTCTTATGAGGCAACAGAAGCTCATTCATGCTAATCTCTCTCCCTAATATATCTCTCCCTAATCTCCCCCATTAACACAACTGACGTGCTTGCGTCCGTGGATGGAATTACTTTCCATGTCACAGCTCTCTCGCTGGTTCAGCAGTTCCACTGCTGGATGATTTTTTACGCCTGAGGACGACCGTTTGTATTACGATCGAAACGTCGTGATATATATATTTTTTTATTTTTCTACCTACGTGACTTTACCGAAAGAACCAAAGGGTATGGATTCCTGCAGTCACAAAAGCTTCAAATCAATTTTAATATCTAAAAACATTCTAATATGTGAACACACTTATGCTCGGAATTGTCAACACATTTCTCCTAGAAATGTCCTACTCAGTGATCTGTACAATTAACCCTCAATGGTTACGTTTGTTAAAACTGACCAACAGAGCAATCGGCTCAGAGTAGAGCGACCATACACGGCGATAGGAAAAGTCCTTAAAATATGATAATATTCATACGAACAGTGATAAATAAATATGTGCCCAAGGCAAAAGTAGACATTAATTAATTCATTGGTGAGATTATATAATTAAGGAACGTCCAGAAACAATAGTATACTTAAAAGTGTGTAGGTTTGGTTCACAGATGCTTATCACTTGGCTAATGGGACATCAATGGATTTGCGGACATGATTCGGTGATCATAAAAATCGCAAAACAATAGTATTCCTGTGAGTGTGTAGATTCGTAACATAGATGCTTATAAATGTTTAGTGTGTCATCAATGAATTAATTGGAAAGGTTATGCGATTAACAAAAACGAACTATTAAAATACTTCTAAAACGACCGTATTCATGTAACTCAAGGGACAGAACAATGCTTTTCACGATCACCTAATAGTTAACGCACCACCTTGGAATGGCAACCCTTTTTGACACACAAAGATAACTTTTCGGAACAATCTTATTAGTCCTGATGTGCGCGTTATGTGTGTGTCTTCTTGCCAATTGTTGAGTTAGCGGCTTACGCGGTACAGCGTTCTTTGTACCGAAAATACCTCGGTTCCCCCAGCCAGGGCGATGGGTCGGTGTGAGTATGTGTCGAATACACAGCAATCCCACCTGCGCCGACACTCTCTCTTTTGGCTGCGCTGTCAGGCTCTCTCCACTGCTGGGGTGGTTGTTGAGTCAGCGGTGCCCGTGCTGGCAGGGATGATGGGTCCGGCACCATCTGCGTCGATGTGCGCAATGATCCGTCGCCAGACTCTGTTGATCCTTATAGACTCGACCTAAGATGGTGTCTGCTTGGGGTTCCGAGTCAGCACGCTCGTAGTTGGTCATTAGCCGCTGGCTTCGTGCGATCACCCGTTAGTGGTCCCGCCCTTCCTCCTGAAAGGCTCCTGCTGTGAGCTGCTTGTCAGCTGGATGGCTCACTCCCACAACTCCTGTGGCGGCTGACGCCTACCTCCCAGCTCCCCGTGAGCGGACGGGGCGCGAAGTCCACCCCCTCCTCGGCCGCTTCTCGCCGGGTCCCCCGCGCCCCCGCCGATCGGGTGATCGCCCCCCCCCCCCTGCGCCAGTGCCCTTTCTGAGGGGCATGGCTCACTGACTGGCTCACCACCGCCTAGGACAGGGGTCCTCAAACTTTTTAAACAGGGGGCCAGTTCACTGTCCCTCAGACCGTTGGAGGGCCGGACTATAGTTAAAAAAAACTATGAACAAATTCCTATGCACACTGCATATATCTTATTTTCAAGTGAAGAAACAAAACAGGAACAAATACAATACTAGCAGTCGCCTGCCGCTTCGCGGGCGGTGTGTATGTGCTTGGTTGGTGGGGAGTTGAAAGTGGCTGGACACAATAGACATGTTTTGGTGATTGTTTTATGTTTATTTGTGTGAGGTTATATGCATTTTTATGAGAAGCTCAATCGACAATATTAAAGAATGCAACTTATTCAAATATAGAATGCAACTTATTGAAATATCTGGCGATGCACGATATTCTTCGTGTACACTCCGTCTTCCTCCTCGTCGTCAGGTCCCTCAATAAGGGCCTTGATGTTGGATCTTGCCGTGACTCGCGATAGTGCCACGTACAGTTGGCCGTGCGAGAAGCATGGCGTTGGTAGATATAATCCCAGGTTGTGAACAGTTTGCCCTTGCGCCTTGTTGATGGTCATCGCGAAGGCTGGGACAATGGGGAACTGTTTGCGCCGAAGTCGAAATGGGAAGTCCTTCGTGTCCAATTCGCGGCGGATATGGTTGTTCTCAAGCAGCGAGTCGAAGACCAAGTGTGGGTACTCGGAAAGCTGCGGGAGGTCGTCCAAGTCCGACAGAGCCATCCCTCCTGCCGTGAGGAACTCGTGGAGGCTGTGAAGGGTCTTGAACTTTACCATTTATTTTATTTTCTTTGATGCTGTTAATCCAGCATAATGCACGGGTATAAGTAGTACTAATCACATACCTGCATTTCCCATATCCCATCCCATTGATGCTGCTAATCCTGCATAATGCACGGGCATAAGTAGTAATAATCACATACCTGCATTTCCCATAAATATGCTAAATTCCTCTTGATATGCAAATTATTTTGTCAAGGTGCCCTTTCCCCCCCTTCCAACCCAGCTTATATATATGCGCCAAGCACGTGTGCTGTTTCATTCAGACGCTGTCGCCTCGACAGACCTGGTTTTCACCTGAGGACGGCTGCTTGCGTTGTGGCCGAAACGTCGTGAGAATTATTTTATTATGTTTATTTTTTTTTATTTTATTACTTCCCTTCTACGTGACTTTACAGAAAGAACCAAGAAGATTTACCATTTCTTCTTTGTTGGTCAGCTGGCGGTACTGGTACGCGTAATCGCGAGCCAATTCGTCGTAGAATTTATCCCAGAGAGCCTTCGTATCTGCTGGCATGGAATACAGCAGAATCGTAGCGAAGAGTTGACGAAGCTGGTACGGCATCTGAAAGAGTGAGGCTTCTTCCAGACATTCTAGATTTGAAGCTTTCGTGACTGCAAGGAATCATCTTCTTAGGTTTTTTCGGTAAAGTCACGTAGGTAAAACATCAAAATGAATGAAAATAAAATAAAATCAAAATTCACGACGTTTCGGAGGCAACACAAGTCTCCGTCATCAGGTGGGACCGTCACAGCCAGATTAGCTGCATCAAGTGAGGCAATGATTCAAGATGTAATCCCTTAAAAGCGAGTTGAGGGGGGGAGGAGAGGGAGGGGGGGAGCTCATCAGACTATGGTAGCCAATGAATGGAACGTATCGGGAGGGAGGGAGGGGGGGCGAGGACAAAAGGGTGGGCGACGGCTTGCAAGCGATTGTGCGCAAGCGGCTAATTACTGCACACGCCAACACAATGGAGCGATTATGCGCAAGCGGCCAACTGCCGCACACGCCAACACAATGGACAGAGAGGGGGAGGGAAGCTCTAATACACATGATAGACAAAAGAACGAAAATGCCCATGTTTATACCAATGCTGGCTGAACAATGAAGAGAGCACTGCTAAAAAACAACTGGGGATGTTAACACTCGGTAAAGTAAAGTAAAATAGTGCCTGTCAGATAAGATGGTCCAAAAAATTGTAATTAAGTCTTTTTTGCGTGGTTGATAACATCTTTCCAATGCTTACTAAGTTTGTACCCATCATCACGGTTGAAATTATGTCTGTGTTTGTATATTTGTATGGCTTCGTGTACAAACCTTTGATGGTAGCCGGACGGTTTGCAGAGAACCTTGGTCTCGGAAAATACAATTTCATGAGAGCCCACCGAGTTGTAGCAATGATCGGCAACGGCAGAAGAATCAGTTCTGCCGTGTTTCAGATCTGACTTGTGCTCGCGGACACGATCAGAAACATGACGTTTCGTTTCTCCAATGTAGCAATCACCACAAATGCAACTCAATATGTAGACTCCAGGATACTGTAAGTCAGGAACGACATCCTTCACAGATGGAATCAGATCACGGATTTTATGCACTGTACTGAATCGGACTTGGATCTTATGTTTGTTGAGAATTTTGGAGATCTTTTTGGTCACGCCAGCTATGTATGGTAACGTGATGGTTTTGGTCGGAGTTTCATGTGGCTGTTTCTGTGTGGTGGGAGAGACAGCTTGGCGGATAGTACGGCCAGAGTATCCGTTCATCCTGAGGGCCCGATGTACATGTCTTAATTCACCAGTCAGGTGGTGTTTGTCAGAAATGCCATGGGCTCTGTGGTATAGCGTTTTGATGAGAGAATTCTTTTGAGATGGGTGGTGGTGGGAATCCGGTTTCAAGTAGGAATCTGTGTGGGTGGCTTTTCTGTAGACAGAATGTCCCAAGGATCCGTCAGGCCTCCTCTCAAACAGAATATCCAAGAATGGTAGTTTACCGTCTTTCTCCACTTCCATGGTGAATCTGATGGATGGGTGTCTGGAATTGATGTGGTCCAAGAAGTGGTTCAATGCTGGGAGGCCATGTGGCCAGATGACGAAAGTGTCATCCACATACCTCTTCCACAGGGAAGGACGTAGGGTGGATGTCTGGATGGCGTCTGATTCAAACTTTTCCATGAACATGTTGGCTATAACTGGTGACAAAGGGGAGGCCATAGGGGTACCCTCATTCTGTTTGTAGAAGGTGCCATTCCAGGTAAAATAGGTGTTGGTGAGGCAATGCCTAACCAGCGCAGGTGCATCAGAATTCAATCCATGTTGGACTAAGTCCTCAATTATTGTTAGGGTGTCCGGTACTGGGACTTTGGTAAACAAAGATACTACATCAAAGCTGACGAGGATGTCATCAGGAGATAGTACCATGTCCTTAACCATAGAGACTAATTGGGTTGAGTTGAGTACTGCCGAAGAGGTCTTTCCTGTGAAAGGGAGCAGAGTATCTGATAGAAAACGGGCTAGTTTGTACGTAGGAGAGTTTATCGTCGACACAATGGGTCGTAGCGGGGTGCCTTCCTTATGGATTTTGGGAAGACCATAGAGTCTGGGAGGTCTTGCAGCCGATGGTTTTAGAGAGGGACGTTTGCTTGGTTCGATTAGGGAAGTCGAACTCGTGATGATACTGTTGGTTTTCGTCGTTAGGCTTTTAGTAGGATCGTTTTTAATTTTGGAGTAACTCCCATCATTAAGAAGGTCCAGGATTTTGTTGTTGTATGAATCTTTATCCATGATGACCGTAGCATTGCCCTTGTCTGCCGAGAGGATGACTATATCATCTCTCTTTTTTAGGTCCGCGAGTTCAGAGCGTTCGTTTTTGCTGATGTTACTAGTGGGTTTCTTAGCATTCTTAAGAATCGTAGCTATTTCAGCTCTTGCTACATCCGCATGGATGTGTCCTATGCCTCTGAGGGCTACATCAATCTGGGAAATCATATCCTCTACTGGTATATATTTAGGGGTGACGGCGAAATTTAGTCTTTTGGCCAGTACCGTTTTTAGAGTGTCAGAAATTGGTATGTTACTCTGATTAATCACGGTCTTGTTAACATCCAGCTTTGCGATGTGTGGCTCTGGTTTCTTCTTAGATAGGAGGTTGAATTTGGAAATCAGGTTAGCTTTGCATTTGGCTGACATTGAGTCAGCAGAAGCAGAAGTCATGTTATCAACGTGGTTCCAATCAGAAGGTGACATTTTTTGTGTTAACATTAAATGTGTTTGTAAGAGAGTCTTGTCTAAATTATCGAGTTCAGATCGGAGTAACCTTATTCTCTCCGAGATTAGTGATAGGCTGGCTTTAAATAAGATCTGTTTGGAGTTCGGTGAGGACACAGCAGCGGATGTGAGTGTGAAAGCGATGGGTATTACCTTGTTATCTCGGCATCTCTTGAGGAAGGCCAGCGTCTCGAGAAGCTGTGACTTCTTGTCTCTTTGTCTGTTAAAAACTCTAACAGATAGGTTAGCCAGCCTATCACTAATCTCGGAGAGAATAAGGTTACTCCGATCTGAACTCGATAATTTAGACAAGACTCTCTTACAAACACATTTAATGTTAACACAAAAAATGTCACCTTCTGATTGGAACCACGTTGATAACATGACTTCTGCTTCTGCTGACTCAATGTCAGCCAAATGCAAAGCTAACCTGATTTCCAAATTCAACCTCCTATCTAAGAAGAAACCAGAGCCACACATCGCAAAGCTGGATGTTAACAAGACCGTGATTAATCAGAGTAACATCCCAATTTCTGACACTCTAAAAACGGTACTGGCCAAAGGACTAAATTTCGCCGTCACCCCTAAATATATACCAGTAGAGGATATGATTTCCCAGATTGATGTAGCCCTCAGAGGCATAGGACACATCCATGCGGATGTAGCAAGAGCTGAAATAGCTACGATTCTTAAGAATGCTAAGAAAACCACTAGTAACATCAGCAAAAACGAACGCTCTGAACTCGCGGACCTAAAAAAGAGAGATGATATAGTCATCCTCTCGGCAGACAAGGGCAATGCTACGGTCATCATGGATAAAGATTCATACAACAACAAAATCCTGGACCTTCTTAATGATGGGAGTTACTCCAAAATTAAAAACGATCCTACTAAAAGCCTAACGACGAAAACCAACAGTATCATCACGAGTTCGACTTCCCTAATCGAACCAAGCAAACGTCCCTCTCTAAAACCATCGGCTGCAAGACCTCCCAGACTCTATGGTCTTCCCAAAATCCATAAGGAAGGCACCCCGCTACGACCCATTGTGTCGACGATAAACTCTCCTACGTACAAACTAGCCCGTTTTCTATCAGATACTCTGCTCCCTTTCACAGGCAAGACCTCTTAGGCAGTACTCAACTCAACCCAATTAGTCTCTATGGTTAAGGACATGGTACTATCTCCTGATGACATCCTCGTCAGCTTTGATGTAGTATCTTTGTTTACCAAAGTCCCAGTACCGGACACCCTAACAATAATTGAGGACTTAGTCCAACATGGATTGAATTCTGATGCACCTGCGCTGGTTAGGCATTGCCTCACCAACACCTATTTTACCTGGAATGGCACCTTCTACAAACAGAATGAGGGTACCCCTATGGGCTCCCCTTTGTCACCAGTTATAGCCAACATGTTCATGGAAAAGTTTGAATCAGACGCCATCCAGACATCCACCCTACGTCCTTCCCTGTGGAAGAGGTATGTGGATGACACTTTCGTCATCTGGCCACATGGCCTCCCAGCATTGAACCACTTCTTGGACCACATCAATTCCAGACACCCATCCATCAGATTCACCATGGAAGTGGAGAAAGACGGTAAACTACCATTCTTGGATATTCTGTTTGAGAGGAGGCCTGACGGATCCTTGGGACATTCTGTCTACAGAAAAGCCACCCACACAGATTCCTACTTGAAACCGGATTCCCACCACCACCCATCTCAAAAGAATTCTCTCATCAAAACGCTATACCACAGAGCCCATGGCATTTCTGACAAACACCACCTGACTGGTGAATTAAGACATGTACATCGGGCCCTCAGGATGAACGGATACTCTGACCGTACTATCCGCCAAGCTGTCTCTCCCACCACACAGAAACAGCCACATGAAACTCCGACCAAAACCATCACGTTACCATACATAGCTGGCGTGACCAAAAAGATCTCCAAAATTCTCAACAAACATAAGATCCAAGTCCGATTCAGTACAGTGCATAAAATCCGTGATCTGATTCCATCTGTGAAGGATGTCGTTCCTGACTTACAGTATCCTGGAGTCTACAAATTGAGTTGCATTTGTGGTGATTGCTACATTGGAGAAACGAAACGTCATGTTTCTGATCGTGTCCGCGAGCACAAGTCAGATCTGAAACACGGCAGAACTGATTCTTCTGCCGTTGCCGATCATTGCTACAACTCGGTGGGCTCTCATGAAATTGTATTTTCCGAGACCAAGGTTCTCTGCAAACCGTCCGGCTACCATCAAAGGTTTGTACACGAAGCCATACAAATATACAAACACAGACATAATTTCAACCGTGATGATGGGTACAAACTTAGTAATCATTGGAAAGATGTTATCAACCACGCAAAAAAGACTTAATTACAATTTTTCGGACCATCTTATCTGACAGGCACTATTTTACTTTACTTTACCGAGTGTTAACATCCCCAGTTGTTTTTTAGCAGTGCTCTCTTCATTGTTCAGCCAGCATTGGTATAAACATGGGCATTTTCGTTCTTTTGTCTATAATGTGTATTAGAGCTTCCCTCCCCCTCTCTGTCCATTGTGTTGGCGTGTGCGGCAGTTGGCCGCTTGCGCATAATCGCTCCATTGTGTTGGCGTGTGCAGTAATTAGCCGCTTGCGCACAATCGCTTGCACGCCGTCGCCCACCCTTTTGTCCTCGCCCCCCCTCCCTCCCGATACGTTCCATTCATTGGCTACCATAGTCTGATGAGCTCCCCCCCTCCCTCTCCTCCCCCCCTCAACTCGCTTTTAAGGGATTACATCTTGAATCATTGCCTCACTTGATACAGCTAATCTGGCTGTGACGGTCCCACCTGATGACGGAGACTTGTGTTGCCTCCGAAACGTCGTGATTTTTGTTTTTATTTTATTTTACTTTCTACGTGACTTTACCGAAAAAACCTAAGAAGATGATTCCTTGCAGTCACGAAAGCTTCAAATCCAGAATTACCTACGTGACTTTACGGAAAAAACCTAAGAAGATTCTTCCAGACACGCAACCCATTCGCGATCGCTCTCAAGGTAGCCTGCTCGCATGGCTGCTTCCAGCGGTTTGTTTTGTTTTATTTTATTCGAAACGCACCATCCATATGCGCTCCACCATCCACCATGCCCTTGCATCGCAAAGATACAGCTCCGGTGCGCGTCAGCGTGTCCGCCATCCACAGTGACATTGGTCAGCAATTGCACCGTTCCGATCGCACACAGGTTGGCCCCTGCATCCTCCGTCTGTATATGCACACACAGACAGATCCGCTATGGGGCCACCTATTTTTTTCTTATATTAAAATGTATTTTGTTGGTCTTTTTACATTTACGTATTCCCATTGTGGGTGTTTTACGCATGCATCAGATTTTTGGGTTCCTCACATATGGTATCAGAGGTGTGGGTCACTCCATTTCTCAATCGATCAATAACGGGGATCGTTTGAGTTATGACAGCTTGCAGATAGAAACATTGCATGATCGTATACTAATAATGACAGAATGTTTACCCCTGTGGAGGGCATCCCACACCCGGCGCTTCTTACCGGTACTGTGAGACTTACAAATCCAGACCTCTCCTCCTCCTGAACCGTTCACAATACCCTGTGGTAGTACCATAATCATCTCAATAAAGCGATCACTTTCAAATGGCCATTTTGATCCCGGGAGTTACCCGGGTGGTGTCACACTGTACTCATTGTTTTAGCATGTCGCAAATTCTGATATGGCTTGTGCAACGGCCAGAGAGTGACAGCGGCGGGGGCCGGGCTGCAACCTTTTTGACAGTTTATTACATTTCAAAGTGAATGGGATTGGCACTCCAAAACATCATAAATGTACAGTAACGCCAACTGCATCCGTGGCAAACATGATACGCGGACACATGCTGCATATTATGCAACACATGCCCTTACCAGCAGCAGCATGCCGTCCATGGAGACGTGATCAACGTCAATACATAATAATGGTAATAAGCCGCATAAACCGAAAAGTACCCATTGTACCCATCAAACAGTCAGCTGGGTTGCCCCATGGGGTATTGACCCATGGGCGAAACTGTAGGGGGCGCTACGCAACTGGCCGTGGTCCCGGCAGGTGAAGCTGCCAGCTCAGTCCGCTAAGACTCACTGTATAGCGACCCCGGGCTACTCGTAAGGTAAAGTTGTTTGGAGACTCCACTAATCGCAGCACGCAGCACCCATTTTTTACATAAATATACGTAATATTAGCGTAACTACAATTCGCACACTTGCATACACACCACACTCACACAGCGCAGGGTCTGCGCCCTCAGTGCACTGCACCACTGAGGCGCAGACCTTGCCAGACCTATGCTTTCGCTCTCTTCCGGCTGTTTTATTTATTTATTTTATATCGAATCAAAGTGAGCTTTCGCTCTCTTCCGGCTGTTTTATTTTCATCGAATCAGAGTGAGCTGTCTGGGCGGGCCCGTAAATACATAAATAAACGTCCAGACACGCACGCAGAAGACCAAACCAGCGTAGTTGTTTAAGATTTAAAATGAAGAACAAGTAAAGTTAAATCAACAAACTTGCCAGTATTTCGATGGGAACTATGGGCCTGCTTTTGGCTAATGAGATGGTCAATGTCCGGTTCCATATTTGTCACTGCTAGTCGTAACAAGTGATGCAAGTGTGCATCCGTTAGTCTAGATCTGGTTGGAGATTTCAAATGTTTCATTCTGGAAAAAGTCTGTTCACAGACATAAGTGCTGCCAAAGATGATTGCCTTTTTGAGTGCATGGTTCCTGAGATGAGGATATGTCTCAGAGGGGAGAGAAGCATAGAAATTATGAAGGCTCCTTGACTTGAATGCGTCTTTCAGAGAGTCACAATTCTGCAGTTCAGCCAGTTCCATTTGGTAAATTGTATCCACATTTTCAATGTCAATAGAAAATGGGTTATGGAAAAGCTGTATGTCCTGTTCATGGAGATGAAGCTCTTTAAATCTAAATTGGAACTCCTTTTGCAATTTTTACAGTGAATCCACACATGTTTTGTTTGGGAATTGCAACCAATGGTTTTTCCGCTAACAGATTTTGAGTTGTGGGGAGATGGCAGAAGTTTTCCTCCTTAACTTGTTTGATGAGGAGGCCTAATTTTACTTCAAATGCTTTGACATGTGATTGCATATCACAGAGGAGCTTCCCCTTTCCTTGAAGTTGCACATTGAGACTGTTGAGTAGCTCTGTTACATCTGTCAGAAAGGCAAGGTGCCATTTCCATTCTGCATCATTGGGCTTTGGTACTTCTTTGTTTTTTGAAAGCAGAAAAGCTGTAATCTGTGGAAGTAAGTCATAGAAACGTTTCAAAACTCTCCCTCGACTCAGCCAACGGACTTCTGTGTGGTACAGAACATCTTCATAGTCAACATTTAGTTCAGACAGAAATTCCTGAAATTGTCTGTGGTTTAGTGCATGAGCTCTAATGAAGTTAACACAAGATACCACAATTTTCATAACAGAGTTCCACTTCAGTGATTTACTACACAGCGCTTGTTCGTGGATGAGGCAGTGTATGGCTATTGGATGAGAATGGTTATGGTTGTCCATATCTTGGTTAATGCGAGCAATTACTCCTTTCTTAGACCCCACCATGCTAGGAGCACCATCAGTTGTCACACTGGCTAGTTTCTCCCAATTCAGCTCCAAACCATTCACAGTTTGGCAAACCTTTTCATAGATATCCTCTCCTGTAGTTGTTCCTTTGATGCTTTGCAGTGCAGCAAGCTCTTCTGTGACTTCGAAATAATCATTCGTCCCACGAATAAAAATTAGAAGTTGTGCAGAATCACGAACATCATTGCTTTCGTCGAGTGCCAAGGAAAAGTAGGAAAGTTTTTTTGTGGAGTTTTGCAAATGCTGATGCAAATTGTCTCCCATTTTTTCAATCCTCCGTGTAATTGTAGGTCCTGAAAGACTCACTGTACTAAATAAATCGGCCTTCTCTGGACACATCTCTTTGGCAACAGAAAGAAGGCATTCTTTAACAAATTCTCCCTCCACGAATGGTCTGCCAGTGCACGCTATTATCTTGGCAACTTGAAAACTTGCTCGCAGTGATGAAATATTTAGTTGCTTCTGCTTCACAAAAGTATTTTGCCGAGTTGTTAATGTATTTTTCAGTTTTAATATTTTATCTTTTCTCACTTCTCCGACCAAACAATCATATTTATCTTCATGTAGAGTTTCATAGTGTCGACGTAAATTGTATTCTTTGAACACAGACACTATATTCTGTCATATCAGACACACAGTTCTTTCCTTGTACTGCATGAAAAAGTAATCATAAGTCCACTGTTCTTTGAATATCCTACACTCCGAGTCAATTTTTCTCTTTCTTGACATCAGTTTCCTAGGGAGTCAAAATTGCTATTAGTAAAATACCAATACATATATACAGCTTAACACGTAGGCTGATTATGAATATATATACAGCGCTACAAAAACAATATACCAGCAATAACTTTGCCCACACAGAGACATACAGACTGCACTGCCCATCAATGCAGTCTGATTGGGGAAACTCCGCTTTTACCCCAGGCTCACACAGGTGCGGGTGCCATTAAAAAGTTAATTACATCTGCAGTTTTGTTCCCAGATCGCAGTACATCCCCAGCACACAGGAATATCACTGGGAGTGGAGCCGAGGGGCAAGTGAGGGAGCTGAGGGAGGGAGAGCCAGTCAAGCGCAGCCAGGGGAGGGCATGGCAGCCTTAGGCCTGGGGGGCAAGTCCAGTTAATTGGCCCATTGAACCATTCACCAGCGCAGCCCAATGAGTGCCCACTGCCGCAGCTCAATCAGTGCCCACCGCCGCAGCTCAATCAGTGCTCACCAGCGCAGCCAAAGCCCTAGGGGTTATTACGCGTGCACCCCTATTGGCACTCTTCACCCCACAACACGCATGTCTGCACTCGTGGCGTTCCCCCTGCCAGCGCTGATTGTGCAATATACATGTGTGTGGATCCGCGCTCTCCCTGTGGGCGGGGAGCCAAGCCGCTGTGTCAGCATGGCGAACGGCCATGAGTGGTTATTGATTAACCCGCTGGCAGCCGCAGAAACTCCGCAGTTGTTCGGATATTAATTATTCTGCGCTCGCGGGATACCCACCCACTGATTTATATCACCCACACAAAGCAGTGCGCCAACCGCTGATCCACCACTCTTCACCACTCTTCACACACACATGCACAACGCGTTAACCATCAACCTTGTACCAAGGTTTTATTCCCGGCATGAATAGTGAACCCCTGTTTATGGCCCCCCAGCGAACACCCCATGGATAGCGCCTAGCCTCTTATCTCCCACCCTTCGAGATGTGCGACTACTCTCAGGCTCGGGCTAACGGCGAACTATAGCTGAATCGGCCAACTGAATGATCACTCAACTTGCAGGCCAGGGGTTTTCCCTTCCACCCCACTGTTTACACTGCCCGCAGGGTGTTTGCCTTGAGGCACCATCTCCTGTGTCATGTATGCTTCATCGCAGCCAGCCTGTAAAGCTCTTATGCGCCCCTTTAGGGGGGCCGCCATGTAATCCAGCCTGGGGGGGGTTAGCCAATCTCCTGGCACTGGGAAACCATGGGACATCCCCGCTAGGGGCCCCTTGGGAAAAAACCATGGTACCAGGTTACCCCCCCCCCCCCCCACGAGAGACCCTACGTGGGTGCATGTGTGTGTTTAGTGAGGGTGTGCGTGCGTTCGTTTGGAGGGGTGCGAGGGGATAGCGGTGCCAGCGGAATTGCTCCATTGCTCCGGCACCACACTCGGTTCCCCCAGCGGGGAAATGGGTCGGTGTGTGTGTCGAACACCCGGTACTCTCGCCTGCGTCGACACTCTCTCTCTTGGTTGCTCCGTCCTTGTCAGCAGCAGCCTGCTTCATGCGGGCACACTGGGTGCCTCTCCCGCCCTTCCTCTAGGAGGGCTCCTGCTGTGAGCTGCTACAGGGAGCTGGCACTCAATCTTACCTATGAAAGGCATTTTTTGTATGACTGTCTGTCTGCGAACATGCGTTTGCAAAGGATTTGAATCGCGATCCGTGCGGTTTACGTTTAAAAAAAGTAGCCGGGTACCAAGCCATAAGCCCAGTGGTGAGTCAGCGCTACGCCATTTTGCCATCCATCAACATTAAAGTAGTAAAATTAGCAATGTAGTGGTATACCGCATTATTTTATTATTTACTCGAGCCGCTACAGTTGCTCCTGGAAACGCACACACATCATCGGTGGAGGGTGGGGGGGATTTCTCATTCGCGTTCAAAATAAATAAAAAGTACACGTAACGCTGATGTAAATTCATAAAAGTGTCACGTGCTCTTTTCTCCCCCCCCCTACTCCAATGTGTGCACTTACTAATATCGGGTCGGTAGATACTAATATTATAGTGCTTAGATAGTATTATTGTAGCACGGGTGGGGGGATGGTGGGGGGCGGGGGGTAGCGGCCCAACCTGCGGACGGCTGGGCAATATAGGCGAGGCCGGGGGCTCTGCATTGGACTAGGCCTCACCACGGCACTCTGTCAGGTGAATACTTTGTGTTTTAGAGTCGATATATACTGCTTTAGAGTCACCATGTACTACTGTAGTGATAGCAGGTACCACCACAGTATGCACCGCTGTAATCATAGCAGGGACCACCACAGTCAGTATGTCCTGCTGTAATCATACAGATGTAGTGCTTGAGATGCGCGTCACATGCTGAAGTCGGTGTGCGCGCACGCAGCGTACAGTGGGAGCAAATGAGGACACAGGGCGCTGATTGGCTGGTCATTGTTGTTGTCCCAAAGGAGGTGGCGTGATGTCTGAGGATGGTAGCAGGTGGCAGGGAGTAATTAAGGATGCAGGGCGCTGATTGGCCGAGAGGGTGTTGTTGTCGGAGAATGGCGCCGCAGTGTCTGGAAAAACATGCCACGTGGCAGCGGGGGCTGGGGGCGAGTGGCGTCGCGGGGGATGCCCCTGATTAATTGGGAATTAATTGGCTCGGGGATAAAGACAGAGGTTTTTGGAGGAAACGGGAGTTCGCGCCTGGGAGGAAACAGAGGATGGAAGAGTCAGAGCAGCAGAACTAATAACCGTATAGGGTAGCAGTGGAGAAGCGTAGGGTAGTAGTGGAAAAGCGTAGGGCAGCAGTGGAGAAGTGTAGGGTAGCAGTGGAGAAGTGTAGGGTAGCAGTGGAGAAGCGTAGGGTAGCAGTGGAGATGTGTAGAGTAACAGTGAGACGACAAAGCCAGTAGGAAGCGGCTGGAGTGTGGGAAGAGAAGCTGATGTAGTTACGACAGAGTGGGATGGCGGAGCTGATAAAGAGCAGCCGAACTGTGGCACAGAGAGTGGAGAGGAGAGTCGGCGGAGGAGTGAAGGGGAGCGAGTGAGGCCGGCGGAACGTGGCAAGCAAGCGGAGAGCACGGAGGAGAACTGTGAATCGGTGATAGTGGGAGGAACGTTGAGCGATGTTGGATGGAGGAGTGTTGAGCGAAATAAAGTAACGAGGACAGACAATAAGTTGTCGTGGCGGTTCGAGCACTACACAGGTACCACCACAGTATGCACTGCTGTTGTAAAAGCAGGAACCACCACAGTATGCACTGCTGTAATCATAGGTACCACCACAGTCAGTATGCACTGCTGTAGTGAAATCAGGTACCACCACAGTATGCACTGCTGTAATCATAGCAGGTACCACCACAGTCAGTATGTACTGCGGTAATCATAGCCTTTTACCACCAAAGTCGGTATGCACTGCTGTAGTGATATTAGATACTGCTATCGAGTTGGAAGATACTTCTATATAGAGTTAGTAGATACTCAAATAATTCGTTTATACCACTACGGTCAGTAAATACTGCTACAGACAGTAGATACTACTATGGTCAGTAGGTACTGCTATAGAGTCAGTAAATACTACTATAGTCAGTGGATACTACTATAAAGTCAGCAGATACTACTAAAGAGTTAGCTGTTACTACTATAGAGTCGGTAGATACTACTGTAGGGTCAGTAGATACTACTACGTCAATAGTACTATAATCAGTAAATACTACTAAACAGTCAGTAGCTACTACTGGCACAGTAGATACTACTGTACAGTCAGGAGATACAACTACAGAGTCAATAGATACTACTTACTCTGTTGTATGTAGGGTGTGTAGGTATATATACCTACGTGGGGGTCAATACATATTCTGAGGGTGGTGGGGGTCGACAATTCTCACAAACCTTTTAGATAAACTATTTACCCACCATTTTTTAAATAACTTTTTGGACTTCTGCAAGACTCTTAAAATTGTGTTTGTAGAGAAATGGACAAATGGCCCACCGCGCTTTCACAATAGTTTAGTATCTGTGTATGTATATGTAAGGTTTTTAAGAGAAGTTTTGAAATATATTTTTTGCCCATGGCAACGCCGGATACTTCCCGCTAGTGTATAACACTCATCACCCATGTTTGATTTTGAGGCCCATTCCCGGAGCTTGCGGTTTCAAGACTAATTTCTCCATGCTTAATTTCGAGGCCCATCCCCGGAGCTTGCCGTTGCAAGACTCGTTTGTTTATCCTTATAGACTCGACCTTTGCTGGTGTTCTGAGTCTTCACGTCCGCTGGGCTGTAGCGCCAGTTGTCTCTTCGTGCTTTCCGCCCTTCTTCCAAGAGGGCTCCTGCTGTGAGCTGCTTGTCGCCACTTCTCACTCACTCCCAAAACTCATAAATTGTATTAGCACACCTCTTACCTTCTCACAACTCGTATAGCTTAGTACAATACAACTTATCGCAGTCCTCGACTCTGCAAGCGACTCAAAACATAAGGGTAAATGTAAAATAAAAAAACTTTCAGCGATACTCTGTAAGTGCCGAACTCAGTACTTAGCAACACATCGCCCCTCTCCTCCGCAAGACTCGACACCCAAGGTTGATTTCGAGGCCATACCCCAGAGCGTGCCACTCGCTGTACTGTTTTCTGTTCTTGCGTTCTTGCTTATATCTGAAATTTTCCGCCTCAGGCTTGCTTCTCACGAAGGACCGAAATCCTTTGATTTCACTCCTCGGCCTGTGATTGTGACCATTTGTGCGGTGTACGTGTGTGTGTGTCTATGTCTGTCTTCTAATTTATTGAAGTAATTTCCTAGATCACATCAAGACCTGGAACTTCTCTCTCTTCCTCCAGCCATCTGTGGAAAAGAGATTCTTCCAATTGTCCCTAAGTGTGTTCTACTATACTCTTTGGTTCTTTCGGTAAAGTCACGTAGGTATAAAATAAAATAAATCACGACGTTTCGATTGCAGCACAAACAGTCGTCCTCAGGCGGAAAAATTATAATCCAGCAGTGGAACTGCTGAACCAGCGAGAGAGCAGTTACAAGAAGGTTATATATGTGGCGATGGGCAAGCAAGTGGGGTCTGAGCTGGAAAGGAATTGCATCCACGGACATAAGCACGTCATCTTCTTGGTTCTTTCGGTAAAGTCACGGAGAATGGAAATAATAAAAAAATAAAAATAAAACATAATAAAATAATTCTCACGACGTTTCGGCCACAACGCAAGTAGCCGTCCTCAGGTGGAGAACAGGTCTGTCGATGAGACAGCGTCTGAATGACAAGCCCCAGGCTTGGAGCGACTATTTAAGCTGGGATGGAGGGACGAAGAGCGCCTTGACAAAATAATTTGCATATCAAGAGGAATTTAGCATATTTATGGGAAATACAGATATGCGATTAGTACTACTTGTGAAATGCGTAGTAGGTTTGGCGAGGGGTTTAAAGTCATTATGCCCGTGCATTATGCAGGATTAGCAGCATCAAAGGGAGGGGAAAGGGGTGGCATTAATAAAGGGAAGGAGTGTTAATAGTATGTAGCTGCAGTAACTAAACCACCACGTAAACAACTAAAGTATGAACTACATAGTATCATCAGTATACTAAATATACTCTACAATAAGCTGAGTTACTAACAGTAAGTAATACATTACAATTCTTTGTCGCAAAAAATATAATATGCTACCATCTAAACTTTATTCTCTTACATCACACGAGTCTACACCGTACTATATACTGCCATAGACAAACCCAACATTACATTATATACTGTATTGCTATACACCTTATACATTGTAATATTACACTATGTATTATTCTACCCACCCTAATGTATATTCACTATACAATTACGATACTATATATTACTTAGTACATTGTATTAAGCATTACAATTTTATACTATTTATTATTATACAATCCGCTATACACTGTACCATTGACCGTTATGTAAAATATACTAAGAGGAAGCAACGAAATATGTCAATGGGAGAGTAGTGAAGGAGACTTGCAGCGGAGCCAAGAATCCATTCCCTGCGGAGAATACAATGCCAGTGAGTGGAACGCGGTCTGAAAGTCAACGTAAACGTGAACACAATCAGTTAAGATCCGAAATGGTTTATTACTTCCTTCCAATGATTGCTGAGCCAGAAACCATCTTCTCGGTTGAAATTGTCTCTGTGTTTGTATATGTGGATGGCCTCATGAACGAATCTCTCATGGTAGCCAGATGGCTTGCAGAGAACCTCTGTCTTGGAGAAGTCAATATCATGTGAGCCCACTGAATTGTAAAAGTGATCTGCCACGGCTGAGGTGTTTGTCCTACCGTGTTTCAAGTCTGCTTTATGTTCACGGATGCGGTCCGAGACATGTCGTTTGGTTTCTCCAATGTAACTGCTACCACAGAGGCAACTTAGTTTGTAAACGCCAGGGTACTGTATGTCTGGAACCACATCTTTTACAGACGGGACCAGATCACGGATTTTATGTGCTGTGTTGAATCGGACCTGGATCTTGTGTTTTATCAGGATTTTGGAGATCTTTTTTGTGACCCAAGAAATGTAGGATGGTCTTGAAAAGCTCCTCAACAGGATCCTACTTGATGGTTGGAGTGATGGCTTTCCGGATTGTGTAGTCGGAGTAACCATTAGCCTTAAGAGCTTGGCGTACGTGTTTTAGTTCACTGGCAATGTATTCCTGGTCGGAGATGCATTGGGCTCTATGGTATAGAGCAGGGGTCCTCAAACTTTTTAAACAGGGGGCCAGTTCACTGTCCCTCAGACCGTTGGAGGGCCGGACTATAGTTAAAAAAACTACGAACAAATTCCTATGCACACTGCATATATCTTATTTTGAAGTGAAGAAACAAAACGGGAACAAATACAATATTTAAAATGAAGAACAAGTAAGGTTAAATCAACAAACTTGCCAGTATTTCAATGGGAACTATGGGCCTGCTTTTGGCTAATGAGATGGTCAATGTCCGGTTCCATATTTGTCACTGCTAGTCGTAACAAGTGATGCAAGTGTGCATCCGTTAGTCTAGATCTGGTTGGAGATTTCAAATGTTTCATTCTGGAAAAAGTTTGTTCACAGACATAAGCGCTGCCAAAGATGGTTGCCATTTTGAGTGCATGGTTCCTGAAATGAGGATATGTCTTAGAGGAGAGAAATGCATAGATATTATGAAGGCTGCTTGACTTGAATGTGTCTTTCAGAGAGTCACAATTCTGCAGTTCAGCCAGTTCCATTTGGTAAATTGATTCCACATTTTCAATGTCAATAGAAAATGGGTTACGGAAAAGCTGTATATCCTGTTCATGGAGATGAAGCTCTTTAAATCTAAATTGGAACTCCTTTTGCAATTTTTCCAGTGAATCCACACATGTTTTGTTTGGGAATGCAACCAATGGTTTTTCCGCTAACAGATTTTGAGTTGTGGGGAGATGGCAGAAGTTTTCCTCCTTCACTTGTTTGATGAGGAGGCCTAATTATACTTCAAAGGCTTTGACATGTGATTGCATATCACAGATGAGCTTCCCCTTTCCTTGAAGTTGCACATTGAAACTGTTGAGTAGCTCTGTTACATTTGTCAGAAAGGCAAGGTGCCATTTCCATTCTGCATCATTGAGCTCTGGTACTTCTTTGTTTTTTGAAAACAGAAAAGCTGTAATCTGTGGAAGTAAGTCATAGAAACGTTTCAAAATTCTCCCTCGACTCAGCCAACGGACTTCTGTGTGGTACAGAACATCTCCATAGTCAACATTTAGGTCAGACAGAAATTCCTGAAATTGTCTGTGGTTTAGTGCATGAGCTCTAATGAAGTTAACAGAGTCCCACTTCAGTGATTTACTACACAGCGCTTGTTGGTGGATGAGGAAGTGTATGGCTATTGGATGAGAATGGTTATGTTTGTCCATCTCTTGGTTAATGCGAGCAATTACTCCTTTCTTAGACCCCACCATGCTAGGAGCACCATCAGTTGTCACACTGGCTAGTTTAGCCCAGTTCAGCTCCAAACCATTCACAGTTTGGCAAACCTTTTCATAGATATCCTCTCCTGTAGTTGTTCCTTTGATGCTTTGCAGTGCAGCAAGCTCTTCTGTGACTTTGAAATAGTCATTCGTCCCACGAAGATAAATTAGAAGTTGTGCAGAATCACGAACATCATTGCTTTCGTCGAGTGCCAAGGAAAAATAGGAAAGTTTTTTTGTGGAGTTTTGCAAATGCTGATGGAAATTGTCTCCCATTTCTTCAATCCTCCGTGTAATTGTAGGTCCTGAAAGACTCACTGTACTAAATAAATCGGCCTTCTCTGGACACATCTCTTTGGCAACAGAAAGAATGCATTCTTTAACAAATTCTCCCTCAACGAATGGTCTGCCAGTGCACACTATTAGCTTGGCAACTTAAACTTGCTCGCAGTGATGAAATATTTAGCTGCTTCTGCTTCACAAAAGTATTTTGCTGAGTTGTTAATGTATTTTTCAGTTTTTATATTTTATCTTTTCTCACTTCTCCGACCAAACAATCATATTTATTTTTATGTTGAGTTTCATAGTGTCGACGTAAATTGTATTCTTTGAACACAGACACTATATTCTGGCATATCAGACACACAGCTCTTTCCTTGTACTGCATGAAAAAGTAATCATAAGTCCACTGTTTTTTGAATATCCTACACTCCGAGTAAATTTTTCTCTTTCTTGACATCATTGTTTCCTAGGGAGTCAAAATTGATATTCGTAAAATACCAATATATATACAGCGCTACAAAAACAATATACCAGCAATAACTTTGCCCACACAGAGACATACAGACTGCACTGCCCATCAATGCAGTCTGATTGGGGGAACTCCGCTTTTACCCCAGGCTCACACTGGTGCACGTGCCATTAAAAAGTTAATTACACCTGCAGTTTTGTACACAGATCGCAGCCCAATGAGTGCTCACCAGCGCAGCCCAATTAGTGCTCACCAGCGCAGCCCAATTAGTGCTCACAAGCGCAGCCCAATTAGTGACCATGGGCCGGATAAATGCCCTCGGTGGGCCGCATGTGGCCCGCGGGCCGTAGTTTGAGGACCCCTGGTATAGAGTCTTGATGAGGGAATTCTTCTGGAATGGATGGTGGTGGGAATCCAGTTTTAGGTAAGCATCCATATGGGTGGCTTTCCTGTAGACAGAGTGGCTCATTGAACCATCAAGTCTCCTTTAAATTAGGACATCCAAAAAGGGTAGCTTGCCATCTTTTTCGACTTCCATGGTGAATTTGATGGCTGGGTGTATGGAATTGATGTGGTCGAGGAATTGGTCTAGAGCAGGCCGGCCATGTGGCCAGATGACAAAAGTGTCATCTGCGTACCTCTTCCATAAGGTCGGGCGTAGAGTGGCAGTCTGGATGGCATCAGTCTCAAATTTCTCCATGAAAACGTTGGCTACAACCGGAGATAGGGGGGAGCCCATTGTAGTGCCCTCAGTTTGTTTGTAGAAAGTTCCATTCCAGGTGAAGTATGTATTGGTTAAGCAGTGTCTCACCAGGGGGGGTACCCCAGTATTCAGTCCTTGATGAACCATGTCTTCAATGATTGCGATGGTGTCAGGTACAGGAACTTTGGTGAATAAGGAAACCACATCAAAACTGACAAGCAGGTCGTCTGAGGACAGGGAAATCCCCTTGATTGTCGATACCAGGTCAGTAGAGTTTAGTACCGCAGAGGTGGGTTTTCCAGTGAAAGGCCGCCGGATTTCAGACAAAAAACGAGCCAGTTTGTAGGTGGGGGAGTTGATAGTAGAGACAATGGGACGAAGAGGTGTATCTTCTTTATGTATCTTTGGCAAGCCGTATAATCTTGGTGGCCTGGCTGCAGAAGGTTTCAACGAGAACTGTTTGGTTTGATCAATTAATGCGGTTGAATCAGAAATGATTTTGTTGGTTTTAATGACGAGGCTGTTAGTGGGGTCTCTTTTTAAATCCTTTATATTAAGTTCGCTTGCTTGCTTGCGTGCTTGCTTGCGTGCTTGCTTGCTTGCTTACGACCGTGCAAATCTTTCGGTCGTTTTTAAATCCTTTATATTAAGTTCGCTTGCTTGCTTGCGTGCTTGCTTGCTTGCGTGCTTGCTTACGACCGTGCAAATCTTTCGGTCGTTTTTTAACCCACTTCCCGTGATCCAATCGAGCTGACATTTTCCACACAGACTCGTTGTGCGAGACAATTAAAGTTCGTGAAAAAAAATTCCCAATATTTTACACTTTTTAGGCAAAATTTTTTTATTTTACATATATTCAAATAGAACTCATTCACAGTATAAGAGCCCAGAGCGTAACCCCTCCACAGGCCGTGGCGGAGTAGCGCAGTTGGTAGCGCCCTCGCTTCCCATGCCAAAGGTCGCGGGATCGATCCCCGCGTCCTCCATAGGCGAATATATGTTTAAATCCTTTATATTAAGTTCGCTGCCACGCATATAAAGGATTTATAGTGAAAAACTTTGTTTTTACGGGTTATACTTATTAAATCCTTTATATTAAGTTCACTTGCTTGTTTGCTTGCGCGCTTACGGTCGTTTTTAACCCATTCCCGTGATCCAATCGAGCTGACATTTTGCACACAGACTCGTTGTGCGTGACAATTTATTTTCCTGAACATTTTTTTCCAAAATTTTACACATTTTAGGAAAAAATAAATTATATTTAATTACCAATTGCTTAATGGTGGCAGGCAATCATCTGACCCATAGGTGGCAGCCATCTCAAGCCAGAGGACGAGAGAACGCTAGCCGCCCGTTTCAAAGACCAATGTCCTTATATACGACTTTCCTTATATTTAATTTAAAATACCAATGTGATAAAAATGAAACTCTTACTCAGGAAAAACAGAAATGAATAATAAAATAAAACCGATGCCACGCATATAAAGGATTTATAGTGAAAAACTTTGTTTTTACGGGTTAATTTTTAAATCCTTAATATTAAGTTCACTTGCTTGCATGCGCGCTTACGACCGTGCAAATCTTTCGATCGTTTTTTAACCCACTTCCCGTGATCCAATCGAGCTGACATTTTGCACACAGACTCGTTGTGCGTGACAATTGATTTTCGTGAAAACATTTTTCCACTTCTTAGGAAAAAAATAAAATTTCACTAACACAATCATATATTTTTCCTAAACACAGAAAATTATTCAAGAAAACAACAAAAATGTACAATATAAACAATCATACAAAAACTGGAAACCTTATAATCCTTATATACGACTTTCCTTATATTTAATTTAAAATACCAATGTGATAAAAATGAAACTCTTACTCAAGAAAAACAGAAATGAATAATAAAATAAAACCCATGCCACGCATATAAAGGATTTATAGTCAAAAACTTTGTTTATACAGGTAATTTTTTTATGTTTGTATAGCTGCCATCGTTGAGTAGTTCTTGAATTTTGTTGTTGTATTCTATTTTGTCCATGATGACAGTGGCATTGCCTTTGTCGGCTGAGAGGATGACAATGTCATCCCTCTTTTTTAATTGAGCTAATTCAAAACGCTGATCTTTGCTGATGTTGCTAGCTGGCATCTTAGCGTTTTTTAGGGTTGCAGAGATTTCAGATATTGCTACGTCTGCAGCGATGTGACTCAGGCCCTTGAGAGCCACATATACTCGGGCAATGATATCATTAACTGGTATGTGTCTAGGTGTGACTGCAAAGTTTAGTCCTTAAGCTAAAACTGATTTCAGACCATCAGAAATAGAACTGTTACTGCGATTAATTACGACTTTGTTAACGACTAGCTTTTCAGTGTGTGGTTCCGGTCTCTTGTTTGAGAGGCGGTTGAATTTGAATATCAAGTTGTCCTTACATTTGGTCGACATAGCGGCAGCTGAAGAGGCAGTAATTTTGTCTACATGTTCCCAATCCGATGTGGACATTGTTGCAGTCAAAGATAAGTGTGATTTGTAGAGTGTCTTGTCTAACTGATCAAGATCGGTGCGCGTAAGTCTGATTTTCTCTGAGATAAGAGCTAAGCAAGTTCTAGACAGAATTCGTTTAGCATTAGAAGACGTTACAGAAGCAGATGTTAGTGTAAATGCGATTGGTATTACCTTAGAGTCGCGGCATCTCTTCAGAAAGGTGAGCCTTCTTATCCTGGAGCTTGTTGAAAGATCTTAAAGTTTTGTGGAATCCCACCCTGTAGTGGCGGTTAAATTTCGATTTAAAGCTTTCGTGACTGCAGGGATTCATCTTCTTGGTTCTTTCGGTAAAGTCACGTAAAAGGAAAAGAATAAAATAATAAAAATAAAACATAATAAAATAATTCTCACGACGTTTCGGCCACAACGCAAGCAGCCGTCCTCAGGTGAAGAACAGGTCTGTCGGAAAGACATATTACCCTACAACATGTTTTTCCCTCTTTTTTCGGACAGCATTCCTGACACTGGTGGAGGAGTACGTCAGTAATTCCAATAATCCCAAATTCAAACTGTGCATTGAGAGTACTCTAACACATGTGGTGAACACATCAAACAAGAGAGCAAAGGACGAAGCAATTGATAGCTACAACAAGAATATGGAGTCAATAAAAACAAGATTTCCGTTACCTGTACAGGAGCTCTGCACACTCCATGAAGACTACTTCCATGCTGCGATGGAGTTGTTCAATCAAAAATCAGTTCTTGACCGGGAAAAAACACACATAAAGGAGCTTAAGGTCAGTGACCTAAACATTTTATTCCACAATTTCACGATCATAGCCTAAGGCCCTAAATATGAGGGCTTGTTGATGCAAGCCATTACATGTGTAGAGGTGTAATTGTGTATGGGCACGGATGGCTAACAAACACAAGGGGCGTGGTTAGGGCCGTACATAGAGGAGGTGCTCATACCGACGTCCGCACCTGCATCCCCCACGGGCCCCTCCCGGGGGCCGAGTGCTATAAAAGGTGGTGAGCCGGAGGGCTCGAGGTCGAGTATTAGCTTAAACCAGCGAAGAGCGAAGACCAGCTAGAATAGGCCCCGGAGCTCCCCTGGCTCGCTGTCCTTGTCAGGGCCGACCAGGGCAAGCCGGTGGCGTGGCCCCGAGAGCCTAGACTGACGTTCTTATAAGAGCCGGTCTGGAGACTCAGGGTGCCGGGATCCCAGCTTGACCAGGGCTGGGATAGGTAGCCTCCCCTAGCTCCGTAGTGGAGGACTCGGGCGTAGGTTAGTGGGGTTAGATGTTGCGTCTCCCTGTTAGACGAGTGAAGGGGACGATACCCCTCTAAGTGCTGTGTGTACCCGTTACTGTGCACAAGTTGGTGTTAATAAATAAGTGTGCCTCCGACTCCGTCGTCAAAGCCTCCTGAATACTTACTACATCTGGGGTCAGAAGTGAACATTCAACGATGGACACACGAGGGACGACACGTACCAGGGAGTCGGAGATGGAGGACACCTCGAGGCACCAGAGATGGCCGAGGTCGGATCGGAGCAGCCGGGGCCGAGTACACCCGCGCTGCTACGACAGGAAGGGGGGGATGCGTCGGCCGAGGGACTTCGGCTGGCTCACTCCCGCCTGGCGGAGTTGCTCTACGCTGCGGCCGCCACGTTGGAGGAGATCACGCGGCTGGGGGCTGGAGGGGCTGCGTGGGAGGACGACGGCAGCCGACGCGCGGCGACATTTCCTGCCACCCCGACGCGGCTCGCGGTTAAATTTCCCGCCATCACTACATTGCGAGCAGAAGGCGGGGCCGGCCCGCGTCAGGTGACTGCTGAGGGCCAAGCACAAGCCGTGACATCATCAACACCGGCCAGCGTGTCAACAACGGAGCGACCGGCGATGCCATGCTCGCAGCCCGCCCACACTGTAACGTCTGCTGGGAACGACGGAGCGCGATCCGCAGCCACGGACGTCGCGTTACAGCAGCGACTGCCGCCTCTCAAAGAATTCGTGGGCGCGGACGGGGACTGGGGCGGCTTCAAGAGACGGTTCATCGCTCATCAGGAGATGGCGAACTGGACGGACGCCGAAGCACTACGCGCGCTGCCGGCGATGCTGGACAACGACGCCCTGGCTACCCTCACCTCGGCGCCTAAGGAAAAGCGCGCCACGCTGCACTTGGCGCTGCAGCTGCTGTCAGCTGTCTACGGCCCGCCTTCGGACTGCAGGCAGCTGTTCCACGATCGTCATCGGGGCACCAACGAATCGCCTCTGGCCTTCCGGACTGCTCTCCTGGCCCTGGCGAAGGCAGCTTTCCCGCGGATGGACGAGGAGGGAGTGGACGCTATGGTGGCTGAAAAGCTGCTGCTACTCGCGGACGAGCTGGACGTCGCCGTCTTGGCTCAAGACGGCACAGAGATGTCTTCCTTGCTGGTCGCGCGCCACATCCACGGGGGCTTGCGGTCCCTGCGTCGCAAGGCCGCCAAGGGGGTGGCCGGCCATGCTATGGCGTCTACCACCCTCCCATCGGAGGAGGTCTGCGGGGTGGAGCGGCGGGGGGAATGGAGATTGGCGGGACCACAGGCTCGGAACGGACCGAGCCGCCAGGAGCAGCCCAGGCCATCTGGGGCGCTCACACGCTGCTACAACTGTGGCCTTCAAGGTCACGTTGCTTCAGGATGCCGGGCTCCCCGTCAGCGCGGGGCGACACCTCGTCAGGACTCCGCGCCGTCTCCACCCAAGCTCCAGCAGAGAAATACGGCGAGTCGTGGCACCTCACACGTTTGGCCCATGCACACATCCGACACACACTCACGCGCTGAACCGAACAGGACTCGCAAATCGACGGCCGTTGCGTCCGATTGTTCTGAAATGCGGCGAGCGCTCCAACCGGGTCAGTGGTCGGAGCTCGCCCATCGTGTCGTTGCAGCGTCGGCGGGATCGTCGGTCGTGGTCGGTCATATTGATGGGGTAGAGGTGCGGATTTTAATTGACACAGGAGCGTCGGCGACCATTATATCTGAATTGATTTATAACATCCTTCCCGTTCAAAGTCGTCCCTTGCTCCCCATTGACGTGCCATGCTATGCTGCTAACGGGGGCTCGCTAGGCATCATTGGGCAAATCCGCGCCAAAATTTGCATTGGAGACATTAAATTATCCGGCCCTGTTTTGGTTTCCTCCTCACTGGCGGTTCCGTGCCTGTTGGGGACGGATTTCTTGGCCAAAATGCCCATTCGTATCTTGATCGACCAGGGGTGCATCGAGCTCCCGTCGGGCCGACGTGTAACGTTTTTGTCTTCCCCCGCCACGGAGCGTCGGGCGTTTGCGACCGTGCAGGCGCTCATGGCAAAAACCGTGCGCGTACCCCCGGGGGCTCAGATGCTCGTCCCTCTTAGGTTGCGTCGGCCGTTTGCTGAGGGGGTTGCGGATCGGGGGGTCTTGTTGGGACCATCTCGGGCCGGGGTCAATGGACCCGATTTGCTAGCGGCTCAGACCATGGTGAAAGGGGATGGGGACCCCTTCATTGCAGTCCTTAATGTAGGATCGCGAACGGCCGTGGTTCCTCAAGGGACCGTGCTTGCACACGCAACGCCGGCACCCTATGAGGAACCACTCGTGGGTCAGGTAAGCACCGATCCTCCGTCGCGACCGCATTCGGACTGTGATGACGGATGGCTGGATGCGCTTTGCGCGGGATCAGTGGACCTGTCCGACTCGCAGCGTGCGCAGCTGCGAGTTCTCCTGAAAGAATTTGCCGACGTTTTTAGTCAACACAAATTTGATATTGGTTGTACTAAATTGCTGCGACACCATATTGACACGGGTGACAGCGCGCCAATCCACCAAAATCCCTTTTGGTTGAGTCCCGCCGAAAAGGATCATGTCAAATCGGCCGTTGATGACATGCTAGCCGCCGATATCATTTCCCCTTCCAACAGCCCGTGGGGCGCGCCGATCGTTTTGGTGAAAAAACACGACGGCTCACTGCGGTTTTGTGTCAACTTTCGGCGATTGAACAACATTTCTGTGGCAGATGCGTACCCGCTTCCTCGAATGGATGAGTCGCTCGATGCCTTGGCGGGGGCACGATTCTTTTCCACCCTGGATTTACTTTCTGGATTCTGGCAGCTTCCTCTGGATGACGAATCCAAACCTAAGACTGCTTTCCATACACCGCAAGGCCTCTTCCAATTTAACCGCTTGCCGATGGGCTTACATTCTGCGCCAGCAACTTTTCAGCGGTTAATGAAACTGGTCTTGGCGGGCTTGCAATGGGATTTGTGTTTAATTTACTTGGACGATGTCATCGTCTTTAGCAAATCATTCGATGAACACCTCCAGAGGTTGCATGCTGTTTTTCTCAAAATGCGGGCTGCCAATTTGAAATTTAAACCGCAGAAGTGCCATTTGCTCCGCGAATCGGTGCCGTATTTGGGTCATATTGTTGGACGCTCGGGGATATCCACTGATCCCGCCAAAACGGAATGCGTCAGCTCCTGGCCGACTCCCACCTCGGTGGGAGAGGTCAGGAGTTTCATTGGGTTCGCGTCGTACTACCGACGGTTTGTGGCTGACTTCGCTACGATCGCGAAACCATTGCATGCCTTGACGTCCAAGGGAGTCAGGTTTCATTGGGGGCCGGAGGAGGAGGCTGCTTTTCGCGCCCTCCGGAATGCCCTGGTGGGGGCTCCGCCGTTGAATTATCCCGATTTCTCACAACCCTTCTTGCTCAATACAGACGCAAGTAACACGGGCATTGGGGGCGTGCTGTCCCAGCTCATTGGTGGCGTAGAGCATGTGGTGGCTTACGGTTGTCGGGTACTGTCTCCGGCGGAACAACGGTACTGCATTACCCGTCGGGAATTATTGGCAATTGTTTATTTCGTTCAGCAGTACCGCCCGTATCTGTACGGTCGACGTTTCACCGTCCGTACAGATCATGCGGCTCTGCAGTACGCCCTGCGGGTTCAACAACCATCGGGGCAGTTGTCTCGATGGTTGGAGATTCTCCAAGACTACGACTTTGTCACCACATATCGTAAGGGCGTCCGCCACACGGACGCTGACGCCCTGTCGCGGTTGCCACCCACTTCGGAGTGTGCTTGCCTCTTGGATTCGGGGCGTTGTAGGCCCCCGAACGTGACCACGGATTCGGTCCTCGTGGCCGCCGCCGATGCGCCTTCAGCTTCGGGTCCTATCGAGCAAGAAGGGAGGGATTCATTGCTGGGGTTGTCGGTTGCGGAGTGGGGACGCCTCCAAATGGAGGACACCTCCCTCCTCGCTCTGCGCCGTCGCACCGGGGGGGTTGGTCAGGGGGTGGCGAACGTTGACTCGTGGGGGTTGTTCCAGGGGCTTTTAATGCACTGGGACGGGAAATCCCACCGCCAACGGCTCGTCGTGCCTGCAGCATTGAGGGGTAAGGTGGTATGGGCTGCGCATGAGCGGCTCCTGCACTTGGGGACTCACAAAACCCTTGCGATGCTCCAGCTCGATTTATTCTGGCCGGGCATGGCAAAGGACGTGGGGGATCTCCTGGGGTCGTGCATGCAATGCGCGCAGCGAAAGCCACCGGCGAGGGGGTCCAACCCTCCGCTGCAGTCCATAAAGGTTTCCCGGATTAACGAGCTCGTTGCTCTGGATATTCTCGGGCCATTTACCGCTACACCCAGGGTAAATAGGTATTTATTGACAGGGGTCGAATACTTCATGAGATGGCCCATGGCCTGGCCCCTGGCCAACCAGTCGGCAGCAGACATCGCGGAGGCCTTTGTCCAGGGCTATGTCCTCGACAAGGGTGCTCCGGAACGGCTGCTGACTGACCAGGGTAAACATTTTTCGGGGAAACTCCTCCGCGAGGTGTGCGACCTCTTGGGTACGGAGAAAATTCGGACCTCCCCATATCACCCACAAACTGACGGGATGGTGGAACGGCTGCATCGGACTATCACGTCCATGCTGTTCCAGCAGGTATCGGAATCCCAGACAGATTGGGACCTTCGCATTGCCGGTGTGTTACAAGCCTGCAGGATGGCTCCCCATGTGGCCACCGGATTTTCACCCTTCTTTTTAATGTATGGCCGCGAGGCTAACCCGCCTGTGACGACTCAGCTGAAGCTCTCGGCGCCTCAGGCGAAGTCTACATTGTCCGAACACGTTAAATTTAACATCGGCAAATTAACCGAGGCGCGGGAAGCGGCCGTGCAAAATTCTGAACTCCGCCAGAAGGCGAACGAGAGGCTTAGGCTGGGGCGGGTGCATGTGTTCAAATGGAAACCGGGGGACAGGGCATGGTTGCACTGTCCCCAGGTGCCGCTGGCGACCTCGTCCAAGTTGGTACGGCCGTGGCGGGGGCCCGTAGAGGTCGTACAGGTCTTGCGGCCGCAATGTGTACGCGTCAAATGGGGGAGGCGTCGGTGGTACGTGCACCCCTCCAGGTTGAAACCGTTCATTGCGCCGCCCCGTAGTTCTTACACACACACGCATGGCCAAACGTGTGAGGGGTCCGCCGACTCCCCGACGTCGCTGCTTTCGCCTAACCTGACATCGACTGTTCCATCTCCAGGTGCAACAGGAGTGACGGGTCCATGACCGCCAACCCCTCCCGGGGGGGTCGGGGGTCACTCGGCAGCGGAGCCAGACTCTCTCGCACCCGGACCGTCAACAACCGCCACTGAGCGTGCCGGGACGGGCCCTTGTGACGGGCCCGCCGCGAGAACGCGTGCCAAAACGCGCAGACTTTTGTAAGGTCGGCCGTTGGGGGGCCCTTGCGGAAGAAGTGGGGGGGCATCCGGAGTGCGTGTATATATGTTGGTTTTGCGAAATGGGGTATTTATTCGGGGGGGTGCGTCGGGTTATTTTTTTTCTTCCTGTTTCCTGTTGTTGTTGTTGTTGTTGTGGTTGTCATTGTTCTTGTTAGAATTACGCGAGGCCCACACGGGTTTGGGGGGTCATGCACCTTTATTGTTATTTTGTTGCAGCCGGGGATGGCTGCGAGCTGTACAGGGGGGGGGGGGGTGATGTAGAGGTGTAATTGTGTATGGGCACGGATGGCTAACAAACACAAGGGGCGTGGTTAGGGCCGTACACAGAGGAGGTGCTCACACCGACATCCGCACCTGCATCCCCCACGGGCCCCTCCCGGGGGCCGAGTGCTATAAAAGGTGGTGAGCCGGAGGGCTCGAGGTCGAGTATTAGCTTAAACCAGCGAAGAGCAAAGACCAGCTAGAATAGGCCCCGGAGCTCCCCTGGCTCGCTGTCCTTGTCAGTGCTGACCAGGGCAAGCCGGTGGCGTGGCCCCGAGAGCCCAGACTGACGTTCTTATAAGAGCCGGTCTGGAGACTCAGGGTGCCGGGATCCCAGCTTGACCAGGGCTGGGATAGGTAGCCTCCCGTAGCTCCGTAGTGGAGGACTCGGGCGTAGGTTAGTGGGGTTAGATGTTGCGTCTCCCTGTTAGACGAGTGAAGGGGACGATACCCCTCTAAGTGCTGTGTGTACCCGTTACTGTGCACAAGTTGGTATTAATAAATAAGTGTGCCTCCGACTCCGTCGTCAAAGCCTCCTGAATACTTACTACACATGTAACTTCCATTTGTATGGGATAGAGTATTGTCCCCTTGCATGCACTGAATTTATCCAGGTGCTCTGGTTTCTATCCACACGTATAAACACTCATTAATTGGCTGATACCACCTTCATATTTGTATGTTGACCTTATTTCACACCGTACATAGCCAACCTTGCTTATCAGAGGTGTGGTATATATAGAGGAATGCAAGGCTTGGGGTAGAATGTGGAACCAACTTGCTAAGTGGTTAATTTCATCCTGCTTGTCAGTGGTTCCTGCTCATACTTCTAAGTCGTTAACTATCTTCGAGAGTGAATGCCTACTGTGCAGCATATTACAATTTGAGATTATTATTATTAAATGTTAATTGGTTGTTTACCCTTCTATATGGCAACAAAACTGACACCTTTTTACAAGGAGTCATGTTTGCATAGACCGCAATACCTGCAGTCATAATACAAACAAAAGACATAACTCTGATAATGTGCACTGTCCTTGAAGTTGATTGGTCCACACCCGAGACAGCTTTCCTTAGAGCCTAGTCTCACATTGGTTAGACCAGATGACGCCAAAAGGCGCACAACTCAAAGACAATGCACCATCAGAGTATGAGAGCTCGGGGCAAGCATCTACACTATGGGAACCTCATTTGCCAGTAAAAATATGATAATTGGTTGTTTACCCTTCTATCTGGCAACAAAACTGACACCTATTTACAAGGAGTCATGTTTGCATAGACCGCAATACCTGCAGTCATAATACAAACAAAAGACATAACTCTGATAATGTGCACTGTCCTTGAAGTTGATTGGTCCACACCCGAGACAGCTTATCATATTTTTACTGGCAAATGAGGTTCCCATAGTATTATTAAATGTTGTTGTAAATATTCATAATGATGCTTACGTCCATTATTTCATCTACACAATAGCAGTATTAGCTGGGAGTAGCAGTTTGCATTTTAGAGTGCAATAAATAGTTTCAATATGTACATAATTACTTTATCAGAGAAGACCCATTAACCAAAATTAGATATTTCCTGCACAATTTGCTTTGTTTTTATGAAACAAACGTTCATTTTAACACGTAGGCTTTTGCGACCAAAATTATTCATAATACAGGTTTTTGGGTTAGATGTGTTTGAGAGTAAATCTACAACTTTTACAATTTGAGTATGACGTTTCGCTGGTAATTACATCCAGCATCATCGGGCAGAAGTAGTAACCAATTGGCGTTTGTTTATGTGACAAATCCCTTACTAATTGGCTGTGTCGGGTGGTAAGGGGTTATGACACATTTATACAGTGAGGGAAAAAAGTATTTGATCCCCTGCTGCTATTGTACGTTTGCCCACTGACAAAGAAACGATAGTCTATAATTTTAATGGTAGGTTTATTTGAACAGTGAGAGACAGAATAACAACATCAAAATTCAGAAAAACGCATGTAAAAAATGTTATAAATTGATTTGCATTTTAATGAGGGAAATAAGTATTTGACCCCTGTCAATCAAAAAGATTTTTGGCTCCCGGGTGTCTTTTATATAGCTTGTTATCTGTATAAAAGACACCTGTTCACAGAAGAAATCAATCAATCAGATTCATAACTCTCCACCCTGGCCAAGACCAAAGAGCTCTCCAAGGATGTCAGGGACAAGATTGTAGACCTACACAAGGCTGGAATGGGCTACAAGACCATCGCCAAGCAGCTTGGTGAGAAGGTGACAACAGTTGGTGCGATTATTCGCAAATGGAAGAAACACAAAAGAACTGTCAATCTCCCTCGGCCTGGGGCTCCATGCAAGATCTCACCTCGTGGAGTTGCAAAGATCATAACGGTGAGGAATCAGCCCAGAACTACACGGGAGGATCTTGTCAATGATATCAAGGCAGCTGGGACCATAGTCACCAAGAAAACAGTTGGTAACACACTATGCCGTGAAGGACTGAAATCCTGCAGCGCCCGCAATGTCCCCCTGCTCAAGAAAGCACATATACATGCCCGTCTGAAGTTTTCCAATGAACATCGGAATGATTCAGAGGACAACTGGGTGAAAGTGTCGTGGTCAGATGAGACCAAAATAGAGCTCTTTGGCATCAACTCAACTCGCCGTGTTTGGAGGAGGAAGAATGCTGCCTATGACCCCAAGAACACCATCGCCACCATCAAACATGGAGGTGGAAACATTATGCTTTGGGGGTGTTTTTCTGCTAAGAGGACAGGACAACTTCACCGCATCAAAGGGACGATGGACGGGGCCATATACCGTCAAATCTTGGGTGAGAACCTCCTTCCCTAAAGCAGGGAATTGAAAATGGGTCGTGGATGGGTATTCCAGCATGACAATGACCCAAAACACACGGCCAAGGCAACAAAGGAGTGACTCAAGAAGAAGCACATTAAGGTCCTGGAGTGGCATAGCCAGTCTCCAGACCTTAATACCATAGAAAATCTGTAGAGGGAGCTGAAGGTTCGATTTGCCAAACGTCATCCTCGAAACCTTAATGACTTGGAGAAGATCTGCAAAAAGGAGTGGGACAAAATCCCTCCTGAGATGTGTAAAACCTGGTGGCCAACTACAAGAAACGTCTGACCTCTGTGATTGCCAACAAGGGTTTTGCCACCAAGTACTAAGTCATGTTTTGCAGAGGGGTTAAATACTTATTTCCCTCATTAAAATGCCAATCAATTTATAACATTTTTGACATGCGTTTTTCTGGATTTCGTTGTTGTTATTCTGTCTCTCACTATTCAAATAAACCTACCATTAAAATTATAGACTGATCATTTTTTTGTCAGTGGGCGAACGTACAAAATCAGCAGGGAATCAAATACTTTTTTCCCTCACTGTATGTATGTAACATGTATGTATGTAATATGGATGTGCCAACCTAGGGTGGGATCTGTGAAACGGAAGGGACAGGATCGAATTAAAATTATTTGAATAACACTTTTGTTTATTATAATTACACTGTGCTCGAATCTATGTCATATGTAAATGCGCATCGGGAGTCGAAAATGCGGCCTGGGAGGTGCCAGATTTAGAATCGCATCAAGATGGTTAGAATCACACCATGGTCGTATTAGAATCAAGCTGACCACTGCTGGATGAATGTTCCATCTCAATGGCACCGAATAGCAATATACAGTATTGCTGTTGGTAGTGGAGCCTACAAGAGTATGGATTCCTGCAGTCACGAAAGCTTCAAATCAATCCTATTCTAATTGTTAAAACACCATAGCGTCACTCCAGTTACAGAAGAAACTAAAAGTGTTATCGGACAGAAAATATTCCTCTAGAATGCATTATTATTTAGCATACGTTTCTTGCAGTGATGGATGTTTTTTTCCGACCGTTTTAAAAAGTATTATGCATCATGTGACCATGGGCCATATACAAGTAAATAATTGGTCATATCACATAGGTTTCTTACACTTTAAATAAAGTAACAAGTGTGATAAACTTCTGTCGTATTTCATAAGTCTAACCAAACTGCTGTTTTCTTTTAGAATAACCTCAAGAGACTATTCATACATTGGACGATTGAAAACAACGACAAGTCTCAGGAAAAGTGTAAAAGTACACTAAAAGAACTATATGAGCCTATCCAAGCCAAAGAAGGCGACTTTTTGACAGAAGGAAGCATTAAAGATCACTATTATATGATGAATGATCTGAAATTGAAGTACAAACAAATGGAAAACCTTGGAGATGAGGTAATGGTTGATATTGCTATGGCAGAGTTGCATTGAGCATAGATACACATATGTAATTTATTGCATTATTTCTATTTGGAAAAAAATATCTATTTTAAATGCTACAATCAGTTTTTTGTGCAAATTGTCAAGATACAATTTTCTTGGTACATTTTAGTTATATTTGGGGGAGGGGTACGGTGAAATGAGGGCACAATCGTTTTCCAACGATTGACTCATGTCCGAAATCTTTTTCCAATGCTGGATGAACCTCATCTATTATATTCTTAGGTTTTTTCGGTAAAGTCACGGAGGTAAAACATTAAAATTAATAAAAGTACAATAAAATAAAAATCACGACGTTTCGGAGGCAACACAAGCTTCCGTCTTCAGGTGGAACCGTCACAGCCACGACAGCTGTATCAAGTAAATGAGAGATTGCAAGAGCTATCACTCCGTATATATAATGGATGGAGAGGGGGGAAGGGCCAAGTACGGCACACTTTTTATTCATATGGTAAGGTGAGGCTTAAGAGGGTGAGCCTTTGTTATGGAGAGGTACGGTTTGTGACTAAGCCTGGCCTACATAACAATAGTGTGAAAAAAGAAACAACTAAACATGGTAAAACAAGCCTGGCTGTCTATCAATAACCTGTAATAGTTGTCTGTCAAATAAGATTGGCCAAATAAGTGTAGTTAAATCTTTTTTGCATGGTTAATCACATTTTTCCAATGATTACTCAGTTTGTAACCATCATCACGGTTGAAATTATGTCTGTGTTTATATATTTGTACTAGCAGTCGCCGCCCGCTTCGCGGGCGGTGTGTATATACTTGGTTGGTGGAGAGTTGAAAGTGGCTGGACACAATAGACATGTGTTGGTGATTGTTTTATGTTTTTTTTGTGAGGTTATATGTATTTTTATGAGACGCTCAATCGACAATATGAAAGAATGCAACTTATTCAAATATAGAATGCAACTTATTGAAATATCTGGCGATACACGATATTCTTCGTGTACACTCCGTCTTCCTCCTCGTTGTCAGGTCCCTCAATAAGCGCCTTGATGTTGGATCTTGCCGTGACTCGCGATAGTGCCACGTACAGTTGGCCGTGCGAGAAGCATGGCGTTGGTAGATATAATCCCAGGTTGTGAACAGTTTGCCCTTGCGCCTTGTTGATGGTCATCGCGAAGGCTGGGACAATGGGGAACTGTTTGCGCCGAAGTCGAAATGGGAAGTCCTTCGTGTCCAATTCGCGGCGGATATGGTTGTTCTCAAGCAGCGAGTCCAAGACCAAGTGTGGGTACTCGGAAAGCTGCGGGAGGTCGTCAAAGTCCGACAGAGCCATCCCTCCTGCCGTGAGGAACTCGTGGAGGCTGTGAAGGGTCTTGAACTTTACCATTTATTTTATTTTATTTGATGCTGCTAATCCAGCATAATGCACGGGTATAAGTAGTACTAATCACATACCTGCATTTCCCATATCCCATCCCATTGATGCTGCTAATCCTGCATAATGCACGGGCATAAGTAGTACTAATCACATACCTGCATTTCCCATAAATATGCTAAATTCCTCTTGATATGCAAATTCTTTTGTCAAGGCGCCCTTTCCCCCCCTTCCAACCCAGCTTATATATATGCTCCAAGCACGTGTGCTGTTTTATTCAGACGCTGTCGCCTCGACAGACCTGGTTTTCACCTGAGGACGGCAGATTGCGTTGTGGCCGAAACGTCGTGAGAATTATTTTATTATGTTTAATTTTATTTTATTACTTCCCTTCTACGTGACTTTACCGAAAGAACCAAGAAGATTTACCATTTCTTCTTTGTTGGTCAGCTGGCGGTACTGGTACTCGTAATCGCGAGCCAATTCGTCGTAGAATTTATCCCAGAGAGCCTTCGTATCTGCTGGCATGGAATACAGCAGAAAAGAGCGAGGCTTCTTCCAGACACGCAACCCATTCGCGATCGCTCTCAAGGTAGCCTGCTCGCATGGCTGCTTCCAGCGGTTTGTTTTGTTTTATTTTATTCGTAACGCACCATCCATATGAGCTCCACCATCCACCATTCCCTTGCATCGCAAAGACACAGCTCCGGTGTGCGTCAGCGTGTGCGCCATCCACAGTGACATTGGTCAGCAATTGCACCGTTCCGATCGCACACAGGTTGGCCCCTGCATCCTCCGTCTGTATGTTCAAACACAGACAGATGCGCTATGGCAGGGGTCCTCAAACTTTTAAAACAGGGGGCCAGTTCACTGTCCCTCAGACCGTTGGAGGGCCGGACTATAGTTAAAAAAAACTATGAACAAATTCCTATGCACACTGCATATATCTTATTTTGAAGTGAAGAAACAAAACGGGAACAAATACAATATTTAAAATGAAGAACAAGTAAAGTTAAATCAACAAACTTGCCAGTATTTCAATGGGAACTATGGGCCTGCTTTTGGCTAATGAGATGGTCAATGTCCGGTTCCATATTTGTCACTGCTAGTCGTAACAAGTGATGCAAGTGTGCATCCGTTAGTCTAGATCTGGTTGGAGATTTCAAATGTTTCATTCTGGAAAAAGTTTGTTCACAGACATAAGCGCTGCCAAAGATGGTTGCCATTTTGAGTGCATGGTTCCTGAGATGAGGATATGTCTTAGAGGAGAGAAATGCATAGAAATTATGAAGGCTGCTTGACTTGAATGCGTCTTTCAGAGAGTCACAATTCTGCAGTTCAGCCAGTTCCATTTGGTAAATTGATTCCACATTTTCAATGTCAATAGAAAATGGGTTACGGAAAAGCTGTATGTCCTGTTCATGGAGATGAAGTTCTTTAAATCTAAATTGGAACTCCTTTTGCAATTTTTCCAGTGAATCCACACATGTTTTGTTTGGGAATGCAACCAATGGTTTTTCCGCTAACAGATTTTGAGTTGTGGGGAGATGGCAGAAGTTTTCCTCCTTCACTTGTTTGATGAGGAGGCCTAATTTTACTTCAAAGGCTTTGACATGTGATTGCATATCACAAATGAGCTTCCCCTTTCCTTGAAGTTGCACATTGAAACTGTTGAGTAGCTCTGTTACATTTGTCAGAAAGGCAAGGTGCCATTTCCATTCTGCATCATTGAGCTCTGGTACTTCTTTGTTTTTTGAAAACAGAAAAGCTGTAATCTGTGGAAGTAAGTCATAGAAACGTTTCAAAATTCTCCCTCGACTCAGCCAACGGACTTCTGTGTGGTACAGAACATCTCCATAGTCAACATTTAGGTCAGACAGAAATTCCTGAAATTGTCTGTGGTTTAGTGCATGAGCTCTAATGAAGTTAACAGAGTCCCACTTCATTGATTTACTACACAGCGCTTGTTGGTGGATGAGGAAGTGTATGGCTATTGGATGAGAATGGTTATGTTTGTCCATCTCTTGGTTAATGCGAGCAATTACTCCTTTCTTAGACCCCACCATGCTAGGAGCACCATCAGTTGTCACACTGGCTAGTTTAGCCCAGTTCAGCTCCAAACCATTCACAGTTTGGCAAACCTTTTCATAGATATCCTCTCCTGTAGTTGTTCCTTTGATGCTTTGTAGTGCAGCAAGCTCTTCTGTGACTTTGAAATAGTCATTCGTCCCACGAAGATAAATTGGAAGTTGTGCAGAATCACGAACATCATTGCTTTCGTCGAGTGCCAAGGAAAAATAGGAAAGTTTTTTTGTGGAGTTTTGCAAATGCTGATGGAAATTGTCTCCCATTTCTTCAATCCTCCGTGTAATTGTAGGTCCTGAAAGACTCACTGTACTAAATAAATCGGCCTTCTCTGGACACATCTCTTTGGCAACAGAAAGAAGGCATTCTTTAACAAATTCTCCCTCAACGAATGGTCTGCCAGTGCACACTATTAGCTTGGCAACTTGAAAACTTGCTCGCAGTGATGAAATATTTAGCTGCTTCTGCTTCACAAAAATATTTTGCTGAGTTGTTAATGTATTTTTCAGTTTTTATATTTTATCTTTTCTCACTTCTCCGACCAAACAATCATATTTATCTTTATGTTGAGTTTCATAGTGTCGACGTAAATTGTATTCTTTGAACACAGACACTATATTCTGGCATATCAGACACACAGCTCTTTCCTTGTACTGCATGAAAAAGTAATCATAAGTCCACTGTTTTTTGAATATCCTACACTCCGAGTAAATTTTTCTCTTTCTTGACATCATTGTTTCCTAGGGAGTCAAAATTGATATTCGTAAAATACCAATATATATACAGCGCTACAAAAACAATATTCCAGCAATAACTTTGCCCACACAGAGACATACAGACTGCACTGCCCATCAATGCAGTCTGATTGGGGGAACTCCGCTTTTACCCCAGGCTCACACTGGTGCACGTGCCATTAAAAAGTTAATTACACCTGCAGTTTTGTACACAGATCGCAGCCCAATGAGTGCTCACCAGCGCAGCCCAATTAGTGCTCACAAGCGCAGCCCAATTAGTGACCATGGGCCGGATAAATGCCCTCGGTGGGCCGCATGTGGCCCGCGGGCCGTAGTTTGAGGACCCCTGCGCTATGGGGCCACCTATTTTTTTCTTATAAAAAATTATTTTGTTGGTGTTTTTACGTTTCGTATTCCCATTGTGGGTGTTTTACGCATGCATCATATTTTTGGGTTCCTCACATATGGTATCTGAGGTGTGGGTCACTCCATTTCTCAATCGATCAATAACGGGGATCGTTTCAGTTATGACAGCTTGCAGATAGAAACATTGCATGGTCGTATACTAATAATGACAGAATTTGTACCCCAGTGGAGGGCATCCCCCACCCGGCGCTTCTTACTGGTACTGTGAGACTTACAAATCCAGACCTCTCCTCCTCCTGAACCGTTCACAATACCCTGTGGTAGTACCATAATCATCTCAATAAAGCGATCACTTTCCAATGCCCATTTTGATCCCGGGAGTTACCCGGGTGGTGTCACACTGTACTCATTGTTTTAGCATGTCGCAAATTCCGATATGGCTTGTGCAACGGCCAGAGAGTGAGAGCGGCGGGGGCCGGGCTGCAACCTTTTTTGACAGTTTATTACATTTCAAAGAGATTGGCACTCCAAAACATCATAAATGTACAGTAACGCCAACTGCATCCGTGGCAAACATGATACGCGGACACATGTTGCATATTATGCAACACATGCCCTTACCAGCAGCAGTATGCACAACATCTCAATTACACAACCGAAGTAGACAGCAAGCCGTCCATGGAGACGTGATCAACGTCAATACATAATGATGGTAATGTAGTGGTGGTATTGACGTGCGCCGACTGTGACAGTGATAGATCACGGGGCGGCGCGGGGTGCGGGGTTGGGCACGCGTTGTGGGCGTGGTGTGGACGCGCGCGCCGGGAGTGACAGATGACGGGGCGGCGCGGCGTGGGTGGTGAGGCACGATGAGATGTGGGAAAAGAGGATCGTAGCCAGCGCCCAGCGATTGGTCGAATAAGTGGGTGCTCGCAGCGACGTCCGCAGGTGGGGTATAAAGGGGGACGCGCGAGAGCACTCGGGGAGAGTTACCCAGTTGAAGACCTGAAGACGGAGCTGAAGACCTAGTGCCCCGAGACCCCTAGTCCCGCCGTCCTTGTGGGGACCTGGGCCCTGTGTAGCTCGGAGGCGAGGCTGTGGGACCCGGGGTCCGACGCCCCCGTGGGTCGGGCTGGGGACCCACAGTCGAGACGGATACCCCGGGCAGGGAGTGTCCCGAGTAGCTCAGTGGCGTTAGTCGCCGAGTAGCTAAGTGGATGTTGGTCATCCGAGTAGCTCAGTGGGCGTTAGTCGCTAAGTGGATGTTGGTCATCCGAGTAGCTCAGTGGCGTTAGTCGCCGAGTAGCTAAGTGGGTGTTTGTCACCCGAGATACTAAGTGGATGTTGGTCATCCGAGTAGCTCAGTGGGCGTTAGTCGCCAAGTAGCTAAGTGGGTGTTTGTCACCCGAGATACAAAGTAGGTGTTAGTCACCTGTAAACGAGTTTGATAAAATAAAGAGTGTGTTACCCGTGAAGTCGTCTCCCGCCGAGTTACTACATTACAACTGGCGTCAGAAGTAAACCTGTCTTCAAGGAGTATGGACACGAGGAAGACTACCCGTACCCACGAGCGAGGTCGGGACGACGACGGCGTACCGGGGACACCGACCTCGGGAGTAGAGGACGAGGAGTTGCCGCCGATGCAGCACTTCGCGGTGATGGCCGACGCTCCGCTTGCCTCCGACACCAGCCTCCAGGACGCGCACTCCCGGTTGGCGGAGTTGCTACTCGCCGCCGCCGCTGTCTTGGCCGACATCTCCGTTCCGGCGAGCGGAAAAACGGCTGCGGGGTTCGTGGAGGAAGCGACGGTGGAGGATTCCCGCCAAAAGGCGCTTCGCGCCAAAAGTCTGGAAGTTGCCGCCGTTTTTGGGGGGCCGCCACCGATTGGCGGGAAAGACGGACGCCACGTGGCCGGACACCTCCGCGCAGCGCAGCCCACGTCATCAGCGCGCGCCGGAGCCCTCCATTTTGCGCCTGACAACCGAGCCGACATTTTACACAACTACAGCGGAGCGCGGGAAAATCTCTCCGACGTCGACGACGATCGGGTCCTCCAGCAAAGATTGCCCGCGCTGTCGGCGTTCAAGGCGGATGGGGGCGACTGGGGAGCCTTCCAACGAAGGTTCCTCGCTCATCAGGAGATGTCGGGGTGGTCCGACACCACTGCCCTGCGTGCGTTGCCAGCGATGCTTGACGACGACGCGCTTGCAGCCTTCACATCTGCTGCAAGGTCGTCCCGCTCTACGCTCCAGGCCGCACTACACCTGATGGCGAAGGTGTTCGGGCCGCCCTCCACGTGTCGCCACCAGTTCTACGATCGGCGGAAGGTGGCTGGAGAAACGACGCTCGCCTATCGCACGGCACTACTCGCCTTGGCGGACGCAGCGTTTCCCCGTATGGATAAGGAGGGGAGGGACGCCATGGTGACGGAGCAGCTGCTGGTGTTGGCCCACGAGTTGGGGGTCCCCATCAACGTGGCGGACGAGATGGATATCTGCTCCCTGGCGATCGCCACGAGCATTCACGCGTACGAGGTCCTCAAACGCAAGCCGGGGGTCGTCTGCAAATGGGCGGGGAACGCGGCACTGGCCGCCACGATCGCCGAACCTCAGCCAGCTGTGGTGCAGGAGCAGGCCTTCGCTGCATCGCGTCCGGGGGAGTGGAGAACGGGATGTCGTTCGCCCACACGTTCGCCCCGCAAGCTGGAGCAACCGAAACCTACGACGTCCGTCGTCTGCTACAACTGCGGCCTTCGGGGTCACGTCGCAGCCGGGTGCCGGGCCCCGCGTCAGCGCGCCACAGGACCACGTCGGGACGACGACCAGGGCCACAAGTCATCCCAACAAAACCCGGCAAGTCGCGGCACCTCACACGTTCGGTCCACAAACACGGCACATTCGGGTCGCCGCTTCGCGGGGGGGGGTTCGCGGCTGGGTGCCGGGGGTTCATTTCGGCGAGGGGGGTCCGTACGCGGCCCGCAAGCAGTCGAGTGGTCCGAATTGGCCCACAGGATCGTGGCTGCGTCGGCCGGGTCGTCCGTGGTAACGGGGTTCATTGACGGGGTTGAGGTCCGGGTGCTTGTTGACACGGGTGCGTCGGCCACCATCATCTCGGACCTTATTTATAACATTCTTCCCGTCCAAAGTAGACCCCTTCTGCCAGTAGACGCGCCATTTTATGCGGCGAATGGGGGATCCCTGGGGATCATCGGCCAGATTCGGGCGACTATTTGCATTGGTGACATCAAATTGGCGGGCCCTATTTTTGTATCATCATCGCTGGCCGTTCCCTGTTTGCTAGGTACGGACTTTTTGTCCAAAATGCCCATCAAAATTCTTATAGATCAGGCCTGCATAGAGCTTCCGTCAGGTCGGCGGGTTGCGTTCTTGTCGAGCCCTACCAAAGTGCGCACGGTTTGTGCGACGGTGCAGGCGCTGGCGACTCACACTGTACGGGTGCCCCCGGGATCGCAAATGTTAGTACCCCTTCGGTTCAGGAAGCCACTTGAGGTGGGTGCGGAGGCACAGGGGGTGCTGTTGGGGCCGTCTAACAGAGCCAGTAGGGGCCTCGACTTAGCGGTTGCTCAAACCATGGTGAGAGGGGACAGTGAGCCGTTCGTAATGGTCCTGAATACGGGGTCGCGGCCGGCTGTAATTGCACAGGGAACGGTGCTGGCTCACGCCGCGCCGCTACCCGTTGAGGAACGGCTCGTGGCTCAAGCAGATTTCACTGTTAAGTCGCATCCTCCAAGTGATGAGGGGACTGAGTGGTTGGACTCGTTGTGTGCCGGTTCTGCTAACTTGTCCGGGGTGCAATTGGGAGCATTGAGGGGTTTGCTAATCGAGTTTGCTGACGTGTTCAGCAAACATAAGTACGATATCGGCTGCACTGACCTGTTGCGCCACCACATAGCTACAGGGGACGCGCCCCCTATTCGTCAGAATCCCTTCCGGCTCAGCCCAGCCGAGAAGGAACATGTGCAATCGGCGGTTAATGATATGTTGGCGGCCGATATCATTTCGCCCTCTTCTAGTCCGTGGGGTGCTCCTATTGTCCTAGTAAAGAAACAGGACGGGCCCTTGCGGTTTTGTGTCGATTTCCGCCGCTTAAACAAAATCTCGATGGCGGATGCGTATCCGCTCCCCAGGATGGATGAGTCGCTGGATGCCTTGGCGGGAGCGCAGTTTTTTTCCACACTCGATCTGCTTTCTAGATTTTGGCAATTGCCACTCGATAACGAGTCTAAACCTAAAACTGCTTTCCGGACACCTGGGGGCCTATTTGAATTCAACCGTTTGCCCATGGGCTTACATTCCGCTCCCGCCACGTTCCAGAGACTCATGGAATTGGTTTTGTCGGGCCTCCAATGGGATACCTGTTTGATTTATCTCGACGATATCATCGTCTTTAGTCGGACTTTCGAGGAGCACCTCCAGCGACTGAGAGCGGTGTTCCTCAGGATGCGTTCCGCTAAGCTTAAATTTAAACCGGCTAAATGTTTTCTGCTTCGGGAATCGGTCAGGTATTTGGGCCATATCGTGAGTCGTTCAGGGATCTCGACGGACCCTGCTAAGACGCATTGCGTCAGCTCATGGCCAACGCCAACCTCGGTCACGGAGGTTCCTAGTTTCATTGGTTTCGCCTCCTATTACCGTCGTTTTGTCAAGCAATTTGCCACCATAGCCAGGCCCCTGCACGCTTTGACGGCTAAGGGTGTGAGGTTTCACTGGGGGGCGGAAGAGGAGGCTGCGTTCTGCTCCCTCCGTGACGCCTTGGTGCAGGCTCCCCCCTTGTGTTACCCCGATTTCACACAACCGTTTTTGCTTGACACAGACGCCAGCAATACGGGTATCGGGGGGGTGCTCTCACAGGTGGTCGGGGGGGTTGAACGGGTGGTCGCCTACGGTAGTAGAGTTCTTTCCCCCGCCGAACAACGCTATTGCGTAACTCGTCGTGAATTGTTAGCCATTGTGTTTTTTACACAGCAATTCAGGCCGTATCTTTACGGCCGTCATTTTACGGTCCGTACGGACCATGCGGCTCTACAATACGCTATGCGCGTGGCACAGCCATCGGGCCAATTGTCCCGATGGTTGGAGGTCCTTCAAGACTACCAATTCACGACGATTTACCGCAAGGGGTTGCGACACTCAAATGCGGACGCCTTGTCGCGGTTGCCTCCGTGCACGGACTGCACATGTTTGTTGGGATCGGCGCGGTGCAAACCCCCGGTCGCCGGCACCCCGGGAGTTGCGCTCGCCGCCACTGACACCCCGGGAGAGGACGCCCCCACGGGGAGGGATTCGCTGTTGTCGTTGCCCCTCATTGAGTGGGGCCGCCTCCAGATGTCCGACAGCTCCCTACTTACGCTACGTCGGAAGGTTGGCGCTCCCGAGGTAGGGGAGGCGCGGGTCGGTTCCTGGGTGTGCAGACAGGGCCTTTTGATGAAGTGGGACAACATGTCCCGGCGTCACGTGCTCGTTGTGCCTGTTGCTATGCGGGGTAGGGTTGTTCTGGCAGCTCATGAACGGCTCATGCATCTGGGTTTTCACAAAACGCTCGCCCTAATCCAGCGGGACTATTATTGGCCGGGGATGGGTAACGACGTGGCGAATATTCTTAAGGGATGCGTAGGGTGCGCCAAAAGGAAACCGCCACCATTGGCAGCTAATCCACCGCTGCAATCCATTCAGGTTTCGCGTATAAACGAATTGGTAGCGTTGGACATCTTGGGGCCCTTTCCGGCTACACCAAGGGGAAATAGGTTCCTGCTGGTTGGCGTGGAATACTTCACCCGATGGCCTATGGCATGGCCGCTCGCCAACCAGTCGGCTGCGGCGGTGGCGGACGCCTTTGTCCAGGGTTATGTTTTGGACAAGGGCGCCCCCGAACGCTTGCTGACGGATCAAGGAAAGAATTTTTCGAGCGTTTTGTTGCGCGAGGTGTGCAACCTGTTGGGTACAAAGAAAGTGCGTACTTCCCCCTACCACCCGCAGACTGACGGGATGGTTGAGCGTCTGAACAGGACGATTACGTCTATGTTGTGCCAACAGGTCTGCGACGATCAGGTTGATTGGGACTTACAGGTGCCGGGGGTACTCGCGGCCTATCGAATGGCCCCTCATGCGGCGACGGGGTTTTCCCCATTTTTTCTTATGTATGGGCGGGAGGCCGATCCGGCCATGGACGTCCAACTGGGGATTTCCCAGCCACGTGCAAAATCAAAATTGGCAGACCACATCAAATTTAATATCGCCAAATTGACTGAAGCGCGGGAGGCGGCGAGGTTGAATTCGCGGTCTCGGCAAATCGCGAACGAGAGATTGCATGGGCGGAGGGTGCATACGCATGATTGGAAACCAGGCGATAAGGCCTGGCTGCATTGTCCACATGCACCGTTGGCTACGTCCCCCAAATTGTTGAGACCTTGGAGGGGACCGGTGGAAATTGTGCGGGTTGCACGACCCCAGAGTATACAGATTAAATGGGAAAATCGCCGTTGGTACGTGCACCCCTCCCGACTGAAGCCCTATGCGGCACCGTGTGACCCCGTTCTGTGCCGTAACGACCGGGCGTGTGATGTGACCGTCGACTCGGGGAGGGAGGTGTCGCAGGCGGATCCTCACGTGTCTCCACCTGACCCACCCCCAGGTGCCTCGGGCTTGACGGCTGCTGACCATCGGGAGCCTGAACCCCGCGGCACGCACGGGTCCTCGATGCCTGGCCGATGTCTTCCTGAACCGCCGGCACCACCGGACGTTCAACCGCGTCTGGTGCCGTACGACGGACCGGCAAGGCGGACTCGGGCTAGGGCTCAACAATTTTCATGAAGACTTTTTTTTCTCTACACCAAGCTCGCCCGGTGTTCCCCTCTGCCGGGGTAATGTCCCGTTGTAGGGACGCTCGGAAAAAGAAGGGGACACTGCACGAGTCGAAAGAAAAAAAAAAAAAAAGATTTTTCCATTTATTTTCCTTTTTGCATACACATTGCTATTGTCACTCGCCGGTTTGTATATATTGTTCTATTGTCGCGGTGGCATTGGTTGAGGGTTGCGGATGGTAGTGTTCGCGTCGTGTTGTGTTGTTAAGTTAGTTGTTGTTCTTGTTGTTGTGTTGTGTTACGGGGCACACAGGGCGGTTTGTATATTTTTATAGCAGCCGGGTCGGCTGCGAGCTATGTGGTAGGGGGTGATGTAGTGGTGGTATTGACGTGCGCCGACTGTGACAGTGATGGATCACGGGGCGGCGCGGGGTGCGGGGTTGGGCACGCGTTGTGGGCGTGGTGTGGACGCGCGCGCCGGGAGTGACAGATGACGGGGCGGCGCGGCGTGGGTGGTGAGGCACGATGAGATGTGGGAAAAGAGGATCGTAGCCAGCGCCCAGCGATTGGTCGAATAAGTGGGTGCTCGCAGCGACGTCCGCAGGTGGGGTATAAAGGGGGACGCGCGAGAGCACTCGGGGAGAGTTACCCAGTTGAAGACCTGAAGACGGAGCTGAAGACCTAGTGCCCCGAGACCCCTAGTCCCGCCGTCCTTGTGGGGACCGGGGCCCTGTGTGGCTCGGAGGCGAGGCTGTGGGACCCGGGGTCCGACGCCCCCGTGGGTCGGGCTGGGGACCCACAGTCGAGACGGATACCCCGGGCAGGGAGTGTCCCGAGTAGCTCAGTGGCGTTAGTCGCCGAGTAGCTAAGTGGATGTTGGTCATCCGAGTAGCTCAGTGGGCGTTAGTCGCTAAGTGGATGTTGGTCATCCGAGTAGCTCAGTGGCGTTAGTCGCCGAGTAGCTAAGTGGGTGTTTGTCACCCGAGATACTAAGTGGATGTTGGTCATCCGAGTAGCTCAGTGGGCGTTAGTCGCCAAGTAGCTAAGTGGGTGTTTGTCACCCGAGATACAAAGTAGGTGTTAGTCACCTGTAAACGAGTTTGATAAAATAAAGAGTGTGTTACCCGTGAAGTCGTCTCCCGCCGAGTTACTACATTACAGTAATAAGCCGGATGAACCAAAAAGTACCCATTGTACCCATCAAACAGTCAGCTGGGTTGCCCCATGGGGGTATTGACCCATGGGCGAAACTGTAGGGGGCGCTACGCAACTGGCCGTGGTCCCGGCAGGTGAAGCTGCCAGCTCAGTCCGCTAAGACTCACTGTATAGCGACCCCTGCCTACTCGTAAGGTAAAGTTGTTTGGGGACTCCACTAATCGCAGCACGCAGCACCCATTTTTTACATAAATATACGTAATATTAGCGTAACTACCATTCGCACACTTGCATACACACCACACTCACACAGCGCAGGGTCTGCGCCCACAGTGCACTGCACCACTGCGGCGCAGACCTTGCCAGACCTATGCTTTCGCTCTCTTCCGGCTGTTTTATTTATTTATTTTTATCGAATCAAAGTGAGCTTTGGCTTTTTGCCAGCTGTTTTATTTTCATCGAATCAGAGTGAGCTGTCAGGGTGGGCCCGTAAATAAATAAATTAACGTCCAGACATGCACGCAGAAGACCAAACCAGCGTAGTTGTTTAAGAAGATTAATGTCTAACATTCTTATTTCACCCTCCCCTTACGGAAAAAAATCGAGGCGTGCTCGGCTAAACTTTAACTAAATCAGTGACTACAAGAAACGAAACCTATAACCTTTAGTACATCATGGCTACAATTTTGACATTTCGCTGATATCTTCCCCAGCAAACGCAACCTAAGCCCATGGAAGATCCAACACAACACAACTGGAGATAACAATTGAAAGAAAATAATGAATGACTGGGTAGGCGGAGACAGCTTGTGAAGAACAGGTGTACAACTCTAATTAGGAGAATTGGAATAATTCACTGTGGTTCGAACGTGTGGAGAGGAGGAGGTAACTGGTGAAATTCAGGGAGCAACGTTTGAGATTAAGGGGAAAATTTTGAAATAAAAAGCACGGGATTTAAAGGGAGAGCGCCCCCTAGGACTTGGGGCTCGAGTCACATTGTTTGATGACATCACCCTGCTGCCGTTCTATTTAAGACCAGGAGCAAGAGCAGAGCCTCACCTGTCTGGCGAATTGCCCGATGATGCTGGATGCAATTACCAGCGAAACGTCGTATTCAAAAATTGTAAATGTTGTGGATTCACTCTTCAAGACACCCGTGGGCTGAAGTTGTGAACTATTTTGTATTTCGTCAATGTGACACTTTTTTGCTGATTGGCCGTGTCGGGTGGTGGAGGGTTATGACACATTTATAAATAACGCGATCTAAACCCAAAAACTTTATTATATGAATAATATTGGTCGCAAAAGCCTACGTGTTAAACTGAAGAATAAATTAATATTAACAATCGACGAATGCCGACGAGCATCTAACATACGCGTTGAACCAAGGGGACACACATAAATAAAGAGGGAGCAAGAAAAGAGAGAAGGAAAACGAAAAGAAAAACAAATGTTACATTTTACCCCTTTCAGCACTTGAGCCGCCTCTGTTGCCGACATTGTCCGGGATCTGTAACCGCAACCAAACACAAGAGGGTACCAGGGATGTCTTTGTTTGTTGCTACGACGAGGCAGCATGAACATGAGCGGGTGATCGGCCCACCTTCCGTGAATGGGTCTCTGCTCAGGGTTACAGCTACGTCTCTGTCCACACCCACCGATGGACACGGAACTGGCGAGTTGTTCACCAGTACCCCTGCAGGGGAAGCCGGCGTCGGTTTGTTAGTTTGGCGAGCAGCCACCCGCGAGCGCGATAACCTCTCACCACCTGGCTGAAGTGATGATGAAAGCGGTGAACATAAAGAGTGAGGGGGCAGCTCGCCTGCAATGTAGCGTTTCAACCTAGAGGGGTGAACGTACTATACCATCGACGTTTCTCCAACTGAATGCGGATAGACTGGGGTCAAAGCACCTGCACTACAGTGAGTAGGCTTTGGCATGGTCGATACAGTTAGGTGAAGTGCATATCGGCACCTGTGGTCAGTGCAACCAAGCCAGGTCACCCAACGCAAAAGGGGCCAATGTCGCTGACAAAGCCCGCAAGCATTTGTTTGCCACCTATGCTGACACGGTTGACACTGAAGCCGCCTCGCGAGCCTCACGTAAATACTCTAGTGAGTGGCGAAATAAAGCTGGCCAATAACCTGACCACGGTGGAACGGGGTGCAGCTGAGCCTCAATTGGAAGGTTTGGCTCCCGCCCATAGATTGAAAAGAAGGGTGAGTATCCCGTGGATGCATATGGTACTTAATGATAGGTTGTCAAAACCCCGAGGATATGCAAATCCCAGTCCATCAGCTGGGCATTCACCAAGTGACACAACATCTGTTAACATGCGTTCAGGAGGCCCCTTGTCAGCCGCGTCCCCGTAAAATCAGAGCACGGCATCCATAATGGACGCCGTGGTCTGATACGACCAATGGCCAGGCAAAAGGCCAGTGGGTAAAGTATTCCATACCCACTAGAAGGTATTTATTACCCCGAGGAATGGCTGGAAGGGAGCCAATATAAAGGGCAGCGAGTTTGTTTGATCCTAGAAACATTTATCAACTGCACGGGGCATGTAGTACGGCAGCCGAAGGCTTCCTGCATGCACAATCCGAGCAGTCTGACACACAACGATGGACATTGGCGGACATACCCGGCCAAAAATAGCAGAGGCATAGCGCTGCCTCTATCTTTTGGCTGCCAAAATGGAGTAACTGTCAGACATGAATGCATGCGCATAGCTGACTCTGCAGGGAAGAAGGCCACACCAAGACCCTGCGACCCACAGTTGCATCCCAGCACATCAACAAGCCCTTCCACATAACAAACAACTTCCCTGAAGTGGGAAGCTCGGCATCGCTTGCCGCCTCCACCAGCCACCTGAGTAGCGCTAAGGCAGCATCTGCCTGCTGTAGGTCCCTCCATTCACTCAAGGTCAGCCCGATGTGGCAGTCAACTGATGAGCATGACCCCGCCTGGTCCGAGTCCCCAACGGGAACCAAGGCTGCGACCTCGGGCGCCGACGCTGCTGCGAGCTTACAGCAACGGGGACCTATCACCACAAGTGCATGTAACGGGAGCCAGCAACCAGTACAACACATCGGCATTAGTGTGTTTCAGCCCTTTGTGTTGCACCACTCCTGTTCAAGCCACTAGTTGTTCAAGCCATCAAGCCATCTGACCCGCCGGCTGGTCAATACGAAGTGAATAATGTAACACCACATGATCCATCCGAACAGTAAACTCGCAGCCTTACGGATAGGGGCGAAACAGTTGCACAAAGTGGATGAGAGCGAGCAGCTCATAGTGGGTAACACAATGTCGCTGTTTGGCCGTTGACAATACCGAACTCCCGTAGGCTATCACGACCTCCATACCCTCCTGAACCTGGGAAAGAACGACCCCAATCCCTACGTCACTAGCATCCTTATCCAACATAAAGGGAAGCAAAAATTGGGGTAAGCTAAGTGCAGCGCTTCTGTCAGACGCTGGCGCAGCGTCAAAACATGTAGGTCTCCTCCCAGCCCCAGTGGAATGTTTGTCCCTTTGCAGTGAGCGCATGCAAGGGCTTAGAAATGGTGGCGAAATTCTAAACAAAGCCGCAGTAGTACGACACGAAACCCATGAACCTGCGGACCTTGGTCACGAAAGTGGGAGTGGTCCAATCACAAATGCACGCCGTTTTGGCCGGATCCGTTGCAACCATGGACACATTGATGACATGACCCAAATACTTAACAGAGGACCGAACCAGATGGCATTTGGAGGATTTCAATTAAAAGTTCGAAAAGAACTGTTGAAACTGGGCCAAGTGTTCCTCGAACGTGAGACCAAAGACTATGACATAGTCTAAGTAGCAACTCCATCAACTACTGGAACGTGGCAGGAGTTGTCTGAACGCAGTTTTTGGTCTAAATTCGTCAACTAGCCTTAGCTGCCAACATCCCGCTGCAAGGTCTAGGGTGAAGAAAAATGTAGCCACTGTAGGCACATCAAATAAGTCAGATGGCATTTGGAGGATTTCAATTAAAAGTTCGAAAAGAACTGTTGAAACTGGGCCAAGTGTTCCTCGAACGTGAGACCAAAGGCTATGACATTGTCTAAGTAGCAATTCCATCAACGGTCGAGAATAAATAACCAAAGCATTTAGTTCTATGAGTGGGTCGAAATCCTACAATATAGAGAAAGTGGCTCTGAACCAGGGAAGTCACTTATTACTCATGGGGACTGAGGGCCTGATTGATTAATTGTGGAACAGAATCCCTTCGAGCGCACATGTTCGAGGGTGTTCCATACTTCTGAAGACGATTCTCCTCAAGAATTTCGGGAGGGGACTCGTGACTGTTCATTGCAGCAATTAACTGGATCGAGTTCAAAGCACTGCAGATCCAAGAGATAATATTACCCGAGAACCTGAAGTGCCTGTGTAAAGACAGTGTGGAGCAATAGCGGGACAGTATGGTTCTCCGGGACTATGGTTACTAATGGACGTGCTAATGATGATTGATAGGACGAGCATTGACAGGGTCACATGAGATGGAGCATGGCATCCAATCGGGAAAGTGTAATTTGGGTGGTGATTGACAAGAGCAGGTGCGGCAAGGAGAATTCAGGAATAAGGGCGTGGCCGGACCGGGCGAGCATAAGAACCATCGCGAGCTGGAGCTGTGGGCTTTTTGGTGTGGGAAACCATCGTCATCGTCGTTACCTTGGATCGGGTGGTCTCCATCGTCTGCGAGTTGTCTTGAGACTATAGCTATGTTGTCTCAGAGTCGAGTTATCTCACTACAGTGTACGGACTCACTCGCGGTTACTTGTTGAGTTGTCAGTGGACTTTATTCATAATAAATATACAGAAGACAAGACGGTGTCTCTGAGAGCTACATTACACCTGTACCTAGAGCCATTCTGGACAGTCCTCGACGAAATGAGTCGAATAGTGGCTCATTGTCTACCTCTGTTTGCAGCCACACCGATCATGGGCATATAGTGCCTGCCCCAAAACTCTCTGCATCACATTCCATGGCCCAAAGGACTAACTTAGCAGTTGAATCCGTCAGGGACATCGGTGATAATATCTGATACATCACCACTTTATTCAGAATGTACTAACGTGTAACATACCATAACCACTCAGCAAATGTAAGAATAGTAACTTTATCTGCATTATATTGTGATCGAGGATCACAATATAATGCAGACACATGCGCTGAGACCAAACAATGTGACTCGAGCCCCAAGTCCTAGGGGGCGCTCTCCCTTTAAATCCCGTGCTTTTTATTTCAAAATTTTCCCCTTAATCTCAAACGTTGCTCCCTGAATTTCACCAGTTACCTCCTCCTCTCCACACGTTCGAACCACAGTGAATTATTCCAATTCTCCTAATTAGAGTTGTACACCTGTTCTTCACAAGCTGTCTCCGCCTACCCAGTCATTCATTATTTTCTTTCAATTGTTATCTCCAGTTGTGTTGTGTTGGATCTTCCATGGGCTTAGGTTGCGTTTGCTGGGGAAGATATCAGCGAAATGTCAAAATTGTAGCCATGATGTACTAAAGGTTATAGGTTTCGTTTCTTGTAGTCACTGATTTAGTTAAAGTTTAGCCGAGCACGCCTCGATTTTTTTCCGTAAGGGGAGGGTGAAATAAGAATGTTAGACATCCTTGGAGAACGTCTTCGATGAACATGGGGGTGACATGGATATAATAAACAGCATAACCGCCACGAGAGGGCGCTACTGTATAAGGATAGCTATGATGTGGCTTGCTAGATGGTGACTGTTGGAAGGTTTGAAAGAAGATGGGGCGATTTGACAGAGGCAAGGAGTCTTTTTCGATTTAAAGCTTTCGTGACTGCAGGGATTCATCTTCTTGGTTTTATTGCTTCCCTTCTGCGTGACATTACCGAAAGAACCAAGACGAGGCAAGGAGTCGTTGAAGGCTAATAGAAGGGGAGCAGAGGAATTGGTTAGAAGGGATGGGCAGATATTTGAGAGGGGGAGCTTGAAAAAGATAAAAGGAAAGGTTGAGGGGCAGGAGGGGTGCTTGGAAGAGGTAATTAGGGGAGTTGTGTTGACTCCTGGTGGACACTGGACGTCGTTGTTCAGGACAATAAACGTTATCCAAGAAGTGCCGCATTTGGATTGCTTCATTACATTTTTACTGTAGGCTTTTTCATTTTGGACTTGACCAAGTCTGGATGTCTATATTGAGAGTAAATCCCTTGAAAAAACAACCTGTAACTGGACTATCACTCGTGTTCATTGGTGGCTGTCTCAGAATCAGAATATTCATGGTGGAGGAATCTGATGAGCTATACAACTCCTTTTCACAGGTGTATAGTAGGGGTGGGTCGTAAAGTTACAACAAACAATACAAAATTAGAGAGGAGTGTAAAGGAAAGGAAAGGTAAGCAATTTCATAAATATCAAAGTTAAAATAAAACTTTACCAGGTGAAGCCCTCTGAGCTATTAGTTTATTTTTCAGAATGGACCTGGCTATCACAAATGATAGCTCAACGAATTGGCGTATTATGTGGACATTTATAGCATCCAAAAAATCTAAACGCATGTTTCTAAATGTGGAGGGAAAAACCGGAGGACCCTGAGAAAAAATCCACGCGACCACACCTTCATATGATCTGATGCTACTAATCGCTAAAAGCACTTTCCTCTAGAGCATGTTAGAGGCTACGCGGGGGACCTTTGTACGTTTCTATGTGTGTATCTTCACTGAGGAGGAAAATACAGCCAAACGCGGTTCTGGCTCCCCACTCCTTCTGTGTGCCAAAGTGCCGGCCTTCATACGCGCTGCTCGCTAACAGCACTTTCCCCTGCAGCCTGCTCAAGGCTAGACGGGGAGCCTTGTCTGTATGTGTTAACTGCGAAAATTATTATAGTCCGAGGCGTGTTCACACTGCCATGACTGAGAATAAGAGCTGAGATTCATAAAAAAAAAATTGGTAAAGCACAGTGAACCCTTAACTCTTCTTGGTTCTTTCTGTAAAGTCACGTAGAAGGGAAGTAATAAAATAATAAAAATAAAACATAATAAAATAATTCTCACGACGTTTCGGCCACAACGCAAGCAGCCGTCGTCAGGTGAAGAAACAGGTCAGTCGGGAAGACATAGTCTGAATGACACACTCCAGGCTTGGGGCGTCTATTTAAGCTGGGATGGAGGGGCGAAGAGCGTCTTGTCAAAATAATTTGCATATCAAGAGGAATTTAGCATATTTATGGGAAATGCAGATATGGGATTAGTACTACTTGTGAAATGCGTAGGAGATGGGAAGGAGGTTTAAAGTCATTATGCCCGTGCATTATGCAGGATTAGCAGAATCAAAGGGAGGGGGTAGGGGTAGCATTAATGAAGTGAAGGAATGTTAATAGTATGTAGCTGCAGTAAATAAACCACAACGTAATCAACCTTATACATTGTAATATTACACTATGTATTATTCTACCCACCCTACTGTATATCACACTGCTGTATATTCACTATACAATTACGATACTATATATTACTTTATACAAAGTGTAATGCGAGCAAGGACAGGGTGGGTGCTGCCTCCGCGCCACTCACACGGGCCGGAGTATTGGGGAGAAGGAGCCTGGTCGACAGAGCGTGTGGGAGGAGCCACTGCTCACCTCGGCTCCAATGGGAGTCGGGGTGAGTAGGGGCGGAGACAGGGGCAGTACGGGACGGAGGAGTCAGGGTCACGTGAGAAGGAGGATATAGGGCGATAGCCGTAAGAAATCTGGGAGTTGGAAGAGAGTGGAAATAGGGGAGAGCCACGCTAGGTGGTGGCGGAGGAGTGGCGCCATTTGCCAAGTGGTCGGAGTCATGGCACCGTCGGCCGGCGGTGTACGTGAGGTAGCAGTAGCTAGCGGAGTGTGGGGAGCTAGCGGGGTGTGAGGAGTTAGAGGTGTGCGTGGGGCACACAGAGCAGCGGTGTGGCTGCGGAGTGTGCGGGGCACACGGAGCAACGGTGTGGCTGCGGAGTGTGCGGGGGCACACGGAGCAGCGGTGTGGCTGCGGGGTGTGCGGGCACACGACGCGCGCGCGGGGTGCACGACAGAAGAGACGTGGGTCCGACTGAGGACCCCGCGGGTGCGAGACAAGAACCCAAATTAAGGACAAACGGAGACCTACATCGCCTGCAGAGTCCTTTATTACAATTGTATTAAACATTTCAATTTTATACTATTATTATTATACAATCCGCTATTCACCATACCATTGACCGTTGCGTGAAAGATACTAAGAGGAAGCAACGAAATATGTCAATGGGAGAGTGTTGATAAGGAGGCTTGCAGCGGAGCAAAGAATCCATTCCCTGCGGATAATACACGATATATAGTCAATGCCAGTGAGTGGACTGCGGTCTGAAAGTCACCGTAAACGTGAACACAATCAGTTAAGATCCCAAATGGTTTATTATGTCCTTCCAATGATTGCCGAGCCAGAATCCATCTTCTCGGTTGAAATTGTCTCTGTGTTTGTATATGTGGATCGCCTCATGAACGAATCTCTCGAGGTAGCCAGATGGCTTGCAGAGAACCTCTGTCTTTGAGGCGATCCACATATACACATATACAAACACAGAGACAATTTCAACCGAGAAGATGGATTCTGGCTCAGCAATCATTGGAAGGATGTAATTAACCATTGCGGATCTTAACTTTATACAATGTATAAAGTAATATATAGTATCGTAATTGTATAGTGAATATACAGCAGTGTGATGTACAGTAGGGTGGGTAGAATAATACATAGTGTAATATTACAATGTATAATGTATAGTGTGGTGTATAGTAATACAGTATGTAATTTAATGTTGGGTTTGTCTATGGCAGTATAAAGCAGGGGGTAGACCCGTGTGATGTAAGAGAATAAAGTTTAGCCGGAAGCATATTATAATTTTGCGACGTAGAATTATAATGTTTTACTTACTGTTAGTAGATCAGCTTATTGGAGAGTATATTTACCCCCTCCATTTTATTCTGCTAATCCTGCATAATGCACGGGCATAATGACTTTAAACCCCCTTCCCACCTCCTACGCATTTTACAAGTAGTACTAATCCCATATCTGCATTTAAATATGCTAAATTCCTCTTGATATGCAAATTATTTTGACAAGACGCTCTTCGCCCCTCCATCCCAGCTTAAATAGACGCCCCAAGCCTGGAGTGTGTCATTCAGACTATGTCTTCCCGACAGACCTGTGTCTTCACCCGAGGACGGCTGCTTGCGTTGTGGCCGAAACGTCGTGAGAATTATTTTATCATGTTTTATTTTTATTATTTTATTACTTCCCTTCTACGTGACTTTACCGAAAGAACCAAGAAGATGAATCCCTGCAGTCACGAAAGCTTTACATCGAAATTGAACCCTTAACTTTCGCGGCTGACAGAAAATGGGGTGAATACCAAATCCGTGAATATTAAACCTCTTTAATATTGGTGCATCTGCGCCCTTAGACCCCCTTTAGAATAAATCGTTTGGGCTTTTCCAATTACACCTATTAATGGCAATATCTCCAACACCTGACCCTCACTCCAGAATTAGTATGTTTATAGTATTACATGAGGTGTGTTTTTGTATGTATGTGTATTGTGGACTACAAGACTCTACAACATGAATATTTTACCACTGGAGCTCTGCCTTGATATAAATCCACCCCGCGTTTCCTTTATGCATATTTTCTCTTCAGAAAAATGTTAGTAAGTTGGTACCTTACCTATAATTTTCAGCAGACGTTTCCTTTTAGAGTGGAATGAAATACTTGCAACGATCACATATAAATTGTCATTTTGTTAAACCGTTTTCCTGTTGTGTTTTCATACATTTATAGAAGAATAATGTACTGTTTGCATTCATTGACGAGAAGGAGACTATGGTCGAAAAAATCTTCGAGAAGAACGCATTAATGCATGAAAAGTGCAAAAAAGGTAAGCCCTGTGTGTAAATACTGGCATTAATGGGTGTTGTAAATTGTAATCTGGTAGTAAGAATCCAAAAAATGAGAGTCAAGAAAGTGTACCAAATAGCACTTGCTACAATGCTGATGAATATTCAATACAGAATAACTTTGATATTCATTCCACTATTACTTAGAACCCCTATTATCTGTGAGAGCTGTAGGGTCCACAAACTATTAACAACAGCGGTATATTTCCCATTTGCAATTTAACTTAACTTTTTGACAACGTATGCAGAATGGTGTTAATTTTTTTTGATGAATGAGGAGTCATGTGACAAATTATTCCAATTGTAGTGCCATAAGAGGGGAGGGGCTGCTGGGGGCTCTGGGAGCCTAGGCAGATAAGCCGTCGGCGCCAGGCGCTAGGATCCCAGGCACCCCAGCCAGTTAAGCCCTTTGGCGCCACCAACGGGGGGGGGGGGGGAGCTGTGTGTGCTCTGTGGGATATCTGGGGGGGGGGGGCGCACACAACCCCACCCCTCGTTGGGGACGAGGCATAAAAGGGCAGCTCCCTGGCCGATCGGGGCCAGTTGTAGCTCAAGACCCAAGACCAGCCATCTTAGGACCTGAGGATGGCTGCTTGCGTTGTGGCCGAAACGTCGTGAGAATTGTTTTATTATGTTTAATTTTATTATTACTTCCCTTCTACGTGATTTTACCGAAAGAACCAAGACGATGAATCCCTGCAGTCACGAAAGCTTTAAATCGAAGCTTACCCTTCATTTAATAGTTTAGTGTTACACTGACTTGAAGCTTGTCATTGGTCTGATGTAACATCAAGGTGAAGAATATAAAAAATTGTGCTGGGGCAATAATTCAGCATTGCTTGCCCCCTTAACATCAAAGGAATTTGTGCTGGATCCATTACTGAGAATCATCACTCGCATGTCGTTGTGATACAGGCAAAGAATGGTGATAATGTTGGTGGACATCCATACTTTAAAAGTATCCTCCACAGCGGTTATCAATTTACAGAATCGAAGGCTTTTATGAGGTCAAATTAGGCCATGCTGAGAGATTTATGTTCAACACATTTCTCCAGCAGCTGGTGAGCAGTAAAGGTTGTGCCAGTTGTACCTCTACTCAAACTGAGATTCTAGGGGGAGTTCTTTAAAACGTGGAATGAGTCGGTTCAGGAAAGTTCTTGCAATTGTATTTCCTGTGGTGGAAAGCAAATAAATCCCTCCATTATATCCAGAGTCTCTTTGAAGATTGTCATGCTCATGGCATACCTAAGGTCATCTGGGATTTCTTCATAATTCCAGATCCTCAAGATGACGGCAGGCAGCTGTGATGTGATATCCTTTCCGCCTTTATTGAAAATTGAGTGGGGATTCCATCCACTCCAGATGATATGTTGCTCTTCATCTGCTTAACGGCTTTACACACCTCGTCAAATGATGGAGGAATTCTAAACTCGGGTTGAGAACACGCTCGTCTACAACAGCGTTTAAATTGAGGTTACCAAAATTATCCCTCTAGCAAGCACTAATGGCTTGCCTCTTGTTCATCAGATGTCCCTTATTCTTAGCTCTCAAGGGGGTTCACCCCTGACTGCTCAGACCGTACATAATTGCTCTTGCACCAGAAACAATTGTGCATACCATGGATATTCTTCACCTTGTCTTCCCACTGTCTCTCACTTCATATCACGATTCCTCATTTGGGCCTCTGCTCTAGCTTTGTTGGTAATGCAATTTATTTGGCTTGGACATTGTCATTCTGCCAAGCACAAAGGCCCTGCACTTGTAATTTATTCAACTATTGGATCTCCCTGTCATTCTTATCAAACCTGTCTTGATGTTTTCTGGTAGATAATCCAAGAGTCTCTTCGCAGGTGCTGATGAAGGTGGTCTTGATGGTATCCCACGCAATGTTGACACTCTCCCACTCTTGTTGGTTGGAATTTGCCAGTTTATTTTTTGTAGTACCGTTGAAAGGTTTTTTTGATGGTGTCTTTGAGCCCCTTGACTTTGATCTTAATTTCGCATTGCTTCTGCCATCATTTGGGAGCCAGTTTAATGGACGTAACAAAGTATATGAGTTGGTGATCAGACCATCAGTCGTCAGCTCCTGGAATAGCTTGGGCGATGCCTTGTATGTTTGTACTGCTTGCACTGTGTTGATGCTCGACTTTGCTGTTCAGAAATTTGACTTTGTAGTGATCGTCCCACATGATCTCTGGGACTAGATAACAGGGCAGCGCTACTTACCAAAGACCGCGAAGCGCCTGTCAATTAGGAAGGGTGGAGCAAACACTTCACGCTCTCATTGGTTAAGGCATGGGGAACAAGAGGATTGGCTGGGATGTTCAAAAGAAAAAAGAAACACAAAAGTTCAGTAAATGACGGATGAACGGTTTGGCCAGCAGAGTGGGACGAGGGGCAGAGCCAAGAAGATGTTGAAAGGGAGAGCAGGAGACTGAGTTCGGGGTTTTGCAAGAGAAAGTGAGTGAAAAAGGTGTGGACCCGTGCCACGAAATAAAGGCCTTACCTAGTGGACAAAGAGAGGCCCAGAGTCTTCTTTCAGATGTATAGTTGCTTTTGCATTGTGTTATTCACGTATTTGTTTTCTGAAATCAGGTCCTATCATATAAAATGATTATTGCCAAATTGGATTTACCTGTGCAAAAACAAATCTAATCTAACCTAAGTTATAAGTGCTCAATCTCATCAACATCTTGATTGAACCTGTACTGTAACCCTGATTCCAGAGAGTATAGCTTTTGGACTGGGGCTTTGGGATTTTCATATTTTCGGTCCGTGGAGTGTTCATCTACAACAGTGCATTCTTCCTACTTGGAGTCGTGAATTACACATCTGAGTACTAGACTTGCCTGACTTACAATCATCAAACAGTATGGTATTGCAAAATAATGTAACCATACATTCTCAGGCAATCATATTTGAAACTATCGTGAAAAAATATTCAGTAATATAAAATGAGTGTTTATTGTATACATAGTTTATTGCGTGATATTGCTATTTGGCTGGGATGTTTGCAAGGCAATGCGAATGAGGAAGTTTCGGTCGATACAACTGGCTTTTTTCTATTAGTCCTGTACTCTATAGATAGACCCTCAGACTGACCATGACTTGAGTTTATCTAAAAATGGGCGTCGTTGATGTAGGGAGGAGCTTCCAGCATGCCACGTGTCCCAGTTGAGCCAAAACATGTTTTAGTGGTATTCATACCTTTCTACTACTTTATTATTCATTCTGCTAATGCGTTAATTTATTGTTTTTAATATTTTTCAAAACCTTTCATTCAGAAAATGAAGATTTTAGAAATGAATTAATTCAGCAGAAGCAGAAACATGATGATCAAGAGTCCAAAATCAACAATCTGGAAGGAGAAGTGAAGGTGAGATTAATATTTCTCTGGAAAGGTTGATTTACAATTTTTTGTTATATTTGTACAGTCAAAATGAAGTTCTAATTGTGTATGGTAACACCAATAATGATCAATTGTAATGCGTGTAGAATTTGTATGCTTTCCAACTTAGTCTGAAAGCATTAATGCATTTGCTTTGTCCGAATAATTAAATGGATAATACAATAACTTGTAAAGGCGATCCAATATGACTTACATTACAGTCTAACAGTGTTTTTATTTGGGACTTACCCTGTAGAAATAAGCCACATAGTTCGAAGGGTTTCCCAAAACCTCGAGGTAAAATCAACGCTAAAACTAATTGCTTCGGAATCTGCAACCCTCCTGGTGATATCATCTTATGAAGTCGCATGTCATATCCTGTTTGGCATGATACCAATGTATTACCTAAAACATAACTTTAGTATTGCTAATTAAATACTCATGAAGTTGAGACTCATGTCCATCTCACAGAGGCTATGGGATCGTTTAGCCAGTGCCACATAATTTGAGTACGCAAACTTACAGGATGAGGTCGGGCATATTGCTTGTCTATAGATTGAATCATGTCATTGAGCACAGATCCCTGGGTAATTCATTAATGCACGGTGCAAGGTGTACTGATTTATTCGGCCAAGTCAACATGCATCCTTAAGTTGCTGAGCATATTCCATTGTAGCCACTGCCTTGTGATTTGAGTGTGAGGAAGCTCTATCCACCACTGTTGTTAGGGTGTTGCATGCTGGAAAACGTGGGTTGCGACAGGTGTATATTTAGTACATTGGCTGGTTTGTACATATTCACAATGTTAAGTTGAGTAATTTGCCCAGACATGGTGGTTGTCTGTCATATTACTGTTGGGTAGATAATCAAACCATCCTTTCGGTAGCAGTCACTTGTTAGCAGCTTGTAGCTCTATATTTGATAACAAAATGTTTGTACCTCACTGAAAACGTAGAAACGTGTGTTTGTTTGAGTCTGAGGAAGTCAACGTTGCTTCTCTTAAGTACCATCCCAATATACCCCTGATTTGCCTAGGAAATGCCATCAACGTTGTGTTTACACATCTATATACCTGGGGAGATTTTTACGGAAGGTTTGGCCGTAATAATAACCTTTATTATGGCTGAAAACGTTGCTCTACTGACCAAAATATCAATTATATCAACAACAAAAAACATTTTTTTCTGGCCTGGACTTTTGCAGCTGTTTTAGACTAATTTCAGGGTGCTGATTCCAAATCTGATCTCAGATTTGCTCTATCACATCTCATTTTATGCTATCGGCATACTCCATTTTAATTGATTTTACCCGCAATTAACTCTGTCACTTATGATTGAAAGTTGTTGCGAGTCAGTGACTGCTTTAGTGTTAAAATATGGTGCTGCATTTTTAGGATAGTGTGTTTATAATATAATTTTATGTAGATATCCACATCTATTTAATATTTGTCTTCCGCAGTTTTTATTGAAAATGCAATATTTGATATCTCAAAAACCTGATGTGATAGACAAAAACTGATGCCAGATTTGGAATCAGCACCCCAAAATTACATTAAAACCGTTGGAATACCTTATGCCAGGAAAAGTGTGTTGACCAGTGAATTATTGACCTTTGGTCGCCATGGTTATGATAATTGTCGTTTTCCACATAACAGGGTGGGCCACCAGAAGACTATCATATTCCACCCTATCATATTCATAGTTTATCCCAAGTGACCCTAATGACTCATGATCCTCACAATGTTTTCAGATCTCAGAAGCTCAGCAGCATTGAGCCTGGAAATATCTGTGATGGGTGACAGGGCACAAACAAGTTGTTTTGGGCACCCATATTAATGTCCCCTGCCTTCACTAACAGCCACCGTGTAGCGTAGTGAAGCAAGGTGAACTAACTCCCATAATCTCCATGACTCAGGAAAGCCCTTATCCATTAGTGGAGTGATAATTGGGATGTATATGACCACTATTGGATTTGCCCAATGTTAGATACAACACGTACACTTCGGAGATATAATTGGTATGTAGTGCTTAATTATATTATTGATAATTATATTGTAAATAGATGTCGATTCTTTGGCTGCTATACATTGCCACGTAATCTACGTCGTTGAACGATCATTTGTGGCCCCTTAGAAAAGAGCTAACAGCTCAGTGGGCTTTACCTAGCAAGATAAACTAAATTAGTGTTAGTTCATTGAACATTGATTTTTTTCTATTTAAAAATAGCATTCTGGCATCTCCACTCATTTCAACAGTTTAATGGAAAATTGTGACAAAAATGAGCAATCAGGACGATTACGTTCATATTTAACTCGGTTTATAAACAAAATAACTCAATATGTTTGCATGATAGAAACATTCTATCATAGAAAGAGTATAACGACCGATGGAAATGTATATTAAAGCTGAAAGAAAAGCATGGATATTGTGATTATGAACACGTACTTCAAATAATAATCTGGAAAAAAAATAAATAGTCGAGTTAAAATTGAGACGTACAAATTTAGCAAACTTTATTAGGATGATCATTGGTTCTTTCGGTAAAGTCACGTAGGTAGAAAAAAAATAGATCACGATGTTTCGATCGCAACACAAGCAATCGTCATCAGGTAAAAAAATAGAGCAGGAGAACTGCTGAGGCAGGAAAAATATAGCGAGAGAGATGCTACAACAAGAGGTTATGTAGACCACACGACTACGCCGAGGATAGCAAGTGTTAATGAGAAGATTAGCATGTCAATGTAAGATGGCTCCCGCAACAGCGGCTGTGTTAATGGGAAGATTAGCAGGTCCGTGTAAGAAAACGCCACCTCTTGGGGGAAAAAAGAGAAAAAAATGCGTAGTCGTGTGGTCTATACAACCGCTTGTTGCAGCATCTCTCTCGCTATATTATTCCTGCCTCAGCAGTTCTGCTGTATTTTTCACCCGAGGACGATTGCTTGTGTTGCAATCGAAACGTCGTGATCTATAATTTTTTCTACCTACGTGACTTTACCGAAAGAACCAAAGAGTATGGATTCCTGCAGTCACGAAAGCTTCAAATCAAGATTTAATTAGGATATGCAGAGATCAGCTTATCAGAGATGTCCCTGTCCTGAGCAAATTCAACAGCATGTGGAAGCCGTCTCCGAGTGAGGGACTGCTTCCACGTGGTGTAGCTTTAGAATAATGTCGGATAGAATCAACCCTGTGGCTGGTTTCTCTCACTGTAGACTAAAGAAAGCAGTGCTTTCCCCTAAATGGGGATTTACTGTCAAAGCATTTTACATCTTATGAACATTTCTATTGAAGGAACTCTAACAGTTCTAATTAGATATAGAATTTTAACCCAATGAAATAAGTCACATTAAATACACTGCGGCCTTATAAAAAAATATGCAATAGGTGTCCATTCTGGCAATGGCCTTCATTGCAGAGGCCAATTTAATAAGGTTTAAAGATTTTGTTACATCAATCTAATATTTATAATGCAATTCTAACACTGTATTTTACTCGCACATAGTTGTCTGTATTATCGTTTGCATTGTTAATTGCCCCAAATTACAGATGTGTGGATGGATAAAGATAATGTATACATACTTTAAGACAAATTAGAAAATAAATATAACGGTGATTTGAACTTCAGGTATCTGTGTTCAATACTGTTATTTCAATTAATACAGATTTAATTGCATTATGCTTCATTTTCAGTCACAAAGGGAACGCGCAGAACAACTTCAAACAAACATTCATGCAGTTGAGGTAAGAGACAAAAATAACGATGAACCAAGCACGTTTAAGAAGTTGAATATATTTAACCACACAAAGATGGGTATTGCATGTGATGCTTTTTTCTAAGACAAACTGGCGGTTTTGCATAAGGCTGAGAATAATGGATATCTTTGTATTGTTAACTTTTATTATATTCCGGCCTGCACCATGTTTTCGGTTGTGACGGTTTTACTCACTTACAAATGATCATGATAAAGAAGTTGAAGTCATAAAAATAGTTAATTTGTCTGAAAATGAGCAAGTAAACAAATATGAGAGAACATTTTACAGGTTTCATTGAAAATCTAACATCACCCCTGAAAATGAGCAAGTAAACAAATAAGAGAGAACATTTTACAGGTTTCATTGAAAATCTATCATCAAGATGGTAGCAAAACATCGTACAAACAAGTTCAAAGCTAAAATAGGAAACGATAAAATCTACTTTTTAGAAAGCAATGAGGAAGTAGTGAGTCCTGCATTCCATCCTAAACACACTGAGACTCGGAGTGCACCGGACAGCAGCTGGCAAGGCATTTCAGGTCCTAGGAGCAACGCTTCAGAAGGCTCGGCCACCCAGCGTTGGGTGCAAGTTCCGTAGCTGGGAGAGTCGGCCCTTCTCAGATGATCGCAGACCCCAGTCACATCAGGGACCAACTGGGCCCGCATGTATGTCCAAGACCATGAAGAGATTTGCTTCATATCAAGCTTGCACTGGATATGGAAGTTTGCTGGAAGCCAGTGCAGATCACAGAGAGTGGGAATAATTCAGTAAGAGTCAGACTTATGAACACCCGACTTTCAAATGCCCACACTTACGAACCAGCTTCAGAGGCGTAGCTAGGGGGGGGGGCAGGGGGTACATATGTCCCCGGGCACCAAGGTAAAGGGGCGCCAAATGAGGCTTACAACGTTACATGATAACTTGTTGCGGCGGGTGCGGCAGCCTGAAACTACTGCACAAATCTACACCTCAACCTAAAAGTTTATATATCCCGCCACACACAGCCTACATGTCATGTAATTACATTTTGGTACGCGGAAAATTTGAATGCGGATGAGGATAAAAATGTTGGAAACTTTCTCGCGCTGATCAAACTCATTGCTCAGTATGACCCATTGTTAGCAAAACACGTACAGTACGCAGGAGAAAATCCGGGATCAGTTTCTTATTTGTCACCGGAAATCCAGAATGAATTTATCCACATACTTGCGTCGACTGTAAAGAACCAATTGTTGAGTGATATCAGGAAAAACAAGTACTACGGTATCTTACTTGACTCAACTCCTGATCTAGGACATCGGGAACAGCTTTCTCAGGTCATAAGATTTGTGGATGTGGATTTTCAAACTAAAAAAGTAACTATCAAAGAATCATTTTTAGGTTATATCGAGATACATGCAAAAGATGCAGCAAGCCTAGAAAGAGTCATCGTCGAGAGACTGAAATCTGACAACATACCTCTAGCCGACTGTCGGGCACAATGTTATGACAATGCTGCTGTGATGACTGGGAATATATCTGGTCTTCAACAACGAATATGTGACAAAAATCACAGAGTATTGTTTGTCAACTGTGACAACCACAGCTTAAACTTAGCAGGAGTACACTCAGCTAAATAGGATCCACTTGTCGTTACATTTTTTGAAACAGTTGAAGGTATATATTTGTTTTTTCTCTCGTTCAACAATTCGTTGGGAAGATTTAACAAAAGCTGTGCCCATCACAGTAAAGCGGGAGTCTGAAACACGCTGGAGTGCACGATCAGAAGCTGTTAAAGCTATCTATGAAGGACTGGATGAACTAGTAGGGCTGCTAGACAAATTATCGGAGGACGTAACTATGACGCCCGAAACCAGAAGTGATGCAGAACAGTTACAGGTGTAACTCACTACACAGGCATGCGTATTACATTTTAACTTCATAGTTTTATTAAATTTCTGGAATGTCATTCTTGGAAAAATTGATCGTGTTCAGAAGCGCTTACAGGATCCTACTATGAATTTCAAGAAAGCAGCAACTGATCTTGAATCTTTGGAGCATGAATTTGTCAAGCTTCGTGATGATTTGAGCCAAGTTGCTGTAGAAAACGCCAAAAGAAGATGCACAGCCTGGGGGATCGATGTGGACAGAAGAATTAGGCGACGTCGGAAGATGCCAGGAGAACTGGCAAGAGATGCAGGACTTTCAGCAGAAGAAGAAATTGTGCGCGTTATGAAGAGTGTATTTTATCGACTTCAACAGGAGATGTCAACACGGTTTTTACGACTAAAAGACCTGAACACAAAATTTGGATTTCTGCTGGACGTCAAAACTTTTCTATCCGACACAGATGTCGATGCAATTCGTCGAAATTGCACAGATTTTGGAAATTTCTATGACACCGACATCAATGGCCACGAACTTTTCACAGAAATTGGAGATTGCAAAATGCTGCCCAGTAACCGGAATGAAGTTCTACCAGAAACTCCTTTGGATCTTCTTGGTTTTATTGTGTTTAATGGAGACGACATATTTCCGAATTTGCGAATTTCACTGCAAATTTTATTAACAATAGCAGTTTCAATTGCAAGCTGTAAGCGGTCGTTCAGCAAATTGAAACTTATTTTGTCGTATTTGCGTGCGTCAATGGGACAAGATCGTCTCAGCGATCTTGCTCTTCTTAGCGTTGAAAGAGAAACATTGGAAAAAACTGATTTTGATTACGTGATTGACCAGTTTGCGACAGTGAAATTAAGAAAAATGTATCTTTTGTAGACTATGTCAACCAGTCTACGACAGTGACTGAATGAGCCATGTAATATAATTTCTATAAATTTGCTTCTTTAAATACAATGTTTCATTACAATTTAAATTGTTATTCCTTATTCGATGTAATAGGAAAATGTGATTAAACGGGGGGGGGGGGGGGGGGCGGCGCCAATTTTATAGTTCGTCCCCAGGCGCAAAATATCCTAGCTACGCCTCTGACCAGCTTCCATGAAATATACATTTTATATTAAAAAAAAAATCGGCTCAAAACGCGAACTCGCAGGTGAAAACTGAACCCTGGAACTATTTTGTTCTGCGGAGCAATCCTCCGCGAGATGTCATAAGTCAGCATCGTGCTGGGTGTGTTTGTATACACATGTGCGTGCTCGTGTGTGTGTAGAGCAGTAGTGTAAGGGGGTTAGCGCGCTGCGCTACAAACACTACCACCCGAGTTCGATTCCCATTCACAACAGTAACGATTATCTGAACCGGTCCTGGGCCTCACCCTAGGTTGACTCAGCCTCAAAATGAGTACCTGGTGCGGTGTTCAATAAGCAAAAAGCCCCCCGACTAAAACTCGCCATTTTGTTTTTTCCACTTGGTCCAATGTAAATTAATACAAATCACACTTTATAACAATGGAGGCTGATCGTGGCGCCAAAGCCATGCATCTGCGCTTGCGCAGAAATGCTGACTCATGGTTGCCTCTAGCAACGCAAACAAGCTTGGTTGAGTGGCGACAGAACGGAGGTTCTCCGTGTAAAACATGCAAAACAAATTAAGTGTAGTTACTGCTGCATAACCACACGCCGAGGTAAATCCTGAACAGTGTGATGTCCCCCCCACCCCAGTGTGCAGTTACTACTATATAGTCAGTAGCTACTACTATAGAGTTAGTATATACTGCTAGAGTAAGTAGATACTGCTATAAAGTCAGTGGATACTACGATGGTCAGTAGTTACTACTGTAGTGTTGTGTAGAATCACTCATACGGACACGTTGTAACAGGTCACCTGCTTACACTTTTATTAACCTTTTCTTATACCAGTTGTAAGCACTCCTATCTCTGTCTATACGGTCACTTCTGTTATACAACTTCCCCTATCTACTTTACACCTCGCTAACCTGCCTACGGCAGCTCTTCCTCTCAGCAGCTCCGCAATGACGGTTCCGCACACAGCAGCCCTCACACAGAGGCTTGCAACGCAGCTTCTCACACAGCACCCCCATTCAAACACTGCCCTCAGACCCACTCACTCGTCCGTCCCTGGCGGGGGGGTGGGGGATCAGCCATCACCCGCCTCGTGAGGGTTGAGGTCCGCTCCTAGCTTGAGCGGCAGCGGCGAGACGTCTTCTCTCTCTGGTCCCCAGCAACACGAACTCCCTCTGTCAGGCCAGTAATCACCCTTTAATGCACGTCTCCCTGGAAACACCTCCGATGTCAGCGTGCAACCCCGGGCCGACCTGGTCTGCACCAGCTTCCCTTCCAAATTGGAAAGCTGTCTCGGGTGTGGATCAATCAACTTTAAGGACAGTGCACATTATCAGAGTTATGTTCTTTTGTTTGTATTATGACTGCAGGTATTGCGGTCTATGCAAACATGACTCCTTGTAAAAAAGGTGTCAGTTTTGTTGCCAGATAGAAGGGTAAAGAACCAATTATCATATTTTTACTGGCAAATGAGGTTCCCATAGTGTAGATGCTTGCCCCGAGCTCTCATACTCTGATGGTGCATTGTCTTTGAGTTGTGTGCCTTTTGGCGTCATCTGGTCCAACCCATATGAGACTAGGCTCTAAGGAAAGCTGTCTCGGGTGTGGATCAATCAACTTTAAGGACAGTGCACATTATCAGAGTTATGTTCTTTTGTTTGTATTATGACTGCAGGTATTGCGGTCTATGCAAACATGACTCCTTGTAAAAAAGGTGTCAGTTTTGTTGCCAGATAGAAGGGTAAAGAACCAATTATCATATTTTTACTGGCAAATGAGGTTCCCATAGTGTAGATGCTTGCCCCGAGCTCTCATACTCTGATGGTGCATTGTCTTTGAGTTGTGCGCCTTTTGGCGTCATCTGGTCCAACCCATATGAGACTAGGCTCTAAGGAAAGCTGTCTCGGGTGTGGATCAATCAACTTTAAGGACAGTGCACATTATCAGAGTTATGTTCTTTTGTTTGTATTATGACTGCAGGTATTGCGGTCTATGCAAACATGACTCCTTGTAAAAAAGGTGTCCGTTTTGTTGCCAGATAGAAGGGTAAAGAACCAATTATCAATTGAAAAGTAATTACTTTCACCTTAATTAATCCAGAACACATTTAATTATCTTAATTAAAATGTACTTAATATTTATAATTTAGGATGTCTTCATCAATAACACATGACACAGTTTAAACTTTACCACATTATCTGCCATCACTATGAAGCAGATGTTGTAAGGCTGGATTTGTGGTATGCTAGTGACATTGAGGCATTTTTGTGGAGTTGCATTTCTAGAATTGTAGCGTCCCTAGAACGTAAAGCTCTGGCATTCAACCATTCAGAGGTGGGGTGGATGGCACTTGCAAGGGAGGCTCGAGGAGAGACTCCATCTTATCAGGAGCAAGGCCACCATCTGAAGTGCGTTGCTCCCAGCTCCAACTCTCTACCTGGGGTCAGGGGCTCTAAGGACTGGGGGAAAATCTGGGCGAGAACCATTTGGATTGAAATCGGTGATGACTTGAAGGACGCTAGTACACCCTTGGAGAGCAATGTCGCAGACTTTGATTAAGACTGGGAGGCCCAGTGTCTCGTTTGCAGCACTCTTCTTACCTGGAACTTCATGGCGAATGGAAGTCAAAGTTGTCAACTCTGGGTCACACAGGAACGTCTGACTTTGTTGCACTACCCAACTGCTATGGTTCTTAGAGTACACACCATTGTTATAGCCTAGTAAATAAATTCCTTACAAAATAAAATTTTAAACCAACGGTTTTATTTTAAAGTGCACTAAAAAGTAAAAAAAAACACATTTTCAGCCGTTACCAGCTGATCAGAATATTATTTTACATTTGTAACTAAAAAATAAAACCGTGGGGCGCTCCTTTAATATCGCTACTATCCTAATCGATGACATAATAGCTGAACAAAATTATCAACACGTGGTAGTCAATAGCATAACAAAATACTATAAGATTTCCAATTATATAGCAGGGCTATCTCTATTTGTTCTTACCAATCTCATGACGGTACTTAGTTGGTTGAGATAGCTTTATGTTCTTGGTTCTTTCGGTAAAGTCACGTAGAATGGAAATAATAAAATAATAAAAATAAAACATAATAAAATAATTCTCACGACGTTTCGGCCACAATGCACGCAGCCATCCTCAGGTGAAGAACAGGGCTGTCGGAAAGACAGCGTCCGAATGAACACCACCAAGCTTGGCAGCGTATATTTAAGCAGGGGTTAGAGGAGGAGAGCGCCTTGACAAAGGAATTTACATATCAACAGAGGAATTTTGCCTATTTATGGGAAATGCAAATATGGGATTAGTCACTACTTGTGGAATGCTTAGGAGGTGGGCGGGGGGTTTCAAAGTCATATTATGCCCGTGCATTATGCAGGATTAGCAGCATCAAAGGGAGGGAATAGGGTTAGCATTAATAAAGGGAAGGAATGTTAATAGTATGGAGCTGCAGCAACTAAACCACCACGTAAAAAAACTAAAATATGAACTACATTAGTATCATCAGTTTACTAAATATGCTCTCCAATAAGCTGAGCTGCTAACAGTAAGTCATACATTACAATTCTATGTCGCAAAAAATATAATATGCCTCCAGCTAAACTTTTTTCTCTTACATCACATGGGTCAACCCCGTACTATATAATGCCATAGACAAACCCAACATTAAATTATATACTGCATTACTATACACCACCCTATACCTTAGACTATACATTGTAATATTACACTATGTATTATTCTACCCACCCTACTGTATACCATACTGCTGTATATTCACTATACAATTACGATACTATATATATTACCTTATACATTAAATTAAACATTACACTTTTATACTATTATTATACAATCTGCTATACACTATACCATTGACCGTCGTGTAAAAGGTACTAAGAGGAAGCAACGAAATGTGTCAATGGGAGAGTGGTGGTAGGAGACTTGCAGCGGAGCAAAGAATCCATTCCCTGCGGAGAATAAAAGATATATAGTCAATGCCAGTTGAGTGGACTGCGGTCTGAAAGTCACCGTAAACGTGAACACAATCAGTTAAGATCCGAAATGGTTTATTATGTCCTTCCAATGATTGCTGAGCGAGAATCCATCTTCTCGGTTGAAATTGTCTCTGTGTTTGTATATGTGGATCGCCTCATGAACGAATCTCTCATGGTAGCCAGATGGCTTGCAAAGAACCTCTGAGAAGTCAATGTCATGTGAGACCACTGAATTGTAGCAGTGATCTGCCATGGCTGGGGTGTTTGTCCTACCGTGTATCAGGTCTGCTTTATGTTCACGGATGCGGTCCGATACATGTCGTTTGGTTTCTCCAATGTAATTGCTACCACAGAGGCAACTTAGTTTGTAGACGCCAGGGTACTGTATGTCTGGAACCACATCTTTTACAGACGGGACCAGATCACGGATTTTATGTACTGTGTTGAAACGGACCTGGATCTTGTGTTTAATCAGGATTTTGGAGATCTTTTTTGTGACCCCAGCAATGTAGGGTAAGGTGATGGTTTTGAAAGGCTCCTCAAAAGGATCCTTCTTGATGGTTGGAGTGATGACTTTGCGGATTGTGTAGTCGGAGTAACCATTAGCCTTAAGAGCTTGGCGTACGTGCTTGAGTTCACTGACAATGTGTTCCTGGTCGGAGATGCATTGGGCTCCATGGTGTAGAGTCTTGATGAGGGAATACTTCTGGGATGGATGGTGGTGGGAATCCGGTTTTAGGTAAACATCTGTATGGGTGGCTTTCCTGTAGACAGAGTGGCTCATTGAACCAACAGGTCTCCTTTTAATTAGGACATCCAAAAAGGGTAGCTTGCCATCTTTTTCGACTTCCATGGTGAATCTGATGGCTGGGTGTATGGAAGTGATGTGGTCGAGAAACTGGTCTAGAGCAGGCCGGCCATGTGGCCAGATGACAAAAGTGTCATCTACTTACCTCTTCCATAAGGTCGGGCGTAGAATGGCAGTCTGGATGGCGTCAGTCTCAAATTTCTCCATGAAAACGTTGGCTACAACCGGAGATAGGGGGGAGCCCATTGGAGTGCCCTCAGTTTGTTTGTAGAAAGTTCCATTCCAGGTGAAGTATGTATTGGTTAAGCAGTGTCTCACATTCTTTGACTGAACATGCTGAGAAAATGGTCTACGTACCTGTTTTACGATATTTTGTCTCCGGAGCCCCGATTAACTTCCTGCCTAGCCTGCAATCTGTCCTACTTGTGACCCCAGAGGTTCACTCTCCACTTAATGATGTCTGTATGTTTTGTTTCATTCGCACCATACGTAGCCACCCATGCTAATCGGAGACATTACCATGTCTCACCTGTGCTAATGTCTCTGCATTGGCTTCTATGTCAAACGCGAATTGGCCCTGTGCGGTGCTACCACTACCAAGCTACCTTCCCACTCAAGTTGGCCACTTGTATAGCACCACCACAGCTTGTGGGGCTTCAGCACCAATGATAAACCAGGTGAGCAACTGACATCATGGGGAGCAGCAGAAGGCGAGCAACTGCTCCGTGACACAAAAGACCATGGCACCTTCAAGTCAGCATGCTGGAAAAAACAATTATACGTCTGATCTATGTGTTGTGTCACGGGATCATAATGGTAACTCTATGCCATGAACCAGAACCGTCTTTGACGTATTTCCAAATAGCAAACATAGGCCTGTATTGATCCTTGTCGACCTTCAGATGCCACTGATCCTCTCTGCATCAAAGGCCAAACTGGAACCTGAGAATGGGTTTATGGCTGAATTACTCCAAAGACCTATGGGAATCTGTTGGACAAATCCCTCCATGTGTGGCCAACTACCACCGATAAAATGGCTTCATCAAGGCAGCTGCCAAGCTCAACATTGCTAGAGATTTCAGAAAAGTATTCGCGCCCTGTTGGTCTCGACAAAGCGTTCAACTCTTCTGACAATTTAATGCCGATCGGAAGCAGGAAACTGCACAAGACTTTGTCGAATCACTGAACTTTGCAAGAAGACAAAGGTGGCGCAAAATAGCAGAGTTGCTTGACTTTACACAATCTAGCCACCATAAAGCCTGGTGCCTACTAAGGATGCTGGCAGAACCAGCTATGCCAACCTAAAAACCTCCACAAGTCAGTCCTCGCAACATTGCCTAACAGCTAATCAGCAACTCTCAAGCACCGATCAAGACGTTTACAAATAACTCTACTAGGCTCTTGACACCTGCCAACAAACCTCCACTTTCTGTAGTCCTTTCTCAATGGAGGAAGTAGATGCAGGTATTGTCCAGATTAAAACTAGTAAATCCTCAGGCACGATGGCATTTACCCAGAGTTCATCAATAACTTGGGACCACGAACAAGAAAATCGTGTGAGACACATTCTTAACTGATATCCGTTCCTTACATGTGGTACCAAATGAGTGGAAAGTGGACACATTATATACATTTTTAAACCAGACATAGACATATAGGAGGTCAATAACTACCACCCAACCTCAGCATCTGCTACAATATAATGGAGTGGCCCCTCAGAAACAAGTTCTGAACTGTCCAAAATTGCTGCCACCAGGTGCTAGTTTTGGGGCTAATTTGAAAAGCCAGCTCAAAACAGGAACATCATTCATTGATATTATTTTGTTATTTTGGTAAATTCAAATAGATAGATAAATTATAATGAAAATAAAGTAAATGAAATATCACGACGTTTCGATCGCAACACAAGCGGTCGTCATCAGGAAAGGGGTTAGCCTCTGAAGTCAAACTGTTATACAGGTTTGTAGATGGGCGTAGCCCAAGTTTATCAGCATCATCAGGAGCATGGGTGGGTCAGCAATGCCAATGCAGCAAAGGTCCACCATGAAATCACTGTGTGCCGCTCCACACACCACACTGCTGATGGTGGAGGTTGATTGACAATAAAATACAAGTCAAGTCACGTACCAAAGTGGTTGATGACATGTTTCTAACATTCCTCTCGGTTGAAATTGTGTCTGCGTCAGTATATATGGATGGCTTCATAAACGACTCTTTGTTCATAGCCAGTAGGCTTGCAAAGTACCATCACCTTAGATAAATCAATTTCGCGTGAGCCAGTCGCATTAAAATAATGATCAGCCACGGCAGCAGTATTGGTCCTACCGTATTTCAAGGACGGGAGTCGAGTGGATGCCTGGATGGCGTCCGTCTCAAAAATTTCCATGAAAATATTGGCTACAACCGGAGGAGGGAGAACCCATTGGGGTGCCTTCATGCTCCTGGTGTTGCTGATACACTTGGGCTACGCCCATCTCCAAACCTTTATAAACAGTTTGCTTTTAGAGGCTCACCACTTTTCCTGATGATGACCGCTTGTGTTACCATCGAAACATAGTGATATTTTTATTAACTTTCTTTTATGATTATTTTTTATTATTTCTATGTGACTTTAATGAAAGAACCAAATAATATGAATTCCTGCAGTCACGAAAGTTTTAAGCATTCATTGACCTCTCATCAGCACATCATGCAATATGGCAGTTCTCCTCATGAAGCTTGCGACAGCCGTGCCTTGATGTCCAACTATCAGTCTCATCACCGAAATGCTTAGCGACCGATGATTCACCGTCAACCTTGGTGGGGCTACCAGGAGCTAACATAGATTGAACAATGGTTAATTGGCCCGGCTGCTCCACCAATACATATGTAGTAGGTTCAAATTAGGTGCACACACACGCAGCTTGGAGGCAACACTATTTATTAAACGGTAAGTAACATAACGCTGTACATGAGGTGGTGACCACCTTCCTCAACTCACTAACACTCTGGAACGCGACACAGACTGGACCAGGCAGGCAACGGCCTGCCTGGCCCAGGACGACGACTCGTGATGTCTTCACTTCGGAGTACAGTACCAACAGCCTCGCTCAGCGTTCACACCACGCTTATATCCGGTTTGGCGTGGCTGGCTCCGCCCCGGCGTGGCTGGCTCTCTTCAGGCCATGCCTCCCTTCCCAGGACACGCCTCACTTCCCCCACCTCTGGGAGGGTCCGGATCCCTCCACCACGTGACCCCCCAGGCACCCCCTTTGGGCCCCCAGCCTTCGTACGGGCCGACACAGTAGTGACCTTTCTCTGTCACTACATCACCCCCCCCCCCTGTATAAACACACAGCCGTCCCCGGCTGTAACACAACTGTGAAACATCGAAAAGGTGTGCCTCCGAACCAACAACATCAATAAATGACCGGCGACCGATAAGAAATACAATCACGTAATATATACAGAATCGACGAGGGTAAAAGGGAACCGCATAGAAAACGGGGAATTAACAACAAATATACATGAAAACTGGCTAACCCACTTACGCTCCAGCACAGCCCCCCCCCCCCCCCCCCGTTAGAATCACGCATGCAATGACAGTCACCCGTTAGCACCCCCCCGCCTTTCCGACGTGGCGTCACAACCAGTAGCACGCGTCGGCCATATCGGGGGGGGGGGGAATTTCCATGTTACCACCCCACCGCCTTTCCGACGCGGCGTCATAACCAGTAGCACGCGTCGGCCATATCGGGGGGGGGGATTTCCATGTTACCACCCCACCGCCTTTCCGACGCAGCGTCACAACCAGCAGCACGCGTCGGCCATATCGGTGGGATTTTAACCCAGTCTCTCTCCAAGACTCGCATCGCAGCATATAGCTGTACCGACCGAGCTGAGACCCAGTCTCTCTCCAAGACTCGCATCGCAGCATATAGCTGTACCGACCGAGCTGAGACGACCCAGTCTCTCTCCAAGACTCGCATCGCAGCATATAGCTGTACCGACCGAGCTGAGACGAGCCAGTCTCTCTCCAAGACTCGCATCTCAGCATATAGCTGTACCGACCGAGCTGAGACGACCCAGTCTCTCTCCAAGACTCGCATCGCAGCATATAGCTGTACCGACCGAGCTGAGACGAGCCAGTCTCTCTCGAAGACTCGCATCGCAGCATATAACTGTACCGACCGAGCTGAGACGACCCATCGTTCACTCATTGCACAACATGCACCCTAACAACTGAGGGATACAGTCCCAACGTAACAGGACAACTCCACCTGAACCTTACGAATCTCCAGCCGGCTGTTTCAACGCACCTCCGAGTGTCTCACTCTCCGGGCCGTCAGGTCAAGCCATCAGACACAGCATGATGGGACCACACTCTCTGAGCCATGTGAGCGCACAGCCCACTTGGCTAGACAAGCCACGGAGTGTCTCGATCTCCGGGCTGTCAGGTCAAGCTGTCAGACAGCATGACGGGACCACACTCTCTGAGCCATGTGAGCACACAGCCCACTAGGCTAGACAAGCCACGGAGTGTCTCGATCTCCGGGCTGTCAGGTCAAGCCGTCAGACACAGCATGACGGGACCACACTCCCCGAGCCATGTGAGCGCACAGCCCACTAGGCTAGACAAGCCACGGAGTGTCTCAATCTCCGGGCTGTCAGGTCAAGCCGTCAGCCATTGCATGACGGGACCACACTCTCAGAGCCATGTGAGCGCACAGCCCACTAGGCTAGACATGCCACGGAGTGTTTCAATCTCCGGGCTGTCAGGTCAAGCCGTCAGCCATTGCATGACGGGACCACAACGTTCATGTTAGACACGCAACACTCACTGGGCCATCCTGGTCAGGACCTGCGCCCCAAGATAGGTGACAGCCAGCAGCACAATTACAAATCCCTGGCAGCATGTCACCATCGCAATTTAACACCATCACAACACATACAATTTGAATTATGATCCCCCACAGAACTGATCCAATGCCGAACAGGTACGCACAATTTGTGACGATCCCGAATATTCAATGGTCACAACAATACACCTCACATCCCGTATCCGTACACATCATCTCCGAGACTCGCATTGCAGCATGCAGCTGTACCAACCGAGTGGAGAGAGCAACGCAATTTGACGGCAATTAACGGAAACGCACCCCCGATCCATATAGAACACAAGGAGCATTCCCGCACAAAAGACATCATCTGTGCAACAACGGACAGGAACCAACCAGCGAGTTTGAAACAAACTGAACCTGTCATTTCTAAATCCCCTTCAACATTAACCATGGGACTCAGGGCATTCGAATTTTGAGAGCAAAAAAACTATACACAAACCCCAAGAATCGCCGAATTGATTAATACAGTATATGCAGTATACGAAGTTCGTACAGTAAATCGTTTGGCGCAATGCTCCATCCAGTCCCCACATGGCAACACACACAATCAATACTCCAGACAATCCGTACATAGTAAACAATCACAAGCAAGTACCCAACATTCCATACACTGTTAACAATTCCAAGCAAAGGTCCATACGGTCTGTACCTTGGCAACAATGACGATCAAAGTTTCTTACAGTTACACGTGACAATCACGAGCGAACCTCCATACAGTATACACAATAACAATGGCGATTTCGCAACAAAACGATGTAACACGAGTCATTAACACGGCAACCTACAGGATATCAACGGAGCTCGGGACACCAACACGAATTAATCATTAACTACACCCAGAAGATACCGATCTCGACGCCGTAATTAACAGCAACACTTGTTACAAGCAGAAACCCCCATGGTCGCCGCGTCAATTTATCACGCACACAACCGGACGAACACGCTCCGCAACCCAGCGAGTTAAAAAAAAACACACGCGATCGCAACCCGGCGCACGTAAGATGGGTGAAGATTATTATTATTTTTTTTTCTTGGGGCCGGGTGCTTGTCATGTCACGACTCGCCTGGCAAACTGTGAATAGTGGAGGGCGGCAAGGTGGAGCACTGGGACGGCCCGAAGAATCTTTCATGGTGAACACGGCCTGCTCTTGCGAACCCATCCACCTCTCGCGCTCGAGCTGAAGACTGGAACTCCCCCTCTGCAGGCGTTGATGTCGGCGGGAGCGGCATTTCAGCAGCAGGAGCGGCGTTCCCGCCGCCGAAATGGCGGGAGCGGCGCTTTGGCGGGAACCACGCCCCGACCAGCCGCCGAAATGGCGGGAACCGCGTGGCCCGCATGGCCGGGCCTCCCCTGCCAGCCCCCGCAGCGACGATGGTGTCCTCTCCCCGCGGCTCCGTCGCTCCATTCCCGATTGCGGCGAAGCAGCAGTGTGGTGCCAGTCCCGACGCTCCGCGTGCAGCGCCATCTCTCTCTCTCTCTGTCACCGGGGCTGCCATCCCCGGGGCTGTCCGAAGGATGGTCGTCACACCGTCCCCGTTGTACGAAGGCGTCCAGGTGAGTTGTATATTTGTTTGTCGTGTGCCCATTTTACTTCCCTAGGATAACACCTAGCAATATTTATTTTTCCAACTTCTGACGCCAAATGTAGTAGGTTCAAATTAGGTGCACACACACGCAGCTTGGAGGCAACACTATTTATTAAACGGTAAGTAACATAACGCTGTACATGAGGTGGTGACCACCTTCCTCAACTCACTAACACTCTGGAACGCGACACAGACTGGACCAGGCAGGCAACGGCCTGCCTGGCCCAGGACGACGACTCGTGATGTCTTCACTTCGGAGTACAGTACCAACAGCCTCGCTCAGCGTTCACACCACGCTTATATCCGGTTTGGCGTGGCTGGCTCCGCCCCGGCGTGGCTGGCTCTCTTCAGGCCATGCCTCCCTTCCCAGGACACGCCTCACTTCCCCCACCTCTGGGAGGGTCCGGATCCCTCCACCACGTGACCCCCCAGGCACCCCCTTGGGGCCCCCAGCCTTCGTACGGGCCGACACAGTAGTGACCTTTCTCTGTCACTACACATAAAAGAGCCCCCACGCCCTAGGCTTGAATCCAGGAAGCCTTTCTGGATGCGCTTCTGCTTTGATGGTCTGAATGGTGGCCTGCTATGAAAATGGCAGCCAAACACATCACAGTACCCGACCGTGGAAGTGCTTGAATTCTCTCTCTCACGACGGCTGTGGAACACACTGAACTGTGCTTGAAAGAAGCACGGGAGATGTACGTGCAAGTTCCTTTAATTTAAAATCAAAGTATCGCCAAAATGTGACTGTTGTAAACCCCAAACCATCAAACGCATCACCAACGAGTGCCATCCCCACACACACCTGGCAGTATTGCTGCAATCCATACAGCGTCGACTATGTACGGATGTTGAACTTATTTCGCACCGTACATTGCCAACCATGCTAATCGGAGGTACTGCTGCCTTGGATTGGTTGAAGGACCTTAACATTGAACTATGACATCTAAAAAATGGTTGCTTTTCCTCCTTCTCCATGCCATACAAAATGAAAAGGGGACTGCTTATAGGGAGGTTTGTTTGTGTGCTCGCCAATTATCTTCATTCTCTTCCCTCCCATCCAATCTCTGCGCATCATCTTTCGTGCTCCTCTACCACACCAATTCGTTCTTGTTTGATTTTAAATTTAATTTCAACGCTCCCTCTATTCCTTCTGTCCTCCTGCGCCGTGTCAATTCATTCAGTCTCCACCTTCTTCCATCTTCTCATATTCATTCTTCTGGCAATATTCTTTTGACCAAATTTTAATGTGATTTTTTTTTATTTTACTCAATAAAGTGATTATCACTTGACATTACAACCAAATGGTAACGGTACAGAGGACATGCAGCAACAGGAATGAAATATGAAACCAATCATGCCCTCAGCTACTAACAGCTGAGGGCATGAAAACTACTGAAAACCAATATAACTGTTAATCAAACATAGGAATTACATTTTAAAGAATTAATCTGTTCCAGGATGATCGAAAGTTAATAATGTCCCGCTTTGTTTTGAGGCTAATTTCTTTCCTACTCTTGTTCTTTAACGAATTCACTTTAGATGCCATTGGAATCACTATTAAATCACTAAGTTGAAAAATAAGTAATAATCACTAAGTCTGCAAGAGAACTATTCCCACTGCCAAAACAGAAAACATAATGTAAACAAAGCCAGTCGTGGTCTAAACGCTCATAAATGGTTGTCACTGATTGGGTGAGGTATGCTCATCCAACTTACGAGTGCTCCGATTGGCCAAAATTGGCACCTCCGTGCAAAACGTAAACATACCGTTAATCAAACATGTAAATTTAGTCGAAACCATGGGGTCCTGTGAGAGGCGAAAAGTTAACCGAAAAACTATTCGCCAATTTCACTTTTTACCAATGGACTACTGCATTGAATAAAAACTATTAAAATAAATAAAAAATATGAAACATTTTTTATTTAAATTTCAAATGTTATAGAAAGGACAGTCTGAGTTGATGCATCTTGCACAGACCACGTCATTGAGACACTCGGCGCTTTTCGAATATCCGGTGGCAGGGTGTTCACCTATCAACAAATCCCCCTTCGAACACTTCTTTTTTTCCCTCACGATTTCTCTCCCCACACCCCGCAATGTTATCACTAGATATCCAATCCTCCGTCATCCCTCTCCAATGCACTTTTTGCCACCCTCAAATCCGGGCTCCCCTTCGCACTCAGCCCCCTTTAAGCAAGCCTCTTCCACCTTGGATCAATCCCTGCTCCAGTCAAAATGATGCCTCTTGTGCCAAGCAGGCTCTTTAAATGGTTTCCCGTAACCCACAACTTGGCTTCGTATCATTCGCTCCTTTCCCACGTTATATCTGGCTTGGAAAAAAATCCAAAATATATTATATTCAGACACTCATCTCCTCTCTCGCTCCCCGTCCCATCAATTATTTTCCTCCAGTTCTAATTCCCCTATCTTCTTTCCCTTCCACCATCTATTTCCCGAACTTTTTCACTTCCAAAATCGACTTAATCCGTTCCTCCTTTGCTTCACCATCCCCACTGTCTAATTTCTTCAATCTTTCCTCGCTACCACCTCAAACGGACTCCACTTTCCTGTCTTTTACTCTACCATTTTTTGTCGAACGTTCCTCCATAATTTCTAAAGCCCACCCTGTTTCCAGTCCACTGGAATGTATCCCCTCCTCCCCCATACCCCATCTACTCCCTCTGATTCTCCCCTACTTCTTCAGTTCCTCCCTTTCCCCTGGTGCCTTCCCTTTAGACTTAAAAGCCGCAGTTATCATTACTCTTCTTCATAAACCCCCCATACTTCTAGCCTCAAGAACTACCATCCTGTTTCCTTTTTACTTCTATGAACTTCTTGTATGCATGATCCATCCCTCCCTTACTCAGCACATTTCCTCTCACTCGTTATACCCACAGTTCAAATCCGGGTTGATATGGAATGTGGTGCAGAACCATTTGTCGAACTCTGCTCATGGGGGTCTTTCTTATATGCTCATTCTACTCGACCTCATTGCCTACTTCGATATGGTTGACAATCTGACTTTTTTCTACCCTTTCCTCTCTCGATATCTCAGCTATCCATTTTTCCTGGGTTAAGTCTTATCTCTCCTCATGCACCTCAGGAGTCTCATCCAACCACATCACCTTTCCACAACCCCTGTCAAAATGTATGTCCATATGAACAAAATGTAATCTTCTTGGTTATTTCGGTAAAGTCACGTAGAAGGGGAGTAATAAAATAATAAAAATAAAACATAATAAAATAATTCTCACGACGTTTCGCCATAACGCAAGCAGCCGTTCTCAGGTGAAAACCAGGTCTGTCGAGGCGTTGTGGCCGAAACGTCGTGAGAATTATTTGATTATGTTTTATTTTTATTATTTTATTACTTCCCTTCTACGTGACTTTACCGACAGAACCAAGAAGATTACATTTTGTTCATATGGACATACATTTTGACAGGGGTTGTGGAAAGGTGATGTGGTTGGTTGAGACTCCTGAGGTGCATGAGGAGAGATAAGACTTAACCCAGGAAAAATGGATAGCTGAGATGTCGAGAGAGGAAAGGGTAGAAAATAGTCAGATTGTCAACCATATCGAAGTACGCAATGAGGTCGAGTAGAATGAGCATATAAGAAAGACCCCCATGAGCAGAGTTCGACAAATTGTTCTGCACCACATTCCATATCAACACGGATATGAACTGTGGGTATAACGAGTGAGAGGAAATGTGCTGAGTAAGGGAGGGATGGATCAGGCATACAAGAAGTTCATAGAAGTAAAAAGGAAACAGGATGGTAGTTCTTGAGGCTAGAAGTATGTCCAAATTTCGTGATAAATTTTTTACAATATAATAATAGTTTTTTTACCTTTGTTCTGTCAACAAATCAGTTGTTAAGATGTTGAAACACCAAACTGAAACCTTTTGCAAGGAATAATGTCTGCATTAACCACAAAAAACATACTCTGATAATATATGCATTGTCCTTGAAACTGACTGGTCCACACCAGAGACTGCTTTCTTTTGTGACTCGTCTCAAATGGTGTTAGACCATAGGATGCCAAAAGGCGAAAGCTGTCTCTGCTGTGGACCAATCCGTTTCTGACCACAAGCTTTGTGGTTAATGCAGATGTAGTGGTGGTATTGACGTGCGCCGACTGTGACAGTGATGGATCACGGGGCGGCGCGGGGTGCGGGGTTGGGCACGCGTTGTGGGCGTGGTGTGGACGCGCGCGCCGGGAGTGACAGATGACGGGGCGGCGCGGCGTGGGTGGTGAGGCACGATGAGATGTGGGAAAACAGGATCGTAGCCAGCGCCCAGCGATTGGTCGAATAAGTGGGTGCTCGCAGCGACGTCCGCAGGTGGGGTATAAAGGGGGACGCGCGAGAGCACTCGGGGAGAGTTACCCAGTTGAAGACCCGAAGACGGAGCTGAAGACCTAGTGCCCCGAGACCCCTAGTCCCGCCGTCCTTGTGGGGACCGGGGCCCTGTGTGGCTCGGAGGCGAGGCTGTGGGACCCGGGGTCCGACGCCCCCGTGGGTCGGGCTGGGGACCCACAGTCGAGACGGATACCCCGGGCAGGGAGTGTCCCGAGTAGCTCAGTGGCGTTAGTCGCCGAGTAGCTAAGTGGATGTTGGTCATCCGAGTAGCTCAGTGGCGTTAGTCGCCGAGTAGCTAAGTGGATGTTGGTCATCCGAGTAGCTCAGTGGCGTTAGTCGCCGAGTAGGTAAGTGGGTGTTTGTCACCCGAGATACTAAGTGGATGTTGGTCATCCGAGTAGCTCAGTGGGCGTTAGTCGCCAAGTAGCTAAGTGGGTGTTTGTCACCCGAGATACTAAGTGGGTGTTTGTCACCCGAGATACTAAGTGGGTGTTTGTCACCCGAGATACAAAGTAGGTGTTAGTCACCTGTGAACAAGTTTGATAAAATAAAGAGTGTGTTACCCGTGAAGTCGTCTCCCGCCGAGTTACTACATTACAACTGGCGTCAGAAGTAAACCTGTCTTCAAGAAGTATGGACACGAGGAAGACTACCCGTACCCACGAGCGAGGTCGGGACGACGACGGCGTACCGGGGACACCAACCTCGGGAGGAGAGGACGAGGAGTTGCCGCCGATGCAGCACTTCGCGGTGATGGCCGACGCTCCGCTTGCCTCCGACACCAGCCTCCAAGACGCGCACTCCCGGTTGGCGGAGTTGCTACTCGCCGCCGCCGCTGTCTTGGCCGACATCTCCGTTCCGGCGAGCGGAAAAACGGCTGCGGGGTTGGTGGAGGAAGCGACGTTGGAGGAATCCCGCCAAAAGGCGCTTCGCGCCAAAAGTCTGGAAGTTGCCGCCGTTTTTGGGGGGCCGCCACCGATTGGCGGGAAAGACGGACGCCACGTGGCCGGACACCTCCGCTCAGCGCAGCCCACGTCATCAGCGCGCGCCGGAGCTCTCCATTTTGCGCCTGACAACCGAGCCGACATTTTACACAACTACAGCGGAGCGCGGGAAAATCTCTCCGACGTCGACGACGATCGGGTCCTCCAGCAAAGATTGCCCGCGCTGTCGGCGTTCAAGGCGGATGGGGGCGACTGGGGAGCCTTCCAACGAAGGTTCCTCGCTCATCAGGAGATGTCGGGGTGGTCCGACACCACTGCCCTGCGTGCGTTGCCAGCGATGCTTGACGACGACGCGCTTGCAGCCTTCACATCTGCTGCAAGGTCGTCCCGCTCTACGCTCCAGGCCGCACTACACCTGATGGCGAAGGTGTTCGGGCCGCCCTCCACGTGTCGCCACCAGTTCTACGATCGGCGGAAGGTGGCTGGAGAAACGACGCTCGCCTATCGCACGGCACTACTCGCCTTGGCGGACGCGGCTTTTCCCCGCATGGATAAGGAGGGGAAGGACGCCATGGTGACGGAGCAGCTGCTGGCGTTGGCCCACGAGTTGGGGGTCCCCATCAATGTGGCGGACGAGATGGATATCTGCTCCCTGGCGATCGCCACGAGCATTCACGCGTACGAGGTCCTCAAACGCAAGCCGGGGGTCGTCTGCAAATGGGCGGGGAACGCGGCACTGGCCGCCACGATCGCCGAACCTCAGCCAGCTGCGGATCAGGAGCAGGCCTTCGCTGCATCGCGTCCGGGGGAGTGGAGAACGGGAGGTCGTTCGCCCACACGTTCACCCCGCAAGCTGGAGCAACCGAAACCTACGACGTCCGTCGTCTGCTACAACTGCGGCCTTCGGGGTCACGTCGCAGCCGGGTGCCGGGCCCCGCGTCAGCGCGCCACAGGACCACGTCGGGACGACGACCAGGGCCACAAGTCATCCCAACAAAACCCGGCAAGTCGCGGCACCTCACACGTTCGGTCCACAAACACGGCACATTCGGGTCGCCGCTTGGCGGTGGGGGGTTCGCGGCTGGGTGCCGGGGGTTCATTTCGGCGAGGGGGGTCCGTACGCGGCCCGCAAGCAGTCGAGTGGTCCGAATTGGCCCACAGGATCGTGGCTGCGTCGGCCGGGTCGTCCGTGGTAACGGGGTTCATTGACGGGGTTGAGGTCCGGGTGCTTGTTGACACGGGTGCGTCGGCCACCATCATCTCGGATCTTATTTATAACATTCTTCCCGTCCAAAGTAGACCCCTTCTGCCAGTAGACGTGCCATTTTATGCGGCGAATGGGGGATCCCTGGGGATCATCGGCCAGATTCGGGCGACTATTTGCATTGGTGACATCAAATTGGCGGGCCCTATTTTTGTATCATCATCGCTGGCCGTTCCCTGTTTGCTAGGTACGGACTTTTTGTCCAAAATGCCCATCAAAATTCTTATAGATCAGGCCTGCATAGAGCTTCCGTCAGGTCGGCGGGTTGCGTTCTTGACGAGCCCTACCAAAATGCGCACGGTTTGTGCGACGGTGCAGGCGCTGGCAACTCACACTGTACGGGTGCCCCCGGGATCGCAAATGTTAGTACCCCTTCGGTTCAGGAAGCCACTCGAGGTGGGTGCGGAGGCACAGGGGGTGCTGTTGGGGCCGTCTAACAGGGCCAGAAGGGGCCTCGACTTAGCGGTTGCTCAAACCGTGGTGAGAGGGGACAGTGAGCCGTTCGTAATGGTCCTGAATACGGGGTCGCGGCCGGCCGTAATTGCGCAGGGAACGGTGCTGGCTCACGCCGCGCCGCTACCCGTTGAGGAACGGCTCGTGGCTCAAGCAGATTTCACTGTCAAGTCGCATCCTCCAAGTGATGAGGGGATTGAGTGGTTGGACTCGTTGTATGCCGGTTCTGCTAACTTGTCCGAGGTGCAATTGGGAGCATTGAGGGGTTTGCTACTCGAGTTTGCTGATGTGTTCAGCAAACATAAGTACGATATCGGCTGCACTGACCTGTTGCGCCACCACATAGCTACAGGGGACGCGGCCCCTATTCGTCAGAATCCCTTCCGGCTCAGCCCAGCCGAGAAGGAACATGTGCAATCGGCGGTTAATGATATGTTGGCGGCCGATATCATTTCGCCCTCTTCTAGTCCGTGGGGTGCTCCTATTGTTCTAGTAAAGAAACAGGACGGGTCCTTGCGGTTTTGTGTCGATTTCCGCCGCTTAAACAAAATCTCAATGGCGGATGCGTATCCGCTCCCCAGGATGGATGAGTCGCTGGATGCCTTGGCGGGAGCACAGTTTTTTTCCACACTCGATCTGCTTTCTGGATTTTGGCAATTGCCACTCGATAACGAGTCTAAACCTAAAACTGCTTTCCGGACACCTGGTGGCCTATTTGAATTCAACCGTTTGCCCATGGGCTTACATTCCGCTCCCGCCACGTTCCAGAGACTCATGGAATTGGTTTTGTCGGGCCTCCAATGGGATACCTGTTTGATTTATCTCGACGATATCATCGTCTTTAGTCGGACTTTCGAGGAGCACCTCCAGCGACTGAGAGCGGTGTTCCTCAGGATGCGTTCCGCTAAGCTTAAATTTAAACCGGCTAAATGTTTTCTGCTTCGGGAATCGGTCAGGTATTTGGGCCATATCGTGAGTCGTTCAGGGATCTCGACGGACCCTGCTAAGACGCATTGCGTCAGCTCATGGCCAACGCCAACCTCGGTCACGGAGGTTCGCAGTTTCATTGGTTTCGCCTCCTATTACCGTCGTTTTGTCAAGCAATTTGCCACCATAGCCAGGCCCCTGCACGCTTTGACGGCTAAGGGTGTGAGGTTTCACTGGGGGGCGGAAGAGGAGGCTGCGTTCTGCTCCCTTCGTGACGCCTTGGTGCAGGCTCCCCCCTTGTGTTACCCCGATTTCACACAACCGTTTTTGCTTGACACAGACGCCAGCAACACGGGTATCGAGGGGGTGCTCTCACAGGTGGTCGGGGGGGTTGAACGGGTGGTCGCCTACGGTAGTAGAGTTCTTTCCCCCGCCGAACAACGCTATTGCGTAACTCGTCGTGAATTGTTAGCGATTGTGTTTTTTACACAGCAATTCAGGCCGTATCTTTACGGCCGTCATTTTACGGTCCGTACGGACCATGCGGCTCTACAATACGCTATGCGCGTGGCACAGCCATCGGGCCAATTGTCCCGATGGTTGGAAGTCTTTCAGGACTACCAATTCATGACGATTTACCGCAAGGGATTGCGACACTCAAATGCGGACGCCTTGTCGCGGTTGCCTCCGTGCACGGACTGCACATGTTTGTTGGGATCGGCGCGGTGCAAACCCCCGGTCGCCGGCACCCCGGGAGTTGCGCTCGCCGCCACTGACACCCCGGGAGAGGACGCCCCCACGGGGAGGGATTCGCTGTTGTCGTTGCCCCTCGTTGAGTGGGGCCGTCTCCAGATGTCCGACAGCTCCCTACTTACGCTACGTCGGAAAGTTGGCGCTCCCGAGGTAGGGGAGGCGCGGGTCGGTTCCTGGGTGTGCAGACAGGGCCTTTTGATGAAGTGGGACAACATGTCCCGGCGTCACGTGCTCGTTGTGCCTGTTGCTATGCGGGGTAGGGTTGTTCTGGCAGCTCATGAACGGCTCATGCATCTGGGTTTTCACAAAACGCTCGCCCTAATCCAGCGAGACTATTATTGGCCGGGGATGGGTAACGACGTGGCGAATATTCTTAAGGGATGCGTAGGGTGCGCCAAAAGGAAACCGCCACCATTGGCAGCTAATCCACCGCTGCAATCCATTCAGGTTTCGCGTATAAACGAATTGGTAGCGTTGGACATCTTGGGGCCCTTTCCGGCTACACCAAGGGGAAATAGGTTCCTGCTGGTTGGCGTGGAATACTTCACCCGATGGCCTATGGCATGGCCGCTCGCCAACCAGTCGGCTGCGGCGGTGGCGGACGCCTTTGTCCAGGGTTATGTTTTGGACAAGGGCGCCCCCGAACGCTTGCTGACGGATCAAGGAAAGAATTTTTCGAGCGTTTTGTTGCGCGAGGTGTGCGACCTGTTGGGTACAAAGAAAGTGCGTACTTCCCCCTACCACCCGCAGACTGACGGGATGGTTGAGCGTCTGAACAGGACGATTACGTCTATGTTGTGCCAACAGGTCTGCGACGATCAGGTTGATTGGGACTTACAGGTGCCGGGGGTACTCGCGGCCTATCGAATGGCCCCTCATGCGGCGACGGGGTTTTCCCCATTTTTTCTTATGTATGGGCGGGAGGCCGATCCGGCCATGGACGTCCAACTGGGGATTTCCCAGCCACGTGCAAAATCTAAATTGGCAGACCACATCATATTTAATATCGCCAAATTGACTGAAGCGCGGGAGGCGGCGAGGTTGAATTCGCGGTCGCGGCAAATTGCGAACGAGAGATTGCATGAGCGGAGGGTGCATACGCATGATTGGAAACCGGGCGATAAGGCCTGGCTGCATTGTCCACATGCACCGTTGGCTACGTCCCCCAAGTTGTTGAGACCTTGGAGGGGACCGGTGGAAATTGTGCGGGTTGCACGACCCCAGAGTATACAGATTAAATGGGGGAAACGCCGTTGGTACGTGCACCCCTCCCGACTGAAGCCCTATGCGGCACCGTGTGACCCCGTTCTGTGCCGTGACGACCGGGCGTGTGATGTGACCGTCGACTCGGGGAGGGAGGTGTCGCAGGCTGATCCTCACGTGTCTCCACCTGACCCACCCCCAGGTGCCTCGGGCTTGACGGCTGCTGACCGTCGGGAGCCTGAACCCCGGGGCACGCACGGGTCCTCGATGCCTGGCCGATGTCTTCCTGAACCGCCGGCACCACCGGACGTTCAACCGCGTCTGGTGCCGTACGACGGACCGGCAAGGCGGACTCGGGCTAGGGCTCAACAATTTTCATGAAGACGTTTTTTCTCTACACCGAGCTCGCCCGGTGTTCCCCTCTGCCGGGGTAATGTCCCGTTGTAGGGACGCTCGGAAAGAAGGGGACACCGCACGAGTCGAAAGAAAAAAAAAAAAATTTTGTCCATTTATTTTCCTTTCTGCATACACATTGCTATTGTCACTCGCCGGTTTGTATATATTGTTCTATTGTCGCGGTGGCATTGGTTGATGGTTGCGGATGGTAGTGTTCGCGTCGTGTTGTGTTGTTACGTTAGTTGTTGTTCTTGTTGTTGTGTTGTGTTACGGGGCACACAGGGCGGTTTGTATATTTTTATAGCAGCCGGGTCGGCTGCGAGCTATGTGGTAGGGGGTGATGTAGTGGTGGTATTGACGTGCGCCGACTGTGACAGTGATGGATCACGGGGCGGCGCGGGGTGCGGGGTTGGGCACGCGTTGTGGGCGTGGTGTGGACGCGCGCGCCGGGAGTGACAGATGACGGGGCGGCGCGGCGTGGGTGGTGAGGCACGATGAGATGTGGGAAAACAGGATCGTAGCCAGCGCCCAGCGATTGGTCGAATAAGTGGGTGCTCGCAGCGACGTCCGCAGGTGGGGTATAAAGGGGGACGCGCGAGAGCACTCGGGGAGAGTTACCCAGTTGAAGACCCGAAGACGGAGCTGAAGACCTAGTGCCCCGAGACCCCTAGTCCCGCCGTCCTTGTGGGGACCGGGGCCCTGTGTGGCTCGGAGGCGAGGCTGTGGGACCCGGGGTCCGACGCCCCCGTGGGTCGGGCTGGGGACCCACAGTCGAGACGGATACCCCGGGCAGGGAGTGTCCCGAGTAGCTCAGTGGCGTTAGTCGCCGAGTAGCTAAGTGGATGTTGGTCATCCGAGTAGCTCAGTGGCGTTAGTCGCCGAGTAGCTAAGTGGATGTTGGTCATCCGAGTAGCTCAGTGGCGTTAGTCGCCGAGTAGCTAAGTGGGTGTTTGTCACCCGAGATACTAAGTGGATGTTGGTCATCCGAGTAGCTCAGTGGGCGTTAGTCGCCAAGTAGCTAAGTGGGTGTTTGTCACCCGAGATACTAAGTGGGTGTTTGTCACCCGAGATACTAAGTGGGTGTTTGTCACCCGAGATACAAAGTAGGTGTTAGTCACCTGTGAACAAGTTTGATAAAATAAAGAGTGTGTTACCCGTGAAGTCGTCTCCCGCCGAGTTACAACATTACACAGACATGATTCCTTTGAAAAGGTTTCAGTTTGGTGTTTTACATCTTAACACCTGTTTTGTTGCCAGAATAAATCGGAAAAACCTATCATCATATTTTGCTACTGGCAAAGGAGGTCCCATGATGTTACAATAGAGTCGGGACGCTGCTGATCAAAATTTGCAGCTATGCACACAGCCCGGCTCTGTGGCTAACCCACATTGAAGTGGTCGATCTTGCCGGTCAGTCTCCAAACACCTGTATATGCTTGAGGATGTGCAGTGTAACATGCTCTGGATGGCTCGGTTACAAAAACAACGTTTAGAGGTGATTAGCATTACAACAAATGTATAATTAGCAGCCAGATGACTAAGAATACAATTTAACAAGTATTTAATACGTTAAGAAATTCGTCATTGGCTGTGTTTCTTTACAGGTTGAACTTGCAGGCTATAAAGCAAAGGAGCCTATCCTTACATCAGCTAAGGAACATAGTGAGGTAAAATGTTCATATCACTATTGGCATATGAAACATCACATTTGCAAACATGTGAATGGAAAATGAGTATTCACATGTGCAGCGCTATAGGGGAAGGCCATCGGTGTCTGTGAAGATGAATGTTGGGGGGAGGCTGGTAATTTTGACGTTGGCATGTCTAGAACTGTAGTGCATCATGTAACTTGGAGGGCCTGTGTACATGGTCATTGGGCTGGTTGAGCAATCGTCTATTATCCTAACCTAGTTCCACACAAACACTTTCAGCCAGAGTTAGGCTGACAAATCCAGACAAATACAGACACTTTGAAGGTGAAATGGTTATCAAAGACCTGACATTTGATCTGAACCCAAATCAATTATGAATCAAAGCAGATTAAAGCAAGGTAGATTAGAGTTAGACAAATACTCAAGCAACTATCCTGCAATCAAGTAACATAAAATTTAAATAACATAAAAATAGCAGGATAATTAATATGCCACAAACAGCAACACCGAGATAAAAAAAAAATATGGATAAATGTTAACAATCAACTGCTGCGCTTGAGCACACAATTATCAATACCTAAAATATGTGACAGGAAACTCCACCTAGCCATAAAAGATTACACTCCCTGACCTAATTTTGCACTTTTGGAGACTGAAACCTGCTTCAGTCACAGCCATCCACATGGCTGCCTTGCCACACCAAGACGAAATCAAATCGGTGACTTATTGGCATCATGTCCTGGCAAGTGTTGTGGGCAGCAATAAGATGGCTCAATTGCAGCAAGAGTGAAATGGATATGATGATAGAACCACTAGCATCCCACTCTTAACTCATCACTCAACACTTGGGATCGGTTGACATTGTCTCCCAAACTGATAATTTTGCTATTTTAAACCAGGAATGGGTGTTGGTACTGAAAGTGGTGTATGTGGTAAAGCAATGGACCATTATTTTATTCCTTAAAGCCTAAATATGACAAATTAATTAATACACTACTTAAAAAAATGGTAACCATGCTGATTACATCAACCCACATCACTTAAGATCCAATTTTATTCAGGTTGGCTTCGTAGAATCTCACCCAGGATATGGATTGTACTGGCTCGGCATTTTCAGATTATTAGCCTGACAGATAAATAATGACGTGCAATTCAAGGAAGACCATAAGTGTTAGTTGCAGATCATAATCTGTGAAAATTGTATATCAAAGATGAGATATGTCAGTCTACCACAGGTTCTTAAACTGGCGTGCACGCACCACCTGTGAGTGCGAGATCCCCTATCTGGTGGTGCGAGACATGGCCAAATTATTTTAAGATGGTACATAATCGATAACAAATTAAACACGGGCATGTAAGTACGACTACTTAGTAACATGAAACCTAAGCATTTATTAATGTTACGATTTTTTTAACGATTTCTAAGCAGGCTGCAGTAAAAGATGAAGAACCACTGGTCCAGATAAAATGGCCAGCAGTAAATTAGCCTTCCCCACTTAGAATAGCCAGTTTAACTATGTTTTTGTTCATTTAAACTAATATTAGAACTCACACTGCATCCACAGTAAAGTCAGATTTTTTAATGAATTTAACCCAACAGCAAAGTTTGTAGTAACATTTACTGCTCTTGTATTATTAGGCAATTAATTGAGAATTACTTTCTCATAACCCAAATGAAGACAGTAAATTGTATTACTTCACGTATTGCTAATTTTTGATAAATCACCAGTCATCCTCACAGTGGCTTTTGGCTTGCTATCAAAGACAATCACTGGATCTCACACCTATGGGGCCGTCTGGAACGCTCTTTCATCCGATATTAGGAGGCCACTAGGCTATGCACTTTTAAATCTAGATATACAACTCAATTCTTTAGAACTGCTTGTCGTTGTGTTTAGTTTGTTGTACTTCCCCCGTGCAAAAAAGTTCAACATGCATACAGCAGTTGCCAGTGCACTGCATTAAATGAGATCTGAGTGCGTTATTTACAACAGATGGACCACAATCAACGTGAGATTCCATTGCATGGTCATGAGACATTCATACTTGTGACAAACCGTGAGTCAAGCAAAATCCTTAAAACTTGACGCATGGGGTAGTGATGGAGTCTGTGGAAGGGGGGAAGTTTGCCCACACAAGATTAGGTAGTGGTGGGTGGAGAAACTTGCCATGCAATGCATGACATAATACATGCTCCACGGAATTTGTATGACTTTATTCATCACCTGATTCATGTGTTTTTGGCTATAACTAGGAGGAGCGTGAGAAGGCAGAACAAAGGGCAAAAGAAGCTGAGGTAAAATCCACGCTTTACAATGCAGTCGGCGACATTTCTATTATTGATGCAGTCTCATCTGATCACTGTACAGTAATATTTAACATATTACTAATGATGCATAGCAATTTGTACGTCAACGTACGCATTTAAACGAAGGTATACGTACATTGCAAGACTTTGAATCAATTACTGCGGATTCTGTTTTGCTTGTATCCTAAACCGACCACCACCTGATCAGCTCTAAGCAGCTTGCTTCTGGATTATATTGCTTGCAGCCTGTAACATTAACGTAAATGCCCCCATTACATTATTCAGTTAGAGACGTCCTTGCCGGTTTTCAGTTGTTTGGGCTTAACTAGCATGTTCAAGGCCCTCCTCATCATCGGACATACTCTGGAATAACTGTGCTCCATTGGCTTCCCAGTTGGCGAAATTTATATTAGTGATGCAGGCTCATCTAATTACTGTGCAGTCATCTCCAAGATGCCGTTACTTTGCTTACTCTGTACCCATCACTGCCAGATGTCTTATCATATGCTAAATCCACTATTTATGCATCAATTACAGTGGACGTTGCCATTTATGGCCTCTTTAAGGAGACTGCTTTTTTCTATAAAGTTTATATCCCTTAACCCATCTCAAGACCTAACTGATTTCTGTCACTAAGACCTCCCCATGGCATTCAGAAGAGCTATGGACAATGAAATCAATGGTTCTTAATTCTGAACGAGTCTGGGGGAAGTCAAGTTGTGTCATTTATCGACAGCTCTTTAATACATCACTCTACAACTACAATGATGTCATCTCTCAAACAACATATGTTCATCTTGTCTGCCTAATTACCACCAGCAATTTTGATAATGCAATTTTATGTCCTAATGTTAATAATGATTTGCTAACGTCTGCAAACAAAAAGCTTTCAAGCATTCCCAACAGTTGTCCAAGGTTGCCCCCCATCAATCTGGTGATCCACCGTCATAATGTCTGCCTATCAAATTGAAACTACAAATCTTGGTGTCTTCTTGGACCAGTCTTTGTCTTTTCGTTCACATGCCACCAAAGTCGTGAAGACATTATTTTAATAAAAGAATCTCGCCCAGCTGGCACCACATTCTTTGTTCTGAACATGCTGAGAAAATGGTATACGTACCTGTTTTACGATATTTCGTCTCCGGAGCCCCGATTAACTTCTTGTGTAGCCTGCAGTCTGTCCTACATGTGTCCACCGAGGTTCACTCTCCACTTAATGATGTCTGTGTGTTTAGCTTCAATCGCACCATACGTAGCCACCCATGCTAATCGGAGACGTTACCATGTCTTACCTGTGCTGATGTCTCTGCATTGGCTTCTATTTCAAACGCGAATTGGTCCTGTGCGGTGATACCACTTCCAAGCTACCCTCCCACTCACTTTGGCCACTTGTATAGCACCACCACAGCTTGTTTTGGCTTCAGCACCAATGATAAAGCAGGTGAGCAACTGACATCATGGGGAGCAGCAGAAGGCGAGCAACTGCTCCGTGACACAAAAGACCATGGCACGTTCAAGTCAGCACGCTGGAAAAAAACAATTATACGTCTGATCTATGTTTTGTGTCACGGGATCATAATGGTAACTTTATGCCATGAACCAGAACCGTCTTTGACGACTTTCCAAATAGCAAACATAGACCTGTATTGATCCTTATCGACCCTCAGATGGCACTGATCCTCTCTGCACCAAAGACCAAACTGGAACCAGAGAATGGGTTTATGGCTGAATTACTCCAAAGACTTGGGGGAATCTGTTGGACAAATCCCTCCACGTGTGGTCAACTACCACCGATTAACTGGCTTCATCAAGGCAGCTGCCAAGCTCAACATTTGTAGAGATTTCAGAAAAGTCTTCGCGCCCTTTTGGTCTCGAAAAAGCTTTCAACTCTTCTGACAATTTAATGCCGATCGAAAGCAGGAAACTGCACAAGAATTCGTCGAATCACTGAACTTTGCAAGAAGACAAAGGTGGTGCAAAATAGCAGAGGTGCTTGACTTTACACAATATAGCCGCCAAAAAGCCTGGTGCCTACTAAGGATGCTGGGAGAACCAGCCATGCCAACCTAAAAACCTTTACAAGTCAGTCCTCACAACATTGCCTAACAGCTAATCAGCAACTCTCAAGCACCTATCAAGACAAATAACTCTACTGTACTCTTGACCCCTGCCAACAAACCTCCACTTTCTGTAGTCCTATCTCAATGGAGGAAGTAGATGCTGGTATTGCCCAGATTAATACTTGTAAATCCTCAGGCACGATGGCATTTACCCAGAATTCATCAATAACTTGGGACCACGAACAATAAAATCGTGAGACACATTCTTAACTGATGTCCGTTCCTTATGTAATGCGAGCAAGGAAAGGGTGGGCGCTGCCTCCGCACTACTCACGCGGGCCGGAGTATTAGGGGAGGTGGAGCCTGGTCGTCGGGGTGAGTGGGGGCGGAGTCAGGGTCACGTGAGGAGGAGGAAGAGTCAGGGTCACGTGAGGAGGAGGATATAGGACGAGAACCGGAAGGGGATCGGGAGTCGTGAGAGAGTGGAGATAGGGGAAGCCACGCGGGGTGCTGGCGGAGAAGTGGCATGAATTGCCACGTGGTCGGAGTCACATCACCGTCGGCCAGCGGTTTACGTGGAGCAGCGGAGTGTCTGCAGAGTGTGCGGGAGCACACGAAGCAGCGGAGTGGCTGCAGAGAGAGCTGGGCACACGGAGCAGTGGAGTGGCTGCAGAGAGAGCGGGGCACACGGAGCAGTGGAGTGGCTGCAGAGTGTGAGGGGCACACGGAGCAGCGGAGTGGCTGCAGAGAGAGCGGGGCACACGGAGCAGCGGAGTGGCTGCAGAGTGTGCGGGGCACACGGAGCAGCGGAGTGGCTGCAGAGTGTGCGGGAGCACATGGAGCAGCGGAGTGGCTGCAGAGTGTGCGAGGCACACGGAGCAGCGGAGTGGCTGCAGAGTGTGTGGGGCACACGGAGCAGCGGAGTGGCTGCAGAGTGTGCGGGGCACACGGAGCAGCGGAGTGGCTGCAGAGTGTGCGGACGACTCGAACGGCGTGCGGAGGGGCACGCGAGGAAGAGGTGCGGGTCCGATCGGGGACATCGCGGGGTGCGAGACAAGAACCCAATTAAGGACAGACGGAGACCAACATTGCCTAAGAGTCCTTTATTACACTTACATGTGGTACCAAATGAGTGGAAAGTGGACACATTATATACATTTTTAAACCAGACATAGACATATAGGAGGTCAATAACTACCACCCAACCTCAGCATCTGCTACAATATAATGGGGTGGCCCCTCAGAAACAAGTTCTGAACTGTCCAAAATTGCTGCCACCAGGTGCTAGTTTTGGGGCTAATTTGAAAAGCCAGCTCAAAACAGGAACATCATTCATTGATATTATTTTGTTATTTTGGTAAATTCAAATAGATAGATAAATTATAATGAAAATAAAGTAAATTAAATATCACGACGTTTCGATCGCAACACAAGCGGTCGTCATCAGGAAATGGGTTAGCCTCTGAAGTCAAACTGTTATACAGGTTTGTAGATGGGCGTAGCCCAAGTGTATCAGCATCATCAGGAGCATGGGTGGGTCAGCAATGCCAATGCAGCAAAGGTCCACCATGAAATCACTGTGTGCCGCTCCACAAACCACACTGCTGATGGTGGAGGTTGATTGACAATAAAATACAAGTCAAGTCACGTCCCAAAGTGGTTGATGACATGTTTCTAACATTCCTCTCGGCTGAAATTGTCTGCGTCAGTATATATGGATGGCTTCATAAACGACTCTTTGTTCATAGCCAGTAGGCTTGCAAAGTACCATCACCTTAGATAAATCAATTTCGCGTGAGCCAGCCGCATTCAAATAATGATCAGCCACGGCAGCAGTATTGGTCCTACCGTATTTCAAGGACGGGAGTCGAGTGGATGCCTGGATGGCGTCCGTCTCAAAAATTTCCATGACAATATTGGCTACAACCGGAGGAGGGAGAACCCATTGGGGTGCCTTCATGCTCCTGGTGTTGCTGATACACTTGGGCTACGCCCATCTCCAAACCTTTATAAACAGTTTGCTTTTAGAGGCTCACCACTTTTCCTGATGATGACTGCTTGTGTTACCATCGAAACATAGTGATATTTTTTATTAACTTTCTTTTATGATTATTTTTTATTCTTTCTATGTGACTTTAATGAAAGAACCAAATAATATGAATTCCTGCAGTCACGAAAGTTTTAAGCATTCATTGACCTCTCATCAGCACATAATGCAATATGGAAGTTCTCCTCATGAAGCTTGCGACAGCCGTGCCTTGATGCCCAACTATCAGTCTCATCACCGAAATGCTTAGCGACCGATGATTCACCGTCAACCTTGGTGGGGCTACCAGGAGCTAACATAGATTGAACAATGGTTAATTGGCCCGGCTGCTCCACCAATACATAAAAGAGCCCCCCACGCCCTAGGCTTGAATCCAGGAAGCCTTTCTGGATGCGCTTCTGCTTTGATGGTCTGAATGGTGGCCTGCTATGAAAATGGCAGCCAAACACATCACAGTACCCGACCGTGGAAGTGCTTGAATTCTCTCTCTCATGACGGCTGTGGAACACACTGAACTGTGCTTGAAAGAAGCACGGGAGATGTATGTGCAAGTTCCTTTAATTTAAAATCAAAGAATCGCCAAAATGTGACTGTTGTAAACCCCAAACCATCAAACACATCACCAACGAGTGCCATCCCCACACACACCTTGCAGTATTGCTGCAATCCATACAGCGTCGACTATGTACGGATGTTGAACTTATTTCGCACCGTACATTGCCAACCATGCTAATCGGAGGTACTGCTGCCTTGGATTGGTTGAAGGACCTTAACATTGAACTATGACATCTATAAAAATGGTTGCTTTTCCTCCTTCTCCATGCCATACAAAATGAAAAGGGGACTGCTTATAGGGAGGTTTGTTTGTGTGCTCGCCAATTATCTTCATTCTCTTCCCTCCTATACAATCTCTGCGCATCATCTTTCGTGCTCCTCTACCACACCCATTCGTTCTTGTTCGATTTCAAATTTAATTTCAACACTCCCTCTATTCCTTCTGTCCTCCTGCGCCTTGTCAATTCATTCAGTCTCCACCTTCTTCCATCTTCTCATATTCATTCTTCTGGCAATATTTTTTGAACCAAATTTTCATGTGATTTTTTATTTATTTTACTCAATTAAGTAATTATCACTTGACATTACAACCAAATGGCAACGGTACAGAGGACATGCAGCAACAGGAATGAAATAAGAAACCAATCATGCCCTCAGCTGTTAGCAGCTGAGGGCATGAAAACTACTGATAACCAATATAACTGTTAATCAAATATAGGAATTACATTTTAAAGAATTAATCTGTTCCAGGATGATCGAAAGTTAATAATGCCCCGCTTTGTTTTGAGGCTAATTTCTTTCCTACTCTTGTTCTTTAACGAATTCACTTTAGATGCCATTGGAATCACTATTAAATCACTAAGTTGAAAAATAAGTAATGATCACTAAGTCTGCAAGAGAACTATTCCCACTGCCAAAACAGAAAACATAATGTAAACAAAGCCAGGCGTGGTCTAAACGCTCATAAATGGTTGTCACTGATTGGCTGAGGTATGCTCATCCAACTTACGAGTGCTCCGATTGGCCAAAATTGCACCTCCGTGCAAAACGTAAACATACCGTTAATAAAAAATGTAAAGTTAGTCGAAACCATGGGGTCCTGTGAGAGGCGAAAAGTTAACCGAAACACTATTCGCCAATTTCACTTTTGACCAATGGACTACTGCAGTGAATAAAAACGATTAAAATAAATAAAAAATATGAAACATTTTTTATTTAAATTTCAAATGTTATGGAAAGGACAGTCTGAGTTGATGCATCTTGCACAGACCACGTCATTGAGACACTCGGCACTTTTCGAATATCCGGTGGCAGGGTGTTCACCTATCAACAAATCCCCCTTCGATTACTTCTTTTTTTCCCTCACGATTTCTCTCCCCACACCCCGCAATGTTATCACTAGATATCCAATCCTCCGTCATCCCTCTCCAATGCACTTTTTGCCACCCTCAAATCCGGGCTCCCCTTCGCTCTCAGCCCCCTTTAAGCAAGCCTCTTCCACCTTGGATCAATCCCTGCTCCAGTCAAAATGATGCCTCTTGTGCAAAGCAGGCTCTTAAAATGGTTTCCCGTAACCCACAACTTGGCTTCGTATCATTCGCTCCTTTCCCACGTTATATCTGGCTTGTAAAAGAATCCAAAATATATTATATTCAGACACTCATCTCCTCTCTCGCTCCCCGTCCCATCAATTATTTTCCTCCAGTTCTAATTCCCCTATCTTCTTTTCCTTCCACCATCTATTTCCCGAATTTTTTCACTTCCAAAATCGACTTAATCCGTTCCTCCTTTGCTTCACCATCCCCACTGTCTAATTTCTTCAATCTTTCCTCGCTACCACCTTAAACGGACTCCACTTTCCTGTCTTTACTCTACCATTTTTTTTCGAACGTTCCTCCATAATTTCTAAAGCCCACCCTGGTTCCAGTCCACTGGATTGTATCCCCTCCTCCCCCAGACCCCATCTACTCCCTCTGATTCTCCCCTACTTCTTCAGTTCCTCCCTTTCCCCTGGTGCCTTCCCTTTAGACTTAAAAGCCGCAGTATTCATTCCTCTCCTTCATAAACCCCCCATACTTCTAGCCTCAAGAACTACCATCCTGTTTCCTTTTTACTTCTATGAACTTCTTGTATGCCTGATCCATCCCTCCCTTACTCAGCACATTTCCTCTCACTCGTTATATCCACAGTTCATATCCGTGTTGATATGGAATGTGGTGCAGAACAATTTGTCGAACTCTGCTCATGGGGGTCTTTCTTATATGCTCATTCTACTCGACCTCATTGCGTACTTCGATATGGTTGACAATCTGACTTTTTTCTACCCTTTCCTCTCTCGATATCTCAGCTATCCATTTTTCCTGGGTTAAGTCTTATCTCTCCTCATGCACCTCAGGAGTCTCAACCAACCACATCACCTTTCCACAACCCCTGTCAAAATGTATGTCCATATGAACAAAATGTAATCTTCTTGGTTCTGTCGGTAAAGTCACGTAGAAGGGAAGTAATAAAATAATAAAAATAAAACATAATCAAATAATTCTCACGAAGTTTCGGCCACAACGCAAGCAGCCGTCCTCAGATGAAAACCAGGCCTGTCGAGGCGTTGTGGCCGATACGTCGTGAGAATTATTTTATTATGTTGTATTTTTATTATTTTATTACTTCCCTTCTACGTGACTTTACCGAAAGAACCAAGAAGATGAATCCCTGCAGTCACGAAAGCTTTAAATCGAAACAAAATGTAATTCAAGTGATGGCTTTTTAATCCAAATTTTCCCTCCGTCCAAATTTTGTTATATTTTTTAACAATATAATAATAGTTTTTTTTCCCTTTGTTCTGTCAACAAATCAGTTGTTAAGATGTTGAAACACCAAACTGAAACCTTTTGCAAGGAATAATGTCTGCATTAACCACAACAAAAACATACTCTGATAATATATGCATTGTCCTTGAAACTGACTGGTCCACACCAGAGACTGCTTTCTTTTGTGCCTCGTCTCAAATGGTGTTAGATCATAGGATGCCAAAAGGCGAAAGCTGTCTCTTCTGTGGACCAATCCGTTTCTGACCACAAGCTTTGTGGTTAATGCAGACATGATTCCTTTGAAAAGGTTTCAATTTGGCGTCTTACATCTTAACACCTGTTTTGTTGCCAGAATAAATGGGAAAAAGCTATTATCATATTTTGCTACTGGCAAAGGAGGTCCTATGATGTTACAATAGAGTCGGGACGCTGCTGATCAAAATTTGCAGCTATGCACACAGCCCGGCTCTGTGGCTAACCCACATTGAAGTGGTCGATCTTGCCGGTCAGTCTCCAAACACCTGTATATGCTTGAGGATGTGCAGCGTAACATGCTCTGGATGGCTCGGTTACAAAAACAACGTTTAGAGGGGATTAGCATTACAAATGTATAATTAGCAGCCAGATGACTAAGAATACAATTTAACAAGTATATAATACGTAAAGAAATTCGTCATTGGCTGTGTTTCTTTACAGGTTGAACTTGCAAGCTATAAAGCAAAGGAGATTATCCTGATATCAGCTAAGGAACATAGTGAGGTAAAATGTTCATATCACTATTGACATATGAAACATCACATTTGCAAACATGTGAATGGATAATGATTATTCACATGTGCAGCGCTATAGGGGAAGGCCATCGGTGTCTGTGAAGATGAATGTTGGGGGGAGGCTGGTAATTTTGACGTTGGCATGTCTAGAACCGTAGTGCATCATGTAACTTGGAGGGCCTGTGTACATGGTCATTGGGCTGGTTGATCAATCGTCTATTATCCTAACCTAGTTCCACACAAACACTTTCAGCCAGAGTTAGGCTGACAAATCCAGACAAATACTGACACTTTGAAGGTGAAATGGTTATCAAAGACCTGACATTTGATCTGAACCCAAATCAATTATGAATCAAAGCTGATCAAAGCAAGGAAGATTAGAGTTAGACAAATTCTCAAGCAACTATCCTGCAATCAAGTAACATAACATTTAAATAACATAAAAATAGCAGGATAATTAATATGCCACAAACAGCAACACCGAGATAAAAAAAAAAACATGGATGAATGTTAACAATCAACTGCTGCGCTTGAGCACACAATTATCAATACCTAAAATATGTGACAGGAAACTCCACCTACCCATAAAAGATGACACTCCCTGACCTAATTCTGCACTTTTGGAGACTGAAATCAGCTTCAGTCACAGCCATCCACATGGCTGCCTTGCCACACCAAGAAGAAATCAAATCGGTGACTTATTGGCATCATGTCCTGGCAAGTGTTGTGGGCAGCAATAAGATGGCTCAATTGCAGCAAGAGTGAAATGGATATGATGATAGAACCACTAGCATCCCACTCTTAACTCATCACTCAACACTTGGGATCGGTTGACATTGTCTCCCAAACTGATAATTTTGCTATTTTAAATCAGGAATGGGTGTTGGTACTGAAAGTGGTGTATGTGGTAAAGCAATGGACCATATTTTATTGCTGAAAGCCTAAATATGACAAGTTAATTAATAAACTACTTTAACATAAATGTGTCGTGCAACAAATGGTAACCATGCTGATTACATCAACCCACATCACTTAAGAACCAATTTTTAGTAACGTTGGCTTCGGAGAATCAGATCCAGGAAATGGATTGTACTGGGTCGGCATTTTCAGATTATTAACCTGACAGCTGAATAATGTTCTTAGGTTTTTTCGGTAAAGTCACGTAGGTAAATTTTTTTTTAATTAATGAAAGTAAAATAAAATAAAATCACGACGTTTCGGCCACAACGCAAGCAGCCGTCCTCAGGTGAAAACCAGGTCTGTCGAGGCGACAGTGAAAACCAGGTCTGTCGAGGCAACTGCGTCATTCAGACGCTGTCGGCTCGACAGACCTGATCTTCACCTGAGGACAGCTGCTTGCGTTGTGGCCGAAACGTCGTGAGAATTATTTTATTATATTCTTAGGTTTTTTTCTGTAAAGTCACGTAGGTAAAAAATTAAAAGTAATAAAAGTAAAATAAAATAAAATCACGACGTTTCGGAGGCAACACAAGCTTCCGTCCTCAGCTGGAACCGTCACAGCCACGACGTGCATTTCAAGGAAGACCATAAGTGTTAGTTGCAGATCATAATCTGTGAAAATTGTATATCAAAGATGAGATATGTCAGTCTACCACTGGTTTTTAAACTGGCGTGCACGCACCACCTGGGAGTGCGAGATCCCCTATCTGGTGGTGCGAGACATGGCCAAATTATTTTAAGATGGTACATAATCGAAAACAAATTAAACACTGGCATGTAAGTACGACTACTTAGTAACATGAAACCTAAGCATTTATTAATATTACGAATTTTTAAACGATTTATAAGCAGGCTGCAGTAAAAGATGAAGAACCACTGGTCGAGATAAAATGGCCAGCAGTAAATTAGCCTTCCCCACTTAGAATAGCCAGTTTAACTATGTTTTTGTTCATTTAAACTAATATTAGAACTCACACTGCATCCACAGTAAAGTCAGATTTTTTTATGAATTTAACCCAACAGCAAAGTTTGTAGTAACATTTACTGCTCTTGTATTATTAGGCAATTAATTGAGAATTACTTTCTCATAACCCTAATGATAAGACAGTTAATTGTATTACTTCACGTATTGCTAATTTTTGAAAAATCACCAGTCATCCTCACAGTGGCGTTTGGCTTGCCATCAAAGACAATCACTGGATCTCACACCTATGGGGCCGTCTGGAACACTCTTTTATCCGATATTAGGAAGCCACTAGCGCTATGCACTTTTAAATCTAGATATAAATCTCAATTATTTAGAACTGCTTGTCATTGTGTTTAGTTTATTGTACTTCCCCTGTGCAAAAAAGTTCAACATGCATACAGCAGTTGCCAGTGCACTGCATTAAATGGGATCTGAGTGCGTTATTTACAACAGATGGACCACAATAAACGTGAGATTCCATTGCATGGTCATGAGACATTCATACTTGTGACAAACCGTGAGTCAAGCAAGATCCTTAAAACTTGAGACATGGGGTAGTGATGGAGGCTGTGGAAGGGGGGAAGTTTGCCCCCACAAGATTAGGTAGTGGTGGGTGGAGAAACTTGCCATGCAATGCATGACATAATACATGCTCCACGGAATTTGTATGACTTTATTCATCACCTGATTCATGTGTTTTTGGCTATAACCAGGAGGAGCGTAAGAAGGCAGAACAACGGGCAAAAGAAGCTGAGGTAAAATTCACGCTTTACAATGCAGTCGGCGACATTTCTATTATTGATGCAGTCTCATCTGATCACTGTGCAGTAATCTTTAACATATTACCAATGATGCATAGCAATTTGTACGTCAACGTACGCATTTAAACGAAGGTATACGTACATTGCAAGAATTTGAATCAATTACTGCGGATTCTGCTTTACTGTAATCCTAAACCGACCACCACCTGATCAGCTCTAAGCAGCTTGCTTCTGGATTCTATTGCTTGCAGCCTGTAACATTAATGTAAATGCCCCATTACATTATTCAGTTAGAGACGTCCTTGCCGGTTTTCAGTTGTTTGGGCTCAAGTAGCATGTTCAAGGCCCTCCTCATCATCGGACATACTCTGGAATAACTGTGCTCCATTGGCTTCCCAGTTGGCGAAATTTATTTTAGTGATGCAGGCTCATCTAATTACTGTGCAGTAATCTCCAAAATGCCCTTACCTTGCTTACTCTGTACCCATCAATGCCAGATGTCGTACCATATGGTAAATGTACTATTTATGCATCAATTACTGAGAACTTTGCCATTTATGGCATCTTTAAGGAGACTGCTTTTTTCTATAAAGTTTATATCCCTTAAGCCATTTCAAGACCTAACTGATTTCTGTCACTAAGACCTCCCCATGGCATTCAGAAGAGCTATGGACGATGAAATCAATGGTTCTTAATTCTGAGCGAGTCTGGGGGAAGTCAGGTTTTGTCATTTATCGACAGCTTTTTAATACATCACTCTACAACTACAATGATGTCATCTCTCAAACAACATATGTTCATCTTGTCTGCATTATTACCACCATCAATTTTAATAATGCATTTAATAATGCAATTATATGTCCTAATGTTAATAATTACTTGCAAACATCTGCAAACAAAAATCATTCGAGCATTCTTGTTCTTGATCTGAACACATATCTTAGTATAATTGACCCGATTATTTTACCATTTGAGTTGAAACTCAAAATAAATGTCTCTTGTATTGCCTTGCAATGGGTCCCACTCCTGCCATGCAAATCATTGTTACTGTGGGCAGTTTAAAGATCTGTTTTTGGTCGCACTGAATTCGGTGTGTACATGGTCCTGATTGGAGCGTCGCTTAAACAGCAAGCGCTATGTTACCATTGACACATGGACGACAGAATAATCTATGCTCAAATGGAATTTGACTTTGTCATTGGCATGTCTTCTCTCATCTTCAGCACTCTCTCAGTAACTACTTGATGTGGCAGTATTTTTTCAATTTTTTTCAAATGAACGGTGATGAAACGGAGATTCCTCTCATTGGCTCCCCCCCAAACAGCTGTCCAAGGTTGCCCCCCATCAATCTGGTGATCCACCGTCATAATGTCTGCCTATCAAATTGAAGCTACAAATCTTGGTGTCTTCTTGGATCAGTCTTTGCCTTTTCGTTCACATGCCACCAAAGTCGTGAAAACATTCTTTTAATAAAGGAATCTCGCCCAGCTGGCACCACATTATTTGTTCTGAACATGCTGAGAAAATGGTCTACGTACCTGTTTTACGATATTTTGTCTCCGGAGCCCTGATTAACTTCCTGCGTAGCCTGCAATCTGTCCTACATGTGTCCACAGAGGTTCACTCTCCACTTAATGATGTCTGTATGTTTAGCTTCATTCGCACCATACGTAGCCACCCATGCTAATCGGAGACATTACCATGTCTCACCTGTGCTGATGTCTCTGCATTGGCTTCTATTTCAAACGCGAATTGGCCCTGTGCGGAGCTACCACTGCCAAGCTACCCTCCCACTCACGTTGGCCACTTGTATAGCACCATCACAGTTTGAGGGGCTTCAGCACCAAACAATTTCAGCCAGATCGAGGCTGACAAATACAGACAAATACAGACACAATGAAGGTGCAATGGTTATCAAAGACTTGACATTTGATCTGACCCCAAATCAATTATGAATCAAAGCTGATTAATGCAAGGTTGAGTCAGACCAATACTCAAGCAACTGTCCTGCAATCAAGTAACCTAAATTTAAAATAAAGTAAATATAGCCGGATCAATAAGATGCCACAAACAGAAACTCTGATATGAAATAACCATAATTAAATTAAATGAAATAAAATATACTGATAAAATGTTAACAATAAATTGCTGCTCTGCAGCACACATAATTATCAATACCTAAAATATGTGACAGGAAACTCCACCTAGCAATAAAAGATGACACTCCTTGACCTAGTGCTGCACATTTGGAGCCTGAAACCAGCTTCAGTCACAGCCATCCTCATGGCTGCCTTGCCACACCAAGAAGAAATCAAAATGGTGACTTCTTGGCATCATGTCCTGGCAAGTGTTGTGGGCAGCAATGAGGTGGCTCATTTGCAGCATGATGAGACAACCACTAGCATCTGACTCTTAGCTCGTCACTCAATGCTTGGGATCGGTTAAACTTGACTGCCAAACTGATAAATTTTGCTATTTTAAACCAGGCATGGCTGTTGGTATTGAAAGTGTTGTATATGGTAAAGCAAAGTACCATTATTTTATTGCTGAAAGCCTAAATATGCCAAGTTAATTAATAAACTACTTTAACATAAATGTGTCGTGCAACAAATGGTAACCATGCTGATTACATCAACCCACATCACTTAAAAACCAATTTTATTCAGGTTGGCTTCGGAGAATCACACCCAGGATATGGATTGTACTGGCTCGGCATTTTCAGATTATTTGCCTGACAGCTAAATAATGACGTGCAATTCAAGGAAGACCATACGTGTTAGTTGCAGATCATAATCTGTGAAAATTGTAGACAAAAGATGAGATATGTCAGTCTGCCACTGGTTCTTATCCTGGGGTGCACGCACCCCCGATGAGTGCGAGATCCCCATCCTGGTGGTGCGAGACATGGCCAAATTGTTTTAAGATGGTACATAATCGATAACACAAGTTAAACACGGGCATGTAAGTAGGACTACTTAGTAACATGAAACCTAAGCATTAATGGATATTACTATTTTTTAAACGATTGAGAAGCAGGCTGCAGTAAAAGATGAAGAACCACTGGTCGAGATAAAATGGCCAGCAGTAAATTAGCCTTCCCCACTTAGAATAGCCAGTTTAACTATGTTTTTGTTCATTTAAACTAATATTAGAACTCACACTGCATCAATAGTAAAGTCAGATTTCTTCATGAATTTAACCCAGCATCAAAGTTTGTAGCAACATTTACTGCTCTTGTATTATTAGGCAATTGAGTGACTTTCTCATAACCCTAATGAAAAGACAGTTAATTGTATTACTTCATGTATTGCTGATTTTTGAAAAATTCACAAGTCATCCTCACAGTAGCTTTTGGCTTGCCATCAAAGACAATCACTGGATCTCACACCTCTGGAGCCGTCTGGAACGCTCTTTTATCCAATATTAGGAGGCCACTAGGCTATGCACTTTTAAATCTAGATATACAACTCAATTCTTTAGAACTGCTTGTCGTTGTGTTTAATTTGTTGTACTTCCCCCGTGCAAAAAAGTTCAATATGCATACAGCAGTTGCCAGTGCACTGCATTAAATGGGATCTGAGTGCGTTATTTACAACTGATGAACCACAATTAACGTGAGATTCCATTGCATGGCCATGAGACATTCATACTTGTGACAAACCGTGAGTCAAGCAAAATCCTTAAAACTTGACACATGGGGTAGTGATGGAGGCTGTGGAAGGGGGGAAGTTTGCCCCCACAAGATTAGGTAGTGGTGGTTGGGGAAACTTGCCATGCAATGCCTGACATAATACATGCTCCTCGGAATTTGTATGACTTTATTCATCACCTGATTTATGTGTTTTTGGCTATAACCAGGTGGCGTATGAGATGGCAGAACAAAGGGCAAAAAAAGCTGAGGTAAAATCCACGCTTTACAATGCAGTCGGCGACATTTCTATTATTGATGCAGTCTCATCTGATCACTGTGCAGTAATATTTAACATATTACCAATGATGCATAGCAATTTGTACGTCAACGTACGCATTTAAACAAAGGTATACGTACATTGCAAGACTTTGAATCCATTACTGCGGACTCTGATTTGCTTGTATCCTAAACCGACCACCACCTGATCAGCTCTAAGCAGCTTGCTTCTGGATTCTATTGCTTGCAGCCTTTAACATTAATGTAAATGCCCTATTACATTATTCAGTTACAGACGTCATTGCCGTTCTTCAGTAGTTTGGGCTCAAGTAGCATGTCCAAGGCCCTCCTCATCATCGGACATACTCTGGAATAACTGTGCTCCATTGGCTTCCCAGTTGGCGAAATTTATATTAGTGATGCAGGCTCATCTAATTACTGTGCAGTCATCTCCAAGATGCCGTTACTTTGCTTACTCTGTACCCATCAATGCCAGATGTCTTATCATATGCTAAATCCACTATTTATGCATCAATTACTGAGGACGTTGCCATTTATGGCCTCTTTAAGGAGACTGCTTTTTTCTATAAAGTTTATATCCCTTAACCCATCGCAAGACCTAACTGATTTCTGTCACTAAGACCTCCCCATGGCATTCAGAAGAGCTATGGACAATGAAATCAATGGTTCTTAATTCTGAGCGAGTCTGGGGGAAGTCAGGTTGTGTCGTTTATCGACAGCTCTTTAATACATCACTCTACAACTACAATGATGTCATCTCTCAAACAACATATGTTCATCTTGTCTGCCTAATTACCACCAGCAATTTTGATCATGCAATTTTATGTCCTAATGTTAATAATGATTTGCTAACGTCTGCAAACAAAAAGCTTTCAAGCATTCCCAACAGTTGTCCAATGTTGCCCCCCATCAATCTGGTGATCCACCGTCATAATGTCTGCCTATCAAATTGAAACTACAAATCTTGGTGTCTTCTTGGACCAGTCTTTGTCTTTTCGTTCACATGCCACCAAAGTCGTGAAGACATTCTTTTAATAAAATAATCTCGCCCAGCTGGCACCACATTCTTTGTTCTGAACAAGCTGAGAAAATGGTCTACGTACCTGTTTTACGATATTTTGTCTACAGAGCCCCGATTAACTTCTTGTGTAGCCTGCAGTCTGTCCTACATGTGTCCACCGAGGTTCACTCTCCACTTAATGATGTCTGTATGTTTAGCTTCATTCGCACCATACGTAGCCACCCATGCTAATCGGAGACATTACCATGTCTCACCTGTGCTGATGTCTCTGCATTGGCTTCTATTTCAAACGCGAATTGGCCCTGTGCGGTGATACCACTTCCATGCTACCCTCCCACTCACGTTGGCCACTTGTATAGCACCACCACAGCTTGTTTTGGCTTCAGCACCAATGATAAAGCAGGTGAGCAACTGACATCATGGGGAGCAGCAGAAGGCGAGCAACTGCTCCGTGACACAAAAGACCATGGCACGTTCAAGTCAGCACGCTGGAAAAACAATTATACGTCTGATCTATGTTTTGTGTCACGGGATCATAATGGTAACTTTATGCCATGAACCAGAACCGTCTTTGAAGACTTTCCAAATTGCAAACATAGACCTGTATTGATCCTCTCTGCACCAAAGACCAAACTGGAACCTGAGAATGGGTTTATGGCTGAATTACTCCAAAGACTTGGGGGAATCTGTTGAACAAATCCCTCCACGTGTGGCCAACTACCACCGATTAACTGGCTTCATCAAGGCAGCTGCCAAGCTCAACATTGCTAGAGATTTCAGAAAAGTCTTCGCGCCCTTCAACTCTTCTGACAATTTAATGCCGATCGGAAGCAGGAAACTGCACAAGTCTTTGTCGAATCACTGAACTTTGCAAGAAGACAAAGGTGGTGCAAAATAGCAGAGGTGCTTGACTTTACACAATCTAGCCGCCATAAAGCCTGGTGCCTACTAAGGATGGTGGGAGAACCAGCCATGCCAACCTAAAAACCTCTACAAGTCAGTCCTCACAACATTGCCTAACAGCTAATCAGCAACTCTCAAGCACCGATCAAGACGTTTACAAATAACTCTAATGGACTCTTGACCCCTGCCAACAAACCTCCACTTTCTGTAGTCCTAGCTCAATGGAAGAAGTAGATGCTCGTATTGCCCAGATTAATACTTGTAAATCCTCAGGCACGATAGCATTTACCCAGAGTTCATCAATAACTTGGGACCACGAACAAGAAAATCGTGAGACACATTCTTAACTGATATCCGTTCCTTATGTATTGCGAGCAAGGAAAGGGTGGGTACTGCCTCCGCACCACTCACGCGGGCCGGAGTATTAGGGGAGGTGGAGCCTGGTCGTCAGGGTGAGTGGGGGCGGAGTCAGGGTCACGTGAGGAGAAGGAGGAGTCAGGGTCACGTGAGGAGGAGGATATAGGACGAGAACCTGAAGGGGATCGGGAGTCGAGAGAGAGTGGAGATAGGAGAAGCCACGCGGGGTGCTGGCGGAGAAGTGGCATGAATTGCCACGTGGTCGGAGTCACGTCACCGTCGGCCAGCGGCTTACGTGGAGCAGCGGAGTGGCTGCAGAGTGTGCGGTGCACACGGAGCAGCGGAGTGGCTGCAGAGTGTGCGGGGCACACGGAGCAGTGGAGTGGCTGCAGAGAGAGCGGGGCACACGGAGCAGCGGAGTGGCTGCAGAGTGTGCGGGAGCACACGGAGCAGCGGAGTGGATGCAGAGAGAGCGTAGGACTCGAACGGCGTGCGGAGGGGCACCCGAGGAAGAGGTGCGGGTCCGATCGGGGACATCGCGGGGTGCGAGACAAGAACCCAATTAAGGACAGACGGAGACCAACATTGACTAAGAGTCCTTTATTACACTTACATGTGGTACCAAATGAGTGGAAAGTGGACACATTATATACATTTTTAAACCAGACATAGACATATAGGAGGTCAATAACTACCACCCAACCTCAGCATCTGCTACAATATAATGGAGTGGCCCCTCAGAAACAAGTTCTGAACTGTCCAAAATTGCTGCCACCAGGTGCAAGTTTTGTGGCTAATTTGAAAAGCCAGCTCAAAACAGGAACATCATTCATTGATATCATTTCGTTATTTTGGTAAATTCAAATAAATAGATACATTATAATGAAAATAAAGTAAATGAAATATCACGACGTTTCGATCGCAACACGCGGTCGTCATCAGGAAAGGGGTTAGCCTCTGAAGTCAAACTGTTATACAGGTTTGTAGATGGGCGTAGCCCAAGTGTATCAGCATCATCAGGAGCATGGGTGGGTCAGCAATGCCAATGCAGCAAAGGTCCACCATGAAATCACTGTGTGCCGCTCCACACACCACAATGCTGATGGTGGAGGTTGATTGACAATAAAATACAAGTCAAGTCACGTCCTAAAGTGGTTCATGACATGTTTCTAACATTCCTCTCGGTTGAAATTGTCTGCGTAAGTATATATGGATGGCTTCATAAACGACTCTTTGTTCATAGCCAGTAGGCTTGCAAAGTACCATCACCTTAGATAAATCAATTTCGCGTGAGTCAGCCGCATTAAAATAATGATCAGCCACGGCAGCAGTATTGGTCCTACCGTATTGCAAGAACGGGAGTCGAGTGGATGCCTGGATGGCGTCCGTCTCAAAAATTTCCATGACAATATTGGCTACAACCGGAGGAGGGAGAACCCATTGGGGTGCCTTCATGCTCCTGGTGTTGCTGATACACTTGGGCTACGCCCATCTCCAAACCTTTATAAACAGTTTGCTTTTAGAGGCTCACCACTTTTCCTGATGATGACCGCTTGTGTTACCATCGAAACATAGTGATATTTTTATTAACTTTCTTTTATGATTATTTTTTATTCTTTCTATGTGACTTTAATGAAAAAAACAAATAACATGAATTCCTGCAGTCACGAAAGTTTTAAGCATTCATTGACCTCTCATCAGCACATAATGCAATATGGCAGTTCTCCTCATGAAGCTTGCGACAGCCGTGCCTTGATGCCCAACTATCAGTCTCATCACCGAAATGCTTAGCGGCCGATGATTCACCGTCAACCTTGGTGGGGCTACCAGGAGCTAACATAGATTGAACAATGGTTAATTGGCCCGGCTGCTCCACCAATACATAAAATAGCCCCCACGCCCTAGGCTTGAATCCAGGAAGCCTTTCTGGATGCGCTTCTGCTTTGATGGTCTGAATGGTGGCCTGCTATGAAAATGGCAGCCAAACACATCACAGTACCCGACCGTGGAAGTGCTTGAATTCTCTCTCTCATGACGGCTGTGGAACACACTGAACTGTGCTTGAAAGAAGCACGGGAGATGTATGTGCAAGTTCCTTTAATTTAAAATCAAAGAATCGCCAAAATGTGACTGTTGTAAACCCCAAACCATCAAACGCATCACCAACGAGTGCCATCCCCACACACACCTGGCAGTATTGCTGCAATCCATACAGCGTCGACTATGTACGGATCTTGAACTTATTTCGCACCGTACATTGCAAACCATGCTAATCGGAGGTACTGCTGCCTTGGATTGGTTGAAGGACCTTAACATTGAACTATGACATCTATAAAAATGGTTGCTTTTCCTCCTTCTCCATGCCATACAAAATGAAAAGGGGACTGCTTATAGGGAGGTTTGTTTGTGTGCTCGCCAATTATCTTCATTCTCTTCCCTCCTATACAATCTCTGCGCATCATCTTTCGTGCTCCTCTACCACACCCATTCGTTCTTGTTCGATTTTAAATTTAATTTCAACACTCCCTCTATTCCTTCTGTCCTCCTGCGCCTTGTCAATTCATTCAGTCTCCACCTTCTTCCATCTTCTCATATTCATTCTTCTGGCAATATTCTTTTTTACCAAATTTTAATGTGATTTTTTTTTTATTTTACTCAATTAAGTAATTATCACTTGACATTACAACCAAATGGCAACGGTACAGAGGACATGCAGCAACAGGAATGAAATAAGAAACCAATCATGCCCTCAGCTGTTAGCAGCTGAGGGCATGAAAACTTCTGATAACCAATATAACTGTTAATCAAATATAGGAATTACATTTTAAAGAATTAATCTGTTCCAGGATGATCGAAAGTTAATAATGTCCCGCTTTGTTTTGAGGCTAATTTCTTTCCTACTCTTGTTCTTTAACGAATTCACTTTAGATGCCATTGGAATCACTATTAAATCACTAAGTTGAAAAATAAGTAATAATCACTAAGTCTGCAAGATAACTATTCCCACTGCCAAAACAGAAAACATAATGTAAACAAAGCCAGGCGTGGTCTAAACGCTCATAAATGGTTGTCACTGATTGGCTGAGGTATGCTCATCCAACTTACGAGTGCTCCGATTGGCCAAAATTGCACCTCCGTGCAAAACGTAAACATACCGTTAATCAAAAATGTAAAGTTAGTCGAAACCATGGGGTCCTGTGAGAGGCGAAAAGTTAACCGAAAAACTATTCGCCAATTTCACTTTTGACCAATGGACTACTGCAGTGAATAAAAACGATTAAAATAAATAAAACATATAGAAACATTTTTTATTTAAATTTCAAATGTTATGGAAAGGACAGTCTGAGTTGATGCATCTTGCACAGACCACGTCATTGAGACACTCGGCGCTTTTCGAATATCCGGTGGCAGGGTGTTCACCTATCAACAAATCCCCCTTCGATCACTTCTTTTTTTCCCTCACGATTTCTCTCCCCACACCCCGCAATGTTATCACTAGATATCCAATCCTCCGTCATCCCTCTCCAATGCACTTTTTGCCACCCTCAAATCCGGGCTCCCCTTCGCTCTCAGCCCCCTTTAAGCAAGCCTCTTCCACCTTGGATCAATCCCTGCTCCAGTCAAAATGATGCCTCTTGTGCAAAGCAGGCTCTTTAAATGGTTTCCCGTAACCCACAACTTGGCTTCGTATCATTCGCTCCTTTCCCACGTTATATCTGGCTTGGAAAAAAATCCAAAATATATTATATTCGGACACTCATCTCCTCTCTCGCTCCCCATCCCATCAATTATTTTCCTCCAGTTCTAATTCCCCTATCTTCTTTCCCTTCCACCATCTATTTCCCGAACTTTTTCACTTTCAAAATCGACTTAATCCGTTCCTCCTTTGCTTCACCATCCCCACTGTCTAATTTATTCAATCCTTCCTCGCTACCACCTCAAACGGACTCCACTTTCCTGTCTTTTACTCTACCATTTTTTGTCGAACGTTCCTCCATAATTTCTAAAGCCCACCCTGGTTCCAGTCCACTGGAATGTATCCCCTCCTCCCCCATACCCCATCTACTCCCTCTGATTCTCCCCTACTTCTTCAGTTCCTCCCTTTCCCCTGGTGCCTTCCCTTTAGACTTAAAAGCCGCAGTTATCATTCCTCTCCTTCATAAACCCCCCATACTTCTAGCCTCAAGAACTACCATCCTGTTTCCTTTTTACTTCTCACATCAAAACTCACTAGAATATCATTAGGGTTAAGTTTGATATCTTTAATCACATTCACAAGATGTTCTGAATTTTTTTTATGAATGAAGATGTCCTATCGATGTAGAGCTGTATTTGTTTAGTTATATCTTTTGCTAATTTATACGTGGCAGAGCCAATTGTACTGACTATGGGTTATAATGGGATGTAAATTTTATGAACCTTTGGTAGCCCATACAGTCGAGGTGGTTTTGAGGCCCTTGGCTTAATTCGGTATTGCTCATTCTTAGGAATTAATGAATTTGCAATGATTGCAGTAGTCTCACGTTCTAAAGTATAAGTTGGATCTCGTTTCATTTTAATGTAGGTACTTTCATCTAGTAAAACTTTAATTTTATCATCATAATCAGCTCGTGACATCACTACAGTAGTGCGGCCTTTATCAGCTGCCAGGATTTGAATATCTTTATTTAATCGGAGCTCTCTTAAGGCTTTTGCTTCGTTCGAGCTAATATTTTCTATTGGTACTTTACTATTCTCAATTATTTTGGAGTGGCCTGAAGGCAGACCACTCCTGTGGTCTTCCTTCAGGTTTTTCCACATACCGGACACCATCACAACCCTGGTGAAGTCGTACTTCCAGGATCTGCAGTTCTGCTTCACCATCTCAGAGTTCACCACCTCATGGCAGTGCCTGAATGTAGGTATAATGGCGGGATGCACCATTTCTCTGTTGGCATTCACAATGGCAATGTAGGTTATCATCAGATCCTCAAAATGGGTTGCTGGTGGACAGCAAGTCGACTCTGGTTTCCGCCTCCCTCCACTCAGAGCCTACATGGACGACATTACAACATTGACCACCACTGTCCCATGCACCAGGATACTGCTCAGAAAACTCGAGGAGGACATCAGCTGGGCCCTATGAAGATTAAACCATCCAAGTCACGCTGCATCTCGATTGTGAAGGGAGTATTCTCTGACCTGAAATTCTTCATCGGAGATGACCCAATCCCAACAGTGTCTGAGCAGCCGGTAAAAAGACTTGGAAGGTGGTATGATGCAAGCATGAAGGACAAAACCCAGGTGCAACAGCTGCGCAAATACATCAGCAGTAGCCTACAGTCCATCGACAACACCCAGCTACCTGGAAAGTTAAAGGCCTGGTGTCTGCAGTTTGGTCTCCTACCCCGGGTGTTGTGGCCCCTAGCAGTGTATGAGGTTCAAATCTCAACAGTGGAGAAGATGGAGAGAGTAGTCACAGGATACTTAAAGAAGTGGCTCGGAGTTCCACGATGCCTTACCACCATAGGCCTCTATGGAGATGGTGTCCTCAAGCTGCCTCTCACCAGTCTAACAGAGGAATTCAAGTTTGCAAAAAAGAGGCTCCAGATGACACTGAATGAATCTCGAGACCCAGTGATGAGCAACAACGCGCTGACCTAGGCAACTGTGCGCAAATGGAGGCCAGGAAAAGCAGTCCAGGAGGCAACAGCAGCCCTCAGACATGCTGACATTGTGGATCATGTTCAGCAAGGGAGAGGAGGCATTGGGCTAACTAGCCGCACAGCTTGGAGTAAGGCCACTGCACCAGAGCGGCGGAAGATGGTAGTGCAAGAAGTACGCCATCAGGAGGAGGCTGCAAGGTGGGCCAAGGCAGTCTCTCTTGCCAACCAGGGACAGTGGACTCAATGGGACAGTGTGGAGAGGAGGAAGATCAGCTGGAAGGATCTGTGGGCCATGGAAGCAAGGCGGTTGAGCTTTTCCATCAGAGCAACATATGACGTCGTTTCCACACCAGTTAATCTTCACCAATGGTATGGTGAAGATCCGGACTGTGCCCTCTGTTCCATGCCAGCCAACCTTAGGCACATTCTCGCAGGGTGTAAAACAAGCCTCACCCAAGGACGCTACACTTGGTGTCACAAACAAGTCCTTAAAAACCTTGCATCCGCCCTGGAGGACAAGCGAGCTGCCACCAACTACCTACCACCCCCAGCAGCATCACACCCCTTACGGACGACCTTTGTCCACAAAGGGGCTAAACCACCAAAGAGCGGCTCTACACCAATAGAGCGAGACCAGCTGCGCTTTGGCCCGCGACTGGAAAATGCTAGCTGACATTGGCCGGCAACTTGTGTTTCCTCCGGAGATCGCAACCACCACCCTAAGACCTGACATGGTGCTCTGGTCCAGTTCGCTCAAGAAGGGTTTTCATCATTGAGCTCACAGTACCCTGGGAGGACTCCGTAGATGAGGCGTATGAGCGAAAACATCTGCGCTATGCGGATCTAGCTGCCGAAGCACGGCATCATGGCTGGAACACAGAAGTCCGACCAGTGGAGGTGGGCTGCAGAGGTTTTATGGCAACATCTATAACCAGACTGCTTAGAGACCTGGGAATTAAGGGCCAGAGCCAGCGTTCGGCAATCAAAGCTGTATCGGAGGTGGCAGAAGGCAGCAGTCAGTGGCTCTGGATGAAGAGGAAAGACCCCAGCTGGGCCCCGAAGTGAGAGGGCCAGGAGGTATGCGGTCAACAATGCTTGACTCAGGGAGGAGGACGCCCCTGCCATCCATAGTCCCATGGGATGTTGGCTATCAACAACAAGGCAACTCCTATGACTAATTGGGAATGGGACGCAAGCGTAGGATTGATCACCCTGTCGCTGGCCGCCTTTGGGGAGGGTGTATAGTGTGAAAGGCCGAAACACCCTAGGAACCAAAGGTACACTACTGACGATGCGCTCCCAAAAATTCACCAGGCTCACTGTTCATGAACTCTTGGAAGTGCTTGCACAAAGGATAGTAACATCTCATCCCGTGTTCTTGGAATCTATCAGAGTTTGTTTTTTGTTTGCATTTTGACCACAAGTATTGTGGTTAATGCACACATGATTCCTTGTAAAACCTTTCAGTTTGGTGTTTTAACATCTTAACACCTGTTTTGTTGCCAGAAGAAAGGGGAAAACCTATTCTCATATGTTGGTTCTGGCAAAGGAGGTCCCATGATGTCTTTCAGATTGCATTCGCTTTTCCCAGTTGAAGATCTGGCAAGAATGCTCGTTGTGTCACCAATTACAGCAGTTAACAGAGACATGCACTGGTCGAAGCCAATACTTTTATTCAACACAACCAGTTGCTTATGTTGCAAGTTATAAATGTCGCAGATGAGCCAAATAAATTAATGCGTAGACTGTATTTGCAAGAGTTGCATTTATGGACAGTGAAGGGAACGACTGTAAGAAGAATCCGAATCAGAATCTTTATCTATTCTGGAGGAATCCGATGAGCTATAAAAAAAAATCACAGATGTCCAGTAGGGGCACGTCAGCAAGTTACAACAGCAAACAATACAAAAACACGATAGGAGTTGAAAACATAGAAAAGGCAAACAAGTCACAAAATGTGAATACATAATAATAAATAAAGTAAAATTACACAAGTACATAACTTCCTGCCGATGTTTCGACACTAAATGCAAGCTTAAGCAAGCCCACAACAACAACAAACAGTCCCAGACAACAGCAAGACAAAAGAGTCCCTCAATGACATTTCAAATTAAATTGAACTATCCATACACGGGTAAGGATCAAAGGCACAAATCGCATTGGCAACATATCCAGCAATAATCTTCTGCTTCAGTATATTTTTGAAGGGAGATTTACGAAGTTAAGAGAGGAAACAAGGTTGTTCAAAAACGTTGGTGCTGCAACGGCAAAGGCTTTGTCACCTATTCCTGTTTTTGTCCTAGGGATAGTTAAAAGCAATGTGATGGACGTCTTAGGCTTCTTGGGTTTGACAATGGGGCTAATGAATTAGCGGCATATTGCACAGATTTGTCAATACGGACGTTATGGATGGACGGGGACCAATGTAGCTGTATTCTTGCATCAAGTGATGTGAGATTTAATTTTTAGTAGTCACAATGGTGGGTCATGGAGGTAGTGTAATGTAAGAAATGAAGGTGACACGAGCAGGAATGGTTGTACACACTACTGTCAGATGATGGGACTGCCCGTGGAGAGGGATTGTGACAGCAGGCGTGTTTGACAGAATTGGTGAGGCTGTGGTGACAGCGGGGAGACGGAGTGCCAGGGCCAAAACAGTGAGAAGCGAGAGGGTGCCAGGGTGGAGCATGTTGGCAGAATTGATGGTGTAGGTGAGCAGGAGAGAGTGGGATAATCAAATCACCATGTGGCTGTGGAGATTACAAGTGGTGAAATATCCAAAGGGCCTAGAAGTCGGTTGAACAACGTGGAAAGTTTTTAGTAGTGTCCAAGTGTAGACCAGGAGTTATATTTTCACAGTTAAGCATTACCATGATAACCGTGATACACTGTATTATTTTTCTGAAGTCCGGCAAAAACAACCCCCTACCTCCTCGCGGTGCCGGACGGGGAAAGCTGTCGCGGGCAGTGCCGTAGGGGGAGGCACAATTCCAATTGGCCTCTCCCTTCATGGTGTCTCTGAGCAACACAGTGGCAAAATTGGGGCTCTGGGTGGGTGCGAGGGGCTGGTAACCCCTCCACCTTCAATAATTTACCACTAAACCACGAATGAAATATGTAACTAATAAGCTTGTGCCGGAGACCACGGGGGGACAGGCGTCTATGACGTCTCCAGACCAAACCCCATTTGGCGGAGCCAGGTGATTGAATCTTTACCCTCGGAGCTCTTCCAGAAATAACGAAAAGCCACTTCAGATGGCCACGTGGAATGTTCGAACGCTCACTGCAGAAGAGAGGCTGCCACTCCTCTGTCGGGAGCTGGACCTGTACCACCTGGATCTCTGTGACATTCAGGAGGTCCGGTGGACCGGCTCTGGCTCCTTTCCACTCAGGGCAGGAGACTGCCAAACAACAGGGTGTGGCTCTTCTTCTGAACAAAATAATTAAGGAGATGTTGGAGCGTGGCGGTTTGGTATGGGAAGCTGTAAGCCCCAGGCTACTTTGGGCTCGTCTTCCCATCAACCGGAGGCGAGGTGTGGTGGTCGTGGTTACTTATTCCCCCACCGAAGACGAACATCCGTGGAGGGATGCAGGCAAGGCCGATGAGTCAGATGCCTTATATGACCTCCTGTTACAAGTGCTGGCTAAAGTGGCCCCTCCGGATAGAGTCATCTTGTTGGGTGATTTCAATGCCCGAGTTGGTCATGATGCTGGCACCTGGTCTGGAGTGATTGGAAGGCATGGGCCAGATCAGCTCAATAACAACGGTAGGAGGCTGCTAGATTTTTGTGCAGCCCATGGGCTTGTAATTACCAACACGCTGTTCCGGCATCGGCGCATCCACACAACATCATGGATGCATGCCGGGTCCAAGCAAGAACATCTGCTGGACTGCGTAGTGATGGACCAGCAGATGCGAGCCCATGTCCTTTACACCAGGACCTACCATGGAGCTGATCTGCTCTCTGACCATTGACTATTCATCTGTAAGATGCGCCTGCCATTCTTCCACTCCGGTGGTGGGTGTATACCCAGGACCCCATTAATTCCAACCTAAGGTGGCCTGGTCTCAGCTAGTTGATGGAAGTTTCAAGCGAGAATGTAATCATCGCTTGCAGATGGGGTTGGTATCGTCCCCCACTCCTCCTGATGTTGAAGGTAAATGGGCGAGGTTTAGGACTGTGACTCCCCAGAGACCCTGGCTGACAGAGGAGGTGTTCAGGCTGGTTGAGAAAAAGCGACAGGCCCACTTTCATCGGCTACATCATCCCACATCAGAGAATGAGGAGACTTACCGCAGCCATCGCAAGGAGGTTCAGAGAGCCGTGAGGCGTTGCAAGGTTGGGTGGTGGTCGCGGGTTGCTGAGGAAATGGAGTCTGCCTCAGTGGCCCGTGATCACAACTTCCTTTTTAACTCCATAAAAAAATATAACCTGCAGCGCCACACCTATTACCATCATGAGGGAAAAAACGGTGATCCAATCTCCGACCCCAGGAACAGGTTTGCAGATTTTCTGAACATTTCTGTGAGGTCCTGGGGGAGGGGAAATCCCTCAGCCAGGAAAACATCGTGGCACAAAGTGGGGAAGACCTTCCTGAGGCTGCGGTGACTCAAATATTGGAAGAAGTCACCCCCTGTGAGTGGCTGGCTGATGTGCCATCTGTTGAGGAAGTACTGATGGCGATCCAGAGTTTGAGACCAGGAAAGGCATCGGGCAGAGATGATCTCCCAAGCGACATGCTGAGGGAGGGTAGCGTTTGTGCACAGACTGCCATACATGACATCATAACAACAGTCTGGACAACTGGACAGGTTCCGCAGGATTGGAAGGATGCCCTGGTGGTTCCCCTTTTTAAGAAGGGGGACCGCACAGACTGTAACAACTACAAGGGCATCTCACTCTTCAGTATGCCGGGAAAGGCCCTGCCAAGGATTATTCAACACCGCCTTGCTAGGCATGCTGTGGAGAGGCTTGCGGAGCCCCATTGTGGTTTCAGGAAAGGGCGGTCCTGCACAGATGCCATATTTTCTGTCCGTCTGCTACAGCAGAGGTGTAGGGAATTTCAACAAGACTTACATCTCTGCTTTATTGACCTGGTCAATGACTATGATACCATCAGTAGGCCTGGGCTCTGGGTTGTTCTTCGTGCTTTCGGAGTCCCTGACTCTCTGCTCACAATCATTAAGGACCTTCATGATGGTGAGCGGGCCCGGGTAAAACTACATGGCCGTGAGTCAGAGCCATTCCCTGTACACCTTGGGGTGCGACAGGAATGTCCTCTGGCTCCCACATTATTTAACATCTATTTTGACCACGTAGTTCATGAAGCCTTCAATAGCTGTACCGGGGGAATTTCCATTTGGTACACATATAATGGGAGGCTGATCGATGCCCGGGTGCGGTCAAGGGATGGCTCCCTATTGGTCAACCACATTATGTATGCCGATGATTTGGTAATAACTGCTCATTCAGAGGAAACGTTGGAGACGCTGCTGCTGAAACTGGAGTGTGCCACTAAAAGGTGGGGCCTTACCATCAACCCCAGAAAAACTAAGCACCTGCCTGGGTATTTTGTACCATCGGACACTCCACTTCCACAACTCCCAATCGGTGATGGGGCACTTATTGAGAGAGTGGAGAGTTTCCCATACCAGGGCTCCGGTTTAACAGCAGAGGTCTCATTCCGAATCAGTCAAGCGGCAATATCTTTTCATCGGTTGCGTAACGCTGTGTGGAAGCTACCTGGTCTGTCACTCCGCACGAAGCTTCACGTCTTCTCAGCCACAGTCATTCCCTCCCTTCTCTACGCTTGCGAAACGTGGACCACCCTAATGAAACATCTTCGCCGGTTAGAAACATTTAGGCTGGCCTGCCTACGATCCATCCTGGGTTTAACCAGGCTGTATTGTGTGAGGAACTCACAAATCCTTGAAAAATCTGGGCAAAATCCCATTGATGAGCTCTTGCATTGGCTGGGTCATGTAGCCCGCATACCCAGCCACTGCATGCCTAAACAGCTTTTGTTCGGCCGGATCGAGGGGACTAAACGGGTGCGGCACGGGCTAGAGGAGAGATGGAGTGATGTGGTACAGGAGGACAGGGAGCTGAGTGGACTTGCCGATGACTGGTACCAGTGGTGTCAAGATCGGCCTCTGTGGAGGAGGCTCGTGAAGGACGCTACTGGGCAGTTGGAGGCAGTCGCCCTCCAACAACAACGGAGGGCGGAGCGCCGGGTGGTTAAAGCACAGCAAGTTGGCACAGTAGGGGGCACAGGTGGTGCATCAACCAGTCATCTCGGTCATCTCACTCAGTCGACCCGTGGCACCTGGGTCTGCCCTGTGACCTCCTTCCAGCGGGCGTTCGACACTTCACGTGGCCTCAAGGTGCACAATCCCTGGCACAAGCGTTGTGGTGACGTCACTGTGTCGATCCTGGAGCTCTAATATACCTGGCCTACATTAGAGGAAAATACTGAGTCGGCCATGTCATGGTGGTGGTTCTGACATGTGTAGATGTGCATGCTGTGTATCTATATGTTCCTAGTGTGTGTATCTGCTTATTGAAGATTGATATTGTGTCAATAGATTTTTTTGTAATAAATTGGATTTACATTTTCCTATATATGGATTACCACAGATTAAGTTTGTGGAGGGAAACACATTTTATGTTGGGATATTACAACGTAAATATTTCGAGCCAATTTATGTGATGAAATGTATACGTTTTGATGTAAAACATTTTTTTAAAGGTGCTTAATGTCATACTGTTGTGACATTTCACTATTTCGATTAAATGTTTAATATACGTTATAGCAGTTAAAGTAACATCATGAAAAAATAACAATTAAGTGTTTGACAGCATGGATATTAATATATTGTCACGGAATGTTTATATACAGAGAGAGAACGCTGTGTTAAGAACCAAGATGGAGAATAATGAGGTAAAACTGACAAAAAACTACCAACACAAAACTTTTACACATATATAAAAATATGCAGGTTCATTTGTTTATACAGCATGTGCACATATATGTATATGAATCTAGATTTGAAGTTTTCGTGACTGGAGGGATCGACACTCTTTGGTTCTTTCGGTAAAGTCACGTACGTATAAAATAAATTAAATCACGACGTTTCGGGCTCAACACAAGCGTCCGTCATCAGGTAAAACAACCACAGCAACAACCACTTCAGCAGTTGTTTCTTGGTTGTTCCACCTGATGACGGACGCTTGTGTTGCGCCCAAAACGTAATTTAATTAAACTTTTTCTATATTTGAAAAAAAAAATCTAATTTTCTTGCTGTGGATTTCACACCTGATGATGATTGCTTGTTTTGCAGTCGAAACGTAGTGAGAATTTAATTGTTTAATATTTTTATTATTTTATTATTTCCCTTCTACGTGACTTTACCGAAAGAACCAAGAATATGAATCCCTGCAGTCACGAAAGCTTTAAATTAAAAGTATACATTTAGTTCAGATCCACTTTTCAACTTATACCTCTTCGCAATAGAATTGCATTTTCCACACATAGGATATTCTTCATGTTGAGTTAAATAATAATTAATTACTAAAGCAGAAATACAAAGTAAATCGGGAGTAAAAAATATAGTTGCACTGTTCTGTTCTTGCACGTGAAAATATGTTCATGAGCAATATCCCAATGTCCAGATATGTTAGTCACAAGGGCACTTCTGGAGAGAGTTTGTGTAGTTTTACTATTTTTCCTCCATTTAAACAGTGCAGACTACAGTGGTTTTACGACATGGTCCATAGTTTGGGTAGCATGGCCACAATCGCACTTTAGCTTGTCCTTAATTTTCCATGAGGAGATGTGATCATCGGCCTGTTAATGTATTGATTCAGTAGATGCTACACCAGTGTATTCAATGAATGTCAAGGTCCTGAGGTGCATTGATTAAATCTCCAATTAGGTATTTATTCTGGATGTCCACGATCTACTTTGTTAGTGTTTTTCTGGATCTGATTCTTCGATGATGATTGCACAAGCCAAGAAAGAGGATTGTCTTTTTACAGATCTGTTTTATGTGGGGCTAAAAGCTTCTATCTATGGTAACCCTTGGGACATCTTAGAGTGGGGTCATAGCAGACTGGGCTCTCACAGAAAGACACATCAAGGTGCATAATTGTTCAGGTGGAATGCACTTGCGGTAGTTTTGCAGGGATTTGGTCAGTCTATACTTGTGTTGAGTAGCTGTTGTGGTTGTAGACGGAGGTACTCGGCGACGGAGGTGAGTTAGGGGCTTCCGCCAGGGTTTATTAACAAGTATCACTATAAGGGTTCCCTCTTCACCCCTTCCACTATCCCCGTTCCTCCAGTGACCCCGCTTACGTCACGGGGTCTCCCTTAAATACCCTCTGAGGCGAGACGTCACGTGCACTACCCAGCGCGTGCGACCCCACGTCCCGTGATATCACCGCACCGGACAGCGCACGCGACGCCACCACTCTCCTCTACTCCTCTACATCACCCCCCCCCCCGTGAAAAAAAAACAGCCAACCCGGCTGCAAGCACCCCGCAAGCGGGGCCCAACACCGGACCGAAGACCGAATATTCACGAGTTCGTGTGCCTGAAGGTATAACCGGCTGCTAGAAACTAAACCTTAGGGCAGCACGGCCCCTCAAGCAGAACAGCAACAACAAAAAAACAAAACAAATAGACCCCGAATGCCTCATCCGCCGGATAGCGCCGAACGGGCGCCAGGGGCTGGGCCCGCTGAACGGCCATCAGGGCCATCACCGGAGCCGCATCCCCCTCGAGCGGGTATGCGCTGCTGGCCCGCTCCCCCGTATGATGTCCGCCTCCCGTGCAGGTGGCCCGTCAGCGGGCAACAGGCCCACCGCCGTGGCCTCCGGTGACCGGGGGGTCTCTGTCGGTCTCACTCGTAAGGGGCCTGGGGGCACACACACAGGTCGGACGTCACCTCCATCAACGAGACCCGGCCGGTCAGGCACGCCGGACACATCATCAGCCGGCCGCTCCGGTAATGGGGGTGGATCCCCCAGGGTAGATGGAACATAACGTTTGAGCCGGGACGGGTGCACTATCCACTGCCGGCGACCGAACCGAATCCGGACGCATTGCGGCCGGCGGACCTCAACAACCTCCACGGGGCCCTGCCAAGGGCGATGCAATTTGGCCGATGTGCCAACGGGAACCTGGGGACAATGCAGCCACGCTTTTTGACCCGCTACCCACGGGAGGCCAGCTGCCTGGTGTTTGGGCAGCCGCTCATTAGCCGCCTGCCGGCTTGCGGAATTCTCGGCAGCGGCTGTCGCGCCTCGCGCAGCCGATCAAGCGCGACCTTCAAAGGGGTCGGCACCGCCACCCCTTCTTGGAGGAGCCAACGTCCATCTGGACGTGCACCGGGGGCTCCGGTTCCCTACCGTACATCAAATAAAAAGGCAAAAATCCCGTGAAGGCATGAGGGGCCAACCGATACGCCGCCAAGACCCCCGGCACGAACAGGTCCCAGTCTGACTGGGACATGTTCACCTGGTGGCACAGCCTGGACGTGAGGGTGCGGTTCAAGCGCTCTACCATCCCGTCTGACTGGTGCCAAGGAGGTCACACACCTCCTTGAGCAACCTAGACGAGAAATTCCGCCCCTGGTCAGTCATCAATTGTTCCGGCGCGCCCTCGTCAAACACGTACCCCTGGACAAAGGCCTCGGTGATAGAAGAGGCTGACTGATCGACCAAAGGCCATGCCATGGGCCAACGTGTGAGGTACTCAATGCCCACCAAGAGGTATTTGTGGCCCCGTTGGGATGCAGGGAATGGCCCCAAAATGTCGAGCGCCACGAGCTCATTAACGCGAGAAACCCAGATGGACTGCAGCGGGGCCTGGTCCCGGACAACTGGGGCCTTCCTCCGCGGGCAGTCGTGGCAACTCTTCAAAATCAGTGCCACGTCACCCTCAACACCCGGCCAGTAATAGTCCCGCTTAAGGGTCAATAAGGTCTTGTGGTAGCCAAGGTGCATAAGCTTCTCGTGAATGGCTCGGGTTAATTTACCACGCAGGCTAGTGGGCACAACCACACAATAGCGTTCCAATTGGGCATCCCAACGCATGAGTAGTCCATCATGCACGGCCATCGCCGGGGCAGCCGACGAAGCTGAGCTCCGGGCCTTATGTCCGACACGGCGCCGTAGCTTCAGCAGAGAGGAATCCTCCATCTGCAAGCCGGTCCATACCTCCCAGGGAAGTCCAAGGCCGAAATCCGCGGGCGCCGCCGCACCTGGAGGGGTGTCCGCCTCGGCCGACGCGACCAACTGGGCCGCGGCGTCCCCTGGGGCCTTGCAACGGCTAGAGCCCAGGGCGCAAGCACACCCGCCGCCTGCCGGCAATCGGGATAAACCGTCCGCATTTCCATGCTGTGTCCCCTTCCTTTGGATTACATCAAAGGGGTAATCCTGGAGCACTTCGAGCCAGCGAGACAGCTGACCCGAGGGCTGACTAATCTTCAGTGAATATTGCAGGGCCGCGTGGTCGGTTCGGACCGTAAACAGCCTACCGTACAAATATGGTCTATACAACTGAACAAAATAAACAATGGCCAAAAGCTCCCTCCGGGTCACACAATATCGCTGTTCCGTCGAGGACAGAATGCGACTGCCATAGGCTACCACCCTCTCAACCCCGTCGACCACCTGGGCCAGGACAGCCCCAATTCCTGTGTCGCTGGCATCGGTATCGAGCAGGAAGGGTTTCGTAAAATCCGGGTACCCCAAGGGCGGCGCATCCGCCAAGGCCGTGCGAAGCGCCGCAAAAGCCGCCTCCTCCTCTGCGCCCCAGTGAAACCTTTGGCCTTTGGCGGAAAGGGCGTGCAGTGGCTTCGCAATGGTCGCAAAATCGCGGACAAACCGGCGATAGTACGATGCGAAGCCAACGAAGCTACGCACCTCAGCGACAGATGTGGGAGTCGGCCACGTCCGGACACAAGCCGTTTTATCCGGGTCCGTGGCGACACCTGACGTGCTAACAATGTGTCCCAAATACCTCACCGATGGTTGTAGCAAGTGGCATTTCTGGGGTTTGAATTTCAAGCCAGCAGCACGCACTTTGACGAACACCGCCTCAAGGCGTTGCAAGTGCTCGCCAAACGTACGGCCAAAAACAATAACGTCATTCAAGTAGATTAGACAAGACTCCCACTGCAGCCCCGCCAAGACCATCTCCATGAGACGCTGGAAGGTGGCCGGGGCCAAATGGAGACCCATAGGAAGCCGATTGAACTCGAACAACCCCTGGGGCGTGCGGAACGCTGTTTTGGGTCTAGAGGCCTCATCCAGTGGCAATTGCCAGAAGCCGGAGAGCAAATCTAAAGTTGAAAAGAACCACGTGCCCGAGAGGGCGTCCAGGGAATCATCCATGCGAGGCAATGGATATGCATCAGCCACCGAGATCTTGTTCAATCTACGAAAATTGACGCAGAACCGGAGACTCCCGTCCCGTTTCTTGACTAGCACAATGGGGGCACCCCAAGGGCTAGTAGATGGGGAGATGATGTCCGCCGCCAACATTTCCTCGACAGCAGAGCGGACATGATCTTTTTCCGCTGGGCTAAAGCGGTGGGAATTAAGTCGAATAGGGGCCGCATCGCCCGTGTCTATGTGGTGGTTCAAAAGAGTAGTGCGACCCAGATCAAACTTACTTTGGCTGAACACATCGGTGAACCGCTCGATGAGGTCGCGGAGTTGCCGACGTTCCCCGGAGGACAACGAGGCATTCTCGTCGCACAACGTGGCGATCCATGATGCGTCGGGGTCCCCCATGCGCATCACGCCCGCCACGACCCCTCCATCCGGGGCAGCGCTCTCGGGTGGAGGAGCCGGGGTCGCGTGTGCCAGGACGGCGCCGGCCGGGACTACGACCGGCAAGGGTCCCGAATTGAGGACCTGCAAAAAAAGGTCCTGGCCCCCCGACACGGCTGTCAAGGCGCCCACCAACCCCTTCGTCCTTGAAAAGTAGCTTGACGGGGACAGGAGGATACCCGTCTCCGTGGAGCCCATTTCGAGCGGTTTGCGCAACCTAAGGGGTATCAGGATTTGTGACGCCGGTGGTACGGTCACCGGCACTTTATTCAAGGCCCGTACACCGGCGACCAAGGGAGACAGGACGGTAGGCGATTGTAGGAATTGCAGCCGCCTCCCTGACGGCATTTCCACACAGCCCTGGTCAACGAGAATTCGGATGGGCATCCTAGACAAAAAGTCGGTCCACAAGAGGCATGGCACTGCCAAGGTCCTGGAGACCAAAATCGGCCCGGCCAACTCAATCTCGTCAACCTGAACCGACGCTACAACGTGGCCCAAGATGCCCAAACTGCCGCCGTTCGCGGCGACACAAGCCCGCGAACCGGCCTTAACGGACCCACGCTGCGGGGTAGCAGCCCAAAAATGGCCTCAGAAATAATGGTGGTCGACGCCCCCGTATCCACCAGGAGGCGAACGTGCACCCCTTGCACATATCCTGCCACCGCTGAGGAGCCGGCAGCTGCCGCCACCATCCTATGCGCAAGCGCATCCCAGTGGCGGGTCTGTCTGGGCCATTGAGGGGGTGATGACGATGGTGCACCCGACCCTTCGAGGACAACTCCATGACGATGGGCCCTAGCCCCGCTAGATGCATGAGGTGAAGGGAGCGGCCGCGCAGATGATGCGTCGCGACTCGCCTGGGGCCCCGGACCCGATGCCAAGGAGGGTCTGGGAGAAGGTGGAGTCCCTTTTCCAAAGGCCTTCGGGGCATTCCGGCAGCCCCGCTCAATGTGGCCCCGCTGACCACAGAAGAAGCAGGGCACCGTGTCCGCCTCCTGTGGACGGGAAGGTCCCGGCCGCCCCCGCTGCTCCGGACGGCGACCACCCGCCCCCCTTCCTCGACGATCGGGCATCGCCAGGGCCGCGAGGGTGTCCACCCCCTGCGAGGTGACCCCCCCGTCCGGCGCCGGGACCCCCGCACACGCCGCCATCTGAGGCCGTTGGCGGAGGGAGAGGTGCGCCTGAATGTTTTCGGCGACCACCAAGGATGTGATCTGCTGATCATTGTTGATCGACAGAGCAATTCCTAGCTCCCTTGCCAGGTCAAGCAGCTTCCCCAAGGCCATAGAATCAAGTGCCCTGCCGTACAGGTCAGGGTATGCAGCCTGCGCCAGGGCCAGGAGCGAGCAGCAGAAGGCCAGCGGCAGTTCCCCCTCCTCCCGCCGCCGCAATGAAAACTTTAGCTGCGCGGTGGACGGCGGCTCAAAAACGTTGGCCATTTGGATATAGGCCGCCGGGAGTGTAGCCCGATTGGCCGGATGGATGGACTTGAAGGCCTGCAGAGCCCTTTCGTCCAAGCAGGTCGGAAGCGCCGGCAAGGCCTCCTCCATGGACCAGCCAACCGACATGTATGCCGCGTCGAACCGGTCCTGGAAGGCCGACCAGTCGCCCCCTTGCGCGACAAACGGCGCAACGTCGGGTAACCGGCGCTGCCATTGGCCGCGCGGCGCCGCGAGGTGTGGAAGCCAAGCGGCACCTGCGGGCCACCCGGCGGACGCGACGTGGTGCGGCGGTGGCAGCATTGCAGCTCCCGCGGGCCACGCCGAAGACGCGGAAAGGTGCGGTGGTGCTGCGGCCCCCATGGGCCACGCCGTAGGCGCAGCGAAGTGTGGCAGCGTTGCGGCTCCCGCGGGCCACGCCGAAGACGCGGAAAGGTGCGGTGGTGCTGCGGACCCCATGGGCCACGCCGTAGGCGCAGCGAGGTGCGGCTGAGTTGCGGCCCCCATGGGTCACGCCGCAGACGCAGCGAAGTGCGGCTGAGTTGCGGCCCCCATGGGCCACGCCATAGGCGCAGCGAGGTGCGGCTGAGTTGCGGCCCCCATGGGCCACGCCGTAGACGCAGCGAGGTGTGAAGGCGCCTGAGCTTTCGCGACCCACCTGTCAGCGGCGGCGTACGAAGCCATGGCGTCGTCCCGCGACGTGGCGAGTGACCACGGCGTTGCAGCCTCCCCGGGCCACGCCGAAGACGCGGCGGTATGACACGGAGCCGCGGCGGCCCCCGTGGCCCACCCTGCCGGCGCAGCGAGGTGCGGGACAGCGGCCGTAGCCGCGGCAACCTCTCACGACGCGGCGAGGCACCAGGGCGTTGCGGCCTCCCCGGGCCACGCCGAAGACGCGGCGGTATGACACGGAGCCGCGGCGGCCCCCGTGGCCCACCCTGCCGGCGCAGCGAGGTGCGGAGATGCAGGCACGGCATGGTGCAGAGCCGCGGCATCGCCGGTGGCCGGCCCCGTGAGCGCGGCGACAGGTGGAGCCGCGGCAGCACCCGCGGTCCATTCCGGCGGCACAGCAATGTACGGTGCAGCGGCAGCCGCCGCTACCCACCCCGGCGGCCCGGCGAGGACGGCACGCGCGTACTTACCCGGGGCCCCCCCGGCGGGCACAGCTTGATGTAGAGCCGCGTCGTCGCCGGCGGCTGGTCCTGCAGGAGCGGCGTGCCGAGAAACCCCGGCCGCGTCGGTGGAGAGATGCGGCGTCGCGGTAGCCATGGCAGCCATGGCGCCGACTTGCAGTGTCGCTGCCGTAGTAGCGGCCGCATACGGCTCCCGAGCCAACATGGCCGCCGCGGATTGCGTCGCAGCCAACATGGCGGCCATTTCCGGTGGAGCGGTCGCTGGGAAAACGGCGGCGCTTTCAACGTTGGCAGTTGACAGTTGCTCCCGTCCCGAGTGCGGGGCGGTTGGCTGCGTCCGCGCCTCCACCTCGGCCAACCTGACGGTCAGCTGCCCCACCGCCTGCAGGAGCTGGTACAGCAGAGCTGTGGGGACGCTCTCCGTCTCTGGCGGCGGCGGTGAGCTGGCACTCCCCGCAGCCGCCTCCTCCCGCTCCGGCCCGCTCGTCTCCATGGGGACCGTCACCGGGGTCCCGGGCTCCGGGGTCACTGCTGGAGCCTCCTCTCCGCCGTCGGCACCCTCCAAGTCATGTGCCGGTGGGTTCTTACGCCATGCGCCCGCTTTTGACATGTTGGCGACGGTGTAAACTACTGACACCAGTTGTTGAGTAGCTGTTGTGGTTGTAGACGGAGGTACTCGGAGACAGAGGTGAGTTAGGGGCTTCCGCCAGGGTTTATTAACAAGTATCACTATAAGGGTTCCCTCTTCACCCCTTCCACTATCCCCGTTCCTCCAGTGACCCCGCTTACGTCACGGGGTCTCCCTTAATTACCCTCTGAGGCGAGACGTCACGTGCACTGCCCAGCGCGTGCGACCCCACGTCCCGTGATGTCACCGCACCGGACAGCGCACGCGACGCTACCACTCTCCTCTACTCCTCTACACTTGTAGAAATATGCATCCAATAACATAATATCAGTTCTTAAGAGTATTTGGAATGTTTTCATTGTTTGTGCCCTGTGTGGCAAGAGCTATGTCATCTGCATATATGAACTTTTGGGATTATGTAAATGGCAGGTCGCGACTATGTGTTGAGGAGCTGCCGACGACTTACTCAGAGATGGAGGTGAGGTTAAGGGCTTTCGCCGTTTATTAAGGGCTACACAAGACACGGGGGGGGGGTGAACCACTTCCCAGGGGTTAGGGGTCCCGGGCTAGGTCCCACTGGGTCCCAATACAACCGGCTGCCCTGTGCTGTCTCCTCTGCGCTGGCCGTGGGATCATCCAACACAGCCGACCGAGGAGCACAGCCACGTCCAGCCCTGGCGCTGTGCTATATCCACTATCCCTACCCTCTTGCCCCTGGCTCCCCGTTCATCCTCTCTCAATCCTTGACTCCAGCTACGACCCAGCTTACGTCACGGTGTCCCCCCTTTATCCTCGAGGAGCTGTGTCGTCATGTGCACTGTCCAGCACGCTGAGGTAAAATCCATGCTTTACAATGCAGTCGGCGACATTTCTATTATTGATGCAGTCTCATCTGATCACTGTGCAGTAATATTTAACATATTACCAATGATGCATAGCAATTTGTACGTCAACGTACGCATTTAAACTAAGGTATACGTACATTGCAAGACTTTGAATCCATTACTGCGGATTCTGCTTTGCTTGTATCCTAAACCGACCACCATCTGATCAGCTCTAAGCAGCTTGCGTCTGGATTCTATTGCTTGCAGCCTGTAACATTAATGTAAATGTCCTATTACATTATTCAGTTACAGACGTCATTGCCGTTCTTCAGTAGTTTGGGCTCAAGTAGCATGTTCAAGGCCCTCCTCATCATCGGACATACTCTGGAATAACTGTGCTCCATTGGCTTCCCAGTTGGCGAAATTTATATTAGTGATGCAGGCTCATCTAATTACTGTGCAGTCATCTCCAAGATGCCGTTACTTTGCTTACTCTGTACCCATCAATGCCAGATGTCTTATCATATGCTAAATCCACTATTTATGCATCAATTACAGAGGACGTTGCCATTTATGGCCTCTTCAAGGAGACTGCTTTTTTCTAAAAAGTTTATATCCCTTAACCCATCTCAAGACCTAACTGATTTCTGTCACTAAGACCTCCCCATGGCATTCAGAAGAGCTATGGACAATGAAATCAATGGTTCTTAATTCTGAGCGAGTCTGGGGGAAGTCAGGTTGTGTCATTTATCGACAGCTCTTTAATACATCACTCTACAACTACAATGTTGTCATCTCTCAAACAACATATGTTCATCTTGTCTGCCTAATTACCACCAGCAATTTTGATAATGCAATTTTATGTCCTAATGTTAATAATGATTTGTTAACGTCTGCAAACAAAAAGCTTTCAAGCATTCCCAACAGTTGTCCAAGGTTGCCCCCCATCAATCTGGTGATCCACCGTCATAATGTCTGCCTATCAAATTGAAACTACAAATCTTGGTGTCTTCTTGGACCAGTCTTTGTCTTTTCGTTCACATGCCACCCAAGTCGTGAAGACATTCTTTTAATAAAAGAATCTCGCCCAGCTGGCACCACATTCTTTGTTCTGAACATGCTGAGAAAATGGTCTACGTACCTGTTTTACGATATTTTGTCTCCGGAGCCCCGATTAACTTCTTGTGTAGCCTGCAGTCTGTCCTACATGTGTCCACCGAGGTTCACTCTCCACTTAATGATGTCTGTATGTTTAGCTTCATTCGCACCATACGTAGCCACCCATGCTAATCGGAGACATTACCATGTCTCATCTGTGCTGATGTCTCTGCATTGGCTTCTATTTCAAACGCGAATTGGCCCTGTGCGGTGATACCACTTCCAAGATACCCTCCCACTCACTTTGGCCACTTGTATAGCACCACCACACCTTGTTTTGGCTTCAGCACCAATGATAAAGCAGGTGAGCAACTGACATCATGGGGAGCAGCAGAAGGCGAGCAACTGCTCCGTGACACAAAAGACCATGGCACGTTCAAGTCAGCACGCTGGAAAAAACAATTATACGTCTGATCTATGTTTTGTGTCACGGGATGATAATTGTAACTTTATGCCATGAACCAGAACCGTCTTTGACGACTTTCCAAATAGAAAACATAGACCTGTATTAATCCTTATCGACCTTCAGATGGCACTGATCCTCTCTGCACCAAAGACCAAACTGGAACCTGAGAATGGGTTTATGGCTGAATTACTCCAAAGACTTGGTGGAATCTGTTGGACAAATCCCTCCACGTGTGGCCAACTACCACCGATTAACTGGCTTCATCAAGGCAGCAGCCAAGCTCAACATTTGTAGAGATTTCAAAAAAGTATTCGCGCCATTTTGGTCTCGAAAAAGCTTTCAACTCTTCTGACAATTTAATGCCGATCGGAAGCAGGAAACTGCACAAGACTTCGTCGAATCACTGAACTTTGCAAGAAGACAAAGGTGGTGCAAAATAGCAGAGGTGCTTGACTTTACACAATCTAGCCGCCATAAAGCCTGTTGCCTACTAAGGATGCTGGGAGAACCAGCCATGCCAACCTAAAAACCTTTACAAGTCAGTCCTCACAACATTGCCTAACAGCTAATCAGCAACTCTCAAGCACCGATCAAGACGTTTACAAATAACTCTACTGTACTCTTGACCCCTGCCAACAAACCTCCACTTTCTGTAGTCCTATCTCAATGGAGGAAGTAGATGCTGGTATTGCCCAGATTAATACTTGTAAATCCTCAGGCACGATGGCATTTACCCAGAGTTCATCAATAACTTGGGACCACGAACAAGAAAATCGTGAGACACATTCTTAACTGATATCCGTTCCATATATAATGCGAGCAAGGAAAGGGTGGGTGCTGCCTCCGCACCACTCACGCGGGCCGGAGTATTAGGGGAGGTGGAGCCTGGTCGTCGGGGTGAGTGGGGGCGGAGTCAGGGTCACGTGAGGAGGAGGAAGAGTCAGGGTCACGTGAGGAGGAGGATATAGGACGAGAACCGGAAGGGGATCGGGAGTCGAGAGAGAGTGGAGATAGGAGAAGCCACGCGGGGTGCTGGCGGAGAAGTGGCATGAATTGCCACGTGGTCGGAGTCACGTCACCGTCGGCCAGCGGTTTACGTGGAGCAGCGTAGTGTCTGCAGAGTGTGCGGGAGCACACGAAGCAGCGGAGTGGCTGCAGAGTGTGCGGGGCACACGGAGCAGCGGAGTCTCTGCAGAGTGTGCGGGAGCACACGAAGCAGCGGAGTGGCTGCAGAGTGTGCGGGGCACACGGAGCAGCGGAGTGGCTGCAGAGTGTGCGGGGCACACGGAGCAGCGGAGTGGCTGCAGAGTGTGCGGGGCACACGGAGCAGCAGAGTGGCTGCAGAGTGTGCGGGAGCACACGGAGCAGCGGAGTGGCTGCAGAGAGAGCGGAGGACTCGAACGGCGTGCGGAGGGGCACGCGAGGAAGATGTGCGGGTCCGATCGGGGACATCGCGGGGTGCGAGACAAGAACCAAATTAAGGACAGACGGAGACCAACATTGCCTAAGAGTCCTTTATTACACTTACATGTGGTACCAAATGAGTGGAAATTGGACACATTATATACATTTTTAAACCAGACATAGACATATAGGATGTCAATAACTACCACCCAACCTCAGCATCTGCTACAATATAATGGAGTGGCCCCTCAGAAACAAGTTCTGAACTGTCCAAAATTGCTGCCACCAGGTGCTAGTTTTGGGGCTAATTTGAAAAGCCAGCTCAAAACAGGAACATCATTCATTGATATTATTTGTTTTTTTTGGTAAATTCAAATAGATAGATAAATTATAATGAAAATAAAGTAAATGAAATATCACGACGTTTCGATCGCAACACAAGCGGTCGTCATCAGGAAAGGGGTTAGCCTCTGAAGTCAAACTGTTGTACAGGTTTGTAGATGGGCGTAGCCCAAGTGTATCAGCATCATCAGGAGCATGGGTGGGTCAGCAATGCCAATGCAGCAAAGGTCCACCATTAAATCACTGTGTGCCGCTCCACACACCACACTGCTGATTGTGGAGGTTGATTGACAATAAAATACAAGTCAAGTCACGTCCCAAAGTGGTTGATGACATGTTTCTAACATTCCTCTCGGTTGAAATTGTCTGCGTCAGTATATATGGATGGCTTCATAAACGACTCTTTGTTCATAGCCAGTAGGCTTGCAAAGTACCATCACCTTAGATAAATCAATTTCGCGTGAGCCAGCCGCATTAAAATAATGATCAGCCACGGCAGCAGTATTGGTCCTACCGTATTGCAAGGACGGGAGTCGAGTGGATGCCTGGATGGCGTCCGTCTCAAAAATTTCCATGACAATATTGGCTACAACCGGAGGAGGGAGAACCCATTGGGGTGCCTTCATGCTCCTGGTGTTGCTGATACACTTGGGCTACGCCCATCTCCAAACCTTTATAAACAGTTTGCTTTTAGAGGCTCACCACTTTTCCTGATGATGACCGCTTGTGTTACCATCGAAACATAGTGATATTTTTTATTAACTTTCTTTTATGATTATTTTTTATTCTTTCTATGTGACTTTAATGAAAGAACCAAATAATATGAATTCCTGCAGTCACGAAAGTTTTAAGCATTCATTGACCTCTCATCAGCACATAATGCAATATGGCAGTTCTCCTCATGAAGCTTGCGACAGCCGTGCCTTGATGCCCAACTATCAGTCTCATCACCGAAATGCTTAGCGACCGATGATTCACCGTCAACCTTGGTGGGGCTACCAGGAGCTAACATAGATTGAACAATGGTTAATTGGCCCGGCTGCTCCACCAATACATAAAAGAGCCCCCACGCCCTAGGCTTGAATCCAGGAAGCCTTTCTGGATGCGCTTCTGCTTTGATGGTCTGAATGGTGGCCTGCTATGAAAATGGCAGCCAAACACATCACAGTACCCGACCGTGGAAGTGCTTGAATTCTCTCTCTCACGACGGCTGTGGAACACACTGAACTGTGCTTGAAAGAAGCACGGGAGATTTATGTGCAAGTTTCTTTAATTTAAAATCAAAGAATCGCCAAAATGTGACTGTTGTAAACCCCAAACCATCAAACGCATCACCAACGAGTGCCATCCCCACACACACCTGGCAGTATTGCTGCAATCCATACAGCGTCGACTATGTACGGATCTTGAACTTATTTCGCACCGTACATTGCAAACCATGCTAATCGGAGGTACTGCTGCCTTGGATTGGTTGAAGGACCTTAACATTGAACTATGACACATATAAAAATGGTTGCTTTTCCTCCTTCTCCATGCCATACAAAATGAAAAGGGGACTGCTTATAGGGAGGTTTGTTTGTGTGCTCGCCAATTATCTTCATTCTCTTCCCTCCTATACAATCTCTGCGCATCATCTTTCGTGCTCCTCTACCACACCCATTCGTTCTTGTTTGATTTTAAATTTAATTTCAACACTCCCTCTATTCCTTCTGTCCTCCTGCGCCTTGTCAATTCATGCAGTCTCCACCTTCTTCCATCTTCTCATATTCATTCTTCTGGCAATATTCTTTTTTACCAAATTTTAATGTGATTTTTTATTTTATTTTACTCAATTAAGTAATTATCACTTGACATTACAACCAAATGGCAACGGTACAGCGGACATGCAGCAACAGGAATGAAATAAGAAACCAATCATGCCCTCAGCTGTTAGCAGCTGAGGGCATGAAAACTACTGATAACCAATATAACTGTTAATCAAATATAGGAATTACATTTTAAAGAATTAATCTGTTCCAGGATGATCGAAAGTTAATAATGTCCCGCTTTGTTTTGAGGCTAATTTCTTTCCTACTCTTGTTCTTTAACGAATTCACTTTAGATGCCATTGGAATCACTATTAAATCACTAAGTTGAAAAATAAGTAATAATCACTAAGTCTGCAAGATAACTATTCCCACTGCCAAAACAGAAAACATAATGTAAACAAAGCCAGGCGTGGTCTAAACGCTCATAAATGGTTGTCACTGATTGGCTGAGGTATGCTCATCCAACTTACGAGTGCTCCGATTGGCCAAAATTGCACCTCCGTGCAAAACGTAAACATACCGTTAATCAAAAATGTAAAGTTAGTCGAAACCATGGGGTCCTGTGAGAGGCGAAAAGTTAACCGAAAAACTATTCGCCAATTTAACTTTTGACCAATGGACTACTGCAGTAAATAAAAACGATTAAAATAAATAAAAAATATAGAAACATTTTTTATTTAAATTTCAAATGTTATGGAAAGGACAGTCTGAGTTGATGCATCTTGCACAGACTACGTCATTGAGACACTCGGCGCTTTTCGAATATCCGGTGGCAGGGTGTTCACCTATCAACAAATCCCCCTTCGATCACTTCTTTTTTTCCCTCACGATTTCTCTCCCCACACCCCGCAATGTTATCACTAGATATCCAATCCTCCGTCATCCCTCTCCAATGCACTTTTTGCCACCCTCAAATCCGGGCTCCCCTTCGCTCTCAGCCCCCTTTAAGCAAGCCTCTTCCACCTTGGATCAATCCCTGCTCCAGTCAAAATGATGCCTCTTGTGCAAAGCAGGCTCTTTAAATGGTTTCCCGTAACCCACAACTTGGCTTCGTATCATTCGCTCCTTTCCCACGTTATATCTGGCTTGGAAAAAAATCCAAAATATATTATATTCTGACACTCATCTCCTCTCTCGCTCCCCATCCCATCAATTATTTTCCTCCAGTTCTAATTCCCCTATCTTCTTTCCCTTCCACCATCTATTTCCCGAACTTTTTCACTTCCAAAATCGACTTAATCCGTTCCTCCTTTGCTTCACCATCCCCACTGTCTAATTTCTTCAATCTTTCCTCGCTACCACCTCGAACGGACTCCACTTTCCTGTCTTTTACTCTACCATTTTTTGTCGAACGTTCCTCCATAATTTCTAAAGCCCACCCTGGTTCCAGTCCACTGGAATGTATCCCCTCCTCCCCCATACCCCATCTACTCCCTCTGATTCTCCCCTACTTCTTCAGTTCCTCCCTTTCCCCTGGTGCCTTCCCTTTAGACTTAAAAGCCGCAGTTATCATTCCTCTCCTTCATAAACCCCCCATACGTCTATCCTCAAGAACTACCATCCTGTTTCCTTTTTACTTCTCACATCAAAACTCACCAGAATATCATTAGGGTTAAGTTTGATATATTTAATCACATTCACAAGATGTTCTGATTTTTTTTATGAATGAAGATGTCCTATCGATGTAGAGCTGTATTTGTTTAGTTATATATTTTGCTAATTTATACGTGGCAGAGCCAATTGTACTGACTATGGGTTATAATGGGATGTAAATTTTATGAACCTTTGGTAGCCCATACAGTCGAGGTGGTTTTGAGGCCCTTGGCTTAATTCGGTATTGCTCATTCTTAGGAATTAATGAATTTGCAATGATTGCAGTAGTCTCACGTTCTAAAGTATAAGTTGGATCTCGTTTCATTTTAATGTAGGTACTTTCATCTAGTAAAACTTTAATTTTATCATCATAATCAGCTCGTGACATCACTACAGTAGTGCGGCCTTTATCAGCTGCCAGGATTTGAATATCTTTATTTAATCGGAGCTCTCTTAATGCTTTTGCTTCGTTAGAGCTAATATTTTCTATTGGTACTTTACTATTCTCAATTATTTTGGAGTGGCCTGAAGGCAGACCACTCCTGTGGTCTTCCTTCAGGTTTTTCCACATACCGGACACCATCACAACCCTGGTGAAGTCGTACTTCCAGGATCTGCAGTTCTGCTTCACCATCTCAGAGTTCACCACCTCATGGCAGTGCCTGAATGTAGGTATAATGGCGGGATGTACCATTTCTCTGTTGGCATTCACAATGGCAATGTAGGTTATCATCAGATCCTCAAAATGGGTTGCTGGTGGACAGCAAGTCGACTCTGGTTTCCGCCTCCCTCCACTCAGAGCCTACATGGACGACATTACAACATTGACCACCACTGTCCCATGCACCAGGATACTGCTCAGAAAACTCGAGGAGGACATCAGCTGGGCCCTATGAAGATTAAACCATCCAAGTCACGCAGCATCTCGATTGTGAAGGGAGTATTCTCTGACCTGAAATTCTTCATCGGAGATGACCCAATCCCAACAGTGTCTGAGCAGCCGGTAAAAAGACTTGGAAGGTGGTATGATGCAAGCATGAAGGACAAAACCCAGGTGCAACAGCTGCGCAAAGACATCAGCAGTAGCCTACAGTCCATCGACAACACCCAGCTACCTGGAAAGTTAAAGGCCTGGTGTCTGCAGTTTGGTCTCCTACCCCGGGTGTTGTGGCCCCTAGCAGTGTATGAGGTTCAAATCTCAACAGTGGAGAAGATAGAGAGAGGAGTCACAGGATACTTAAAGAAGTGGCTCGGAGTTCCACGATGCCTTACCACCATAGGCCTCTATGGAGATGGTGTCCTCAAGCTGCCCCTCACCAGTCTAACAGAGGAATTCAAGTTTGCAAAAACCAGGCTGCAGATGGTGAGCAACAACGCGCTGACCTTGGCAACTGTGCGCAAATGGAGGCCAGGAAATGCAGTCCAGGAGGCAACAGCAGCCCTCAGACATGCTGACATTGTGGATCATGTTCAGCAAGGGAGAGGAGGCCTTGGGCTAACTAGCCGCACAGCTTGGAGTAAGGCCATTGCACCAGAGCGGCGGAAGATGGTAGTGCAAGAAGTACGCCATCAGGAGGAGGCTGCAAGGTGGGCCAAGGCAGTCTCTCTTGCCAACCAGGGACAGTGGACTCAATGGGACAGTGTGGAGAGGAGGAAGATCAGCTGGAAGGATCTGTGGGCCATGGAAGCAAGGCGGTTGAGCTTTTCCATCAGAGCAACATATGACGTCCTTTCAACACCAGTTAATCTTCACCAATGGTATGGTGAAGATCCGGACTGTGCCCTCTGTTCCATGCCAGCCAACCTTAGGCACATTCTCGCAGGGTGTAAAACAAGCCTCACCCAAGGACGCTACACTTGGTGTCACAACCAAGTCCTTAAAAACCTTGCATCCGCCCTGGAGGACAAGCGAGCTGCCACCAACTCCCTACCACCCCCAGCAGCATCACACCCCTTACGGACGACCTTTGTCCACGAAGGGGCTAAACCACCAAAGAGCGGCTCTACACCAATAGAGCGAGACCAGCTGCGCTTGGCCCGCGACTGGAAAATGCTAGCTGACATTGGCCGGCAACTTGTGTTTCCTCCGGAGATCGCAACCACCACCCTAAGACCTGACATGGTGCTCTGGTCCCGTTCGCTCAAGAAGGTCTTCATCATTGAGCTCACAGTACCCTGGGAGGACTCCGTAGATGAGGCGTATGAGCGAAAACATCTGCGCTATGCGGATCTAGCTGCCGAAGCACGGCATCATGGCTGGAACACAGAAGTCCGACCAGTGGAGGTGGGCTGCAGAGGTTTTGTGGCAACATCTATAACCAGACTGCTTAGAGACCTGGGAATTAAGGGCCAGAGCCAGCGTTCGGCAATCAGAGCTGTATCGGAGGTGGCAGAAGGCAGCAGTCAGTGGCTCTGGATGAAGAGGAAAGACCCCAGCTGGGCCCCGAAGTGAGAGGGCCAGGAGGTATGCGGTCAACAATGCTTGACTCAGGGAGGAGGACGCCCCTGCCATCCATAGTCCCATGGGATGTTGGCTATCAACAACAAGGCAACTCCTATGACTAATTGGGAATGGGACGCAAGCGTAGGATTGATCACCCTGTCGCTGGCCGCCTTTGGGGAGGGTGTATAGTGTGAAAGGCCGAAACACCCTAGGAACCAAAGGTACACTACTGACGATGCGCTCCCAAAAATTCACCAGGCTCACTGCTCATGAACTCTTGGAAGTGCTTGCACAAAGGATAGTAACATCTCATCCCGTGTTCTTGGAATCTATCAGAGTTTGTTTTTTGTTTGCATTTTGACCACAAGTATTGTGGTTAATGCACACATGATTCCTTGTAAAACCTTTCAGTTTGGTGTTTTAACATCTTAACACCTGTTTTGTTGCCAGAAGAAAGGGGAAAACCTATTCTCATATGTTGGTTCTGGCAAAGGAGGTCCCATGATGTCTTTCAGATTGCATTCGCTTTTCCCAGTTGAAGATCTGGCAAGAATGCTCGTTGTGTCACCAATTACAGCAGTTAACAGAGACATGCACTGGTCGAAGCCAATACTTTTATTCAACACAACCAGTTGCTTATGTTGCAAGTTATAAATGTCGCAGATGAGCCAAATAAATTAATGCGTAGACTGTATTTGCAAGAGTTGCATTTATGGACAGTGAAGGGAACGACTGTAAGAAGAATCCGAATCAGAATCTTTATCTATTCTGGAGGAATCCGATGAGCTATAAAAAAAATCACAGATGTCCAGTAGGGGCACGTCAGCAAGTTACAACAGCAAACAATACAAAAACACGATAGGAGTTGAAAACATAGAAAAGGCAAACAAGTCACAAAATGTGAATACATAATAATAAATAAAGTAAAATTACACAAGTACATAACTTCCTGCCGATGTTTCGACACTAAATGCAAGCTTAAGCAAGCCCACAACAACAACAAACAGTCCCAGACAACAGCAAGACAAAAGAGTCCCTCAATGACATTTCAAATTAAATTGAACTATCCATACACGGGTAAGGATCAAAGGCACAAATCGCATTGGCAACATATCCAGCAATAATCTTCTGCTTCAGTATATTTTTGAAGGGAGATTTACGAAGTTAAGAGAGGAAACAAGGTTGTTCCAAAACGTTGGTGCTGCAACGGCAAAGGCTTTGTCACCTATTCCTGTTTTTGTCCTAGGGATAGTTAAAAGCAATGTGATGGACGTCTTAGGCTTCTTGGGTTTGACAATGGGGCTAATGAATTAGCGGCATATTGCACAGATTTGTCAATACGGACGTTATGGATGGACGGGGACCAATGTAGCTGTATTCTTGCATCAAGTGATGTGAGATTTAATTTTAAGTAGTCACAATGGTGGGTCATGGAGGTTGTGTAATGTAAGAAATGAAGGTGACACGAGCAGGAATGGTTGTACACACTACTGTCAGATGATGGGACTGCCCGTGGAGAGGGATTGTGACAGCAGGCGTGTTTGACAGAATTGGTGAGGCTGTGGTGACAGCGGGGAGACGGAGTGCCAGGGCCAAAACAGTGAGAAGCGAGAGGGTGCCAGGGTGGAGCATGTTGGCAGAATTGATGGTGTAGGTGAGCAGGAGAGAGTGGGATAATCAAATCACCATGTGGCTGTGGAGATTACAAGTGGTGAAATATCCAAAGGGCCTAGAAGTCGGTTGAACAACGTGGAAAGTTTTTAGTAGTGTCCAAGTGTAGACCAGGAGTTATATTTTCACAGTTAAGCATTACCATGATAACCGTGATACACTGTATTATTTTTCTGAAGTCCGGCAAAAACAACCCCCTACCTCCTCGCGGTGCCGGACGGGGAAAGCTGTCGCGGGCAGTGCCGTAGGGGGAGGCACAATTCCAATTGGCCTCTCCCTTCATGGTGTCTCTGAGCACCACAGTGGCAAAATTGGGGCTCTGGGTGGGTGCGAGGGGCTGGTAACCCCTCCACCTTCAATAATTTACCACTAAACCACGAATGAAATATGTAACTAATAAGCTTGTGCCGGAGACCACGGGGGGACAGGCGTCTATGACGTCTCCTGACCAAACCCCATTTGGCGGAGCCAGGAGATTGAATCTTTACCCTCGGAGCTCTTCCAGAAATAACGAAAAGCCACTTCAGATGGCCACGTGGAATGTTCGAACGCTCACTGCAGAAGAGAGGCTGCCACTCCTCTGTCGGGAGCTGGACCTGTACCACCTGGATCTCTGTGACATTCAGGAGGTCCAGTGGACCGGCTCTGGCTCCTTTCCACTCAGGGCAGGAGACTGCCAAACAACATGGTGTGGCTCTTCTTCTGAACAAAATAATTAAGGAGATGTTGGAGCGTGGCGGTTTGGTATGGGAAGCTGTAAGCCCCAGGCTACTTTGGGCTCGTCTTCCCATCAACCGGAGGCGAGGAGTGGTGGTCGTGGTTACTTATGCCCCCACCGAAGACGAACATCCGTGGAGGGATGCAGGCAAGGCCGATGAGTCAGATGCCTTATATGACCTCCTGTTACAGGTGCTGGCTAAAGTGGCCCCTCCGGATAGAGTCATCTTGTTGGGTGATTTCAATGCCCGAGTTGGTCATGATGCTGGCACCTGGTCTGGAGTGATTGGAAGGCATGGGCCAGATCAGCTCAATAACAACGGTAGGAGGCTGCTACATTTTTGTGCAGCCCATGGGCTTGTAATTACCAACACGCTGTTCCGGCATTGGCGCATCCACACAACATCATGGATGCATGCCGGGTCCAAGCAAGAACATCTGCTGGACTGCGTAGTGATGGACCAGCGGATGCGAGCCCATGTCCTTTACAACAGGACCTACCATGGAGCTGATCTGCTCTCTGACCATTGACTATTCATCTGTAAGATGCGCCTGCCATTCTTCCACTCCGGTGGTGGGTGTATACCCAGGACCCCATTAATTCCAACCTAAGGTGGCCTGGTCTCAGCTAGTTGATGGAAGTTTCAAGCGAGAATGTAATCATCGCTTGCAGATGGGGTTGGTATCGTCCCCCACTCCTCCTGATGTTGAGGGTAAATGGGCGAGGTTTAGGACTGTGACTCATGCAGCTGCAATGGCTATTTTGGGTACGCGGTCCAGTCCTCCCCAGAGACCCTGGCTGACAGAGGAGGTGTTCAGGCTGGTTGAGAAAAAGCGACAGGCCCACTTTCATCGGCTACATCATCCCACATCAGAGAATGAGGAGACTTACCGCAGCCATCGCAAGGAGGTTCAGAGAGCCGTGAGGCGTTGCAAGGTTGGGTGGTGGTCGCGGGTTGCTGAGGAAATGGAGTCTGCCTCAGTGGCCCTTGATCACAACTTCCTTTTTAACTCCATAAAAAAATATAACCTGCAGCGCCACACCTATTACCATCATGAGGGAAAAACGGTGATCCAATCTCCGACCCCAGGAACAGGTTTGCAGATTTTTTGAACATTTCTGTGAGGTCCTGGGGGAGGGGAAATCCCTCAGCCATGAAAACATCGTGGCACAAAGTGGGGAAGACCTTCCTGAGGCTGCGGTGACTCAAATATTGGAAGAAGTCACCCCCTGTGAGTGGCTGGCTGATGTGCGATCTGTTGAGGAAGTACTGATGGCGATCCAGAGTTTGAGACCAGGAAAGGCATCGGGCAGAGATGATCTCCCAAGCGAAATGCTGAGGGAGGGTAGCGTTTGTGCACAGACTGCCCTACATGACATCATAACAACAGTCTGGACAACTGGACAGGTTCCGCAGGATTGGAAGGATGCCCTGGTGGTTCCCCTTTTCAAGAAGGGGGACCGCACAGACTGTAACAACTACAAGGTCATCTCACTCTTCAGTATGCCGGGAAAGGCCCTGCCAAGGATTATTCAACACCGCCTTGCTAGGCATGCTGTGGAGAGGCTTGCGGAGCCCCATTGTGGTTTCAGGAAAGGGCGGTCCTGCACAGATGCCATATTTTCTGTCCGTCTGCTACAGCAGAGGTGTAGGGAATTTCAACAAGACCTACATCTCTGCTTTATTGACCTGGTCAAGGACTATGATACCATCAGTAGGCCTGGGCTCTGGGTTGTTCTTCGTGCTTTCGGAGTCCCTGACCCTCTGCTCACAATCATTAAGGACCTTCAAGATGGTGAGCGGGCCCGGGTAAAACTACATGGCCGTGAGTCAGAGCCATTCCCTGTACACCTTGGGGTGCGACAGGAATGTCCTCTGGCTCCCACATTATTCAACATCTATTTTGACCACGTAGTTCATGAAGCCTTCAATAGCTGTACCGGGGGAATTTCCATTTGGTACACATATAATGGGAGGCTGATCGATGCCCGGGTGCGGTCAAGGGATGGCTCCCTATTGGTCAACCACATTATGTATGCCGATGATTTGGCAATAACTGCACATTCAGAGGAAAAGTTGGAGACGCTGCTGCTGAAACTGGAGTGTGCCACTAAAAGGTGGGGCCTTACCATCAACCCCAGAAAAACTAAGCACCTGCCTGGGAATTTTGTACCATCGGACACTCCACTTCCACAACTCCCAATCGGTGATGGGGCACTTATTGAGAGAGTGGAGAGTTTTCCATACCAGGGCTCCGGTTTAACAGCAGAGGTCTCATTCCGAATCAGTCAAGCGGCAATATCTTTTCATCGGTTGCGTAACGCTGTGTGGAAGCTACCTGGTCTGTCACTCCGCACGAAGCTTCACGTCTTCTCAGCCACAGTCATTCCCTCCCTTCTCTACGCTTGCGAAACGTGGACCACCCTAATGAAACATCTTCGCCGGTTAGAAACATTTAGGCTGGCCTGCCTACGATCCATCCTGGGTTTAACCAGGCTGTATTGTGTGAGGAACTCACAAATCCTTGAAAAATCTGGGCAAAATCCCATCGATGAGCTCTTCCGGCACGCAAGGTTGCATTGGCTGGGTCATGTAGCCCGCATACCCAGCCACTGCATGCCTAAACAGCTTTTGTTCGGCCGGATCGAGGGGACTAAACGGGTGCGGCACGGGCTAGAGGAGAGATGGAGTGATGTGGTACAGGAGGACAGGGAGCTGAGTGGACTTGCCGATGACTGGTAACAGTGGTGTCAAGATCGGCCTCTGTGGAGGAGGCTCGTGAAGGACGCTACTGGGCAGTTGGAGGCAGTCGCCCTCCAACAACAACGGAGGGCGGAGCGCCGGGTGGTTAAAGCACAGCAAGTTGGCACAGTAGGGGGCACAGGTGGTGCATCAACCAGTCATCTCGGTCATCTCAGTCAGTCGACCCGTGGCACCTGGGTCTGCCCTGTGACCTCCTGCCAGCGGGCGTTCGACACTTCACGTGGCCTCAAGGTGCACAATCCCTGGCACAAGCGTTGTGGTGACGTCACTGTGTCGATCCTGGAGCTCTAATATACCTGGCCTACATTAGAGGAAAATACTGAGTCGGCCATGTCATGGTGGTGGTTCTGACATGTGTAGATGTGCATGCTGTGTATCTATATGTTCCTAGTGTGTGTATCTGCTTATTGAAGATTGATATTGTGTCAATAGATTTTTTTGTAATAAATTGGATTTACATTTTCCTATATATGGATTACCACAGATTAAGTTTGTGGAGGGAAACACATTTTATGTTGGGATATTACAACATAAATATTTCGAGCCAATTTATGTGATGAAATGTATACGTTTTGATGTAAAACATTTTTTTAAAGGTGCTTAATGTCATACTGTTGTGACATTTCACTATTTCGATTAAATGTTTAATATACGTTATAGCAGTTAAAGTAGCATCATGAAAAAATAACAATTAAGTGTTTGACAGCATGGATATTAATATATTGTCACGGAATGTTTATATACAGAGAGAGAACGCTGTGTTAAGAACCAAGATGGAGAATAATGAGGTAAAACTGACAAAAAACTACCAACACAAAACTTTTACACATATATAAAAATATGCAGGTTCATTTGTTTATACAGCATGTGCACATATATGTATATGAATCTAGATTTGAAGTTTTCGTGACTGGAGGGATCGACACTCTTTGGTTCTTTCGGTAAAGTCACGTACGTATAAAATAAATTAAATCACGACGTTTCGGGCTCAACACAAGCGTCCGTCATCAGGTAAAACAACCACAGCAACAACCACTTCAGCAGTTGTTTCTTGGTTGTTCCACCTGATGACGGACGCTTGTGTTGCGCCCAAAACGTAATTTAATTAAACTTTTTCTATATTTGAAAAAAAAAAATCTAATTTTCTTGCTGTGGATTTCACACCTGATGATGATTGCTTGTTTTGCAGTCGAAACGTAGTGAGAATTTAATTGTTTAATATTTTTATTATTTTATTATTTCCCTTCTACGTGACTTTACCGAAAGAACCAAGAATATGAATCCCTGCAGTCACGAAAGCTTTAAATTAAAAGTATACATTTAGTTCAGATCCACATTTCAACTTATACCTCTTCGCAATAGAATTGCATTTTCCACACATAGGATATTCTTCATGTTGAGTTAAATAATAATTAATTACTAAAGCAGAAATACAAAGTAAATCGGGAGTAAAAAATATAGTTGCACTGTTCTGTTCTTGCACGTGAAAATATGTTCATGAGCAATATCCCAATGTCCAGATATGTTAGTCACAAGGGCACTTCTGGAGAGAGTTTGTGTAGTTTTACTATTTTTCCTCCATTTAAACAGTGCAGACTACAGTGGTTTTACGACATGGTCCATAGTTTGGGTAGCATGGCCACAATCGCACTTTAGCTTGTCCTTAATTTTCCATGAGGAGATGTGATCATCGGCCTGTTAATGTATTGATTCAGTAGATGCTACACCAGTGTATTCAATGAATGTCAAGGTCCTGAGGTGCATTGATTAAATCTCCAATTAGGTATTTATTCTGGATGTCCACGATCTACTTTGTTAGTGTTTTTCTGGATCTGATTCTTCGATGATGATTGCACAAGCCAAGAAAGGGGATTGTCTTTTTACAGATCTGTTTTATGTGGGGCTAAAAGCTTCTATCTATGGTAACCCTTGGGACATCTTAGAGTGGGGTCATAGCAGACTGGGCTCTCACAGAAAGACACATCAAGGTGCATAATTGTTCAGGTGGAATGCACTTGCGGTAGTTTTGCAGGGATTTGGTCAGTCTATACTTGTGTTGAGTAGCTGTTGTGGTTGTAGACGGAGGTACTCGGCGACGGAGGTGAGTTAGGGGCTTCCGCCAGGGTTTATTAACAAGTATCACTATAAGGGTTCCCTCTTCACCCCTTCCACTATCCCCGTTCCTCCAGTGACCCCGCTTACGTCACGGGGTCTCCCTTAAATACCCTCTGAGGCGAGACGTCACGTGCACTGCCCAGCGCGTGCGACCCCACGTCCCGTGATATCACCGCACCGGACAGCGCACGCGACGCCACCACTCTCCTCTACTCCTCTACATCACCCCCCCCCCGTGAAAAAAAAACAGCCAACCCGGCTGCAAGCACCCCGCAAGCGGGGCCCCACACCGGACCGAAGACCGAATATTCACGAGTTCGTGTGCCTGAAGGTATAACCGGCTGCTAGAAACTAAACCTTAGGGCAGCACGGCCCCTCAAGCAGAACAGAAACAACAAAAAAACAAAACAAATAGACCCCGAATGCCTCATCCGCCGGATAGCGCCGAACGGGCGCCAGGGGCTGGGCCCGCTGAACGGCCATCAGGGCCATCACCGGAGTCGCATCCCCCTCGAGCGGGTATGCGCTGTTGGCCCGCTCCCCCGTATGATGTCCGCCTCCCGTGCAGGTGGCCCGTCAGCGGGCAACAGGCCCACCGCCGTGGCCTCCGGTGACCGGGGGGTCTCTGTCGGTCTCACTTGGGAAGGGCCTGGGGGCACACACACAGGTCGGACGTCACCTCCGTCAACGAGACCCGGCCGGTCAGGCACGCCGGACACATCATCAGCCGGCCGCTCCGGAAATGGGGGTGGATCCCCCAGGGTAGATGGAACATAACGTTTGAGCCGGGACGGGTGCACTATCCACTGCCGGCGACCGAACCGAATCCGGACGCATTGCGGCCGGCGGACATCCACAACCTCCACGGGGCCCTGCCAAGGGCGATGCAATTTGGCCGATGTGCCAACGGGAACCTGGGGACAATGCAGCCACGCTTTTTGACCCGCTACCCACGGGAGGCCAGCTGCCTGGTGTTTGGGCAGCCGCTCATTAGCCGCCTGCCGGCTTGCGGAATTCTCGGCAGCGGCTGTCGCGCCTCGCGCAGCCGATCAAGCGCGACCTTCAAAGGGGTCGGCACCGCCGACCCCTTCTTGGAGGAGCCAACGTCCATCTGGACGTGCACCGGGGGCTCCGGTTCCCTACCGTACATCAAATAAAAAGGCAAAAATCCCGTGAAGGCATGAGGGGCCAACCGATACGCCGCCAAGACCCCCGGGACGAACAGGTCCCAGTCTGACTGGGACATGTTCACCTGGTGGCACAGCATGGACGTGAGGGTGCGGTTCAAGCGCTCTACCATCCCGTCTGACTGGTGCCAAGGAGGTCACACACGTCCTTGAGCAACCTAGACGAGAAATTCCGCCCCTGGTCAGTCAACAATTGTTCCGGCGCGCCCTCGTCAAACACGTACCCCTGGACAAAGGCCTCGGTGATAGAAGAGGCTGACTGATCGACCAAAGGCCATGCCATGGGCCAACGTGTGAGGTACTCAACGCCCACCAAGAGGTATTTGTGGCCCCGTTGGGATGCAGGGAATGGCCCCAAAATGTCGAGCGCCACGAGCTCATTAACGCGAGAAACCCAGATGGACTGCAGCGGGGCCTGGTCCCGGACAACTGGGGCCTTCCTCCGCGCGCAGTCGTGGCAACTCTTCAAAATCAGTGCCACGTCACCCTCAACACCCGGCCAGTAATAGTCCCGCTTAAGGGTCAATAAGGTCTTGTGGTAGCCAAGGTGCATAAGCTTCTCGTGAATGGCTCGGGTTAATTTACCACGCAGGCTAGTGGGCACAACCACACAATAGCGTTCCAATTGGGCATCCCAACGCATGAGTAGTCCATCATGCACGGCAATCGCCGGGGCAGCCGACGAAGCTGAGCTCCGGGCCTTATGTCCGACACGGCGCCGTAGCTTCAGCAGAGAGGAATCCTCCATCTGCAAGCCGGACCATACCTCCCGGGGAAGTCCAAGGCCGAAATCCGCGGGCGCCGCCGCACCTGGAGGGGTGTCCGCCTCGGCCGACGCGACCAACTGGGCCGCGGCGTCCCCTGGGGCCTTGCAACGGCTAGAGCCCAGGGCGCAAGCACACCCGCCGCCTGCCGGCAATCGGGATAAACCGTCCGCATTTCCATGCTGTGTCCCCTTCCTGTGGATTACATCAAAGGGGTAATCCTGGAGCACTTCGAGCCAGCGAGACAGCTGACCCGAGGGCTGACTAATCTTCAGTGAATATTGCAGGGCCGCGTGGTCGGTTCGGACCGTAAACAGCCTACCGTACAAATATGGTCTATACAACTGAACAAAATAAACTATGGCCAAAAGCTCCCTCCGGGTCACACAATATCGCTGTTCGTCGAGAACAGAATGCGACTGCCATAGGCTACCACCCTCTCAACCCCGTCGACCACCTGGGCCAGGACAGCCCCAATTCCTGTGTCGCTGGCAACGGTATCGAGCAGGAAGGGTTTCGTAAAATCCGGGTACCCCAAGGGCGGCGCATCCGCCAAGGCCGTGCGAAGCACCGCAAAAGCCGCCTCCTCCTCTGCACCCCAGTGAAACCTTTGGCCTTTGGCGGAAATGGGCGTGCAGTGGCTTCGCAATGGTCGCAAAATCGCGGACAAACCGGCGATAGTACGATGCGAAGCCAACGAAGCTACGCACCTCCGCGACAGATGTTGGAGTTGGCCACGTCCGGACACAAGCCGTTTTATCCGGGTCCGTGGCGACACCTGACGTGCTAACAATGTGTCCCAAATACCTCACCGATGGTTGTTGCAAGTGGCATTTCTGGGGTTTGAATTTCAAGCCAGCAGCACGCACTTTGACGAACACCGCCTCAAGGCGTTGCAAGTGCTCGCCAAACGTACGGCCAAAAACAATAACGTCATCCAAGTAGATTAGACAAGACTCCCACTGCAGCCCCGCCAAGACCATCTCCATGAGAAGCTGGAAGGTGGCCGGGGCCAAATGGAGACCCATAGGAAGCCGATTGAACTCGAACAACCCCTGGGGCGTGCGGAACGCTGTTTTGGGTCTAGAGGCCTCATCCAGTGGCAATTGCCAGAAGCCGGAGAGCAAATCTAAAGTTGAAAAGAACCGCGCGCCCGAGAGGGCGTCCAGGGAATCATCCATGCGAGGCAATGGATATGCATCAGCCACCGAGATCTTGTTCAATCTACGAAAATTGACGCAGAACCGGAGACTCCCGTCCTGTTTCTTGACTAGCACAATGGGGGCACCCCAAGGGCTAGTAGATGGGGAGATGATGTCCGCCGCCAACATTTCCTCGACAGCCGAGCGGACATGATCTTTTTCCGCTGGGCTAAAGCGGTGGGAATTAAGTCGAATAGGGGCCGCATCAACCGTGTCTATGTGGTGGTTCAAAAGAGTAGTGCGACCCAGATCAAACTTACTTTGGCTGAACACATCGGTGAACCGCTCGATGAGGTTGCGGAGTTGCCGACGTTCTCCGGAGCACAACGAGGCATTCTCGTCGCACAACGTGGCGATCCATGATGCGTCGGGGTCCCCCGTGCGCATCACGCCCGCCACGACCCCTCCATCCGGGGCAGCGCTCTCGGGTGGAGGAGCTGGGGTCGCGTGTGCCAGGACAGCGCCGGCCGGGACTACGACCGGCAAGGGTCCCGAATTGAGGACCTGCAAAAAAAGGTCCTGGCCCCCCGACACGGCTGTCAAGGCGCCCACCAACCCCTTCGTCCTTGAAAAGTAGCTTGACGGGGACAGGAGGATACCCGTCTTCGTGGAGCCCATTTCGAGCGGTTTGCGCAACCTAAGGGGTATCAGGATTTGTGACGCCGGTGGTACGGTCACCGGCACTTTATTCAAGGCCTGTACACCGGCGACCAAGGGAGACAGGACGGTAGGCGATTGTAGGAATTGCAGCCGCCTCCCTGACGGCATTTCCACACAGCCCTGGTCAACGAGAATTCGGATGGGCATCCTAGACAAAAAGTCGGTCCCCAAGAGGCATGGTACTGCCAAGGTCCTGGAGACCAAAATCGGCCCGGCCAACTCAATCTCGTCAACCCGAACCGACGGTACAATGTTGCCCAAGATGCCCAAACTGCCGCCGTTCGCGGCGACACAAGCCCCGCGAACCGGCCTTAACGGACCCACGCTGCGGGGTAGCAGCCCAAAAATGACCTCAGAAATAATGGTGGCCGACGCCCCCGTATCCACCAGGAGGCGAACGTGCACCCCTTGCACATATCCTGCCACCGCTGAGGAGCCGGCAGCTGCCGCCACCATCCTATGCGCAAGCGCATCCCAGTGGCGGGTCTGTCTGGGCCATTGAGGGGGTGATGACGATGGTGCACCCGACCCTTCGAGGACAACCCCATGACGATGGGTCCTAGCCCCGCTAGATGCATGAGGTGAAGGGAGCGGCCGCGCAGATGATGCGTCGCGACTCGCCTGGGGCCCCGGACCCGATGCCAAGGAGGGTCTGGGAGAAGGTGGAGTCCCTTTTCCAAAGGCCCCCGGGGCATTCCGGCAGCCCCGCTCAATGTGGCCCCGCTGACCACAGAAGAAGCAGGCCACCGTGTCCGCCTCCTGTGGACGGAAAGGTCCCGGCCGCCCCCGCTGCTCCGGACGGCGACCACCCGCCCCCCTTCCTCGACGATCGGGCATCGCCAGGGCCGCGAGGGTGTCCACCCCCTGCGAGGTGACCCCCCCGTCCGGCGCCGGGACCCCCGCACACGCCGCCATCTGAGGCCGTTGGCGGAGGGAGAGGTGCGCCTGAATGTTTTCGGCGACCGCCAAGGATGTGATCTGCTGATCATTGTTGATCGACAGAGCAATTCCTAGCTCCCTTGCCAGGTCAAGCAGCTTCCCCAAGGCCATAGAATCAAGTGCCCTGCCGTACAGGTCAGGGTATGCAGCCTGCGCCAGGGCCAGGAGCGAGCAGCAGAAGGCCAGCGGCAGTTCCCCCTCCTCCCGCCGCCGCAATGAAAACTTTAGCTGCGCGGTGGACGGCGGCTCAAAAACGTTGGCCATTTGGATATAGGCCGCCGGGAGTGTAGCCCGATTGGCCGGATGGATGGACTTGAAGGCCTGCAGAGCCCTTTTGTCCAAGCAGGTCGGAAGCGCCGGCAAGGCCTCCTCCATGGACCAGCTAACCGACATGTATGCCGCGTCGAACCGGTCCTGGAAGGCCGACCAGTCGCCCCCTTGCGCGACAAACGGCGCAACGTCGGGTAACCGGCGCTGCCATTGGCCGCGCGGCGCCGCGAGGTGTGGACGCCAAGCGGCACCTGCGGGCCACCCGGCGGACGCGACGTGGTGCGGCGGTGGCAGCATTGCGGCTCCCGCGGGCCACGCCGAAGACGCGGAAAGGTGCGGTGGTGCTGCGGCCCCCATGGGCCACGCCGTAGGCGCAGCGAAGTGTGGCAGCGTTGCGGCTCCCGCGGGCCACGCCGAAGACGCGGAAAGGTGCGGTGGTGCTGCGGACCCCATGGGCCACGCCGTAGGCGCAGCAAGGTGCGGCTGAGTTGCGGCCCCGAAGGGCCACGCCGCAGACGCAGCGAAGTGCGGCTGAGTTGCGGCCCCCATGGGCCACGCCATAGGCGCAGCGAGGTGCGGCTGAGTTGCGGCCCCCATGGGCCACGCCGTAGACGCAGCGAGGTGTGAAGGCGCCTGCGCTTTCGCGACCCACCTGTCAGCGGCGGCGTACGAAGCCACGGCGTCGTCCCGCGACGTGGCGAGTGACCACGGCGTTGCAGCCTCCCCGGGCCACGCCGAAGACGCGGCGGTATGACACGGAGCCGCGGCGGCCCCCGTGGCCCACCCTGCCGGCGCAGCGAGGTGCGGGACAGCGGCCGTAGCCGCGGCAACCTCTCGTGACGCGGCGAGGCACCAGGGCGTTGCGGCCTCCCCGGGCCACGCCGAAGACGCGGCGGTATGACACGGAGCCGCGGCGGCCCCCGTGGCCCACCCTGCCGGCGCAGCGAGGTGCGGGACAGCGGCCGTTGCCGCGGCAACCTCTCATGACGCGGCGAGGCACCAGGGCGTTGCGGCCTCCCCGGGCCACGCCAAAGACACGGCGGTATGACACGGAGCCGCGGCGGCCCCTGTGGCCCACCCTGCCGGCGCAGCGAGGTGCGGGACAGCGGCCGCAGCCGCGGCAACCTCTCGCGACGCGGCGAGGCACCACGGCGTTGCGGCCTCCCCGGCCCACGCCGAAGACGCGGCGTTATAACACGGAGACGCAGGCATGGCGTGGTGCAGAGCCGCGGCATCGCCGGTGGCCGGCCCCGTGAGCGCGGCGACAGGTGGAGCCGCGGCAGCACCCGCGGTCCATTCCGGCGGCACAGCGATGTACGGTGCAGCGGCAGCCGCCGCTACCCACCCCAGCGGCCCGGCGAGGACGGCACGCGCGTACTTACCCGGGGCCCCCCCGGCGGGCGCAGCTTGATGTAGAGCCGCGTCGTCGCCGGCGGCTGGTCCTGCAGGAGCGGCGTGCCGAGAAACCCCGGCCGCGTCGGTGGAGAGACGCGGCGTCGCGGTCGCCATGGCAGCCATGGCGCCGACTTGCGGCGTCGCAGCCGTAGTAGCGGCCGCATACGGCTCCCGAGCCAACATGGCCGCCGCGAATTGCGTCGCAGCCAACATGGCGGCCATTTCCGGTGGAGCGGTCGCTGGGAAAACGGCGGCGCTTTCAACGTTGGCAGTTGACAGTTGCTCCCGTCCCGAGTGCGGGGCGGTTGGCTGCGTCCGCGCCTCCACCTCGGCCAACCTGACGGTCAGCTGCCCCACCGCCTGCAGGAGCTGGTACAGCAGAGCTGCGGGGACGCTCTCCGTCTCTGGCGGCGGCGGTGAGCTGGCACTCCCCGCAGCCGCCTCCTCCCGCTCCGGCCCGCTCGTCTCCATGGGGACCGTCACCGGTGTCCCGGGCTCCGGGGTCACTGCTGGAGCCTCCTCTCTGCCTTTGGCACCCTCCAAGTCATGTGCCGGTGGGTTCTTACGCCATGCGCCCGCTTTTGACATGTTGGCGACGGTGTAAACTACTGACACCAGTTGTTGAGTAGCTGTTGTGGTTGAAGACGGAGGTACTCGGAGACGGAGGTGAGTTAGGGGCTTCCGCCAGGGTTTATTAACAAGTATCACTATAAGGGTTCCCTCTTCACCCCTTCCACTATCCCCGTTCCTCCAGTGACCCCGCTTACGTCACGGGGTCTCCCTTAAATACCCTCTGAGGCGAGACGTCACGTGCACTGCCCAGCGCGTGCGACCCCACGTCCCGTGATGTCACCGCACCGGACAGCGCACGCGACGCTACCACTCTCCTCTACTCCTCTACACTTGTAGAAATATGCATCCAATAACATAATATCAGTTCTTAAGAGTATTTGGAATGTTTTCATTGTTTGTGCCCTGTGTGGCAAGAGCTATGTCATCTGCATATATGAACTTTTGGGATTATGTAAATGGCAGGTCGCGACTATGTGTTGAGGAGCTGCCGACGACTTACTCAGAGATGGAGGTGAGGTTATGTGCTTTCGCCGTTTATTAAGGGCTACACAAGACACGGGGGGGGGGGGGTGAACCACTTCCCAGGGGTTAGGGGTCCCGGGCTAGGTCCCACTGGGTCCCAATACAACCGGCTGCCCTGTGCTGTCTCCTCTGCGCTGGCCGTGGGATCATCCAACACAGCCGACCGAGGAGCACAGCCACGTCCAGCCCTGGCGCTGTGCTATATCCACTATCCCTACCCTCTTGCCCCTGGCTCCCCGTTCACCCTCTCTCAACCCTTGACTCCAGCTACGACCCAGCTTACGTCACGGTGTCCCCCCTTTATCCTCGAGGAGCTGTGTCGTCATGTGCACTGTCCAGCACGCATGACCCCACGTCCCGTGACGCCATTGCACCGGACAGCGCACATGACACCACTACTCTCTTCTACTCCTCTACATCACCCCCCCCCCCCCCCCGCGACAAAAAAACAGCCGACCTGGCTGCAATCACCCCGCAAGCGGGGCCCCACACCGGAGCGAAGACCGAACAATCAAGAGTGCGTGTGCCTGAAGGTAAAACTGGCTGCTAGACAACTCAACCTTAGGGCAGCACAGCCCCTCAGGCACAACAGCAACAACAACCACAACAAAACAAAAGAGCCCAAAGGCCTCATCTGCCAGATAGCGCCGAACGGGTGCTAGGGGCTGGGCCCGCTGAACGGCCACCAGGGCCGTCACCGGAGCCGCATCCCCCTCGAGCGTGTATGCGCTGCTGGCATGCTCCCCTGTTGCGGCATCCGCCACCCGTGCTGGTGGCCCATCAGGGGGCAACAGGCCCACTGCAGTGGCCTCCGGTGACCGGGGGCTCTCTGTCGGCCTCTTTCAGGAGGGGCCTGGGGGCACACACACAGGCCAGACGTCACCTCCGTCAACGAGACCCGGCCGGTCAGACACGCCGGATGCATCATCAGCCGGCCGCTCCGGAATTGGGGGTGGATCCCCCAGGATAGATGGAACATAACGTTTGAGCCGGGATGGGTGCACTATCCACCGCTGGTGACCGAACCGAATCCGGACGCATTGCGGCCAGTGAACCTCCACAACCTCCACGGGGCCCTGCCAAGGGCGATGCAATTTGGCCGATGTGCCAACAGGGACCTGGGGACAATGCAGCCATGCTTTCTGGCCCACTACCCACGGGAGGCCAGCTGCCTGGTGTTTGGGCAGCCGCTCATTAGCTGCCTGCCGGCTGGCGGAATTCTCGGCAGCGGCTGTCGAGCCTGGCGCAGCCGGTCAAGTGCGACCTTCAAAGGGGCCGGCAACTTCCATCTGAACGTGCACCAGGGGCTCCGGTTCCCTGCCGTACATCAAAAAAAAGGGCGAAAATCCCATGGAGGCATGAGGGGCCAACCTATATGCCGCCAAGACCCCCGGGACGAACAGGTCCCAGTCTGACTGGGATGTGTTCACCTGGTGGCACAGCATGGACGTAAGGGTGCGGTTCAAGCGCTCTACCATCCCCGGTGGTAGGGCGAGGTGCGGATTTTCTTGGTGCCAAGGAGGTCACGCACCTCCTTGAGCAACCTAGACGAGAAATTCTGCCCCTGGTCAGTCAACAAATGTTCCGGCATGCCCTTGTCAAACACGTACCCCTGGACGAAGACCTCGGTGATTGATGAGGCCGACTGATCGACCAAAGGCCATGCCATGGGCCAACGCGTGAGGTACTCCACCCCCCTTTCCGGCCAGCAGGTGTCACCCTGTCATTACACTAGTACTGATCCTTAAGGCAGACCATTGTTGATACTTCTCTTGTGGTTGTGTTTGCCAGTGAGGTATTTCCTAAAAGTAAGGTCGCTGAACATCGTGTCCATTAAATTAACAGCATAACGTAATCTGTTGATGTTTGGCCATCTTCAGTAGTAGGCTATGTTGCCAAATGGTATCATAGGCAGCAGATGCCAATCATTGCTGATAAACTATTGAAGATGAGACTTGAGCAAGTTAATAAGTCTTTATTTCCAACGCCAAATCAAACCACACTTCCACTCGTCATCAAGAACCGACCCTGAACTCTCCAACTCCATCCCATTTTATAGCCCATCTCTCCCCCTTTCCCGCCAATCACCTCGGTTTTTCCCATCCTTTTACAATCCTTCTCCGCACCAATCCGAACGGAGTGTCCCCCACTCAATCATCAGATTGCGTGATGTGCACAACAAAAATCCAACACAACAGCTTTCATGACCCCCCTTTGTCAGCTCGTGAGCCGCCTCGGTCACCGATAATATCCAAGATCTATGACCGCAATCGAGCATGAGGCAGTCCTAAGAATGTCTTGGACCGACGCTGTGACAAGACGGTGCAATTGAGAGTGGGTGCACGGACCACCAGCCGTGGATGGGTCACCACTGAGGGTTGTCATCGTGGCTGCTCCCACTGCCGGAGCCAGAGCCCCGTTCACTCGTATCCCTGTAGGAGCAGGAGCCAGTCCATCATTTAGGCGATCCGCCATCCACGAGTGCTACAACCTCTTATCACCCAGCCGGAGTAACAATGAAGGTGGGGAACATGAGGGTACATGAGGGGGTGGCTTGTCCATAACGTAGCACTTCAGTCGAGAGGGGTGGATGTACCACTGACATTTACCCAACTGTATGCGAACACACTGAGTTCAGAGCACTGGCACTACAGTGACTGGGCCCTGCCACGGCCAACGCAGCTTCACGTAGGTGCGTAATGGTACCTGGGGCAGTGCATCCAGGCCAGGTCACCCACTGAAAAAGGGACTACCGTTGCTACCTTAGCCCGCAGATATTCGTTCGTCGCCTGCGCCACCATGGACGCCGCCGAAGCCACTTCCCAAGCCTCGTGCAAATATTCCAGCGAGTGGCACAATGAGGCCGGCCAATCACCTGCTTGTGGGTGAACGGGGTTCAGCTGAGGCTCTATCGGAGGGTTAGGTTCCCGCCCATACATGAAATAGAATGGCGAGTACCCCATGGATGCATGCAGCGCTGAACAATATGCCGTCAGGACCCTGAACGACGAACATCGGCAGACATCCCTGGCCAAAAATATCGGAGGCGTAACGCCACCTCCGTTTTCCTGCTACCCAAATGGATCAACTGTTGAACGTGAACGTCCATGCACAGCTAACACCCTGCGGCCCACCATCGCATCCCAGTGCATCAACAGGCCCTTCCACATGATGAACAATTTTCCAGATTTGGGCAGCTCACTATTACTTATTGCCTCCGCCAGCCACTGGAGTGGCGCTAATGCAGCTTCCACCCACTGCCGGTCCTCCCATTCAGGGTCAGCCCTATATCACAATAAACGGGTGCTGACCCTTCCCCCTGGTTCGAGTTCACCGGAAATCGGCGCAATGACATCGGGTGCCGACATGACTATAGGTTTACATCGTGGGGACCCATCCCCACAGGTGCAGAGAACAGGGGCGGGCAACCAGGACAATGCGTTGGTGTTCGTGTGTTTCAGCCCATTACGGTGAACCATCTGGTATGAGTATTCGTGCAGTCGCTCGAGCCACCGAGCCATCTGACCCACTGACTGGTGAATGTGCAGCGAATACTGGAGTGCCGAATGATCTGTATAAACAGTAAACTGGCAGCTCTACAGATATGGGTGGAATTGCTGGACAAAATGGACGACCGCAAGCAGTTCACAGTGAGTAATACAGTTCCGCTGTTCAGTCAGCGACAACATGTGGCTCCCTTAGACAATTACGACCTCCCTACCCCCTGGTCCTGGGAGAGGACAGCCCAAATGCCTACGTTGCTAGCATCCATGTCTAACACAAATGGGAGCAAAAAATCAGGGTAAGCTAGGGCGGCGCCACTGTGAGTTGCTGGCACAGTGACAAGAATACATCAGTTTCTGCCTGATCCCAATGGAACATTTGTCCTTTCGCTGTAAGTGCATGCAAGGGCTTAGCAATGGTCGTGAAATTTTCAACAAAGTGGCAGTTGTATGAGACGAACCCCACAAATCTGTGGACCTCGGTCACGGAAATGGCGACCGCCCAGTTCCATATGCACGCTGTCTTCTCGGGATCCATCGTGACTCCCGACACACTGACAATGTGACCCAAGTACTTGATGGAGGAGTGAACCAGGTTACAGTTTAAGGTTTGCGTCCCGAATTTGAGTAAAGATCTGTCACAACCAGGCCAAGTGTTCCTCAAATGAGCGACTGAAAACAATAACGTCGTCGAAATAGTTAAGACAGGCCTCCCACTGTAAACCCACTAGCACCAACTCCATTAACCGCTGGAACGTGGCCGGCGCAGTCTGCAATCCCATTGGAAGACAGTAAAAATGGAAAAGACCCTGCGGCCTTCTGAACGCCGTTTTTGGTTTGGTTTCCGCATCCAGCAGAAGCTGCCAGAATCCCACCATCAGGTCCAGCGTTGAGAAAAACTTGGTTCCCGCCAGCGCGTCTAACAAATCAATGTGCAGGAGTGGGTAAGCATCAGCCAAGGTGACCTTGTTAAGGCGTCTGAAGTTGCCGCACAACCTCAGGGTGCAATTGGACTTCTTAACCAACACGACCGGGGCCCCCATGGACTCGTAAAGGTGCTATAATGTCTGCCTGCAACATATCCTGCACTATAGGCGTTCTGTCTAATGGGCAGCGCATCTCCCATATTGATGTGGTGTTTCATTTATGTAGTGCGGCCCATGTCGTAGGGAATTTTGCTGAACCCATCAGCAAAATCGTACAACAATGCCGTAAGCTCTCCTGCCTTTTTCTCTGACAGATCATTGTTCTGCTCTAGGATCTCGTCTACCCAGGACACACCTTCTACTCCGGCTGACAGCTCACACAAACACGTGTTATTCACACCCCATACCTCAGACCATGAAACCATAAGGCTGAAATGCGCGAACAACGTCCGTTCCTGTAACCGATGCCACTTTGTGACTGTGTCCGGCCATGGGGCCGGACCGAACGAGCGACGCGCCCTCCATCCCATGAAATGTGTGAAGGGGCGAGCATGAGGTGGATGATTCCAGCCGAGGTTTTCGCACTCACCTGAGGAGGAGCGGCCGCTGAGAAGACCCGAAGGTCGGTGCAGGGCCGCCACCACTTCTCCCTCGTGAGCTTCTGCCAGCTGCTCGTTGTCCACAGTCGGTTCACACGTCTCGGCAGCTCAGGATCCCACCCTGTCATTCATTTGTCGGTGTGACCCATGCCACAACTCATGCTGGTCCCGCCATTTCTTCATAGGCCGGTAGTCCTGTACGACCAGCAGAATCACACCTGCCTTCTGTGCATGGCAAGTAGACGGTCTGCCATTATCGAGTCCAGGGCCGCCTCATCGAGCTGCGGGAATGCAGCTTCCACCAGCATCAATAATTCAGTTCTAAAATCCGGGAGTGACTCAGACGCGTCCCACTGCCATTTGTTGAACTTCTGACGAGCCATAGATTTAGGATCAAATACCTCTGCCATCTCCTTGAAGACAACCTGCAGGGATCCCCTTTTTATGATTGAGATCTGGCAGATAAACACCAGTGCTGGGTCATCCAGGGTGGTGGGTAGTGTCGCCAGGGCTTCCTCAGTCCATTTCCATACCCAGCACGTGGCCTCAAATCGGCGCACAAAGGCACGCTATTCTTCTGCCCTCGACGAGAATGTATCCACTAGGCCCAACTGGCGGCTCCACCCCCATCCCCTTTCTTCGGGTCATTCTCTGGGGTACGTGGCTTGGTTTCTGGCCCAGTCTCCATCTGCTGCCCCCTGCTCACTTGGCTGCTCCGCTGTTGGCAGGGTCGTAGAAGGCAGGACAACGCTTGCTCCCTGCTCCCACGCTGGATGAATCGTCGGCGCCGTCAATGGAGATTCACACGCTGCTGGCTGCTGGGTTGGCTCAGGGCTCCCGCCCCCTTGCCGGGGTGGTGCGGTCGCTGTAAATTCCCCTGGTCGTCCCCCCTCAGGCCCCAGCCGAGGAAGCAACAATGTCGCTGCGTCCAGTAGCTGATCCATCCTCCTATCCCTGGAGGATGATCTGCTGCAGTGGTGATGAAACTGCCCCACCGGGTTGGTGGATGATGGTGCCCATCTCGGTGGAGCAGCTGTTCCAGTTCCTGTCGAGGAGCTGCGAGATGAGTCCTGACTCAGCAGGTCTGTCTTGGGGCAGCACTCGTCCTGGGCACCTAGAGTGACTTCGGCTTGAGTCTGCCCTCGTGGGAGTTTGCATTGCATACGTCAATACATCCCACCGCTGCCACCAGATGAAGAGTAGATTTGAGCTAGTTAATAAAAGTATTTATTTCCAACGCCAACTCACACCACACTTCCATTCATCATCAAGAACAAACTCCATCCCCTTTCATAGCCTGTCTCCCCCTTTCCCGCCAATCACCTCGGATTTTCCCGTCCTTTTACAATCCTCCTACACACCAATCCGATCAGTGTCCCCTACTCAATGATCGGATTGCGTGACATGCACTGAAGTGCTCCTATGACCTCTGACTCTTAACCTGTGGTTGTGTTGTGTTCGTGTGTGAGGATGTCACGAAGATCTTCTACACTATTCTATTGACACTGCAATCCAGCTTCTACGAGGGTCGTGAGGGCAACAATCTGTTAACAGCAATTAAGGCCGTTTCTAAGTCCGGCTTATTCAGCAGGCAAATGTAGGTCGACATTAGTGGAAAGTCAACTTGGAAGTGAAGGACCAGAGCTGGAGGACGATTCAGAATGGTGATGGCTTCATAACTGTTGCTTGTTTATCTGCTTTTGGAATTTTGGCTATGATGCTGAAGGGTTTTGCAAGCCATTGTTCTCTATCTAGTCCCAAGTGATTCACAAAACTAGGGAAGCACACCATCATATATTGGTGCCTTGTTGGATGCTGTAACCCTCAGGTTTCTTCCAATTTTCCTATTTAGATCTGTTGTTTAAGAGAGTTGACTCAAGGTGATGATGAGTTGATTCTGGATCTATGGTTCGGTGGGTTTGTGCATTGGTGTCTTTAGAGCAGTACATCGTGTGAAAAGCCAAAGCATTTGGCATGTTTTTTGTGGACTGCGCTCTGTTGGTTTTGAGGCACCTAGGTTCCAGAGGAGCTGCTAGGCTTTACAACTGGAGTGCAGTGACGTCTTCCCAAAATTTTCTTCGTGTAGAGTTCAGTGGTTCCATCAGTGCACTATCCTCATTTTGGTCCCCAGTTCTGATTAACTTTATTTAGTGTTGTTGTTTTTGCCTGCCAACAGATTTTCAAATAACCCCTTAAGATGTTTGTTTGCGGTGGATGTCAGAATATTTATGCATTTTTAGAGGGACATAGGCTTTGGTATTTCAATTAGGCGGTTTATTTTTGTAAACAGAACAGTTGGCCTTCTAAAGGTTCCAACATAGCTTTGGTTCGGAGGTTATGCCCGTTATCAGGTGTACATGAGTTCTGGTCTGTGTTAACTCTTTAGAAATTTGCCTATAGATGTCCGTGAAGCAATTAGGGGATTTCCATTATTGGCCTTTGAGAAGAATACAAAGTATCGGTTGTAGTCCTTTTTCCATTGAGCTTGATGAAATGTGCCAAGCTGTTTAGGGGTCTAAATAAGGAAGGTGTCTTGTGTCAATAACAATTCCTTCAGTGTTTCTCTAGTACTGTGTGTGGTGGCTATTGGAGCCACCCACATATATAGTCAGGTGAGAGACTGTTGGCAGAGGTGGTGATGGCCATGGTTTATTCTGGGGCTTATATACATTGACGACTGTCACGTTACCAAGTCTGACAGTTATCGTCGATGTGCTGTTACTTGTGGTGGTGAATTTGAAAGCAACAGGCATTTAGGCCTTGTCTGATGAAGGTGGCAAGGTCATGTTAAAGGTGGTATACGGCAGCAACTACGATATACACATTTATTTTGTAACTTGTCACGCACATGCTGCTCTCAACGTGCGTCTCCTGTAAGACGATGATGGCAAAGCTTTCTGACTAGGATGTCAAATTTAGTTCTGAAGAGTGATTTGTTATTTAGTTAGTGTCCTCAAAGACCTACATTGTTTTTACATTTAGCTCGCCTGCTCATGTCTAGATACGCATTAACGACACGACAGTTGGCCCAGATGATGGTATTGTATTAAGCTAACAAAAAAAACATGCGACAGGTAGTCCACGCGAATGCTACTATGTCCCACCCATCTTTGCCCTTAAAGTGTACTTTTTCATCAGGGTATGAGGACATTAGGCAAGCCCACATATTTCTTAGTTGATCTGACTTTTTTGGTCCAATGTATCACATTGCTTTACACGGGGCATGTTTCATTTGATGTTTTTTGTTATTCATGTAATACAATATTTATCCCTCCTATGTTCTCATTGTGCTATCATCATCCTCATCATTACGTACAAAGTTGAAGGATTGTCCATTCGGAAATCTCACACTGAGCAATGCTCCAGTTCCTTCAATTAAAAAAATACATACATCAGGAGGTGCGTCGTTGCATGCACTTTATGTAGGCTTTGTTGTTGCATGGAAATTTAATTCAATTTATTTTTCAGAGCTAGACTATCCTGAATTAAATTGTTCCACGAAATTGATATTAATACAGTCATCACTGAATTGGTGTTCATGTGCAGAAAACCCAATTAGCATCAAACGTGAAGCTGGATGAAACTGTGGATGAGAAACACCAGGCTGAGGTAAAACCACTATTTGTCTGTCTGTATGTCTGTTATGAAGGTCACGATAACTCTTGCAAAGTTGATCGAATATGATCAATTTTAATCACGAGACCTCCTTTGTCAGTATAAAATTATGATAAGATGGTTTATCCCCCTTTCTGGCAATGAAACAGGTGTTATAATGTTAAAACACCAAGCTGAAACCTTTGCAAGGAATTATGTCTGCATTAACCACATATCCATGTGGTGAAAATGCAAACAAAACAAAATGTTTCAAAGACATGCTCTGACAGTATGTGCATTGCTTCAATGCACATCCAACGATGTCACTACACATGCAATAATACAAGGATATTTAAAACCTGAAACAGCACAAAACGAAAGAACAGACTTTCCTTCTTCCTTGAAAAGACATCATGATGTGTGATCTCCGGGTGTCACATGCTTTCTGGGTGGGGTGGCTTTGCACGCCTCTAATACAGCACTGCGAGAAAGCGAGGGGTGGTAGGTCACACAAATGTTGTGAAACTCTCTTTCCATGGGAATCGAGACACCATAACCCTGGCCAGGAGAAAGTACGATAGGTAGTGGACTAGCAGTCGCCGCCCGCTTCGCGAGCGGTGTGTACATACTTGGTTGGTGGGGAGTTCAAAGTGGCTGGACACAATATACATGTTTAGGTGATTGTTTTATGTTTATTTTTGTGAGGTTATATGTATTTTAATGAGACGCTCAATCGACATTATTCAATAATGCAACTTATTCAAATATAGAATGCAACTTATTGAAATATCTGGCGATACACGATATTCTTAGTGTACACTCCGTCTTCCTCCTCGTCGTCAGGTCCCTCAATAAGCGCCTTAATGTTGGATCTTGCCGTGACTCGCGATAGTGCCACGTACAGTTGGCCGTGCGAGAAGCATGGCGTTGGTAGATATAATCCCAGGTTGTGAACAGTTTGCCCTTGCGCCTTGTTGATGGTCATCGCGAAGGCTGGGACAATGGGGAACTGTTTGCGCCGAAGTCGAAATGGGAAGTCCTTCGTGTCCAATTCGCGGCGGATATGGTTGTTCTCAAGCAGCGAGTCCAAGACCAAGTGTGGGTACTCGGAAAGCTGCAGGAGGTCGTCAAAGTCCGACAGAGCCATCCCACCTGCGGTGAGGAACTCGTGGAGGCTGTGAAGGGTCTTGAACTTTACCATTTCTTTTATTTTCTTTGATGTTGCTAATCCTGCATAATGCACGGGTATAAGTAGTACTAATCACATACCTGCATTTCCCATAAATATGCTAAATTCCTCTTGATATGCAAATTATTTTGTCAAGGCGCCCTTTCCCCCCCTTCCAACCCAGCTTATATATATGCTCCAAGCACGTGTGCTGTTTCATTCAGACGCTGTCGCCTCGACAGACCTGGTTTTCACCTGAGGACGGCTGCTTGCGTTCTGGCCCAAACGTCGTGAGAATTATTTTATTATGTTTATTATTTTATTACTTCCCTTCTACGTGACTTTACCGAAACAACTAAGAAGATTGACCATGTCTTCTTTGTTGGTCAGCTGGCGGTACTGGTACTCGTAATCGCGAGCCAATTCGCCGTAGAATTTATCCCAGAGAGCCTTCGTATCTGCTGGCATGGAATACAGCAGAATCGTAGCGAAGAATTGACGAAGCTGGTACGGCATCTGAAAGAGCGAGGCTTCTACCAGACACGCAACCCAATCGCGATCGCTCTCAAGGTAGCCTGCTCGCATGGCTGTTTCCAGCGGTTCGTTTTGTTTTATTTTATTCTTAACGCACCATCCATATGCGTTCCACCATCCACCATGCCCTTGCATCGCAAAGACACAGCTGCGGTGTGCGTCAGCGTGTGCGCCATCCACAGTGACATTGGTCAGCAATTGCACCGTTCCGATCGCACACAGGTTGGCCCCTGCATCCTCCGTCTGTATGTACACACACAGACAGATCCGCTTTGGGGCCACCTATATTTTTTTTATATTAAAATGTATTTTGTTGGTGTTTTTACGTTTACGTATTCCCATTGTGGGTGTTTTACGCATGCATCAGATTTTTGGGTTCCTCACATATGGTATGAGAGGTGTGGGTCACTCTCAATCGAACAATAACGGGGATCGTTTCAGTTATGACAGCTTGCAGATAGAAACATTGCATGATCGTATACTAATAATGACAGAATTTGTACCCCAGTGGAGGGCATCACCCACCCGGCGCTTCTTACCGGTCCTGTGAGACTTACAAATCCAGACCTCTCTTCCTCCTGAACCGTTCACAATACCCTGTGGTAGTACCATAATCATCTCAATAAAGCGATCAGTTTCCAATGCCCATTTTGATCCCGGGAGTTACCCGGGTGGTGTCACACTGTACTCATTGTTTTAGCATGTCGCAAATTCCGATATGGCTTGTGCAACGGCCAGAGTGACAGCAGCGGGGGCCGGGCTGCAACCTTTTTAGACAGTTTATTACATTTCAAAGTGCATGGGATTGGCACTCCAAAACATGATAAATGTACAGTAACGCCAACTGCATCCGTGGCAAACATGATACGCGCACACATGCTGCATATTATGCAACACATGCCCTTACCAGCAGCAGCATGCACAACATCTGAATTACACAACCGAAGTAGACAGCAAGCCGTCCATGGAGACGTGATCAACGTCAATACATAATAATGGTAATAAGCCGGATAAACCGAAAAGTACCCATTGTACCCATCAAACAGTCAGCGGGGTTGCCCCATGGGGGTATTGACCCATGGGCGAAACTGTAGGGGGCGCTACGCAACTGGCCGTGGTCCCGGCAGGTGAAGCTGCCAGCTCAGTCCGCTAAGACTCACTGTATAGCGACACCCTGCCTACTCGTAAGGTAAAGTTGTTTGGGGACTCCACTAATCGCAGCACGCAGCACCCATTTGTTTACATAAATATACGTAATATTACCGTAACAACCATTCGCACACTTGTATACACACCACACTCGCATAGCGCAGGGTCTGCGCCCACAGGGCACTGCAGCACTGCGGCCCAGACCTTGCCAAACCTATGCTATCGCTCTCTTCCGGGCGTGTTAATTATTTATTTTTATCGAATCAAAGTGAGCTGTGGCTTTTTGCCGGCTGTTTTATTTTCATCGAATCAGAGCGAGCTGTTTGGGCGGGTCCGTAAATAAATTAACGACCAGATACACACGCAGACGACCAAACCAGCGTAGTTGTTTAAGATGTGTGAGTTAATATGCATAAATTATGATAGTGTGAATAATTATATGCATATATTATGATAATCACGGAGATAATTGTAGTAATTTATGCGGATGCTTGCGATTATGTTAATGTGTGCAGTTATGATAATTAGGCTCAGCTTCGTTTATCCAGAGTTATCAATCAGGATAACACGATTATCATCGATTAAACGTTTACCGATTATCCTAGTGTGTGTTATGATATTTTAGGTCTCCATTTTCATATCTCATCACAGGATACAGTTATCAAGAATAAGATAGTTTTGCATGGACTTGGAAGGAACACTCGATATGCTTCTGTGATAACAATTTTATTCTAACAAGCATGTGACATTCTATCATGCAGGTTAAACATGCGTCCATAATTCATGAGCAAGATTATGCAATTAACGAACATGGATAACTAAAAATACTTCTTCATTTGCGAGACTATGCATTTAACTAAATTGAATAACCAAAACTCTTGTGCAATTACGAGATTATGCATTTGACTCATATGAATAACTAAAACTCTTATGCATTTGCGAGACTATGCATTTACTAAATTGAATAACTCAAAACTCTTATGCATTTGCGATATTATGCATTTAACTAAAATGAATGAATAAACACTTATGCATTTGCGAGACTGTGCATTTACTAAATTGAATAACTCAAAACTCTTATGCATTTGCGATATTATGCATTTAACTAAAATGAATGAATAAACACTTATGTATTTGCGAGACTGTGCATTTACTAAATTGAATAACTCAAAACTCTTATGCATTTGCGATATTATGCATTTAACGAACTGAATGACTAAAAACCCTCCTAACAATCGTAACCTCTACCTTTCCACCAGGCATCTCATTGGTTCGTTTTTGTATCGATCACAATCGGCGACTGGCCGAGTTTGAAAACAAGCATGACACCCTTCATTTTGCGGTAATAAAAGCACTTATTGTATCCCAGAGGCGAAAGTATATGTCAATAGATTCATTGGCAAGTATAAAATCCTTTTAATGGAATGTTTGATATAATGGTGGGTGAGGGCGTGTGTAGTGGTGTGAGGGCGAATCTGGCTCTGTTTTAATTAATTCTTCGGCGAGACTCTGACAAAGAAACCGGTTTGACAAGATTTTCTCTGTGCTTCCTTGAGTCTGTATGTGGGGAGCGATACGACCTTTGTCCGTGCGAGTTACAGCCGAGACTTTCTCCGCTGTGAGGTGAGCGGCAGCGCTTGGCGGTACTTGGTAGCTGACGGCGCGATGGCGCCTCTCTGCAGCTCTGACGGCAGCGCTCGTTCGGAAGACTTTGACTCTCTTTCTCCACGGCGGGATGACGAGTCGGTTTTGGTTGATGCTGGTCGATCTGGGTGTCGCTCGATGTCGCTCGGTGTCGCTCGGTGTCGCTCGGTGTCGCTCGGTGGCGCTCGGTGGCGCTCGGTGGCGCTCGGTGGCGCTCGGTGGCGCTCGGTGGCGCTCGGTGGCGCTCGGTGGCGCTCGGTGGCGCTCGGTGGCGCTCGGTGGCGCTCGGTGGCGCTCGGTGGCGCTCGGTGGCGCTCGGTGGCGCTCGGTGGCGCTCGGTGGCGCTCGGTGGCGCAGCTCTGCTGGTGCTCGGTGGCGCTCGCTTGGCGATCTCCGCCTTTCCTGCGGGTTGTTCGCTGGTCGTCACTCTGACGAGGAGCGATGCTTCGTTCGTGGCAGGGTGGACGTTGGCGTCTTTGTTGGCTTCACTCGCAGCTCGGCGACTCAGGGTAGCGATTCTTCTCAGGTGGTGCAGACCTCGGCTTGTAGCTGCACGTCGCTACCCCGCGAACCTCGTCATTCTGGATGACGAAAATTTCTTCGTTGTCGGCGTTGAGATTAGATGGGGCCGACGCCCCGTGACGAGATGGGGGCCGAAGCCCTGGCGATTTTTGGTGGGGCCCGTGGCCCGGACGATCTGCTTTGGATGGATTTTTCCTTGGCTTATATCTGGAAATTCCACTCAGTTTCCCGAGTTGTTCAAAGTCTGTCATAAAACATTCCTGTGGGTGTGAACCATCTGCGTCCGTGTGTGTGTCGTGTGCATGTCCGTCCGTGTGTTTCGCGTGCGTGTTTGTCCGTGTGTTTATTAGCTTTGAAGACACAGCTGTGTGTCGTTCTGGAGGGGGGGGTGGGGGCCTCGTGACGGCGCCACCTAAGTTATCCATTAGCCAGACCGATGATTCGCGTCGAGTTATATATATGAAAAAAAATATTCGAATCCATGTTTTTGTTACTGAATAATATTTGTCGCGAAAACCTACGCGTTAAGCAAGCTTAATTATTCCCTCCCTTGCTCGGGGATCATATCTTTTGTCTCACACAGCTTAAGTTGTTTTGGTTTGGAAGTTGAAATGCGACTTATTTGCTGCTTGGTTCCATTATGCCCAAGTTATGCCGAAACCGTGTTCACGATGTTTTATCGTGACCCGATCTCCCATGGGAATGTTATTTGCTCGCGTGTGCAATTTTTGCTGTCCGTGTTGCGGGGAGACAAAGACGGTTGTTTCCACGGTGGAAGCACCCGGCGCATGCACTTATTTATTTATTTTTCGAAAACGTGTGTTCATTTCCTTTGAGCCATTGCCCCAACCTTTATTGGTGTCATTTCCTGGCTTTTGGCGTGTTTGTGTGGAGATCCTCTCGGGAAGACAAAGATGGCCGTGAGTTGCTCGCTTCTCATGGGGTGTTGCGTTTGGTTGATTATGAGAGGCTTCCCCGCTCTTAATTCCCTAGGGAATCCACTTTAATTCCGTACTTATAATTTGACTTCTTGTGATTATTTAATTTGGTATCCCGGCTAGGAATTTTGTTTTGGAGCGACCCAAGCCATAATTATTCTTTGGTGCTTCGGCCCGGCCGCGTAGAAATTATTTAAGGTAAATAATGTCCGTATTTAATTAACAATTGATGAATCGCGACTCTGGTGCAGACTGTAGTCTGGTTTCCAATTGGAGTAAGGATAGATACTGTTTGCTTACTCTTCATGGCTAAGTTGGTAACTTTGTTTATCTAACATGGTTCAAAACCCGTCTGTGGTTTTTTATCGTCAATGTTGTTTCCTTTGTTAAGAATATAATTACATATTTCGTGGCCTGGTTTGTATTTATCAAAGGGTTTTTTTTTAACAAAAGGATGTCCTCCTGACCCCCCCCCGCCTGCAATTCCCCCCTCCCTTGTTCCTCTTGTGTGAAATTAGGGGAGTTTTTATTACCTTTATTGCACCCTTTCATGTCCTCTAGTCTTTTGATATGAGGTATGCGCAGCTGTGGAAGTGTGGGGGCGTGTTCGTTCCCACGTGTCTATTAAAAAACGATATTATCTATGTTGGCAGAATAATTCTTTAAAAAAAAAAAGAATAAAAAAAGGGGGCATATACACAACAGTCCGCCCTTTTGAAAATTATCAGGGGTCGATTTGGCCACTGGCGAATTTTCAAACAAAGTAATGCCCCCTTTTTTGTCATGAATCCCATCAGCCGCCCTTACTCTCGGCGGTTATTTCTTACGACGCGCGTGCACGTATTACGATCTTAACCTGGTTACATTTGAAACTAGCAGTCGCCGCCCGCTTCGCGGGCGGTGTGTATATACTTAGTTGGTGGGGAGTTGAAAGTGGCTGGACACAATATACATGTTTTGGTGATTGTTTTATGTTTATTTTTTTGAGGTTATATGCATTTTTATGAGACGCTCAATCGACAATATTAAAGAATGCAACTTATTCAAATATAGAATGCAACTTATTGAAATATCTGGCGATACACGATATTCATCGTGTACACTCCGTCTTCCTCCTCGTCGTCAGGTCCCTCAATAAGCGCCTTGATGTTGGATCTTGCCGTGACTCGCGATAGTGCCACGTACAGTTGGCCGTGCGAGAAGCATGGCGTTGGTAGATATAATCCCAGGTTGTGAACAGTTTGCCCTTGCGGCTTGTTGATGGTCATCGCAAAGGCTGGGACAATGGGGAACTGTTTGCGCCGAAGTCGAAATGGGAAGTCCTTCGTGTCCAATTCGCGGCGGATATGGTTGTTCTCAAGCAGCGAGTCCAAGACCAAGTGTGGGTACTCGGAAAGCTGCGGGAGGTCGTCAAAGTCCGACAGAGCCATCCCACCTGCCGTGAGGAACTCGTGGAGGCTGTGAAGGGTCTTGAACTTTACCATTTCTTTTATTTTCTTTGATGCTGCTAATCCTGCATAATGCACTGGTATAAGTAGTACTAATCACATACCTGCATTTCCCATATCCCCTCCCTTTGGTGCTGCTAATCCTGCATAATGCACGGGCATAATTAGTACTAATCACATACCTGCATTTCCCATATCCCCTCCCATTGATGCTGCTAATCCTGCATAATGCACGTGCATAAGTAGTACTAATCACATACCAGCATTTCCCATATCCCCTCAATTTGATGCTGCTAATCCTGCATAATGCACGGGCATAAGTAGTACTAATCACATACCTGCATTTCCCATATCCCCTCCCTTTGATGCTGCTAATCCTGCATAATGCACGGGCATAAGTAGTACTAATCACATACCTGCATTTCCCATATCCCCTCCCTTTGATGCTGCTAATCCTGCATAATGCACGGGCATAAGTAGTACTAATCACATACCTGCATTTCCCATAAATATGCTAAATTCGTCTTGATATGCAAATTATTTTGTCAAGGCGCCCTTTCCCCCCCTTCCAACCCAGCTTATTTATATGCTCCAAGCACGTGTGCTGTTTCATTCAGACGCTGTCGCCTCGACAGACCTGGTTTTCACCTGTGGACGGCTGCTTGCGTTGTGACCGAAACGTCGTGAGAATTATTTTATTATGTTTAATTTTTTTTATTGTATCACTTCCCTTCTACGTGACTTTACCGAAAGAACCAAGAAGATTTACCATTTCTTCTGGACAGCTGGTGGTACTGGTACTCGTAATCACGAGCCAATTTGTCGTAGAATTTATCCCAGAGAGGCTTCGTATCTGCTGGCATGGAATACAGCAGAATCGTATCGAAAAGTTGACGAAGCTGGTACGGCATCTGAAAGAGCGAGGCTTCTTCCAGACACGCAACCCATTCGCGATCGCTCTCAAGGTAGCCTGCTCGCATGGCTGCTTCCAGCGGTTTGTTTTGTTTTATTTTATTCGTAACGCACCATCCATATGCGCTCCACCATCCACAATGCCCTTGCATCGCAAAGACACAGCTCCGGTGTGCTTCAGCGTGTGCGCCATCCACAGTGACATTGGTCAGCAATTGCACCGTTCCGATGGCACACAGGTTAGCCCCTGCATCATCGGTCTGTATGTACACACACAGACAAATCCGTTATGGGGCCACCTATTTATTTCTTATGAAAAAATATTTTGTTGGTGTTTTTACGTTTACGTTTACGTATTCCCATTGTTGGTGTTTTACGCATGCATCAGATTTTTGGGTTCCTCACATATGGTATCAGAGGTGTGGGTCACTCCATTTCTCAATCGAACAATAACGGGGATCGTTTCAGTTATGACAGCTTGCAGATAGAATCATTGCACGATCCAATACTATAATGACAGAATTTGTTCCCCAGTGGAGGGCATCCCCCACCCGGCGCTTCTTACCGGTACTGTGAGACTTACAAATCCAGACCTCTCCTCCTCCTGAACAGTTCACAATACCCTGTGGTAGTACCATAATCATCTCAATAAAGCGATCACTTTCCAATGCGCATTTTGATCCCGGGAGTTACCCGGGCGGTGTCACACTGTACTCATTGTTTTAGCATGTCGCAAATTCCGATATGGCTTGTGCAACGGCCAGAGAGTGACAGCAGCGGGGGACGGGCTGCAACCTTTTTAGACAGTTTATTACATTTCAAAGTGCATGGGATTGGCACTCCAAAATATCATAAATGTACACTAACGCCAACTGCATCCGTGGCAAACATGATACGCGGACACATGCTGCATATTATGCAACACATGCCCTTACCAGCAGCAGCATGCCGTCCATGGAGACGTGATCAACGTCAATAAATAATAATGGTAATAAGCCGGATAAACCAAAAAGTACCCATTGTACCCATCAAACAGTCAGCTGGGTTGCCCCATGGGGGTATTGACTCATGGGCAAAACTGTAGGGGGCGCTACGCAACTGGCCGTGTCCCGGCAGGTGAAGCTGCCAGCTCAGTCCGCTAAGACGCACTGTATAGCGACCCCTGCCTACTCGTAAGGTAAAGTTGTTTGGGGACTCCACTAATCGCAGCACGCAGCACCCATTTTTTACATAAATAAACGTAATATTAGCGTAACTACCATTCGCACACTTGCATACACACCACACTCACACAGCGCAGGGTCTGCGCCCACAGTGCACTGCACCACTGCGGCGCAGACCTTGGCAGACCTATGCTATCACACAGCGCTTACCTTCCGTGTGCTTCTGCTTGTTTGGAAATGGACGACTGACTGACTGACGCGTGCTGCCGCCACAAAGCACGCAGGCCACTTTGAGGCAATTAAATGTAAGTGATAATTAATTAGTCCAATGAGATTGAAGGCGACACCGACAGAATTTCTCGAGCGCTGGTTTGATATGTATGGCGGGGAACTGTGCAGGGCCACTTTGCACACACTTGTTTCGGCCCAATGAAAGATTAAGCACAGTGGTTTGAAGGGAATGGGGGCAATATTGATGGAGCTGCGTACGAAAGAGTGGTCAGTTTTGTCCACTGGGCCGTCGAACCGAACCCCACCAATAATGAACAGATTTTATTGAAAGTTCTGGAATTGAAAATGTATGTGGCTATCTGATCAGTGGAGAGTTCTTGGTTGCAGCCGCGGACGATCTTCGTTGGGGAGATATCGCCACCAGAACGCAGTGTTCGGCGGGTGCAACAGCAACACTGTACCTACAGTAGATTTTCCGTTGCGACCATCACTGTGAATATGGTGTTGCGTGAAAGTAGGTGCAATTGTTGACCGAAGAGACGCTGTTGTGCGGCAGGTTTATTTATTTATATTTGTCGAATGAAAGTGAGCTGTGGCTTTTTGCCGGCTGTTTTATTAATTTTTATCGACGAATCAGAGCTAGCTGTTTGGGCGGGTCGTAAATAAATTAACGTCCAGATACGCACGCAGACGACCAAACCAGCGTAGTTGTTTAAGATAAGCAAAGAAAATAAACAACACGTTAAACATCGATATTGCGTTACATCGGTTCTCATCCATCATAACTATGGCGAATATGCAATTTTGTTTTTGTTAAATCCTGGGAAACGCTCGGTAGCGGTTTCGGACGCATTTCTTACGATGCGCGTGCACGTATTACGATCTTGATATGGTTACATTTGAAATAAGCAAAGAAAATAACAACACGTTAAACATCGATATCACCATTTACATAGGTTCTAATACATCATAACTCCGACGAATATTCATTTTTGTTTTTGTTAAATCCTGGGAAACGCTAGGTAGCAGTTTCGAACGCATTTATGCGTTACCTTCCTCATGTTGCCTGGTTTACCACTTTTCACTTTGATAATTCGATCACGGTTTTCGGGTTCGTTTTTGTAGTTTCCTCTCTCACTCTCTCGCGTCGTGGGAGTGTGTGGTGAAAAAGTGTGCTGCACATAACCAGAATTCGCGCACACGACCCACTTTGACACTTGGTTCGTGGCATTCGCTCTCTCTGCGATTACATGCACATTTGCCGAGTCAGTGTGTCGATTTAATTCTGTGCCTCGTAATGTTGCCCTTTTTGTTTTTACGAGTGTGTTAGATTCCAACACCATTCCCGATATGTTATGAACATTCGTCTCCATTTTAGCACTCCGATCCGCATAAATTTTGGTTTCCCTTGGATATTTTTCATTCAAAGGCTCACGCCTGCGCTCCTCAGGGCGTGTCTCTGTGTTCTCTCTTTGTCTCTGCTGTCTGTTATCTACTGTCCGATCACACTTCAATTCAGCCCTGTCCTTGCATTCGATTTGTGCGTCATTTACGGGAGCACTGTCCGCGTTTCTTACCGCATCGTATGCATTTGATGTTTCCCGGTCGTGGTGGTATTTGCCCGCCCTGTCACTTGCAGCCTGCTTGTATTTCCCATTGAGCTCAGGGTTTAACAAAACTTCAGCGTGCGTGGCGCGTATGGGCTGCTCGCTCTCAATCACTGTGGGTGGTTCATCACGTATTTGGACCGCATTCTGTGTTATTCCTCTATTCCCTCCTGGTATAGCCGGTGGAGGAATTGGTCGGAATTGGACCGATCGTGTTTGACCTCCCATCCTGCGATTCTCGTACATTTTTGGCCCAGTGTTACTCCCATTTGGGTGCCAAATTTTTCCTGGATCGTTACTTTGCCATTTTTGTGGGTAATTTTGACCTTGCGTATGTCGGGGCATGGGGTGTTGATATGATTCTGCCCTTGGTCTCCACATTCTGCGATTCTCCTGAATGTTCGCCTCCGTACCTCCGTAGTCTGTGTACCACCTTCTCGCTAGATGGTTATCTCGCCATCTTTGTGTGTAATTTCGACCTTGCGTGTGTCGTGGCATGGGGTGTTGATATGGTTCTGCCCTTGGCCTCCACATTCTGCGATTCTCCTGAATATTCGGCTTTGTGCCGCTCTCATTCTCGTGCCAACCTCTCTCTGGTTTATTTTGCCACAGGTGCGTGCGTGTTTGCTCCTCCCTGCATTGTGGGACTGCTCGGTGAATTTTTTTTCTCTCTGAGAGGCTGGGTTCCTTATCCCTCTCCCTGTGTTCTGGACCTGAATTATGATTCTTAGCTCTGTATAACCATGCCATGTACGCCTTGCTCTCTATGCGGCGTAAGGATGCGGTTTCTGGATTCAAAACCATTCTCACCCTTTCTGTAATCTCTGGGCTCAAGGATTAAAAAAACATAATTTTGAACATTTTGTCTCCTTCGTGGTATTGATTCACATCGCCTGCGTAATACGCTTTTTTAAATTGTAAAAGGTAGTCACGTGGGTCTTGGTCCATGCCCTGGGTCATCGATTTTACAGCATAAAACCCCTCAGTGAGTGTCGAATATTCTTCAAACTTCCGAATCACTGCCAGGCTCAGTTGTTTAAAATCATTTCTAACCTTGTGTGGTAGTGAATTTACCCATGGTATAGATTCTTTATGTAAGCTTCGTTTCAACAAACTCGCTTTTTAATCCCGTCTCATCAGCCCTCTAATCATTGCCTCCTCTTCTACTGTTGCGATATGTGTGTGTATATCCATAGTCTGATTGTGTGGGTCAAAATCGGGAATTCTGACTAGAGCCTTGTCCATCAATTGAAGGGTTTTACTGTTGAATAAGTATTCCGAAAGTTGATCGCCGTCAGCGTCATCATCAAACAAGTTATCATCAGGCAATCTGTCACTTTGGTCTGTGCTGTGTCGCTCGTGTTTCAGCGGCGTGCATTTTTTGTGTGCGCGCCCAGCGCTGTGTCGCTCGTGTTGCCATTTCCCTTCAGTTTTTGCCTCTGCCCTTAGTGGAGCATGTCCAGTCGACTTTACTTTAACATTTTGCCTCCCTCTATCTGTGAAGTTGTCAGTCTCACATGTTTTTGTTTGCATATGTATCTCTCCATCCCTTCTCTCGAATTGTGAGGGTTTCCCTTTGTCAAGGATTTTTTGTTCGATATCCATAATTTTTTTGCGATCAGTCCCTGGACTCTGTCCACGTACCCAAGAGTGTGATTTACTGTTACTTCCATATTTATTCTGTGGATCAACGTCTGTGAGTTTTGCTGGTGTCGCGAGCACTGATTTCTCCTCCCTTACGATGGTGTGAGGACATTTTTCCTCGTTTATTAGAGACGATTTCTCTCCTGTTTCCTTTCCGAATTTTTCTTCATTCCACAATCCCTGTCTGTATGCCTGTGTGAAAATGAATGAGTCCTGTCCTGCCTTTCCTGCAGTTTTTACATCGTGTTCGCCTTCGTTACATTTTATCCAGTCAATTAGTTTCCCCCGAGGTGTGTTCGTGTTATCGATACAGCTCCCTTCCCATATGTCTCTGTGACTGTACTGCTTTGTAACAGATCGATCGGTACGTTTTAATACAAGTTCCCAGTACCCCGTAATCCCTTCAAAATTTATTTTTAATCCTAGCATCTCAAGTGGCAGGAGTTACTTTGACCTTTCTTTCAGAGTGCATATAAAACAATTATCTCACAGAGTGTAGTCAGTTTGACTCGAGCTGTTCTGTTATTTTCCGATTCAGAGTGCGTACCTCTAACACCATTTATCACAGGATGCAATTTGGTTTGATACGATATTATCTTAATTCCACTCTCTCTGTTTCAACCTGCTATTCTGGGTTTTAACCTTAGAGGGCATTTTTTTTTTACGCCCGTTTACAATCACCATGCAATGTTCGATCACGAAATTCTAGTTAACACGTAGTGGTTCATTCCTTCATCCATGCAAAACACTATCTGCGAGAAATCCCGGACGAGCCCCCATTATGTTGTATGTGTTGGGTTATGAAATTTTGATGAAAATAATACAAATTAATAATCTTCAGAAAAATGCGCAAATCGCATTAATTATGTTAATGTGTGAGTTAAAATGCATAAATTATGATAGTGTGAGTAATTACATGCATAAATTATGATAATCACGGAGATAATCGTAGTAATTTATGCGGATGCTTGCGATTATGTTAATGTGTGCAGTTATGATAATTAGGCTCAGCTTCGTTTATCCAGAGTTATCAATCAGGATAACACGATTATCATCGATTAAACGTTTACCGATTATCCTAGTGTGTGTTATGATATTTTAGGTCTCCATTTTCATATCTCATCACAGGATACAGTTATCAAGAATAAGATAGTTTTGCATGGACTTGGAAGGAACACTCGATATGCTTCTGTGATAACAATTTTATTCTAACAAGCATGTGACATTCTATCATGCAGGTTAAACATGCGTCCATAATTCATGAGCAAGATTATGCAATTAACGAACATGGATAACTAAAAATATTTCTTCATTTGCGAGACTATGCATTTAACTAAATTGAATAACCAAAACTCTTATGCAATTACGAGATTATGCATTTGACTCATATGAATAACTAAAACTCTTATACATTTGCGAAACTATGCATTTACTAAATTGAATAACTCAAAACTCTTATGCATTTGCGATATTATGCATTTAACTAAAATGAATGAATAAACACTTATGCATTTGCGAGACTATGCATTTACTAAATTGAATAACTCAAAACTCTTATGCATTTGCGATATTATGCATTTAACGAACTGAATGACTAAAAACCCTCCTAACAATCGTAACCTCTACCTTTCCACCAGGCATCTCATTGGTTCGTTTTTGTATCGATCACAATCGGCGACTGGCCGAGTTTGAAAACAAGCATGACACCCTTCATTTTGCGGTAATAAAAGCACTTATTGTATCCCAGAGGCGAAAGTATATGTCAATAGATTCATTGGCAAGTATAAAATCCTTTTAATGGAATGTTTGATATAATGGTGGGTGAGGGCGTGTGTAGTGGTGTGAGGGCGAATCTGGCTCTGTTTTAATTAATTCTTCGGCGAGACTCTGACAAAGAAACCGGTTTGACAAGCTTTTCTCTGTGCTTCCTTGAGTCTGTATGTGGGGAGCGATACGACCTCTGTCCGTGCGAGTTGCAGCCGAGACTTTTTCCGCTGTGAGGTGAGCGGCGGCGCTTGGCGGTACTTGGTAGCTGACGGCGCGATGGCGCCTCTCTGCAGCTCTGACGGCGGCGCTCGTTCGGAAGACTTTGACTCTCTTTCTCCACGGCGGGATGACGAGTCGGTTTTGGTTGATGCTGGTCGATCTGGGTATCGCTCGGTGTCGCTCGGTGTCGCTCGGTGGCGCTCGGTGGCGCTCGGTGGCGCTCGGTGGCGCTCGGTGGCGCTCGGTGGCGCTCGGTGGCGCTCGGTGGCGCAGCTCTGCTGGCGCTCGGTGGCGCTCGCTTGGCGATCTCCGCCTTTCCTGCGGGTTGTTCGCTGGTCGTCACTCTAACGAGGAGCGATGCTTCGTTCGTGGCAGGGTGGACGTTGGCATCTTTGTTGGCTTCACTCGCAGCTCGGCGACTCAGGGTAGCGATTCTTCTCAGGTGGTGCAGACCTCGGCTTGTAGCTGCACGTCGCTACCCCGCGAACCTCGTCATTCTGGATGACGAAAATTTCTTCGTTGTCGGCGTTGAGATGAGATGAGGCCGACGCCCCGTGACGAGATGGGGGCCGAAGCCCTGGCGATTTTTGGTGGGGCCCGTGGCCCGGACGATCTGCTTTGGATGGATTTTTCCTTGGCTTATATCTGGAAATTCCACTCAGTTTCCCGAGTTGTTCAAAGTCTGTCATAAAACATTCCTGTGGGTGTGAACCATCTGCGTCCGTGTGTGTGTCGTGTGCGTGTCCGTCCGTGTGTTTTGCGTGCGTGTTTGTCTGTGTGTTTATTAGCTTTGAAGACACAGCTGTGTGTCGTTCTGGATGGGGGGGTGGGGGCCTCGTGACGGCGCCACCTAAGTTATCCATTAGCCAGACCGATGATTCGCGTCGAGTTATATACTAGCAGTCGCCGCCCGCTTCGCGGGCGGTGTGTATATGCCTGGTTGGTAGGGAGTTGAAAATGGCTGGACACAATAGACATGTTTATGTGATTGTTTTATGTTTATTTTCGTGAAGTTATATGCATTTTTATGAGACGCTCAATCGACAATATTAAAGAATGCAACTTATTCAAATATAGAATGCAACTTATTGAAATATCTGGCGATACACGATATTCTTCGAGTACACTCCGTCTTCCTCCTCGTCGTCAGGTCCCTCAATAAGCGCCTTGATTTAGGATCTTGCCGTGACTCGTGATAGTGCCACGTACAGTTGGCCGTGCGAGAAGCATGGCGTTGGTAGATATAATCCCAGGTTGTGAACAGTTTGCCCTTGCGCCTTGTTGATGGTCATCGCGAAGGCTGGGACAATGGGGAACTGTTTGCGCCGAAGTCGAAATGGGAAGTCCTTCGTGTCCAATTCGCGGCGGATATGGTTGTTCTCAAGCAGCGAGTCCAAGACCAAGTGTGGGTACTCGGAAAGCAGCGGGAGGTCGTCAAAGTCCGACAGAGCCATCCCACCTGCCGTGAGGAACTCGTGGAGGCTGTGAAGGGTCTTGAACTTTACCATTTCTTTTATTTTCTTTGATGCTGCTAATCCTGCATAATGCACGGGCATAAGTAGTACTAATCACATACCTGCATTTCCCATATCCCCTCCCTTTGATGCTGCTAATCCTGCATAATGCACGGGTATAAGTAGTACTAATCACATACCTGCATTTCCCATATCCCCTCCCTTTGATGCTGCTAATCCTGCATAATGCACGGGCATAAGTAGCAGTAATCACATACCAGCATTTCCCATAAATATGCTAAATTCCTCTTGATATTCAAATTATTTTGTCAAGGCGCCCTTTCCCCCCCTTCCATCCCAGATTATATATATGCTCCAATCACGTGTGCTGTTTCATTCAGACGCTGTCGCCTCGACAGACCTGGTTTTCACCTGAGGACGGCTGCTTGCGTTGTGGCCGAAACGTCGTGAGAATTATTTTATTTTGTTTTATTTTTATTATTTTATTACTTTCCTTCTACGTGACTTTACCGAAAGAACGAAGAAGATTTACCATTTCTTCTTTTTTGGTCAGCTGGCGGTACTGGTACTCGTAATCGCGAGCCTATTCGTCGTAGAAATTATCCCAGAGAGCCTTCGTATCTGCTGGCATGGAATACAGCAGAATCGTAGCGAAGCGTTGACGAAGCTGGTACGGCATCTGAAAGAGCGAGGCTTCTTCCAGACACGCAACCCATTCGCGATCGCTCTCAATGTAGCCTGCTCGCATGGCTGCTTCCAGCGGTTTGTTTTGTTTTATTTTATTCGTAACGCACCATCCATATGCGCTTCACCATCCACCATGCCCTTGCATCGCAAAGACACAGCTCCGGTGTGCGTCAGCATGTGCGCCATCCACAGTGACATTGGTCAGCAATTGCACCGTTCCGATCGCACACAGGTTGGCCCCTGCATCCTCCGTCTGTATGTACACACACAGACAGATCCGCTATGGGGCCACTTATTTTTTTTATTATATTAAAATGTATTTTGTTGGTGTTTTTACGTTTACGTATTCCCATTGTGGGTGTTTTACGCATGCATCAGACTTTTGGGTTCCTCACATATGATATCAGAGGTGTGGGTCACTCCATTTCTCAATCGAACAATAACGGGGATCGTTTGAGTTATGACAGCTTGTAGATAGAAACATTGCATGATCGTATACTAATAATGACAGAATTTGTACCCCAGTGGAGGGCATCCCCCACCCGGCGCTTCTTACCGGTACTGTGAGACTTACAAATCCAGACCTCTCCTCCTCCTGAACCGTTCACAATACCCTGTGGTAGTACCATAATCATCTCAATAAAGCGATCACTTTCCAATGGCCATTTTGATCCCAGGAGTTACCCGGGTGGTGTCGCACTGTACTCATTGTCTTAGCATGTCGCAAATTCCGATATGGCTTGTGCAACGGCCAGAGAGTGACAGCGGCGGGGGCCGGGCTGCAACCTTTGTAGACAGCTTATTACATTTCAAAGTGCATGGGATTGGCACTCCAAAACATGATAAATGTACAGTAACGCCAACTGCATCCGTGGCAAACATGATACGCGGACACATGCTGCATATTATGCAACACATGCCCTTACCAGCAGCAGCATGCCTTCCAAGGAGACGTGATGAACGTCAAAACATAATAATGGTAATAAGCCGGATCGTACCCATTGTACCCATCAAACAGTCAGCTCGGTTGCCCCATGGGGGTATTGACCCATGGGCGAAACTGTAGGGGTGCGCTACGCAACTGGCCGTGGTCCCGGCAGGTGAAGCTGCCAGCTCAGTCCGCTAAGACTTACTGTATAGCGACCCCTGCCTACTCTTAAGGTAAAGTTGTTTGGGGACTCCACTAATCGCAGCACGCAGCACCCATTTTTTACATAAATAAACGTAATATTAGCGTAACTACCATTCGCACACTTGCATACACACCACACTCACACAGCGCAGGGTCTGCGCCCACAGTGCACTGCAGCACTGCGGCGCAGACCTTGCCAAACCTATGCTATCGCTCTCTTCCGGGCGTGTTAATTATTTATTTTTATCGAATCAAAGTGAGCTGTGGCTCTTTGCCGGCTGTTTTATTTTCATCGAATCAGAGCGAGCTGTTTGGGCGGGTCCGTAAATAAATTAACGTCCAGATACGCACGCAGACGACCAAACCAGCGTAGTTGTTTAAGATAAAAAAAAATATTCGAATCCATGTTTTTTTTACTGAATAATATTTGTCACAAAAACCTACGCGTTAAGCGAGCTTAATTATTCCCTCCCTTGCTCGGGGATCATATCTTTTGTCTCACACAGCTTAAGTTGTTTTGGTTTGGAAGTTGAAATGCGACTTATTTGCTGCTTGGTTCCATTATGCTCAAGTTATGCCGAAACCGTGTTCACGATGTTATATCGTGACCCGATCTCCCATGGGAATGTTATTTGCTCGCGTGTGCAATTTTTGCTGTCCGTGTTGCGGGGAGACAAAGACAGTTGTTTCCACGGTGGAAGCACCCGGCGCATGCGCTTATTTATTTATTTTTCGAAAACGTGTGTTCATTTCCTTTGAGCCATTGCCCCAACCTTTATTGGTGTCATTTCCCGGCTTTTGGCGTGTTTGTGTGGAGATCCTCTCGGGAAGACAAAGATGGCCGTGAGTTGCTCGCTTCTCATGGGGTGTTGCGTTTGGTTGATTATGAGAGGCTTCCCCGCTCTTAATTCCCTAGGGAATCCACTTTAATTCCGTACTTATTATTTGACTTCTTGTGATTATTTAATTTGGTATCCCGGCTAGGAATTTTGTTTTGGAGCGACCCAAGCCATACTTATTCTTTGGTGCTTCGGCCCGGCCGCGTAGAAATTATTTAAGGTAAATAATGTCCGTATTTAATTAACAATTGATGAATCGCGACTCTGGTGCAGACTGTAGTCTGGTTTCCAATTGGAGTAAGGATAGATACTGTTTGCTTACTCTTCATGGCTAAGTTGGTAACTTTGTTTATCTAACATGGTTCAAAACCCGTCTGTGTTTTTTTATCGTCAATGTTGTTTCCTTTGTTAAGAATATAATTATATATTTCGTGGCATGGTTTGTATTTATCAAAGGGTTTTTTTTAACAAAAGGATGTCCTCCTGACCCCCCCCCCCCCTGCCTGCAATTCCCCCCTCCCTTGATCCTCTTGTGTGAAATTAGGGGAGTTTTTATTACCTTTATTGCCCCCTTTCATGTCCTCTAGTCTTTTGATATGAGGTATGCGCAGCTGTGGAAGTGTGGGGGCGTGTTCGTTCCCACGTTGCCGCGTGTCTATTAAAAACGATATTATCTATGTTGGCAGAATAATTCTTGAAAAAAAAACAATATAAAAAAGGGGGCATATACACAACAATATGCTCCAAGCACGTGTGCTGTTTCATTCAGACGCTGTCGCCTCGACAGACCTGGTTTTCACCTGAGGACGACTGCTTGCGTTGTGGCCGAAACGTCGTGAGAATTATTTTATTATGTTAAAAAAAATTAATTGTATTACTTCCCTTCTACATGACTTGACCGAAAGAAGCAAGAAGATTTACCATTTCTTCTTTGTTGGTCAGCTGGCGGTACTGGTACTCGTAATCGCGAGCCAATTCGTCGTAGAATTTATCCCAGAGAGCCTTCGTATTTGCTGGCATGGAATACAGCTGAATCGTAGCGAAGAGTTGACGAAGCTGGTACGGCATCTGAAAGAGCGAGACTTCTTCCAGACACGCAACCCATTCGCGATCGCTTTCAAGGTAGCCTGCCCGCATGGCTGCTTCCAGCGGTTTGTTTTGTTTTATTTTATTCGTAACGCACCATCCATATGCGCTCCACCATCCACCATGCCCTTGCATCGCAAAGACACAGCTCCGGCGTGCGTCAGCGTGTGCGCAATCCACAGTGACATTGGTCAGCAATTGCACCGTTCCGATCGCACACAGGTTGGCCCCTGCATCCTCCGTCTGCATGTAAACACACAGACAAATCCGTTATGGGGCCACCTATTTTTTTCTTATAAAAAATGATTTTGTTGGTGTTTTTACGTTTACGCATTCCCATTGTGGGTGTTTTACGCATGTGTAGTGGTGATACGCGCTGGCAGTAGGGATCGTGTGGCAGCGCGTGGTGATTGGCTGTGTGTCGGTGACGAGCGCTGATGGTGAGGGATCATAGGGCAGCGCGGGGTCATGGGTTATGTGGTGGTGATTGGCTGTGTGTTGGTAACACGCGCTGGGAAAACGGATCGTATGGCAGCGCGTCGTGATTGGTCGACTAGGGTGGGTGCTCACATCGCGGTCCGCATAGGCTCCGTCTCCTCGGGAGCGGAGGGCTATATAAGGCGGTGCGCGCGGGCGCTCGGGGAGTTGGTGACCAGTGAAGACAGAAGACGGAGGAGGAAGAGATAGGGCCCTGAGACCCCTAGTCCCGCCAGTCCTTGTAAGGACCGGGACTCTGTGTGGCTCAGAGGCGGGACCCTGGGACCCGGGGCCGGACGTCCGTGTGAGGGCCGGGCCACGGGACCCAGTGGTCGTGACCCCTACCCAAGCTGGGGTGGGTCGGTAGGTTCCCCTGGAAGCTACGGGGCTGGAGAGCCGTGTGTGTGTGGCCGGGTGGAACGTGTAGCGTGAGCTGTAGTGACCACACGTGTTATTGTGGCAGGAACAGTGAGCTGTAGTGACCACACGTGTTATTGTGGCAGGAACAGTGAGCTGTAGTGACCACACGTGTTATTGTGGCAGGAACAGTGAGCTGTAGTGACCACACGTGTTATTGTGGCAGGAACAGTGAGCTGTAGTGACCAAACGTGTTATTGTGGCAGGAACAGTGAGCTGTAGTGACCACACGTGTTATTGTGGAAAGAACAAGTGTTAATAAAGTGTGCTACCCGTCAAGTGGTCTCCCGCCATAGTTTACTATACTACAACTGGCGTCAGGAGTGAGACAGTCTTCCTGCCATGGATACCAGGAAGACTCATCGGACTCACGAGTGTGACCGGGTGGAAAACCACGACGACTCGGGCCAGCAGGCATCAGGGGGACAAGAGGAGGAGATGCCGGCGCCACAGGACCCCTCATGGGCGCCCAACGAGCGATTGGGGGCTGATGCCGGACTCCGCGACGCGCACGCCCGCCTGGCAGAGCTACTACTCGCCGCGGCGTCCATCCTAGCGGAGATCGCCACGTCTGGAGGAGCGAGAACGTCGACGGACGTTGAAAGGGCTCGCGTTGCTGATTCCCACCATAATGACTTTGAAATTCCCGCCATTTCTGCTGAGCGGCCATCTTTTGGCGGGAACGGCAAGCAACACGTGGTGGGAGTCCTCCAATCCCTGCTGCTTACATCATCAGCGCGCGCTACGGGCCACCATCAGCCACCCGCCATTGGGGCCGCCATTTTGCAGGTCGACGGTGCGGCGCGGGAGAGTCACGAGGCAGGGGACGACATCATTTTCCAACAGCGTCTTCCCGCGTTGACAGCCTTCAAGGCGGAAGGCGGGGACTGGGGCGCATTTCAGCGAAGATTTCAAGCCCATCAAGAGATGTCGGCCTGGTCCGACGCTACGGCGCTGCGGGCACTGCCTGCCATGTTGGACGACGACGCGCTCGCGGCCTTCAGGTCCGCACCGAGATCGGCCCGCTCCACGCTCAAGGCTGCGCTGGGCCTCATGGCCAAGGTGTACGGCCCACCTTCGGCCTGCCGCCACCAATTTTACGAACGACGGAAGGCGGACACGGAGACCGCGCTCGCCTACCGCACGGCGTTGTTGGCCCTCGTGGACGCCGCGTTCCCTCGTATGGACGAGGAGGGGCAGGACGCTATGGTTTTGGAACAACTGCTGAAGTTGGCGCACGACCTGGGGGTCCCAATCAACACAGCCGACGAAGTCGACATATGTTCGTTGCGTGTTGCAACAAGTATCCAGGCGCACGAGGTCCTGAAGCGGAAACAGGTGGTCGTCTGCACTGCTGCCGTGGTCTCAGCTCCGGCCACGGTGGTCACCGAGCCCCAGGTCGTTCACCCACGGGAGGAGGCGTTCGCTGCAACACGATCGGGGGATTGGAGGTCGGGGGGTCGTTCGCCTCTGCGATCGGGCCGCAAGCTGGAGCAACCGAGACCTCCGACGTCCGTCATCACGTGCTACAACTGCGGCCTTCGGGGCCACGTGGCGTCCGGGTGCCGCGCTCCACGTCAGCGTGCCACGGGACCTCGGCTGGACGACGACCAAGGCCCCAAGTCGTCCCAACTACCCCCGGCAAGTCGCGGCACTTCACATGCTCGGCCTACATACACGACACACATGGGCCGTCGCTTTGCGGCGGAGGATGTGCGATTGGGGGTCGGGGATTCGGTTCGAAGAGGGGGGTTCGTACGGGGCCGGGGGGACGTTAAATGGTCCGAGTTGGGCCACAGAATAGTGGCTGCGTCGGCTGGTTCCTCGGTCGTTACGGGATTCATAGACGGGGTCGAGGTCAGGGTGTTGGTGGACACGGGAGCGTTGGCGACTATCATTTCCGACCTCATTTATAACATTCTCCCCGTCCAATGTCGACCTCTGCTTCCGGTGGACGTGCCATTTTATGCGGCAAATGGGGGCTCTTTGGGTATTATCGGTCAGATTCGGGCGACCATTTGCATAGGGGATATTAAATTGGCGGGACCTGTTTTCGTCTCCTCTTCCCTAGCGGTCCCTTGTCTGTTGGGCACAGATTTTTTGGCTAAGATGCCCATTAAAATTCTCGTGGATCAACGTTGTATTGAGCTGCCATCGGGTCGCCGTATTTCATTTTTATCTAACCCTACTGAAATACGGACGGCGTGCGCGACGATCCAAGCGCTAGCAACACAGACGGTGCACGTGCCCCCGGGTTCGCAGATGTTGATACCCCTCCGGTTGCGGAAGCCATTGGGTGGAGAGACTGCGGGACAAGGCGTGCTTTTGGGTCCATCGAATAGAGCTGTCGGGGGTCTGGATTTGGCGGTGGCTCAAACATTGGTTCGGGCTGACAGGGACCCGTTCGTTATGGTGTTAAACGCTGGATCGCGGCCGGCCGTTATTCCGCAGGGCACCGTGCTTGCTCTCGCGGCATGGGTCCCTGCGGAAGAGCGCCTTATTGCGCATGTTGATCCCGTCACGGCGCAGGAAGTTCTATCGGGTGATAACCTTGACTGGGTCGATTCGCTGTGTGCGGACTCCAGTGATTTGTCAAGGGTGCAATTGGGTGCGCTGCGCGCTCTGCTGATCGAATTCTCCGATGTGTTCAGCAAGCACAAATATGATATTGAGTGCACGGACCTGTTACGCCACCACATTGAAACAGGCGATGTGGCACCAGTCCGGCAGAATCCCTTCCGGCTGAGTCCTGCCGAGAAGGAACACGTTCAATCGGCCGTCAATGACATGCTGACGGGTGACATCATTTTTCCCTCATCTAGTCCGTGGGGAGCACCTATCGTTCTGGTGAAAAAGCAAGACGGGTCCTTGCGTTTTTGTGTAGATTTCCATCGCCTGAATAAAATCTCCGTGGCTGACGCGTATCCGCTCCCCAGAATGGATGAGTCCCTGGACGCATTGTCCGGGGCGCGGTATTTTTCTACACTTGACTTACTGTCGGGATTCTGGCAGCTGCCACTCGACGATGAGTCTAAACCTAAGACAGCATTCCGGACCCCAGGGGGCCTGTTCCAGTTTAATCGGTTGCCCATGGGACTCCACTCCGCTCCCGCGACGTTTCAGCGCCTTATGGAATTGGTTTTGTCGGGTCTGCAATGGGATACTTGCTTAATTTACCTTGACGATGTCATTGTTTTCAGTAAAACTTTTGAGGAACACCTCCAGCGATTAAGAGGGGTGTCCTTGCGGATGCGATCGGCTAAGTTGAAGTTTAAACCGGCGAAATGCCACCTTCTGCGGAAATCCGTAAGGTACTTGGGCCACATTGTCGATTCTTCAGGGATCTCCACCGATCCCGCGAAGACGAACTGTGTCAGTTCATGGCCAACGCCCACGTCGGTTTCTGAGGTCCGCAGCTTCATTGGTTTTGCGTCCTACTACCGCCGATTCGTTGAGCATTTCGCCACCATTGCCAAACCCTTGCACGCTCTAACAGCCAAAGGAGTCAGGTTTCGATGGGGGCCAGAGGAGGAGGCCGCGTTCTGCTCCCTCCGGGACGCCTTGGTGGGTGCCCCGCCCTTACGTTACCCTGACTTTACGAGTCCCTTCTTGCTGGATACTGATGCTAGTAACACGGGCATTGGGGGGGTGCTCTCACAGGTCGTTGGGGGAGTTGAACGGGTGGTCGCCTATGGTAGCAGGGTTCTGTCGCCTGCGGAACAGCACTACTGCGTCACCCGTCGCGAGTTGCTGGCTATTGTTTTTTTTGTACAGCAATTTAGGCCTTATCTCTATGGCCGTCATTTTACGGTCCGGACGGACCACGCGGCGCTTCAGTATTCATTGAGGGTCGCCCAACCCTCGGGCCAATTGTCACGGTGGTTGGAAGTCCTCCAGGACTATCAATTTACGACCACTTACCGTAAGGGGTTGCGCAACACCAACGCGGATGGCCTGTCGCGGTTGTCGCCTCGTCCCGAATGTGCGTGACTGACGGGGTCGGCGCGCTGTAAACCGCCAGGTGCTGTACCTGAGAGTGAGTTGGTCACGGCCGCGAATGCGCCGATGGTTGACGTTCCCGCTACCCCTGCGGGCGGGGACTCGCTACTCTCACTGTCTCTCGTTGAGTGGGGCCGACTCCAGATGGCTGACAGCTCCCTGCTCGCGTTGCGTCGCAGGGCGGGGGGTCCCGAGGAGGGTCGAGAGCGAGCTGGCTCCTGGCTGCTCAAGCAGGGCCTGCTAATGAGATGGGACAATATGTCCCGGCGGCACGCACTCGTCGTGCCTTCCGCTATGCGGGGCAAAGTTGTTCTGGCAGCACACGAACGCCTCTTGCATCTGGGGGTAAACAAAATGCTTGCTCTGCTCCAGCGTGACTATTATTGGCCGGGGATGGGGAGCGATGTGGTCAATATACTGAAGGGGTGTGTGGATTGCGCCAAACGGAAACCACCGCCCGTTGCGCCAAATCCACCGCTGCAGTCTATTCAGGTCTCGCGCACTAACGAGCTCGTTGCGCTGAATATTTTGGGGCCTTTTCCTGTCACGCCTAGGGGTAACAAGTACCTGTTGGTTGGTGTGGAATACTTTACCCGATGGCCTATGGCGTGGCCACTCGCCAACCAGTCGGCGGCGGCCGTGGCGGACGCCTTTGTCCAGGGCTACGTCCTGGACAAGGGGGCTCCCGAACGCTTGCTGACCGACCAGGGAATGAATTTTTCAAGTAAATTGCTGCAGGAGGTGTGCGGCCTTTTGGGTACTAAAAAGGTGCGTACCTCCCTGTACCACCCACAGACTGACGGGATGGTGGAGCGACTCCACAGGACTTTGACTTCCATGTTGTGCCAGCAGGTGTGCGAGGCTTGCAGGTCCCGGGGGTCCTCGCCGCGTATAGAATGGCCCCCCATGCGGCTACGGGGTTCTCCCCATTTTATCTGATGTACGGTCGGGAGGCCGATCCGCCCATGGAGACTCAGCTGGGACTGTCCGTGCCACGGCCTAATTCCAAATTGGCCGATCATATTAAATTTAACATTGCAAAACTCGCCGAGGCACGGGAGGCCGCACGGCTTAATTCGAGATCTCGGCAAATCGCCAACGAGCGCTTGCGTGCACGGAAGGTGTCCGTGCACGATTGGAAACCGGGCAATCGGGCCTGGCTGCACTGCCCTCATGCACCTTTGGCTACGTCGCCTAAATTGTTGAGGCCATGGCGGGGACCCGTGGAGGTCGTGCGGGTTGCACGCCCCCAGTGTGTTCAGATAAAATGGGGAAAGCGCCGTTGGTACGTTCACCCCTCCCGGCTGAAACCGTTCTCGCCTCCATATGGCCTTCCTTCATGTCGTGAGGACCGAGCATGTGATGTGACCGACGACCTGGGGAGGGAAATGTCTCCGCCTGATCCTCACATGTTTTCGCCTGATCCGCTCCCAGGTGTCTCGGCACTGACGGCTGCCGACCACCGGCGACCGGATCCCCGCGACACGGCCGGTCCTTCCAGGGCCGAACCGTGCCTTCCGGGGCTGCCGGAGCCACCAGACGGTCGTCAGCGTCCCGTCCCGTACGATGGACCGGCCAGGCGGACTCTCGCTAGGTCGCGCCACTTTTCCTGACCAATGAATAAGGTGGAGTTTCGGTGCGAGTCGGCCGGCTCGTCTCGCATGGCATTCCCCGTCCGTTCGACCGCTCTACCATTCCGTTCAAGGAGCAAGCGGGAGGGGGATCGGGAGTCGAGGAGACACTGGACACGTCGGTCTTTTCATAATATACTTTTATTCGGTTACTCGTCGGTTTGTACATAGTTCGTTCTTGTTACTTGTTAACGTTCAGGTGTTGTGTTGTGTTGCTGTGTTGCATTGTGGTTAATGTTACGGGGCACACTTGGAGTGGGGTTTTTTTTGTTGTTGTTGTTGTTGTTTTAGCAGCCGGGCCGGCTGCGAGCTATGTGGGAGGGGGTGATGTAGTGGTGATACGCGCTGGCAGTAGGGATCGTGTGGCAGCGCGTGGTGATTGGCTGTGTGTCGGTGACGCGCGCTGACGGTGAGGGATCATAGGGCAGCGCAGGGTCATGGGTTATGTGGTGGTGATTGGCTGTGTGTTGGTAACACGCGCTGGGAAAACGGATCGTATGGCAGCGCGTCGTGATTGGTCGACTAGGTTGGGTGCTCACATCGCGGTCCGCATAGGCTCCGTCTCCTCGGGAGCGGAGGGCTATATAAGGCGGTGCGCGGGGGCGCTCGGGGAGTTGGTGACCAGTGAAGACGGAAGACGGAGGAGGAAGAGATAGGGCCCTGAGACCCCTAGTCCCGCCAGTCCTTGTAAGGACCGGGACTCTGTGTGGCTCAGATGCGGGACCTTGGGACCCGGGGCCGGACGTCTGTGTGAGGGCCGGGCCACGGGACCCAGTGGTCGTGACCCCTACCCAAACTGGGGTGGGTCGGTAGGTTCCCCTGGAAGCTACGGGGCTGGAGTGCCCGTGTGTGTGTAGCCGGGTGGAACGTGTAGCGTGAGCTGTAGTGACCACACGTGTTATTGTGGCAGGAACAGTGAGCTGTAGTGACCACACGTGTTATTGTAGCAGGAACAGTGAGCTGTAGTGACCACACGTGTTATTGTGGCAGGAACAGTGAGCTGTAGTGACCACACGTGTTATTGTGGCAGGAACAGTGAGCTGTAGTGACCAAACGTGTTATTGTGGCAGGAACAGTGAGCTGTAGTGACCACACGTGTTATTGTGGCAGGAACAGTGAGCTGTAGTGACCACACGTGTTATTGTGGAAAGAACAAGTGTTAATAAAGTGTGCTACCCGTCAAGTGGTCTCCCGCCGTAGTTTACTATACTACACATGCATCAGATTTGTGGGTTCCTCACATATGGTATCAGAGGTCTGGGTCACTCTCAATCGAACAATAACGGGGATCGTTTGAGTTATGACAGCTTGCAGATAGAAACATTGCATGATCGCATACTATAATGACAGAATATGTACCCCAGTGGAGGGCATCCCCCACTGTACTCATTGTTTTCGCATGTCGCAAATTCCGATATGGCTTGTGCAACGGCCAGAGAGTGACAGCGGCGGGGGCCGGGCCGGGCTGCAACCTTTTTAGACAGTTTATTACATTTCAAAGTGCATGGGATTGGCACTCCAAAACATCATAAATGTACAGTAACGCCAACTGCATCCGTGGCAAACATGATACGCGGACACATGCTGCATATTATGCAACACATGCCCTTACCAGCAGCAGCATGCCGTCCATGGAGACGTGATCAACGTCAATACATAATAATGGTAATAAGCCGGATAAACCAAAAAGTACCCATTGTACCCATCAAACAGTCAGCTGGGTTGCCCATGGGGGTATTGACCCATGGGCGAAACTGTAGGGGGCGCTACGCAACTGGCCGTGGTCCCGGCAGGTGAAGCTGCCAGCTCAGTCCGCTAAGACTCACTGTATAGCGACCCCTGCCTACTCGTAAGGTAAAGTTGTTTGGGGACTCCACTAATCGCAGCACGCAGCACCCATTTTTTACATAAATAAACGTAATATTAGCGTAACTACCATTCGCACACTTGCATACACACCAAACTCACACAGCGCAGGGTCTGCGCCCACAGTGCCCTGCACCACTGCGGCGCAGACCTTGCCAGACCTATGCTTTTGCTCTCTTCTGGCTGTTTTATTTATTTATTTTTATCGAATCAAAGTGAGCTGTCAGGGCGTGCCCGTAAATAAATAAACGTCCAGACACGCACGCAGAAGACCAAACCAGCGTAGTTGTTTAAGATTCTTTTGTCAAGGCGCCCTTTCCCCCCCTTCCAACCCAGCTTATATATATGCTCCAAGCACGTGTGCTGTTTCATTCAGACGCTGTCGCCTCGACAGACCTGGTTTTCACCTGAGGACGGCTGCTTGCGTTGTGGCCGAAACGTCGTGAGAATTATTTTATTATGTTTTATTTTAATTATTTTATTACTTCCCTTTTTGTACAGTGTTGTATGTTAATGTAAACTATTTCTGCTTAATTATGAGTTTTAAAATGCTTTTTTTGATGTTGAACTGTAACACATTTCATAACACTGACCATATATTGATTTTAAGCTTTCTTGACTGCAGGAATCCATACTTTTTGGTTGTTTCGGTAAAGTCACGTAGGTAGAAAAATAAAATAATAATATATATCACAACAAGCGATCGTTCTCAGGCGAAACAAAATCCAGCAGTAGAACTGCTCTTCCTGGTTCATCAGTTCTACTGCTGGATTTTGTTCTAATTCGGAGTGAGTGTGCTGGCAGGCTATAATGGTTATTAACTTTGGTGAGTGTACTGGCAGTCTATAATGTAGACTGTAGCAATGGTCATTAAGTTAGGTGAGTGTACTAAATGATAATACAATTTTCTAATTTAACCCATACTCTCGGGGTTCCTCCAGAAATAGTAAAAAGCGACTGCAAATGGCCACGTGTAATATTAGAACGCTCACTGCAGAGGAGAGGATGCCACTCCTTTGTCGGTAGCTCGACCGGTACCACCTAGATGTCTTTGGTATTCTAGAGCTCCGGTGAACTGGTTCTGGCACCTGCACCATGAGGGGTGATCACAGTTCGTCAAGCTTGGCGATTACAGTCATTTCCTATGCCATGCCTAGTTGGTATACCACAAGGGGTCCGTCCTTGATACATTCTTATTTTCAACATGCGTCTCTCCGATCGCCAATATCATCTCTTCGCATGACATAAAGTTACATCAATATGCTGATGATGCACACCATGATGATACACACCAATTCAATTACGCACACAGCATTCTGATCACACCGCATTTCAATCACACATCAGAATTTCAATCACATCAGCATTTCAATCACACAGCATTCCAATCACAAGCCATTTCAATCACGCAGGGTATTCCAATCACTAGCCCTTTCAATCACACACACAGCATTCCAAATACACACAAAGGTTATCAAAGGCGTCAATCAAATGCGTTGATCAAAGGCGTTTACAATGCACACAGCCTTGGACTGGACCACAAATTCTCGAGTCAAAACTGTCAACAATTATATGAGGCAAGAGGATAAACTGATACGATCAGCACTGCCCAGTGGGTCTTACCTGGTATTGATTAAAGGCAGACACAACAGGAACAATAGGAGCAACAACAGAAGCAATAACAGAAGCAACAACTTAAACTGCAGCAACAAGAAAAAAAAGCAATAACAGCAACAACTTTAGCAGCAACAATAACTACAACAGCAACACCTTGCGATGACATTGCTGTGATTTGCCCTTCTGCCACTGCTGCTGCCCAGCTGCTTGCGGCCGGGCCCTGCCCTCCCCGGACTCTGGCTGAGCGAGCCAAGTGGTCTGGTTAAGCAATTCCCCTCTTTTCTGGAGAATGGAACTTCTCCTAGCCTGAATTGACAAACCAATTCTATCTCATCCGAACGTAACCGACACTGCGCTTGGACTCACCAGCAGACTTCGACCAGCGTCTGATGTGCGAAGGGAGTGCTGATCGGCGGACTCTCCTGTTCAATTTACTCGAGTTCAGCACCCACTGTGCTACGATCTGCTGTAGAAATGCTGACCCCTAACCTACCGTATTCATAACTTGTTGCAATGCCTCGCACATGGTTGTGCTACAGATCTGGTCAGTTCCTCTTCCGACCTACATCAACACAATCACGGAAGAGCGCCTTGATCGCCATGCTGCTGCTGATGTTGGGTATCGTGCCAAACCCTGGACCAGAGCTCCTCAACTTCGGATTTGTCAACGCATGCTCCATCATTGACAAGACAGCGCTGATCCTATATCTGATCAACCATTGTGGACTCGATATATTGGCCGTCACCAAAACCTGGTATATGATGACTCACCAGAGGTAATTAAGCGTGAGCAGCACGTAATGGGTATGCTATTAATAATAGTATTATAATAGTAGGTTTTTACCCTTTTAACTGGTACAAAACTGACACCTTTATTCAAGGCATCATGTTTGCAATGACCACAACACAAGTAGTCAAAAAAGCAAACAAAAAGAAGCAACTCTGATAAAGATGATAATATGCACTGTCCTTGAAGTTGATTGGCCCACACACGAGACGGCTTTCTTTAGAGCCTAGTCCCCATTGGTGTAGGGCCAGATGACACCAGAAGGCGTACAACTCAAACACAGTGCAATATCAGAGTATTGAGAGCTCGGGGTAAGCATTTACACTATGAGATCTCTTTTACCAGTGGCAAAATATAATAGTAGGTTTTTACCCTTTTAACTGGTACAAAACTGACACCTGATGGTATGCTATTGTACATCATCACCATCGCAGGAAGCATGGCACCAGCAGCCTGCATGGTGGTGGAATCGCACTAATTCACAGTGAAGACGTCAACATTAAAATCCCAATCAACTCATTAACAACCACATCATTCGAGCTGCTGCTTGTGAAAATAATGAATGGCATGCGGAGGCTTACGATCGCTGTCATCTATCGACTGCCGTCTTCACTGTCAGAATTATTTTTCTGATCTTTCCGTTGTGCTAGACAGTAGGTAATTTGACTCTTGCTACATGAGCCAGTATTATCGATAGTCACAGTTTAGCCCAGCACGTCAGCGGGGCAACATGTCGCTTGGGAAATATACTGGATAATATATTCACATCCACTGCTGCTGTAATTGTGACCGACATTATCGAAGAAGTGGGTGTTGTAGATCAGTCTCGTGACATGCAAATTGGCATTTCCGATTATTCGACCAACCATCACAATATCATACAGAGAATGGAAACGACTGAACTCCGATGCTTTCCATCAGAGGATCCGGTCATCATCAGCATGTATCGACGGTCGATTCAATTGCAGCTCAATTAGAACATGATATCACTGATGTTCTTGATGAACTGATGCCTATCCGAACAAGCACATAGAGAATGGGGAAAGCACGCAGTAACTGGCTGTCACCTGAGGTGATCGCAGCGAAGCCTACGTGGAGGAGGCTGGAGCGTCTTTGGAAGAAAACTGGTTTCGAGACTGCAAATCTCACAGAGCCGCCTGCCGATCTGCAAACCGACTCATTATTAAGTCTCGCAGATCGTTCTCTGCTCTGCACGTCAATGACTCCCCCATGCTCTATGGCATGTCCTGAAACGTCTGCTGCACTCCAACCACCCATCAACTAGTCAACGCATTCAGTGTGCAGTACTTGCGATGTTAATTGCCAATAGAACAGTGACAATCAAAACAGAAGTTTCTTACTTCAAGGCAACACATTCTTCCCAGTATGCCATATGAGTTGTATTAACCTGTAACCAATGCAAAGTGGAGACCCTGGCACGAACGTCAGTGGCAGAGGTGTCAATGTTCATCGCACGTCTGTCAAATTAGTCATCGCCGCTCGACTACAACCACATGTCGATTCTCAAATCATGCTCGGACGTGCGTTTTCCGCTGTCCACCTGGAAAATCTTTAATTCAGCGAGCGCTGTTTCCCAGACCAGTTCATAATGGTGCAGGTAACACCGCTCCTAAAAAAAAGTGGCATAACCCATAGTGACCCTGCCAACTATCACTCGATCTTAAACCTGAGTCTGATTTCAAAGGTCAGAGAGCACCTCTTTCTGAAGTGGTTACTTCCCCATATCGCTGCAACAGGCATATTCAACCAATTTAAGTCGGCATACTGGAAGTTCAACAGCACTGAGATGGCTCTAGTAAAGATCACCGATTACTTCCAGAAGATGACCGGTGTGCCACAGTGTTGGATGGCCTCGATCTCGTAGCCACCTTCAACATCATCGACAATGAGATATTCATCGGGTGGCTATGAAAAAGGTTCGGTGTATTGGGTACGACACTGGGGTTGTAAACATATCTCATCGCATTATATCAAGTCCCATTAATATTCTGGCGATACACAAATGTACACTGCAGTGAAGCAAAGTTATATATGGAGAGCCTAGGTAACCTCAAAGGTTGCACATGAGCGGTGTACGTGTAGTTTGCATAGAACAAAATTCTGCGTAATCCATCAATATCAGAGGTTCTGCTGGTTGGCACTCCGATTCAGGAGAAAAATTCGTAGGAGGATCAGGTGTGTCGCCATAGGCGCCCCCCAACAAACTTGTACTTTATGAGGTCGCACTCATTACACACAGTGTTCGCGCAAATTAACTACAATACCTCGCTGATCTTGTCAAGGAGCATAAACCATCAAGCGAACACCAGTCATCCTCACAGTTGCCTTTGGCTAGCCATTGAAACAAAGACGGCCACTGCATCGCACGCTTTCAGATGAACTTCTTTGGCCATCTGGAACGCTCTTCCTTCCGATATTAGGAAGCAACTGGAGCTATGCACTTTTAAAAATCTGGATTGGAAACTCATTTCTTTAGAACTGCTTGTTGTGCTTAGTCGGTTTCCCTTCTACTGTACCTCCGATTAGCACAGTTGGCTATGTATGATTCAAAAACGTTCAACATACATACAGGCAGCTGCCAATCCACTGCATTAAACAGGGATTAGCAATTTATTTACAACGGATGAAAAATAATAAACCTGGAAATTCCATTGCATGGCCAGGACACTCAAAATTTGTGATAAACCGTGAGTCTCAAGCACAATTCTTGAGACTTCACACGTATGGGGTAGTAGTTGAGGCTCTCTATTGAGGGAGGGGGGGAAGTTTGCCCAGAAGAAAATAGGCAGTGGTGGGATGGGACAGTTGCAAGTGCAATATAAGATGAGCTATAGTGAAAACACAGTTTTTGTGAACACTTACTATAATTTATATATATATACAGCATCTACTTTTGGCTTCCTCTGGTCTAACACCGTTTGGGACTAGGCTCAAAAGTAAGCTGTCTATGGTATGGACCAATCAGTTTCATAGACAATGCATTTATTATCAGTGTGTCTTTGCATTCTGACCAAAAGTATTGTGGTTAATGCAGACATGATTCCATGTAAAAAGTTTCAGTTTGGTGTTTTAACATCTCAAAACCTATACTCCTTGGTTATTTCGGTAAAGTCACGTAGGTATAAATAAAATAAATCACGACATTTTGAATGCAACACAACCGTTCGTCTGCGCAGCAGACACCGTGGCTGCTCTCGCTATTTTCGTCTGATGCCGTTCACTTGTGTTGCGTTCGAAACGTCGTGATTTATTTTGTTTTATTGCTACCTACGTGACTTAACCGAAATAACCAAAGAGTATAGATTGCTGCAGTCACGAAAACTTCTAATCTCAACACCTGTTTTGTTGCCAGAAAAAAAGGCGGAAACATTCTCAGTTTTACAATCTTAAGTGTGTGTTGCATGGCATGATACATGCTCCACAGAGTTTGTATGAATGTATTAATCACCCGATTCATGTACTCATTGTTGTATCCAGATGAAACGTGTGGAGGCGGAAACGAAGCTTGGAATATTTGAGGTAAAACCCATGTGTCATACCCCACAATGATGCATAACAATGTGCATGCCAACATAATACTTTTTATGAAGGTGCATGGACATTGCAGGACAGTGCAGCCATTCCTGCGAATTTTGCTTCACCGTACTCCTAAACCGACTACAACTTGATTTGCTTTCGGCGGCTTGCTTCTGGATTCTGTGGTTTGCTAAATTAACATTCATGTAAATGTTAGGTTTCACGCAGCGTGTTCAATGCCATACTCACACCCTCGGTCATACTCAGAAATAAGTGTGACCCATTGGATCCCCAGTCAGTGATTTTTCTATTATTGATGCCGGCTCATGTGATCACTGCGCTGTATTCTCCAAGATGTGATTACTCTGCTCGCTCTCCTTCATGTCAATGTCAGATGTGTCACTGTATACTAAACTCCACTACTGATGTATCAATTACTGAGGCCTTTGCCATTTCCTGCCTCTTTCAGAAGACTGCTTTGCTATGAAATGCAACTCTTTACACATTTTATATCATTTATGATTAAACTGATTTCTGCCACGATGCCCTCCTCATGGCATTCAGAAGAGCTATGGACAATGGAATCAAAGGATTATAAATCGGAGCAGGTCTGGAGGAAGTCGGGTTTAACCATTTCTCGACAGCTCTTCAATACATGACTCAACAACTCCGACGATGTCATCTCTCAAGTGAAATCTGTCCATTATTCAGCCATATTACAAACCAGAATGTTTATTACATAATCTCTATCATTGCAATTCATTCCAACAGATGTTGTTTTAAATTATAAAAGCAGCACTATTTTCTTGCAATTACCGCCAACACCAATGGTTCAGATACCTCCAGATTTCCACCCACATATTTGTAAGGGCGCTACAATTTCCGTCCAATTTTCAATCTCCCATTTTTGATCTTAATAGTAGAGCGTGCAGTGACCACACTTTCATCAATATTTGTCTTTAAACAACCTGCTTGATTCATTTCACTCAGGATTTAGAAAAAGGTGCAGCACCGAGACAGCTCTGGTGAGGGTCACTAATGATTTGCTAACATCTACAAACAAAAAGCTTTTAAGAATCATCATAGATCTGAGGGCAGCTTTAAGTAGTCTTGATTAGAGCATTTTACTTGATCAGTTGATACTCATAATAAAGGTCTCGGACATTGCCTTGCAATGGTTTCACTCCTTCCTTGCAAACCGTGTCACTATGGGCAGTTTTAGTTTCTGTGCTAGGTCGTACTTTATTCAGTGTGTACATGGTCCTGATTGGAGCTTCGCTTAAACAGCAAGGGCTATATTATCATTGACACATGGACAGCACAATAATCTATGCCCAACTCGGATCGGACTCGTGTGTCGTTGACATGTGTGCTCAAATATTCTCTCTCTATGATAAAGTATTTAATTTGGCAGAAAGTTATCCCAGTTAACAGTGATGAAACCGAGATCCCTCTCATTGGCACACCCCTCTAGCTGTCCAAGGTTGGCCCCCATCAATCTGGTGATCCACCGTCATAATGTCTGTCTCACAAAACAAATTTCGAAATCTTGGTTTCTTCTTCGATTAGTCTTTATCATTTCGTTCACATGTCACAAACGTTGTGAAGACATCAACATTTTATTTAACGAATGTTGCCCAACTGGCACAACATTATCTGTTCCGAACATTCTGAGAAACGACCCTGTGCTCATTTAACAATACTTTGTTCCCCGAAGCCCCGAGTAACTTCTTGAGTAGCCTGCAGTCTGTACAAAATGTGGCGGCCCGAGGCTCACTCGCACTCCTCTTCATCACCTCTGTATGTTTAAATTATTTTGCATCATACTTTGCCAGTCGTGCTAATAGGAGACATGACCACGGCTCACCTTTGCTGATGTCTCTTCATTGTCTCCAAATTCAAACGCGAATTGAGTTTACAATTCCTCCAGCTTGAGTGAAGGGCTTCACATGGGTCTACTTCAGCTTATATCCAGTATTGGATACAGGCACACACTCCACTATCCATCCTCATGCTTCGATATCCAGTCCTAAAGTAAATTTAATAATTGTACTATCCTTAAAAATGTTTATTAGTTTCCTGTTCGCGTCTCATAAAATGTAAGGCTGTAAATAAAGAGGAAACTTTGAAGATGACCCTTTACATAAGACCTGAACCATTGGCAGCAGCTGCCACTGCACTGCTTTAAATGGGGCTGAGTGAGTTATTTTCAACAGATAAACCACGAAAAACGTCACTCAAAACTGTAACAAATCGTGAGTCTCAATCGCTACACTTGAGAGTTGGCACGGATGTGGTATTGTTGGAGGCTGTGGAAGGTGGGGGGGAGAGTTTGCCCACGCAATAATAGACAGTGGTGGGTGAGGGCAGTTGCTTCGGGCATCTTAAGATGAGCTCGAGTGAAAACACAGCTTTTTTGAACACTTATTCATTGCTATATATGTGTTTTACAGTTACACAAGCTTAAGTTTGCAATTCCTGCTTTAATACATGATCCACGGAATTTGTATGACTGTATTCATCACCCGATGCATGTGTTAATGGCTATATCCAACAGATTGTGAGTTCGGAACAGAAGGCAAAAAAAGATGAGGTAAAATTCATGCTTCACAACACAGTCAGCGACATTTATATTAATGATTCAGTCTCATCTGATCACTGTGCAGTAATTACTAACATATTGGCAAAGGTAAATAGGAATGTGTATGCCAACATAAGCATGAAAATGAAGGTGTATGTATAATAGAGTTTTTTTGGGTTAGATTGCATGAATATATGTGTCGTTAAAACCCGCTACCACCCGACACAGGCAACTAGTAAGGGTTGTCACGTGAACAGAACATGCCAATTCGTCACTAGTACAGCACACTGGTGTGCTCACTAGTACAGCACACTGGTGTGTACTCACTAGTACAGCACACTGGTGTGCTGTACTAGTGAGTACGAAGTCTCACCAGTAATTACAACGAGTTTCATCAGGTGACAGCCAGATTTGTGAAGAAGTTTAACTGTTTCGTTCCTTATATAGAGGCGTAGATGTGGTCACCACGCTTATGCGCTCTTGCGCCAGGTGGGGGTGGGGGGGTTACTGAGGCAATGTACATTATGCATGTGCATTATGCTAGCCTTTTGAACTTGTCCGTCCTCTCTGTGTGTATTGAAATAGCTGTACCAACGGTAATCCTTATTGAAGTATGCTGCATTTGTAGGCATGCAAATAAATAATGTATTATTTGATGATTCGCTTCCACGCAGCACTAAGGCGGTAGCTATCTGAATGGTTAAAGTTATTTGTATTTCTTTCAATTTCGATAGATTCTCGAATTAATCTCGGCCAGTAGTAGCTAGTTTTGCACGTAACTTTAACATTATCAAAATCAATGGAGTGTCATTGTTGGCACACGTGTTCTGCTACTGCTGACAGTTGTATTTGGGATAATTTAATGTTTTTCTGATGTTTTTTTAGTCTCGTGCTGATCATTCGTCCTGTTTGACCAACATAGCATTTACCACACCTGCAGTTAATTCTGTACACATCTTCTGTTGATAGCTTCGGGAATACATCTTTTGTACCAGATATAAATTCCTGTATTTTATGTACCGTGCCAAATCTGAATCGGATGTTTTGTTTTTTCCAAACATCAGTTACTCCAGCAATGTACTGTATTTTGATCGTTTTAATTACTTGGGCAGTTTCAATGCTCGTGTTATTTGATTTGGTTTTGGCATTCAATGCCCTGTTGATTTGTGGATCAGTGTAACCGATAATTTGCAGCGCTTCTTTAACATGTTGAATTTCACTTCTCAGACAACAGATAAACCACAATAAACGTGAAATTCCATTGCCTGGCCATGAGACACTCACACTTGTGACAAATTGTGAGTCTCAAGCATTATACTTGAGACTTATCAGGTATGGAGTATGGGTGGAAGCTGTGGCATGCGGGGGAGGGGGAGTTTGTCCACGCAAGAATAGATAGTGGTGGGTGAGGACAGATTTTTAGAGCAATGTAAGATGAACCAGAGTAAAAACACATCTTTTGTGAACAATTACTAATGGCGATATATGTGCTTTACAGTTACACAAACTTACGTATGCAATGCATGGCATAATACATGCTACACGGAATTTATATTAATGTATTCATCACCCGATTCATGTGTTCGTGGCTATTTCCAGGAGCGTGTGAAGAAGGAAATATCTGAGGTAAAACCCATGCTTCACAATGCAATTAGCGACATTTCTATTATTAATGCAGGCTCGTCTGATTACTGTACAGTCATTTCAAAGATGTGCGTACTCTGCTCACTCTCCTTACCATAAATTCCAGATATTGTACCATATGCTAAACTCTGCAAATTACGTAGAAAAAACTGAGGTGTTTGCTCTTTCCTGCCTGTTTAAGGGGACTGCTTTTTTAAATACAAAGTTTAGATCCCTTTACTCCTCTCAATACCTTACTGATTTCTGCCGCTAAGCCCTCCCCATGTCTTTTAGAAGATCTATGGACGATGAAATCAATGGTTCCTAAATCTTTAACGGGTCTGGAAGAATTCAAGCTTTGTTTTTTATCGACAACTCTTTAGTACATCACACTACAACTACAATGATGTCATCTCTCATGTGAAATCTGTCCAATTTGCCCGCCGAATTACGACCAGAAAGTTTAATAGTAAAATTATATTTTATACTGTTAATCACTTTCTAAATACAGGCCAGTAGCTGGAATTGTAATATCTGCTGATCATTGCAATTCAAGGCAACAGTTTTATTTCTCAAAAAATCGGCACTATTTAATCACAATTACGACCATCACCAATAGTCCAGATACCTCCATATTTCCACCCACATCTTTGTAAGGGCACCACAATTACAATCCAATTTTAAATCTCTCACATTTGTTTAAAAATACTTTAGCGTGTAGTTACCACACTGTTTAATTAACATTTGTCCTTAAACAACTTTATTGATCCATTTCAGTCAGGTTTTAAACCAGGGTGCAGCACCGAGACAGCTCTAGTGAGGGTCATCAATGATTTCCTAACATCTACAAATGATACGTTTTGCAAGCATTCTCGTTCTCCTTGATATTAGCGCAGTTTTTAGTACGGTTGATTAGAGCATTCTAGTTACCAGTTGAAACTCATAATAGCGGTTTTGGACATTTTCTTGCAATAGTTCCACTCTTTCCTTGCAAAAATTGTAACTATGGGCAGCTTTAAGATCTGTACCAGGTCGCACTTTATTCAGTGTGTACGTGGCACTGCTTGGAGCTTCGCTTAAACAGCAAGGGCTATGTTACTATTGATACACGAACAACACAACATTCTATTTTTAACTTGTATAGGACTCTGTGTAGTTGGCATGTGTGCTCTCATCTTCGCTGTCTCTCATACACTTTTGAATTTGGCAGAATTTTCTCTAAAATAATGGGGATGAAAGAGAGATCCCTCTCATTGACTTCCCCCCCCACCAGCTGTCCAAGGTTGGCCCCCATCAATCTGTTGATCGACCATCATTATGTCTGCCTAACAAAACGAAGCTAGAAATCTTGGTGTCTTCTTCGATCAGTCTTTGACTTATGTTCACATGTAACAAAAGTTGTGAGGAGATTTTGCTATTGAAAAAATGTTGCTCCACTGGCACAACATTCCTTGTTCTGAGCATGCTGAGAAAGTGAACTTTGTGCTCGTTTTGCTCTGTGGAGCCCCGTGTAACCTCCTGAGTAGTCTGCAGTATGTCCAAAATGTGACTGCCCGAGATTCACTTACACTCCACTTCATGACCTCTGTATGTATGTTGAACTTCATTCACACTATAATTGGCCAGTGTTGCGAATCGGAGACGTGACCACCTCTCACCTGTCCTGATGTCTTTGTATTGGCTTCAGACCCGAATTGAGTTTAGGATCTCCTGTTTGTGTTTAGGGCTGTAATTAGGGCATAATGCAGCTCATATCCATTCGTTTATTCAGGCACACAATCCACTACCCAGCCACATGCCCCAATATTCAGTCCTATAGTAAATGTAATAATTTTACTATCCTTGGAAATTTGTGTTGGTTTCCTGTTCGCTTCTCATAAAATGTAAGGTTGTAGAGAAAGATGAAACTTCAAAGCTGACCCTTTACATAAGACCTGAACTATTAGCCGCAGCTTCCAGTGCACTGATTTAAACAGCGCTGAGTTAGTTATTTACAACAGATAAACCACAATAAACGTGAGATCACATTGCGTGGCCATGAGACAAACAATTGTGACACATTGTATGTTTAAAGCATTATACTTCAGACTTGACAGGTATCTGGTATTGGTGGAGAATGTGGAAGGGGTGAGTTTGACCACACAAGAATAGCTTGTGGAAATACAGCATTTGTGTACACTTCCTAATGACTATATATGTACTTTATAGTTACACAAGCTTAAGTATGCATTGCATGACATTATATATGCTCCTCGGAATATGTATGAATGTTTTCATCACCCGATTCATGTGAACATCGCTATGTCCAGGTGGCGCGTGTGGAGGCAGAAACGAAGCTCAAAGTCCTTGAGGTAAAACCCATGCTTCACAAACCACACTTAGCATATTAACAATGGTGCATATCCTTCTGCATGTAAACGTATGCATTTCTATGAAGGTGTTCGTACATTACAGAACTGTGCAGCCATTGCTGTGAATTCTGCTTCACAGTACTCCTAAACCGACCACCATCTGATCTGCTCTCAAGAGCTTGCTTTTAGATTCTATTTTCAGATTCAACATTCATGTAATTTACATGATTCAGTTACAGAAGTCCTTGCCATTCTTCAGTTATTTGGTCTAACGCAGCATGTTCAAGACCCTACTCACACCCTCGGACTTACTATATAATACGTGTGCTCCATGGGCTTCCCAGTCAGTGATCTTTGAATGATTGATTCAGGCTCACCTGATCATTGCGCAGTAATTACCAAGATATGCTTACACTTCTCACTCTCCTTCCAGTCAATGTCAATGTCTCACTGTATGCTAAACTCCACAACTTACGTATCAACTACTCTTTGTTATGAAATGCAAATCTTTACACATTTACATCACTTAACTCCTCTCATGTGTGAACTGATTTCTGCCACGAAGCCCTCCTCATTTAGAAGAGCTATGGATAATACATCTGAGCGTGACTGGAGTTAGTCAGGTTATACCATTTATCGACAGCTCGTTAACACATTATTGTCAGCTCATTAACACATTACTCATCAACATTTAAGGATGTAAATTCTCAAGGGAAATCTTTCAATTTAGCCCTCCAAATTACAAACCAGAACGTTTAATTACATAATCTCTATCATTGCAATTCATTACAACGGATGTTTTTTTATTATAAGATCAGAACTATTTTCTTGCAATTACTGCCGACATCAATGGTCCAGATACCTCCAGATTTCCACCCACATTTTTGTAAGGGGGCTACAATTTCCGTCCAATTTGAAATCTCCCATATTTGATCAAAGTAGTTGAACATGCAGTGACCACACTGTTTCATCTACATTTGTCTTCAAAAAAAATAGCTTGAGCCATTTCATTAATGATTTAGAAAAAGGTGCAGCACCGAGACAGCTCTGGTGAGGGTCGTCAATTATTTGATAACGTCTACAAAGAAAAAACTTTCAAGCATTCTACTTGATCTGAGGGCATCTTTGAATAGTCTTGAATAAAGCATTTTACTTGATCAGTTGATACTCATAAAAAAGGTCTCGGACATTGCCTTGCAATGGTTTCACTCCTTCCTTGCAAACCGTGTCACTATGGGCAGTTTTAGTTTCTGTGCTCAGTCGTACTTTATTCAGTGTGTACATGGTCCTGATTGGAGCTTCGCTTAAACAACAAGGGCTATGTTATCATTGGCACATGGACAGCACAATAATCTATGCCCAACTTGGATCGGACTCGTGTATCGTTGACATGTGTGCTTTAATATTCGCTCTCTCTGATTAAGTATTTAATTTGGCAGAAAGTTATCCCAGTTAACAGTGATGAAACCGAGATCCCTCTCATTTGCACACCCATCTAGTTGTCCAAGGTTGCCCCCCATCAATCTGGTGATCCACCATCATAATGTCTGTCTCCCAAAACAAAGTCGAAATCTTGGTTTCTTCTTTGATAAGTCTTTATCATTTCGTTCACATGTCACAAACGTTGTGAAGACATCAACATTTTACTTAAGGAATGTTGCCCAACTGGCACAACATTATCTGTTCCGAACATGCTGAGAAACTGGACCCTGTGCTCATTTAACAATACTTTGCTCCCCGAAGCCCCGAGTAACTTCTTGAGTAGCCTGAAGTCTGTACAAAATGTGGCGGCCCGAGGCTCACTCGCACTCCTCTTCATCACCTCTGTATGTTAAAATTCTTTAGCACCATACGTTTGCAGCCGTGCTAATAGGAGACATGACCACGTCTCACCTGTGCTGATGTCTCTGTATTGGCTTCAAATTCAAACGCGAATTGAGTTTACAATTCCTCCAGCTTGAATGAAGGGCTTCACATGGGTCTACTTCAGCTTATATCCAGTATTGGATACAGGCACACACTCCACTATCCTTCCTCATGCTCCGATATTCAGTCCCAAAGTAAATATAATAATTGTACTATCCTTAAAAATGTTTATTAGTTTCCTGTTCGTTTCTCATAAAATGTAAGGCTGTAAAGAAAGAGGAAACTTTGAAGATGACCCTTTACATAAGACCTGAACCATTGGCAGCAGCTGCCACTGCACTGCTTTAAATGGGGCTGAGTGAGTTATTTTCAACAGATAAACCACGAAAAACGTCACTCAAAACTGTAACAAATCGTGAGTCTCAATCGCTACACTTGAGAGTTGGCACGGATGTGGTATTGTTGGAGGCTGTGGAAGGTGGGGGGGAGAGTTTGCCCACGCAATAATAGACAGTGGTGGGTGAGGGCAGTTGCTTCGGGCATCTTAAGATGAGCTCGAGTGAAAACACAGCTTTTTTGAACACTTATTCATTGCTATATATGTGTTTTACAGTTACACAAGCTTAAGTTTGCAATTCCTGCTTTAATACATGATCCACGGAATTTGTATGACTGTATTCATCACCCGATGCATGTGTTAATGGCTATATCCAACAGATTGTGAGTTCGGAACAGAAGGCAAAAAAAGATGAGGTAAAATTCATGCTTCACAACACAGTCAGCGACATTTATATTAATGATTCAGTCTCATCTGATCACTGTGCAGTAATTACTAACATATTGGCAAAGGTAAATAGGAATGTGTATGCCAACATAAGCATGAAAATGAAGGTGTATGTATAATAGAGTTTTTTTGGGTTAGATTGCATGAATATATGTGTCGTTAAAACCCGCTACCACCCGACACAGGCAACTAGTAAGGGTTGTCACGTGAACAGAACATGCCAATTCGTCACTAGTACAGCACACTGGTGTGCTCACTAGTACAGCACACTGGTGTGTACTCACTAGTACAGCACACTGGTGTGCTGTACTAGTGAGTACGAAGTCTCACCAGTAATTACAACGAGTTTCATCAGGTGACAGCCAGATTTGTGAAGAAGTTTAACTGTTTCGTTCCTTATATAGAGGCGTAGATGTGGTCACCACGCTTATGCGCTCTTGCGCCAGGTGGGGGTGGGGGGGTTACTGAGGCAATGTACATTATGCATGTGCATTATGCTAGCCTTTTGAACTTGTCCGTCCTCTCTGTGTGTATTGAAATAGCTGTACCAACGGTAATCCTTATTGAAGTATGCTGCATTTGTAGGCATGCAAATAAATAATGTATTATTTGATGATTCGCTTCCACGCAGCACTAAGGCGGTAGCTATCTGAATGGTTAAAGTTATTTGTATTTCTTTCAATTTCGATAGATTCTCGAATTAATCTCGGCCAGTAGTAGCTAGTTTTGCACGTAACTTTAACATTATCAAAATCAATGGAGTGTCATTGTTGGCACACGTGTTCTGCTACTGCTGACAGTTGTATTTGGGATAATTTAATGTTTTTCTGATGTTTTTTTAGTCTCGTGCTGATCATTCGTCCTGTTTGACCAACATAGCATTTACCACACCTGCAGTTAATTCTGTACACATCTTCTGTTGATAGCTTCGAGAATACATCTTTTGTACCAGATATAAATTCCTGTATTTTATGTACCGTGCCAAATCTGAATCGGATGTTTTGTTTTTTCCAAACATCAGTTACTCCAGCAATGTACTGTATTTTGATCGTTTTAATTACTTGGGCAGTTTCAATGCTCGTGTTATTTGATTTGGTTTTGGCATTCAATGCCCTGTTGATTTGTGGATCAGTGTAACCGATAATTTGCAGCGCTTCTTTAACATGTTGAATTTCACTTCTCAGACAACAGATAAACCACAATAAACGTGAAATTCCATTGCCTGGCCATGAGACACTCACACTTGTGACAAATTGTGAGTCTCAAGCATTATACTTGAGACTTATCAGGTATGGAGTATGGGTGGAAGCTGTGGCATGCGGGGGAGGGGGAGTTTGTCCACGCAAGAATAGATAGTGGTGGGTGAGGACAGATTTTTAGAGCAATGTAAGATGAACCAGAGTAAAAACACATCTTTTGTGAACAATTACTAATGGCGATATATGTGCTTTACAGTTACACAAACTTACGTATGCAATGCATGGCATAATACATGCTACACGGAATTTATATTAATGTATTCATCACCCGATTCATGTGTTCGTGGCTATTTCCAGGAGCGTGTGAAGAAGGAAATATCTGAGGTAAAACCCATGCTTCACAATGCAATTAGCGACATTTCTATTATTAATGCAGGCTCGTCTGATTACTGTACAGTCATTTCAAAGATGTGCGTACTCTGCTCACTCTCCTTACCATAAATTCCAGATATTGTACCATATGCTAAACTCTGCAAATTACGTAGAAAAAACTGAGGTGTTTGCTCTTTCCTGCCTGTTTAAGGGGACTGCTTTTTTAAATACAAAGTTTAGATCCCTTTACTCCTCTCAATACCTTACTGATTTCTGCCGCTAAGCCCTCCCCATGTCTTTTAGAAGATCTATGGACGATGAAATCAATGGTTCCTAAATCTTTAACGGGTCTGGAAGAATTCAAGCTTTGTTTTTTATCGACAACTCTTTAGTACATCACACTACAACTACAATGATGTCATCTCTCATGTGAAATCTGTCCAATTTGCCCGCCGAATTACGACCAGAAAGTTTAATAGTAAAATTATATTTTATACTGTTAATCACTTTCTAAATACAGGCCAGTAGCTGGAATTGTAATATCTGCTGATCATTGCAATTCAAGGCAACAGTTTTATTTCTCAAAAAATCGGCACTATTTAATCACAATTACGACCATCACCAATAGTCCAGATACCTCCATATTTCCACCCACATCTTTGTAAGGGCACCACAATTACAATCCAATTTTAAATCTCTCACATTTGTTTAAAAATACTTTAGCGTGTAGTTACCACACTGTTTAATTAACATTTGTCCTTAAACAACTTTATTGATCCATTTCAGTCAGGTTTTAAACCAGGGTGCAGCACCGAGACAGCTCTAGTGAGGGTCATCAATGATTTCCTAACATCTACAAATGATACGTTTTGCAAGCATTCTCGTTCTCCTTGATATTAGCGCAGTTTTTAGTACGGTTGATTAGAGCATTCTAGTTACCAGTTGAAACTCATAATAGCGGTTTTGGACATTTTCTTGCAATAGTTCCACTCTTTCCTTGCAAAAATTGTAACTATGGGCAGCTTTAAGATCTGTACCAGGTCGCACTTTATTCAGTGTGTACGTGGCACTGCTTGGAGCTTCGCTTAAACAGCAAGGGCTATGTTACTATTGATACACGAACAACACAACATTCTATTTTTAACTTGTATAGGACTCTGTGTAGTTGGCATGTGTGCTCTCATCTTCGCTGTCTCTCATACACTTTTGAATTTGGCAGAATTTTCTCTAAAATAATGGGGATGAAAGAGAGATCCCTCTCATTGACTTCCCCCCCCACCAGCTGTCCAAGGTTGGCCCCCATCAATCTGTTGATCGACCATCATTATGTCTGCCTAACAAAACGAAGCTAGAAATCTTGGTGTCTTCTTCGATCAGTCTTTGACTTATGTTCACATGTAACAAAAGTTGTGAGGAGATTTTGCTATTGAAAAAATGTTGCTCCACTGGCACAACATTCCTTGTTCTGAGCATGCTGAGAAAGTGAACTTTGTGCTCGTTTTGCTCTGTGGAGCCCCGTGTAACCTCCTGAGTAGTCTGCAGTATGTCCAAAATGTGACTGCCCGAGATTCACTTACACTCCACTTCATGACCTCTGTATGTATGTTGAACTTCATTCACACTATAATTGGCCAGTGTTGCGAATCGGAGACGTGACCACCTCTCACCTGTCCTGATGTCTTTGTATTGGCTTCAGACCCGAATTGAGTTTAGGATCTCCTGTTTGTGTTTAGGGCTGTAATTAGGGCATAATGCAGCTCATATCCATTCGTTTATTCAGGCACACAATCCACTACCCAGCCACATGCCCCAATATTCAGTCCTATAGTAAATGTAATAATTTTACTATCCTTGGAAATTTGTGTTGGTTTCCTGTTCGCTTCTCATAAAATGTAAGGTTGTAGAGAAAGATGAAACTTCAAAGCTGACCCTTTACATAAGACCTGAACTATTAGCCGCAGCTTCCAGTGCACTGATTTAAACAGCGCTGAGTTAGTTATTTACAACAGATAAACCACAATAAACGTGAGATCACATTGCGTGGCCATGAGACAAACAATTGTGACACATTGTATGTTTAAAGCATTATACTTCAGACTTGACAGGTATCTGGTATTGGTGGAGAATGTGGAAGGGGTGAGTTTGACCACACAAGAATAGCTTGTGGAAATACAGCATTTGTGTACACTTCCTAATGACTATATATGTACTTTATAGTTACACAAGCTTAAGTATGCATTGCATGACATTATATATGCTCCTCGGAATATGTATGAATGTTTTCATCACCCGATTCATGTGAACATCGCTATGTCCAGGTGGCGCGTGTGGAGGCAGAAACGAAGCTCAAAGTCCTTGAGGTAAAACCCATGCTTCACAAACCACACTTAGCATATTAACAATGGTGCATATCCTTCTGCATGTAAACGTATGCATTTCTATGAAGGTGTTCGTACATTACAGAACTGTGCAGCCATTGCTGTGAATTCTGCTTCACAGTACTCCTAAACCGACCACCATCTGATCTGCTCTCAAGAGCTTGCTTTTAGATTCTATTTTCAGATTCAACATTCATGTAATTTACATGATTCAGTTACAGAAGTCCTTGCCATTCTTCAGTTATTTGGTCTAACGCAGCATGTTCAAGACCCTACTCACACCCTCGGACTTACTATATAATACGTGTGCTCCATGGGCTTCCCAGTCAGTGATCTTTGAATGATTGATTCAGGCTCACCTGATCATTGCGCAGTAATTACCAAGATATGCTTACACTTCTCACTCTCCTTCCAGTCAATGTCAATGTCTCACTGTATGCTAAACTCCACAACTTACGTATCAACTACTCTTTGTTATGAAATGCAAATCTTTACACATTTACATCACTTAACTCCTCTCATGTGTGAACTGATTTCTGCCACGAAGCCCTCCTCATTTAGAAGAGCTATGGATAATACATCTGAGCGTGACTGGAGTTAGTCAGGTTATACCATTTATCGACAGCTCGTTAACACATTATTGTCAGCTCATTAACACATTACTCATCAACATTTAAGGATGTAAATTCTCAAGGGAAATCTTTCAATTTAGCCCTCCAAATTACAAACCAGAACGTTTAATTACATAATCTCTATCATTGCAATTCATTACAACGGATGTTTTTTTATTATAAGATCAGAACTATTTTCTTGCAATTACTGCCGACATCAATGGTCCAGATACCTCCAGATTTCCACCCACATTTTTGTAAGGGGGCTACAATTTCCGTCCAATTTGAAATCTCCCATATTTGATCAAAGTAGTTGAACATGCAGTGACCACACTGTTTCATCTACATTTGTCTTCAAAAAAAATAGCTTGAGCCATTTCATTAATGATTTAGAAAAAGGTGCAGCACCGAGACAGCTCTGGTGAGGGTCGTCAATTATTTGATAACGTCTACAAAGAAAAAACTTTCAAGCATTCTACTTGATCTGAGGGCATCTTTGAATAGTCTTGAATAAAGCATTTTACTTGATCAGTTGATACTCATAAAAAAGGTCTCGGACATTGCCTTGCAATGGTTTCACTCCTTCCTTGCAAACCGTGTCACTATGGGCAGTTTTAGTTTCTGTGCTCAGTCGTACTTTATTCAGTGTGTACATGGTCCTGATTGGAGCTTCGCTTAAACAACAAGGGCTATGTTATCATTGGCACATGGACAGCACAATAATCTATGCCCAACTTGGATCGGACTCGTGTATCGTTGACATGTGTGCTTTAATATTCGCTCTCTCTGATTAAGTATTTAATTTGGCAGAAAGTTATCCCAGTTAACAGTGATGAAACCGAGATCCCTCTCATTTGCACACCCATCTAGTTGTCCAAGGTTGCCCCCCATCAATCTGGTGATCCACCATCATAATGTCTGTCTCCCAAAACAAAGTCGAAATCTTGGTTTCTTCTTTGATAAGTCTTTATCATTTCGTTCACATGTCACAAACGTTGTGAAGACATCAACATTTTACTTAAGGAATGTTGCCCAACTGGCACAACATTATCTGTTCCGAACATGCTGAGAAACTGGACCCTGTGCTCATTTAACAATACTTTGCTCCCCGAAGCCCCGAGTAACTTCTTGAGTAGCCTGAAGTCTGTACAAAATGTGGCGGCCCGAGGCTCACTCGCACTCCTCTTCATCACCTCTGTATGTTAAAATTCTTTAGCACCATACGTTTGCAGCCGTGCTAATAGGAGACATGACCACGTCTCACCTGTGCTGATGTCTCTGTATTGGCTTCAAATTCAAACGCGAATTGAGTTTACAATTCCTCCAGCTTGAATGAAGGGCTTCACATGGGTCTACTTCAGCTTATATCCAGTATTGGATACAGGCACACACTCCACTATCCTTCCTCATGCTCCGATATTCAGTCCCAAAGTAAATATAATAATTGTACTATCCTTAAAAATGTTTATTAGTTTCCTGTTCGTTTCTCATAAAATGTAAGGCTGTAAAGAAAGAGGAAACTTTGAAGATGACCCTTTACATAAGACCTGAACCATTGGCAGCAGCTGCCACTGCACTGCTTTAAATGGGGCTGAGTGAGTTATTTTCAACAGATAAACCACGAAAAACGTCACTCAAAACTGTAACAAATTGTGAGTCTCAATCGCTACACTTGAGATTTGGCACCGATGTGGTATTGTTGGAGGCTGTGGAAGGTGGGGGGGGGAGTTTGCCCACGCAATAATAGACAGTGATGTGTTAGGGCAGTTGCTTGGGCAACTTAAGATGAGCTCGAGTGAAAACACAGCTTTTTTGAACACTTATTCATTGCTATGTATGTGTTTTACAGTTACACACGCTTAAGTTTGCAATTCCAGCTTCAATACATGCTCCACGGAATTTGTATGACTGTATTCATCACCCGATGCATGTGTTCATGGCTATATCCAACAGATTGTGAGTTCGGAACAGAAGGCAAAAAAAGATGAGGTAAAATTCATGCTTCACAACACAGTCAGCGACATTTATATTAATGATTCAGTCTCATCTGACCACTGTGCAGTAATTACTAACATATTGGCAATGGTGAAGAGGAATGTGTATGCCAACATGAGCATGAAAATGAAGGTGTATGTATAATTGAGTTTTTTTGGGTTAGATTGTGTAAATATAGAAATGTGTCGTTAAAACCCGCCACCACCCGACTCAGGCAACTAGTAAGGGTTGTCACGTGAACAGAACATGCCAATTCGTCACTAGTACAGCACACCGGTGTGCTGTACTAGTGAGTACGACGTCTCACCAGTAATTACAACGAGCTTCATCAGGTGACAGCCAGATTTGTGGAGACGTTTAACTGTATCGTTCCTTATATAGAGGCGTAGATGTGGTCACCACGCTTATGCGCTCTTGCGCCACGTGGGGGGGGGGGGGGGTGGGGTTTACTGTGGCAATGTACATTATACATGTGAATTATGCTTGCCCTTTGAACTTGTACTTCCTGTCTGTGTGTATTGAAATAGCTGTACCAACGGTAATCCTTATTGAAGTATGCTGCATTTGTAGGCATGCAATTAAATAATGTTTTATTTGATGATTCGCTTCCACGCAGCACTAAGGCGGTAGCTCTCTGAATGGTTAAAGTTATTTTTACTTCTTTCAATTTCGATACATTCTCGAATTAATCTCGGCCAGTAGTAGCTATCTTCTTGGTTCTTTCGGTAAAGTCACGTAGAAGGGAAGTAATAAAATAATACAATAAAACATAATAAAATGAAATAATTCTCACGACGTTTCGGCTACAACGCGAGCAGCCGTCTTCAGGTGAAGAATGAGACACTACCAAGCTAGGAGCTTATATATAAACTGGGTTGGAGGTGGAAGAGCGCCTTAACAAAAAGAATGTGCATATGAAGAGGAATTTAGCATATTCATGGAAAATGCGTAGGAGGTGGGCGGGGGGGTTTCAAAGTCATATTATGCCCATGCATTATGCAGGATCAGCAGCACCAAGGTGGGGTGCAGGGAGTAGCATTAACAAAGGAAAGGAATGTTAATGATATGTAGCTGCAGTTACTAAACAACCACGTGGAAAACTAAAGTATAAACTACATTAAAAAACTAAAACATAAACTGTATAGCACCATCAGTATACTTACTATACTCTACAATAAGCTGAGTTACTAACAGCAAGTAATACATTACAATTCTACGTCGTAAAAATTATATTATATGCTTCCATCTAAACTTTATTCTCTTACATCACACGAGCATATACCGTACTATATACTGCCATAGATGAACCCAACATTAAATTATATAAATTATATACAAATTGAGGGCACCCCAATGGGCTCCCCCCTATCTCCGGTTGTAGCCAACATCTTCATGGAGAAATTTGAGACGGACGCCATCCAGACTGCCACTCTACGCCCGACCTTATGGAAGAGGTACGTAGACGACACTTTTCTCATCTGGCCACATGGCCGGCCTGCTCTAGACCAATTTCTCGACCACATCAATTCCATACACCCAGCCATCAGATTCACCATGGAAGTCGAAAATGATGGCAAGCTACCCTTTTTGGATGTCCTAATCAAAAGGAGACCTGATGGTTCAATGAGCCACTCTGTCTACAGGAAAGCCACCCATACGGATGCTTATCTAAAACCGGATTCCCACCACCATCCATCCCAGAAGAATTCCCTCATCAAGACTCTATATCATAGAGCCCAATGCATCTCCGACCATGAACACATTTCCAGTGAACTCAAACACGTACGCCAAGCTCTTAAGGCTAATGGTTACTCCGACTACACAATCCGCAAAGCCATCACTCCAACCATCAAGAAGGATCCTGTTGAGGAGCCTTTCAAGACCATCACCTTACCCTACATTGCTGGGGTCACAAAAAAGATCTCCAAAATCCTGATTAAACACAAGATCCAGGTCCGATTCAACACAGTACATAAAATCCGTGATCTGGTACCGTCTGTAAAAGATGTGGTTCCAGACATACAGTACCCTGGTGTCTACAAACTAAGTTGCCTCTGTGGTAGCAGTTACATTGGGGAAACCAAACGACATGTCTCGGACCGCATCCGTGAACATAAAGCTGACCTGAAACACGGTAGGACAAACACCTCAGCCGTGGCAGATCACTGTTACAACTCAGTGGGCTCACATGACATTGACTTCTCCAAGGCAGAGGTTCTCTGCAAGCCATCTGGCTATCATGAGAGATTCGTTCATGAGGCGATCCACATATACAAACACAGAGACAATTTTAACCGAGAAGATGGATTCTGGCTTAGCAATCACTGGAAGGACGTAATAAACCATTTCGATACACATTAGGGTGGGTAGAATAATACATAGTGTTATGTTGAAATGTATAAGGTATAGGGTGGTTTATAGCAATACAGTATATAATTTAATGTTGGGTTCATCTATGGCAGTATATAGTACGGTATATGCTCGTGTGATGTAAAAGAATAAAGTTTAGATGGAAGCATATTATATAATTTTTACGACGTAGAATTGTAATGTATTACTTGCTGTTAGTAACTCAGCTTATTGTAGAGTATAGTAAGTATACTGATGGTGCTATGCAGTTTATACTTTAGTTTTTTTTATGTAGTTTATACTTTAGTTTTCTACGTGGTTGTTTAGTAACTGCAGCTACATATCATTAACATTCCTTTCCTTTGTTAATGCTACTCCCTGCACCCCCCCTTGGTGCTGCTGATCCTGCATAATGCATGGGCATAATATTACTTTGAAACCCCCCCGCCCACCTCCTACGCATTTTCCATGAATATGCTAAATTCCTCTTCATATGCACATTCTTTTTGTTAAGGAGCTATTCCACCTCCAACCCAGTTTATATATAAGCTCCTAGCTTGGTAGTGTCTCATTCTTCACCTGAAGACGGCTGCTTGCGTTGTAGCCGAAACGTCGTGAGAATTATTTCATTTTATTATGTTTTATTTTATTATTTTATTACTTCCCTTCTACGTGACTTTACCGAAAGAACCAAGAAGATGAATCCCTGCAGTCACGAAAGCTTTAAATCGAAATTCAGTAGTAGATAGTTCTGCACATAACTTTAACATGATCACAATCAATTGAGTGGCATTGTTGGCACACGTGTTCTGCTACTGCTGACAGTTGTATTTGGGATAATTTAATGTTTTTCTGATGTTCTTTTAGTCTCGTGCTGATCATTTGTCCTGTTTGACCAACATATCATTTACCACACGTGCAGTTAATCCTGTACACACCTTCTGTTGATAGCTTCGGGAATACATCTTTTGTATCAGATATAAATTCCTGTCTTTTATGTACCGTGCCAAATCTGACTCGGACTCCTGCAATGTACTGTATTTTGATCGTTTTAATTACTTGGGCAGTTTCAATGCTTGTGTTATTTGATTTGGTTTTGGCATTCAATGCCCTGTTGATTTGTGGATCAGTGTAACCGATAATTTGCAGCGCTTCTTTAACATGTTGAATTTCACTTCTCAGACAACAGATGAACCACAATAAACGTGAAATTCCATTGCCTGGCCATGAGACACTCACAATTGTGACAAATTGTGAGTCTCAAGCATTATACTTGAGACTTATCAGGGATGGAGTATGGGTGGAGGCTGTGGCATGCGGGGGAGAGGGAGTTTGTCCACGCAAGAATAGGTAGTGGTGGGTGAGGACAGATTCTTAGAGCAATGTAAGATGAACCAGAGTGAAAACACATATTTTGTGAACACTTTCTAATGGCGATGTGTGTGCTTTACAGTTACACAAGCTTACGTATGCAATGCATAGCATAACACATGCTACACGGAATTTATATTAATGTATTCATCACCATATTCATGTGTTCGTGGCTATTTCCAGGAGCGTGTGAAGAAGGAAAAATCTGAGGTAAAAACCCACGCTTCACAACGCAGTTAGCGACATTTATATTATTAATGCAGGCTCGTCTGATTACTGTGCAGTCATCTCAAAGATGTGCGTACTCTGCTCACTCTCCTTACCATAAATTCCAGATGTTGTACCATACGCTAAAATATGCTAATTACGTAGAAAAAACTGAGGCGTTTAGCCCTTTCCTGCCTGTTTAAGGGGACTGCTTTTTTAAATACAAAGTTTAGATCCCTTTACTCCTCTCAATACCTTACTGATTTCTGCCACTAAGCCCTCCCCATGTCTTTTAGAAGAGCTATGGACGATGAAATCAATGGTTCCTAAATCTTAACTGGTCTACAGGAATTCAAGCTTAGTTTTTTTATCGACAACTATTTAATACATCACGCTACAACCACAAGGATGTAATCTTTCAAGTGAAACCCTCCCCGTAGAGGCGGTTAAATTTCGATTTAAAGCTTTCGTGACTGCAGGGATTCATCTTCTTGGTTCTTTCGGTAAAGTCACGTAGAAGGGAAGTAATACAATAATAAAATAAAACATAATAAAATGAAATAATTTTCACGACGTTTCGGCTACAACGCAAGCAGCCGTCTTCAGGTGAAGAATGAGACACTACCAAGCTAGGAGCTTATATATAAACTGGGTTGGAGGTGGAAGAGCGCCTTAACAAAAAGAATGTGCATATGAAGAGGAATTTAGCATATTCATGGAAAATGCGTAGGAGGTGGGCGGGGGGGGTTTCAAAGTCATATTATGCCCATGCATTATGCAGGATCAGCAGCACCAAGGGGGGGTGCAGGGAGTAGCATTAACAAAGGAAAGGAATGTTAATGATATGTAGCTGCAGTTACTAAACAACCACGTAGAAAACTAAAGTATAAACTACATAAAAAAAACTAAAGTATAAACTGCATAGCACCATCAGTATACTTACTATACTCTACAATAAGCTGAGTTACTAACAGCAAGTAGCTGATCTTTCTCAGCAGTCACTGGACAAGTCCAGATATTCAGATTCCAAAGAACACAGGATGAGATGTTACTATCCTTTGTGCAAGCACTTCCAAGAGTTCATGAACAGTGAGCCTGGTGAAATTTGGGGAGCGCATCGTCAGTAGTGACCCTTTGGTTCCTAGGGTGTTTCGGCCTTTCATACTATGCACCCTCCCCAAAGGCGGCCAGCGACAGGGTGATCAATCCTACGCTTGCGTCCCATTTCCAATTAGTCATAGGAGTTGCCTTGTTGTTGGTAGCCAACATCCCATGGGACTATGCATGGCAGGGGCGTCCTCCTCCCTGAGTCAAGCATTGTTGACTGCATACCTCCTGGCCCTCTCACTTTGGGGCCCACCGAATTTCGACCAGAAAGTTTAATAGTAAAATTATATTTTCTACTGGTAATCACTTTCTAAATACAGGCCAGTAGCTGCAATTGTAATATCTGCTGATCATTGCAATTCAAGGCAACAGTTTTGCTTCTAAAAGAAATCGGAAATATTTGCTCACAATAACGGCCATCACCAATAGTCCAGATACCTCCATATTTCCGCCCACATCTTTGTAAGGGCACCACAATTTCAGTCCAATTTTAAATCTCCCACATTTGTTTAAAAATACTTTAGCGTGTAGTTACCACACTGCTTAATTGACATTTGTCCTTAAACAACTTTATTGATCCATTTCAGTCAGGTTTTAGAACAGGGTGCAGCACCAAGACAGCTCTAGTGAGGGTCGTCAATGATTTCCTAACATCTACAAACGATACGTTTTGCAAGCATTCTCGTTCTCTTTGATATTAGCGCAGCTTTTCGTACGGTTGATCAGAGAATTCTGGTTATCAGTTGAAACTCATAATAGCGGTTTTGGATATTTTCTTGCAATAGTTCCCCTCTTTCCTTGAAAAAAATTTAACTATGGGCAGCTTTAAGATCTGTGCCAGGTCGCACTTTATTCACTGTGTACGTTGCCCAGCTTGGAACTTCGCTTAAACATCAAGGACTATGTTACCATTGATACACGAACAACACAACAATCAATTTTTAACTTGTATAGGACTCTGTGTAGTTGGCATGTGTGCTCTCATCTTCGCTGTCTCTCATAAACTATTGAATTTGGCAGAATTTTCTCTAAGTTAATGGGGATTAAAGAGAGATCCATCTCATTGACTCCCCCCCCCCCCCCACCAGCTGTCCAAGGTTGGCCCCCATCAATCTGTTGATCGAACATCATTATGTCTGCCTAACAAAACGAAGCTAGAAATCTTGGTGTCTTCTTCGATCAGTCTTTGACTTACCGTTCACATGTCACAAAAGTTGTGAGGAGATTTTGTTGTTGAAAAAATGTTGCCCCACTGGCACAACATTCCTTCACACACAACATTCCTTGTTCTGAGCATGCTGAGAAAGTGAACTTTGTGCTTGTTTTGCTCTGCGGAGACCCGTGTAACCTCCTGAGTAGTCTGCAGTAAGTCCAACATGTGACTGCCCGAGATTCACTTGCACTCCACTTCATGACCTCTCTATGTATGTTGTACTTCATTCACACTATACTTGGCCAGTGTTGCGAATCGGAGACGTGACCACCTCTCACTTGTCCTGATGTCTTTGTATTGGCTTCAGACCCGAATTGAGTTAGGATTCTCCTGTTTGTGTTTAGGGCTTTAATTAGGGCATAATGCAGCTCATATCCATTCGTTTATTCAGCCACACACTCCACTACCCAGCCACATGCCCCAATATGCAGTCCTATAGTAAATTTAATAATTTTACTTTCCTTGAAAAGTTGTGTTGGTTTCCTGTTCGCTTCTCATAAAATGTAAGGCTGTAAAGAAAGATGAAACTTCAAAGCTGACCCTTTGCGTAAGACTTGAACTATTAGCTGCAGCTTCCAGTGCACTGATTTAAACAGGGATGAGTTAGTTATTTACAACAGATAAACCACAATAAACGTGAGATCACATTGCCTGGTCATGAGACACACAATTGTGACACATTGTATGTTTAAAGCATTATACTTCAGACTTGACAGGTATCTGGTACTGGTGGAGAATGTGGAAGGGTGGAGTTTGACCACACAAGAATAGCTCGTGGAAATACAGCATTTGTGAACACTTCCTAATGGCTAAATATGTACTTTATAGTTACACAAGCTTAAGTATGCATTGCATGACATTATATATGCTCCTCGGAATATGTATGAATGTTTTCATCACTCGATTCATGTGAACATCGCTATGTCCAGGTGGCGCGTGTGGAGGCAGAAACGAAGCTCAAAGTCCTTGAGGTAAAACCCATGCTTCACAAACCACACTTAGCATGTTAACAATGGTGCATATTCTTTTGCATGCAAACGTACGCCTTTATATTAAGGTATTCGTACATTACAGAACTGTGAAGCCATTGCTGTGAATTCTGCTTCTCAGTACTCCTAAACCGACCACCATCTGATCTGCTCTCAAGAGCTTGCTTTTAGATTTTATTTTCAGATTCAACATTCATGTAATTTACATGATTCAGTTACAGAAGTCCTTGCCATTCTTCAGTTATTTGGTCTAACGCAGCATGTTCAAGGCCCTACTCACACCCTCGGACTTACTATGGAATACGTGTGCTCCATGGGCTTCCCAGTCAGTGATATTTGAATGATTGATTCAGGCTCACCTGATCATTGCGCAGTAATTACCAAGATATGCTTACACTTCTCACTCTCCTTCCACAACTTACGTATCAACTACTCTTTGTTATGAAATGCAAATCTTTACACATTTACATCAATTAACTCCTCTCATGAGTGAACTGATTTTTGCCACGAAGCCCTCCTCATTTAGAAGAGCTATGGCTAATACATCTGAGCGTGACTGGAGTTAGTCAGGTTATACCATTTATCGACAGCTCGTTAACACATTATTGGCAGCTCATTAACAGATTACTCAACAACATTTAAGGATGTCAATTCTCAAGGGAAATCTTTCAATTTAGCCCTCCAAATTACAAACCAGAACGTGTAATTACATAATCTCTATCATTGCAATTCATTACAAGGATGTTTTTTTAAATTATAAAATCAGAACTATTTTCTTGCAATTACTGCCGACATCAATGGTCCATATACCTCCAGATTTCCACCCACATTTTTGTAAGGGGGCTACAATTTCCGTCCAATTTGAAATCTCCCATATTTGATCAAAGTAGTTGAACATGCAGTGACCACACTGTTTCATCTACATTTGTCTTCAAAAAAATTGCTTGAGCCATTTCATTAATGATTTAGAGAAAGGTGCAGCACCGAGACAGCTCTGGTGAGGGTCGTCAATTATTTGATAACGTCTACAAAGAAAACACTTTCAAGCATTCTACTTGATCTGAGGGCATCTTTTAGTAGTCTTGAATAAAGCATTTTACTTGATCAGTTGATACTCATAAAAAAGGTCTCGGACATTGCCTTGCAATGGTTTCACTCCTTCCTTGAAAACCGTGTCACAATGGGCAGTTTTAGTTTCTGTGCTCAGTCGTACTTTATTCAGTGTGTACATAATCCTGATTGGAGCTTCGCTTAAACAGCAAGGGCTATATTATCATTGGCACATGGACAGCACAATAATATATGCCCAACTTGGATCGGACTCGTGTATCGTTGACATGTGTGCTTTAATATTCGCTCTCTCTGATTAAGTATTTAATTTGGCAGAAAGTTATCCCAGTTAACAGTGATGAAACAGAGATCCCTCTCATTGGCACACCCCTCTAGTTGTCCAAGGTTGGCCTCCATCAATCTGGTGATCCACCGTTATAATGTCTGTCTCCCAAAACAAAGTCGAAATCTTGGTTTCTTCTTTGATCAGTCTTTATCATTTCGTTCACATGTCACAAACCTTGTGAAGACATCAACATTTTACTTAAGGAATGTTGCCCAACTGGCACAACATTATCAGTCCCGAACATGCTGAGAAACTGGACCCTGTGCTCATTTAACAATACTTTGCTCCCCGAAGAACCAAGTAACTTCTTGAGTAGCCTGAAGTCTGTACAAAATGTGGCGGCTCGAGGCTCACTCGCACTCCTCTTCATCACCTCTGTATGTTAACATTCTTTAGCACCATACGTTGCCAACCGTGCTAATAGGAGACATGACCACGTCTCACCTGTGCTGATGTCTCTGTATTGGCTTCAAATTCAAACGCGAATTGAGTTTACAATTCCTCCAGCTTGAGTGAAGGAATTCACATGGGTCTACTTCAGCTTATATCCAGTATTGGATACAGACACTATCCATCTTCATGCTCCGATATCCAGTCCTAAAGTAAATTTAATAATTGTACTATCCTTAAAAATGCGTATTAGTTTCCTGTTCGCGTCTCAAAAAATGTAAGGCTGTAAAGAAATAGGAAACTTTGAAGATTAACCTTTACATAAGACCTGAACCATTGGCAGCAGCTTCCACTGCTATGCTTTAAAAGTGGCTGAGTGAATTATTTACAACAGATAAACCACAAAACACGTCAGATTCCATTACATTGCCATGAAACACTCAAAACTGTAACAAATTGTGAGCCTCAAACGCTACACTTGGGATTTGACACGGATGGGGTATTGGTGGAGGCTGTGGAGGGGGGGAGGGGAGTTTGCCCACACAAGAATAGGCAGTGGTGGGTGAGGACAGTTGCTTCGGGCAACTTAAGATGAGCTCGAGTGAAAACACAGCTTTTGTCAACACTTATTCACTGTTGTATATGTACTTTACAGTTACACAAGCTTAAGTTTGCAAATCATGGCATAATACATGCTCCATGGAATTTGTATGACTATTCATCACCCGATGCATGTGTTCATGGCTATATCCAACAGAATGTGAATACGGAACAGAAGGCAAAAAAAGATGAGGTAATATCCAAGCTTCACAACACAGGCAGCGACATTTCTATTAATGATGTATTCTCATCTGATCACTGTGCAGTAATTACTAACATATTAGCAATGGTGCATAGGAATTAGTATTTTAACATAAGCATGCTCTCAGTGGCTTGCTTCTGGCCTCTGTTAATTGCAGATTGTAATATTCATGTAATTGCCCCTTTAAATTATTCAGTTAGACACCTTGCCATTCTTAAGTTATTTGGTCTCACGCAGCATGTTCAAGGCCCTACTCACACCATCGGACATACTCTGCAATAACTGTGCCGCATTGGCTTCCCAGTTAGCGACCTTTCTATGAGTGATGGAGGCTCATCTGATCACTGTGCAGTCATCTCCAACGTGTGCTTAAACAGCTCACTCTGTTCCCATCAATGCCAGATGTCTCGCCGTATGATAAACTCCATTAATTATGTATCAATTATTAAAACCTTTGCCCTTTACTGCCTCTGTAAGGAGGCTGCTTTTTGAGTACAAACATACTGCACAGAGACAGCGCTGGTGAGGGTCATCAATGATTGCTAACGTGTACAAATACAACGCACAGCTTTTAGTACAATTGACCATTGCATTTAAGTAGATAAGCTGAAACTCATTATAGAGGTATTTGACAATTCCTTGCATTGGTTCCACTCCTTCCTTTCAAACCGTATCACTATGGGCTGTTTTAAGATCTGTGCTAGGTTGCACTTTATTCAGTGTTCATATAGCCTTGCCACCAGAAGCTCACTTGCACTCCTCATCATGACGATGTCTCACCTGTGCTGATGTGTCTGCATTAGCTTACATTATGAATGCGAATTGACTTGAGGACTCCTACTCGCGTCCAGTGCTTCAAATGTGCCTCCTGCAGCTTATATTCAGGATTTTATTCAGCCACACACTCCACTTTCCAGCATCATGCCCCAATATCCAGTTCAATAGAAAATGTAATTATTGTACTATCCTTGGAAAGTTGTATTAGTTTCCTGTTCTCTTCTCATAAATTGAAAGGTTGTAAAGAAAGATGAAACTCTGAAGTTGACCCTTTACATAAGACCTGATCCATTGGCAGCAGCTGCCAGTGCACTGCTTTAAACAGGGCTGAGTGAGTTATTTACAACAGATAAAACACAATAAACGTGAAATTACATTGCCTGGCCATGAGACACTCACAATTGTGACAAAGCATTATGTTTGAGACTTCTCAGGTGTGAAGTATGGGTGGAGGCTGTGGAAATGGAGGGGGGTTGTTGTCCACGCAAGAATATGTAGTGGTGGGTGCGGACAGATTCTTAGAGGAATACAAGATTAACTCTCGTGAAAACACATCTTTTGTAAACACTAACTAATATCGATATTTGTACTTTACAGTTACACAAGCTTAAGTATGCAATGCATGGCATAATACATGCTCCACGGAATTTATATTAATGTATTCATCACCTGATTCATGTATTTGTGGCTATTTCCAGGAGCGTGTGAAGAAGGAAAAAGCTGAGGTAAAACTCACGCTTCACAACGCAGTCAGCGACATTTCAATTATTAATTCAGGCTCGTCTGATCACTGTGTAGTCATCTCCAAGATGCACAGCTTACTCTGCTCACTCTCCTTACCGTCAATTCCAGATGTCGTACCATACGCTAAACTCAATAACTGAGTCGTTTAGCCCTTTCCTGCCTGTTTTAGGGGACTGTTTTTTTTAAATACAAAGTTTAGATGCCTTTACTCTTCTCAATACCTTACTGATTTCTGCCACTAAGCCCTCCTAATATAATTGAGAAGAGCTATGGACGATGATATCAATGATTCCTAAATCTTTAACGGGTCTGGAGGAATTAAGCTTTGTTTTTTATCGACAACTCTTTAATACATCACTCTACAACCACAAGGATGTTATCTCTCAAGGAAAATATGTCCATTTTGCCCGCCGAATTATGACCAGAAAGTTTAACAGTAAAATTATATTTTTTACAGGTAATCACTTTCTAAATACAGGCCAGTAGCTGGACTTGCAATATCTGCTGATCATTGCAATTAAAGGCAACAGTTGTACTTCTTAAAAAAATCGGCAATATTTTCTCACAATTACGGCCATCACCAATGGTGCCAATACCTCCATATTTCCACCCACATCTTTGTAAGGGCACCACAATTTCAGTCCAATTTTAAATCTCCCACATTAGTTGAAAAATACTTTAGTGTGTAGTTACCACACTGTTTCATGAACATTTGTCCTTAAACAACTTTATTGATCCATTTCAGTCAGGTTTTAAACCAGGGTGCAGCACCGAGACAGCTCTAGTGAGGGTCATCAATGATTTCCTAACATCTACAAACGATACGCTTTGCAAGCATTCTCGTTCTCCTTGGTCTTCGTGCAGTTTTTAGTACGGTTGATCAGAGAATTCTGGTTATCAGTTGAAACTCATAATAGTGGTTTTGGACATTTCCTTGAAATGGTTCCAGTCCTTCCTCACAAACATTATAACTATTGGCAGCTTTAAGATCTGTGCCAGGTCGCACTTTATTCAGTGTGTACGTGGCCCTGCTTGGAGCTTCGCTTAAACATCAAGGACTATGTTACCATTGATACACGAACAACACAACAATCTATTTTTAACTGTCGTTGGCATGTGTGCTCTCATCTTCGTTTTCTCTCATAAACTATTGAATTTGGCAGAATTCTCTCTGAGTTAATGGGGATGAAAGCGAGATCCCTCTCATTGGCTCTCCCCAACAGCTGTTCAAGGTTGGCCCCCATCAATCTGGTGATTGACAATCATTATGTCTGCCTAACAAAACGAAGCTAAAAATTTCGATTTAAAGCTTTCGTGACTGCAGGGATTCATCTTCTTGGTTTTTTCGGTAAAGTCACGTAGAAGGGAAGTAATAAAATAATAAAAATAAAACATAATAAAATAATTCTCACGACGTTTCGGCTACAACGCAAGCAGCCGTCTTCAGGTGAAGAATGAGACACTGCCAAGCTAGGAGCTTATATATAAGCTGAGTTGGAGGTGGAAGAAGAGCGCCTTAACAAAAGAATGTGTATATCAAGAGGAATTTAGCATATTCATGGGAAATGCGTAGGAGGTGGGCGGGGGGGGGGGGGTTCAAAGTCATATTAAGCCCATGCATTATGAAGGATCCGCAGCACCAAAGGGAGGGGGGTAGCATTAACAAAGGGAGAGCATGTTAATAATATGTAAAAGCAATGAAACATGTGAATGGGAGAACGGTGGCAGGAGACCCACAGCGGAGCAAATAATGCATTCCCTGTGGAGAACACAAGATACACATTTAATGCCAGTGAGTGGACTGTGGTCTGAAAATCACCGTAAACGTGAACAACAATCAGTTAAGATCCGAAATGGTTTATTACGTCTTTTCAATGATTGCTGAGCCAGAATCCATCTTCTCGGTTGAAATTGTCTCTGTGTTTGTATATGTGGATCGCCTCATGAACGAATCTCTCATGGTAGCCAGATGGCTTGCAGAGAACCTCTGTCTTGGAGAAGTCAATGTCATGTGAGCCCACTGAATTGTAACAGTGATCTGCCACGGCTGAGGTGTTTGTCCTACCGTGTTTCAGGTCTGCTTTATGTTCACGGATGCGGTCCGAGACATGTCGTTTAGTTTCTCCAATGTAACTGCTACCACAGAGGCAACTTAGTTTGTAGACTCCAGGGTACTGTATGTCTGGAACCACGTCTTTTACAGACGGGACCAGATCACGGATTTTATGTACTGTGTTGAATCGTACCTGAATCTTGTGTTTAATCAGGATTTTGGAGATCTTTTTTGTGACCCCAGCAATGTAGGGTAAGGTGATGGTTTTGAAAGGCTCCTCAACAGGATCCTTCTTGATGGTTGGAGTGATGGCCTTTCGGATTGTGTAGTCGAAGTAACCATTAGCCTTAAGAGCTTGGCATACGTGTTTGAGTTCACTGGCAATGTGTTCCTGGTCGGAGATGCATTGGGCTCTATGGTATAGAGTCTTGATGAGGGAGTTCTTCTGGGATGGATGGTGGTGGGAATCCGGTTTTAGGTAGGCATCCGTATGGGTGGCTTTCCTGTAGACAGAATGGCTCATTGAACCATCAGGTCTCCTTTTAATTAGGACATCCAAAAAGGGTAGCTTGCCATCTTTTTCGACTTCCATGGTGAATCTGATGGCTGGGTGTATGGAATTGATGTGGTCGAGAAATTGGTCTAGAGAAGGCTGGCCATGTGGCCAGATGACAAAAGTGTCATCTACGTACCTATTCCATAAGGTCGGGTGTAGAGTGGCAGTCTGGATGGCGTCAGTCTCAAATTTCTCCATGAAAATGTTGGCTACAACCGGAGATAGGGGGGAGCCCATTGGGGTGCCCTCAGTTTGCTTGTAGAAGGTTCCATTCCAGGTGAAGTATGTATTGGTTAAGCAGTGTCTCACCAGGGGGGGTACCCCAGTATTCAGTCCTTGATGAACCAAGTCTTCAATGATTGCGATGGTGTCAGGCACAGGAACCTTGGTGAACAAGGAAACCACATAAAAACTGACAAGCAGGTCGTCTGGGGACGGCGAAATCACCTTGATTGTCGATACCAGGTCAGTAGAGTTTAGTACCACAGAGGTGGTTTTTCCAGTGAAAGGCCGTAGGATTTCAGACAAAAAACGAGCCGGTTTGTAAGTGGAGGAGTTGATAGTAGAGACAATGGGACGAAGAGGTGTATCTTCTTTATGTATATTTGGCAAGCCGTACAATCTTGGTGGCCTGGCTGCAGAAGGTTTCAACGAGAACTGTTTGGTCTGATCAATTAATGCGGTTGAAGTAGAAATGATTTTGTTGGTTTTGGAGACGAGGCTGTTGGTGGGGTCTCTTTTTATTTTTGTATAGCTGCCATCGTTGAGTAGTTCCTGAATCTTGTTGTTGTATTCTGTTTTGTCCATGATGACAGTGGCATTGCCTTTGTCGGCTGAGAGAATGACAATGTCATCCCTTTTTTTAATTGACCTAATTCAAAACGCTCATATTTTCTGATGTTGCTAGCAGGCATCTTAGCGTTTTTGAGGGTTGCAGAGATTTCCGATCTTGCTACGTCTGCAGCGATGTGACTCAGGCCCTTGAGAGCTACATCTACTCGGGCAATTATACCATTAACTGGTATGTGTCTAGGTGTGACTGCAAAGTTTAGTCCTTTAGCTAGAACGGATTTCAGACCTTCAAAAATAGAACTGTTACTGCGATTAATTACGACTTTGTTAGCGTCGAGCTTTTCTATGTGTGGGTCCGGTCTCTTGTTTGAGAGGCGGTTGAATTTGGAAATCAAGTTGTCCTTACATTTGGTCGACATAGCGGCAGCTGAAGAGGTAGTCATTTTGTCTACATGTTCCCAATCCGATGTGGACATTGTTGCACTCAAAGATAAGTGTGATTTGTAGAGTGTCTTGTCTAACTGATCAAGATCGGTGCGCATAAGTCTGATTTTCTCTGAGATAAGAGCAAAGCTAGTTCTAGACAGAATTCGTTTAGCATTAAAATAAGTTACAGCAGCAGATGTTAGTGTAAATGCGTTTGGTATTACCTTAGAGTCGCGGCATCTCTTCAGAAAGGTGAGAGACTCGATTAGCTGAGCCTTCTTATCACGGAGCCTGTTGAAGGATCTCAAAGTTATGTGGAATCCCTCCCCGTAGAGGCGGTTAAATTTCGATTTAAAGCTTTCGTGACTGCAGGGATTCATCTTCTTGGTTTTTTCGGTAAAGTAACGTAGAAGGGAAGTAATAAAATAATAAAAATAAAACATAATAAAATAATTCTCACGACGTTTCGGCTACAACGCAAGCAGCCATCTTCAGGTGAAGAATGAGACACTGCCAAGCTAGGAGCTTATATATAAGCTGAGTTGGAGGTGGAAGAAGAGCGCCTTAACAAAAGAATGTGCATATCAAGAGGAATTTAGCATATTCATGGGAATTGCGTAGGAGGTGGGTGGGGGGGGTTTCAAAGTCATATTATGCCCATGCATTATGCAGGATCAGCAGCACCAAAGGGAGGGGGGGTAGCATTAACAAAGGGAGGGCATGTTAATAGTATGTAGAAGCAATGAAACATGTGAATGGGAGAACGGTGGCAGGAGACCCGCAGCGGAGCAAATAATGCATTCCCTGTGGAGAACACAAGATACACATTTAATGCCAGTGAGTGGACTGCGGTCTGAAAATCACCGTAAACGTGAACAACAATCAATTAAGATCCGAAATGGTTTATTACGTCCTTCCAATGATTGCTGAGCCAGAATCCATCTTTTCGGTTGAAATTGTCTCTGTGTTTGTATATGTGGATCGCCTCATGAACGAATCTCTCATGGTAGCCAGATGGCTTGCAGAGAACCTCTGTCTTGGAGAAGTCAATGTCATGTGAGCCCACTAAATTGTAACAGTGATCTGCCACGACACTTTTGTCATCTGGCCACATGGCCGGCCTGCTCTAAACCAATTTCTCGACCACATCAATTCCATACACCCAGCCATCAGATTCACCATGGAAGTCGAAAAAGATGGCAAGCTACCCTTTTTGGATGTCCTAATTAAAAGGAGACCTGATGGTTCAATGAGCCATTCTGTCTACAGGAAAGCCACCCATACGGATGCCTACCTAAAACCGGATTCCCACCACCATCCATCCCAGAAGAACTCCCTCATCAAGACTCTATACCATAGAGCCCAATGCATCTCCGACCAGGAACAGATTGCCAGTGAACTCAAACACGTACGCCAAGCTCTTAAGGCTAATGGTTACTCCGACTACACAATCCGAAAAGCCATCACCCCAACCATCAAGAAGGATCCTGTTGAGGAGCCTTTCAAAACCATCACCTTACCCTACATTGCTGGGGTCACAAAAAAGATCTCCAAAATTCTGATTAATCACAAGATTCAGGTACGATTCAACACAGTACATAAAATCCGTGATCTGGTCCCGTCTGTAAAAGACGTGGTTCCAGACATACAGTACACTGGCATCTACAAACTAAGTTGCCTCTGTGGTAGCAGTTACATTGGAGAAACCAAACGACATGTTTCGGACCGCATCCGTGAACAAAAAGCAGACCTGAAACACGGTAGGACAAACACCTCAGCCGTGGCAGATCACTGTTACAATTCAGTAGGCTCACATGACATTGACTTCTCCAAGACAGAGGTTCTCTGCAAGCCATCTGGCTACCATGAGAGATTCGTTCATGAGGCGATCCACATATACAAACACAGAGACAATTTCAATCGAGAAGATGGATTCTGGCTCAGCAATCATTGGAAGGACGTAATAAACCATTTCGGATCTTAATTGATTGTTGTTCACGTTTACGGTGATTTTCAGACCGCAGTCCACTCACTGGCATTAAATGTGTATCTTGTGTTCTCCACAGGGAATGCATTATTTGCTCCGCTGCGGGTCTCCTGCCACCGTTCTCCCATTCACATGTTTCATTGCTTTTACATATTATTAACATGCTCTCCCTTTGTTAATGCTACCCCCCTCCCTTTGGTGCTGCTGATCCTGCATAATGCATGGGCATAATATGACTTTGAACCCCCCCCCCCCCGCCCACCTCCTACGCATTTCCCATGAATATGCTAAATTCCTCTTGATATACACATTCTTTTGTTAAGGCGCTCTTCTTCCACCTCCAACTCAGCTTATATATAAGCTCCTAGCTTGGCAGTGTCTCATTCTTCACCTGAAGACGGCTGCTTGCGTTGTAGCCGAAACGTCGTGAGAATTATTTTATTATGTTTTATTTTTATTATTTTATTACTTCCCTTCTACGTGACTTTACCGAAAAAACCAAGAAGATGAAGCTAAAAATCTTGGTGTTTTCTTCGATCAGTCTTTGACTTACCGTTCTCATGTCCTAAAAGTTGTGAGGAGATTGTGTTATTGAAAAAATGTTGCCCACTGGCACCACATTCCTTGTTCTGAATATGCTGAGAAAGTGGACCCAGTGCTCGTTTTGCTGTCCGGAGCCCCTTGTAACTTCCTGAGAAGTCTGCAGTCTGTCCAAAATGTGACTGCTCGAGATTTACTGATACTCCGCTTCATGACCTCTGCATGTATGTTCAACTTCATTCTCACCATAATTAGCCAGTCGTGCAAATCGGAGACATGACCATGTCTCACCTGTCCTGATGTCTTTGTGTAAAGACTGTGTCAGTAAGTGTCGAGATTAAGACAGGGTGTCAGCGAGGCTGGATGCAAAGACAAGGTGCCAGCAAGTGTGGAGGGTCTTGGTTGGGAAATTCCCATGAGGTTCTTGGTTGGGAAATTCCATAGTGTCCAAAAGAGACAGCTGGGGAAATTCCCCTGGAGAATCCACGAGGATATACGCAGGCAGGAAGGGATGTTTGGTGTCTGTGGAGCGGGACTCGGGCCATCGTCGCTGTCTTCACGTCGGCATTATCACATGACGACGGGGTTCTAAGCTACGTTACGTTAAATAAAAGAAACCTCTAAAGTTCGAGTCCGGAGCCATTTACATTTGTATTGGCTTCAGACCCAAATAGAGTTTAGGATTCTCCTGCTTGTGTTCAGGGCTTTAAAGTGGCATAATGCAGCTCATATCCATTAGTTCATTCAGCCACACAATCCACTACCCAGCCACGTGCCCCAAAATTCAGTCCTATCGTAAATGTAATAATTGTACTATCCTTGGAAGGTTGTATTGGCTTCCTGTTCGATTCTCGTAAAATTTAAGGCTGTAAAGAAAGATGAAACTTCAAAGCTGACCCTTTACATAAGACCTGAACCATTGGCAGCAGCTGCCAGTGCACTGCTTTAAACAGGGCTGAGTAAGAAATTTACAACAGATAAACCACAATAAACGTGAGATCACATTGCCTGGTCATGAGACACACAATTGTGACACATTGTAAGTCTGAAGCATTATACTTCAGACTTGACAGGTATCTGGTATTGGTGGAGGCTGTGGAAGGGGGGAAGTTTGCCCACAAAAGTAAAGCAGGTGTAATTACTGTTTTTGTGAATGCTTCCTAATGGCTATATATGTTTTTTTATAGTTACACAAGCTTAAGTATGCATTGCATGACATTATACATGCTCCTCGGAATGTGTATGAATGTTTTCATCACCCGATTCATGTGAACATCGCTATGTCCAGGTGGCGCGTGTGGAGGCAGAAACGAAGATTCAAGTCCTTGAGGTAAAACCCATGCTTCACAAACCACACTTAGCATGTTAACAATAGTGCATATCCTTTTGCATGCAAACGTACGCCTTTATATTAAGGTATTCGTACATTACAGAACTATGCAGCCATTGATGTGAATTATGCTTCACCATACTCCTAAACGGACCACGACCTGATCTGCTCTCAGCGGCTTGCTTCTGGATTATGTTGTTTTCAGATTTAACATAAATGAGCTCCATGGGCTTCCCAGTCAGGAACCTTTCTATTTTTGATGCAGGCTCATCTTCCCGTCAATGCCAGATGAATCACTGTATGCTACACTCTACTATTTATGTAACAATTACTGAGGACTTTGCCCTTTGCTGCCTCTTTCAGGAGACTGCTTTGTTATGCAATGCTACTCTTCACACATTTACATCACTTAACTTCTTTCATGATTGAACTGATTTCTGCCACGAAGCCCTCTCCATGGCATTCAGCAGAACTATGGACAATTAAATCAATGGTTTCTAAATTTGAGCGGGTCTGGAGGAAGTAATTTTTTTACTTTGCATCGACAGCTCTTTAACACGTCACTGGACACGTATAAGTAAATCTCATGCAAAATGTGTCCATTTTTCCCATGTAATTACAAACCAGAAAGTTTAATCCTAAAATTATATTTGCCACATTAAATAACCTTCTGAATCCAGGCCAGTAACTTCATCACGTCATTTCTATCATTTGTGATCAAAATCAGCACTATTTGCTTGCAATTACTGCCAACAGCAATTGTCCACATACCTCCAGATTTCCACCCACATCTTTGGAAAGGTACCACAATTTCCGTCCAATTTTAAATGTAAAAAATAATCGAGCGTGCAGTGACCACACGTTCATCAATTTGTCATTAAACAACTTTCTTGACCCATTTCAGTCAGGGTTTAGACCACGGTGCAGCACCGAGACAGCTCTGCTGAGGTTCATCAATGATTTGTTAATGTCTACAAACTAAAAGCTTTCAAGAATTATCCTTGATCTGAGCACAGCTTTTAGTAGTCTTGATCAGAGCAGTTTACTTGATCAGTTGAAACTCATAATAAACGTTTTGTATATTGCCTTGCAATGGTTCCATTCCTTCCTTGCAAACCGTGTCACTATGGGCAGTTTTAAATGTATGCTAGGTCGCACTTTATTCAGTATGTACGTGGTCCTGATTGGAGCTTAGCTTTACCAGCAAGGCCTTCGTTGCCATTGACACATGGACAACACAATAATCTATGCCAAACTCGGATCGGACTCTGTGTCGTTGGCATGTTTGCTCTCATATTCACTCTCTTTCATGAACTATTGTATGTGGCAGAAAAATCTCCACGTTAGCGGTGATGAAACCGCGATCTTGAGATTCCATTGCATGGCTACAAAACTATCAAAATTGTAACAAATTGTGAGTCTCAATCGTTATACTTGAGATTTGACAAGAATGCGATATTGGTGGAGGCTGTGGAAGGGGGGAAGTTTTCCCCACACAAGAATAGGTAGTTGTGTGTGGGGATAGATTCTTCAAGCAATATAAAATGAGCTCTAGTGATAACACAGCCTTTGTTAAAACTTAAACCTTATGGCGGGACTCCAGGGCCCTATAAGCCCCCATCTCTCGCATAAACTGCGTTGCGACGTCATTTTATATCTGTTGAAGGCGAACGATACGACAATCTATTCCTCTCGACGAGCTCTACACAATGTGCTAATCAAAGTTTAAACGTTTTGTTCATGACTACGGCTGCACTTGGACGACATTACAAAAGCATGGCGGGATGGAGTCGCCAAAAAAAATACGATTTTGACTTCTGTTTATTCGGGACCTCTGGGTCCCGCCATAAGGTTCACTTACTTATTGCTAAATATGTACTTTACAGTTGCCAAGCTTAAATATGCATTCCATGGCATAATGCATGGTTCCCGGAATTTGTATGACTGTATTCATCACCCGATTCATGTTTTCATGGCTATATCTAGGCGGAGCGTGGAGACATGCTGAGAAGGATTGAAATCCTTGAGGTAAAACCCATGCTTCACAAACCACATTGCCATGTTCTGTTTATGTGACAACCCTTACTAATTGGCTGTGTCGGGTGGTGGCGGGTTTAACGACACATTTAAATATTTATGCGATCTAACCCAAAAAAACATGTGTTATGGATAGTACCAATGGTGCATAGCAATCTGATTGCAAACGTATGCATTTCTACGAAGGTGTTCGTACATTGCAGAACTGTGCAGCCGCTGCTGTGAATTCTGCTTTACCATACTCCTATACCCACTACCACCTGATCTGCTCTCATCGGCTTGCTTCTGGATTCTGCTATTGGCAGCTTTTAACATTAATGTAAATGCCCCATTACATTATTCAGTTTGCAGACATCCTTGCAATTATTCAGTTGTTTGGCCCTACTAACTCCATCCAACTTACCCTCGAATAATTGTGATCTATTGGCTTCACAGTCAATTACCTTTCTATTATTGATGCAGGCTCATCTGATCACTGTGCAGTTATATCCAAGATGCGCATATTCTGCCCATTCTTTCCCCATCAAGGCCAAATATCTCACCATATTCTAAACTCCACTCAATTACTGAAGACTTTTCCCTTTACGGCCTCTTTTGTAGACTGCTTTTTACATACAAATTTTAGATCCCTTAACTCCATTCAAGACCTAATTGATTTCTGCCACTAAGCCAGAAGAGCTATGAACGATTAAATCAATTGTTTATATTCTGAGCGGGTCTGGAGGGAGTCAGGTTTTACTATTTATCGACAGCTCTTAAACACGTCACTAGACAAGGACAATAATGTGAACTCTCAAGGGAAATGTGTCTATTTTGCCCTCGTGATTACAAACCATAAAGTTTAATCCTAAAATTATGTTTGCCACATTAAATCACCTTCTGAATCGAGGCCAGTAGCTTAATTGCATCATCTCTATCATTTGTGATCAAATCAGAACAATTTGCTTGCAATTACTGCCAACAGCAATTGTCCACATACCTCCAGATTTCCACCCACATCTTTGGAAAGGCACCACAATTTCAGTCCAATTTTAAATGTTAAAAATACTAGAGCATGCAGCGACCACACGTTCATCAAAATTTGTCTTTAAAAAACTTGTTTCAGTTTTAGACCAGGATGCAGCGCCGAGAGAGCTCTGCTGAGGTTAATCAATGATTTGGTAATGTCTACAAACAAAAAGCTTTCAAGCATTTTCTTTGATCTGAGCACAACTTTTAGTAGTCTTGATCAGAGCAGTTTACTTGATCAGTTGAAACTCATAATGGAGGTCTCAGATATTGCCTTGCAATAGTTCCACTCCTTCCTTGAAAACCGCGTGACTATGGGCAGTTTTAAGATGTGTGCTAAGTCGCACTTTATTCAGAATAGCATGGTCCTGATTTGAGGTTAGCTTCACCAGCAAGGCCTATGTTACCATTGACACATGGACTCCGTGTCGTTGGCATGTTTGCTCTCATATTCGCTCTCTGTCATGAACTATTCTACGTGGCAGAAATATCTCCATGTTAGCGATGATGAAATCGAGATCACTTTCATTGCCCCCCCCCCCACCAGCTGTCCAAAATAGTCCCCCATCAATCTGGTGATCGACCATCAATGTCTGTCTAACAAAACGAAGCGAGAAGTATTGGAGTCTTCTGGGATTAGTCTTTATCATTTCGTTCACATGTCAAAAAAGTTGTGAGGACATCATTCTTTTATTTAAGGAATGTTGTCCAACTGGGACCACATTCTTTGTTCTAAATATCCTGAGGAACTGGACCCTGTGCTCATTAAACAATGCTTTGGCACCGGAGCCCCGAGTAACCTCCTGAGTAGCTTGCAGTCTGTCCAAAATGTGACTGCCCAAGGCTCATTCGCACTCGTCTTCATGACGTTGAACTTTATTAACACCATACCTAGCCAGCCATGCTAATCGGAGACATGACCACGTCTCACTGTGCTGATGTCTACATTGGCTTCCATTTCAAACGTAAATTGAGTTTACAATTAATTATACTTGGTTGTAGGGCTTCAAATTGGTCTACTGCAACTCATATTCAGGATTGAATGCAGGCACTTACTCCACTATCCAGCCACATGCTCCAACATCTAGTCCTAAAGTAAATGTAATAATTGTACTCTCCTTGAAAACGTGTATCATTTTCCTTTTGGTTTCTCATAAATTCTAAGGCTGTAAAGAAAGATGCAACTTTGAAGCTGACCCTTTCCATAAGACCTGAACCATTGGCAGCAGCTGCCACTGCATTGCATTAAAGATGGCTGAGTGAGTTATTTACAAAAGAAAAACCACAATAAACGTGAGATTCCATTACATTGCCATGAAACACTCAAAACTGTAACAAATTGTGAATCTCAATCGCTGCACTTGAGATTTAACACGTATGTTGTATTATCGGGGGTTGTGGAAGGAGGGGGGATTTTGCCCACACAAGAATAGGCGGTGGTGGGTGAGGGCAGTTGCTTAGGGCAACTTAAGATGAGCTCGAGTGAAAACACAGCTTTTGTGAACCCTTATTCACTGCTATATATGTACTTTACAGTTACACAAGCTTAAGTTTGCAATTTCTGATATAATACATGCTCCACGGAATTTGTATGACTGTATTCATCACCCGATGCATGTGTTCATGGATATATCCAACAGAATGTGAATACGGAACAGAAGGCAAAAAAAGCTGAGGTAAAATTCACGCGACACAACACAGGCAGCGACATTCATATAATAAATGTAGTCTCATCTGATCACTGTACAGTAATTACGAACATATTAACAATGATGCATAGGAATTAGAATGCTAACATAAGCATGTAAATGAAGGTGTATGTAGATCGCAGGATTGTGCAGCCATTGCTGCAAAGTCTATATTATTGTACTCTGAAACCAACCACCACCTGATCTGCTCTTAGCGGCTTTTTTCTGGTCTCTGTTGATTGCAGATTGTAACATTCATGTAAACGCCCCGTTACATTATTCAGTTAGACACGTCCTTGCCATTCTTAAGTTGTTTGGTCTCAAGCAGCATGTTCACACCATCGGACATGCTCTGGAATAAGTGTGCCCCATTGGCTTCCCGGTCAGCGACCTTTGTATTAGTGATGCAGGCTCATCTGATCACTGTGCAGTCATCTCCAACGTGTGCTTAAATAGCTCACTCTGTTCCCATCGATGCCAGATGTCTCGCCGTATGATAAACTCCACTAATTATGTATCAATTTCGGAAGCCTTTTCCCTTTCCTGCCTCTTTAAGGAGACTGCTTTTTGAGTACAAAATATTGCACAGATGCAGCTCTGGTGAGGGTTATCAATGATTTTCTATCGTCTACAAAAAAAGCTTTCCAAGCATTCTCGTTCTCCTGGATCTTTTTACAGCTTTTAGAACAATTAACCATTGCATTTTAGTAGATCATTTGAAACTCATGATAGAGGTATTGGACATTTCCTTGCATTGGTTCCACTCCTTCTCTGCAAACTATCACTATGGGCTGTTTTAAGATCTATGCTAGGTTGCACTTTATTCAGTGTTCATAGAGCGTTGACACCAATGGTTCACTTGCACTCCTCGTCATGACGATGTCTCACCTGTGCTGATGTGTCTGCATTAGCTGACATTTCAAACGCGAATTGAGTTTAGGATTCCTCCTACTTGTGTCCAGGGCTTCAAATGTGCCTCCTCCAGCTTATATTCAGGATTTGATTCAGCCACACAATCCACTATCCAGCCAAATGCCCCAATATCCAGTTCAATAGCGAATGTAATTATTGTACTATCCTGGGGAAGTTGTATTAGTTTCCTGTTCACTTTGAAAGGTTGTAAAGAAATATTAACTTCAAAGCTGACCCTTTACGTAAGACCTGAAGCATTGGCAGCAGCTGCCAGTGCACTGTTTTAAATAGGACTGAGTGTGTTATTTACAACAGATAAACAACAATAAACGCGAAATTCCATTGCCTGGCCATGAGACACTCACAATGTTGATAAATTGTGATTCTCAAGCATTATACTTGAGACTTATCAGGGATGGAGTATGGGTAGAGTCTGTGGAATGGGTGGGGGGAGACTTTGTTAATGCAAGAATATGTAGTGGTGGGTGAGCACAGATTCTTAGAGCAATGTAAGATGAACTCTAGTGAAACACATCTTTTGTGAACACTTACTAATAGCGATATATGTACTTTACAGTTACACACGCTTAAGTATGCAATGCATAGCATAACACATGCTACACGGAATTTATATGAATGTTTTAATCACCCGATTCATGTGTTCGTGGTTATTTCCAGGAGCGTGTGAAGAAGGAAAAAGCTGAGGTAAAACTCACACTTCACAATGCAGTCAGCGACATTTCTATTATTAATGCAGGCTTGTTTGATCACTGTGCAGTCATCTCCAAGATTCATGTACTCTGCTCACTCTCCTTACCGTCAATTCTAGATGTCGCACCATATGCTAAACTCTACGAATCTTACCTATGAATGTAATTTTTGTATGTCTGTCTGTCCGTCTATCTGTGTGTGTGTGCATGCTTGCAAGGGATTTGGCTCTCTAACGGTGTGGTTTATGTACAAAAAAATAGCCAGGTACCACGCCGTAAGCCCCGTGGTGAGCAAGCGCTATTCCTTTTTCCCATCTGTTAACTTTAAATGAGTTTAATTCGCGATTTAGTGAGATTTTTCTTAAATTATTTATTTATTTTCACCGCTCGGTGCGGGAAAAAGCACGCATTTGCGCATGCGCGAAACGGTGAGAGGAAATGCCCCTAGCAACTCACACACGATCGCCAAAAATTATCATTTGCGTTCAAAATGCTTTAAAAATACACAAAATGCTGGCACAGTGTGATGTCCTCTTCTCTCCCCCCGACCCCAATGCGTGCAGTTACTACTCTAGAGTCTGTATATATTTATATTATAGTGGTTTGTGTGCAGTTACTTCTATAGAGTCCATAGATATTCATATTATAGCGCTTAGATAGTATTATTGTAGCGCGGGCGGGGGTAGCGGCCTGGCCCTCAGCCTGCAAGATGCCACCTCGGCTGGCTAGGCAATCTAGGTGAGGCTGCGGGCTCTGCACGGGACTAGGCATCACCACGGCAATGTTAGGTACTAATTTATTGCTTCGTTCGCGAAACTCACGTACATAGAAAACTATTATTATAAAAACAAGTTTGCAAATTTTAGAATAGCAATGTTGCGTGTAGACAACTAATATTTCCTAATAAAGTTGCTAAATATTAAATTATTGACGTGTGTTTTTTCTAAGCAGTGCCAGTGTACTGCCAGTCTGTAATGTGGCATGTTGCCTGCTTATTAATTGACGTCAGTGCACTGCCAGTCTATTATTAGGGCAGGATGAGTGTATGCCGGTCTATAAACTGTTGCCTGCTTCTTTACCTCGCTCAGTGTATTGCCAGCCTTTCATGTCGACAATATCCTGCTTTTTAAGCTGCTAACCATATTGATAGCTTATTATGTCGACTGTATAAATGCTTATATCATTGAGTCGTTGTACTGGCAGTCTATATCCTAGACTGTAATCTGCTTCTCAACTTACCTGTGCGTACTGCTGCTCTGTAATGCTGACTTATTACAGCTTCTTTCTTCATTGCATTTCTATTGTTTCGATTGCTCACGTCATGCTTTTTTCTGATATGTAGTATTACGATGCTGATTGCTATGTTTTACTGATAAATACGTTGGATTTTTTTAGCTACAACCAATTACATTTCGTCTATAATTTTGTTACCTTGCTGCGAAAATCAACCATTTCAAATTTGGCGTACTGCACCTTTTCTTTCCACCCAAGCGGGCAGCATGCAGGGGGGTTCAATGCCCCAACTTTTGTTGAGGTTGCTGTTATTACGGTGAGTGAGGAACATGGTAATAGAGACATTGTGCTTCGATACCAAGACAACACCATAAAACGATTTCCTGAGACAAACAGAGCATTTGATCTTCTTGGTTCTTTCGGTAAAGTCACGTAGAAAGGTCTTTCTTTCCGACAGACCTGTTCTTCACCAGAGGAAGGCTGCTTGCGTTTTGGCCGAAACGTCGTGAGAATTATTTTATTATGTTTTATTTTTATTATTTTATTATTTCCCTTCTACGTGACTTTACCGAAAGAACCAAGAAGATGCATCTCTGCAGTCACGAAAGCTTTAAGTCGAGAGCATTTGATGCCCTACAATTCCACAAGTTACTGTCGCAAGGCCAAGACGGGTACCACGTCCAGATTCCTCAAATTATCAAAGCTACAAGACAAATACATCCTCACAAAACTGTCTCCTCTAAAGAATTGTATTCCTTCCTGATCATGGACAGAGAAGGAGGAAACCACATATTATGGTGCGCCAAACTCTTTCACCAGTATGTTGTCGATGAGTATGCCAAAATTGAGAGTGAGCACCTTCTTTACATTTAACTGAATCAAAACCGCCTACGTGTTGAACAGTATGCACATCTCAGGGACGCTATCAATGCCGACGGATATGGAAACGCTCAGAATGTGGGCAGATTAGTAATATTGCCTTCATCCTTCACAGCTAGACCTAGATACATGCATGAGAAGACTCAGGATGCCGTGGTGTACATCAGCCAAAATGACAGGCCCGATTACTCTTCATCACTTTCACTTGCAATACGAGATGGAAGACAAGCAGTAACTTTCACACCATTGAGTGGCAAAAACGTCGTCTTCCTCATGCTCACATTTTGCTATGGCTGAGGGAAAACATTCATGCAAGTGACATTTATACATTTATCAGTGCTGAGCTACATGACCCCCATCAAGACCGTGCCATTTTGATGTGGTCTGCAAGCAAATGGTCCATGGCCCATTTGGGCAGTTCAATCCAAATTTGCCATCTATGCATTAACGCAGGAATACCAATAAGTATTCACACAACTTCTTGAAAGAGACTCAGTCGGGCCATGATGCCTATCCTCTATATCGTCGCAGAAATACTGAGCATGGTGGATTTTAAACAACGCGCAGACGTGGCACTAACTCTGAAATGAAGGTTGACAATTAGTGGATCGTTCCCTACTGCCCTCGTCTGTGCAAGATCTTCCAGGCCCACATTTATTGTCGAATTCTGCAATTCTGTGAAAGCCATCAAATATGTTTGCCAATACATCATAGGCGCTGACATGTCTGTCTTTGCCTTACAAAATATAGGGGCAAAGTGTAAATGAGCTTAAACTTTTTGTCCAAGGAAGATACATCAGCAGCAATGAACCCATTTTGAGAAATCTTGGCTTCCCCATCCATGAGCGTTTCCCCCACAGTCGTCCATTTGGCAGTTCACCTCGAAAAAGGTCAACGCATCTGCTTCACCGAAGGAAATGCCCAACAACAAGCCCTGGCTCCACTACATACTACCCTGATGGCGTTCTTTGGTTTGTGCCAAAGTACCCATTTGCTGCTATACTGCTCTATCATTCAGTTCCCTCCTAATATACATGGACTGCTTTAAAATAATGGAATCTGATGCCTTAATAAGAGTCTACACAGTTAATCAAAACAATCAGGAGTGCTACTTTCTCTGAATGCTTCTCCATGTTGTCACAGGGCGCAAATCTTTCCAAGACCTTTAAACAGTGCAAGGAGTTGTCTGTCAAATATACAGGGAAGCTTCCAATCATCGTGCAATTCTTGAGGATAATCAGCATCTTGATTAATCTATGACAGAAGCGTATCTTAGTCCCCTTCCAAACTGAGATTGCTCTTCTGCATACATCTTCAACTTTGCAGCCCATCTAACCCCAGGGGACTCTGGCAAAAATACAAAGAGGCCACGAGTGAGGGCATCCTCCACAGAGCTCAACGAGAAAATCCAAACCTCGACGTCACCTTTTCTTATGCCATCTTTAAGCAGGCCCTCATCCTCCTTGAGGACAAACCTGCATGCCCTTGTTCAAGAGATCTTACGTGAAATATCCAATGAAGGTTTACAGCTTCTTAAATTTATTGAGGAACATTAACCAACACTTGTTGGATGCACAAATAGAATCCTACACGAAAATTTTGGAAGATATTGAGACTAAAAATTGAGGCTTTTTTTCCTTGATGCACCTGGCGTTACTGGAAAGAACTTGGTTCTCAACCTGCACCTCGCTAAGTTTCGCCAGAGGGAGAACATTGCTGTAGCAGTGGCATCATCGGGGATTGCTGTGTATGTCGAGGTGTATGTGTGAGTCGATGTATGTGTTTGAGGCCATGTGTGTGCGTGTAGGTCCATGTGTGTGTGGGTCGATATATACAGTGAGGGAAAAACGTATTTGATTCCCTGCTGATTTTGTACGATTGCCCACTGACAAAGAAACGATCAGTCTATAATTTTTATGGTAGGTTTATTTGAACAGTGAGATACATAATAACAACAAAAAAATCCAGAAAAACGCATGTCAAAAATGTTATGAATTGATTTGCATTTTGATGAGGGAAATAAGTATTTGACCCCCTCTCAATCAGAAAGATTTCTGGCTCCCAGTTGTCTTTAATACAGGTACCGAGCTGAGATTAGGAGCAAACTCTTAAAGGGAGTGCTCCTAATCTCAGCTTGCTACCTGTATAAAAGACACCTGTTCACAGAAGCAATCAATCAATCAGATTCCAAACTCTCCACCATGGCTAAGACCAAAGAGCTCTCCAAGGATGTCAGGGACAAGATTGTAGACCTACACAAGGCTGGAATGGGCTACAAGACCATCGCCAAGCAGCTTGGTGAGAAGGTGACAACAGTTGGTGCGATTATTCGCAAATGGAAGAAACACAAAATAACTGTCAATCTCCCTCGGCTTGGGGCTCCATGCAAGATCTCACCTCGTGGAGTTGCAATGATCATGAGAACGGTGAGGAATCAGCCCAAAACTACACGGGAGGATCTTGTCAATGATCTCAAGGCAGCTGGGACCATAGTCACCAAGAAAACAGTTGGTAACACACTATGCCGTGAAGGACTGAAATCCTGCAGTGCCCGCAAGGTCCCCCTGCTCAAGAAAGCACATATACATGCCCGTCTGAAGTTTGCCAATGAACATCTGAATGATTCAGAGGACAACTGGGTGAAAGTGTTGTGGTCAAATGAGACCACAATGGAGCTCTTTGGCATCAACTCAACTCGCCGTGTTTGGAGGAGGAGGAATGCTGCCTATGACCCCAAGAACACCATCCCCACCGTCAAACATGGAGGTGGAAACATTATGCTTTGGAGGTGTTTTTCTGCTAAGCGGACAGGACAACTTCACCGCATCAAAGGGACGGTAGACGGGGCCATATACCGTCAAATATTAGGTAGGAACCTTCTTCCCTCAACCAGGGCATTAAAAATGGGTCGTGGATGAGTATTCCAGCATGATAATGACCCAAAACACACGGTCAAGGCAACAAAGGAGTGGCTCAAGAAGAAGCACATTAAGGTCTTGGAGTGGCCTAGGCAGTCTCCAGACCTTAATCCCATAGAAAATCTGTGGAGGGAGCTGAAGGTTCGAGTTGCCAAACGTCAGCCTCGAAACCTTAATGACTTGGAGAAGATCTGCAAAGAGGAGTGGGACAAAATCTCTCCTGAGATATGTGCAAACCTGGTGGCCAACTACAAGAAACGTCTGACCTCTGTGATTGCCAACAAGGGTTTTGCCACCAAGTACTAAGTCATGTTTTGCAGAGGGGTCAAGTACTTATTTCCCTCTCACTGTTCAAATAAACGTACCATTAAAATTATGGACTGATCATTTCTTTGTCAATGGGCAAACGTCAAAATCAGCACGGGATCAAATACTTTTTTCCCTCACTGTTTGTGTGTGTGTGTCAAAGTCGATTGTGTGTGTCCTTTTGCCTGGGCAACGCCGGGTACTTCCCGCTAGTCTAACCTATATTATTAATTTGTGTCTGTCTGTCTGTCCATCTGTCTGTCCATCTGCGTACGCTCGCTTTGCGGGGGATTTGGCTCTCAGACCGTGGGGTTCGCCGAGATAAAATTTTGCCGGTGGGCACGCCCCCGGCCCCGTGGTGGGAATGGGCATTTCTGTTTTTTCGTCCCTAAACTTTAAAGCGGTCCGATTATCGATTTAGTGCGATTTCTCTTTATTTATTTACTTACGTTTGCCGACCGGCGCGAAACGAAGCACGCAGTTGCACATGCATGAGACGCCGACTCAGGGTTGCCCCTGGCAACGGGCGGTTGCCCCTGACAAAGGGCGGTTGCCCCTGGCAACGGGCAGCACGCCATTACTGCTGGGTGGACGCCATTTTTATTTCCCGTTAAAAATATGCACACGCATTAACACGCGACGCTGAGGTAAATTCATCAAAGTTTCAGGTCCTCTTCCCCCACCCCAATGTGTGCCATTACTATTATAGGGTCGGTAGATAATAAAATTATAGCAATTAGACAGTATTATTCTAGCGCGGGGGGGGGGGGGGGGTAGCGGCCCAGCACCCAGCCTCGGCCGGGTGGGCAATCTAGGCGAGGCCGGAGGCTCTGCACGGTACTAGGCCTCGACACCCCACAATTATCAGGCGAAGACTTTGTGCTATAAACTCGATATACCCAGCGTTGCCCAGGGGAATCGCGCAAAGGAATCGAAGGTTGTAGATTCCTTTAGAATCAGCTTATTCCCGTTTAATATAAGTTGGTTATAGAATTGATAGAAACTGCTACGAATGGGAAATATCCGGCGTTGCCCGGGGCAAAAATACAATTAAAAACTCCTGAAAACTTTCAAACATAACATACCAATGAAAATAAAACTATGTAATTAAAAATGTAAACCACCAGCACGCCAGGAATCGATTCTTTGATTCGCGCAAAGGAATCATCGAAGGTTGTAGATTACTTTAGAATTGGCCTATTCCCGTTTAACAAACTGCTTGTCGCCAAGTACTGTATGCTTAACATTTCCAACAGACACACACATTCACACATTTAGCTTTTACATTTAACATACATAACGTCAGCATGTACTGCTGTCAAAATAGCAGGTACCACCACCACATTATGTACTGCTCTCATAGGCAAAAATATATACACCCTCACCACCACCACTCACCCTCACCACCACCACTCACCCCCACCACTGACCTTCACCACTCACATTCACTACTCACCACTCACCACCACCACTCACCCCCACCACTCACATTCACTACACACCACTCACCCTCACCACTAACACTCACCACTCACCCTCACCACTCACGCTCACCACTCACCACTCACCATCACCACTCACACTCACCGCTCACCACTCACACTCACCACTCACCCTCCCCACTCAACAGCACCACTCACCTCACCACTCACCCTCACCACTCACCCCTCACCACTCACCACCACCACTCACCCTCACGACCACCGCTCACCCTCACCACTCACCCTCACCACTCACCGCTCACCCTCACCACCACCACTCACCCTCACCAATCACCCCTCACCACTCACCACCACCACTCACCCTCACCACTCACCCTCACCACTCACCCTCACCACTCACCACTCACCGTCACCACTCACCCCTCACCACTCACCCCTCACCACTCACCACCACCACTCACCACCACTCACCCTCACCACTCACCCTCACCACTCACCATCACCACTCACCACTTACCCTCACCACTCACCCTCACCACTCACACTCACTCTCACCACTCACCACTCACGCTCAACACTCACCACTCACCACTCACACTCACCACTCACCCTCACCACTCACCGCTCACCACTCACCGCTCACCCTCACCACTCCCCACTCACCACTCACCCTCACCACTCACCCTCACCACTCACGCTCACCACTCACCCTCACCAATCATCTTCACCCTCACCACTCACCCTCACCACCACCACTCACCCTCAACACTCATCCTCAACACTCACCACCACCACTCACTCTCACTACTCACACTCACCACCACCACTCACCCTCACCACTCACCCTCACCACCACCACTCACCCTCACCACTCACACTCACCCTCAACACTCACCCTCACCATTCACCCTCCCACTCACCTCTCACCACTCACCACTCATTCTCACCACTCACGCTCACCACACACCCTCACCACTCACACCACTCACTCTCACCACTCACCACTCACCCTCACCACTCACTCTCACCACTCACCCTCACCACTCACACTCACCACTCACGCTCACCACTCACACTCACCACTCACACTCACCATCACGACTCACACTCACCACTCACTCTCACCATTCACCCTCACCACTCACCCTCACCACTCACTCACCACTCACCGTCACCACTCACACTCACCACTCACTCTTACCACTCACCACTCACCACTCACCTTCACCACTCACCCTCACCACTCACGCTCACCACTCACCCTCACCAATCATCCTCACCACCACCACTCACCCTCACCACTCACCCTCACCACCACCACTCACACTCACCCTCAACACTCACCGTCACCACTCACCCTCACCACTCACCACTCACGACTCACCCTCACCACTCACCCTCACCACTCACTCTCACCACACACCCTCACCACTCACACTCACCACTCACTCTCACCACTCACCACTCACCCTCACAACTCACCCTCACCACTCACGCTCTCCACTCACACTCACCAGTCACACTCACCATCACGACTCACACTCACCACTCACCACTCACCCTCACCACTCACCCTCACCACTCACTCTCACCACTCACCACTCACCCTCACCACTCACTTTCACCACTCACCACTCACGCTCACCACTCACACTCACCACTCACTCTTACCACTCACCACTCACCCTCACCACCACCACTCACCACTCATCCTCACCACTCACCCCTCACCACTCACCACCACCACTCACACTCACCACTCACCACTCACCATCACCACTCACCCAAACCACTCACCCCTCACCACTCACAACTCTCCCTCACCACTCACCACTCACCCTCACCACTGACCACTCACGCTCACCACTCACCCTCACCAATCATCCGCACCCTCACCACTCACCCTCACCACCACCACTCACCCTCAACACTCACCACCACCACTCACTCACTACTCACCCTCACCACTCACCCTCACCACCACCACTCACCCTCACCACTCACTCTCACCACTCACGCTCACCACTCACACTCACCACTCACACTCACCATCACAACTCACACTCACCACTCACTCTCCACTACTCACCCTCACCACTCACCCTCACCACTCTCCCTCACCACTCACCCTCACCACTCACCTTCACCACTCACATTCACCACTTACCCTCACCACTCACCACTCACACTCACCCTCACCACTCATCCTCACCACTCACCCCTCACCACTCACCCTCACCACTCACCCTCACCACTCACCCTCCCCACTCACCACTCATCTTCACTACTCACCATCTCCACTACCCTCACCACTCATGGTCACCACTCACCCTCACTACTCACCACTCACCCCTCTCCCTCACCACTCACGCTAACCACTCACCCTCACCACTCACCCTCACCACTCACCCTCACTACTCACCACTCACCCTCACCACTCTCCCTACCCACTCACCCTCACCACTCACCTTTACCACTCACTCTCACCCCTCACCCTCACCACTCACCCTCACCAATCACCCTCACCACTCACCCCTCACCCTCACCACTCATACTCACCACTCACCCTCACCACTCACCCTCATTACTCACACTCACCCTCACCACTCACACTCACCACTCACACTCACCCTCACCACTCACCCTCACCACTCACACTCACCACTCACGCTCACCACTCACGCTCACCACTCACACTCACCACTCACCACTCACCCCTCTCACTTACCACTCACCCTCACCACTCACCCTCACCACTCACACTCACCACTCACCCTCACCAATCATCCTCACCCTAACCACTCACCCTCACCACCACCAATCACCCTGACCACTCACCCTCACCACTCACGCTGACCACTCACGCTGACCACTCACCCTCACCACTCACCCCTCTCCCTTACCCCTCTCCCTTACCACTCACCCTCACCACTCATGCTCACCACTCACCCTCACAACTCACCCTCACAACTCACCACTCACCCCTTTCCCTTACCACTCACCCTTACCAGTCACCCTCACCACTCACGCTCACCACTCACCCTCACCAATCATCCTCACCCTAACCACTCACCCTCACCACCACCACTCACCCTCACCACCACCACTCACCCTCACTACTCACCCTCACCACTCATGCTGACCAATCACCCTCACCACTATTCCTCACCACTCTTCCTCACCACTCTTCCTCACCACTCACCCTCACCACTCACGCTCACCACTCACCCTCACCACTCACATTTACTACTCACCACTCACCCCTCTCCCTCACCACTCACCCTCACCACTCACCAACAATATTCACCACTCACCCTCACCACTCACCCTCACTACTCACCAATCACCCTCACCACTCATCCTCACCACTCACTACTCACCCTCACTACTCACCCTCACCACTCTCCCTCACCACTCACCTTCACCAATCACCTTCACCACTCACCCTCACCACCACCACTCACCACTCACTACTCACCCTCACTACTCACCCTCACCACTCTCCCTCACCACTCACTATCACCACACACCCTCACGGCTCACGGCTCACCACTCACTCTCACCAGTCACCGCTCACCACTAACACTCACCACTCACACTCACCCTCACCACTCACCCTCACCACTCACACTCACCACTCACGCTCACTACTCACGCTCACCACTCACGCTCACCACTCACCCCTCTCACTTACCACTCACCCTCACCACTCACCCTCACCACTCACGCTCACCACTCACGCTCACCACTCACCCTCACCAATCATCCTCACCCTAACCACTCACCCTCACCACCACCACTCACCCTGACCACTCACCCTCACCACTCACGCTGACCACTCACGCTGACCACTCACCCTCACTACTCACCCTCACCACTCACCTTCACCACTCACCTTCACCACTCACCCTCACCAGCACCACTCAACACTCACTACTCACCCTCACCACTCACCCTCACCACTCACCCTCACTACTATCCACTCACCCTCACCACTCTCCCGACCCACTCACCCTCACCACTCACCTTCACCACTCACCCTCACCCCTCACCCTCACCACTCACCCTCACCCCTCACCACTCACACTCACCACTCATACTCACCACTCACCCTCACCACTCACCCTCATTACTCACTCTCACCACTCTCCCTCACCACTCACCCTCACCACTCACACTCACCACTCACACTCACCCTCACCACTCACCACTCACCCCTCTCACTTACCACTCACCCTCTCCACTCACCCTCACCACTCACACTCACCACTCACCCTCACCAATCATCCTCACCCTAACCACTCACCCTCACCACCACCAATCACCCTGACCACTCACCCTCACCACTCACGCTGACCACTCACCCTCACCACTCCCCCCTCTCCCTTACCCCTCTCCCTTACCACTCACCCTCACCACTCATGCTCACCACTCACCCTCACCACTCACCTTCACAATTCACCACTCACCCCTCTCCCTTACCACTCACCCTTACCACTCACCCTCACCACTCACGCTCACCACTCACCCTCACCAATCATGCTCACCATAACCACTCACCCTCACCACCACCACTCACCCTCAACACTCACCACCACCACTCACCCTCACCACTCACCCCTCTCCCTTACCCCTCTACCTTACCACTCACCCTAACCACTCATGCTCACCACTCACCCTCACAACTCACCCTCACAACTCACCACTCACCCCTCTACCTTACCACTCACCCTTACCACTCACCCTCACCACTCACGCTCACCACTCACCCTCACCAATCATCCTCACCCTAACCACTCACCCTCACCACCACCACTCACCCTCACCACCACCACTCACCCTCACTACTCACCCTCACCACTCATGCTGACCAATCACCCTCACCACTATTCCTCACCACTCTTCCTCACCACTCTTCCTCACCACTCACCCTCACCACTCATGCTCACCACTCACCCTCACCACTCACCCTCACAACTCACCACTCACCCCTCTCCCTTACCACTCACCCTTACCACTCACCCTCACCACTCACGCTCACCACTCACCCTCACCAATCATCCTCACCCTAACCACTCACCCTCACCACCACCACTCACCCTCACCACTCACTACTCACCCTCACTACTCACCCTCACCACTCTCCCTCACCACTCACCCTCACCACTCACCTTCACCACTCACCCTCACCAGCACCACTCACCACTCACTACTCACCCTCACTACTCACCCTCACCACTCTTCCTCACCACTCTTCCTCACCACTCATCCTCACCACTCACGCTCACCACTCACCCTCACCACTCACTTTTACTACTCACCACTCACCCCTCTCCCTCACCACTCACCCTCACCACTCACCCTCACTAATCACCACTCACCCTCACCACTCACCCTCACTACTCACAAATCACCCTCACCACTCACCCTCACCACTCACTACTCACCCTCACTACTCACCCTCACCACTCTCCCTCACCACTCACCTTCACCACTCACCTTCACCACTCACCCTCACACTCACCACTCACCACTCACCCCTCTCACTTACCACTCACCCTCTCCACTCACCCTCACCACTCACACTCACCACTCACCCTCACCAATCATCCTCACCCTAACCACTCACCCTCACCACCACCAATCACCCTGACCACTCACCCTCACCACTCACGCTGACCACTCACGCTGACCACTCACCCTCACCACTCACCCCTCTCCCTTACCCCTCTCCCTTACCACTCACCCTCACCACTCATGCTCACCACTCACCCTCACAACTCACCCTCACAACTCACCACTCACCCCTCTCCCTTACCACTCACCCTTACCAGTCACCCTCACCACTCATGCTCACCACTCACCCTCACCAATCATCCTCACCCTAACCACTCACCCTCACCACCACCACTCACCCTCACCACCACCACTCACCCTCACTACTCACCATCACCACTCATGCTGACCAATCACCCTCACCACTATTCCTCACCACTCTTCCTCACCACTCTTCCTCACCACTCACCCTCACCACTCACGCTCACCACTCACCCTCACCACTCACCTTTACTACTCACCACTCACCCCTCTCCCTCACCACTCACCCTCACCACTCACCCTCAATATTCACCACTCACCCTCACCACTCACCCTCACTACTCACCAATCCCCCTCAACACTCATCCTCACCACTCACTACTCACCCTCACTACTCACCCTCACCACTCTCCCTCACCACTCACCTTCACCAATCACCTTCACCACTCACCCTCACCACCACCACTCACCACTCACTACTCACCCTCACTACTCACCCTCACCACTCTCCCTCACCACTCACTCTCACCACACACCCTCACGGCTCACCACTCACCCTCACCACTCACTCTCACCACTCACCCTCACCACTCACACTCACCACTCACACTCACCCTCACCACTCACCCTCACCACTCACACTCACCACTCACGCTCACTGCTCACGCTCACCACTCACGCTCACCACTAATGCTCACCACTCACCACTCACCCCTCTCACTTACCACTCACCCTCACCACTCACCCTCACCACTCACGCTCACCACTCACCCTCACCAATCATCCTCACCCTAACCACTCACCCTCACCACCACCACTCACCCTGACCACTCACCCTCACCACTCATGCTGACCACTCACGCTGACCACTCACCCTCACTACTCACCCTCACCACTCTCCCTCACCACTCACCTTCACCACTCACCTTCACCACTCACCTCAACAGCACCACTCACCACTCACTACTCACCCTCACCACTCACCCTCACCACTCACCCTCACTACTATCCACTCACCCTCACCACTCTCCCTACCCACTCACCCTCACCACTCACCTTCACCACTCACCCTCACCCCTCACCCTCACCACTCACCCTCACCACTCACCCCTCACCCTCACCACTCATACTCACCACTCACCCTCACCACTCACCCTCATTACTCACTCTCACCACTCTCCCTCACCACTCACACTCACCACTCACACTCACCCTCACCACTCACCCTCACCACTCACACTCACCACTCACGCTCACCACTCACGCTCACCACTCACACTCACCACTCACCACTCACCCCTCTCACTTACCACTCACCCTCTCCACTCACCCTCACCACTCACACTCACCACTCACCCTCACCAATCATCCTCACCCTAACCACTCACCCTCACCACCACCAATCACCCTGACCACTCACCCTCACCACTCACGCTGACCACTCACGCTGACCACTCACCCTCACCACTCCCCCCTCTCCCTTACCCCTCTCCCTTACCACTCACCCTCACCACTCATGCTCACCACTCACCCTCACCACTCACCCTCACAACTCACCACTCACCCCTCTCCCTTACCACTCACCCTTACCACTCACCACTCACGCTCACCACTCACCCTCACCAATCATGCTCACCATAACCACTCACCCTCACCACCACCACTCACCCTCAACACTCACCACCACCACTCACCCTCACCACTCACCCCTCTCCCTTACCCCTCTACCTTACCACTCACCCTCACCACTCATGCTCACCACTCACCCTCACCACTCACCCTCACAACTCACCACTCACCCCTCTCCCTTACCACTCACCCTTACCACTCACCCTCACCACTCACGCTCACCACTCACCCTCACCAATCATCCTTACCCTAACCACTCACCCTCACCACCACCACTCACCCTCACCACCACCACTCACCCTCACTACTCACCCTCACCACTCATGCTGACCAATCACCCTCACCACTATTCCTCACCACTCTTCCTCACCACTCTTCCTCACCACTCACCCTCACAACTCACCACTCACCCCTCTCCCTTACCACTCACCCTTACCACTCACCCTCACCACTCACGCTCACCACTCACCCTCACCAATCATCCTCACCCTAACCACTCACCCTCACCACCACCACTCACCCTCACCACTCAATACTCACCCTCACTACTCACCCTCACCACTCTCCCTCACCACTCACCCTCACCACTCACCTTCACCACTCACCCTCACCAGCACCACTCACCACTCACTACTCACCCTCACTACTCACCCTCACCACTCTTCCTTACCACTCTTCCTCACCACTCATCCTCACCACTCACGCTCACCACTCACCCTCACCACTCACTTTTACTACTCACCACTCACCCCTCTCCCTCACCACTCACCCTCACCACTCACCCTCACTAATCACCACTCACCCTCACCACTCACCCTCAATACTCACAAATCACCCTCACCACTCACCCTCACCACTCACTACTCACCCTCACTACTCACCCTCACCACTCTCCCTCACCACTCACCTTCACCACTCACCTTCACCACTCACCCTCACCACCACTCACCACTCACTACTCACCCTCACTACTCACCCTCACCACTCTCCCTCACCACTCACTCTCACCACACACCCTCACGGCTCACCACTCACCCTCACCACTCACTCTCACCAGTCACCGCTCACCACTCACCCTCACCACTCACACTCACCACTCAAACTCACCCTCACCACTCACACTCACCACTCACGCTCACCACTCACGCTCACCACTCACGCTCACCACTAACGCTCACCACTCACCACTCACCCCTCTCACTTACCACTCACCCTCACCACTCACCCTCACCACTCATGCTCACCACTCACCCTCACCAATCATCCTCACCCTAACCACTCACCCTCACCACCACACTCACCCTGACCACTCACCCTCACCGCTCACGCTGACCACTCACGCTGACCACTCACCCTCACCACTCACCCCTCTCCCTTACCCCTCTCCCTTACCACTCACCCTCATCACTCATGCTCACCACTCACCCTCACCACTTACCCTCACAATTCACCACTCACCCCTCTCCCTTACCACTCACCCTTACCACTCACCCTCACCACTCACGCTCACCACTAACCCTCACCAATCATGCTCACCCTAACCACTCACCCTCACCACCACCACTCACCCTCAACACTCACCACCACCACTCACCCTCACCACTCACCCCTCTCCCTTACCCCTCTCCCTTACCACTCACCCTCACCACTCATGCTCACCACTCACCCTCACCACTCACCCTCACCACTCACCCCTCTCCCTTACCAATCACCCTTACCACTCACCCTTACCACTCACCCTCACCACTCACGCTCACCACTCACCCTCACCAATCATCCTCACCCTAACCACTCACCCTCACCACCACCACTCACCCTCACCACTCACTTTTACTACTCACCACTCACCCCTCTCCCTCACCACTCACCCTCACCACTCACCCTCACTAATCACGACTCACCCTCACCACTCACCCTCAATACTCACAAATCACCCTCACCACTCACCCTCACCACTCACTACTCACCCTCACTACTCACCCTCACCACTCTCCCTCACCACTCACCTTCACCACTCACCTTCACCACTCACCCTCACCACCACTCACCACTCACTACTCACCCTCACTACTCACCCTCACCACTCTCCCTCACCACTCACTCTCACCACACACCCTCACGGCTCACCACTCACCCTCACCACTCACTCTCACCAGTCACCGCTCACCACTCACCCTCACCACTCACACTCACCACTCAAACTCACCCTCACCACTCACACTCACCACTCACGCTCACCACTCACGCTCACCACTCACGCTCACCACTAACGCTCACCACTCACCACTCACCCCTCTCACTTACCACTCACCCTCACCACTCACCCTCACCACTCATGCTCACCACTCACCCTCACCAATCATCCTCACCCTAACCACTCACCCTCACCACCACACTCACCCTGACCACTCACCCTCACCGCTCACGCTGACCACTCACGCTGACCACTCACCCTCACCACTCACCCCTCTCCCTTACCCCTCTCCCTTACCACTCACCCTCATCACTCATGCTCACCACTCACCCTCACCACTTACCCTCACAATTCACCACTCACCCCTCTCCCTTACCACTCACCCTTACCACTCACCCTCACCACTCACGCTCACCACTAACCCTCACCAATCATGCTCACCCTAACCACTCACCCTCACCACCACCACTCACCCTCAACACTCACCACCACCACTCACCCTCACCACTCACCCCTCTCCCTTACCCCTCTCCCTTACCACTCACCCTCACCACTCATGCTCACCACTCACCCTCACCACTCACCCTCACCACTCACCCCTCTCCCTTACCAATCACCCTTACCACTCACCCTTACCACTCACCCTCACCACTCACGCTCACCACTCACCCTCACCAATCATCCTCACCCTAACCACTCACCCTCACCACCACCACTCACCCTCACCACCACCACTCACCCTCACTACTCACCCTCACCACTCATGCTGACCACTCACCCTCACCGCTATCCCTCACCACTCTTCCTCACCACTCACCCTCACCACTCACCCTCACTACTCACCACTCACCCTCACCACTCACCCTCACTACTCACCAATCACCCTCACCACTCACTACTCACCCTCACTACTCACCCTCACCACTCTCCCTCACCATTCACCTTCACCACTCACCTTCACCACTCACCCTCACCACCACCACTAACCACTCACTACTCACCCTCACTACTCACCCTCACCACTCTCCCTCACCACTCACTCTCACCACACACCCTCACGGCTCACCACTCACCCTCACCACTCAATCTCACCAGTCACCGCTCACCACTCACCCTCACCACTCACACTCACCATTCACACTCACCCTCACCACTCACCCTCACCACTCACGCTCACCACTCACGCTCACCACTAACGCTCACCACTCACCACTCACCCCTCTCACTTACCACTCACCCTCACCACTCACCCTCATCACTCACGCTCACCACTCACCCTCACCAATCATCCTCACCCTAACCACTCACCCTCACCACCACCACTCACCCTGACCACTCACCCTCACCACTCACGCTGACCACTCACGCTGACCACTCACCCTCACCACTCACCCCTCTCCCTTACCCCTCTCCCTTACAACTCACCCTCACCACTCATGCTCACCACTCACCCTCACCACTTACCCTCACAACTCACCACTCACCCCTCTCCCTTACCACTCACCCTTACCACTCACCCTCACGACTCACGCTCACCACTCACCCTCACCAATCATCCTCACTCTAACCACTCACCCTCACCACCACCACTCACCCTCACCACTATTCCTCACCACTCTTCCTCACCACTCTTCCTCACCACTCACCCTCACCACTCACGGTCACCACTCACCCTCACCACTCACCTTTACTACTCACCACTCACCCCTCTCCCTCACCACTCACCACTTACACTCACCACTCACCTTCACCCCTCACCCTCACCACTCACCCTCACCACTCACCCCTCACCACTCATATTCACCACTCACCCTCACCACTCACCCTCATTACTCACTCTCACCACTCTCCCTCACCACTCACCCTCACCACTCACACTCACCACTCACACTCACCCTCACCACTCACCCTCACCACTCACACTCACCACTCACGCTCACCACTCACGCTCACCACTCACACTCACCACTCACCACTCACCCCTCTCACTTACCACTCACCCTCTCCACTCACCCTCACCACTCACACTCACCACTCACCCTCACCAATCATCCTCACCCTAACCACTCACCCTCACCACCACCAATCACCCTGACCACTCACCCTCACCACTCACGCTGACCACTCACGCTGACCACTCACCCTCACCACTCACCCCTCTCCCTCAACCCTCTCCCTTACCACTCACCCTCACCACTCATGCTCACCACTCACCCTCACCACTCACCCTCACAACTCACCACTCACCCCTCTCCCTTACCACTCACCCTTACCACTCACCCTCACCACTCACGCTCACCACTCACCCTCACCAATCATGTTCACCATAACCACTCACCCTCACCACCACCACTCACCCTCAACACTCACCACCACCACTCACCCTCACCACTCACCCCTCTCCCTTACCCCTCTACCTTACCACTCACCCTCACCACTCATGCTCACCACTCACCCTCACCACTCACCCTCACAACTCACCACTCACCCCTCTCCCTTACCACTCACCCTTATCACTCACCCTCACCACTCACGCATCATCCTCACCCTAACCACTCACCCTCACCACCACCACTCACCCTCACCACCATCACTCACCCTCACTACTCACCCTCACCACTCATGCTGACCAATCACCCTCACCACTATTCCTCACCACTCTTCCTCACCACTCTTCCTCACCACTCACCCTCACCACTCACGCTCACCACTCACCCTCACCAATCATGTTCACCATAACCACTCACCCTCACCACCACCACTCACCCTCAACACTCACCACCACCACTCACCCTCACCACTCACCCCTCTCCCTTACCCCTCTACCTTACCACTCACCCTCACCACTCATGCTCACCACTCACCCTCACCACTCACCCTCACAACTCACCACTCACCCCTCTCCCTTACCACTCACCCTTACCACTCACCCTCACCACTCACGCATCATCCTCACCCTAACCACTCACCCTCACCACCACCACTCACCCTCACCACCACCACTCACCCTCACTACTCACCCTCACCACTCATGCTGACCAATCACCCTCACCACTATTCCTCACCACTCTTCCTCACCACTCACCCTCACCACTCACGCTCACCACTCACCCTCACCACTCACCTTTACTACTCACCACTCACCCCTCACCACTCACCCTCACCACTCACCCTCAATATTCACCCCTCACCCTCACCACTCACCCTCACTACTCACCAATCACCCTCACCACTCATCCTCACCACTCACTACTCACCCTCACCACTCTCCCTCACCACTCACTCTCACCACACACCCTCACGGCTCACCACTCACCCTCACCACTCACACTCACCACTCACACTCACGCTCACCACTCACGCTCACCACTCACGCTCACCATTAATGCTCACCACTCACCACTCACCCCTCTCACTTACCACTCACCCTCACCACTCACCCTCACCACTCACGCTCACCACTCACCCTCACCAATCCTCACCCTAACCACTCACCCTCACCACCACCACTCACCCTGACCACTCACCCTCACCACTCACCCTCACCACTCACACTCACCACTCACGCTCACCACTCACGCTCACCACTCACGCTCACCACTAATGCTCACCACTCACCACTCACCCCTCTCCCTTACCCCTCTCCCTTACCACTCACCCTCATCACTCATGCTCACCACTCACCCTCACCACTTACCCTCACAATTCACCACTCACCCCTCTCCCTTACCACTCACCCTTACCACTCACCCTCACCACTCACGCTCACCACTAACCCTCACCAATCATGCTCACCCTAACCACTCACCCTCACCACCACCACTCACCCTCAACACTCACCACCACCACTCACCCTCACCACTCAACCCTCTCCCTTACCCCTCTCCCTTACCACTCACCCTCACCACTCATGCTCACCACTCACCCTCACCACTCACCCTCACAACTCACCACTCACTGCTCTCCCTTACCAATCACCCTTACCACTCACCCTCACCACTCACGCTCACCACTCACCCTCACCAATCATCCTCACTCTAACCACTCACCCTCACCACCACCACTCACCCTCACCACCACCACTCACCCTCACTACTCACCCTCACCACTCATGCTGACCACTCACCCTCACCACTATCCCTCACCACTCTTCCTCACCACTCTTCCTCACCACTCACCCTCACCACTCACGCTCACCACTCACCCCTCTCCCTCACCACTCACCACTCACCCTCACCACTCACCCTCACTACTCACCACTCACCCTCACCACTCACCCTGACTACTCACCAATCACCCTCACCACTCACCCTCACCACTCACTACTCACCCTCACTACTCACCCTCACCACTCTCCCTCACCACTCACCTTCACCACTCACCTTCACCACTCACCTTCACCACCACCACTCACCACTCACTACTCACCCTCACTACTCACCCTCACCACTCTCCCTCACCACTCACACTCACCACTCACACTCACCCTCACCACTCACGCTCACCACTCACGCTCACCACTAATGCTCACCACTCACCACTCACCCCTCTCACTTACCACTCACCCTCACCACTCACCCTCATCACTCACGCTCACCACTCACCCTCACCAATCATCCTCACCCTAACCACTCACCCTCACCACCACCACTCACCCTGACCACTCACCCTCACCACTCACGCTGACCACTCACGCTGACCACTCACCCTCACCACTCACCCCTCTCCCTCACCCCTCTCCCTTACCACTCACCCTCACCACTCATGCTCACCACTCACCCTCACCACTTACCATCACAACTCACCACTCACCCCTCTCCCTTACCACTCACCCTTACCACTCACCCTCACCACTCACGCTCACCACTCACCCTCACCAATCATCCTCACCCTAACCACTCACCCTCACCACCACCACTCACCCTCACTACTCACCCTCACCACTCATGCTGACCACTCACCCTCACCACTATTCCTCACCACTCTTCCTCACCACTCTTCCTCACCACTCACCCTCACCACTCACGGTCACCACTCACCCTCACCACTCACCTTTACTACTCACCACTCACCCCTCTCCCTCACCCTCACCACTCACCACTCACCCTCACCACTCACCTTCACCACTCACCCTCACCCTCACCACTCACCCTCACTACTCACCAATCACCCTCACCACTCACCCTCAAAACTCACTACTCACCCTCACTACTCACCCTCACAACTCTCCCTCACCACTCACCCTCACCACCACCACTCACCCTATTCCCGTTTTAAAAACTTGCTTGCATGTCGCCAAGTATGCTTAACATTTCGAACAGACACACACATTCACAAATTTAGCTTTTGACATTTAACATACTAAAACGAACAGAATGCTGAGGGTGAATGGTGAGAGTGAGTGGTGAGTGTGAGTGGTGAGGGTGATTGGTGAGGGTGAGTAGTGAGTGGTGAGGGTGAGTGGTGAGGGTGAGTGGTGAGGGAGAGTGGTGAGGGTTAGTGGTGAGGGTGAGTGGTGAGGGTGAGTGGTGAGTGGTGAGGGTGAGTGGTGAGGGTGAGTGGTGAGTAGTGGGTGGTGAGGGGTGATTGGTGAGGATGAGTGGTGAGCATGAGTGGTGAGGGTGAGTGGTGAGGGTGAGTGGTGAGGGTGAGTAGTGAGTTGAGAGGGTGAGCGGTGAGTGTGAGTAGTGAGGCTGAATGGTGAAGGTGAGTGGTGAGGGTGAGTGGTGAGGGGAAATGGTGAGTAGTGAGGGTGAGTGGTGAGGGAGTCTGGTGAGGGTGAGTGGTGATTGGTGAGTGGTAATTGGTGAGGAGTGAGAATTGAGGGTGAGTGGTGAGTGTTGAGGGTGAGTGGTGATTGGTGAGGGTGAGCGGTGAGGGTGAGCGGTGAGGGTGAGCAGTGACGGTGAGTGGTGGTTGGGAGTGGTGATTCGTGAGGGGTGAGTGGTGAACGGTGAGGGTGAGAGGTGAGGGTGAGTGGTGATTAGTGAGGGTGTGATTGGTGAGGATGAGTGGTGAGTAGTGAGGGTGAATGGTGAGGGTGAGTGGTGAGGGTGAGTGGTGAGCGGTGAGTGGTGAGGGTGAGTGGTGAGGGTCAGTGGTGAGTGTGGTGAGTGTTGAGTGGTGAGCATGAGTGGTGAGCGTGAGTGGTGAGGGTGAGTGGTGAGGATGAGTGGTGAGTGGTGAGGGTGAGTGGTGAGGGGTGAGTGATGAGGATGAGTGATGAGCGTGAGTGGTGAGTGCTGAGCGTGATTGGTGAGTTGTGAGGGAAAGTGGTGAGGGTGAGCGATGAGTGTGGTGAGTGGTGAGCGTGAGCGGTGAGCGTGAGTGGTGAGTGGTGAGGGTGAGTGGTGAGGGTGAGTGGTGAGGGTGAGTAGTGAGTAGTGAGGGTGAGCGGTGAGTGCTAGTAGTGGTTGTGAGTGTGAGTGGTGAGGGTTAGTGGTGAGGCTGAATGGTGAAGGTGAGTGGTAAGGATGAGTGGTGAGGGGGATTGGTGAGTAGTGAGGGTGAGTGGTGAGTTTTGAGGGTGAGTAGTGAGGTTGAGTGGTTAGTGATGAGGGTGAGGGATTCTGGTGAGGGTGAGTGGTGAGTGGTGATTGGTGAGTGGTAATTGGTGAGGGTGAGCGGTGAGGGTGAGCGGTGAGGGTGAGCGGTGAGGGTGAGTGGCGGTTGGGAGTGGTGATTCGTAAGGGGTGAGTAGTGAGGGTGAGCGTGAGTGGTGAGTATGAGTGGTGAGGGTGAGTGGTGAACGGTGAGGGTGAGAGGTGAGGGTGAGTGGTGATTAGTGAGGGTGTGATTGATGAGGATGAGTGGTGAGTAGTGAGGGTGAATGGTGAGGGTGAGTGGTGAGGGTGAGTGGTGAGGGTGAGTGGTGAGGGTGAGTGGTGAGCGGTGAGGGTGAGTGGTAAGGGTGAGTGGTGAGTGTCAGTGGTGAGTGTGGTGAGTGGTGAGCGTGAGTGGTGAGGGTGAGTGATGAGGGTGAGTGATGAGGGTGAGTGTTGAGGATGAGTGGTGAGTGGTGATGGTGAGTGGTGGTTGTGAGGGTGAATGGTAAGGGTGAGTGGTCAGGGTGAGTGGTGAGGCTGAATGGTGAGGGTGAGTGGTGAGGGTGAGTGGTGGTTGTGAAGGTGAGTGGTGAGGGTGAATGGTGAGGGTGAATGGTGAGAGTGAGTGGTGAGTGTGAGTGGTGAGGGTGAGGGTGATTGGTGAGGGTGAGTAGTGAGTGGTGAGGGTGAGTGGTGAGGGAGAGTGGTGAGGGTGAGTGGTGAGCGTGAGTGGTGAGGGAGAGGGGTGAGCGTGAGTGGTGAGTGGTGAGGGTGAGTGGTGAGGGAGAGGGGTGAGCGTGAGTGGGGAGTGGTGAGGGTGAGTGGTGAGGGTGAGAGTGAGTGGTGAGGGTGAGTGGTGAGGGTGAGTGGTCAGTGGTGAGTGGTGAGGGTGAGTGGTGAGTAGTGAGTGGTGAGGGTGAGTGGTGAGGATTAGTGGTGAGTGCTGAGCATGATTGGTGAGTTGTGAGGGAGAGTGGTGAGGGTGAGTGGTGAGTGGTGATCGTGAGTGGTGAACGTGAGTTGTGAGTGGTGAGGGTGAGTGGTGAGGGTGAGTGGTGAGGGTGAGTGGTGAGGGTGAGTAGTGAGTAGTGAGGGTGAGCGGTGAGGGTGAGTGGTGAGGGTGAGTGGTGGTTGTGAGGGTGAGTGGTGAGGGTTAGTGGTGAGGCTGAATAGTGAAGGTGAGTGGTGAGGGTGAGTGGTGAGGGAGAGTGTTGAGTAGTGAGGGTGAGTGGTGAGTTGTGAGCGTGAGTGGTGAGGTTGAGTGGTGAGTGATGAGGATGAGTGGTAAGCGTGAGTGGTGAGTGGTTGTTGTGAGGGTGAGTGGTGAGGGTGAGTGGTGAGGGTGAGTAGTGAGTTGTGAGGGTGAGCGGTGAGTGTTAGTAGTGGTTGTGAGGGTGAGTGGTGAGGGTTAGTGGTGAGGCTGAATGGTGAAGGTGAGTGGTAAGGGTGAGTGGTGAGGGGGATTGGTGAGTAGTGAGGGTGAGTGGTGAGTTTTGAGGGTGAGTGGTGAGGTTGAGTGGTGAGTGATGATGGTGAGTGGTGAGGGAGTCTGGTGAGGGTGAGTGGTGAGTGGTGATTGGTGAGTGGTAATTGGTGAGGAGTGAGAATTGAGGGTGAGTGGTGAGGGTGAGTGGTGAGCGGTGAGGGTGAGCGGTGAGGGTGAGTGGCAGTTGGGAATGGTAATTCGTGAGGGGTGAGTAGTGAGGGTGAGCGTGAGTGGTGAGTGTGATTGGTGAGGGTGAGTGGTGAACGGTGAGGGTGTGATTGATGAAGATGAGTGGTGAGTAGTGAGGGTGAATGGTGAGGGTGAGTGGTGAGGGTGAGTGGTGAGGGTGAGTGGTGAGCGGTGAGTGGTGAGGGTCAGTGGTGAGTGTGGTGAGTGGTGAGTGGTGAGCGTGAGTGGTGAGCGTGAGTGATGAGGGTGAGTGGTGAGGATGAGTGGTGAGTGGTGAGGGTGAGTGGTGATGGTGAGTGGTGGTTGTGAGGGTGAATGGTAAAGGTGAGTGGTCAGGGTGAGTGGTGAGGCTGAATGGTGAGGGTGAGTGGTGAGGGTGAGTGGTGGTTGTGAAGGTGAGTGGTGAGGGTGAATGGTGAGGGTGATTGGTGAGAGTGAGTGGTGAGTGGTGAGTGTGAGTGGTGAGGGTGAGTGGTGAGGGTGAGTAGTGAGTGGTGAGGGTGAGTGGTGAGGGAGAGTGGTGAGGGTTAGTGGTGAGGGTGAGTGGTGAGGGTGAGTGGTGAGTGGTGAGGGGTGAGGGTAAGTGGTGAGTAGTGAGTGGTGAGGGTGAGTGGTGAGTGGTGAGGGTTAGTGGTGAGGATTAGTGGTGAGTGCTGAGCATGATTGGTGAGTTGTGAGGGAGAGTGGTGAGAGTGAGTGGCGAGTGTGGTGAGTGGTGATCGTGAGTGGTGAGTGTGAGTTGTGAGTGGTGAGGGTGAGTGGTGAGTGGTGAGGGTGAGTGGTGAGGGTGAGTGGTGAGGGTGAGTAGTGAGTAGTGAGGGTGAGCGGTGAGGGTTAGTGGTGAGGGTGAGTGGTGGTTGTGAGGGTGAGTGGTGAGGGTTAGTGGTCAGGCTGAATGGTGAAGGTGAGTGGTGAGGGTTAGTGGTGAGGGAGAGTGGTGAGTAGTGAGGGTGAGTGGTGAGTTGTGAGTGGTGAGGTTGAGTGGTGAGTGATGAGGGTGAGTGGTGAGGGTGAGTGGTGAGCGGTGAGGGTGAGTGGTTGTTGTGAGGGTGAGTGGTGAGCGTGAGTGGTGAGCGTGAGTGGTGAGTGGTGAGGGTGAGTGGTGAGGGTAAGTGCTGAGTGGTGAGGGTGAGTGGTGAGGGTGAGTGGTGAGAGAGTGGTGAGTGGTGAGGGTGAATGGTTGAGTGGTGAGGGTTAGTGGAGAGTGGTGAGGGTGAGTGGTAAGGGTTAGTGGAAAGTGGTGAGAATGAGTGGTGAGTAGTGAGGGTGCGTGGTGAGGGTGAGTGGTGAGGGTGAGTGGTGAGGGTGAGCGGTGGTTGTGACGGTGAGTGGTGAGTGGTGAGGGTGAATGGTGAGAGTGAGTGGTGAGGGAGAGTGGGGAGTGGTGAGGGTGAGTTGTGAGTGGTGAGGGTGAGTGGTGAGGGTGAGTGGTGATAGTGAGTGGTGACTGGTAAGGGTGAGTGGTGAGGGTGAGTGGTGAGTTGTGAGTGGTGAGGTTGAGTGGTGAGTGATGAGGGTGAGTGGTGAGGGTGAGTAGTGAGTAGTGAGGGTGAGCGGTCAGGGTTAGTGGTGAGGGTGAGTGGTGGTTGTGAGGGTGAGTGGTGAGGGTTAGTGGTGAGGCTGAATGGTGAAGGTGAGTGGTGAAGGTTAGTGGTGAGGGAGAGTGGTGAGTAGTGAGGGTGAGTGGTGAGTTGTGAGTGGTGAGGTTGAGTGGTGAGTGATGAGTGCTGAGTGTTGAGGGTGAGTGGTGAGGGTGAGTGGTGAGAGAGTGGTGAGTGGTGAGGGTGAATTGTGAGTGGTGAGGTTGAGTGGTGAGGGTTAGTGGAAAGTGGTGAGAATGAGTGGTGAGTAGTGAGGGTGCGTAGTGAGTAGTGAGTGGTGAGGGTGAGTGGTGAGGGTGAGCGGTGGTTGTGACGGTGAGTGGTGAGTGGTGAGGGTGAATGGTGAGAGTGAGTGGTGAGTGGTGAGGGAGAGTGGAAAGTGGTGAGGGTGAGTTGTGAGTGGTGAGGGTGAGTGGTGAGGGTGAGTGGTGATAGTGAGTGGTGACTGGTAAGGGTGAGTGGTGAGGGTGAGTGGTGAGGGTGAGTGGTGAGGGAGAGTGGTGAGGGAGAGTGGTGAGGGTTAGTGGTGAGGGTTAGTGGTGAGGGTGAGTGGTGAGGGTTAGTGGTGAGGGTGAGTGGTGAGGGTGAGGGAGATTGGTGAGTGGTGAGTTGTGAAGATGAGTGGTGAGGGTGAGTGGTGAGTAGTGAGGGGTGAGGGTGAGTGGTGTGGATGAGTGGTGAGGGTGAGTTGTGAGTGGTGAGGGTAAGTGGTGAGTACAGTCAGTATGCACTGCTGTAATCATAGCAGGTACCACCACAGCAGTATGCACTGCTGCAATCATAGCATATACCACCACAATTAGTATGCACTGCTGTTATCATAGCAGGTACCAACACAGCAGTATGCACTGCTGTAATCATAGCAGGTTCCACCACAATATGCACTGCTGTCATCATAACAGGTACCAACACAGCAGTATGCACTGCTGTAATCATAGTATGTACCACCAGTCAGTATGCACTGCTGTAGTGATAGCAGGTACCACCTCAGTCGGTATACACTGCTGTAGTGATAGTAGATACTGCTATCGAGTTGGTAGATCATGCTATATAGAGTTAGTAGATACTAAAACAGTCAGTATATCCCACTACAGTCCGTCAATACTGCTACAGTCAGTATATATTACTATACAGTCAGTACATACTACCATGGTGAGTACCTACTAGAGTCAGTAGATACTATTATAGAGTGAGTATATACTGCTATAGAGTTAGTAGTTACTACTATAGTCAGTGGATACTACTATAGAGTCAGCAGATACTATACAGTTAGTCGTTACTACAATATAGTCGGTAGATACTACTCTAGGCCCAGTAAATACTACTATGGTCGGTAGTTACTACAGACACTAAATACTACTACACAGTCAGTAGCTACTATTGGCTCAGTAGATACTATAGTACAGTCAGTAGATACTACTGTAATGCGAGCGTAAACGGCCTCGCAGATGTGACGTAACAGGTGGGAGGAGTTAAGGTCACGTGGGGAGAAGGAGAGCTTTTAAGGGCAGGAACCAGAAGGGCTGGGGGAGAGTGTGGGAATAAAGATAGGAGGAGGCCACGCAGGGCAGGAGGTGGAAAGTGGCGTGATCGCCACAGGTCGGGACTCGGCACCGTTGGCCAGCGGTGACCGGGCACGGAGGAGACGGAGATCCAGCAGCGGGGCTGCATAGAGAGCAGCCGTGGGGCTGCAGGTCGGAGGCAGAAAGGCTGAGTGAAGAGCCAGCAGCGGGGCTGCATAGTGAGCCAGCAGCAAGGCTGCAGGGGTGACGGCAGCAGTGGGGATGCCAAGCGGGAGACGGAGGAGACTCTGAGCGAGACGCCGTGCGGGCAAGGTTGTACGAACCACAATAAAGGACAACGGAGACAGACCCAGTGCAAGAGTCCTTTATTACACTGGTGTCAGAAGTGAAACGGCATGTCAAAACAGCTCAGAAGAAAGAATATCCCTGCACCATCATCTGCTACATCTTCCGACGACGACGACCTTCCTCAGGCAGTGGCGCTGCCAACGATGGAGGGAGATATCGACGCGGGAATGAGTGGTGGCCCGGGGGTGCAAGAGGTCGCCGCTTCGGTGGATCCGCCCGCGCCGGGGGACGCTGACCAGCGATGGAGGCAGATGGCGGCCCAGCTGGAGACATTGAAGACCGTCTTGGCGCAACTGTGCGACCTCGTCACGCCGGCGACGGGTTCGGGGAGGCCCGGGGGTGACCAACAGACCAGGGCCTTGCCTGCGCTGCCAGCGCCCTCCGCCATGCGGCACGAGGACGCCATCTTGGGCATGGCGGGAGAAGAACCGCGGGAAGCCGCCATCTTGCGCCCTCCGCGGCGGGAAGCCGCCATCTTTGACACGTTGCGGTGCGACGCCATCTTGAACATGCCACGGGACGCGCCGTCTGCGGAGGACAGCGGAGCGAGGACCCGCAGCCGTCACTTGACAACAGTTAAATAATTTTCAATTGGAGGCGACTGGAGTGCATTCGCCTGCCGATTTTTGGTGGCGGTGCACTCCGCCAGATGGACTGACGCAGAGGCCCTGGAAGTTCTGCCAACTCTTCTCGACGATGAGTCGGTCAGATTTTTCCGTTCCATCAAGGCCGAGAAAAAGAAGACACTAAGAGGGGTTTTTGACGAGATGGCGGATGCGTACGAGCCACTTGATGACGCTCATCGACGATTCATTCAGCGCCAGCGGGCGCCCGAAGAGTCGCCGGTGGCATACAGGGGTGATGTCCTGGAATTGGCCATGGCCGCATACCCTGAGACGGAGCCTGACCTATTGGAACCCCTTTATCTGGGCAAAATGCTTGAGCTGTCGCGGGATTTGGGGATCCCTATGCCGGTGTGCGGCCATGAGAAGTTGACATCTCGGGCTGCTGCGAAGTGTTTGGATGCCCAGTTTAATCTGCGCCGTTGGAAGCAGGTGACAGCGTGGACGGGGGGGCCCATCGTGGAAGGGGGTGCCGTGGGTTGGGACCCCAAGAAGGCGGTGTACGTTCCTGACGGGGGGGCCCGCAGGAATTGACGGCCGCCTCTGCGCAGTGGCCTGCCCGCGGAGGGCCGGAGCCACGATCTGCGCCGCCGACGTGGGAGCGTCGACATGGGGGGAATGCTGTGCATCGTAATGACGTCGAGTGTTTCCGCTGCGGTCGCAAAGGCCACTACGCCAGGGATTGCTGGGCCCGTATCCTGGGGCCGCCCCAGCAGGAGGCCTCGACCACAGACGTGCCGCGGAAGGACCCTCCTGGACAGGCAAGTCGGTGCGCACCAGACACCCGGCAAGGCTTGGCACCTCATTCATCACCGTTGCCGCGCGATCCGGGTGTCGTTAACAACGGGAGGCCGCCGACTGGCCCATGTCGCTCGGTAACGCAGTGGCATAAATTGGCACGGTGGGTTGTTGCGGCCGCTTCTGGTTCGTCCACTGTGCCGGGTTCTATACAGGGGGTCGACGTGCGCATTTTAGTGGACTCCGGTGCGTCCGCGACGATTATATCGGATGTCATTTTCCATCTGTTGGGCATCCCGCCGGACTCTGTGCGCCCGGTTTACGATTCCTGTGTAGCAGCGAACGGGGGGAGTATGGGCATTGTGGGCCAGGTGGACGCCAATATATCCATCGGGGGGGTGTCGGCCTCGGGAACTGTGTTGATTTCGAGGTCCGTTGCGGTTCCGTGTTTGTTGGGAACTGATTTTCTGGCCAAAATGCCCATTCTGATAAGAGTTAATCAAAATTGCATTGAATTACCGGGGGGTCAAAAAATTACATTTTTGCCGTCGCCCTGTGGGCGACCCGCTCCGGTCTGCCAGGTGCAGGCGCTGTCCGAAGTATCTGTTGACATTCCACCTGGTTCACAGATGCTTATCCCCTTGCGATATCGGAAACCGGTGCCTGGTCGGGAAGGAGCGCCTGGGGTTTTGTTATCGCCGTCCACAACCATAACGGGCGGATCGGCGCTGGTCGGGGCGCAAACTATTATCCGGCCGGACCAGCAGCCATTTTTGCAGGTGCTTAATGGGAGTACGGAGAATGTTTGCGTGCCGGCCGGAACGGTCGTGGCCCATGCCACAACAGCGTTCACGGCCCAGGACCATCTGGGCCGCCGGGATGTGGTTGCCGGAGTTTCGGGCCCTGCGGGCCAAGATGATCGCTGGGTCGCCGAATTGTGCGGCGAAAATTCATCCCTGACCGGGGAACAGCGATCCGCGCTTTGCGCGCTATTGTTGGGTTATTCCAATGTGTTTAGCTCCGACGATTTGGACTTGGGACGCACCTCCCTGCTTTCCCATCATATTGACACGGGGGACGCTGCTCCGATTCGGTTGAACTCACATCGGATGAGCCCGGTGGAGCGAGACCATGTTCGTGGAGCAGTGGATGGCATGCTGGCTGCGGACATAATATCTCCGTCTAACAGCCCATGGGGCGCGCTTGTAGTCTTGGTCAAAAAGAAAGATGGCAAATTGCGATTTTGCGTCGATTTTCGCAAATTGAACAAAGTGTCCGTGGCGGATGCGTACCCCCTGCCGCGTATGGATGATTCCCTCGATGCCTTGTCTGGGGCAAAGTTATTTTCGACGCTGGATCTCTCTTCGGGATTCTGGCAGCTTCCCCTCGATGAGTCCTCGCGGGAAAAGACTGCTTTCCGTACGCCGCAGGGTCTGTTTCAATTTAATTGTCTTCCGATGGGGTTGAATGCTGCCCCCACCACATTTCAGAGGTTCATGGAGCTGGTATTAACGGGGTTGCAGTGGGAGACATGTCTGATATATTTAGACGATATCATCGTCTTTAGCCGCACATTTGACGAACATCTACAGAGACTGGAGGCGGTGTTCGCCAGGATGCGCTCCGCCAATCTCAAATTTAAACCTAAGAAATGTCTTCTTGGTTCTTTCGGTAAAGTCACGTAGAAGGGAAGTAATAAAATAATAAAAATAAAACATAATAAAACAATTCTCACGACGTTTCGGCCACAACGCAAGCAGCCGTCCTCAGGCGAAGAATGAGACATTATCAAGCTAGGAGCTTATATAGGTGTAGCGAGGAGGAGCGCCTTAACAAAAGAATGTGCATATGAAGAGGAATTTAGCATACCAATGGGCAATGCGTAGGAGGTGGGCGGAGGGGTTTCAAAGTCCCATTATGCCCATGCATTATGCAGGATCAACAGCACCACGGGGGGGCGCAAGGAACAGCGTTAATAAAGGAAAGGAATGTTAATGATATGTAGCTGCATATACCAAACAACCACGTAGAAAAACAAAGTAAAAACTACATAAAAAACTAAAATATAAACTGATACTTACTATACTTTACAATAAGCTGAGTTACTAACAACAAATAATAAATTACAATTCTACGTCGTAAGAAGTATATAATAAACTTCCATCTAAACTTTATTCTCTTAGCATATACAGTACTATATACTGCCATAGATAAACCCAACGTTAAATTATATACTGTATTGCTGTAAACCACCCTATACTTTATACATTTTAATATAACACTATGTATTATTCAACTCACCCTAATGTGCATCGAAATGGTTTATTACGTCCTTCCAATGATTGCTAAGCCTGAATCCATCTTCTCGGTTAAAATTGTCTCTGTGTTTGTATATGTGGATCGCCTCATGAACGAATCTCTCATGATAGCCAGATGGCTTGCAGAGAACCTCCGTCTTGGAGAAGTCAATGTCATGTGAGCCCACTGAGTTGTAACAGTGGTCTGCCACGGCTGAGGTGTTTGTCCTACCGTGTTTTAGATCAGCTTTATGTTCACGAATGCGGTCTGAGACGTGTCGTTTGGTTTCCCCAATGTAACTGCTACCACAGAGGCAACTTAGTTTGTAGACGCCAGGGTACTGTATGTCTGGAATCACATCTTTTACAGACGGTACCAGATCACGGATTTTATGTACTGTGTTGAATCGGACCTGGATCTTGTGTTTAATCAGGATTTTGGAGATATTTTTTTGTGACCCCAGCAATGTAGGGTAAGGTGATGGTCTTGAAAGGCTCCTCAACAGGATCCTTCTTGATGGTTGGAGTGATGGCTTTGCGGATTGTGTAGTCGGAGTAACCATTAGCCTTGAGAGCTTGGCGTACGTGTTTGAGTTCACTGGAAATGTGTTCATGGTCGGAAATATGTTCATGGTCGGAGATGCATTGGGCTCTATGATATAGAGCCTTGATGAGGGAATTCTTCTGGGATGGATGGTGGTGGGAATCCGGTTTTAGATAAGCATCCGTGTGGGTGGCTTTCCTGTAGACAGAGTGGCTCATTGAACCATCAGGTCTCCTTTTGATTAAGACATCCAAAAAGGGTAGCTTGCCATCATTTTCGACTTCCATGGTGAATCTGATGGCTGGGTGTATGGAATTGATGTGGTCGAGAAATTGGTCTAGAGCAGGCCGGCCATGTGGCCAGATGACAAAAGTGTCGTCTACGTACCTCTTCCATAAGGTCGGGCGTAGAGTGGCAGTCTGGATGGCGTCCGTCTCAAATTTCTCCATGAAGATGTTGGCTACAACCGGAGATAGGGGGGAGCCCATTGGGGTGCCCTCAATTTGCTTGTAGAAGGTTCCATTCCAGGTGAAGTATGTATTGGTTAAGCAGTGTCTCACCAGGGGGGGTACCCCAGCATTTAGTCCTTGATGAACCAAGTCTTCAATGATTGCGATGGTGTCAGGCACAGGCACCTTGGTGAACAAGGAAACCACATCAAAACTGACAAGCAGGTCGTCTGGGGACAGGGCAATCACCTTGATTGTCGATACCAGGTCAGTAGAGTTTAGTACTGCAGAGGTGGTTTTTCCAGTGAAAGGCCGTAGGATTTCGGACAAAAAACGAGCCAGTTTGTAAGTGGGGGAGTTGATAGTAGAGACAATGGGACGAAGAGGTGTATCTTCTTTATGTATCTTTGGCAAGCCGTACAATCTTGGTGGCCTGGCTGCAGAAGGTTTCAACGAGAACTGTTTGGTCTGATCAATTAATGCGGTTGAAGCAGAAATGATGTTGGTTTTGGAGACGAGGCTGTTGGTGGGGTCTCTTTTTATTTTTGTATAGCTGCCATCGTTGAGTAGTTCTTGAATTTTGTTGTTGTATTCTATTTTGTCCATGATGACAGTGGCATTGCCTTTGTCGGCTGAGAGGATGACAATGTCATCCCTCTTTCTTAATTGAGCTAATTCAAAACGCTCATCTTTGCTGATGTTGCTAGCTGGCATCTTAGCGTTTTTGAGGGTTACAGAGATTTCAGATCTTGCTACGTCTGCAGCGATGTGACTCAAGCCCTTGAGAGCTACATCTACTCGAGCAATTATATCATTAACTGGTATGTGTCTAGGTGTGACTGCAAAGTTTAGTCCTTTAGCTAAAACGGATTTCAAACCTTCAGAAATAGGACTGTTACTGCGATTAATTACGACTTTGTTAACATCTAGCTTTTCAATGTGTGGGTCTGGTTTCTTGTTTGAGAGGCGGTTGAATTTGGAAATCAAGTTGTCCTTACATTTAGTCGACATAGCGGCAGCTGAAGAGGCAGTCATTTTTTCCACGTGTTCCCAATCCGATGTGGACATTGTTGCACTCAAAGATAAGTGTGATTTGTAGAGTGTCTTGTCTAACTGATCTAGTTCGGTGCGCGTAAGTCTGATTTTCTCTTAGATAAGAGCTAAGCTAGTTCTAGACAGAATTCGTTTCGCATTAGAAGAAGTTACAGCAGCAGATGTTAGTGTAAATGCGTTTGGTATTACCTTAGAGTCGCGGCATCTCTTCAGAAAGGTGAGAGACTCGATTAGCTGAGCCTTCTTATCCCGGAGCTTGTTGAAGGATCTCAAAGTTACGTGGAAACCTTCCCCGTAGAGGCGGTTAAATTTCGATTTAAAGCTTTCGTGACTGCAGGGATTCATCTTCTTGGTTCTTTCGGTAAAGTCACGTAGAAGGGAAGTAATAAAATAATAAAAATAAAACATAATAAAACAATTCTCACGACGTTTCGGCCACAACGCAAGCAGCCGTCCTCAGGCGAAGAATGAGACATTATCAAGCTAGGAGCTTATATAGGTGTAGCGAGGAGAAGCGCCTTAACAAAAGAATGTGCATATGAAGAGGAATTTAGCATACCAATGGGCAATGCGTAGGAGGTGGGCGGAGGGGTTTCAAAGTCCCATTATGCCCATGCATTATGCAGGATCAACAGCACCACGGGGGGGCGCAAGGAACAGCGTTAATAAAGGAAAGGAATGTTAATGCTATGTAGCTGCATTTACCAAACAACCACGTAGAAAACCAACGTAAAAACTACATAAAAAACTAAAATATAAACTGATACTTACTATACTCTACAATAAGCTGAGTTACTAACAACAAATAATAAATTACAATTCTACGTCGTAAGAAGTATATAATATACTTCCATCTAAACTTTATTCTCTTAGCATATACAGTACTATATACTGCCATAGATAAACCCAACATTAAATTATATACTGTATTGCTGTAAACCACCCTATACTTTATACATTTTAATATAACACTATGTATTATTCAACTCACCCTAATGTGTATCGAAATGGTTTATTACGTCCTTCCAATGATTGCTAAGCCTGAATCCATCTTCTCGGTTAAAATTGTCTCTGTGTTTGTATATGTGGATCGCCTCATGAACGAATCTCTCATGATAGCCAGATGGCTTGCAGAGAACCTCCGTCTTGGAGAAGTCAATGTCATGTGAGCCCACTGAGTTGTAACAGTGGTCTGCCACGGCTGAGGTGTTTGTCCTACCGTGTTTTAGATCAGCTTTATGTTCACGAATGCGGTCTGAGACGTGTCGTTTGGTTTCCCCAATGTAACTGCTACCACAGAGGCAACTTAGTTTGTAGACGCCAGGGTACTGTATGTCTGGAATCACATCTTTTACAGACGGTACCAGATCACGGATTTTATGTACTGTGTTGAATCGGACCTGGATCTTGTGTTTAATCAGGATTTTGGAGATCTTTTTTGTGACCCCAGCAATGTAGGGTAAGGTGATGGTCTTGAAAGGCTCCTCAACAGGATCCTTCTTGATGGTTGGAGTGATGGCTTTGCGGATTGTGTAGTCGGAGTAACCATTTGCCTTAAGAGCTTGGCGTACGTGTTTGAGTTCACTGGAAATGTGTTCATGGTCGGAGATGCATTGGGCTCTATGATATAGAGTCTTGATGAGGGAATTCTTCTGGGATGGATGGTGGTGGGAATCCGGTTTTAGATAAGCATCCGTGTGGGTGGCTTTCCTTTAGACAGTGGCTCATTGAACCATCAGGTCTCCTTTTGATTAGGACATCCAAAAAGGGTAGCTTGCCATCATTTTCGACTTCCATGGTGAATCTGATGGCTGGGTGTATGGAATTGATGTGGTCGAGAAATTGGTCTAGAGCAGGCCGGCCATGTGGCCAGATGACAAAAGTGTCGTCTACGTACCTCTTCCATAAGGTCTGGCGTAGAGTGGCAGTCTGGATGGCGTCCGTCTCAAATTTCTCCATGAAGATGTTGGCTACAACCGGAGATAGGGGGGAGCCCATTGGGGTGCCCTCAATTTGCTTGTAGAAGGTTCCATTCCAGGTGAAGTATGTATTGGTTAAGCAGTGTCTCACCAGGGGGGGTACCCCAGCATTTAGTCCTTGATGAACCAAGTCTTCAATGATTGCGATGGTGTCAGGCACAGGCACCTTGGTGAACAAGGAAACCACATCAAAACTGACAAGCAGGTCGTCTGGGGACAGGGCAATCACCTTGATTGTCGATACCAGGTCAGTAGAGTTTAGTACTGCAGAGGTGGTTTTTCCAGTGAAAGGCCGTAGGATTTCGGACAAAAAACGAGCCAGTTTGTAAGTGGGGGAGTTGATAGTAGAGACAATGGGACGAAGAGGTGTATCTTCTTTATGTATCTTTGGCAAGCCGTACAATCTTGGTGGCCTGGCTGCAGAAGGTTTCAACGAGAACTGTTTGGTCTGATCAATTAATGCGGTTGAAGCAGAAATGATGTTGTTGGTTTTGGAGACGAGGCTGTTGGTGGGGTCTCTTTTTATTTTTGTATAGCTGCCATCGTTGAGTAGTTCTTGAATTTTGTTGTTGTATTCTATTTTGTCCATGATGACAGTGGCATTGCCTTTGTCGGCTGAGAGGATGACAATGTCATCCCTCTTTCTTAATTGAGCCAATTCAAAACGCTCATCTTTGCTGATGTTGCTAGCTGGCATCTTTGCGTTTTTGAGGGTTACAGAGATTTCAGATCTTGCTACGTCTGCAGCGATGTGACTCAAGCCCTTGAGAGCTACATCTACTCGAGCAATTATATCATTAACTGGTATGTGTCTAGGTGTGACTGCACCTAGACACATACCAACGGGAGAGATACTCGACCCCTACCAGCAAATATTTATTTCCCCTCGCCGATGGTGGGAAGGGTCCCAATATGTCCAGTGCCACCAATTCATTGACTCGAGACACCTGAATCGACTGGAGAGGCGGCACGTAAGGATGTTTAGGCGGCTTACGCCGGGCGCATTCAGGGCACGCGCGCACGTGCCCTACGACATCTGTCGCCATGCCGTGCCAAAAATAATGACGTTGTAACGTCAACAAGGTCTTCTGCACCCCTAAATGCAATAGTGTGTCACAATGGAGAGTTCTAATCAACTCAAATCGCAAGGACGTTGGTACCACCACACGCCAGCTTTCCTGGAACCTTTCTTGCCACATAAGCAGACCATCTCGGAGAGCGGTTCGCGGCCCCATAGCCGAACTCGGACTCCCCTTGTCCCTCATAGACCGCTTCCGCATGGACAACAACGACTCGTCCATCATCTGTTCCCGAATCCAGACAGACCGCGGCAGATTCAAAACCCCATCAGTCGGTCCCGGTTCCATCGGAGTATCCGACTTCCCGACGGCCAACGTGAGCGGCTGAGGGGGGTTGAGAATCGGCGAACACCTATGCGTCCCCGACGCACATTTACAAGGGGCGCGCCCTGGTAATCTGGAAAGTGCGTCAGCGTCGCATGGCGCACTCCCTTCCGATGTTGAATTTGGAAGGAAAACTCCTGCAGCGTGTCCAACCAACGTGCCCACTGTCCCGATGGCTGGTCCATTTTAAGTGCATATTGCAAGGCCGCATGATCCGTACGCACAATAAAAGAACGACCGTAAAGGTACGGTCGAAATTGCCGTAGGAAAAAAACAACCGCCAAAAGTTCTCTACGAGTGACACAGTAGCGTGTTTCCGCAGGCGACAAGACTCGGCTACCATACGCCACGACGCGCTCTACGCCCCCTTTAGACTGTGATAATACCGCCCCAATACCTGTGTCACTCGCGTCCGTATCGAGAATGAAAGGGCGATCAAAATCGGGATAATCCAATGTCGGGGCCGTAGCCAATAGATCGCGCAGACTCCGAAAGGCCGCCTCTTCCGGCTCTCCCCAAACAAATTTCCGTCCTTTACCCGTAAGGAGATGCAAGGGCCTCGCAATCGTCGCAAACCCCGGCACAAATCTTCGGTAATACGAGGCAAATCCCAAAAACCGTCGAACATCCCCCACAGAGGCCGGAGTCGGCCAATCCCGGACACACGCCGTCTTTTCCGGATCCGTGGACACCCCCTCGGCACTCACAATGTGCCCCAAATAACGGACGGACCGTTGCAGTAGGTGGCATTTCTTTGGTTTGAATTTCAAATTGGCAGAGCGCATCCTCGTGAACACTGTCTCCAGCCGCGTTAAATGTTCCTCAAATGTGCGGCTGAACACAATAATATCGTCCAAATATATAAGACACGTCTCCCACTGCAACCCCGTCAAAACGAGCTCCATCAATCTTTGAAACGTAGCAGGGGCCGCATTCAATCCCATCGGGAGGCAGTTGAATTGAAATAACCCCTGCGGCGTACGGAATGCGGTTTTCTCCCGTGAGGACTCGTCAAGGGGAAGCTGCCAAAATCCCGAAGAGAGGTCCAGTGTGGAAAAGAACTTAGCCCCCGACAATGCGTCAAGGGAGTCGTCCATACGCGGCAGGGGGTACGCATCTGCCACCGATATCTTATTCAATTTCCGGAAATCGACACAAAATCTCAAGTTGCCATCCTTTTTCTTAACCAAGACCACAGGAGCGCCCCATGGGCTGTTAGATGGCGATATAATGTCCGCAGCCAACATGTCTTCCACCGCCCCCCGAACGTGTTCTCGCTCCGCTGGACTCATCCGATGTGAATTTAACCGAATAGGGGCAGCGTCGCCCGTCTCAATGTGATGGGAAAGCAACGATGTGCGTCCCAAATCCAAATCGTCGGAGCTGAATACATCCGAATACGTCAGCAACAATTTACGCAGCGCATCACGTTGCCCCACGGACAGGGAAGAATTTTCGTCACATAAGGTAGCGATCCAACGATTATCCGAACTCCTTGGCTCGGAAACACCAGCGACCACTCCTCGGCGATGCGGACAATCGTGCGTCGCAAACGCCGTAGTGGCATGTGCCACAACCGTACCGGCCGGAACACGGATGTTTTCCACCCCCGCATTAAGCACCTGTAAAACCGGTAATTGATCCGGCCGGACGATGGTCTGTGCCCCAACCAACGCCAATCCCGTTGTTATCGTGGCGGATGGTGACAACAAGACCCCTAATGCTCCTAGCCGATTGGGCAGGGGCTTCCGATACCGCAAGGGTATAAGCATCTGTGAACCAGGTGGGATGTCCACAGATGCGACGGACAGCGCCTGCACCTGTACGGCCGAAGCAGGTCGCCCCCAGGGCGACGGCAGAAACGAGATTCGACGGCCCCCCGGCAATTCAATACAATTCTCATTGATTTTAATCAAAATGGGCATCTTAGCCAAAAAATCCGTGCCTAGTAAGCAAGGAACCGCCAAAGATCTCGATATTAACACAACGCCCGAAGCCGACACATCCCCTATAGATATCTTAGCATCCACCTGGCCCACAATCCCCATACTACCCCCGTTTGCAGCGACGCAAGACCCATAAACCGGACGCACAGCCCCCGGCGGAATGCCCAACAGATGGAAAATGACATTCGATATAATAGTCGCAGACGCTCCCGAGTCGACCAAAATGCGCACGTCCACACCTTGTATGGACCCCGGTACAGTGGACGAACCCGTAGCGGCCGCGACAACTCTCCGTGCCAATTTGCGCCACTGCGTAACTGAATGACAAGGCCCCGTCGATGGCCTTTCTTTAACAACAACAATAGGATCGCGCAACACAGGTGGTGGGTGAGGTGTAAAGCCTTGCCGAGTGTCTGGTGCGTGCCGACATGCCTGTTTCGGAGGTTCCTTGGTCGGCTTGTCCGGTGTTGTGGGCTCCTGCTGCGGCGGACCCGGGAAGCGGGCCCAGCAATCTTTGGCGTAATGGCCCCTACGGCCGCAGCGGAAGCAATCGGCCTCGTTGCGCCGAAGCGCAGGTCCTGCGTCCCGGCGGCCCCGTCCCGATGGCGTAGCGCGCGGCCCCGGCCTTCCGCGTCCCGGCCATGGAGAGGAGGCAGCCGTCAGCTCCTGTGGACCCCGCTCATCCGGCACATAGATCGCCCTTGTGGGATCCCACCCCATCGCGCCTCCTTCCTTGACGGGCCCACCCGTCCATGCCGCCACTTGCTTCCAGCGACGGAGATTAAACTGCGCGTCCAGACACTTTGCTGCCGCCCGGGACGTGAGCTTTTCATGCCCACACACAGGCATGGGGATCCCCAGATCCCGAGACAGCTCCAGCATTTTTCCCAATATGAGGGGCTCGAGCAGATCCTGTGGCGTGTCAGGATATGCTGCCATGGCCAGCTCCAACACCGCACCCCTGAACGCCACGGGCGATTCTTCGGGTGCTCGTTGTCGTTGAGCGAATCGCCGATGCGCGTCGTCAGGTGGCTCATAGGCGTCGGCCATTTCCTCAAAAACTCCACATAACGTCTTCTTCTTATCGGCCGTTATGGAACGGAAAAATCGCACAGATTCGTCGTCCAGTAGAGTCGGCAACACTTCCAAGGCCTCCGCATCGGTCCATCTTGCTGAACGAACCGCCGCCAAAAATCGGCAGGCGAAAGCGCTCCAATCGCCCCCGATAGAGAATTCCTTAACCGTAGTAAGGTGGCGACTCCGACTCCTCTTCACGCCGTCTTCCAATGATGGTTGTTGTGGAGGTAAATTCAAAATGGCGTCGGCCCGCGGCGTGGCCAAGATGGCGGTTTGGCACCGCGGAGCGCGCAAGATGGCGTCTTCTTGCCGCGTGGCCAATGGCGGCGGCAGGGCAGGCAACGTGGCGGCCCGTGGAGCACCTTCTCGTTCCATCGTCGTCCTTGGCGTAACGAGGTGACACAGATGCGCCAGGACGTCCTTGAGTGTCTCCAGTTGTTCTGCCACCTGTTGCCATCTTTGCTCAGCGTCCGATGTTGTTGACGGACCCGCCATCGCGCCGACATCTTCCACGCCCGTCCCCGTGCTCGCCTCAGCAGGGCTCTCCTCCACCACCCCAGCAAAATCCGTGGTCGGAGGGAATTCGTCGTCGTCGGACGAAGAAGCCGATGCTGGCGCCGGGGGAATTTTCTTCCTTACTTGCTTAGACATGCCGTTTCACTTCTGACCCCAGTGTAATAAAAGACTTGACCACGATATCTGGCTCAGTGTCCTTTATTCGGTCCGTACTGCGTCCCCACACGGCTGTCTCTCTTATTCTCTCTGTGCTGGTTCCGATGTCACTCCAGTCCACATCAGCAGCCCCGCTGCTGTTCTTGTCGCTCTTGCAGCCCCACAGCAGCTCCGCTGCTGTACTCTCACACAGCTCCCTTGGCTGTTCCTGCTGCAGCTCTGACGGCCTCGTGCTGTCTCGCCTTCTCGTCGCTCCTGCGACTCCTGGCAGCCACCCCGCTGCTCCTCACACACAGCCTTACTGCCTATCTCTATCTGCAGCTTTACACCTCCCAGTAGCTCCCTACTGTTCCCAGGGTTGGCTCCCGCTTCTGACGGTGCCCCCTCGGCTCGTACGCCCGCGTGGCCCCACACCTTTCCATTCACACCCCGACTGCCTTCTCCTTCCGGTTTACCCGCTTAAGGACCCCCTACCTTTCACCCACGTCACCTGGCTCCGCCTCCTCGTGACGTCACATCCGGAAGGTCGCTTTCGCCCGCATTACAGAATGACTAAATCGGACGCTGTCAGCCATGCTGTGTCACACGGTTAATGAGAAGCAAGCTGACTGGGATTTGCACATCCCTGGGGTACTCTCGGCATACCGGATGACGCCTCACGCGTCCACTGGATATTCTCCGTTTTTTCTCATGTACGGTCGCGAAAACGTGCCGCCAATGGATGTGCAGTTGGGAACGGGAGTGAGAGGGCCTACTAAGCCTCTCCCGACTACATTCAGGATGCCGTTCGCCGCGTCGCTGAGGCGCGGGAGGGGGCCCGAGTGGCTACTGCCAAAACCCAGGCCCGAAACGAACGTTGCGCTCGACGCTCGAGGGTGAAGTGCCCCTGGAAGGTGGGGGATATGGCTTGGCTGCATTGCCCGCAGGTGCGAGCAGGAACCTCCCCTAAATTACATAAACCATGGCAGGGGCCTGTTAGGCTCATTGAGGTTCCTAACCCGCAGTCCGCGCGTGTTCGGTTCGGATCTCGGCGCTGGTACGTCCATACGTCGCGGTTGAAACCATACGTGGCCCCTCGGACGGATGCGTCATCTCCTGATGTTGCCTTGTGGGTGTCTGTTGCTGCCGACGCACCCTTGCCTGTGCCTGTTGACCCTGCAAGAGCGCCTGTCGTGCCTTCTACAGACAGACCGGCCGTGACACTGCAGGAGGCAGCGGACTCTGCTCTGGGTGGGCCTACCACTGCTGCGGGGACACCTGGCCCCGCCGCCCCTCCAACCCCACCACAGACACGATTGCGGGACACCCCGGACTCTGGTCCTTCGGGGGAACGGGACCTTGGCATTGGCGGGCCTCCAATATCGACAGGCGGTTTTGATGCTGTCGCTCTTAAACCCCCGTCGCGTTCTCGGTCTGCAGGGGGGCCACCGCTCGTCCAGGACGGGCCGGCGACCCGCACGCGTTCGAAATCTCTTTCTTTTCGTTGATTGTTGTTCTCGTTCTTCTTGTTATTGTTATTATCGTTGTTTTCTCCGTTGTCCATTCACGGCTGATGGTTGGTGGTCGCTCGCATTACTTGTCTTGTTTCAGCCGAGGACGGCTGGAATTTTCTCTACGGTGGAGAGTGGTGTAATGCGAGCGTAAACGGCCTCGCGGATGTGACGTAACAGGTGGGAGGAGTTAGGGTCACGTGGGGAGAGGGAGAGCTTTTAAGGGCAGGAACCGGAAGGGCTGGGGGAGAGTGTGGGAATAAAGATAGGAGGAGGCCACGCAGGGCAGGAGGTGGAAAGTGGCGTGATCGCCACAGGTCGGGACTCGGCCCCGTTGGCCAGCGGTGACCGGGCACGGAGGAGACGGAGAGCCAGCAGCGGGGCTGCATAGAGATCAGCCGTGGGGCTGCAGGTCGGAGGCAGAAAGGCTGAGTGAAGAGCCAGCAGCGGGGCTGCATCGTGAGCCAGCAGCAAGGCTGCAGGGGCGACGGCAGCAGTGGGGCTGCCGAGCGGGAGACGGAGGAGACTCTGGAGCGAGACGCCGTGCGGGCAAGGTTGTACGAACCACAATAAAGGACAACGGAGACAGACCCAGTGCAAGAGTCCTTTATTACACTACTACAGAGTCAATATATACTACTTCCTCTGTTGTATGTAAGATGTGTAGGTATATATACCTATGCGGGGGTAAAGATATTTTTTGAGGGGGGGGGTCCACAATTTTCGGAAACTTTTTACATCAACTATTTACCCCACACTTTCTACAACTTGTTGTACTTTTGCAAACCTCTTGTATATTTATTGGTGGAGAAATGTACAAACGGCCCATCGGGCTTTGACAATACTTTAGTATCTGTGTATATATATGTAAGGTTTTTAATAAATATATTTTTCACCCGGGCAACGCCGGGTACTTCCGCTAGTTACTTATAAATTACTGAGGCATTTGTCTTTTTCTGCCTCTTTAAGGGGACTGCTTTTTAAAATGTGTAATAAGACTCTTTGAGACGACTTCTGGAATCCGTCTTTTATTTACTTTGTGTTACATCTACTTCACGCTGCTGGTAGATAACGTGAAGGAACATATAGACCGAGAGAGACGCACTGCCACGTGGCAACTCGGAGCCCCACCCTCGCGTGGTTCCTTCCTCTGTTGGTTCCCGTTCTGACCACGTGTCATTCCTCTCTACCCCTATTTAATCTCCAGGTTACGTGGTACGCTTCAGCCAATCCTCATTAGCCTGCGTCGAATCTTCCAGGCTCCCTCGTCAGCTCCCGGGACCACGCCCCTGACTCATCTCCCCATTGGCTGAGGCCAAAGCCAGCAGAACCAATCTCCATAGCTGTCACCCTTCCATCACGTCAGGGCCATGCCCCCAGGCTTCCCCCCATTGGCTGTAAACCAGGACCGGCAGAGCCAATCACCATGACAAGGTGTGATACGTCAGTGAGCCGGATATTCTCATATTACAAATGCAGAGTTTAGATCCCTTTACTCCTCTCAATACCTTACTGATTTCTGCCACTAAGCCCTCCCCATATAATTCAGAAGATCTATGGACAATGAAATCAATGGTTCCTAAATATTAACGGGTTTGGTGAGTGGGAGGGGTCAGTGGTGAGGGTGAGTGGTGAGCGTGAGTGGTGAGCTTGAGTGGTAAGTGATGAGTGGTGAGTGGTGAGAGTGAGTGGTGAGTGTGAGTGGTGAGGGGTGAGTGGTGAGAGTGAGTGTTAGTCGTGATGGTGAGTGTGAGTGGTGAGCGTGAGAGGTGAGCGTGAGTTCAGCTTGTGACACATTGCAAGTCTGAAGCATTATACTTGAGACTTGACAGGCATGGGGTATTGGTGGAGGCTGTAGAAGGGGGGTAGTTTGCCCATACAAGAATAGCAGGTGTAATTACTGCTTTTGTGAATGCTTCCTAATGGCTATATATGTGTAATAAACCCACTCCAGACGATATCGTATTCTCTTGTCTTGTCTTTATTCGTTCTTACTCTTAAGTTTTTCGGTAAAGTCACGTAGGTAAAAAATAAAAAAATAATAGAAATAATAATAGAAATAAAATAATAAATAAACTTTATGGGAACCTCATTTGCCAGTAAAAATATGATAATTGGGTTTTTACCCTTCTATCTGGCAACAAAACTGACACCTTTTTTCAAGGAGTCATGTTTGCATAGACCACAATACCTGCAGTCATAATACAAACAAAAGACATAACTCTGATAATGTGCACTGTTCTTGAAGTTGATTGGTCCACACCCAAGACAGCTTTCCTTAGAGCCTAGTCTCACATGGGTTGGACCATCATCTGGTCCAACCCATGTGAGACTAGGCCAGATAAAAGGGTAAAAAACCAATTATAATAAGTAAACTTGTATTTAAGAGCTTGACTCTTGGAATTTTGCCTCACTTGAGACAGTAAATATAGCTGTGACGGTCCCACCTGATGATGGAGACTTGTGTTGCCTCCGAAACGTCGTGATTTATTATTTTATTTCTATTATTATTTCTATTATTTTTTACCTACGTGACTTTACCGAAAAACCTAAGAGTATGAATCATTGCAGTCACGAAAGCTTCAAATCTAGAATTTAATCGTTCTTTCTTTACACAGCTCTCTCGCAACGCTGGTTTCCTTTTTCCTGTTACTCCCGTTACTTCCGTTACTCGAGCGTGGCATTCGCTCGCTTTCCTCGCTCCCTCACACCGCTGGCTAACGGCGTTAGGGAAACAGCCGCCGGCCTGCCACGTGGCCGCTGGCGTTCGGGAAGCACAGACGTTGTCTCTCCTCGAAGCTCTCCACACTGACCACGAGCTGTCTCTCTCCACCCCTTATATCACCTGGCTCACGTGATGCCACACAGCCAATTATAAGCCTCACCCCTGGAACCTACTAGATGTTGCTATAGAGCCCCAGGGCTAAGCACCTGGCCCGACGTCCCATTGGCTGCGGGCTGAGGCCGGCAGAGCCTATCACCATCGCCCAGTTACCCCCGGGTACATCCTCAAATTACATATGTACTTTATAGTCACACAAGCATAAGTATGCATTGCATGGCATTATACATGCTCCTCGGAATGTGTATTAATGTATTCATCACCCGATTCATGTGAACATCGCTATTTCCAGGTGGCGCTTATGGAGGCAGAAACGAAGATTCAAGTCCATGAGGTAAAACATCATGCTTCACAAACCGCACTTAGCATAGTAACAATGGTGCATACCCTTTTGGATGCAAACGTACGCCTTTATATTAAGGTGTTCGTACATTACAGAAATGTGCAGCCATTCCTGTGAATTCTGCTTCACCATACTCTAAACGGACCACGACCTGATCTGCTCTCAGTGGCTTGCTTCTGGATTATGTTGTTTTCAGATTTAACATAAATGAGCTCCATGGGCTTCCCAGTCAGCAACCTTTCTATTTTTGATGAAGGCTCATCTGATCACTGTGCTGTAATCTCCAAGATGTGCTTACCCTGTGCGCTCTCTTCCCGTCAATGCCAGATGAATCACTGTATGCTACACTCTACTATTTATGTATCAATTACTGAGGACTTTGCCCTTTGCTGCCTCTTCCAGTAGACTGCTTTGTTATGCAATGCTACTCTTCACATATTTACATCACTAAACTTCTTTCATGATTTAACTGATTTCTGCCATGAAGCCCTCCCCATGGCATTCAGCAGAACTATGGACAATTAAATCAATGGTTTCTAAATTTGAGCGGGTCTGGAGGAAGTCAGGTTTTACTTTGCAATGACAGCTCTTTAACACGTCACTAGACACGTATAAGTAAATCTCATGCTAAATGTGTCCATTTTTCCCGTGTAATTACAAACCAGAACGTTTAATATAAAAAAAATTATATTTGCCACATTAAATCACCTTCTGAATCCAGGCCAGTAACTTAATTACGTAATTTCTATCATTTGTGATAAAATCAGCACTATTTGCTTGCAATTACTGCCAACAGCAATTGTCCACATACCTCCAGATTTCCACCCACATCTTTGGAAAGGCACCACAATTTCAGTACAATTTTAAATGTTTAAAATATTCTTGCGTGCAGTGACCACACGTTCATCAATTTGTCATTAAACAATTTGTTTGATCATTTCAGTCAGGTTTTAGACCACGGTGCTACAGCGAGACAGCTCTGCTGAGTTTCATCAATGATTTGGTAATGTCTACAAACAAATAGATTTTAAGAATTCTCCTTGATCTGAGCACAGCTTTTAGTAGTCTTGATCAGAGCAGTTTACTTGATCAGTTGAAACTCATAATACACGTTTGGATATTGCCTTGCAATGGTTCCATTCCTTCCTTGCAAACCGTGTCACTATGGGAAGTTTTAAGATGTGTGCTAGGTCGCACTTTATTCAGTATGTGCGTGGTCCTGTTTGGAGCTTAGCTTTACCAGCAAGGCCTTCGTTGCCATTGACACATGAACAACACAATAATCTATGCCAAACTCTGCTCGGACTCTGTGTCGGTGGCATGTTTGCTCTCATATTTGCTCTCTGTCATGAATTATTGAACGTGGCATAAATATCTCCATGTTAGCGTTGATGAAACCGCGTTCTTGAGATTCCATTGCATGCCCACAAAACACTCAAAATTGTTGGAGGCTGTGGAAGGGGAGGAATTTTCCCCACACAAGAATAGGTAGTTGTCGGTGGGGACATATTCTGAGAGCAATATAAGATTAGTTTTAGTGAAAACACAGCCTTTCTGAACACTTAAACTTCATGGCGGGACCCTGTGGTCCTGTAAACCCCCGTCTCTCGCATAAACTGCGTTGCGACGTCATTTTATATCTGTTGAAGGCGAACGATACGACAATCTATTCCTCTCGATGAGCTCTACACAATGCGCTAATCAAAGTTTAAACGTTTTGTTCATGACGACGGCTGCACTTGGACGACATGACAACAGAATGATCCGCGCCAGGTGGGTCACGCCGTTTATGTGCATGGTGGGACGGAAACGCCAAAAAAATTAAGATTTTGATTTCCGTTTATTCGGGGCCCCTCTGTCCTACCATAAGGTTCACTTATTTATTGCTAAATATGTACTTTACAGTACAGTTACCAAGCTTAAGTATGCATTGCATGGCATAATACATGGTTCACAGAATTTGTATGACTGTATTCATCACCCGATTCATGTTTTCATGGCTATATCTAGGCGGAGCGTGCGGAAATGCTACGAACGATTGCAATTCTTGAGGTAAAACCCATGCTTCACAAACCACATTGGCATGTTTTGTTTACGTGACAACCCTTTCTAATTGTCTGTGACGGGTGGTGGCGGGTTTAACGACACGTTTATATATTTACGCAATCTAACTCTAAAAAAAACATGTATAATGGATAGTACCAATGGTGCAAAGCTATTTGCATGTAAACATATGCATTTCTATGAAGGTGTTCGTACATTGCAGAACTGTGCAACCATTTTCATATTCTTGGTTCTTTCGGAAAAGTCACGTAGAAGGGAAATAATAATATAATACAAATAAAACAATAAAATTCTCACGACGTTTCGATTGCAACACAAGCAATCATCATCAGGTGTGAAAACCACAGCAAAAATTTTTGAAATAAAAGTGGCGGTATTTTCTTAATGTTAGCACCACAGACAGCAACTGGTGGTTGTTCAGACGGACGAGTCCATGTATGCTCGCGAATTCTGCTTTACCATACTCCTATACCCACTACCACTTGATCTGCTCTCATTGGCTTGCTTCTGGATTCTGCTGTTGGCAGCTTTTAACGTGCATGTAAATGCCCTAAATAAATTATTCAGTTGCAGACATCCTTGCCATTATTCAGTTGTTTGGTCCTACTAACACCATTCAACATATCCTGGAATAATTGTGATCTATTGGCTTTAAAATTAATGACCTTCTTATTTTTGATGCAGGCTCATCTGATCACTGTGCAGTTATATCCAAGATGCTCGTACTCTGCTCACTCTCTTTCCATCAATGCCAGATGTCTCACCATATTCTAAACTCCACTATGTATGTATCAATTACTGAAGACGTTGTCCTATACGGCCTCTTTATGTAGACTGCTTTTTACATACAAATACATTTTAGATCCCTTAACTCCTTTCAACACCTAACAAATTTCTGCCATGAAACCCTCCCCATGGCATTCAGACGAGCTATGGACGACGAAATCAATTGTTCGTAAATCTGAGGGGTCTAGAGGAAGTCAGGTTTTGTCATTTATCGACAGCTCTGTAATATATCCCTCCACAACTACAAGGATATCATATCTCAATCGACATATGCATATCTTGCCCGTCTATTTACCACCAGAAAGTTTAATAATAACATATTTTCAACTGTTAATCACTTTCTGAATGGAGGCCAGTAGCTGAAATTGTAATATATACTGATCATTGCAATTCAATCCAACAGTTTTTTTCTAAAAAAATCAGCACCATTTGCCATCACCCACGGTGCCGATACCTCCAGATTTGTACCCACCCCTTTGAAAGCGTACCACAATTTACGTCCTAATTTAAATCTACCAAATTTTTTCAAAAATACTTTAGCGTGCAGTGACCACACTGCCTCATCACCATTTGTCCTTAAAAAACTTGTTGAAGCCAATGAGGGATATCGATGAAACCGAGATCCCTCATTGGCTTCCCCCCACCATATGTACAAGACTGGCCCGCTCAATCTATAGAGTAATCGGCATAATGTCTGCCTAACAAACGATGCTAGAAATCTGCTGCTTATTTTCAGTAGTTGATTCAGCCACACACTCCACTATCCAGCCACAAGCCTCAATATCCAGTCACATGCTACACTATCCAGCCATATATTCCACTGGGATCTCTGAGATCCATCAATTGTGCCTTACTCAGTGTAAATGTGCTCGAGCGTTCAAAACCGGGCTACCACTGCAACTTTCATTTGTACGGCACCCAAGCTCTGGAATTTCCTGACCTTAAAGGTCAGGAACTCACAGTAGTTTGAAATGTTTAATTACTGGCTAAAAACCCACTTGTATAAAAGGCCTACTCTTTCTAGTTCTCTATATTGCGTCAATTTCCCCAGTTCCACACTTGTATGCCTCCTTTACACTAATATACATTGTTTCCAGGCGACTTATAAATATAAATAATAATTATATCCAGTAATAAAAGAAAGCCATTAAATATCATCAATAAGTATGCATTATCTGTGATTTTCAACATAGTTCGTACGTTTACATTTGGAAATGTATATGTTGCTATCGTTTGTATCTCCAAGGCATTCTAACATATCGCACTGGAAAATGTTGATATGAAATGTAATGTACTATATATTTTTACCTGTGTGTGAATGCAGAGAAGGCGCAGGTGGCCGTTTCTATAATCGTCCAAGTAACCTTTCAATTTGTAAGGCATTATCTCTGTCTATCTATCTGTCTCATGGAGTCACAGTAACTTTCCTCAAGATGATCCAATATAAATTGATGTTTAAAAAAAAGGTGTGTGATTGTTATTATTTAACCGATAGAAACGCGGCTAAATTGATAAAGGGGTTGGCCAAACTTGGTTATAGCACCTGCTCATTGGATAACCCTTAATGGCAAGGTGATGTTGTCCCACATAATGTACGAACCTCACCTCCCAAAGATGTCGTTAAGTTGACGCGATCTCACCCGGCTACGTTAGCACTACACTTCTGTTCTCTGCCATTGTATTCATCTCCACAAATGCCCCCTTCAGATCCTCCAAAATCCCAAACACTGAAATTATTTTATTTAGTTTTTTTTCCCTTTCATTCCTCCTTCTCTAAAATCCGTATTCATCAACCAGTCCCCTTGTAGAATGCATCAAATCCAGGTGTGCATTCTCCTTCTGCTGGCTTCCAAATTCGTTTCTCTTTTGTTGATGCCGTTAAGATTTTCCATTGGCTCATTCTGTCCAGCTACTCTATGCAACCTCCAATATCCACGTCTCAAACGCTTCTAATCAACTAATTCCATCCTTTTTCAACATCCACGCCTTCGCTCCATGCATACCTATGCTCGACATCATCATCATGAATATTCTTCTTCACTGTTTCACTCATGCTTATTTTTGACAACTCTTTCCTTTTGCTAAATGCCTTTTTTCCCACAAATTGTCGATCTTATTCTGCTAGACAACATTAATCATCTGCTTCAGTTGTTATTTTGAGCTTCGATTCTATTAATGGTTGGATTGTTACTTAGTTTGATTACTTAATAGGTTATTTTGGTTTTTAATAATGTTCTAATTTTTGGCAAAAAATCACTTTGGTGTGGGGTTTTTTTGATTGAATAAATATAACTGAATTACATTTGTATGCCTCATCAGGATTGTCCTTCTGTCATGGTAACAATTGTATTTTCAACTCTATTATCAGTGGTAGTGAATTAAGAGATCCAAACATATGGGTAATGCAAAACATTTAGTCATTTATAATAAAGATTATTTGGTTAGATTGTGTAAGTATAAATGTGTCGTAACCCTCCCCCACCTGACACAGCCAATTATAAAGGGATTTGTCACGTGTTGGCTGATGGAGGGTTATGACACAATTATACATAAGGGATCTAAACCAAAAAACCTCATTATGATTAATATTGGTCTCGAAAGCCTATGTGTTAAAACGCAATTGTTTACTTGTGTAGTGAGTTCAACTGAGTCGCAGACACACTTCTTGGAGGCAACAAATTTATAGAGGTATTATTGTGCACTTCCCGTGCTGTTAGCCAGTATTATCTCATACGTACCAATAGGGGACAGAAGAGAATGGCTGAGCCCCAGTGTTAATGGACTATGGGCCATGTGTCCCAACGGTAATCGAGATGCAGACCCCAGGAGGGGGGCTGGGGGATGACATCACCCCCAGGTCCTGCTAGAAGGTTCGAGAAGGAAGGCTTGGCCAGGGCGGAGCGAGCCACGGCTCTGTATAAAAGCCGGATCCCTGAACGGTGCCGGCAGTCGTCCATCCAAAGATCGAAGAGCCTCCTGAAAAGAAGAGCCCAATGGGCAGAGCCGTACCCCTGGAAAAGGTCGGCTCAAGCTTATACCAGTGAAGACCAAGCTTCACGGAAGAAGGGTGTAGATTATCCATGAGAGGCGTAGGGGCTATCCTCTTAATGTATAGGGTGTAAGGGGCCGTTACCCCTTTGTATTAAGGTCTCATTGTTAAATAAATACGTGTTGCCTCAGAGAGACTCTCCTCTAGTCATTTAACCCACTACCCATATATTAAAACCAACACACTGGGTAATTCCCCTTAACAAGATAACAACATATGGTGGTGGACCACCAGGCTAACTACACTAATTACACTGGAATTAGCTACAACGGACTGGACCCTAGCTTGGGTCCAGGTACACATGTTGGTGACTCTTGTAGGACATAGAACGGAAGTGTGATGCTGCTGCCATGAAGCCCTTCAGCGGGCGCCACACCCCGACCTCGCCACCACCAAGTGACGGAGCCGACCTCCGCGTCCCCCTCACCTCACCTCACATAAACACACCCGCACGCATTCCCCCCCCCCCCCCCCCATAGAGCTCCGAGGGGAAGTCACCTGGCCGACCGGTTTTAATCCGAGAAGCCCTTATCGGGATTAACCTGCACGGTTTCCGGCGACCAGGGAATTGGACGACCTCCCCCGATGCTACTTCGCACCGCGGCGCTGTGACCGGCATTAAGATTGCATGGTCGCGGCGAGGGGCATTCGGCCACCGCGGTTGAAACGCATCCCCCACACACACACCCACGTATCGACGAGACAGGCAGAGGAGGGACGGGACGGCATAATTTTGCATGACAAAATGGGCTCGAGCGCGCAGGCAGCATTATTAGGGAAATTAGGGAAGTTAAAGGATAAAGAGGTATACGGCGGTCCGTGCATAAATTCCCACGGTAAGCCTTTGTGATGGATGCCGCCGCATAATTGACATAACAAAGGCATGCATGAGAATGGGGTGAACTAGAATGAGCGCCGGAGGGGTAAGTAAGGGCGGGGGAGGCAGGGCCTGGGTCGGGGAGATAAGATAAAAGCGATCGTAGCAAGGTAGAGGGAGATCTCACTCCAAGAGGCCCGCGTTCAAGACGGCTCCCAGCTCTGCCCTCCGGACGTCCACGCGACGTGTCCAGACGAGCATCGAGGAAAAGCCACAGGACGCTGAATAATTCGAACCGTGAGTAACAAGGTGAAATAGTATCGTAAGGAGATAAATCGGGAATAGGCATAGAGGTATCAGCGTAGGCCAGCCTCGTCGATTCATACTCACTTAACACTAAAGCGCAGTCGCCGAGAATAAATAATTAATAGCTGATCGTGGCCTCGTGTGATCTCGCTGAGAAGTGTGAACGCGTGTGGTGCTGTGTATACAGTGGTTCACCACGTGGGGGCACTGCGCAGAGCGGCGCAAGGGAATGGGTTGCGTTTGGAGAGCACGGTACTGTGTATACGTAGACTCGTAGTGAGTGAGTTCCGCGTGGAGCTGTGCGCGTGTGTGCGTACGTTCGCCACGTGTATGATACAGGTGCGCGATCATAACGTGAGTAGTCAGTAGTGAGTGAGAGCGCGCGGAGCTGTGTGTGGGTGTGTGCGTACGTTCGCTACGTGTAGGATACAGGTGCGCGATTAAGAAGGGGAGGTATCGGGTTAGTGTGAAGGGAATGTAATACTACTCAGTAACTGACCATGCCTATTACGCGGACCCGAGGTGGAGGGGAATCATCGAGCGATGGCTCCCACCCCATGGGCGAGGAACCCAGCAGCAGTTCGCCTAGCAGCGAGGGGTCGAGTAATAATGTTATCCCGGCCGTCAGCACTATCGAGGGAGGGATGTCGGGGGCCAGCGACCCCCACATATTGGTGTCAGAAGCGGGACGATCCCCTGCACCCCCAAGGGAGAGAGGCCCCCCAACCCAGGTTAAAATAAAATGCACATTTACGGGCAAAGGGATTCCATCATGGAAATCGTTTGCCCGCAGCATCAGCGGGGGTAAAAAGGTTAATTGGTGGACAGATGAGGAGGCGTTGCAGCAGTTAGAGCTACATTTGAATGGGCGGGCAGCTGACTTTGTGGAAACTTTGCCCGCAAGCGCACAAACTCAGTGGGAGGAATTAATGTGCCAGCTCGAACGGCGCTTCGGCACGTATGACGAGGAGGAGGCGCAGGCGGCCTTAGAGGCACGCCGCCGCCAACCCGGTGAGGATTTGCGGGATTACGCCAAGGACGTACGCACGCTGACCCAGCTCGCGTACCCGGAGTACGAGGCAAAAATAATTGAGGGCCTCACCGCCGGTAAAGTCCAGCGATATTTGGCACGCACCCCGTGGTGGCAGCCAAATGTAGACGGTGCACGCCTCTCCTTTAACACCCTTGTCGAGCGCGCGCGTAAATGCGAGAAGCTCCCTGGTGAGCGCGCACAGCCTCGAGGGAGGGGACGAGAGTGCGCCGTAGCGAGCCTACTCTCCGACGAGGAGGAGGAGCTCGCCATCGCAGTAACGGAACGGGAAAGGGAGCCCCAGAGATCCAGCGAGACAACCCCGGGGTGGGTAGCAGGGTTACAGGCCGGCATGGGAGATATTTCTGGCCGGGTAAACCAAATAGACGACAAAGTGATAACCCAAGTAGGGGAGAGGGTAACCCAAGTAGGTGAGAGGGTAACCCAAGTGCAATCCTCCGTTGAGACCATCCGATCCGAGATGGGGGACCTACGCGCCACGGTAGGAGGGCTATCTGGAAGGGTAGCCCGACTAGAAGCGGAGGGTGGACAGCGGCGCAATGGGGGGAGAGGGAGTGGGCAGGGGGCCCACTATGGAGCCGCCCCCACTCCCTGGACATGTTATATGTGCGACCGCCGAGGGCATCTAATGAGAGACTGTCCTGAACTCACCCGGGCTAGGCAGACGCGGGGGTTAAACTCCAACGCCCCCTAGAGCGTGGACCAACTAGGGGTGCAATTGACGCGGTCCCGATACAAATAGACGATAATGAGAATAATGGCGAGCGAGTGATCTCCACACAGGTTCCAGCAACAACGCCCACGGAAACAGTGACTCCTGGCGACTGGCTACGGGAGCTGGTGGCGGGGATCACGGGGGCCACGTCGCTGGTGGAAGGGGAGGTAAACGGAATGCGTACCCGAATCCTGCTGGACTCGGGGGCGGTGGCCTCGCTCGTGAGCGCAGCGCACTGCAGCGCGATCGGGGTCGACGTGCGTCACCTGCAGGCCCCGGACGGCGCGCTGCACACGGCAAGCGGAGCCGGAATGGGGCTGCTGGGGAGAGCCACCCTAGAGGTCTGCATAGGCAGCCAGGTGTGCACCCAGGAGTTCTACGTGTCGAGTGTGTTGTGTCACGAGTGTATTGCAGGTACCGACCTCTTAGAACAGCTGGGACTCAACGTGCAACCCCGCCAGCGATGCGCCACCATGGAGAGCAATGGCGAGCGGATTCCGTTCCTGGGACGAGAGCCGACGTGCCCCCGCTTCGCACCTTTGGCCGCTATCCTGGCGACGGCAGTCACCATCGGGTCGCTCACCGAGATGCTGGTGCCGGTGGCAACCTCCCTCACCGACCCCGCGCTCTGACCATCAGGGGAGGTAATGCTAACTCCTCATCCGGAGTTGGCAAAACGGTATGGGGTCGTGGGATCCGCCATGTTGGTAAACGCAGATGGGGACCGATTGTTTATGCGGATGTTTAACCCTCACAGTACCCCAGCGATACTGCGACGGCGCACCCCGATAGCCACCGTACACCCCCTGAACGCACGCCACTCTGACGACTCGGTGTTCGCCCTCTGGGCTGAGGACCCCGGTCGTCCTGAGGGTGACCAGGACCTGGCCTGGCGAGTCGGCCCAACTCCCCTAGCCGAGGTCATTCCCCTGCTCGACGCGTTACATGTACCATGGGCAGATTTACCGAAGGGAGAGGCCGATCGGCTGCGCGAGTTACTGCAGGAGTATGCCGACGTGTTCAGTGAACACGACTCGGACGTGGGTCGGACCAAACTTGTTAAGCACCAAATTGACACCGGTGCAGCCCGACCCATCAAACTCCCTGCGTACCGAGTAGGCACACCCGAACGCGCCCAGATCAAAGAGGCGGTTGGGGACATGCTTCGCTATAACATAATCCAGCCCTCGGCGAGCCCCTGGTCAGCCCCGGTGGTACTAGTAACGAAAAAGGATGGGTCAACCCGGTTCTGCGTTGATTACCGTAAATTGAACGCAGTCACGCTCAGCGACGCCTTCCCCATACCCCGCATCGACGACACTTTTGACAGCCTCGCCGGAGCGCGATATTTTTCCACCCTCGAACTCGCATCCGGGTACTGGCAGGTGGAGATGGCGGAGGAGGATCGGCCGAAAACTGCATTCACCACCCCGACGGGACTATTCGAGTTTCGAGTACTCCCGTTCGGACTCACCAATGCGCCCGCGACGTTCCAGCGGCTGATGGAGTTGGTGATGCGGGGCTTGCAATGGGAACAGTGCCTGATTTACTTGGATGATGTGATAGTGTTCAGTAGGTCTTTGTCTGAGCACTGGTCTAGGTTACGAGAGGTGTTCCAGCGACTGCGAGCGGCTCATCTCAAGCTCAAGCCACATAAGTGTTACATCGCTCAACTCGAGGTGGGGTACCTCGGGCATCGCGTCAGCGAGGCAGGCGTGCACACCGATCCAGAGAAGGTACGCGCCGTAGTGGAGTGGCCACGGCCAAGGAATCTGACGGAGATCAGATCATTTTTGGGGCTTGCCACCTATTATCGTCGATTTGTAAAGGGATTCAGCGAGATTGCACGCCCCCTCACCCAACTCACTTCCCCTAAGCACCCCTATCAGTGGACGGGGGCCTGCCAGACGGCCTTCACCACTCTCAAAAACAACCTCACCCACGCCATCTCTGGCCCAAATTGGCACAAGACTTGGCGCCTGGGTACAGGGATGCCGCGCCTGTCAGCAGTGCGGGCCGAAACAGGCACGATACCAGGTACCCCTAAGGCCGTTCCGCGTCAGCCGCACGAATCAGCTGGTCGGGATCGACCTACAGGGGCCATTCCCACGATCCCATTGAGGCAACCGGTATATCCTCGTAGCGGTGGAGTATTTCACCCGCTACCCCGTGGCAGTGGCCATACCTGACAAAACGGCCCTGGTGGTGGCCCGGGCATTCGTGGAGCAGTACGTACTTAAACATGGGATCCCAGAACGAGTCCTCACTGACCAGGGTAGCGAGTTCGAGGCCGAGTTGTTTCAAGCGCTGTGCCGAGAGTTCGGAATCCAGAAGGACCGAACCACAGCCTACCACACCCAAGCGAACGGTATGGTGAAGCGCATGAATCAGACCTTAGCTTGGAAGTTCAAACGTATGGCGGCCGTAAATCAACGGGATTGGGACGAACACCTCCCCTACGCCCTGTTCGCCTACACCACCACTGTGCACACATCGATGGGACAAACCCCGTTCCTAATGATGTTTGGTCGTGAGTCTCGTTTACCCGCAGATCTGCTGTTCGGCGTTCCCCCACCCCAAACGGAAGAAGGGAGCCGCCCCGTCGAGTTCCTGATGGAGACCCTACGAAGGGCCCGGGACCGGGCCTACCCGCAGGGGGAGGCCGCGCATCGGCGACAGGAGCAGAGCACCCGACCCCGCATGGAACCCCCCTTATTCCTGAACGGTGCTAAGGTGTGGCTACACACCCCTCGCGTCGGGGCCGGGCAGGTGGGTAAACTGACGACCTACTGGCGAGGACCCTGTACCGTGGTGCGGCAGATCTCCCCCTGGACGGTACTAATCTATGGCGGGGAGAGGGGTCGCGAGACGGTGGTCAACGTCCGCCGCTTAAAACCATGAAAAGCGGCCCCAGCGAGAGAGAACCCCGTCACCCGAAGGCCCCGAAATCCCGGGGTACCCGCACCCCCCGTGTTTGGGGGCCTCGCACGCTACATGGGCCCCGCCGGGCCCCCGAGGCACCCCGATCCAGTCAGGAGACGGCGCGCACGACGGCTCCTAAACCCTTCTGCTGCTGAGTTTGTGCCCCAGCCCACAGGTGTCGGAGGATGGGGAGAGCCGCTGGAGTAGAGCAGGAGGCCGCCGCAGGAGCTACAGAGGATGGAGCCACCCGCCCCGCGACAAGCCACGAGGTCCGGACGGATCCCCCGGACCCAGCAGCGTTTCATCGTGAGCGCGGCCCAAGCAAGGTGCTCCAGTCAACCCGGGATGAGGACTGGCACCTCGGGGGGCTATGTGATGCAGCCGCCACGAAGCCGTTTGGCAGGCGCCCCAACCCCGACCTCGCCACCACCAAGCAATGGAGCCAACCCCTCGTCCCCCTCACCTCACCTCACATGAACACACCCGCACGCATTCCCCCCCCCCCCCCATAGAGCTGGAAGGGAAGGTCACCTGATCGACCGGTTTTTATCCGAGAAACCCTTATCGGGATTAACTCTCACGGTTTCCGGGTTTCCGGCGATCAGGGAATTGGACGACCTCCCCCGACACTACTTTGCACCGCGGCGCTGCGACCGGCCTTAAGATGGTATAGCCGCGGCGAGGGGCATTCGGCCACCGCGGTTGAAGTGCATCCCCCACACACACCACCCACGTGTCGACGGGGCAAGCAGGGGAGGGATGGGACAGCATGAATAGCGGGACCGCAGGGGCTCTTGCGCATAGTCATGGAGGGTTGGGATAATTACGCTTGAGCGCACAGGCCCCATTGTTAGGGAGGGTAAGGGATTAATTAGGATTAACGCCACGCACGCCGCACACTGATTAGCATATCAAAAGCGCCCGGAACCTCCGTGCGCGTGCTAGGGGGGCGCGAGCCCATTGTTCAGAGCCGCATTCCTTTGAGGTAGGGAGGATAAATAGGGGGCGCAAAGGGGAAATCGCTCTTTTTCTCCAGCGCCAGAGGACCAGACGCGGCTCCAGCCAGCAACCCGGACGTCCGTGCGACGCATCGAGGTACGCTGTTAGCACAGGGACCAGCAAACCGCCGTGGGCACCCAGCAGTGAGTAAGGGGGTGAAGTAGGGTCATAACCGATAAATAAGGAATAGATACAGGTTTAGTGGAATTGGCCAGCCTCGTCGACTCAAACTGATTTAACATTAATTACCAGGTAGCAGATAATAAATCATTAATAGCGAAGCGTGGCCTCGCGTGATCTTGTCGAGCAGTGTGAGCGTGTGGGTGCGCGTGTGTACACAGTGGTTCGCCACGTGAATAAGCGCTGCGCGGAGCTGAGCGTGTGGGTGCGCGTGTGTACACAGTGGTTCGCCACGTGAGTGAGCGCTGCGCGGAGCTGAGCGTGTGGGTGCGCGTGTGTACACAGTGGTTCGACACGTGAGTGAGCGCTGCGCGGAGCTGAGTGTGTGGGTGCGCGTGTGTACACAGGGGTTCGCCACGTGAGTGAGCGCTGCGCGGAGCTGAGCGTGTGGGTGCGCGTGTGTACACAGGGGTTCGCCACGTGAGTGAGCGCTGCGCGGAGCTGCGCGTGTGGGTGCGCTCGTAGTGTGGGGGAAGGGGTCGGTGCGTCCGCAGGTCCCCGCTCCGTCTGTCGCCGCAGGGACTCGCGCAGTGTGATGGCAGCGTCATTCGCCCTCCGACCCCTGACCCCCGTTTAATAGCGCGTGATCCGTGGAGAGACAACGCAGCGTTTGCAGGTGAACGAGAGCGGGCGGCGAGCTATGCCTCTCACACGAGCTCGCGGAGGGACGGACCAGGGAGGGGAGCCGTCGGGCGACGAGCCCAGCGACGGCAGCAGCTGCTCGCAGAGCAGCGAGGGGTCGGCGCACGGCGGAGCCCCTGCCATACGCCCGGAGCACGGAGGGACTTCGGGGGCCAGCGACCCCGACAGCAGCTTCACCTGCCGGGACCACGGCCAGTTGCGTAGCGCACCCCTACAGTTTCGCCCATGGGTAAATACCCCCATGGGGCTACCCAGCTGACTGTTTGATGGGTACAATGGGTACTTTTCGGTTTATCCGGCTTATTACCATTATTATGTATTGACGTTGATCACGTCTCCATGGACGGCTTGCTGTCTACTTCGGTTGTGTAATTCAGATGTTGTGCATGCTGCTGCTGGTAAGGGCATGTGTTGCATAATATGCAGCATGTGTCCGCGTATCATGTTTGCCACGGATGCAGTTGGCGTTACTGTACATTTATGATGTTTTGGAGTGCCAATCCCATGCACTTTGAAATGTAATAAACTGTCTAAAAAGGTTGCAGCCCGGCCCCCGCCGCTGTCACTCTCTGGCCGTTGCACAAGCCATATCGGAATTTGCGACATGCTAAAACAATGAGTACAGTGTGACACCGCCCGGGTAACTCCCGGGATCAAAATGGGCATTGGAAAGTGATCGCTTTATTGAGATGATTATGGTACTACCACAGGGTATTGTGAACGGTTCAGGAGGAGGAGAGGTCTGGATTTGTAAGTCTCACAGTGCCGGTAAGAAGTGCTGGGTGGGGGATGCCCTCCACTGGGGTACAAATTCTGTCATTATTAGTATACGATCATGCAATGTTTCTATCTGCAAGCTATCATAACTGAAACGATCCCCGTTATTGTTCGATTGAGAGTGACCCACACCTCTGATACCATATGTGAGGAACCCAAAAATCTGATGCATGCGTAAAACACCCACAATGGGAATACGTAAACGTAAAAACACCAACAAAATATTTTTTAATAAGAAAAAAATAGGTGGCCCCATAACGGATTTGTCTGTGTGTGTACATACAGACGGAGGATGCAGGGGCTAACCTGTATGCGATCGGAACGGTGCAATTTCTGACCAATGTCACTGTGGATGGCGCACACGCTGACGCAGACCAGAGCTGTGTCTTTGCCATGCAAGGGCATGGTGGATGGTGGAGCGCATATGGATGGTGCGTTACGAATAAAACAAAACAAACCGCTGGAAGCAGCCATGTGAGCAGGCGACCTTGAGAGTGATCGCGAATGGGTTGGGTGTCTGGAAGAAGCCTCGCTCTTTCAGATGCCGTACCAGCTTCGTCAACTCTTCGCTACCATTCTGCTGTATTCCATGCCAGCAGATACGAAGGCTCTCTGGGATAAATTCTATGACGAATTGGCTCGCGATTACGAGTACCAGTACCGCCAGCTGACCAACAAAGAAGAAATGGTAAATCTTCTTGGTTGTTTCGGTAAAGTCATGTATAAGGGAAGTAATAAAATAATAAAAATAAAACAAAATAAAATAATTCTCACGACGTTTTGGCCACAACGCAAGCAGCCGTCCTCAGGTGAAAACCAGGTCTGTCGAGGCGACAGCGTCTGAATGAAACAGCACACGTGCTTGGAGCATATAAATAAGCTGGGATGGAAGGGGGGAAAGGGCGCCTTGACAAAATAATTTGCATATCAAGAGGAATTTAGCATATTTATGGGAAATGCAGGTATGTGATTACTGCTACTTATGCCCGTGCATTATGCAGGATTAGCAGCATCAATGGGAGGGGATATGGGAAATGCAGGTATGTGATTAGTACTACTTATACCCGTGCATTATGCAGGATTAGCAGCATCAATGAAAATAAAAGAAATGGTAAAGTTCAAGACCCTTCACAGCCTCCACGAGTTCCTCACGGCAGGTGGGATGGCTCTGTCGGACTTTGACGACCTCCCGCAGCTTTCCGAGTACCCACACTTGGTCTTGGACTCGCTGCTTGAGAACAACCATATCCGCCGCGAATTGGACACGAAGGACTTCCCATTTCGACTTCGGCGCAAACAGTTCCCCATTGTCCCAGCATTCGCGATGACCATCAACAAGGCGCAAGGGCAAACTGTTCACAACCTGGGATTATATCTACCAACGCCATGCTTCTCGCACGGCCAACTGTACGTGGCACTATCGCTAGTCACGGCAAGATCCAACATCAAGGCGCTTATTGAGGGACCTGACGACGAGGAGGAAGACGGAGTGTACACGAAGAATATCGTGTATCGCCAGATATTTCAATAAGTTGCATTCTATATCTGAATAAATTGCATTCTTTAATAATGTCGATTGAGCGTCTCATAAAAATGCATAAAACCTCACAAAAAGTAAACATTAAACAATCACCAAAACATGTCTATTGTGTACAGCCACTTTCAACTTCCCACCAACCAAGCATATACACACCGCCCGCGACGCGGGCGGCGACTGCTAGTAATATTATAAACTATGAACTACAACCTATCCATTTTAACTCTGTAAAATACTATTAATTGTTATAGTGTATAATCACGTAAATGGAGGTATGGGATTATAATCGAGGACAATGGATGGCATGGGGAACGTGTTTTTCCAGCGCTAATCCCATTTATTCCAAATAGGCGCACAATTACACACTGAGATGCACTTACATATTCATGCATGAAGCACAATGGGCACATTACCCTTCGGTATGTTAATAGACATGCGGATTGTACCTTCCAAAATTAACAATCGAATGCAAATATCCTGAAAGACAAAGGATTGGATCCGAGGGGGGGAGTTATGAGGCGGCTCAGAAGCAGAGCTCAATGCCATTTCGAGAGGGAACTTGATGAGGTTGGACGCTCGACTCGTCGCTCTGCTGATCGCCCTTCAACCCAGAGACAACGCAGCCTGGCGAGCACAATTGCTGTGTCGACAGTGAGGCGACTTTGCGTCGGGAGAGTTCGTGGCGACATCTTCAAACGGGTTCCAGACATCGACATACCGCGAATCTCCAAGTAAGTGTCTATTTTCGCGGATAAACTCTTAAACGTGTTCGCCGTCACATTAGCGAGATTTTTTTGCATCTCGGTTAGAGTGTCGTTCTTGTTTTAGCAGTTAACAAAATCCAAAACTCAACGCTAAACATACTTGCGGCCGATAGCGTACTTTTTACTCGATAACACCGCTGCTGTTACTACGCTCACATGGAGCAGAGACGCTCTCCACAGCCCCACGCACACGGATGCAAGAAGCCATTCAATTGCTCTGTGTGTGGGAAGGCATTTGCACACTCATCACATTTACAGTCACCAGAGAACACACACGGGCGAGAAGCCATTCCTGTGCCCTGTGTGTGGTAAGACATTTGCAAAGTCATCACATCTTCAGAGTCAGCAGAAAACACACACGGGCGAGAAGCCATTCCTGTGCCCTGTGTGTGGGAAGACATTTGCAAAGTCATCACATCTTCAGATTCACTGAAAAAATATTAAGTCATGTGGTTATACCTTTTAATCCGTATCGAGTACTTTTGTGTGTAATTTTTACCATTTTAGTTTTACAGTTTTTGTGAGAGTTTAATGGCGTGCCAAGTGGTGGTTTGTAATGTTATCGGATTACTTGCCGAAGTGGTGTGATGAGCACTGGTTGTGAGAGGGTTGAATTGTAGTCGTTAGGTGTTCCTGTTGAGCTAAAGTTGGAATGCGTCTGTAGGTAAATCTTTACTTAACATTTTAAAGATTTCGATTTAAAGCTTTCGTGACTGCAGGGATTCATCTTCTTGGTTCTTTCGGTAAAGTCACGTAGAAGGGAAGTAATAAAATAATAAAAATAAAACATAATAAAACAATTCTCACGACGTTTCGGCTACAACGCAAGCAGCTATCCTCAGGCGAAGAATGAAGCACCTCCAAGCTTGGAGCGTCGTGAGAATTGTTTTATTATGTTTTATTTTTATTATTTTATTACTTCCCTTCTACGTGACTTTACCGAAAGAACCAAGAAGATTTTAAAGATTTTTTGTCAGGTGTATAGCTTTTTTTGATTGGTATTAATCGATTTTAGATAGCTGATTTCAGGATGTACATTGATGACGCGTTCTTTGGATATATGGCCTTGACTTCAACATAGACGCACAGTGAACAAATGTGGTGAACTAATAAGGAAATAATGGGGAATGATACTTTAACGCTTTGGTATTCCTGGAACGGATATGGTTTACATTGCACTGTAACTGTTTGAACATAGGACATAATACATATTCGGTTCGAGTTTTGACTTAAAAATGATTGCAGATGAATAAAAACGTTTTTTTAACAAATGTGTGTCCGTTTATTTATTCATACAGTGAGGGAAAACGTATTTGACCCCCTGTTGATTTTGTACGTTTGCCCACTGACAAAGAAATAATCAGTCTATAATTATAATGGTAGGTTTATTTGAACAGTGAGAGACAGAATAACAACAAAAAAATCCAGAAAAACGCATGTCAAAAATGTTATTAATTGATTTGCATTTTAATGAGGGAAATAAGTATTTGACCCCTCTGCAAAACATGACTTAGTACTTGGTGGCAAAACCCTTGTTGGCAATCACAGAGTTCAGACGTTTCTTGTAGTTGGCCGCCAGGTTTGCACACATCTCAGGAGGAATGTTGTCCCACTCCTCTTTGCAGATCTTCTCCAAATCATTAAGGTTTCGAGGCTGACGTTTGGCAATTCGAACCTTCAGCTCCCTCCACAGATTTTCTATGGGATTAAGGTCTGGAGACTGGCTAGGCCACTCCAGGACCTTAATGTGCTTCTTCTTGAGCCACTCCTTTGTTGCCTTGGCCGTGTGTTTTGGGTCATTGTCATGCTGGAATACCCATCCACGACCCATTTTCAATGCCCTGGCTGAGGGAAGGAGGTTCTCACCCAAGATTTGACGGTACATGGCCCGTCCATCGTCCCTTTGATGCGGTCAAGTTGTCCTGTCCCCTTAGCAGAAAAACACCCCCAAAGCATAATGTTTCCACCTCCATGTTGACGGTGGGGATGGTGTTCTTGGGGTCATAGGCAGCATTCCTCCTCCTCCAAACACGGCGAGTTTAATTGATGCCAAAGAGCTCCATTTTGGTCTCATCTAAGCTCAACACTTTCACCCAGTTGTTCTCTGAATCATTCAGATGTTCATTGGCAAATTTCAGACGGGCATGTATATGTGCTTTCTTGAGCAGGGGGACCTTGCGGGTGCTGCAGGATTTCAGTACTTCACGGCGTAGTGTGTTACCAACTGTTTTCTTGGTGACTATGGTTCCAGCTGCCTTGAGATCATTGACAAGATCCTCCCGTGTAGTTCTGGGCTGATTCCTCACCGTTCTCATGATCATTGCAAATCCACGATGTAAGATCTTGCAAGGAGCCCAAGGCTGAGGGAGATTGACAGATATTTTGTGTTTCTTCCATTTGCGAATAATCGCACCAACCGTTGTCACCTTCTCACCAAGGTGCTTGGCGATGGTCTTGTAGCCCATTCCAGCCTTGTGTAGGTCTACAATCTTGTCCCTGACATCATTGGAGAGCTCTTTGGTCTTGGCCATGGTGGAGAGTTTGGAATCTGATTGATTGATTGCTTCTGTGAACAGATGTATTTATACAGGTAACAAGCTGAGATTAGGAGCACTCCCTTTAAGAGTGTGCTCCTAATCTCAGCTCGTTACCTGTATAAAAGACATCTGGGAGCCAGAAATCGTTCTTATCGAGAGGGGGTCAAATACTTATTTCCCTCATTAAAATGCAAATCTATTTATAACATTTTTGACATGCGTTTTTCTGGATTTTGTTGTTGTTATTCTGTCTCTCACTGTTCAAATAAACCTGCCATTAAAATTATAGACTGATCATTTCTTTGTTAGTGGGCAAACGTACAAAAACAGCAGGGGATCAAATACTTTTTTCCCTCACTGTATCAACAACGTGTTTTAAGCGAGTTTCAGGTGGAGGATCTTCGTCACACATCTGCCCTTAACCGGCAGCATCTTGGCTGTCTCCCCATTAACATGTGTCCCTGGAGGGGAAAGGGCCCCATTATAAATCGATTCACAACGTTACGGTCCCTAATCATCAAGTATACAGGGAATCCTGTACGCTATGACATGTGAACTGTAACACTATAAACGATAACACGAAACATTAAACTACTATAAACTAGTTTCATCATTTATAACTATAAAAACCGAGGTACGGTATTATAATCTCATTCCAAGTATTAGAATAACAACGTGATCGTATTTAAATCACACTCTGCGCATATGTATGTATAGTGTACGTGCAAGCGAACTGCTCGTATGTACGCATGTAATATGCATCTATGGACATGCGAACCGGTGGTCGGATATGCGAATTGGGGGGTGCAGGATTATGATCAGATTAAAACGATTAGAATAACACTTTGGTAGTATTAGAATGACACTGAGCTAGAATGTATGTTAAATGTAGATGCACATCGGGAGTCGTAAACGCGGCCTGGGTGGTGCCAGATTTAGAATCGCATCAAAATAATTAAAACAGCACCATGGTCGTATTAGAATCAAGCTGCCCACTGCTGGTAGAATGTTCCATCGCAATGGCACCAGCATATATATAAGCTGGGTTGGAAGGGGGAGAAAGGGAACCTTGACAAAAAAGATTGCATATTAAGAGGAATTTAGTATATTATGGGAAATGCAGATATGTGATTAGTACTACTTATGCCCGTGCATTATTCATGATTAGCAGCATCAAAGGGAGGGGATATGGGAAATGCAGGTATGTCATTAGTACTACTTATGCCCGTGCATTATGCAGGATTAGCAGCATCAAAGGGAGGGGATATGGGAAATGCAATTATGTGATTAGTACTACTTATACCCGTGCATTATGCTGGATTAGCAGCATCAAAGAAAATAGAAGAAATGGTAAAGTTCAAGACCCTTCACAGCCTCCACGAGTTCCTCACGGCAGGTGGGATGGCTCTGTCGGACTTTGACGACCTCCCACAGCTTTCCGAGTACCCACACTTGGTCTTGGACTCGCTGCTTGAGAACAACCATATCCGCCGCGAATTGGACACGAAGGACTTCCCATTTCGACTTCGGCGCAAACAGTTCCCCATTGTCCCAGCCTTCGCGATGACCATCAACAAGGCGCAAGGGCAAACTGTTCACAACCTGGGATTATATCTACCAACGCCATGCTTCTCGCACGGCCAACTGTACGTGGCATGATCGCGAGTCACGGCAAGATCCAACATCAAGGCGCTTATTGAGGGACCTGACGACGAGGAGGAGGAAGACGGAGTGTACACGTGTATCGCCAGATATTTGAATAAGTTGCGTTCTATATTTCAATCACTTGCATTCTTTAATATTGTCGATTGAGCGTCTCATAAAAATACATATAACCTCACAAAAATAAACATTGAACAATCACCAAAACATGTATATTGTGTCCAGCCACTTTCAACTCCCCACCAACCAAGCATATACACACCGCCCACGAAGCGGGCGGCAACTGCTAGTGTGTAGTGATTATGATGGGTGGTAGTGATGATGATGGATGATTGGGGAGGTTATGATGATGGGTGGTGATGGTTATGGGTGGTGATGATGATGAGTTGTTGTGATTATGGGTGTTGATGATGATGTTTGATTGGTGGTGGTTATGATGAATGTTGGTTGTGATGGTTGGGTGGTGGTGGTGACGATGGTTGATGATGGTGAGTTGATAGTGATAATGATGATTGGTGATGATAATGTGTGTTGATACTGATGATTTGTGTTGATGATTATGGGTTGTGATGAGTAAATGAGCCACCACCCGACGCAAAACAGCAACAGAAGTAACTAAAGCAACATCAATAACATCAGCGACAACAGCAGCAGCAACAACACATTTAGAGGGCGACACAACTACTTCTGATTCTGCTGTTTTGGCTGCTCGGCTATTTGTAGCCAGGCCCTGCTCTCGCGGGACCCCACACGTCTTTGGAAATGATTGCGATGATCATGTCTGAGCTGAGAATTAAGTGACTAAACGTTACTTTGTTTAACCATAACTGTGTGTAGGTTAGTATCTGGGGGCTCAGCGAATACTACTCATGAAATAACTCGTACTCCTTTTTGACCGCCTTTGTACTAATTTTGGTTGATCGAGACGAACACTGGATTAAACATGCACCTCTTAACCCCTGCCTCGCATTTACGACTAACAATTTGCATTTACACATAACATACAGTCAAGCATAGTAAAATGCTAATACGACAATATTGTTATTCTAGGAATTTGAATTCGATTCTAACCCTGCACCCCCACAGTTAGCATATCCAACCCCCGGGTCGATTGAACGTAAGCTTTCTTTTATATGAGCAGATTGCGATTATAATACTTTTAATGAGATTCGAATACCGTATCCATGAATCGCCTAAATATGAAAATGTGTCATTGAACCCGCCACCACCCCCACCCCCAATTAGTAAGGTTTGTCACGTGAAGAGGACATGCTAATTCGTTACTAGTCCAGCACAATGGTGTGTTGGAGAGCCAAGCCACAACATATACAATCTGAGTACGACGTTTCGCCAGTAATTACAACTAGTTTCATTAGGCGACGGCCAGTATTGTGGAGAAGTGCTCCTGTTTCGTTCCGTAAATAGAGAGATAGATGTGATGACAAAACGTGTGTGCTCTTCTTGCGCGAAGTGGGGGAGGGGGGGTGTTGATGGATACATATATATATGGCTATGGGTACCCATTGCCGTTTGGGTAATGTATATGGTAATCAACGTACAATAGGCATGCGAATTAAGTGAACCCATTGTCCTTGTGCTTCCTGTCGATTGTGTGTACTAAAATAGCCGTGCCAACGGTAATCCCAATTGAAGAATAGTGACCGGAATAGACATGCTTTAGTAACGAATTGTCATGTTCTGTTTTAGTGACAATCCTTACTATTTTCATGTGTCGGGTTGAGGCGGGTTTAACAAAATATATTTTTTACTTACGCAATTTAACCCCAAAAACCTGTTCGATTGAACATACACTATACATATTTATGAGCAGAGTGCTATTCAAATACTTCTAATGAGATTTTAATACCGTACCTCCGTTAATGGTGTAATAAATTATTAAACCAGTTTATAGTAGTTTAATGTTTAGTGCTATCGTTTATAATGTTACAGTTGACATGTTATAGAGTACAGGTGATATCCAGTATACTTCGGGATTAGGGACCAGAATGCTGCGAAACGATTTATAACGGGGCCATTCGCCTCTAGGAACATGTTTATGGGGAGACAGCCAAGATACTGCTGGTTAAGGGCAGACTTGTGTGACGGAGATTATCGACTACTACTGAAGAATTATCTATCATTTATGATAGAATGTGTCATAATTTTGGTTGATTACAGAGAACAAGACACCTGCTATGTTGACGAATTCTTAGTACATATAGTGTACTTACCTATATTGCTAAAATATCGTTAACACTAGAATGAACTTGAAGTTCTTAGCCATCTCATCACGTTGCTTCAAATATGCTCTAGGTTGAGTGTCCTGATGTGGTCTGAAGCATTTACTGTGATTAAATTGAAGCATTCAAAGCGGTCCACAACCCTGAATTGTGTAGCTTGGAATAAAGGAGGAATTCGCATTTATTTTTTGGTTTTTTGAACCTGAGGCCATAATTAGGAGGTACAACACAAGCGAAAGCGATAATATTTTCCAAGAATATCTTCATTAATCGAGAACGAAAGTAGGAAGTTCAAATGTTGTCATATACCGCCTAATTTTCGAGTTGGATCTTTGGGGCTGTTTAATGTGTAAAGTTGAAGGTGCTAGGTGTTGTCTTCTTCTAACAGCTACTAACGTGCGTGTGGTCTGTTTTTAGGATTTGTCCATTGCTGTTGTTAGCTTTGTCGTGCGCATTTCTTGTTGAGTTCTGCCACTTTAGTGTTGCAGTTTGTTAAAGAATTCGCCACGTGAGCGTGATATTTTGCTTAGTGGGAATTTCGCTTTGTTACAATTTGTGATTGTTATAATAATTGTAACGATTCATAAGCTCATGAGCTTTTAATGTGTTTATGCGTTAATTTATGAATATAAAACTGTCTATTGTTCTTCGATACCATTGAGATGTAACATTCATCCAGCAGTGAAAATCGTGATTCTATAACGACCGTAGTGTAATTGTAATGATTTTAATCCGATCCTTGCACGTACACTATACATACATGAGCAAAGTGCTATTCTAATGAGACCACACTGTGATTCTACTGCTTATAATGGAGATTCTAATACCTTACCTCCGTTCATATCGTTCTAAATTAAAACACTAGTTTATAGTCATTTTATGTTTAGTATTATCGTTTATAGTGTTACAGTTTACATGTTATAGAGTACAGTTTATCCCCGGCACACTTCGGGATTAAGGACTGGTACGTTGAGAAACGATTAACTACGGGGACCTTTACCCTCAAGGAACACGTGTTAATCGGGTAGACAGCCAAGATGCTGCCGGTTAAGGGCACACTTGTGTGACGGAGATCCTCCACCTGAAACTCGCTTAACATGTTTTTGCCAGGAACATTATAAAATAAAGAACGGACAAACATTTGTTAAAAATACGTTTTTATTCATCTGCAATCATTTTTACTTCAAAACTCGAAGGGAATATTGATTATGTCCTATGTTCACACATTTCCAGTACAATGCAAACCATTTCCGTTCCAGGAATACCAAAGCGTTAAAGTATCATTCCCCATGATTTCCTTATTAGTTCACCACATTGGTTCACTGTGCGTCTATGTTGAAGTCAAGGCCATATATCCAACGAACGCGTCATCAATGTACATCCATAAATCGTATATCTAAAGTCGATTAATACCAACCAAAAAAAGCTATATACTTGAAAAAAACTTTAAAATGTTGAGTAAAGATATACTTCCAGACGCATTCCAACTTTAGCTCAACAGGAACACTTAACGACTACAATTGAACCCTCTCACAACCAGTGCTCATCACACCACTTCGGCAAGTAATCCGATAACATTACAAACCACCACTGGGCACGTCATTAAACTCTCATAAAAACTGTAAAACTAAAATGGTCAAAATTACACACAAAAGTACTCGATACGGCTTAATAGGTATAACCACATTACATAATATTTTTTCAGTCACCCCGAGCTCTCTGGTTGACTCTCGAGCCACTCCATTACATCCAGCCATCTCTCGGGATCCAACTGCATGGGATCGAAGGTGGAAACTTCGTCAGGACTCATTGCAGCACCTTGAATTTCAGCTTTTGATTTCAGTTTTCTATCATTGTGGACCTTCTGATGCCTGTTAAGATTTGACGACTGTGAAAATGCCTTCCCACACACAGAGCACAAAAATGGCTTCACGCCCGTGTGTGTTCTCTGGTGCTTCTGAAGATGTGATGAGTGTGCAAATGTCTTCCCACACACAGGGCACCGGAATGGCTTCTCACCAGTGTGTGTTTTCCGATGACTATGAAGAGTTGATGACTGTGCAAATGCCTTCCCACACACAGAGCACAGGAACGGCTTCTCGCCCGTGTGTGTTATCTGGTGTCTCTGAAGATGTGATGGCCATGAAAAGGACTTCCCACACACAGAGCAATTGAATTGCTTCTTGCCTCCGTGTGCGTGGGGCTGTGGAGAGCGTCTCTGCTCCATGTGAGCGTAGTACGCTATCGGCCGCAAGGATGTTTAGCGTTGAGTTTTAGATTTCGTTAACTGCTAAAACAAGAACGACACTCGCGTCTAAGCGAGACGCAAAAAAATCCCGCTAATTTGACAACGAACACGTTCCGCGAAAATAGACACTTACTTGGAGATTCAAGGTATATCGATGTCTGGAACCCGTCTGAAGATGTCGCCACGAACTCTCCCGACGCAAAGTCGCCTAACTGTCGACACAGCAATTGTGCTCGCCAGGCTGCGTTATCTCGCGGTTGAAGGGCGATCAGCAGAGCGACGAGTCGAGCGTCCAACCTCATCAAGTTCCCTCTAGAAATGGCATTGAGCTCTGCTTCTGAGCCGCCTTATAACTCCCCACCTAGGATCCAATCCTTTGTCTTTCAGGGTATTTGCATTCGATTGTTAATTTTGGAAGGTACAATCCGCATGTCTATTAACATACCGAAGAGTAATGTGCCCATTGTGCGTCATGCATGAATATGTAAGTGCATCTCAGTGTGTAATTGTGCGCTTATTTTGAATTAATGGAAAAACTTTGTCCTCGATTTAAAGTGAATGCAGAGAAATTAGCATGTAACTTTAGAAAAGGAAGAGAGCGGCCTTCTCGACGAGGGAGTGAAACCCAATGGGTAATATTCTTTTACAGCGTTACAATGGATAGGTTGTAGTTCATAGGTTATAATATTATGTTCCACTATGATAGAGCTTAACATGTGAGAGTATACAATATCAGAGTTGATCAAATGCGACGATCAAGGGCGTCAATCGGGTGAGTTTGATCAGAGGCTTTAATCAAAGGCGTCATCCCATCACGGAACACCACATCCCTGCGTTTATTACAGCAACAGAAGCAACTACAGCAGCAACAACAGCAGCGACAACAACAGCAGCAACCTCACATTTCGAGGGCGACGCAGCTACTTCCGATTATGCTGCCCAGCTGTTTGGAGTCAGGACCTGCTCTCGCAGGACCACACACGTCTTTGGAAATTATTGCGATGATCATGTCTGAGCTGAGAATTAAGTAACTCAAGATTTCTTTGTTTAACCATAACTTTAGGTAGGTTAGTGTCATCGGGGCTCTGTGAATACTACTCACGAATGAAATCACACTCCTGTATGACCCACATTGTACTAATTTTGGTTGATCGAGTAGAACAAGGCATGTGCCATGTCCAGACGAATTATTATCAACAACAGTGTCCTTAAATATGATGCTAAAATAAATGTTAACACTGGATTAAACGTGCACCTCTTAACCCCTCCCTCGCATTTACGACTAACGGTTTGCATTTGCACATAACATACATTCACGCACAGTAAAATGCTAATACGACCATATTGTTATCCTAAAATTTGAATGCGATTCTTGCCATTTACCCTCCACAGTTCACATATCCGACCCCCGGTTCGATTGAACAGATCATTTACATACATATCTGTAGAGTGCGATTGTAATACTTCTAATGAGATTTAAATACCGTACCTCCGTTTATGGTGCTATAAATTATAAAACCAGTTGATAATTTTGATGCCGTTCAATGTTTAGTGTTATTGTTTATAGTGTTATCAATTTGCATGTTTTTAAGTACAGGTGATTCCCGGTATACTTCGGTATTCTGGACCTGAACGTTGCGAAACGATTCATAACGAGGACCTTTAACCACCAGAGCGCAATCCGCTAATGAAAAGAACTCGGGCGGCGGGAACACGTGCTTCCATGGGCAGTGGGGGACAGGGCATGGTTGTATTGCCTACAGGTGCCACCGGGAAAATCCCCCAAGTTGCTTCGCCCATGGCGGGGTCAGGTAGAGGTCATAGAGGTGGGTGATGTAAAGACAGTGCATCAACTAAGGGACAAGTGGTGACAACAAGATAGAGAGAGTTCGAGAAGGGAATGCGAGACCAAGTGTGGGCGGAGGTTCACGCCGAGAATAAGAGAGGAGGAGGAACGAGGTTTGGGGCTGTGTTGGCTGGTTGCTGTCTCGTCGTCGTTGCCATATCGTGACGCCTGGGGTCTGAAACCGCGTTAAAGGCTACCGAAAGAACTAAAGAGTAATTCCTGCAGTCACGAAAGCTCCAAATTAAGATTAAATAAAAGAACCCTCTGCAGTCTGAGTCCGGAGTCATTACAATTGTAACGATTCATTATTTCACGGGCTAATATTGGGTTTGTGCGATTATTTTACATATTCATACTGAATATTGCTATTTGATGCCATTGAGATGGAACATTCATCCAGCAGTGGACAGCTTGATCCTAATACCACCAAAGTGTTAATAAAAATGTTAATCCCAACCTGATCATGCACCTTCATGTTTCACATATTCCACCATTGGTTCGCACGTCCATATTACATACATACATTTTACATGCATACATATTACATACAGACATATTACATTCATGCATATTACATACAGACATGTTACATACTGACGAGCAAAGTGTGATTCTTAGAGGATCACAGTGTGAGGCTAGAATTCGAATTCGAATATCACACTTCAATGTTCGGTGTTCTAATCTTTAACAAAATTTATGATGTTATTTTATAGCGTTATAATATATCGCTCATAGCTAATATTGTTAGAGTTCACAACATTTTAGTTTACTATACTAGTTTGTAGTGTTATTTTAAAGCGTTACAATGTATAGCTCATAGTTTAAAGGTTATATTGTTAGAGTTTATAATGTTAGAGTATGCAATGTGAGTTTACAATTTGAGAGTTTGTTGAAGTGCCCTGTTCTCCTGGGACCCGACACGGATTTGGAAATAATTGCTATAATCATGTTTGAGCTGGGATGAGCGTTTACTTTGTTTAATCATAACTGGATGTAGGTTAGTGCAATCGGGGCTTAGTGAATACTACTCATGAATGAAGCCAAACTAATTTCGGATATAAATTGAAATCATGTTGGTAGAACAAGTAGCCTGCCTTTTCTAGACGAATTGTTATCTTCAAGTGCGTCCGTAAATATATTGCTATAATGCACAGCATAGGGAAGGCTGCCTTGTTCGGGAGACGTAGTTTGGCTAACGCGCTGTGGCCGGGTGATGACACGGATTCTGAAACAATGGAGTTAAACACTCGCTGCTAGGCCCCGTCGACAGCAGCGAAGGCTGTCATATACCGCCCCATTTACGAGTTGGCTGTATAATGTGTATCGTTGAAGGTGCTAGGTGTTGTCTTCTTCTAACAGCTACTAACGTGCGTGTGTTGTCTGTTTTTAGGATTTGTCCATTGATGTTTTTCTTTTAATTGCGGCCTTTTTGTTGTTGAATTTTGTCACTTGAGTGTTGCAGTTTGTTTAAAAATTCGTCACGTGAGCGTGGTGTTTTGCATGTGGGAAATTCTCTGTCACAATTTTTGATTGTTTTAATAATTGTCACCATTCATAATCTGATGTTTATAATGAGTTTGTGCGTGTATTTATATAAATATATTCCGTCTTTTGTTATTCGATTACATCTAGCAGTGAAAATCGTGATTGTAATATGACCATGTTGTAATTGTGTAATAAACGACTGGACCACGATGTCTGGCTCAGTGTCCTTTATTATTCGGTTCGTGCTGTACACCCACACGGCTGTCTTTACTCTGTAGCTTCTCCACGGTGCTGACTCCAATGTCGGCCCGATCCCCAACAGCAGCTCCGCTGCTGTTTCTCTCACACAGCCCCCCTTGGCTGTACTCTCTGCTGCTCTTCTCCCTCCGCAGCTCTCACAGCTTCTTGCTCTCTCTCTCTCCCTCCGCAGCTCCTCCTGGCAGCCACACCGCTGCCTCTATCAAGCAGCCCCCTCTCTCTCTCTCTCTCCGCAGCTCCTCCTGGCAGCCACACCGCTGCCTCTAACTCGCAGCCCTCCTGGCTGTCTCCTGCAATAAATACAACTGTAAGAAAAAAATAACAAGACAGCAACAATCAACGAAACGTAAGCGATTTGGAACGTGTGCGGGTCGCCGGCCCGTCCCGGACGGTCGGCGGCCCACTCGCAGAACGGGAACGCGATGAAAGTCGAGGAATGACAGGGGGTAATCCCCCTGTCGCAGCTGGAAGTCCACCGACGTCCCGTGTCCCTAAAGAGTTAGTCTTGGGCTTGTCCTGTGACCGTGCCCGCAGCTGGGTCGGAAGGGCTGCAGGGCTCGAAGGTCCCGCAGACCTGGCAGGCGTCCTCCGAGCAGGGCCCCTCGTCCCCCGCAATGTCACGGCCGGCCTGTCTGTTTCGGAGGATCTTTAGCCGACTTGACCGGTGCCGAGGCCTCCTGCTGCGGCGGAGCCGGGAAGCGGGCCCAGCAGTCTCTGGCGTAGTGGCCCCTACGCCCGCAGCGGAAACATTCGGCCTCGTTGCGCCGAAGCGCAGGCCTCGCCTCCTGACGGCCCCGTTCTGGTAGCACCGCGCGCGGTCTCGGCCCGCCGCGTCCCGTCCATGGAGCGGAGGCGGCCGTCAGTTGTTGAGGGCCCCGGTCATCCGGAACATAGACGGCCTGCGCAGGGTTCCACCCCAGCGCCTCCTCTTCTTTGACGGGCTCCCCCGTCCACGCCGTCACTTGTTTCCAGCGACGGAGGTTGAATTGCGCATCGAGACACTTAGCAGCCATCCGGGAAGTTAGCTTCTCATGCCCACACACAGGCATGGGGATCCCTAGATCCCGAGACAGCTCCAACATTTTCCCTAATATGAGAGGCTCCAGCAGGTCCTGTGGCGTCTCAGGATAAGCTGCCATGGCCAGCTCCAGCACCGCACCCCTGAACGCCACGGGCGACTCCTCTGGTGCTCGTTGTCGTTGAGCGAATCGCCGATGCGCATCATCTGGTGGCTCATAAGCATCGGCCATTTCTTGAAAAACACCACATAAAGTTGCCTTCTTATCGGTCGCTATGGAACGGAAGAATCGGACAGATTCGTCGTCCAGGAGAGTCGGCAACACCTCCAAAGCCTCCGCATCGGTCCATCTTGCTGTGCGTACCGCCGCCAAGAAGCGGCAGGCGAACGCGCTCCAGTCCCCACCGACGGAAAATTCTTTAACTGTTGTAAGGTGGCGACTCCGACTCCTCTTCCCGCCGTCTTCCAATGGTGGTGGTTGTGATGGCAAATTCAAAATGGCGTCGGCCCGCGGCGTGGCCAAGATGGCGGTTTGGCGCCACGGAGCGCGCAAAATGGCGGCCTCTTGCCGCGTGGGCAATGGCGGCGGCAGGACAGGCAACGTGGCGGCCCGCGGAGCACCACTTGCATCATCCATCGTCCCTGGCGCGACGAGATGGCATAGATGCGCCAGGACGTCCTTAAGTGCCTCCAGTTGTACCGCCATCGCTTGCCATCGTTGATCCGCGTCTGATGATGTCGACGGACCCGCCACCGCGCCAACATCCTCCACTCCCGTTCCCGTGGTCTCCTCAGCCGGGCTCTCCTCCACCACCCCAACAGGATCCGCGGTTGGAGGGAGTTCGTCGTCGTCGGACGAAGAAGCCGATGCAGGCGCCGGATTAACTTTCTTCCTCACTTGTTTCGACATGCCGTTGCACTTCCGACACCAGTGTAATAAACGACTGGACCACGATGTCTGGCTCAGTGTCCTTTATTATTCGGTTCGTGCTGTACACCCACACGGCTGTCTTTACTCTGTAGCTTCTCCACGGTGCTGACTCCAATGTCGGCCCGATCCCCAACAGCAGCTCCGCTGCTGTTTCTCTCACACAGCCCCCCTTGGCTGTACTCTCTGCTGCTCTTCTCCCTCCGCAGCTCTCACAGCTTCTTGCTCTCTCTCTCTCCCTCCGCAGCTCCTCCTGGCAGCCACACCGCTGCCTCTATCAAGCAGCCCCCTCTCTCTCTCTCTCTCCGCAGCTCCTCCTGGCAGCCACACCGCTGCCTCTAACTCGCAGCCCTCCTGGCTGTCTCCTCCCCAGCTGCACACCACTCCGCAGCTTGCTCTTATCTTCGGGGTTGGCTCCCGATCGCCGTCGGCGCCCTCCCGATCGCCGTCGGCGCCCCCCCTTCTCCACACTTGCCCGCGTGGCCTCACTCTTTTCCGCTCACACCCCGACTCCCTTCCCCTTCCGGTTTACCCGCTTAAAGCCCCGAACCTTACCCCCACGTCACATGACTCCACCCCCCGTGACGTCACCTCCGGAAGGTCGCTTACGCCCGCATTACAATTGTAATAATTTTTATCCGATCATTGCACGTACACTATACAAAAATATTAGCGATTCTTATACGACCACGCTGTGATTCTAATGCTTCTAATGATATTATAATACATTACCTCCGTTTATATGGTTATAAATGAAAACACTAGTTTATAATCGTTTAATGTTTAGTGTTATCGTTTATAGTATTACAGTTTACATGTTATAAAGTACAGTTTATCCCCGACATACTTCGGGATTAGGGACTGGTACGTTGATGAACGATTAACTACGGGGAACTTTCCCCTCAAGGAACACGTGTTAATCGGGTAGACAGCCAAGATGCTGCACACTTGTGTGACGGAGATCCTCCACCTGAAATTCTCTTAACATAGGAACATTATAAAATAAAGACCGGACAAACATTTGTTAAAAATACGTTTTTATTCATCTGCAATAATTTTGACGTCAAAACTCGAAGGGAATATTTATTATGTCCTATGTTCACACATTTCCAGTACCATGCAAACCATTTCCGTTCCAGGAATACCAAAGCGTTAAAGTATCATTCCCCATGATTTCCTTATTAGTTCACCACATTGGTTCACTGTGCCTCTATGTTGAAGTCAAGGCCATATATCCAACGAACGCGTCATCAATGTACATCCTTAAATCGTATATCTAAAGTCGATTAATACCAATAAAAAAAGCTATGTACTTGAAAAAACCGTTTAAAATGTTGAGTAAAGATGTACCTACAGGCGCATTCCAACTTTAGCTCAACAGGAACACCTAACGACTACAATTAAACCCTCTCACAACCAGTGCTCTTCACACCACTTCGGCAAGTAATCCGATAACATTACAAACCACCACTGTGCACGTCATTAAACTCTCACAAAAACTGTAAAACTAAAATGGTAAAAATTACGCACAAAAGTACTCGATATGGCTTAATAGGTGTAACCACATGCAATATTATGTTTCAGTCACCCCGAGCTCTCGGTTTGATCCTCGAGCCACTCCATTACACCCAGCCATCTCTCGGGATCCAACTGCATGGGATCGAAGGTGGAAACTTCTTCAGCACCCACTGCAGCACCTTGAATTTCAGCTTTTGATTTAAATTTCCATTCATTGTGGACCTTCTGATGCCTTTTAAGATGTGATGACTGTTAAAATGCCTTCCCACACACAGAGCACAAGAATGGCTTCTCGCCCGTGTGTGTTCTCTGATGGTTTTGAAGAGTTGATGATTGTGCAAATGTCTTCCCACACACAGGGCACAGGAATGGCTTCTCGGCGGTGTGCGTTCTCTGATGAGTTTGACGAGTTGATGACCGTGCAAATGCCTTCCCACACACAGGGCACAGGAATGGCTTCTCGCCCTTGTGCGTTCTCTGATGAGTTTGACGAGTTGACGATTGTGCCTTACCACACACAGAGCAATTGAATGGCTTCTTGTCTCCGTGTGCGTGGGGCTGTGGAGAGCGTCTCTGCTCCATGTGAGCGTAGCAACAGTAGCGGTGTTATCGAGTCAAAAGTATGCTATCGGCCGCAAGGATGTTTAGCGTTGAGCTTTGGATTTTGTTAACGGCTAAGAAAAGAACGACACTCGGGTCTAACCGAGACGCAATATCAGAGTTGATCAAATGCGACGATCAAGGGCGTCAATCGGGTGAGTTTGATCAGAGGCTTTAATCAAAGGCGTCATCCCTTCACGGAACACCACCTCCCTGCGTTTATCACAGCAACAGAAGTAACTACAACAGCAACAACAGCAGCGACAACAACAGCAGCAACATCACATTTCGATGGCGACGCAGCTACTTCCGATTCTGCCGCCCAGCTGTTTGTAGTCGGGACCTGCTCTCGCAGGACCCCACACGTCTTTGGAAATGTTGGCGATGATCATGTCTGAGCTGAGAATGAGGTCACTCAAGATTACTTTGTTTAACCATAACTTTTGGTAGGTTAGTGTCATCGGGGCTCTGTGAATACTACTCATGAATGAAATCACACTCATGTATGACCAACATTGTACTAAATTTGGTTGATCGAGTAGAACAAGGCACGTGCCATGTCCAGACGAATTCTTATCAACAACAGTGTCCTTAAATATAATGCTAAAATAAATGTTAACACTGGATTAAACGTGCACCTCTTAACCCCTCCCTCGCATTTACGACTAATGATGTGCATTTGCACATAACATACATTCAAGCACAATAAAATGCTAATACGACCATGTCCTGGAAACCATGGCAAGGTCATCCCATGAGGACTGCCTGGATGAAAACCAGCATGGAAGGGGCCCAGTGTGGGGCCGGCTATGTTAAAGACATAGTCCCGTGTGTGTGTGATGTGAGGTCTCCTGGCAGCAGTCATTCTCCGCTGTAGTCCTGGCATCTGCTGCTCAGCTTCATTCCCCAGCTGTGGTCCCAGTGGCACCGTCTCTCTGGGGACCCGTGTGGTGTGTGTAGCGAGTATCACGGGGTGGGCGGGTAGTGTGGTGATAGTGGTCACGGTTGGCACCGATGCACGACCACCGCCACCACCCCTACTGGGCGGTGGACCTGCCACCACAAAGCAGCACGCGGCGGACGAGTGAGGCGATCGCTCTCGCCACGCGAGCGAGGCCCCCTCGCTTCCTCTTCTTTTCGTGCATCTCCACCTGCACCTCTTCCATCTTCTCCTCCGTCTCATTTTCCTCCATCCCCTCTTCTTCATCCTCCACCACCATCTTCTCCTCTACCTCCTCCTCTTCCTGCGCCACCTCCATCTTCTCCATCTTCTTCTCCTCCGCTAGCACCATCTCTTCCTCATTCATCTCCTCCTCAACTTCCGGATCCACCATCTCCACCACCGTCTTCTCTTCCTCCTCCACCACCATTGTTTCCCCTTTGTCCGTCGTCTCCATGTCCTCCACCACGACCATCTGTGCATCCTTTGTTGTCTCCTTGTCCTCCATCTCCGTATTGTCTTTCTCCTCTCCCTCCGTGTTCTCCTCCATTGTCACCATCACAATCTCGTCCTCCTTTGCCTTCTCTTCCTCCGATTTCTCCTCCTCTGTCCCGCGTCCCGGCCATGGAGAGGAGGCAGCCGTCAGCTCCTGTGGACCCCGCTCATCCGGCACATAGATCGCCCTTGTGGGGTCCCACCCCATCGCGCCTCCTTCCTTGACGGGCCCACCCGTCCATGCCGCCACTTGCTTCCAGCGACGGAGATTAAACTGCGCATCCAGACACTTTGCTGCCGCCCGGGACGTGAGCTTCTCATGCCCACACACAGGCATGGGGATCCCCAGATCCCGAGACAGCTCCAGCATTTTTCCCAATATGAGAGGCTCGAGCAGATCCTGTGGCGTGTCAGGATATGCTGCCATGGCCAGCTCCAACACCGCACCCCTGAACGCCACGGGCGATTCTTCGGGTGCTCGTTGTCGTTGAGCGAATCGCCGATGCGCGTCGTCAGGTGGCTCATAGGCGTCGGCCATTTCCTCAAAAACTCCACATAAAGTCTTCTTCTTATCGGCCGTTATGGAACGGAAAAATCGAACAGATTCGTCGTCCAGTAGAGTCGGCAACACTTCCAAGGCCTCCGCATCGGTCCATCTTGCTGAACGAACCGCCGCCAAAAATCGGCAGGCGAAAGCGCTCCAATCGCCCCCGATAGAGAATTCCTTAACTGTAGTAAGGTGGCGACTCCGACTCCTCTTTACGCCGTCTTCCAATGATGGTTGTTCTGGAGGTAAATTCAAAATGGCGTCGGCCCGCGGCGTGGCCAAGATGGCGGTTTGGCGCCGCGGAGCGCGCAAGATGGCGTCTTCTTGCCGCGTGGCCAATGGCGGCGGCAGGGCAGGCAACGTGGCGGCCCGTGGAGCACCTTCTCGTTCCATCGTCGTCCTTGGCGTAACGAGGTGACACAGATGCGCCAGGACGTCCTTGAGTGTCTCCAGTTGTTCTGCCACCTGTTGCCATCTTTGCTCAGCGTCCGATGTTGTTGACGGACCCGCCATCGCGCCGACATCTTCCACGCCCGTCCCCGTGCTCGCCTCAGCAGGGCTCTCCTCCACCACCCCAGCAAAATCCGTGGTCGGAGGGAATTCGTTGTCGTCGGACGAAGAAGCCGATGCTGGCGCCGGGGGAATTTTCTTCCTTACTTGCTTAGACATGCCGTTTCACTTCTGACCCCAGTGTAATAAAAGACTTGACCACGATCTCTGGCTCAGTGTCCTTTATTCGGTCCGTACTGCGTTCCCACACGGCTGTCTCTCTTATTCTCTCTGTGCTGGTTCCGATGTCACTCCAGTCCACATCAGCAGCCCCGCTGCTGTTCTTGTCGCTCTTGCAGCCCCACAGCCGCTCCGCTGCTGTACTCTCACACAGCTCCCTTGGCTGTTCCTGCTGCAGCTCTGACAGCCTCGTGCTGTCTCGCCTTCTCGTCGCTCCTGCGACTCTTGGCAGCCACCCCGCTGCTCCTCACACACAGCCTTACTGCCTATCTCTATCTGCAGCTTTACACCTCCCAGTAGCTCCCTACTGTTCCCAGGGTTGGCTCCCGCTTCTGACGGTGCCCCCTCGGCTCGTACGCCCGCGTGGCCCCAAAATTTCCATTCACACCCCGACTGCCTTCTCCTTCCGGTTTACCCGCTTAAGGACCCCCTACCTTTCACCCACGTCACCTGGCTCCGCCTCCTCGTGACGTCACATCCGGAAGGTCGCTTTCGCCCGCATTACATATGTAACATGTATGTATGTATTATGTCTGTTTGTAGTAAGTATATGTGCATGTAACATGTATGTATGTAACATGTATGTATGTAATATTGGGTTTGTGCGATTATTTTATATATACATACTGAATATTGCTATTTGATGCCATTGAGATTAACATTCATCCAGCAGTGGACAGCTTGATCCAAATACCACCAAAGTGTTATTCAAATAATTTTAATCCCATCCTGATTCTGCACGTTCCGTTTCACATATCCCACCATTGGTTCGCACGTCCATATTACATACATGTATACATGTTACATGCATACATGTTACATGCATATATGTTACATGCATACATGTTACATGCATACATGTTACATGCATACATGTTACATGCATACATACTACATGCATAATTACTACGTACAGACATGTTACATGCACATATACTTACTACAAACAGACATATAAAATGCAATCTTAATTTTGGAGCTTTCGTGACTGCAGGAATTATTCTTTGTTTCTTTCGGTTAAGTCACGTCTAAAGATAAAATAATAAATTAAAATAATAGCGACGTTTCGATTGCAGCACAAGCAATCATCATCAGGCATAAAAGAAATAACAACAAAAAACTAACTAGAAAACTATAGACAGACATACAAGCAGACAGATATCACAACGGCACACAGAGAGAGGACACACATCGGCACAAAGAGAGGGGCCGCCCCTGTGACGGTCCCTTAAACATAGAGAGAGGGGGGCGGGGACGGAGAGAGAGAGGGGGCAGAGAAAACCAGCACATCAATGAGTGTACGGCAACGCACCGCTGCTGCAAACAAGATGACGACGCGGCACGGGTACGCAAGCCTGAAAACTAGGAGAAAGGCACACGAAAATTAAATAACCTAGCAAAATATCGAAATGTGATGTAATACAACACAGAGAGTCGGTTAACACACAATTAACGCATAGCCTGGTTGATTACGTATCCCAAAGATTGCTAAGTTAGAATTTTAAGTGTGAAAATTCCAAAGAGAGGACACAGGCAGAGAGAACACATAGCCAGAGAGAGAAAAGGATAAGCTTAAAACTTCTCCGTAGAAGTGGTTCAATCTTAATTTTGGAGCTTTCGTGACTGCAGGAATTATTATTTGTTTCTTTCAGTTAAGTCACGTCTGATGATGATTGCTTGTGTTGCAATCGAAACGTCGCTATTATTTTAATTTATTATTTTATCTTTAGACGTGACTTAACCGAAAGAAACAAAGAATAATTCGGGGTGACTGACAAAATATTATGTCATGTGGTTATACCTTTTAATCCGTATCGAGTACTTTTGTGTGTAATTTTGACCATTTTAGTTTTACGGTATTTGTGAGAGTTTCGTGACCTGCACATTGGTGGTTTGTAATGTTATCGGATTACTTGCCGAAGTGGTGTGAAGAGCACTGGTTGTGAGAGGGTTCAATTGTAGTCGTTATGTGTTCCTGTTGAGCTAAAGTTGGAATGCGTCTGTAGGTAAAAAGCTATACACTTTTTTGTCAAGTGTATAGCTTTTTTTAATTGTTATTAATCGATTTTAGATAGCCGATTTCAGGATGTACATTAAAGACGCTTTCGTTGGATATATGGCCTTGACTTAAACATAGACGCACAGTGAACAAATGTGGTGAACTAATAAGGAAATCATGGGGAATGATACTTTAATGCTTTGGTATTCCTGGAACGGAAATGGTTTGCATTGTACTGGAAATGTGTGAACATAGGACGTAATAAATATTCCCTTCGAGTTTTGACGTAAAAATTATTGCAGATGAATAAAAACGTATTTTTAACAAATGTTTGTCAGTTATTTATTTTATAATGTTCCTAGCAAAAACATGTTCAGAGAATTTCAGGTGGAGGATCTCCATCACACAAGTGTGCCCTTAACCGGCAGCATCTTGGCTGTCTACCCGATTAACACGTGTTCCTTGATAGACAAATCCTAAAAACAGACGTTAGTAGCAGTTAGAAGAAATCAACACCTAGCACCTTCAACTAGACACATTATACATCCAACTCGTAAATGGAGCGGTATATGACAGCCTTCGCTGCTGTCGACGGGGCCAAGCAGCGAGTGTTTAACTCCATTGTTTCAGAATCCGTGTCATCACCCGATCACAGCGCCTTACCCAAACTGCATCTCCCCAACAAGGCAGCCTTTCCTATGCTGTGTATTTTAGCAGTATATTTACGGACGCACTTGAAGATAACAATTCGTCTAGAAAAGGCAGGCGACTTGTTCTACCAACAGGATTTCAAATTTCTACCGAAAGAAGTATGAGTTCATTCATGAGTAGTATTTACTAAGCACCGATGGCACTAACCTACACACAGTTATGATTAAACAAAGTAGACATTAGTAGCTCATCCCAGCTCAGACATGATCGTAGCAATTATTTCCAATTCCGTGTCGGGTCCCACGAGAACAGGGCACGTCCACAAACTCTCAAATTATAAACTCACATTGCATACTCTAACATTATAAACTCTAACAATATAACCTTTAAACTGTGAGCTATACATTGTAACGCTTTAAAATAACACTACAAACTAGTGTTATAGTAAACTATAATGTTGTGAACTCTAACAATATAAGCTATGTGCGATACATTAAAACGTTATAAAATAACATCATAAACTAGTGTTACAGATTAGAACACCGTACATTGAAGTGTGATATTCGAATCTCATTCGAATTCTCAGCTTCACAACGTGTTCCTCTAAGAATCACACTATGCTCGTGAGTATGTAACATGTCTGTATGTAACATGTATGCATGTGACATTTATGTAATATGGACGTGCGATCCAATTGTGGGATATGTGAAACGGAAGGTGCAGGATCAGGATGGGATTAAAATTATTTGAATAACACTTTGGTGGTATTAGGATCAAGCTGTCCACTATTGGATAAATGTTCCATCTCAATGGCATCAAATAGCAATATTCAGTATGGATATGTAAAATAATCGCACAAACCCAATATTAGCCCGTGCGCTCCGGTGGAGAAAGGTCCCCATTATGAATCGTTTCGCAACATTCAGGTCCAGAATACCGAAGTATACCGGGAATCACCTGTACTTTAAAAACATGTAAATTGATAAAACTATAGACAATAATTTTAAATTTGAAGCTTTCGGGACTGCAAGGATTCATATTCTTAGGTTTTTCTGTAAAGTCACGTAGGTAAAACATCAAAATTAATAAATATAATAAAATAAAATAAAAGTCACGACGTTTCGGAGGCAACACAAGTCTCCGTCATCAGGTGGGACCGTCACAGCCAGATTAGCTGCATCAAGTGAGGCAATGATTCAAGATGCAATCCCTTAAAAGCAAGTTGAGGGGGGAGGAGAGGGGGGCTCATCAGAATGTGGTAGCCAATGAATGGAACGTATCGGGAGGGAGGGGGGCGGGGCTCAAAGACAGCACGGGGCGCCAGGCACAACGCATCGGGAGGGGGAGGGGCCAAAAGGATGTGCTCGACGTTCCATTCATTGGCTACCACATTCTGATGAGCCCCCGTCTCCTCCCCCCTCAACTTGCTTTTAAGGGATTGCATCTTGAATCATTGCCTCACTTGATGCAGCTAATCTGGCTGTGACGGTCCCACCTGATGACGGAGACTTGTGTTGCCTCCGAAACGTCGTGACTTTTATTTTATTTTATTATTTTTATTAATTTTGATGTTTTACCTACGTGACTTTACCGAAACAACCTAAGAATATAGACAATAACACTAAACATTAAACGACAACACAAATTATCAACTGGTTTTATAATTTATAGCACCATAAACGGAGGTACGGTATTAAAATCTCATTAGAAGTATTAAATCGCAATCTACACATATGTATGTAAATTATCTGTTCAATCGAACCGGAGGTCGGATATGTGAACTGTGGAGATACAGGGCAAGAATCGCATTCAAATTTTAGAATAACAATATGGTCGTATTAGCATTTTAATGGGCTTGAATGTATGTTATGTGCAAATGCAATCGTTAGTCGTAAATGCGAGGGAGGGGTTAAGAGGTGCACGTTTAATCAAGTGTTAAGGACACTGTTGTTGATAAGAATTCGTCTGGACATGGCACGTGCCTTGTTCTACTCGATCAACCAAAATTAGTATAATGTCGGGAGTATGATTTCATTCAAGAGTAGTATTCACAGAGACCCGAGGACACTAACCTACCTAAAGTTATGGTTAAAAAAAGTAATCTTGAGTGACTTAATTCTCAGCTCAGACATGATCATCGCAATCATTTCCAAAGACGTGTGGGGTCCTGCGAGAGCAGGTCCCGACTACAAACAGCTGGGCAGCAGAATCGTAAGTAGCTGCGTCGCCCTCGAAATGTCATGTTGCTGCTGTTGTTGTCGCTGCTGTTGTTGCTGCTGTAGTTGCTTCTGTTGCTGTGATATACGCAGGGAGGTAGTGTGCCGTGAAGGGATGACGCCTTTGATTAAAGCCTCTGATCAAACTCACCCGATTGATGCCCTTGATCGTCGCATTTGATCAACTCATAGTGAAACATAATATTATAACCTATGAACTACAACCTATCCATTGTAACGCTGTAAAAGAATATTACTCATTGGGTTTCACTCCCTCGTCGAGAAGGCCGCTCTCTTCCTTTTCTAAAGTTATGTGCTAATTTCTCTGCATTCACTTTAAATCGAGAACAATGTTTTTTCATTTATTCAAAATAAGCGCACAATTACACACTGAGATGCACTTACATATTCATGCATGAAGCACAATGGGCACATTACCCTTCGGTATGTTAATAGACATGCGGTTTGTGCCTTCCAAAATTAACAATCGAATGCAAATATCCTGAAGACAAAGGATTGGATCCTAGGGGGGGAGTTATAAGGCGGCTCAGAAGCAGAGCTCAATGCCATTTCGAGAGGGAACTTGATGAGGTTGGACGCTCGACTCGTCGCTCTGCTGATCGCCCTTCAACCGCGAGACAACGCAGCCTGGCGAGCACAATTGCTGTGTCGACAGTTAGGCGACTTTGCGTCGGGAGAGTTCGTGGCGACATCTTCAGACGGCTTCCAGACATCGATATACCCTGAATCTCCAAGTAAGTGTCTATTTTCGCGGATGAACTCTTGAACGTGTTCGTCGTCAAATTTACGGGATTTTTTTGCGTCTCGGTTAGACGCGAGTGTCGTTCTTGTTTTAGCAGTTAACAAAATCCAAAACTCAACGCTAAACATCCTTGCGGCCGATAGCGTACTTTTGACTCGATAACACCGCTGCTGTTACTACGCTCACATGGAGCAGAGACGCTCTCCACAGCCCCACGCACACGGAGACAAGAAGCCATTGAATTGCTCTGTGTGTGGAAAGACATTTTTACGGCCATCACATCTTCAGAGACACCAGAGAACACACACGGGCGAAAAGCCGTTCCTGTGCCCTGTGTGTGGGAAGACATTTGCACGCTCGTCACATCTTCAGAGTCACGAGAGAACACACACTGGTGAGAAGCCATTCCTTTGCTCTGTGTGTGGGAAGACATTTGCACAGTCGTCAACTCTTCAAACTCATCAGAGAACACACACGGGCGAGAAGCCATTCCTGTGCCCTGTGTGTGGGAAGACATTTACAAACTCATCACATCTTCAGCGTCACCAGAGAACACACACGGGCGAGAAGCCATTCCTGTGCCCTGTGTGTGGGAAGGCATTTGTACGGTCATCAACTCTTCAAACTCATCAGAGAACACACACGGGCGAGAAGCCATTCCTGTGCCCTGTGTGTGGGAAGACATTTACAAACTCATCACATCTTCAGCGTCACCAGAGAACACACACGGGCGAGAAGCCATTCCTGTGCCCTGTGTGTGGGAAGACATTTACAAACTCATCACATCTTCAGAGTCACCAGAGAACACACACGGGCGAGAAGCCATTCCTGTGCCCTGTGTGTGGGAAGGCATTTGTACGGTCGTCAACTCTTCAAACTCATCAGAGAACACACACTGGTGAGAAGCCATTCTTGTGCCCTGTGTGTGGGAAGGCATTTGCACGGTCATCAACCATGAACAGGCATCAGAAGGTCCACAATGATAGGAAACTGAAATCAAAAGCTGAAATTCAAGGTGCTGCAATGAGTCCTGAAGAAGTTTCCACCTTCGATCCCATGCAGTTGGATCCCGAGAGATGGCTGGATGTAATGGAGTGGCTCGAGGATCAAACCGAGAGATCGGGGTGACTGAAATATAATGTTGCATGCGGTTATACCTATTAAGCTGTCTTGAGTACGTTTGTGTTTAATTTTGACCATTTTAGTTTTACAGTTTTTTTGAGAGTTTAATGACGTGCACAGTGGTGGTTTGTAATGTTATCGGATTACTTGCCGAAGTGGTGTGATGAGGACTGGTTGTGAGACTGTTCAATTGTAGTCGTTATGTGTTCCTGTTGAGCTAAAGTTGGAATGCGTCTGTAGGTACATCTTTACTCTACATTTTAAACGATTTTTGTCAAGTATATAGCTTTTTTTGGTTGGTATTCATCGACTTTCATAACCGATTTCAGGATGTACTTTGATGACGCGTTCGTTGGATATATGGCCTTGACTTCAACATAGATGCACAGTGAACAAATGTGGTGAACTATTAAGGAAATCATGGGGAATTATACTTTAACGCTTTGGTATTCCTGGAACGGAAATGGTTTGCATTGTACTGGAAATGTGTGAACATAGGACATAATAAATATTCCCTTCGAGTTTTGACGTAAAAATGATTGCAGATGAATAAAAACGTATTTTTAACAAATGTTTGTCCGTTCTTTATTTTATAATGTTCCTAGCAAAAACATGTTAAGCGAGTTTCAGTTGGAGGATCTCCGTCACACAAGTGTGCCCTTAACCGGCAGCATCTTGGCTGTCTACCCGATTGACACGTGTTTCTTGAGGGGAAAGGTCCCCGTAGTTAATCGTTTCTCAACGTACCAGTCCTTAATCCCGTGTGCCGGGGATAAACTGTACTCTATAACATGTAAACTGTAACACTATAAACGATAATACTAAACATAAAACGACTATAAACTAGTGTTTTAATTTAGAACGATATAAACGGAGGTAAGGTATTATAATCTCATTAGAAGCATTAGAATCACAGTGTGGTCTTATTAGAATAGCACTTTGCTCATATGTATGTATGGTCTACGTGCAAGGATCGGATAAAAAAAAAATTACAACACGGTCGTATTACAATCACGATTTTCACTGCTAGATGAAGGTCTCATCTCAATGTCATCGAATAGCAAAAGACGGAATATTATTATATTAATACTTCGAAAAACACCACTGTCACATGACAAATTCTCAAACTGCAACATTCAAGTGACAGAACAAAAAAAAGCCTAAAAAAAAGAACAACAATGAACAAATCCAAAAAAACAGTCATAACACGCATGTTAGTAGCTGTTAGAAGAAGACAACACCTAGCACCTTCAACTATACACATCGTACAGCCCCAAAGAGCCAACTCGTAAATGTAGCGGTATATGACAGCCTTCGAACTTTCGCTCGTGATTTGCCTCTTAATTATTGGTCTCAGTTTTCGAGAACCAACAAAATAGATGTGATGTCCTCAATTAGTCCAAACTGCACAATTCACGGTTGCAGACTGCTTTGAACAGCCAAATGTTATCACAGTAAGATAGTTAAGTACATTTATGATAAGAATTCGTCGACATGGCCTGTGTCTTGTTCTCCTTAATCAACCAAAATTATGACAAATTATGTAATAAATGAGTGTGAGCTAATTCTTCGGTAGTATTCGCTAAACACCGATGGCACTAACCTACACTAAGTTATGTTTAAACAAAGTAAACTTTAGTCGCTCAAATCTCAACTCAGATAGGATCATCTCAATTGTTTCCATAGACGTGTGGGGTACCACGAGAGCAGAGTCGGCCACAAACAGCCGGGCAGCAGTTGGAGCAGAAGCAGAAGTCGCTGCTTTGCCATCGAACGGTTTCGTAGCTGCTGTAGTTGCTTCTGTTACTGTTATATACGCAGCATGGTGGTGTCCCGTGATGGGATAACGCCTTTGATGAAAAACTCTGATGCAACCTACCATATCGAAGCCATCGATCGACGCCTTTTGATATACTGTTACATTGTAAACTCTCACACTGTGAACTTTAACATTATGAATTCCAACATTATAACTTAAACATTAACATATACATTTGAAGAATATACAAAATACTGTAAACTAGTGTTATAGTAAACTCTAACAATATAACATATGAGCTATACATTATAACGCTATACAATAACATTATTAACTAGTGTTATAGATTAGAACAACCTACATTGAAGTGTGATATTCGAATCGCATTCGAATTATTCGAATCACTCCGTGGTCCTCTTCGAATCACACTACGGTCGTAAGTATGTAACATGTATGTATGTAACATGTCTGTTTGTAGTAAGTATATGTGCATGTATCATGTATGTATGTGACATGTATGCATGTAACCTGTATATATGTAACATGTATGTATGTAGTATGTATGTATGCAACATGTATGTATGTAATATGGACGTGCGAACCAATCGTTACCATTGTAATGACTCGTTTGATAAAAGTATTTGATCAAAGTTTCTTATCCCATCAGGGAACACCACTGGAACTGAAGCATACTAAGCAGCAACAGCAGCAACAACAACAGCAGCAACTGCAGCAGCAGCAACGGCAACAACTGCAGCAACAGCAACAACAGCAGCAACTGCAGCAGTAACTGCAGCAGCAACTGCAGCAGCAACTGCAACAGCAACAGCAGCAGCAACTGCAGCAGCAACTGCAGCAGCAACAGTAGCAGCAACAGCAGCAACAACAGCAGCAACAGCAGCAACAACAGCAGCAACAGCAGCAACAACTGCAGCAGCAACAACTGCAGCAGCAGCAACAACAGCAACAACAGCAGCAGCAGCATCACCTTCAGAGATGCTGCGTCCCGCGGCACCATCCAGGCGAAGAAAGAAAGAGCAAAGCTCGAATCGACGGCCGCCACCAGAACATCGGCAGCAGTAGATAGCGTGATTCTAATAGGACCACGTTGTTATTATACTAATTGATGACATTCTAAACCGAGAGCCTCCCAGTTTGCAATTACGACTCCCAATGCACATCTACATATAACACTAGCAGTCGCCGCCCGCTTCGCGGGCGGTGTGTATATGCTTGGTTGGTGGGTAGTTGAAAGGGGCTGGACACAATAGACATGTTTTGGTGATTGTTTTATGTTTATTTTTGTGAGGTTATATGCATTTTTATGAGACGCTCAATCGACAATATTAAAGAATGCAACTTATTCAAATATAGAATGCAACTTATTGAAATATCTGGCGATACACGATATTCTTCGTGTACACTCCGTCTTCCTCCTCGTCGTCAGGTCCCTCAATAAGCGCCTTGATGTTGGATCTTGCCGTGGCTCGCGATAGTGCCACGTACAGTTGGCCGAGCGAGAAGCATGGCGTTGGTAGATATAATCCCAGGTTGTGAACAGTTTGCCCTTGCGCCTTGTTGATGGTCATCGCGAAGGCTGGGACAATGGGGAACTGTTTGCGCAGAAGTCGAAATGGGAAGTCCTTCGTGTCCAATTCGCGGCGGATATGGTTGTTCTCAAGCAGCGAGTCCAAGACCAAGTGTGGGTACTCGGAAAGCTGCGGGAGGTCGTCAAAGTCCGACAGAGCCATCCCACCTGCCGTGAGGAACTCGTGGAGGCTGTGAAGGGTCTTGAACTTTACCATTTCTTTTATTTTCTTTGATGCTGCTAATCCAGCATAATGCACGGGTATAAGTAGTACTAATCACATACCTGCATTTCCCATATCCCATCCCTTTGATGCTGCTAATCCTGCATAATGCACGGGCATAAGTAGTAGTAATCACATACCTGCATTTCCCATAAATATGCTAAATTCCTCTTGATATGCAAATTATTTTGTCAAGGCGCCCTTTCCCCCCAATCACGTGTGCTGTTTCATTCAGACGCTGTCGCCTCGACAGACCTGGTTTTCACCTGAGGACGGCTGCTTGCGTTGTGGCAAAACGTCGTGAGAATTATTTTATTATGTTTTATTTTTATTATTTTATTACTTCCCTTCTACGTGACTTTACTCGTAATCGCGAGCCAAATCGTCGTAGAATTTATCCCAGAGAGCCTTCGTATCTGCTGGCATGGAATACAGCAGAATGGTAGCGAAGAGTTGACGAAGCTGGTACGGCATCTGAAAGAGCGAGGCTTCTTCCAGACACGCAACCCATTCGCAATCGCTCTCAAGGTAGCCTGCTCGCATGGCTGCTTCCAGCGGTTTGTTTTGTTTTATTTTATTCGTAACGCACCATCCATATGCGCTCCACCATCCACCATGCCCTTGCATTGCAAAGACACAGCTCCGGTGTGCGTCAGAGTGTGCGCCATCCACAGTGACATTGGTCAGCAATTGCACCGTTCTGATCGCACACAGGTTGGCCCCTGCATCCTCCGTCTGTATGTACACACACAGACAGATGCGCTATGGGGCCACCTATTTTTTTCTTATATTAAAATGTATTTTGTTGGTGTTTTTACGTTTACGTATTCCCATTGTGGGTGTTTTACGCATGCATCAGATTTTTGGGTTCCTCACATATGATATCAGAGGTGTGGGTCACTCCATTTCTCAATCGAACAATAAAGGGGATCGTTTCAGTTATGACAGCTTGCAGATAGAAACATTGCATGATCGTATACTAATAATGACAGAATTTGTACCCCAGTGAAGGGCATCCCCCACCCGGCGCTTCTTACCGATACTGTGAGACTTACAAATCCAGACCTCTCCTCCTCCTGAACCGTTCACAATACCCTGTGGTAGTACCATAATCATCTCAATAAAGCGATCACTTTCCAATGGCCATTTTGATCCCGGGAGTTACCCGGGTGGTGTCACGCTGTACTCATTATTTTAGCATGTCGCAAATTCCGATATGGCTTGTGCAACGGCCAGAGAGTGACAGCTGCGGGGGCCGGGCTGCAACCTTTGTAGACAGTTTATTACATTTCAAAGTGCATGGGATTGGCACTCCAAAACATGAAAAATGTACAGTAACGCCAACTGCATCCGTGCCAAACATGATACGCGGACACATGCTGCATATTATGCAACACATGCCCTTACCAGCAGCAGCATGCACAACATCTCAATTACACAACCGAAGTAGACAGCAAGCCGTCCATGGAGACGTGATCAACGTCAATACATAATAATGGTAATAAGCCGGATAAACCGAAAAGTACCCATTGTACCCATCAAACAGTCAGCTGGGTTGCCCCAACCCAGCTGACTGTTTGATGGGGACCCATGGGCGAAACTGTAGGGGGCGCTACGCAACTGGCCGTGGTCCCGGCAGGTGAAGCTGCCAGCTCAGTCCGCTAAGACTTACTGTATAGCGACCCCTGCCTACTCGTAAGGTAAAGTTGTTTGGGGACTCCACTAATCGCAGCACGCAGCACCCATTTTTTACATAAATAAACGTAATATTAGCGTAACTACCATTCGCACACTTGCATACACACCACACTCACACAGCGCAGGATGTGCGCCCACAGTGCACTGCACCACTGCGGCGCAGACCTTGGCAGACCTATGCTCTCACACAGCGGTTACCTTCTGTGTGCTTCTGCTTGTTTGGAAATGGACGACTGACTGACTAACGCGTGCTGCCGCCACAAAGCAGGCAGGCCACTTTGAGGCAATTAAATGTAAGGGATAATTAATTAGTCCAATGAGATTGAAGGCAACACCGACAGAATTTCTCGAGCGCTGGTTTGATATGTAGGGCCGTGAACTGTGCTGGGCCACTTTGCACACACTTGTTTCGGCCCAATGAAAGATTAAGCACAGTGGTTTCAAGGGAATGGGCGCAATATTGATGGAGCTGCGTACGAAAGAGTGGTCAGTTTTGTCCACTGGGCCGTCGAACCGAACCCCACCAATAATGAACAGATTTTATTGAAAGTTCTGGAATTGAAAATGTATGTGGCTATCTGATTTAGTGGAGGGTTCTTGGTTGCAGCCGCGGACGTTCTTCGTTGGGGAGATATCGCCACCAGAACGCAGTGTTCGGCGGGTGCAACAGCAACACTGTACCTACAGTAGATTTTGCGTTGCGACCATCACTGTGAATATGGTGTTGCGTGAAAGTAGGTGCAATTGTTGACCGAAGAGACGCTGTTGTGCGGCAGGTTTATTTATTCATATTTGTCGAATGAAAGTCAGCTGTGGCTTTTTGACGGCTGTTTTATTAATTTTTATCGACGAATCAGAGCGAGCTGTTTGGGCGGGTCCGTAAATAAATTAACGTCCAGATACGCACGCAGACGACCAAACCAGCGTAGTTGTTTAAGATGTTTGTAGCTGTGTGTGTTTGTTAATTTATGATGGGTGGTGATGATGATGTTTCTTGATAATGGATGGTCGTGATGATGATGATGGGTGGTGATTATGAAGGGTTGTAATGATGATGGGTGGTGATGATGTGTAGTGATTATGATGGGTGGTAATGATTGGTGAGGTTATGATGATGGGTGGTGATGGTTATGGTTGGTGATGATGATGGGTTGTTGTGATTATGGGTGTTGATGATGGATGATTGGTGGTGGTTATGATGAATGTTGGTTGTGATAGTTGGGTGGTGGTGGTGACGATGGTTGGTGATGGTGAGTTGATAGTGATAATGATGATTGGTGATGATAATGGGTGTTGATGCTGATGATTATGGGTGGTGATGAGTAAATGAGCCACCACCCAATACATAACAGCAACAGAAGTAACTACAGCAGCAACAATAACAGCAGCAACAACACATTTTGAGGGCGACGCAACTACTTCTGATTCTGCTGTTTCTGCTGCTCGACTATTTGTAGCCAGGCCCTGCTCTCACGGGACCAACCCACACGTCTTCGGAAATGATTGCGATGATCATGTCTGAGCTGAAAATTTAGCGACTAAACGTTACTTTGTTTAACCATAACTGTGTGTAGGTTAGTATCTGGGGGCTCAGCGAATACTACTCATGAAATAACTCGCACTCCTTTATGACCGACATTGTACTAATTTTGGTTGATCGAGACGAACAAGGCACTTGCCATGTCCAGAATAATTTTTATTACCAATATTGTCCTTAAATATGATGCTAAAATAAACATTAACACTGGATTAAACATGCACCTCTTAACCTCTGCCTCGCATTTACGACTAACAATTTGCATTTACACGTAACATACAGTCAAGCACAGTAAAATGCTAATACGACAATATTGTTATTCTAGGAATTTGAATTCGATTCTGACCCTGCACCCCCCACAGTTCGCATATCCAACACCTGGTTCGATGGAACGTTCGCTTTACATACATATGAGCAGAGTGCGATTATAATACTTATAATGAGATTTGAATACCGTACCTTCGTTTATGTTTTAATTAATTAGGAAACCAGTTTATAGTCGTTTAATGTTGAGTGTTATCGTTTATAGTGATACAGCTGAAGTCATAGAGATGAAACGGCCTAAGTGTGTACGAATGTAGATAGGGCGTCGCCGCTGGTTCGTCCCCCCATCCCGCCTCAAGACTTATGTCCGTCCCCACCCAGACAGCTCATCCCCATGTCCTGTACAGCCCAAGTCTGGTGTGTCCGACGTAGTGGGGTGCTTGGCAACGGAAACCGTACGCCAAAGGAAATGTGTTGTGCCGCTCACAGTTTCCGAGCCCCTGAGGCCCGGGGTGCTTCAAGGATCCCCCACGTGTGAGGAATCGGTGCCTGGAGCCCGGTCATGTTTCTCAAAAGAAGCCAGGGACCTGCCTAATCCTTCAAGGCTGTGGTGCGATCCCTTGACGCCCCGAAAGGCACAAGATTCCACCATGGGCGAGGGACCGGCGTAGAGAACCAGGTCAAAATGCGCAAGGTTGCGCTCGTAGAATCCAAGCCCAACACACGGACAGTTGAAGGGTCCAGTTGAACAACGTGGAAGCGTGTTAGGATTGTTGTTGTGGTTATTGTGTTGTTTTCTTGTTGTTGACAGGTGAGTGTGGTCACACCGCTTACACCTACAGTTGAGTATTAAATTTTGATGCAGCTGCTGCCCTGACGCACGTGGTGTCTAAAAACTGTTGTTGATGTAAAGACAGTGCATCTACTAAGGGACAAGCGGTGACAATAGGATAGAGAGAGTTCAAGAAGGGAAGGCGGGACAACAATACAAACTAGTGCTATTGTAAACTATGAGCGATACATTATAACGCTATAAAATAACATCATTAACTAGTGTTACAGATCAGAACACCTTACATTGAAGTGTGATATAATGACGACTACGAGACAGCAACCAGCCAACACCTCGTTCCTCCCCCTCTCATTCTCGGCGTGAACCTCCGCCCACACATGGTCTCGCCTTCCCTTCTCGAACTCTCTCTATCTTGTTGTCACCACTTGTCCCTTAGTTGACGTACTGTCTTTACATCACCCACCTCTATGACCTCTACCTGACCCCGCCATGGGCGGAGCAACTTAGGGGATTTTCCCGGTGGCACCTGTGGGCAATACAACCATGCCCTGTCCCCCACTGCCCATGGAAGCACGTGTTCCCGCCGCCCCGTGATCTTTTCATGAGCGGATTGCGCTCTGGTGGGGAAAGGTCCGCATTATGATTCGTTTCGCAAAGTTCAGGTCCAGAATACCGAAGAATACCGGGAATCACCTGTACTTAAAAAACAAGTAAATTGATAACAATATAAACAATAACACTAAACATTAAACGACAAAAGAAATATCAACTGGTTGTATAGTTTATAGCACCATAAACGGAGGTACGGTATTTAAATCTCATTAGAAGTATTAAAATCTCACTCTACACATATGTATGTAAATTATAACGTATCGGGAGGGAGGGGGGCGGGGCTCAAAGACAGCACGGGGCGCCAGGCACAACGCATCGGGAGGGGGAGGGGCCAAAAGGATGTGCTCGACGTTCCATTCATTGGCTACCACATTCTGATGAGCCCCCGTCTCCTCCCCCCTCAACTTGCTTTTAAGGGATTGCATCTTGAATCATTGCCTCACTTGATGCAGCTAATCTGGCTGTGACGGTCCCACCTGATGACGGAGACTTGTGTTGCCTCCGAAACGTCGTGACTTTTATTTTATTTTATTATTTTTATTAATTTTGATGTTTTACCTACGTGACTTTACCGAAACAACCTAAGAATATAGACAATAACACTAAACATTAAACGACAACACAAATTATCAACTGGTTTTATAATTTATAGCACCATAAACGGAGGTACGGTATTAAAATCTCATTAGAAGTATTAAATCGCAATCTACACATATGTATGTAAATTATCTGTTCAATCGAACCGGAGGTCGGATATGTGAACTGTGGAGATACAGGGCAAGAATCGCATTCAAATTTTAGAATAACAATATGGTCGTATTAGCATTTTAATGGGCTTGAATGTATGTTATGTGCAAATGCAATCGTTAGTCGTAAATGCGAGGGAGGGGTTAAGAGGTGCACGTTTAATCAAGTGTTAAGGACACTGTTGTTGATAAGAATTCGTCTGGACATGGCACGTGCCTTGTTCTACTCGATCAACCAAAATTAGTATAATGTCGGGAGTATGATTTCATTCAAGAGTAGTATTCACAGAGACCCGAGGACACTAACCTACCTAAAGTTATGGTTAAAAAAAGTAATCTTGAGTGACTTAATTCTCAGCTCAGACATGATCATCGCAATCATTTCCAAAGACGTGTGGGGTCCTGCGAGAGCAGGTCCCGACTACAAACAGCTGGGCAGCAGAATCGTAAGTAGCTGCGTCGCCCTCGAAATGTCATGTTGCTGCTGTTGTTGTCGCTGCTGTTGTTGCTGCTGTAGTTGCTTCTGTTGCTGTGATATACGCAGGGAGGTAGTGTGCCGTGAAGGGATGACGCCTTTGATTAAAGCCTCTGATCAAACTCACCCGATTGATGCCCTTGATCGTCGCATTTGATCAACTCATAGTGAAACATAATATTATAACCTATGAACTACAACCTATCCATTGTAACGCTGTAAAAGAATATTACTCATTGGGTTTCACTCCCTCGTCGAGAAGGCCGCTCTCTTCCTTTTCTAAAGTTATGTGCTAATTTCTCTGCATTCACTTTAAATCGAGAACAATGTTTTTTCATTTATTCAAAATAAGCGCACAATTACACACTGAGATGCACTTACATATTCATGCATGAAGCACAATGGGCACATTACCCTTCGGTATGTTAATAGACATGCGGTTTGTGCCTTCCAAAATTAACAATCGAATGCAAATATCCTGAAGACAAAGGATTGGATCCTAGGGGGGGAGTTATAAGGCGGCTCAGAAGCAGAGCTCAATGCCATTTCGAGAGGGAACTTGATGAGGTTGGACGCTCGACTCGTCGCTCTGCTGATCGCCCTTCAACCGCGAGACAACGCAGCCTGGCGAGCACAATTGCTGTGTCGACAGTTAGGCGACTTTGCGTCGGGAGAGTTCGTGGCGACATCTTCAGACGGCTTCCAGACATCGATATACCCTGAATCTCCAAGTAAGTGTCTATTTTCGCGGATGAACTCTTAAACGTGTTCGTCGTCAAATTTACGGGATTTTTTTGCGTCTCGGTTAGACGCGAGTGTCGTTCTTGTTTTAGCAGTTAACAAAATCCAAAACTCAACGCTAAACATCCTTGCGGCCGATAGCGTACTTTTGACTCGATAACACCGCTGCTGTTACTACGCTCACATGGAGCAGAGACGCTCTCCACAGCCCCACGCACACGGAGACAAGAAGCCATTGAATTGCTCTGTGTGTGGAAAGACATTTTTACGGCCATCACATCTTCAGAGACACCAGAGAACACACACGGGCGAAAAGCCGTTCCTGTGCCCTGTGTGTGGGAAGACATTTGCACGCTCGTCACATCTTCAGAGTCACGAGAGAACACACACTGGTGAGAAGCCATTCCTTTGCTCTGTGTGTGGGAAGACATTTGCACAGTCGTCAACTCTTCAAACTCATCAGAGAACACACACGGGCGAGAAGCCATTCCTGTGCCCTGTGTGTGGGAAGACATTTACAAACTCATCACATCTTCAGCGTCACCAGAGAACACACACGGGCGAGAAGCCATTCCTGTGCCCTGTGTGTGGGAAGGCATTTGTACGGTCATCAACTCTTCAAACTCATCAGAGAACACACACGGGCGAGAAGCCATTCCTGTGCCCTGTGTGTGGGAAGACATTTACAAACTCATCACATCTTCAGCGTCACCAGAGAACACACACGGGCGAGAAGCCATTCCTGTGCCCTGTGTGTGGGAAGACATTTACAAACTCATCACATCTTCAGAGTCACCAGAGAACACACACGGGCGAGAAGCCATTCCTGTGCCCTGTGTGTGGGAAGGCATTTGTACGGTCATCAACTCTTCAAACTCATCAGAGAACACACACTGGTGAGAAGCCATTCTTGTGCCCTGTGTGTGGGAAGGCATTTGCACGGTCATCAACCATGAACAGGCATCAGAAGGTCCACAATGATAGGAAACTGAAATCAAAAGCTGAAATTCAAGGTGCTGCAATGAGTCCTGAAGAAGTTTCCACCTTCGATCCCATGCAGTTGGATCCCGAGAGATGGCTGGATGTAATGGAGTGGCTCGAGGATCAAACCGAGAGCTCGGGGTGACTGAAATATAATGTTGCATGCGGTTATACCTATTAAGCTGTCTTGAGTACGTTTGTGTTTAATTTTGACCATTTTAGTTTTACAGTTTTTTTGAGAGTTTAATGACGTGCACAGTGGTGGTTTGTAATGTTATCGGATTACTTGCCGAAGTGGTGTGATGAGGACTGGTTGTGAGACTGTTCAATTGTAGTCGTTATGTGTTCCTGTTGAGCTAAAGTTGGAATGCGTCTGTAGGTACATCTTTACTCTACATTTTAAACGATTTTTGTCAAGTATATAGCTTTTTTTGGTTGGTATTCATCGACTTTCATAACCGATTTCAGGATGTACTTTGATGACGCGTTCGTTGGATATATGGCCTTGACTTCAACATAGATGCACAGTGAACAAATGTGGTGAACTATTAAGGAAATCATGGGGAATTATACTTTAACGCTTTGGTATTCCTGGAACGGAAATGGTTTGCATTGTACTGGAAATGTGTGAACATAGGACATAATAAATATTCCCTTCGAGTTTTGACGTAAAAATGATTGCAGATGAATAAAAACGTATTTTTAACAAATGTTTGTCCGTTCTTTATTTTATAATGTTCCTAGCAAAAACATGTTAAGCGAGTTTCAGTTGGAGGATCTCCGTCACACAAGTGTGCCCTTAACCGGCAGCATCTTGGCTGTCTACCCGATTGACACGTGTTTCTTGAGGGGAAAGGTCCCCGTAGTTAATCGTTTCTCAACGTACCAGTCCTTAATCCCGAAGTGTGCCGGGGATAAACTGTACTCTATAACATGTAAACTGTAACACTATAAACGGTAATACTAAACATAAAACGACTATAAACTAGTGTTTTAATTTAGAACGATATAAACGGAGGTAAGGTATTATAATCTCATTAGAAGCATTAGAATCACAGTGTGGTCTTATTAGAATAGCACTTTGCTCATATGTATGTATGGTCTACGTGCAAGGATCGGATAAAAAAAAAATTACAACACGGTCGTATTACAATCACGATTTTCACTGCTAGATGAAGGTCTCATCTCAATGTCATCGAATAGCAAAAGACGGAATATTATTATATTAATACTTCGAAAAACACCACTGTCACATGACAAATTCTCAAACTGCAACATTCAAGTGACAGAACAAAAAAAAGCCTAAAAAAAAGAACAACAATGAACAAATCCAAAAAAACAGTCATAACACGCATGTTAGTAGCTGTTAGAAGAAGACAACACCTAGCACCTTCAACTATACACATCGTACAGCCCCAAAGAGCCAACTCGTAAATGTAGCGGTATATGACAGCCTTCGAACTTTCGCTCGTGATTTGCCTCTTAATTATTGGTCTCAGTTTTCGAGAACCAACAAAATAGATGTGATGTCCTCAATTAGTCCAAACTGCACAATTCACGGTTGCAGACTGCTTTGAACAGCCAAATGTTATCACAGTAAGATAGTTAAGTACATTTATGATAAGAATTCGTCGACATGGCCTGTGTCTTGTTCTCCTTAATCAACCAAAATTATGACAAATTATGTAATAAATGAGTGTGAGCTAATTCTTCGGTAGTATTCGCTAAACACCGATGGCACTAACCTACACTAAGTTATGTTTAAACAAAGTAAACTTTAGTCGCTCAAATCTCAACTCAGATAGGATCATCTCAATTGTTTCCATAGACGTGTGGGGTACCACGAGAGCAGAGTCGGCCACAAACAGCCGGGCAGCAGTTGGAGCAGAAGCAGAAGTCGCTGCTTTGCCATCGAACGGTTTCGTAGCTGCTGTAGTTGCTTCTGTTACTGTTATATACGCAGCATGGTGGTGTCCCGTGATGGGATAACGCCTTTGATGAAAAACTCTGATGCAACCTACCCGATCGAAGCCATCGATCGACGCCTTTTGATATACTGTTACATTGTAAACTCTCACACTGTGAACTTTAACATTATGAATTCCAACATTATAACTTAAACATTAACATATACATTTGAAGAATATACAAAATACTGTAAACTAGTGTTATAGTAAACTCTAACAATATAACCTATGAGCTATACATTATAACGCTATACAATAACATTATTAACTAGTGTTATAGATTAGAACAACCTACATTGAAGTGTGATATTCGAATCGCATTCGAATTATTCGAATCACTCCGTGGTCCTCTTCGAATCACACTACGGTCGTAAGTATGTAACATGTATGTATGTAACATGTCTGTTTGTAGTAAGTATATGTGCATGTATCATGTATGTATGTGACATGTATGCATGTAACCTGTATATATGTAACATGTATGTGTAATGCGGGCGTAAGCGACCTTCCGGATGTGACGTCAGGGGAGGCAGAGCCAGGTGACGTGGTGAAAGGTTGGGGGTCCTTAAGTGGGAAAACCGGAAAGAGAAGTCAGTCGGGGTGTGAATGGAAAAGAGTGGGGCCGCGCGGGCGAACGTGAGGAGGGGGCACCGTTGGCCAGCGGGAGCCAACCCCGGAGAATAGCAGGGAGCTAAAGGGTGGTGAGAAGCTGCGGAGAGTACAGCCAGGAAGGCTGTGTGTCAGAGGCAGCGGTGTGGCTGCAGAGAGTCGCAGGAGCGACGAAGAGAGAGAGAGAGACAGCACGAGGCTGTCAGCGCTGCGGAGTGAGCAAGAGCGAGAAGAGCAGCAGCGATTACAGCCAAGGGGGCTGAGAGTGAGTAACAGCAGCGGAGCTGCTGTGGGGGCTACAGGAGCGACAGAGGCCAACAGAGGGGCTGCTGGTGGAGAAGAGAGAGACATCGGAGTCAGCACTGTGGGGTGAGCAAAGAGGAGACAGCCGTGTGGGTAATACAGTACGGACCAAATAAAGGACACTGAGCCAGAGATCGTGGTCAAGTCTTTTATTACACATGTATGTAGTATGTATGTATGCAACATGTATGTATGTGTAGTGGTGGTATTGACGTGCGCCGACTGTGACAGTGATGGATCACGGGGCGGCGCGGGGTGCGGGGTTGGGCACGCGTTGTGGGCGTGGTGTGGACGCGCGCGCCGGGAGTGACAGATGACGAGGCGGCGCGGAGTGAGTGGTGAGGCACGATGAGATGTGGGAAAAGAGGATCGTAGCCAGCGCCCGGCGATTGGTCGAATAAGTGGGTGCTCGCAGCGACGTCCGCAGGTGGGGTATAAAGGGGGACGCGCGAGAGCACTCGGGGAGAGTTACCCAGTTGAAGACCCGAAGACGGAGCTGAAGACCTAGTGAAGCCGAGTAGCTCAGTGGCGTTAGTCGCCGAGTAGCTAAGTGGATGTTGGTCATCCGAGTAGCTCAGTGGCGTTAGTCGCCGAGTAGCTAAGTGGATGTTGGTCATCCGAGTAGCTCAGTGGGCGTTAGTCGCCAAGTAGCTAAGTGGGTGTTTGTCACCCGAGTACTAAGTGGATGTTGGTCATCCGAGTAGCTCAGTGGCGTTAGTCGCCAAGTAGCTAAGAGGATGTTGGTCATCCGAGTAGCTCAGTGGCGTTAGTCGCCAAGTAGCTAAGTGGGTGTTTGTCACCCGAGTACTAAGTGGATGTTGGTCATCCGAGTAACTCAGTGGGCGTTAGTCGCCAAGTAGCTAAGTGGGTGGTTGTCACCCGAGTACTAAGTGGATGTTGGTCATCCGAGTAGCTCAGTGGGCGTTAGTCGCCAAGTAGCTAAGTGGGTGTTTGTCACCCGAGATACAAAGTAGGTGTTAGTCACCTGTAACCAAGTTTGATAAAATAAAGAGTGTGTTACCCGTGAAGTCGTCTCCCGTGGAGTTACTACATTACAACTGGCGTCAGAAGTAAACCTGTCTTCAAGAAGTATGGACACAAGGAAGACTACCCGTACCCACGAGCGAGGTCGGGATGACGACGGCGTACCGGGGACACCGACCTCGGGAGTAGAGGACGAGGAGTTGCCGCCGATGCAGCACTTCGCGGTGATGGCCGACGCTCCGCTTGCCTCCGACACCGGCCTCCAGGACGCGCACGCCCGCTTGGCGGAGTTGCTACTCGCCGCCGCCGCTGTCTTGGCCGACATCTCCGTTCCGGCGAGCGGAAAAACGGCTGCGGGGGTCGTGGAGGAAGCGACGGTGGAGGATTCCCGCCAAAGGGCGCTTCGCGCCAAAAGCCTGGAAGTTGCCGCCGTTTTTGGGGCGCCGCCACCGATTGGCGGGAAAGACGGACGCTACGTGGCCGGACACCTCCGCGCAGCGCAGCCCACGTCATCGGCGCGCGCCGGAGCCCTCCATTTTGCGCCTGACAACCGAGCCGACATTTTACACAACTCCAGCGGAGCGCGGGAAAATCTCTCCGACGTCGACGACGATCGGGTCCTCCAGCAAAGATTGCCCGCGCTGTCGGCGTTCAAGGCGGATGGGGGCGACTGGGGAGCCTTCCAACGAAGGTTCCTCGCTCATCAGGAGATGTCGGGGTGGTCCGACACCACTGCCCTGCGTGCGTTGCCAGCGATGCTTGACGACGACGCGCTTGCAGCCTTCACATCTGCTGCAAGGTCGTCCCGCTCGACGCTCCAGGCCGCACTACACCTGATGGCGAAGGTGTTCGGGCCGCCCTCCACGTGCCGCCACCAGTTCTACGATCGGCGGAAGGTGGCTGGGGAAACGACGCTAGCCTACCGCACGGCACTGCTCGCCTTGGCGGACGCGGCTTTTCCCCGCATGGATAAGGAGGGGAAGGACGCCATGGTGACGGAGCAGCTGCTGGTGTTGGCCCACGAGTTGGGGGTCCCCATCAACGTGGCAGACGAGATGGAGATCTGCTCCCTGGCGATCGCCACGAGCATTCACGCGTACGAGGTCCTCAAACGCAAGCCGGGGGTCGTCTGCAAATGGCCGGGGAATGCGGCACTGGCCGCCACGATCGCCGAACCTCAGCCAGCTGCGGTGCAGGAGCGGGGCTTCGCTGCATCGTGTCCGGGGGAGTGGAGAACGGGAGGTCGTTCGCCCACACGTTCGCCCCGCAAGCTGGAGCAACCGAAACCTACGACGTCCGTCGTCTGCTACAACTGCGGCCTTCGGGGTCACGTCGCAGCCGGGTGCCGGGCCCCGCGTCCGCGCGCCGCAGGACCACGTCGGGACGACGACCAGGGCCACAAGTCATCCCAACAAAACCCGGCAAGTCGCGGCACCTCACACGTTCGGTCCACAAACACGGCACATTCGGGTCGCCGCTTCGCGGTAGGGGGTTCGCGGCTGGGTGCCGGGGGTTCAATTCGGCGAGGGGGGTCCGTACGCGGCCCGCAAGCAGTCGAGTGGTCCGAATTGGCCCACAGGATCGTGGCTGCGTCAGCCGGGTCGTCCGTGGTAACGGGGTTCATTGACGGGGTTGAGGTCCGGGTGCTTGTTGACACGGGTGCGTCGGCCACCATCATCTCGGACCTTATTTATAACATTCTTCCCGTCCAAAGTAGACCCCTTCTGCCGGTAGACGTGCCATTTTATGCGGCGAATGGGGGATCCCTGGGGATCATCGGCCAGATTCGGGCGACTATTTGCATTGGGGACATTAAATTAGCGGGCCCTATTTTTGTATCATCATCGCTGGCCGTTCCCTGTTTGCTAGGTACGGACTTTTTGTCAAAAATGCCCATCAAAATTCTTATTGATCAGGCCTGCATAGAGCTTCCGTCAGGTCGGCGGGTTGCCTTCTTGTCGAGCCCTATCAAAGTGCGCACGGTTTGTGCGACGGTGCAGGCGCTGGCGACTCACACTGTACGGGTACCCCCGGGATCGCAAATGTTAGTACCCCTTCGGTTCAGGAAGCCACTCGAGGTGGGTGCGGAGGCACAGGGGGTGCTGTTGGGGCCGTCAAACAGAGCCAGTAAGGGCCTCGACTTAGCGGTTGCTCAAACCGTGGTGAGAGGGGACAGTGAGCCGTTCGTAATGGTCCTGAATACGGGGTCGCGGCCGGCCGTAATTGCGCAGGGAACGGTGCTGGCTCACGCCGCGCCGCTGCCCGTTGAGGAACGGCTCGTGGCTCAAGCAGATTTTACTGTCGAGTCGCATCCTCAAAGTGATGAGGGGACTGAGTGGTTGGACTCGCTGTGTGCGGGTTCTGCTAACTTGTCCGGGGTGCAATTGGGAGCATTGAGGGGTTTGCTCATCGAGTTTGCTGACGTGTTCAGCAAACATAAGTACGATATCGGCTGCACTGACCTGTTGCGCCACCACATAGCTACAGGGGACGCGGCCCCTATTCGTCAGAATCCCTTCCGGCTCAGCCCGGCCGAGAAGGAACATGTGCAATCGGCGGTTAATGATATGTTGGCGGCCGATATCATTTCGCCCTCTTCTAGTCCGTGGGGTGCTCCTATTGTCCTAGTAAAGAAACAGGACGGGTCCTTGCGGTTTTGTGTCGATTTCCGCCGCTTAAACAAAATCTCGATGGCGGATGCGTATCCGCTCCCCAGGATGGATGAGTCGCTGGATGCCTTGGCGGGAGCGCAGTTTTTTTCCACACTCGATCTGCTTTCTGGATTTTGGCAATTGCCACTCGATAACGAGTCTAAACCTAAAACTGCTTTCCGGACACCTGGGGGCCTTTTTGAATTCAACCGTTTGCCCATGGGCTTACATTCCGCTTCCGCCACGTTCCAGAGACTCATGGAATTGGTTTTGTCGGGCCTCCAATGGGATACCTGTTTGATTTATCTTCACGATATTATCGTCTTTAGTCGGACTTTCGAGGAGCACCTCCAGCGACTGAGAGCGGTGTTCCTCAGGATGCGTTCCGCTAAGCTAAAATTTAAACCGGCTAAATGTTTTCTGCTTCGGGAATCGGTCAGGTATTTGGGCCATATCGTGAGTCGTTCAGGGATCTCGACGGACCCTGCTAAGACGCATTGCGTCAGCTCATGGCCAACGCCAACCTCGGTCACGGAGGTTCGTAGTTTCATTGGTTTTGCCTCCTATTACCGTCGTTTTGTCAAGCAATTTGCCACCATAGCCAAGCCCCTGCACGCTTTGACGGCTAAGGGTGTGAGGTTTCACTGGGGGGCAGAGGAGGAGGATGCGTTCTGCTCCCTCCGTGACGCTTTGGTGCAGGCTCCCCCCTTGTGTTACCCCGATTTCACACAACCGTTTTTGCTTGACACGGACGCCAGCAATACGGGTATCGGGGGGGTGCTCTCACAGTTGGTCGGGGGGGTTGAACGGGTGGTCGCCTACGGTAGTAGGGTTCTTTCCCCCGCAGAACAACGCTATTGCGTAACTCGTCGTGAATTGTTAGCCATTGTGTTTTTTACACAGCAATTCAGGCCGTATCTTTACGGCCGTCATTTTACGGTCCGGACGGACCATGCGGCTCTACAATACGCTATGCGCGTGGCGCAGCCATCGGGCCAATTGTCCCGATGGTTGGAGGTCCTTCAAGACTACCAATTCACGACGATTTACCCAAAAGGGTTGCGGCACTCAAACGCGGACGCCTTGTCGCGGTTGCCGCCGTGCACGGACTGCACATGTTTGTTGGGATCAGCGCGGTGCAAACCCCCGGTCGCCGGCACCCCGGGAGTTGCGCTCGCCGCCACTGACACCCCGGGAGAGGACGCCCCCACGGGGAGGGATTCGCTGTTGTCGTTGCCCCTCATTGAGTGGGGCCGCCTCCAGATGTCCGACAGCTCCCTACTTACGCTGCGTCGGAAAGTTGGCGCTCCCGAACAAGGGGAGGCGCGGGTCGGTTCCTGGGTGTGCAGACAGGGCCTGTTGATGAGGTGGGACAACATGTCCCGGCGTCACCTGCTCGTGGTGCCTGTTGCTATGCGGGGTAGGGTTGTTCTGGCAGCTCATGAACGGCTCATGCATCTGGGTTTTCACAAAACGCTCGCCCTAATCCAGCGAGACTATTATTGGCCGGGGATGGGTAACGACGTGGCGAATATTCTTAAGGGATGCGTAGGGTGCGCCAAAAGGAAACCGCCACCATTGGCAGCTAATCCACCGCTGCAATCCATTCAGGTTTCGCGTATAAACGAATTGGTAGCGTTGGACATCTTGGGGCCCTTTCCGGTTACACCAAGGGGAAATAGGTTCCTGCTGGTTGGCGTGGAATACTTCACCCGATGGCCTATGGCATGGCCGCTCGCCAACCAGTCGGCTGCGGCGGTGGCGGACGCCTTTGGGGACAAGGGCGCCCCCGAACGCTTGCTGACGGATCAAGGGAAGAATTTTTCGAGCGTTTTGTTGCGCGAGGTGTGCGACCTGTTGGGTACAAAGAAAGTGCGTACTTCCCCCTACCACCCGCAGACTGACGGGATGGTTGAGCGTCTGAACAGAACGATTACGTCTATGTTGTGCCAACAGGTCTGCGACGATCAGGTTGATTGGGACTTACAGGTGCCGGGGGTACTCGCGGCCTATCGAATGGCCCCTCATGCGGCGACAGGGTTTTCCCCATTTTTTCTCATGTATGGGCGGGAGGCGTATCCGGCCATGGACGTTCAACTGGGGATTTCCCAGCCACGTGCAAAATCTAAATTGGCAGACCACATCAAATTTAATATCGCCAAATTGACTGAAGCGCGGGAGGGGGCAAGGTTGAATTCGCGGTCGCGGCAAATTGCAAACGAGAAATTGCATGAGCGGAGGGTGCATACGCATGATTGGAAACCAGGCGATAAGGCCTGGCTGCATTGTCCACATGCACCGTTGGCTACGTCCCCCAAGTTGTTGAGACCTTGGAGGGGACCGGTGGAAATTGTGCGGGTTGCACGGCCCCAGAGTATACAGATTAAATGGGGGAAACGCCGTTGGTATGTGCACCCCTCCCGACTGAAGCCCTATGCGGCACCGTGTGACCCCGTTCTGTGCCGTGACGACCGGGCGTGTGATGTGACCGTCTACTCGGGGAGGGAGGTGTCGCAGGCTGATCCTCACGTGTCTCCACCTGACCCACCCCCAGGTGCCTCGGGCTTGACGGCTGCTGACCGTCGAGAGCCTGAACCCCGGGGCACGCACGAGTCCTCGATGCCTGGCCGATGTCTTCCTGAACCGCCGGCACCACCGGACGTTCAACCGCGTCTGGTGCCGTACGACGGACCGGCAAGGCGGACTCGGGCTAGGTCTCAACAATTTTCATGAGGACGGTTTTTTTTGTGCTCTACACCGAGCTCGCCCGGTGTTCCCCTCTGCCGGGGTAATGTCCCGTTGTAGGGACGCTCGGAAGAAAAGGGGACACTGCACGAGTCGAAAGAAAAAAAAAAATTTCCATTTATTTTTTTTGTATACACATTGCTATTGTCACTCGCCGGTTTGTATATATTGTTCTATTGTCGCGGTGGCATTGGTTGAGGGTTGCGGATGGTGGTGTTCGCGTCGTGTTGTGTTGTTAGCTTAGTTGTTGTTCTTGTTGTTGTGTTGTGTTACGGGGCACACAGGGAGGGGTTGTATATTTTTGTAGCAGCCGGGGCGGCTGCGAGCTATGTGGTAGGGGGTGATGTAGTGGTGGTATTGACGTGCGCCGACTGTGACAGTGATGGATCACGGGGCGGCGCGGGGTGCGGGGTTGGGCACGCGTTGTGGGCGTGGTGTGGACGCGCGCGCCGGGAGTGACAGATGACGAGGCGGCGCGGAGTGAGTGGTGAGGCACGATGAGATGTGGGAAAAGAGGATCGTAGCCAGCGCCCGGCGATTGGTCGAATAAGTGGGTGCTCGCAGCGACGTCCGCAGGTGGGGTATAAAGGGGGACGCGCGAGAGCACTCGGGGAGAGTTACCCAGTTGAAGACCCGAAGACGGAGCTGAAGACCTAGTGAAGCCGAGTAGCTCAGTGGCGTTAGTCGCCGAGTAGCTAAGTGGATGTTGGTCATCCGAGTAGCTCAGTGGCGTTAGTCGCCGAGTAGCTAAGTGGATGTTGGTCATCCGAGTAGCTCAGTGGGCGTTAGTCGCCAAGTAGCTAAGTGGGTGTTTGTCACCCGAGTACTAAGTGGATGTTGGTCATCCGAGTAGCTCAGTGGCGTTAGTCGCCAAGTAGCTAAGAGGATGTTGGTCATCCGAGTAGCTCAGTGGCGTTAGTCGCCAAGTAGCTAAGTGGGTGTTTGTCACCCGAGTACTAAGTGGATGTTGGTCATCCGAGTAACTCAGTGGGCGTTAGTCGCCAAGTAGCTAAGTGGGTGGTTGTCACCCGAGTACTAAGTGGATGTTGGTCATCCGAGTAGCTCAGTGGGCGTTAGTCGCCAAGTAGCTAAGTGGGTGTTTGTCACCCGAGATACAAAGTAGGTGTTAGTCACCTGTAACCAAGTTTGATAAAATAAAGAGTGTGTTACCCGTGAAGTCGTCTCCCGTGGAGTTACTACATTACATATGTAATATATCAAATAATCGCACAAACCCAACATAAGCCCCTGCAATTATGAATCGTTACAATTGTAATGACTCGTTTGATAAAAGTATTTGATCAAAGTTTCTTATCCCATCAGGGAACACCACTGGAACTGAAGCATATTAAGCAGCAACAGCAGCAACAACAGCAGCAGCAACTGCAGCAGCAGCAACGGCAACAACTGCAGCAACAGCAACAACAGCAGCAACTGCAGCAGTAACTGCAGCAGCAACTGCAGCAGCAACTGCAACAGCAACAGCAGCAGCAACTGCAGCAGCAACTGCAGCAGCAACAGTAGCAACAACAGCAGCAACAGCAGCAACAACAGCAGCAACAGCAGCAACAACTGCAGCAGCAACAACTGCAGCAGCAGCAACAACAGCAGCAGCAGCATCACCTTCAGAGATGCTGCGTCCCGCGGCACCATCCAGGCGAAGAAAGAAAGAGCAAAGCTCGAATCGACGGCCGCCACCAGAACATCGGCAGCAGTAGATAGCGTGATTCTAATAGGACCACGTTGTTATTATACTAATTGATGACATTCTAAACCGAGAGCCTCCCAGTTTGCAATTACGACTCCCAATGCACATCTACATATAACACTAGCAGTCGCCGCCCGCTTCGCGGGCGGTGTGTATATGCTTGGTTGGTGGGTAGTTGAAAGTGGCTGGACACAATAGACATGTTTTGGTGATTGTTTTATGTTTATTTTCGTGAGGTTATATGAATTTTTATGAGACGCTCAATCGACAATATTAAAGAATGCAACTTATTGAAATATCTGGCGATACACGATATTCTTCGTGTACACTCCGTCTTCCTCCTCGTCGTCAGGTCCCTCAATAAGCGCCTTGATGTTGGATCTTGCCGTGACTCGCGATAGTGCCACGTACAGTTGGCCGTGCGAGAAGCATGGCGTTGGTAGATATAATGCCAGGTTGTGAACAGTTTGCCCTTGCGCCTTGTTGATGGTCATCGCGAAGGCTGGGACAATGGGGAACTGTTTGCGCCGAAGTCGAAATGGGAAGTCCTTCGTGTCCAATTCGCGGCGGATATGGTTGTTCTCGAGCAGCGAGTCCAAGACCAAGTGTGGGTACTCGGAAAGCTGCGGGAGGTCGTCAAAGTCCGACAGAGCCATCCCACCTGCCGTGAGGAAAGCTGTGAAGGGTCTTGAACTTTACCATTTCTTTTATTTTCATTGATGCTGCTAATCCTGCATAATGCACGGGTATAAGTAGTACTATTCACATACCTGCATTTCCCATATCCCCTCCCATTGATGCTGGTAATCCTGCATATTGCACTGGCATAAGCAGTAGTAATCACATACCTGCATTTCCCATAAATATGCTAAATTCCTCTTGATATGCAATATTTATTGTCAAGGCGCCCTTTCCCCCCTTCCAACCCAGCTTATATATATGATCCAAGCACGTGTGCTGTTTCATTCAGACGCTGTCGCCTCGACAGACCTGGTTTTCACCTGAGGACGGCTGCTTGCGTTGTGGCCGAAACGTCGTGAGAATTATTTTATTATGTTATATTTTTATTATTTTATCAGTTCCCTTCTACGTGACTTTACCGAAAGAACCAAGAAGATTTACCATTTCTTCTTTGTTGGTCAGCCAATTCGTCGTAGAATTTATCCCAGAGAGCCTTCGTATCTGCTGGCATGGAATACAGCAGAATCGTAGAGAAGAGTTGACGAAGCTGGTACGGCATCTGAAAGAGCGAGTCTTTTTCCAGACACGCAATGCATTCGCGATCGCTCTCAAGGTAGCCTGCTCGCATGGCTGCTTCCAGCGGTTTGTTTTGTTTTATTTTTTTCGTAACGCACCATTCATATGCGCTCCACCATCCACCATGCCCTTGCATCGCAAAGACACAGCTCCGGTGTGCGTCAGCGTGTGCGCCATCCACAGTGACATTGGTCAGCAATTGCACCGTTCCGATCGCACACAGGTTGGCCCCTGCATCCTCCGTCTGTATGTACACACACAGACAGATCCGCTATGGGGCCACCTATTTTTTTCTTATAAAAAAAATATTTTGTTGGTGTTTTTACGTTTACGTATTCCCATTGTAGGTGTTTTATGCATGCATCAGATTTTTGGGTTCCTCACATATGATATCAGAGGTGTGGGTCACTCCATTTCTCAATCGAACAATAACGGGGATCGTTTCAGTTATGACAGCTTGCAGATAGAAACATTGCATGATCGTATACTAATAATGACAAAATTTGTACCCCAGTGGAGGGCATCTCCCACCCGGCGCTTCTTACCGGTACTTTGAGACTTAGAAATCCAGACCTCTCCTCCTCCTGAACCGTTCACAATACCCTGTGGTAGTACCATAATCATCTCAATGAAGCGATCACTTTCCCATGCCCATTTTGATCCCGGGAATTACCCGGGTGGTGTCACACTGTACTCATTGTTTTAGCATGTCGCAAATTCGGATATGGCTTGTGCAACGGCCAGAGAGTGACAGCGGCGGGGAGCGGGCTGCAACCTTTTTTGACAGTTTATTACACTCTAAAACATCATAAATGTACAGTAACGCCAACTGCATCCGTGCCAAACATGATAGGCGGACACATGCTGCATATTATGCAACACATGCCCTTACCAGCAGCAGCATGCACAACATCTGAATTACACAACCGAAGTAGACAGCAAGCCGTCCATGGAGACGTGATCAACGTCAATACATAATAATGGTAATAAGCCGGATAAACCGAAAAGTACCCATTGTACCCATCAAACAGTCAGCTGGGTTGCCCCATGGGGGTTTTGACCCGCGGGCGAAACTGTAGGGGGCGCTACGCAACTGGCCGTGGTCCCGGCAGGTGAAGCTGCCAACTCAGTCCGCTAAGACTCACTGTATAGCGACCCCTGCCTACTCGTAAGGTAAAGTTGTTTGGGGACTCCACTAATCGCAGCACGCAGCACCCATTTTTTACATAAATATACGTAATATTAGCGTAACTAACATTCGCACACTTGCATACACACCACACTCACACAGCGCAGGGTCTGCGCCCACAGTGCACTGCAGCACTGCGGCGCAGACCTTGCCAAACCTATTCTATCGCTCTCTTCCGGGCGTGTTAATTATTTATTTTTATCGAATCAAAGTGAGCTGTGGCTTTTTGCCGGCTGATTTATTTTCATCGAATCAGAGCGAGCTGTTTGGGCGGGTCCGTAAATAAATTAACGTCCAGATACGCACGCAGACGACCAAACCAGCGTAGTTGTTTAAGATTATAAAAAGCCCAAATTACCACTACCAGGATAGGTGCACACAGACAAATCCTTTACACAATAATAATTTACATGGAACTCAAATGCACACTTAGTACAACCACCTCACTCACTTAAATATAACTACAGATCAATAACTATAATAAAAACCTGCATTTTAAAGTAAAACAACCAATGGGATGGTGTTCATACGCTTGAAATGTAATTAATGAAATGCAAGTTAATAATTCCAATTAAACAAAAAATAACTACGAACAAATATGAAGCCTGAGGCCTAGGTATATGCCAGGCCTGATGGTCAGGCATCGCTTCAGTCCTCGCCGCAGTAACGGCGACATCAAAGACAGCACAAAGCGAGGGGGCAAATGTTTAATGTCGAACCGAGGACTCTGCTGTTTCCGGTGACGCACACCACCCGCACTGCACCACGTGGTGCGCCCGCCAAGCGGGTGGGGGTGGAGCCTCGCTGTAGTGACGTCACCGCTGTTACGTCATTGCCACGCCTCCACCCGCAGTCGAGAGGAATGCGCACGAGTGAGCAGCAGCAGAAGAAGCCTTTGCAGAGCGAATCCTCAACGAGGTGAGCGTCCCTGTTGACGATGTGTGTTGTTTATTTTTATTGCACGTTTTGACTACAAACTAAAGCTTCATTACTTTTGTATATGTTGGCATTTGGATTTTCTGCAACCAAGTTAGGACTATTAGTTAGATTACTTGGCATGCTCTGATATGTTACTGTTACTGTCATTGTTTAGACCCAAAGCAAGTTAACTTTTAAAACGTTCATAACTAACCTGTTTAAATCTCATATAATATGATTAACATGTCTATAATTATTGTGTTCTGATTGCCTGCATAATTGTGCCCTGCATTGCATGTATTGAATGTTATCCAACACGGGGGAGGAGTCTGCCTTTTAGTTCAGACCCTAGCTGCTGCCATAGACGTCTCCTATCTGTGACGTCACAGCCACATGGGCGGTACCTCTGACATCACGTGACCTACGACGTCATTCTCGGGTTATAACAAATAATTAAAGTATGGTCATTTGACCCCAGTGACCTACAAGACATAGGGGGGGGGGGGCCTTTATCAAGCAGTCGATTAATACAAATGGGATGTGCATCAACATGCTTGTCTGGATTAGAGGTTAAACATCACGGTTATGTCTGGCGATTATGTTTAATGCAATAGGCAGTTGGATTAAACATGTTCGCGTGGGTGGATGAGTGAGTGATCTGACGCACGCGTGAGTGGGCAAACAAGCGAGTGAGTGATTTGATTTGTACAGCGAGTGGTCAAATATGTAATAATTGAGAGGATGAGTGATTCAAAAGGTTGCTAAATCTGAGCGTTTTTACAACCTCCCCAGGCCCTCCAACATCAAACAGAAACAATTCCTTCCCAACAACATGGACAGACAACGCAAGTGGGCTGACATCTTGGAGGACTATGATGGTAAGTCCCAGTTACCTGCATCACGTGGCATTTATGCAGAGGAGGCAGCTCCCTGATTAATTATTTTTAGTGAACGTGGCTTGGTGGTGATGGAAAGAGGTAAACGGTCAAGTGTGGCAGACAGCATGGATTTAGAGCTGCGTTTCAGGCATCTTTGTTTAAACGGGGTCTCAAGTTCATGAAATTGTTGATCTCAACATGCTTACAAAAATATTTACTTGTAAAGTTTTACTGCCATGTGATTAATATTTCTCAACAGCAGGTCATGTTATGTGGTAAGAGGTAATTACAGGGATCTCAGAATTAGTTGTGTGAATATCCACGTGCTTCGTTCTCTAATACATTACTCGTCCTTTGAATTAATTTTGTTTTCCGTAGCCCGGGAGTCATCGCGCCAGTCGACCACGTGGGGGGACATTATGGATAAAGTGGACCCTTTCCCAGGCCAAAGCTACGAGCATCCCTCCCCAAAGGTGTGTATGGGGTCCATGGGGGTCAAACACCACATTCTCACACCATTTCACCACACCATTGCACCAAAACATCACTACAACTCACATTATCTCTTCACGTCACCTTTCTCATCACACCACCACCAACTCAATACACCGTCACAGAGCCTCAATGCGTCAATACCATCACGACACCATCTCTCCAGAACATTCCACAATTTCACCTCTCTATATCACAACACCATCTCCCAACACCATCACTCCATCTCTCCACCATCACGTCATGCCATATCCCACTCGTGCAGGCAAATGAAGTCGCCATTCATTACCAATGAAGACAGAATGATATCATGCAATCTCATGAATTATGTCAGTGAGCTGATTGGAAGTTGCCATTCCAGTTGCCCATTATCGGTGCTGCAATAAAATGTGTCCAGATTATGGGCATCCAGAGCTGTACAATGAAACATTCTATTGCCCGTGATGATTGTTGCCAACAATCTCCATGAAAAATCGTTGCATTAAGTGCGTGTATTGAATTTGTGAGAATATGAGGATGTAACATGTATTTTGATAACATTAGGTGATGGTGTATATTCATACGTGTGCTAGCATGTTTGCATGAGTTAATGTGCATGTTTGCATCCGTACATAGATGTGCGAGTATGCATTTTTGTTTGTCTATGTGCCCGTCCATGTTTGTGTGCCTGCGAGAATGGATTTTGTCCTGAGTGTGCATGTCTAAATGGTCATGTGCTTATCTTCGCGTGAACAGAGGAGCATTGGGGAGGTGAAGAACTTCAGCGGAGTGAAGCGTCTCCAGGGGGACAAGCACCTTGCGAAGGTGAAATGCACAATGGAAGAGAAGCGCCCCAATGAGGTGAAGCGCCTCGCCAAGGTGAAGCACCAAACGGAGCAGAAGTGCCTTCGAAACAATATCCTCAACGACGTGAAACGCGTCATGGAAAAGCGCCTCCTTGAAGAAACGCGCTTCATGGAGGAGAAGCGCCTTCGCGAGGTGAAGCGTCTCAAGGAGAAGCATCTGGAGGAGGAGAAGCGCCTCATAGATGTGAAGCGGGTCAAGGAAGAGAGGCGCCTCATGGAGGAGAAGCGGGTGGAAGAAGAGAAGCGCCTTGTCGAGGAGCAGCGCCTCATTGAGGTGCAGCGGGTCGAGGAAGAGAAGCGCCTCATGGAGGAGAATTGCCTCTTTGAGGTGAAGCGTCTCATAGAGCTGAAGCGTCTTGAGAAGAAGAAGAAGCGTCTTGAGGAGAGGCGCTTTCGCAAGGTGAAGCTCCTCGAAGAGAAACGTCTCATGCAGGAGAAGCGCCTCGTTGAGGTGAAGCGTCAAGAGGAGGAGCACTTGATGGAGGAGAAGCGTCTTGTGGAGCAAAAGCGCCTCGAGGAGGAGGAGCGCCTCGCCAAGATCGAGCGACAATGGCTCCAGACCGCTACCACCACCGCCGCCACCGCCACCGCCACCACGTCCTCCAATCCTGTGTTGAGCCCAATTGCTCCGAGCTTTGGAGAAGAGGGCTTCCAAGAAGATAAAGCAAACTCCGGAGTCGCTGAGCCACGGTAAACCACTCTGCGTGTGCATCCCCTGTGTGTTTATTTTTGTTATTTATTGCCATGCTTCTCACGCAGCATCAGCCTTACTCGGTCTCAAGACTTTTTTTCAGGAGGATCCTGCCAAATTTGCTCGCATTTTGCAACAAAGTTGCTACTGTTTGCGATCCAAATTGAACGATTTGCATTGCTTGTGTGGGTTCAGTAACAGGGAGAAAGCTGCAGAACCTTCCCAGAACAGGGGGCTGCATAATCCACACGGAGAATGTGGCCAAACGTGGAAATCAAACCCAGGTCAATGTTTCTGTGAGGCACAGGTGCTCAAGCCCTGTCGCGCTCTCAAAATTCACAGACACTGCAAACCCCACGTGTACATTCCGCTATACTGAGGACAGATTTATTTTTCATAACTGGTTTCTGGGTTAGACCACATAACGAAGTGGGCATATCTTCACCATGTAACCCTCCTTCCACCGTGAGATGTTCGCTGTCTATCGCCTGTTTCCAGGCCAGCTGCCAAGTCGCCTTGTAATGCACAGCGATAGCGACCACTGAGAGGGGTGTCCAATTTAAAACGCGATGAGATGAGAGATGCGAGAGGCTCATCGCATGCAATGCACTCTGAGATGCCTTCGACGTCAAGGGAGGTGGCTCTCTCGACCACGAATCACTGTCGGACACTTTTTCGAAATCGTGGATGTGTTGAAGCGACCAAATTGTCGTGCACTAATTCTTCACCGCTTACAGTTCAGATCTTGCTTCCCGCCTTGGCTATGATTGCTGCTGCATTAACCACACAGATACACACCCATTCCGTCACAGTGGACGTTCAGGATCTCTATCGATGCCATTTGAAATGCTTAGGACATTATGTGCAAAAGGTCAATTAGAATATACATATAGAAAGTTTCAATCTAGATTTGAAGTTTTCGTGACTACAGGGATCCATACTCTTTGGTTATATCGGTAAATTCACGTAGGCATGAAATAAAATAAATTAAACTAAATCACGACGTTTCGATGGCCATGTCGTTATTGCAAGAAAGTTTCTTGCTGTGGTTTTCCCACCTCATGATGATTGCTTGTGTTGCAATCGAAACGTTGTGATTTAATTTCTTATATTTTATACCTACGTGACTTTACCGAAAGAGCCAAAATAATCTCACTTAAAATTATTCAGCTAAATTTGCACAGCAACGCCACCCACTACTGCTACAGCAGTCTGTGTGAGACACAGCTGCACCTATCTCAAGGATAGCCTGGCGCCATGAGAATGACAGTACCAATACTAAGCACACTCACTGGCCATGTCGTGATTGCGGTTTCTATTCAGCTCGATTAATCCGCCACACATTCCACCCACGGACGATGGGAAGATGGCGATGTCTGCCGTAGCAGCAAGGTGGAACGGTGTCGTGTTTGACAGACAACCATCACAGTTTTACCATGTCTAGTGGTGTTCTCCCTGTTACAGGTTGAGTCACAAACCGCACCTCTCCATAATAAAGGCTCAGCCTTTGTTATGCAGTCTATTCTTAGTCTTCAGCCTCAGCTTACCATATTCATAAAAGTATGCGGCCCTTGCCCCACCACCTTCTCCAACCATAAATAAACGAAGTGGTAGCTTCTGCAACCTCTCATTAACTTGATACAGCTGTCGTGGCTGTGACGGTACCACCTGAAGACGGAAGCTTGTGTTGCCTCCGAAACGTCGTGATTTTAATTTTTTATGTTATTTTATTTTACTTTTTAATGTTTTTTACCTACGTGACTTTACCGAAAAAACCTAAGAATATGAATCATTGCAGTCACGAAAGCTTCAAATCTAGAACGGTGTCGTGTTGTCTCTTCACAGATCTGAGCCAGCGCAGCCCTCCTACTCACTCGTCCAGGCCTTTGAAGCGAAGACAGAGGTTGTGGAGAATGAAGAGGTGAAGGAGATGATGGAGGATGAGGTAGAGACATAGGAGGAGAAATCGGAGGAAGAGAAGGCAAAGGAGGACGAGATTGTGATGGTGACAATGGAGGAGAACACGGAGGGAGAAGAGAAAGACAATACGGAGATGGAGGACAAGGAGACAACAAAGGATGAACAGATGGTCGTGGTGGAGGACATGGAGACGACGGACAAAGGGGAAACAATGGTGGTGGAGGAGGAAGAGAAGACGGTGGTGGAGATGGTGGATCCGGAAGTTGAGGAGGAGATGAAGGAGGAAGAGATGGTGCTAGCGGAGGAGAAGAAGATGGAGAAGAAGGAGGTGGCGCAGGAAGAGGAGGAGGTAGAGGAGAAGATGGTGGTGGAGGATGAAGAAGAGGGGATGGAGGAGGATGAGACGGAGGAGCAAACGGAAGAGATGCAGGTGGAGATGCACGAAAAGAAGAGGAAGCGAGGGGGCCTCGCTCGCGTGGCGAGAGCGATCAACTCACTCGTCCGCCGCGTGCTGCTTTGTGGTGGCAGGTCCACCGCCCAGTAGGGGTGGTGGCGGTGGTCGTGCATCGGTGCCAACCGTGACCACTATCACCACACTACCCGCCCACCCCGTGATACTCGCTACACACACCACACGGGTCCCCAGAGAGACGGTGCCACTGGGACCACAGCTGGGGAATGAAGCTGAGCAGCAGATGCCAGGACTACAGCGGAGAATGACTGCTGCCAGGAGACCTCACATCACACACACACGGGACTATGTCTTTAGCATAGCCGGCCCCACACTGGGCCCCTTCCATGCTGGTTTTCATCCAGGCAGTCCTCATGGGATGACCTTGCCATGGTTTCCAGGACATGGTCGTATTAGCATTTTATTGTGCTTGAATGTATGTTATGTGCAAATGCACATCATTAGTCGTAAATGCGAGGGATGGGTTAAGAGGTGCACGTTTAATCCAGTGTTAACATTTATTTTAGCATTATATTTAAGGACACTGTTGTTGATAAGAATTCGTCTGGACGTTGCACGTGCCTTGTTCTACTCGATCAACCAAATTTAGTACAATGTTGGTCATACATGAGTGTGATTTCATTCATGAGTAGTATTCACAGAGCCCCGATGACACTAACCTACCAAAAGTTATGGTTAAACAAAGTAATCTTGAGTGACCTCATTCTCAGCTCAGACATGATCATCGCCATCATTTCCAAAGACGTGTGGGGTCCTTGCGAGAGCAGGTCCCGACTACAAACAGCTGGGCGGCAGAATCGGAAGTAGCTGCGTCGCCCTCGAAATGTGATGTTGCTGCTGTTGTTGTCGCTGCTGTTGTTGCTGTTGTAGTTACTTCTGTTGCTGTGATAAACGCAGGGAGGTGGTGTTCCGTGATGGGATGACGCCTTTGATTAAAGCCTCTGATCAAACTCACCCGATTGACGCCCTTGATCGTCGCATTTGATCAACTCTGATATTGCGTCTCGGTTAGACCCGAGTGTCGTTCTTTTCTTAGCCGTTAACAAAATCCAAAGCTCAACGCTAAACATCCTTGCGGCCGATAGCATACTTTTGACTCGATAACACCGCTACTGTTGCTACGCTCACATGGAGCAGAGACGCTCTCCACAGCCCCATGCACACGGAGACAAGAAGCCATTCAATTGCTCTGTGTGTGGTAAGGCACAATCGTCAACTCGTCAAACTCATCAGAGAACGCACACGGGCGAGAAGCCATTCCTGTGCCCTGTGTGTGGGAAGGCATTTGCACGGTCATCAACTCGTCAAACTCATCAGAGAACGCACACCGCCGAGAAGCCATTCCTGTGCCCTGTGTGTGGGAAGACATTTGCACAATCATCAACTCTTCAAAACCATCAGAGAACACACACGGGCGAGAAGCCATTCTTGTGCTCTGTGTGTGTGAAGGCATTTTAACAGTCATCACATCTTAAAAGGCATCAGAAGGTCCACAATGAATGGAAATTTAAATCAAAAGCTGAAATTCAAGGTGCTGCAGTGGGTGCTGAAGAAGTTTCCACCTTCGATCCCATGCAGTTGGATCCCGAGAGATGGCTGGGTGTAATGGAGTGGCTCGAGGATCAAACCGAGAGCTCGGGGTGACTGAAACATAATATTGCATGTGGTTACACCTATTAAGCCATATCGAGTACTTTTGTGCGTAATTTTTACCATTTTAGTTTTACAGTTTTTGTGAGAGTTTAATGACGTGCACAGTGGTGGTTTGTAATGTTATCGGATTACTTGCCGAAGTGATGTGAAGAGCACTGGTTGTGAGAGGGTTTAATTGTAGTCTTTAGGTGTTCCTGTTGAGCTAAAGTTGGAATGCGCCTGTAGGTACATCTTTACTCAACATTTTAAACGGTTTTTTCAAGTACATAGCTTTTTTATTGGTATTAATCGACTTTAGATATACGATTTAAGGATGTACATTGATGACGCGTTCGTTGGATATATGGCCTTGACTTCAACATAGAGGCACAGTGAACACATGTGGTGAACTAATACGGAAATCATGGGGAATGATACTTTAACGCTTTGGTATTCCTGGAACGGAAATGGTTTGCATGGTACTGGACATAATAAATATTCCCTTCGAGTTTTGACGTAAAAATTATTGCAGATGAATAGAAACGTATTTTTAACAAATGTTTGTCCGGTCTTTATTTTATAATGTTCCTATGTTAAGAGAATTTCAGGTGGAGGATCTCCGTCACACAAGTGTGCCCTTAACCCGCAGCATCTTAGTTGTCTACACGATTAACACGTGTTCCTTGAGGGGAAAAGGTCCCCGTAGTTAATCGTTCATCAACGTACCAGTCCCTAATCCCGAAGTATGTCGGGGATAAACTGTACTCTATAACATGTAAACTGTAATACTATAAACGATAACACTGAACATTAAACGATTATAAACTAGTGTTTTAATTTATAACCATTTAAACGGAGGTAAGGTATTATAATATCATTAGAAGCATTAGAATCACAGTGTGGTCGTATAAGAATCGCTTTTATGTTTTTATAGTGTACGTGCAATGATCGGATAAAAATTATTACAATTACAACATGGTCATATTAGAATCACAATTTTCACTGCTAGATGTCATCGAATAACAAAAGACGGAATATATTTATATAAATACACGCACAAACCCATTATAAACGCATGCGATTATGAATCGTTACAATTATTATAACAATCACACATTGTAACAAAGCGAAATTCCCACTAAGCAAAACATCACGCTCACGTGGCGAATTCTTTAACAAACTGCAACACTAAAGTGGCAGAACTCAACAAGAAATGCGCACGACAAAGCTAACAACAGCAATGGACAAATCCTAAAAACAGACCACATGCACGTTAGTAGCTGCTAGAAGAAGACAACACCTAGCACCTTCAACTTTACACATTATACAGCCCCAAAGATCCAACTCGAAAATTAGGCGAATATGACACCATTTGAACTTCCTACTTTCGTTCTCGACTAATGAAGATATTCTTGGCAAATACTATCGCTTTCGCTTGTGATGTAACTCCTCAAGTTCAAAAAAACAAAAAAAGAAATGCGAATTCCTCCATTATTCCAAGCTGCACAATTCAGGGTTGTGGACCGCTTTGAATGCTTCAATGTAATCGCAGTAAATGCGTCAGACCACATCAGGACACTCAACCTAGAGCATATTTGAAGCAACGTGATGAGATGGCTAAGAACTGCAAGCTTATTCTAGTGTTAACGATATTTTAGCAATATGGGTAAGTACAATATATGTACTAAGAATTCGTCAACATAGCAGGTGTCTTGTTCTCCGTAATCAACCAAAATTATGACAAATTCTATCATAAATGATAGATAATTCTTCAGTAGTAGTCGCTAATCTCCGTCACACAAGTCTGCCTTTAACCAGCAGTATCTTGGCTGTCTCCCCATAAACATGTTCCTAGAGGCGAATGGCCCCGTTATAAATCGTTTCGCAGCATTCTGGTCCCTAATCCCGAAGTAGACTGGAGATCACATGTACTCTATAACATGTCAACTGTAACATTATAAACGATAGCACTAAACATTAAACTACTATAAACTGGTTTAATAATTTATTACACCATTAACGGAGGTACGGTATTAAAATCTCATTAGAAGTATTGAATAGCACTCTGCTAATAAATATGTATAGTATATGTTCAATCGAACAGGTTTTTGGGTTAAATTGCGCAAGGAAAAAATATATTTTGTTAAACCCGCCACATGAAAATAGTAAGGATTGTCACTAATACAGAACATGACAATTCGTTACTAAAGCATGTCTATTCAGGTCACTATTCTTCAATAGGGATTACCGTTGGCACGGCTATTTTAGTACACACAATCGACAGGAAGTACAAGGTCAATGGGTTCACTTAATTCGCATGCCTAATGTACGTTGATTACCATATACATTACCCAAACGGCAATGGGTACCCATAGCCATATATATATATGTGCATCCATTAACACCCCCCTCCCCCACTTCGCGCAAGAAGAGCACACACGTTTTGTCATCACATCTACCTCTCTATTTACGGAACGAAACAGGAGCACTTCTCCACAAAACTGGCCGTCGCCTAATGAAGATTGTTGTAATTACTGGCGAAACGTCGTACTCAGATTGTAAATGTTGTGGCTTGGCTCTCCATCACACCATTGTGCTGGACTAGTAACGAATTAGCATGTCCGGTTTACGTGACAAACCTTACTAATTGGGTGTGTGGGTGGTGGCGGGTTTAATGACACATTTTCATATTTAGGCGATTTATGGATACGGTATTCGAATCTCATTAGAAGTATTAAAATCGCAATCTGCTCATATAAAAGAAAGCTGACGTTCAATCGACCCGGGGGTTGGATATGCGAACTGTGGGAGTGCAGGGTTAGAATCGAATTCAAATTCCTAGAATAACAATATTGTCGTATTAGCATTTTACTGTGCTTGACTGTATGGTATGTGTAAATGCAAATTATTCGTCGTAAATGCGAGGCAGGGGTTAAGAGGTGCATGTTTAATCCAGTGTTCGTCTCGATCAACCAAAATTAGTACAATGTCGGTCATAAAGGAGTACGAGTTATTTCATGAGTAGTATTCGCTGAGCCCCCAGATACTAACCTACACACAGTTATGGTTAAACAAAGTAACGTTTATTCACTTAATTTTCAGCTCAGACATGATCATCGCAATAATTTCCGAAGACGTGTGGGTTGGTCCCGTGAGAGCAGGGCCTGGCTACAATTAGTCGAGCACCAGAAACAGCAGAATCAGAAGTAGTTGCGTCGCCCTCAAAATGTGTTGTTGCTGCTGCTGTTGTCGCTGCAGTTATTGGTGCTGCTTTAGTTACTTCTGTTGCTGTTATGTGTCGGGTGGTTGCTCATTTACTCATCACCACCCATAATTATCAACACAAATCATCAGTATCAACACCCATTATCATCATTATCACTATCAACTCACCATCATCAACCATCGTCGCCATCACCACCCAACCATCACAACCAACTTTCATCATAACCACCACCAATCATCCATCATCATCAACACCCATAATCACAACAACTCATCATCATCACCACCCATAAATATCACCACCCATCATCATAACCTCCTCAATCATTACCACCACCCATCATCATCACTACCACCCATCATAATCACTACACATCATCACCACCCATCATCATTACAACCCTTCATAATCACCACCCATCATCATCATCATCACCACCATCCATTATCAAGAAACATCATCATCACCACCCATCATAAATAACAAACACACACAGCTACAAACATAGATATGTAACCTGACACAGAGGTAGATAACAGACACATACAAATAAACAATCTCATTAACAACTTAATTATAAAAAGCCCATATTACCACTGCCAGGATAGTTGCACACAGACAAATCCTTTACACAATAATAATTTACATGTAACTCAAATTCACACTTAGTACAACCACCTCACTCACTTAAATATAACTACAGATCAATAACTATACTACAAACCTGAATTTAAAACTAAATAAACCAATGGGATGGTGTTTATACGCTTGAAATGTAATTAATGAAATGCAAGTGAATAATTCCAATTAAACAAAAAATAACTACGAACAAATATGAAGCCTGAGGCCTAGGTATATGCCAGGCCTGATGGCCAGGCATCGCTTCAGTCCTCGCCGCAGTAACGGCGACATCAAAGACAGCACAAAGCGAGGGGGCAAATGTTTAATGTCGAACCGAGGACTCTGCTGTTTCCGGTGACGCACAACACCCGCACTGCACCACGTGGAGCGCCCGCCAAGCGCGTGGGGGCGGAGCCTCGCTGTAGTGACGTCACCTCTGTTACGTCATAGCCACGCCTCCACCCGCAGTCGAGAGGAATGAGCACGAGTGAGCAGCAGCAGAAGAAGCCTTTGCAGAGCGAATTCTCAACGAGGTGAGAGCATCCCTGTTGACGATGTGTGTTGTTTATTTGTATTGCACGTTTTGACTACAAACTAAAGCTTAATTATTTTTGTGTATGCTGGTATTTTGATTTTCTGCAACCAAATTAGGACTATTAGTTAGGTTACTTGGCATGCTCTGATATGTTACTGTTACTGTCATTGTTTAGACCCAAAGCAAGTCAACATTTAAAACGTTCATAACTGACCTGTTTAAATCTCATATAATATGATTAACATGTCTATAATGATTGTGTTCTGATTGCCTGCATAATTGTGCCCTGCATTGCATGTATTGAATGTTATCCAACACGGGGGAGGAGTCTGCCTTTTAGTTCAGACCCTAGCTGCTGCCATAGACGTCTCCTATCTGTGACGTCACAGCCACATGGGCGGTACCTCTGACATCACGTGACCTACGACGTCATTCTCGGGTTATAACAAATAATTTGTGTACGGTCATTTGACCCCAATGACCTACAAGACATAGGGGGGCCTTTATCAAGCAGTCGGTTAATACAAATGGGCTGTGCATCAACATGCTTGTCTGGATTAGAGGTTAAACATCACGGTTATGTTTGGCGATTATGTTTAATGCAATAGGCAGTTGGAATAAACATGTTCGCGTGGGTGGATGAGTGAGTGATCTGACGCACGCGTGAGTTGGAAAACAAGCGAGTGAGTGGACTTGTAAAACAAACGGCACGAAAGTGATTTGATTGGTACAGCGAGTGGTCAATATGGAATAATTGTGAGGATGAGTGATTCAAAAGGCTGATAAATCTCAGCGTTTTTACAACCTCTCCAGCCCCTCCAACATCAAACAGAAACGACTCCTTCACCACAAAACATGGACAGACAACGCAAGTGGGCTGATATCTTGGAGGACTATGATGGTAAGTCCCAGTTACCTGCATCACGTGGCTTTTATGCAGAGGAGGCAGCTCCCTGATGGGAAAAGGTAAACGGTCAAGGGTGGCAGACAGCATGGATTTAGAGCTGCGTTTCAGCCATATTGGTTTAAACGGGGGTCTCAACTTTATGAAATTAATGATCTCAACATGCTTACAAAAATATGACTTGTAATGTTTTACTACCATGTGACTAATGTTTCTCAACAGCAGGTCATGGTATGTGTTAAGAGGTAATTACAAGAATCTCAGAATTTGTTCCGTGAATCTCCACGTGCTTCGTTCTCTAATACATTACTCGTCTTTTGAATTAATTTTAATTTCCGTAGCCCGGGAGTCATGGCGCCAGTCGACCACGTGGGGGGACATTATGGATGAAGTGGACCCTTTCCCAGGCCAAAGCTACGACCATCCCTCCCCAAAGGTGTGTATGGGGGTCTATGGGGGTCAAACACCACATTCTCTCCACACTCCCACACTATTGCACCAAAACATCACTACACCTCACATCACCACACCATCTCTTCACACCACCACCAACTCAATACAATATACTCTTAGTTTTTTCGGTAAATTCACGTATGTGACTCTTTCTTAGGTTTTTTCGGTGAAGTCACATACGTGAGTATGAATCCTTGCAGTCACGAAAGCTTCAAATTGATAATCAATACAATATCATAGAGCCTCATAAAGCGTCAATACCATCACAAGGCACCGTCTCTCCAGAACATTCCACAATTTCACCTCTCCATATCACAACACCATCTCCCAACACCATCACTCCATCCCTCCATCATCACGTCATACCATGAGTTAATGTGCATGTTTTCATCTGTACATAGATGTGCCAGTATGCATTTTTGTTTGTGTATGTGCCCGTCCATGTTTGTGTGCCTGCGAGAATGGATGTTGTCCTGAGTGCACATGTCTGAATGGTCATGTGCTTATCTTCGCGTGCACAGAGGAGCATTGGGGAGGTGAAGAACTTCAGCGGAGTGAAGCGTCTCCAGGAGGACAAGCGCCTTGCGAAGGAGAAATGCCCAATGGAAGAGAAGCGCCCCAATGAGGTGAAGCACCTCGCCAAGTTGAAGCACCAAACGGAGCAGAAGTGGCTTCGAAACAAAATCCTCAACGACGTGAATGCGTCATGGAAAAGCGCCTCCTTGAAGAAACGCGCTTCATGGAGGAGAAGCGCCTTCGCGAGGTGAAGCGTCTCAAGGAGAAGCATCTGGAGGGAGAGAAGCGCCTCATAGATGTGAAGCAGGTCAAGGAAGAGAAGCGCCTCATGGAGGAGAAGCGGGTGGAAGAAGAGAAGCGCCTTGTCGAGGAGCAGCGCCTCATTGAGGTGCAGCGGGTCGAGGAAGAGAAGCGCCTCATGGAGGAGAATCGCCTCTTTGAGGTGAAGCGTCTCATAGAGCTGAAGCGTCTCGAGAAGAAGAAGAAGCGTCTTGAGGAGAGGCGCTTTCGCAAGGTGAAGCTCCTCGAGGAGAAACGTCTCATGCAGGAGAAGCGCCTCGTTGAAGTGAAGCGTCAAGAGGAGGAGCACTTGATGGAGGAGAAGCGTCTTGTGGAGCAAAAGCGCCTCGAGGAGGAGGAGGAGCGTCTCGCCAAGATCGAGCGACAATGGCTCCAGACCGATGCCACCAGCAGCACCACCACCACTGCCACCGCCACCACCGCTACCACCACCGCAGCCACATACTCCAATCCTGTGTGGGGCCCAATTGCTCAGAGCTTTGGAGAAGAGGGCTTCCAAGAAGATAAAGAAAACTCCGGAGTCGCTGAGCCACGGTAAACCAGTCTGCGTGTGCATCCCCTGTGTGTTTATTTTTGTCATTTATTGCCATGCTTCTCACGCAGCATCAGCCTTACTCGGTCACGAAACTTTTTTTCAGGAGGATCCTGCCAAGTTTGCTCGCATTTTGCAACAAAGTTGCTACTGTTTGCGATCCAAATTGAACGATTTGCATTGCTTGTGTGGGTTCAGTACAGGGAGAAAGCTGCAAAACCTTCCCAGAACAGGTGGCTGCATAATCCACACGGAGAATGTGGCCAAACGTGGAAATCAAAGCCAGGTCAATGTTGCTGTGACGCACAGGTGCTCAAGCCCTGTCGCGCTCTCAAAATTCACAGACACTGCAAACCCCACGTGTACATTCCGCTATACTGTGGACAGATTTATTTTTCATAATTGGTTTTTGGGTTAGACCACGTAACAAAGTGGACATATCTTCAGCATGTAACCCTCCATCCACCGTGAGATTTTCGCTGTATATCGCCTGTTTCCAGGCCAGCTGCCAAGTCGCCTTGTAATGCACAGCGACAGCTACCAATGAGAGGGGTGTTCAATTTAAAACGCGATGAGATGAGAGATGCGAGAGGCTCATCGCATGCAATGCACTCTGAGATGCCTTCGACGTCCAGGGAGGTGGCTCTCTCGACCACAAATCACTGACGGACACTTTTTTGAAATCGTGGATGTGTTGAAGCGACCAAATTGTCGTGTACTCATTCTTCACCATTACAGTTCAGATCTTGCTTCCCGCCTTGGCTATTATTGCTGCTGCATTGACCACACAGATCCACACCCATTCCGTCACAGTGGACGTTCAGGATCTCTACGGATGCCATTTGAAATGCTTAGGACATCATGTGCAAGGGGTCAATTAGAATACACATATAGAAACATGTCAATCTAGATTTGAAGTTTTCGTGACTACAGGGATCCATACTCTTTGGTTATTTCGGTAAATTCACGTAGGTATGAAATCAAATTAATTAAATCACGACGTTTCGATGGCCATGTTGTTATTGCAAGAACGTTTCTTGCTGTGGTTTTCTCACCTGATGATGATTGCCTGTGTTGCAATCGAAACGTTGTGATTTAATTTACTATATTTTATACCTACGTGACTTTACTGAAAGAGCCAAAATAATGTCACTTCAAATTATTCAGTTAAATTTGCACAGCAACGCCACCCACTACTGTGAAGCTACAGCAGTATGTGTGAGACACAGCTGCACCTATCTCAAGGATAGCCTGGCGCCATGAGAATGACAGCACCAATACTAAGCACACTCACTGGCCATGTCGTTATTGCGGTTTCTATTCAGCTCGAATTAATCCGCCACACATTCCACCCACGGACGATGCCTTCATATCGCCTGCCCGCCGTACTTTTCTTCATTATTGACAACTTGCAGCTCAGCACACGGCAGATGCCTGCGCAGCGCGACTCACGACCTCCTCTCGATACCAAGATCCAGGATGGTCATGTCTATGCGCCGCGACTCGGTGGCAGCCCCAACAGTCTGGAACGATATCCCTCTGCACATTCGCAGCATCACCTCAATCGCCTCCTTCAAGAGACACTTAAAAGCTCACCTCTACAATTATGCTTTTGAGCGACTCTGAGCTTGGCTCCGCGCCTCTGAGTTGCGGCCACTACGTCTGCAAATTTGCGCGCGTTACAAATTGAACTATTATTATTATTAGATGGCGATGCCTGCCGTAGCAGGAAGGTGAAACGGTGTCGTGTTGTCTCTTCACAGATCTGTGCCAGTGCAGCCCTCCTCCTCACTCGTCCAGGCCTTTGAAGTGAAGACAGAGGTTATGGAGGAGACGAAGGAAGAGGTGAAGGAGATGATGGAGGATGAGGTAGAGACAGAGGAGGAGGAGAAATCGGAGGAAGAGAAGGCAAAGGAGGACGAGATTGTGATGGTGACAATGGAGGAGAACACGGAGGGAGAGGAGAAAGACAATACGGAGATGGAGGACAAGGAGACAAAGGATGAACAGATGGTCGTGGTGGAGGACATGGGGACGACGGACAAAGGGGAAACAATGGTGGTGGAGGAGGAAGAGAAGACGGTGGTGATGGTGGTGCCGGAAGTTGAGGAGGAGATGAAGGAGGAAGAGATGGTTCTAGCGGAGGAGAAGAAGATGGAGGTGGTACAGGAAGAGGAGGAGGTAGAGGAGGAGATGGTGGTGGAGGATGAAGAAGAGGGGATGGAGGAGGATGAGACGGAGGAAAAGATGGAAGAGGTGCAGGTGGAGATGCACGAAAAGAAGAGGAAGCGAGGGGGCGTCGCTCGCGTGGCGAGAGCGATCGCCTCACTCCTCCGCCGCGTGCTGCTTTGTGGTGGCAGGTCCATCGCCCAGTAGGGGTGGTCGCGGTGGTCGTGCATCGGTGCCAACCGTGACCACTATCACCACACTACCCGCCCACCCAGTGATACTCGCTACACACACCACACGGTTCCCCAGAGAGACGGTGCCACTGGGACCACAGCTGTGGAATGAAGCTGAGCAGCAGATGCCAGGACTACAGCGGAGAATGACTGCTGCCAGGAGACCTCACATCACACACACACACGGGACTATTCCATTAGCATAGCTGGCCCCACACTGGGCACCTTCCATGCTGGTTTTCATCCAGGCAGTCCTCATGGGATGACCTTGCCATGGTTTCCAGGACATGGTCGTATTAGCATTTTATTGTGCTTGAATGTATGTTATGTGCAAATGCACATCATTAGTCGTAAATGCGAGGGAGGGGTTAAGAGGTGCACGTTTAATCCAGTGTTAACATTTATTTTAGCATCATATTTAAGGACACTGTTGTTGATAAGAATTCGTCTGGACGTGGCACGTGCCTTGTTCTACTCGATAAACCAAATTTAGTACAATGTTGGTCATACAGGAGTGTGATTTCATTCATGAGTAGTATTCACAGAGCCCCTATGACACTAAACTAAATAAAGTTATGGTTAAACAAAGTAATCTTGAGTGACTTAATTCTCAGCTCAGACATGATCATCGCAATCATTTCCAAAGACGTCTGGGGTCCTGCGAGAGCAGGTCCCGACTACAAACAGCTGGGCAGCAGAATCGGAAGTAGCTGCGTCGCCCTCGAAATGTGATGTTGCTGCTGTTGTTGTCGCTGCTGTTGTTGCTGCTGTAGTTGCTTCTGTTGCTGTGATATACGCAGGGAGGTGGTGTTCCGTGATGGGATGACGCCTTTGATTAAAGCCTCTGATCACACTCACGCGATTGACGCCCTTGATCGTCGCGTTTGATCAACTCTGATATTGTATACTCTCACATGTTAAGCTCTATCATAGTGAAACATAATATTATAACCTATGAACTACAACCTATCCATTGTAACGCTGTAAAAGAATATTACCTATTGGGTTTCACTCCCTCGTCGAGAAGGCCGCTCTCTTCCTTTTCTAAAGTTACATGCTAATTTTTCTGCATTCACTTTAAATCGAGGACAAAGTTTTTATTCAAAATAGCGCACAATTACACACTGAGATGCACTTACATATGCATGCATGAAGCACAATGGGCACATTACCCTTCGGTATGTTAATAGACATTCGGATTGTGCCTTCCAAAATTAACAATCGAATGCAAATATCCTGAAAGACAAAGGATTGGATCCTAGGGGGGGAGTTATAAGGCGGCTTAGAAGCAGAGCTCAATGCCATTTCGAGAGGGAACTTGATGAGGTTGGACGCTCGACTCGTCGCACTGCTGATCGCCCTTCAACCGCGAGATAACGCAGCCTGGCGAGCACAATTGCTGTGTCGACAGTTAGGCGACATTGCGTCGGGAGAGTTCGTGGCGACATCTTCAGACGGGTTCCAGACATCGATATACCGTGAATCTCCAAGTAAGTGTCTATTTTCGCAGATAAATTCTTGAACGTGTTCGTCGTCAAATTAGCGGGATTTGTTTTGCCTCTCGTTTAGACGCGAGTGTCGTTCTTGTTTTAGCAGTTAACAAAATCCAAAACTCAACGCTAAACATCCTTGCGGCCGATAGCGTACTTTTTACTCGATAACACCGCTGCTGTTACTACGCTCACATGGAGCAGAGACGCTCTCCACAGCCCCACGCACACGGAGGCAAGAAGCAATTCAATTGCTCTGTGTGTGAGAAGTCATTTTCACAGCCATCACATCTTCAGAGACACCAAAGAACACACACGGGCGAGAAGCCGTTCCTGTGTTCTGTGTGTGGGAAGGCATTTACACACTCGTCAACTCTTCAAACTCATCAGAGAACACACACGGGCGAGAAGCCATTCCTGTGCCCTGTGTGTGGGAAGACATTTGCACACTCGTCAAATCTTCAGAGTCACCAGAGAACACACACTGGTGAGAAGCCATCCCCGTGCTCTGTGTGTGGGAAGACATTTGCACAGTCATCAACTCTTCAAGATCATAAGAAAACACACACGGGTGAGAAGCCATTCCTGTGCCCTGTGTGTGGTAAGACATTTGCACACTCGTCAACTCTTCAGAACCATCAGAGAACACACACGGGCGAGAAGCCGTTCTTGTGCCCTGTGTGTGGGAAGACATTTGCACAGTCATCACATCTTCAAATTCATCAGAGAGCACACACGGGCGAGAAGCCATTCCTGTGCCCTGTGTGTGGGAAGAAATTTGCAAACTCATCACATCTTCAGAGTCACCATAGAACACACACGGGCGAGAAGCCATTCCTGTGCCCTGTGTGTGGGAAGGCCTTTACACACTCATCAACCATGAACAGGCATCAGAAAGTCCACAATGATAGGAAACTGAAATCAAAAGCTGAAATTCAAGGTGCTGCAATGAGTCCTGAAGAAGTTTCCACCTTCGATCCCATGCAGTTGGATCCCGAGAGATGGCTGGATGTAATGGAGTGGCTCGAGAGTCAACCAGAGAGCTCGGGGTGACTGAAAAAATATTATGTCATGTGGTTATACCTTTTAATCCGTATCGAGTACTTTTTTGGTTATAATTTTGACTATTTTAGTTTTACAGTTTTTTTTGTTTAATTACGTGCACAGTGGTGGTTTGTAATTTTATCGGATTACTTGCCGAAGTGGTGTGATGAGCACTGGTTGTGAAAGGTTTCAATTGTAGTCGTTCAGTGTTCCTGTTGAGCTAAAGTTGGAATGCGTCTGTAGGTACATCTTTACTCAACATTTTAAACGATTTTTTTCAAGTATATACCTTTTTTTGATTGGTATTAATCGACTTTAGATATACGATTTCAGGATGTACATTGATGACGCGTTCGTTGGATATATGGCCTTGACATAGACGCACAGTGAACAAATGTGGTGAACTAATAAGGTAATCATGGGGAATGAAACTTTAACGCTTTGGTATTCCTGGAACGGAAATGGTTTGCATTGTACTGGAAATGTGTGAACATAGGACGTAATAAATATTCCCTTCGAGTTTTGACGTAAAAATTATTGCTGATGAATAAAAACGTATTTTTAACAAGTGTTTTGTCCGGTCTTCATTTATAATGTTCCTAGCAAAAACATGTTCAGAGAATTTCAGGTGTAGGATCTCCGTCACACAAGTGTGCCCTTAACCGGCAGCATCTTGAGGGGAAAGGTCCCCGTTGTTTATCGTTTCTCAACGTGCCAGTCCCTAATCCCGAAGTATGCCGGGGATACACTGTACTCTATAACATGTAAACTGTAACACTATAAACGAAAACACTAAACATTAAACGATTATAAACTAGTGTTTAAATTTAGAACCATATAAACGGAGGTAAGGTATTATAGTCTCATTAGAAGCGTTAGAATCGGTGTGGTCGTATTAGAATCACACTCTGCTCATATGTATGTATGGTCTACGTGCAAGGATCGGATAAAACATTTTAAAATTACAACACGGTCGTATTACAATCACGATTTTCACTGCTAGATGAAGGTCTCATCTCAATGTCATCGAATCGCAAAAGACGGAATATTATTATATTAATACTTAGAAAAACACGACTGTCACATGACGAATTCTCAAACTGCAACACTCAAGTGAAAGAACTCAAGAAAAAAAGCATAAAAAAAGAACAACAACAATGGACAAATCATAAAAACAGTCATCACACGCATGTTAGTAGCTGTTAGAAGAAGACAACACCTAGCACCTTCAACTATGCACATTATACAGCCAACTCGTAAATGGGGCGGTATATGACAGCCTTCGCTGCTGTCGACGGGGCCAAGCAGCGAGTGTTTAACTCCATTGTTTCAGAATCCGTGTCATCAACCGGTCACAGCGCCTTACCCAAACTGCATCTCCCCAACAAGGCAGCCTTCCCTATGCTGTGTATTTTAGCAGTATATTTACGGACGCACTTGAAGATAACAATTCGTCCAGAAAAGGCAGGCGACTTGTTCTACCAACACGATTTCAAATTTCTACCGAAAGAAGTATGAGTTCATTCATGAGTAGTATTCACTAAGCCCCGATGGCACTAACCTACACACAGTTATGATTAAACAAAGTAAACATTCGTCGCTCATCCCAGCTCAGACATGATCATAGCAATTATTTACAAATCCGTGTCGGGTCCCACGAGAACAGGGCACGTCTACAAAATCTCAAATTGTAAACTCACATTGTATACTCTAACATTTTAAACTCTAACAATATAACCTTTAAACTATGAGCTATATATTCTAACGCTTTAAAATAACACTATAAACTAGTGTTATAATAAACTATAATGTTGTGAACTCTAACAATATAAGCTATGTTCGATACATTATAACGCTATAAAATAACATCATTAACTAGTGTTACAGATTAGAACACCGTACATTGAAGTGTGATATTCGAATCTTATTCGAATTCTTAGCTTCACATCGTGGTCCTCTAAGAATCACACCATGCTCGTGAGTATGTAACATGTCTGTATGTCATATGTCTGTATGTAACATGTATGCATGTAATATGGACGTGCGAACCAAGGGTGGGATATGTAAAACGGAAGGTGCAGGATCAGGATGGGATTTAAATTGTTTGAATAACACTTTGGTGGTATTAGGATCAAGCTGTCCACTGCTGGATGAATGTTCCATCTCAATGGCATCAAATAGCAATATTCAGTATGAATATGTAAAATAATCGCACAAACCCAATATTAGCCCGTGAAATAATGAATCGTTACAATTGTAATGACTCCGGACTCACACTGCAGAGGGTTCTTTTATTTAGCCTTTAACGCGGCTTAAGTCCCCAGGCGTCACGGTATAGCAACGACGACGACGAGACAGCAACCAGCCAACACAGCCCCAAACCTCGTTACTCCCCCTCTCTCATTCTCGGCGTGAACCTCCGCCCACACTTGGTCTCGCATTCCCTTCTCGAACTCTCTCTATCTTGTTGTCACCACTTGTCCCTGAGTTGATGCACTGTCTTTACATCACCCACCTCTATGACCTCTACCTGACCCCGCCATGGGCGGAGCAACTTGGGGGACGTACCCGCTGGCACCTGTGGGCAATACAACCATGTCCCTGACCACCCTGACCACCCATGGAAGCACGTGGTCCCGCCGCCCCGTGTTCTTATCATTAGCGGCTTGCGCTCTGGTGGGGAAAGGTCCTCGTTCTGAATCGTTTCACAACGTTCAGGTCCAGAATACCGAAGAATACCGGGAATCACCTGTACTTAAGAAAATGTAAACTGATAACACTATAAACAATAACACTAAACATTAAACGACTATAAACTATCAACTGGTTTTATAATTTATACTATCATAAACGGAGGTACGGTATTTTAATCTCATTAGAAGTATTATAATCGCACTCTGCTCATATGTATATAAAATGTACGTTTAATCGAACCGAGGGTCGGATATGCGATCTGTGGGGGATGCAGGGTAGGAATCGCATCCTTTGTCTTTCAGGATAATTGCATTCGATTGCAAATTTTGGAAAGTACAATCCGTATGTCTATTAACAGGAAATGTGCCCATTGTGGTTCATGCATGAATATGTAAGGGTATCTCAGTGTGTAATTGTGCGCTTATTTTGAATAAATGGGATTAGCGCTGGAAAACCACGTTTCCCATGCCCTCCATTGTCCTCGATTTAAAGTGAATGCAGCCCCGTGGCGTTGCCAAAAACCGCCGAGCTTCTGGAGTGAACGCGTACAGACGCGTAGTGACCATAATCACTCTAACATCCGTTCTCCCTTATGACCAACATTGTACTAATTTTTGTTGATCGAGTAGAAGAAGGCACGTGCCATGTCCAGACGAATTCTTATCAACAACAGTGTCCTGAAATATGATGCTAAAATAAACGTTAACACTGGATTAAACGTGCACCTCTTAACCCCTCCCTCGCATTTTAGACTAACGATTTGCATTTTCACATAACATACATTCAAGCACAGTAAAATGCTAATACGCCCCTATTGTTATTCTAAAAATTGAATGCGATTCTTGCCCTGCACCCCCCACAGTTCACATATCCGACCCCCGGTTCGATTGAACAGATAATTTCCGTACATATCTGTAGAGTGCGATTTTAATACTTCTAATAAGATTTAAATACCGTACCTTCGTTTATTGTGCTATTAATTATAAAAGCAGTTGATATTTGTTGTCGTTTAATGTTTATTATTATTGTTTTTAGTGTTATCAATATACATGTTTTTTAAGTACAGGTGATTCCCAGTATACTTCGGTATTCTGGACCTGAACGTTGCGAAACGATTCAGAACGAGGACCTTTCCCCACCAGAGCGCAATCAGCTAATGAAAAGAACTCGGGGCGGCGGGAACACGTGCTTCTATGGGCAGTGGGGGACAGGTAGACAGTGCGTCAACTAAGGGACAATTGGTGACAACAAGATAAAGAGAGTTCGAGAAGGGAAGGCGAGACCAAGTGTGGGCGGAGGTTCACGCCGAGAATGAGAGAGGGGGAGGAACGAGGTTTGAAGCTGTGTTGGCTGGTTGCTGTCTCGTCGTCGTCGTTGCTATATCGTGACGCCTTGGTCCTAAGCCGCGTTAAATGCTAAATCAAAGAACCCTCTGCAGTCTGAGTCCGGAGTCATTACAATTGTAATGATTCATTATTTCACCGGCTAACATTGAGTTTTTGCGATTATTTTACATATTCATACTGAATATTGCTATTTGATGCCATTGAGACGGAACATTCATCCAATAGTGGACAGCTTGATCCTAATAACACCAAAGTGTTATTCAAATAATTTTAATCCCATCCTGATCCTGCACCTTCCATTTCACATATTCCACCCTTGGTTCGCCACGTCCATATTACATACATACACATTAAATGCAAACATGTTACATACAGACATATTACATTCATGCATATTACATACAGACATGTTTCATACTCACGAGCATAGTGTGATTCTTAGATACAGGTCCGATTCAACACAGTACATAAAATCCGTGATCTGGTCCCGTCTGTAAAAGACGTGGTTCCAGACATACAGTTCCCTGGCGTCTACAAACTAAGTTGCCTCTGTGGTAGCAGTTACATTGGAGAAACCAAACGACATGTCTCGGACCGCATCCGTGAACATAAAGCAGACCTGAAACACGGTAGGACAAACACCTCAGCCGTGGCAGATCACTGTTACAATTCAGTAGGCTCACATGACATTGACTTCTCCAAGACAGAGGTTCTCTGCAAGCCATCTGGCTACCATGAGAGATTCGTTCATGAGGCGATCCACATATACAAACACAGAGACAATTTCAACCGAAAAGATAGATTCTGGCTCAACAATCATTGGAAGGACGTAATAAACCATTTCGGATCTTAACTGATTGTTGTTCACGTTTACGGTGACTTTCAGACGGCAGTCCACTCACTGGCATTGACTGTGTATCTTGTGTTCTCCACAGGGAATGCATTATTTGCTCCGCTGCGGGTCTCCTTTCACCGCTCTCCCATTGACATGTTTCATTGCTTCTACATACTATTAACATTCCCTCCTTTCGTTAATGCTACCCCCTACCTTGGATGCTGCTAATCGTGCATAATGCATGGGCATAATATGACTTTGAAACCCCCCCGCCCACCTCCTACGCATTTCCCATAAATATGCTAAATTCCTCTTGATATGCAAATTATTTTGTCAAGGCGCTCTTCTTTCACCTCCAACCCAGCTTATATATACGCTCCAAGCTTGGCAGTGTTTCATTCTTCACCTGAAGATGGCTGCTTGCGTTGTAGCCGAAACGTCGTGAGAATTATTTTATTTTTATTATTTTTTTACTTCCCTTCTACGTGACTTTACCGAAAGAACCAAGAAGAGTTTATAATGTTAAAGTATGCAATGTGAGTTTACAATTTGAAAGTTTGTGGACGTGCCCTGTTCTCGTAGGACCCGACGCGGATTTGGAAATAATTGCTATGATCATGTCTGAGCTGGGATGAGCGACTAATGTTTACTTTATTTAATCATAACTGTGTGTAGGTTAGTGCTATCGGGGCTTATTAATACTACTCATGAATGAACTCATACTTCTTTCGGTAGAAATTTGAAATCCTGTTGGTAGGACAAGTCGCCTGACTTTTCTAGACGAATTGTTATCTTCAAGTGCGTCCGTAAATAAACTGCTAAAATACACAGCATAGGGAAGGCTGCCTTGTTGGGGAGATGCAGTTTGGGTAAGGCGCTGTGACCGGGTGATGACACGGTTTCTCAAACAATGGCGTTAAACACTCGCTGCTTGGCCCCGTCGACAGCAGCGAAGGCTGTCATATACCGCTCCATTTACGAGTTGGATGTATAATGTGTATAGTTGAAGGTGCTAGGTGTTGATTTCTTCTAACCGCTACTAACGTGCGTGTGTTGTCTGTTTTTAGGATTTGTCTATCAAGGAACACGTGTTAATCGGGTAGACAGCCAAGATGCTGCCGGTTAAGGGCACACTTGTGTGATGGAGATCCTCCACCTGAAATTCTCTGAACATCTTCTTAGGTTTTTTCGGTAAAGATTAGCAGCTAATCTGGCTGTGACGGTCCCACCTGATGACGGAGACTTGTGTTGCCTCCGAAACGTCGTGATTTTTTATTTTATTTTATTTTCATTCATTTTGATGTTTTACCTACGTGACTTTACCGAAAAAACCTAAGAAGATGATTCCTTGCAGTCACGAAAGCTTCAAATCTAGAATTCTCTGAACATGTTTTTCTAGGAACATTATAAAATAAAGACCGGACAAACATTTGTTAAAAATACGTTTTTATTCATCTGCAATCATTTTTACGTCAAAACTCGAAGGGAATATTTATTACGTCCTATGTTCACACATTTCCAGTACAATGCAAACCATTTCCGTTCCAGGAATACCAAAGCGTTAAAGTATCATTCCCCATGATTTCCATATTAGTTCACCACATTTGTTCACTGTGCGTCTATGTTGAAGTCAAGGCCATATATCCAACGAACGCGTCATCAATGTACATCCTGAAATCGGCTATCTAAAGTCGATTAATACCAATCAAAAAAAGCCATATACTTGAAAAAAACCGTTTAAAATGTTGAGTAAAGATGTACCTACAGACGCATTCCAACTTTAGCTCAACAGGAACACTGAACGACTACAATTGAAACCTTTCACAACCAGTGCTCATCACACCACTTCGGCAAGTAATCCGATAAAATTACAAACCACCACTGTGCACGTAATTAAACAAAAAAAACTGTAAAACTAAAATGGTCAAAATTATAACCAAAAAAGTACTCGATACGGATTAAAAGGTATAACCACATGACATAATATTTTTTCAGTCACCCCGAGCTCTCTGGTTGACTCTCGAGCCACTCCATTACATCCAGCCATCTCTCGGGATCCAACTGCATGGGATCGAAGATAGAAACTTCTTCAGGAATCATTGCAGCACCTTGAATTTCAGCTTTTGATTTCAGTTTTCTATCATTGTGGACCTTCTGATGCCTGTTAAGATTTGACGACTGTGAAAATGCCTTCCCACACACAGAGCACAAAAATGGCTTCACGCCCGTGTGTGTTCTCTGGTGCTTCTGAAGATGTGATGAGTGTGCAAATGTCTTCCCACACACAGGGCACCGGAATGGCTTCTCACCCGTGTGTGTTATCTGGTGTCTCTGAAGATGTGATGGCCATGAAAAGGACTTCCCACACACAGAGCAATTGAATTGCTTCTTGGCTCTGTGTGCGTGGGGCTGTGGAGAGCGTCTCTGCTCCATGTGAGCGTAGTACGCTATCGGCCGCAAGGATGTTTAGCGTTGAGTTTTAGATTTCGTTAACTGCTAAAACAAGAACGACACTCGCGTCTAAGCGAGACGCAAAAAAATCCCGCTAATTTGACAACGAACACGTTCCGCGAAAATAGACACTTACTTGGAGATTCAAGGTATATCGATGTCTGGAACCCGTCTGAAGATGTCGCCACGAACTCTCCCGACGCAAAGTCGCCTAACTGTCGACACAGCAATTGTGCTCGCCAGGCTGCGTTGTCTCGCGGTTGAAGGGCGATCAGCAGAGCGACGAGTCGAGCGTCCAACCTCATCAAGTTCCCTCTCGAAATGGCATTGAGCTCAGTTTCTGAGCCGCCTTATAACTCCCCCCTAGGATCCAATCCTTTGTCTTTCATGATATTCGCATTCGATTGTTAATTTTGGAAGGTATAATCCGCATGTTTATTAACATACCGAAGTGTAATATGCCCATTGTGCTTCATGCATGAATATGTAAGTGCATCTCAGTGTGTAATTGTGCGCTTAATTTGAATAAATGGAAAAACACGTTCCCCATGCCCTCCATTGTCCTCGATTTAAAGTGAATGCAGCCCCGTGGCGTTGCCAAAAATCGCCGAGCTTCGGGAGTGAGCACGTACAGACGCGTAGTGACCACACTTGCAACACAATCACTCTAACATCAGTAACCAAAATCCGATCTGGTACATGGTCTCCGCTTGGTCAGGTTTGTATCCGTCATCACTCAGGAGACAAACAGCGAGGCATGGTTTGGCCAGCCACCAGCAGCTATTAAAGTCGCCAAAGCCACTTTATTAGCTGCTCTCAAACAATACTATCACCAATGGTGGTTTACAGGCTAGGCTGTTAAGCGGACAATCAGTCTTTTTGGGCAAGGCGTATGGGAAAATACACACCTCTTTTATCCCATAAACATAATGCACAGCATCGGTAAGGCTGCCTTGTTGGGGAGATGTAGCTTGGGTAATGTGCTGCAACTGGAGTTAGGCGATGTGACTGGGGTATCACACGGATTCCGAAAAGCAGCTTAGACGATACGATCCACTGCGCTCCATCTCCCCACATGGACAACGACATTCTCAGTTTAAAAAAAAATGAATAGAAATGTTTAAATACGTTTTTTAAATCATGTGTATTGTATAGATGTTATAATGTGCGATTGTTATAATCTTTGTACGTGTATATATATGCTGTATATAGCGATTCGATTCCATTGATACGACACATTCATCCATCAGTGTACAGTGTGATTCTAATCCGGCTAGTGGGATTCGAATAATTGTAATTCGTTTCTAATCCTGCATATCCTACCCCCGTGTTCGCATATTCACTTACCATTCGTACTACCACACTGTGATTCTAATGAGCACAGTGCGATTCTAATGATTTGTATGCGATTATAATCCCATACCTCCATTTACGTGATCATACACTATAACAATTAATAGTATTTTACGGAGTTATAATGGATAGATTGTAGTTCATAGTTTATAATATTATATACTCTTTGGTTATTTCAGTAAAAGACACGTAGCTATAAAATAATTCACGACGTTTCGGGCGCAATACAAGCGTCCGTCAGGTGGCACAGCATGGTCTGCTGCTGAGGCAGACTGTTTTAAAAGGTTTGAAATGGGTGTAGACCTCTGGTCAAATCTCCCCAACAAGGCAGCCTTCCCTATGATGTGTATTTTAGCAGTATATTTACGGACACACATGAAGATAAGAAACTTGTCAAGAAAAGGCAGGCGACTTGTTCTACCAACACGATTTCAAATTTCTATCCGAAAGAAGTATGAGTTCATTCATGAGTAGTATTCACCAAGCCCCGATTGCACTAACCTACACACAATTATGATTAAACAAAGTAAACATTAGTCGCTCATCCCAGCTCAGACATGATCATAGCAATTATTTCCAAATCCGTGTCGGGTCCTACGAGAACAGGTCACGTCCACAAACTCTCAAATTGTAAACTCACATTGCATACTCTAACATTATAAACTCTAACAATATATCCTTTAAACTATGAGCTAGACATTGTAACGCTTTAAAATAACACTACAATCTAGTGTTATAGTAAACTATAATGTTGTGAACTCTAACAATATAAGCTATGATCGATACATTATAACGCTATAAAATAACATCATAAACTAGTGTTACAGATTAGAACACCGTACATTGAAGTGTGATATTCGAATCTCATTCGCTTCACACCGCGGTCCTCTAAGAATCACACTATGCTCGTGAGTATGTAACATGTCTGTATGTAATATGCATGAATGTTATATGTCTGTATGTAACATGTATGAATGTATAATGTATGATTGTAATATGAACGTGCGAACCAATGGTGTGATATGTGAAATGGAAGGTGCAGGATCAGGATGGGATTAAAATTATTTGAATAACACTTGATGGTATTAGGATCAAGCTGTCCACTATTGGATGAATGTTCCATCTCAATGGCATCAAATAGCAATATTCAGTATGAATATGTAAAATAATCGCACAAACCCAATATTAGCCCGTGAAATAATGAATCGTTACAATTGTAATGACTCCGGACTCACACTGCAGAGGGTTATTTTATTTAGCCTTTAACGCGGTTTCAGACCCCAGGCGTCACGATATAGCAACGACGACGACGAGACAGCAACCAGCCAACACAGCCCCAAACCTCGTTCCTCCCCCTCTCTCATTCTCGGCGTGAACCTCAGCCCACACTTGGTCTCGCCTTCCCTTCTCGAACTCTCTCTATCTTGTTGTCACCACTTGTCCCTTAGTTGACGCACTGTCTTTACATCACCCACCTCTATGACCTCTACCTGACCCCGCCATGGGCGAACTTGGGGGATTTTCCCGGTGGCACCTGTGGGCAATACAACCATGCCCTGTCCCCCACTGACCATGGAAGCACGTGACCCGTCGCCCGAGTTATTTTCATTAGCGGCTTGCGCTCTGGTGGGGAAAGGTTCTCGTTATGAATCGTTTCGCAACGTTCAGGTCCAGAATACCGAAGTACACCGGGAATCACCTGCACTTAAAAACACGTAAACTGATAACACTATAAACAATAACACTCAACATTAAACGACAACAAAATTATCAACGTGTTTTATAATTTATAGCACCATAAACGGAGGTACGGTATTTAAATCTCATTAGAAGTATTAAAATCTCACTCTACACATGTATGTAAATTATCTGTTCAATCGAACCGGGGGTCGGATATGTGAACTGTGGGGGGGGGGGGGGGTACAGGGCAAGAATCGCATTCAAATTTTAGAATAATAATATGGTCGTATTAGCATTTTAATGGGCTTTAATGTATGTTATCCGACCCCTGGTTCGATTGAACAGATAATTTCCGTACATATCTGTAGAGTGCGATTTTAATACTTCTAATAAGATTTAAATACCGTACCTTCGTTTATTGTGCTATTAATTATAAAAGCAGTTGATATTTGTTGTCGTTTAATGTTTATTATTATTATTGTTTTTAGTGTTATCAATATACATGTTTTTTTAAGTACAGGTGATTCCCAGTATACTTCGGTATTCTGGACCTGAACGTTGCGAAACGATTCAGAACGAGGACCTTTCCCCACCAGAGCGCAATCAGCTAATGAAAAGAACTCGGGGCGGCGGGAACACGTGCTTCTATGGGCAGTGGGGGACAGGTAGACAGTGCGTCAACTAAGGGACAATTGGTGACAACAAGATAAAGAGAGTTCGAGAAGGGAAGGCGAGACCAAGTGTGGGCGGAGGTTCACGCCGAGAATGAGAGAGGGGGAGGAACGAGGTTTGAAGCTGTGTTGGCTGGTTGCTGTCTCGTCGTCGTCGTTGCTATATCGTGACGCCTTGGTCCTAAGCCGCGTTAAATGCTAAATCAAAGAACCCTCTGCAGTCTGAGTCCGGAGTCATTACAATTGTAATGATTCATTATTTCACCGGCTAACATTGAGTTTTTGCGATTATTTTACATATTCATACTGAATATTGCTATTTGATGCCATTGAGACGGAACATTCATCCAATAGTGGACAGCTTGATCCTAATAACACCAAAGTGTTATTCAAATAATTTTAATCCCATCCTGATCCTGCACCTTCCATTTCACATATTCCACCCTTGGTTCGCCACGTCCATATTACATACATACACATTAAATGCAAACATGTTACATACAGACATATTACATTCATGCATATTACATACAGACATGTTTCATACTCACGAGCATAGTGTGATTCTTAGATACAGGTCCGATTCAACACAGTACATAAAATCCGTGATCTGGTCCCGTCTGTAAAAGACGTGGTTCCAGACATACAGTACCCTGGCGTCTACAAACTAAGTTGCCTCTGTGGTAGCAGTTACATTGGAGAAACCAAACGACATGTCTCGGACCGCATCCGTGAACATAAAGCAGACCTGAAACACGGTAGGACAAACACCTCAGCCGTGGCAGATCACTGTTACAATTCAGTAGGCTCACATGACATTGACTTCTCCAAGACAGAGGTTCTCTGCAAGCCATCTGGCTACCATGAGAGATTCGTTCATGAGGCGATCCACATATACAAACACAGAGACAATTTCAACCGAGAAGATAGATTCTGGCTCAACAATCATTGGAAGGACGTAATAAACCATTTCGGATCTTAACTGATTGTTGTTCACGTTTACGGTGACTTTCAGACGGCAGTCCACTCACTGGCATTGACTGTGTATCTTGTGTTCTCCACAGGGAATGCATTATTTGCTCCGCTGCGGGTCTCCTTTCACCGCTCTCCCATTGACATGGTTCATTGCTTCTACATACTATTAACATTCCCTCCTTTTGTTAATGCTACCCCCTACCTTGGATGCTGCTAATCCTGCATAATGCATGGGCATAATATGACTTTGAAACCCCCCCGCCCACCTCCTACGCATTTCCCATAAATATGCTAAATTCCTCTTGATATGCAAATTATTTTGTCAAGGCGCTCTTCTTTCACCTCCAACCCAGCTTATATATACGCTCCAAGCTTGGCAGTGTTTCATTCTTCACCTGAAGATGGCTGCTTGCGTTGTAGCCGAAACGTCGTGAGAATTATTTTATTTTTATTATTTTTTTACTTCCCTTCTACGTGACTTTACCGAAAGAACCAAGAAGAGTTTATAATGTTAAAGTATGCAATGTGAGTTTACAATTTGAAAGTTTGTGGACGTGCCCTGTTCTCGTAGGACCCGACGCGGATTTGGAAATAATTGCTATGATCATGTCTGAGCTGGGATGAGCGACTAATGTTTACTTTATTTAATCATAACTGTGTGTAGGTTAGTGCTATCGGGGCTTATTAATACTACTCATGAATGAACTCATACTTCTTTCGGTAGAAATTTGAAATCCTGTTGGTAGGACAAGTCGCCTGACTTTTCTAGACGAATTGTTATCTTCAAGTGCGTCCGTAAATAAACTGCTAAAATACACAGCATAGGGAAGGCTGCCTTGTTGGGGAGATGCAGTTTGGGTAAGCGCTGTGACCGGGTGATGACACGGTTTCTCAAACAATGGCGTTAAACACTCGCTGCTTGGCCCCGTCGACAGCAGCGAAGGCTGTCATATACCGCTCCATTTACGAGTTGGATGTATAATGTGTATAGTTGAAGGTGCTAGGTGTTGATTTCTTCTAACCGCTACTAACGTGCGTGTGTTGTCTGTTTTTAGGATTTGTCTATCAAGGAACACGTGTTAATCGGGTAGACAGCCAAGATTCTGCCGGTTAAGGGCACACTTGTGTGATGGAGATCCTCCACCTGAAATTCTCTGAACATCTTCTTAGGTTTTTTCGGTAAAGATTAGCAGCTAATCTGGCTGTGACGGTCCCACCTGATGACGGAGACTTGTGTTGCCTCCGAAACGTCGTGATTTTTTATTTTATTTTCATTCATTTTGATGTTTTACCTACGTGACTTTACCGAAAAAACCTAAGAAGATGATTCCTTGCAGTCACGAAAGCTTCAAATCTAGAATTCTCTGAACATGTTTTTCTAGGAACATTATAAAATAAAGACCGGACAAACATTTGTTAAAAATACGTTTTTATTCATCTGCAATCATTTTTACGTCAAAACTCGAAGGGAATATTTATTACGTCCTATGTTCACACATTTCCAGTACAATGCAAACCATTTCCGTTCCAGGAATACCAAAGCGTTAAAGTATCATTCCCCATGATTTCCTTATTAGTTCACCACATTTGTTCACTGTGCGTCTATGTTGAAGTCAAGGCCATATATCCAACGAACGCGTCATCAATGTACATCCTGAAATCGGCTATCTAAAGTCGATTAATACCAATCAAAAAAAGCCATATACTTGAAAAAAACCGTTTAAAATGTTGAGTAAAGATGTACCTACAGACGCATTCCAACTTTAGCTCAACAGGAACACTGAACGACTACAATTGAAACCTTTCACAACCAGTGCTCATCACACCACTTCGGCAAGTAATCCGATAAAATTACAAACCACCACTGTGCACGTAATTAAACAAAAAAAACTGTAAAACTAAAATGGTCAAAATTATAACCAAAAAAGTACTCGATACGGATTAAAAGGTATAACCACATGACATAATATTTTTTCAGTCACCCCGAGCTCTCTGGTTGACTCTCGAGCCACTCCATTACATCCAGCCATCTCTCGGGATCCAACTGCATGGGATCGAAGATAGAAACTTCTTCAGGAATCATTGCAGCACCTTGAATTTCAGCTTTTGATTTCAGTTTTCTATCATTGTGGACCTTCTGATGCCTGTTAAGATTTGACGACTGTGAAAATGCCTTCCCACACACAGAGCACAAAAATGGCTTCACGCCCGTGTGTGTTCTCTGGTGCTTCTGAAGATGTGATGAGTGTGCAAATGTCTTCCCACACACAGGGCACCGGAATGGCTTCTCACCAGTGTGTGTTTTCCGATGACTATGAAGAGTTGATGACTGTGCAAATGCCTTCCCACACACAGAGCACAGGAACGGCTTCTCGCCCGTGTGTGTTATCTGGTGTCTCTGAAGATGTGATGGCCATGAAAAGGACTTCCCACACACAGAGCAATTGAATTGCTTCTTGCCTCCGTGTGCGTGGGGCTGTGGAGAGCGTCTCTGCTCCATGTGAGCGTAGTACGCTATCGGCCGCAAGGATGTTTAGCGTTGAGTTTTAGATTTCGTTAACTGCTAAAACAAGAACGACACTCGCGTCTAAGCGAGACGCAAAAAAATCCCGCTAATTTGACAACGAACACGTTCCGCGAAAATAGACACTTACTTGGAGATTCAAGGTATATCGATGTCTGGAACCCGTCTGAAGATGTCGCCACGAACTCTCCCGACGCAAAGTCGCCTAACTGTCGACACAGCAATTGTGCTCGCCAGGCTGCGTTGTCTCGCGGTTGAAGGGCGATCAGCAGAGCGACGAGTCGAGCGTCCAACCTCATCAAGTTCCCTCTCGAAATGGCATTGAGCTCTGTTTCTGAGCCGCCTTATAACTCCCCCCTAGGATCCAATCCTTTGTCTTTCATGATATTCGCATTCGATTGTTAATTTTGGAAGGTATAATCCGCATGTTTATTAACATACCGAAGTGTAATATGCCCATTGTGCTTCATGCATGAATATGTAAGTGCATCTCAGTGTGTAATTGTGCGCTTAATTTGAATAAATGGAAAAACACGTTCCCCATGCCCTCCATTGTCCTCGATTTAAAGTGAATGCAGCCCCGTGGCGTTGCCAAAAATCGCCGAGCTTCGGGAGTGAGCACGTACAGACGCGTAGTGACCACACTTGCAACACAATCACTCTAACATCAGTAACCAAAATCCGATCTGGTACATGGTCTCCGCTTGGTCAGGTTTGTATCCGTCATCACTCAGGAGACAAACAGCGAGGCATGGTTTGGCCAGCCACCAGCAGCTATTAAAGTCGCCAAAGCCACTTTATTAGCTGCTCTCAAACAATACTATCACCAATGGTGGTTTACAGGCTAGGCTGTTAAGCGGACAATCAGTCTTTTTGGGCAAGGCGTATGGGAAAATACACACCTCTTTTATCCCATAAACATAATGCACAGCATCGGTAAGGCTGCCTTGTTGGGGAGATGTAGCTTGGGTAATGTGCTGCAACTGGAGTTAGGCGATGTGACTGGGGTATCACACGGATTCCGAAAAGCAGCTTAGACGATACGATCCACTGCGCTCCATCTCCCCACATGGACAACGACATTCTCAGTTTTAAAAAAAATGAATAGAAATGTTTAAATACGTTTTTTAAATCATGTGTATTGTATAGATGTTATAATGTGCGATTGTTATAATCTTTGTACGTGTATATATATGCTGTATATAGCGATTCGATTCCATTGATACGACACATTCATCCATCAGTGTACAGTGTGATTCTAATCCGGCTAGTGGGATTCGAATAATTGTAATTCGTTTCTAATCCTGCATATCCTACCCCCGTGTTCGCATATTCACGTACCATTCGTACTACCACACTGTGATTATAATGAGCACAGTGCGATTCTAATGATTTGTATGCGATTATAATCCCATACCTCCATTTACGTGATCATACACTATAACAATTAATAGTATTTTACGGAGTTATAATGGATAGATTGTAGTTCATAGTTTATAATATTATATACTCTTTGGTTATTTCAGTAAAAGACACGTAGCTATAAAATAATTCACGACGTTTCGGGCGCAATACAAGCGTCCGTCAGGTGGCACAGCATGGTCTGCTGCTGAGGCAGACTGTTTTAAAAGGTTTGAAATGGGTGTAGACCTCTGGTCAAATCTCCCCAACAAGGCAGCCTTCCCTATGATGTGTATTTTAGCAGTATATTTACGGACACACATGAAGATAAGAAATTTGTCTAGAAAAGGCAGGCGACTTGTTCTACCAACACGATTTCAAATTTCTATCCGAAAGAAGTATGAGTTCATTCATGAGTAGTATTCACCAAGCCCCGATTGCACTAACCTACACACAATTATGATTAAACAAAGTAAACATTAGTCGCTCATCCCAGCTCAGACATGATCATAGCAATTATTTCCAAATCCGTGTCGGGTCCTACGAGAACAGGTCACGTCCACAAACTCTCAAATTGTAAACTCACATTGCATACTCTAACATTATAAACTCTAACAATATATCCTTTAAACTATGAGCTAGACATTGTAACGCTTTAAAATAACACTACAATCTAGTGTTATAGTAAACTATAATGTTGTGAACTCTAACAATATAAGCTATGATCGATACATTATAACGCTATAAAATAACATCATAAACTAGTGTTACAGATTAGAACACCGTACATTGAAGTGTGATATTCGAATCTCATTCGCTTCACACCGTGGTCCTCTAAGAATCACACTATGCTCGTGAGTATGTAACATGTCTGTATGTAATATGCATGAATGTTATATGTCTGTATGTAACATGTATGAATGTATAATGTATGATTGTAATATGAACGTGCGAACCAATGGTGTGATATGTGAAATGGAAGGTGCAGGATCAGGATGGGATTAAAATTATTTGAATAACACTTGATGGTATTAAGATCAAGCTGTCCACTATTGGATGAATGTTCCATCTCAATGGCATCAAATAGCAATATTCAGTATGAATATGTAAAATAATCGCACAAACCCAATATTAGCCCGTGAAATAATGAATCGTTACAATTGTAATGACTCCGGACTCACACTGCAGAGGGTTATTTTATTTAGCCTTTAACGCGGTTTCAGACCCCAGGCGTCACGATATAGCAACGACGACGACGAGACAGCAACCAGCCAACACAGCCCCAAACCTCGTTCCTCCCCCTCTCTCATTCTCGGCGTGAACCTCAGCCCACACTTGGTCTCGCCTTCCCTTCTCGAACTCTCTCTATCTTGTTGTCACCACTTGTCCCTTAGTTGACGCACTGTCTTTACATCACCCACCTCTATGACCTCTACCTGACCCCGCCATGGGCGAACTTGGGGGATTTCCCCGGTGGCACCTGTGGGCAATACAACCATGCCCTGTCCCCCACTGCCCATGGAAGCACGTGACCCGTCGCCCGAGTTATTTTCATTAGCGGCTTGCGCTCTGGCGGGGAAAGGTTCTCGTTATGAATCGTTTCGCAACGTTCAGGTCCAGAATACCGAAGTACACCGGGAATCACCTGCACTTAAAAACACGTAAACTGATAACACTATAAACAATAACACTCAACATTAAACGACAACAAAATTATCAACGTGTTTTATAATTTATAGCACCATAAACGGAGGTACGGTATTTAAATCTCATTAGAAGTATTAAAATCTCACTCTACACATGTATGTAAATTATCTGTTCAATCGAACCGGGGGTCGGATATGTGAACTGTGGGGGGTACAGGGCAAGAATCGCATTAAATTTCGATTTAAAGCTTTCGTGACTGCTGGGATTTATCTTCTTGGTTCTTTCGGTAAAGTCACGTAGAAGGGAAGTAATAAAATAATAAAAATAAAACATAATTAAAATGCAGCCACAACGCAAGCAGCCGTCCTCAGGTGAAGAACGAAACACCACCAAGCTTGGAGCGTATATTTAAGCTGGGTTGGAGGGGGGAGGTTGGAAGAAGAGCGCCTTGACAAAATAATTTGCATATCAAGAGGATTTTAGCATATATATGGTAAATGCGTAGGAGGTGGGGGGGGTTTCAAAGTCATATTATGTCCGTGCATTATGCAGGACCAGCAGCATCAAAGGGAGGGGATGGGGGTAGCATTAACAAAGGGATGGAATGTTAATAGTATGTAGCTGCAGTTACTAAACAACCACGTAAAAAAGACCGCAGTCCACTCACTGGCATTGACAAAATATCTTGTATTCTCCACAGCGAATGGATTCTTTGCTCCCCTGCCAGTCTCCTTTCACCACTCTCCCATTGACATATTTCGTTGCTTCCTCTTAGTATCTTTCACGCGAAGGTCAATGGTATAGAGTATAGCAGATTGTATAAATAGTATAAAATTGTAATGTTTAATACAATGTATAAGGTAATATACAGTATCGTAAATGTATAGTGAATATACAGCAATGTGGTATACAGTAGGATGGGTAGAATAATATTATAGTCGAAGGTATAGAGTGGTGCATAGTAATACAGAATATAATTTAATGTTGAGTTTGTCTATGGTAGTATATAGTACGGGGTAGACCCGTGTGATGTAAGAGAAAAAAGTTTAGCTAGAAGCATATTATATGTTTTGCGACGTAGAATTGTAATGTATTACTTACTTTTAGTAGCTCAGCTTATTGGAGAGTATAGTTAGTATACTGATGATACTATGTAGTTTATACTTTCGTTTTTTACGTGGTTGTTTATTAACTGCAGCCACATACTATTAACATTCCTTCCCTTTGTTAATGCTACCCCCATCCCCTCCCTTTGATGCTGCTGGTCCTGCATAAAGCACGGGCATAAGTAGTACTAATCACATACCTGCATTTCCCATAGTCTCTCCCTTTGATGCTGATAATCCTGCATAATGCACGGGCATAAGTAGTACTAATCACATACCTGCATTTCCCATATCCCCTTCCTTTGGTGTTGCTAATCCTGCATAATGCACGGGCATAAGTAGTACTAATCACATACCTGCATTTACCATGAATATGCTAAATCCCACTTGATATGCAAATTCCTTTGTCAAGGCGCTCTTCCCCCTCCAACCCAGCTTAAATATACGCTGCCAAGCCTGGTGGTGTTCATTCAGACGCTGTCATTCTGACAGACCTGTTCTTCGCCTGAGGACGGATGCTTGCGTTGTGGCCAAAGCGTCGTGAGAATTATTTTATTATGTTTTATTTTTATTATTTTATTATTTTCATTCTACGTGACTTTACCGAAAGAACCAAGAAGATTTACCATTTCTTGGTGGTACATGTTTTTTGTCGTTTATTGTGAAATTTCGGTCATAGTTTCTATGATCACTGTTACATTGCTTATGGCTTTATTTTAGTGATTTCAAAAATATTTTTGGTTTAGCCATGTTTGTTGTAATACGGAGTTAGAATGATGGCTTTAATCTAAGTTGTCTTGTGGTTGTTGTTGTTGTTTGACTGGCATCCCACTGGGATTTTTGCACAGCGTTGGTGTACGGTGCTTTTTTCTGGAAGACTTTGCAGTTTTTCCATGGATTTTTCTGTTTGCGCATAGTCACTTTGAGATGTTTTCTAGTTCATGTTTTTGTTTTTTATTTGTTGCGGTTGCACCCGATTCAAGAGCCGAATGGCTCACAGGGCTATACCAAATACATGAAAATGAAATGAAACTGTTAAGGCTATATGGGGGATCTTTCTGTTTGTGTTAGGTGCTCGCTAACAGCACTTGCCCCTACAGTCTGTCCAGGCTATATGGGGGGTCTTTGTCTTAGATGCTCACTAACAGCACTTGCCCCAACATTCTGTGCAGGCTATACGGGGGATCTTTGTGTTTGTATTAGGTGCTCGCTAACAGCACTTGCCCTGACATTCTGTCCAGTTTACACGGGGGATGTTTGTCTTTGTGTGTTGGGAGCAAGTTTGAGTGGCGTGTAGCCGTGGGAGTTGAACGGGAGCCTGCTGCTACTGACAGTCGTTGACTCCGGTTGGACAGACGCTGATAGACAGACACACACAGACAAGACAGGTGGACAGACACAGACAAGAGGAACACAGAGACGACATAGACACATGCAGAGAGAAACACACAGAGGCGAACAGAGACACAGACGGGCAGAGAGGTGTTGAATCGAACTAACTGAACTCGCTCCATTGAAAGTTTCCTCGATATTTGCCCATCCCCAGAAGTCGTTCTAGTTTCTATTTATTTCATTGTGTGTGGTGTGAACGTGTAAGCAATGTGGGATATCGATGTACACGGATATGAACAAGATCAGCAGACAAGACGTCTTTCATCCTCTTTGGTTTATTCAGTAAAGTCACGTAGGTAGAACAAATAAAATAATAATAAATAAATCACGACGTTTCGATCGCAACACGAGCGATCGTCCTCACGTGAGCTACGGCACGTGACAAAGATGAGGTGAGCCCCCCCCACTCCCGGGGCTCGCCTCGCTCAGCTGAGCATTGTTTCAATGCGGTGGGCTCACGCGAAATTGATTTCTGTAAAACGAAGGTACTTTGAAAACCCGCTGGCTATACTCTTTTATATAAGTGTTGTGTCCTTAACTAACCACACGGGGACGTCTGGTTGAGGCAACACGTTTATTATAACTCTTTCGAACTCGGCTCTACACACGACTGAAACACGAAGGGGTACCACCCCTTCCACCCGATAGCCTACGGGAGTGACAGCCTCGTTTCTATCGCAGCCTGCACACTCCGGGCTCTGCCACCCACGGGTCCCTTAGCCCGGCGTTAAGGGAAGACTGGACGACCCGTCTCACCCAGGGTACTGGAGCTCACCTCTGGTCCGCTACAACCCGGCTCTGGCTAGAGCTGGGGGAGGGTCCCAGAGTGTCTGAGCTCACCTCGGGTACGCTACAACCCGGCTCTAACAAGAGCCTCGGTTGAGGGTCCCCGGGTGATGTTCCAGTCTTCAGGTCTTCGGATGTCCTCAGGCTTGAGTTGGTGAACACTGCCCGGTCCGTCCAGAGGGCCGGCCTTTTATCCCCAGGTCGGGATCACCCCTCCCCTCCTGACCCCCCCCCCCCCCCCCCCCGTCCCAGAACCTTCTGAAAGATCTTAATGGGCCTTAGGGACGAGTGGGGGGTCAGGGGTGTTAGTCTCCGGTCACGGTGGGGGGCCGGGGGTTTAACCTTTGGTCGACCCCTACGCACCTCGCTCTCTCTCGCCTGCTCCCTGTTGACCAGTGCACTTGGTGGCAGGTCAGCTTACAGCGCCTTGTTATGGCGCTTACGCACAACTTCGTGACGAACGCTGCACGTTCCGTCGCTTTCATGCAGGGGGCGCTGCAAACCTACGTGCCCTCTGCATAAACAACGGAGGGGCAGGGACAGACGTTCGATCGCGTTGGAATCGATCTGCAGACGGCGGTCTTATCGCACGGCCAGCTCTGTGTCGCCTCATCTCGATCCCGCGATCCCAAACAGGTGAAAGTCCGCATCAAACTGAACCCCCAGCAAGGCCATCTACTTCACGAGAGAAAATTCACACGAAATATCGTTTTCAATGAATAAGCTTTTAATGAAGAAGTACATTTATCTAATTCAAAACATAATACAATTCAAAGTTGTTTAATTTTCAAACTTCAAAACGGAGCATCGAGAGCTTGCGTGGATGTGTCGCTCGTGTGCAATTTATTTCGTCACTTTACAATCAGCAAGGACCATTTCTCGTCCTAATTCGATAAAATGTATGTCAACACATAATACAAAATTATAATTCGTGTTGTAGAGAATGTTCCTCCTTTTCGTGTAACTTTTAATTGGTATGCCTTGTAACTGATTAATGATCCGAGCATGCTCGCTATTTAAAAGACAATGAGTTGCTCCAGAGGCAGACGCTTCCTGAAAACACAAAAGTACCCTTTGACCTGTATCACAAGAACAATGAGTCTCACCCGAGTGATCTGTACAGGTTACTTGCAAAACACAAACTTTGTCCTAACATCACTTATTCAATGTTTGACCCTTATAGACAAAATGTTACATGTACGCACACCATCAGACAAGTAATCATTCTAAATTATTGACAATCATTTTAACTAATACTATTGCGCCATTCAAAACGAATGCTGGTGTCTGGGTCAAAATTGAGCAAATTCCAAACATTACCTACAAACTCCACAACCAAGGTGCCACATCAACCATCGCCCTCTACTGACAGGCTCTTGTCTACATGCAGGCCGGTGCAGGGCCACCACCTTGTGCCACACAGGGGCAGCTGCTATTTGGGGGTGCTCTTCGAGTGTTTGAAACGAGATACGATACAAAACTCCGAGTTGCCGAGGCGATTAAGTAAGCACCATATAAATTCAATTTATAACAGTGAATGCTTGGGAGCTTATTGGCTCTCGCTCCTGGTTAGAAATCTACCCAACACACAGGTCCACAAAGACTGGCCGCTCTTACCCTGCAGGTTGAACCTAGGAACCGAGTGTTCAACTTCACATTCTTGTCATTAAAGGCCTGTGACAAAGGTGCGTCTATTGGAGCGACATCGTCTCAAGCGTACACATCTCCCGGGTCTCCATTTGACTTTCTATTGTCTCGGAGGAAGTCAACCCACACCTCCACTTCCACAAACTGCTGGGAGTTGCCTCGCTCTGCCTCACAGTGAGATTTCTCCTCCTGCTTCACGTTGCCTCCATCGATGTGAAGGTCCGATTTTGGAGTTGAATCTTCATCTTCACATTTTACCTTTACTTCTTCGCTCTTCACCATCACTTCTTCACGTTTCACCTCGATACCTTTCAAAGTATCCAAGCTGGGATTTTCTTCCGGTTCTTGTTTCATGAGGGATGGACTCATTGCATCACTTTGACTTTCACAAGCTGATTTCAGACTCCACTCCTTGTGGATATTGTGATGCTTGTGTGTTCTCTGGTGTCTTTGAAGATTTGGTGAAAGTGTAAACGCCTTCCCACACACACTGCACTTGAAGGGTTTCTTTCCCGTGTGTGTTCTCTGGTGTTCTACAAGAGTAGATGTCCGTGCAAACGCCTTCTCACACACACCACACTTGAAGGGTTTCTCTCCCGTGTGTGTTCTCTGGTGTTTTACAAGAGCAGATGACTGTGCAAATGCCTTCCCACACACACTGCACTTGAAGGGTTTCTCTCCTGTGTGTGTTCTCTGGTGTTCTGCAAGAGTAGATGAATGTGCAAACGCCTTCCCACACACACCGCACTTGAAGGGTTTATCTCCCGTGTGGGTTCTCTGGTGTATTACAAGAACAGATGACTGTGCAAACGCATTCCCACACACACTGCACTTGAAGGGTTTCTCTCCCGTTTGTGTTGTCTGGTGTACTTCACGAGTAGATGACCGTGCAAACGCCTTCCCACACACACTGCACTTGAAGGGTTTTTCTCCTGTGTGTGTTCTCTGGTGTGCAACAAGAGTAGCTGACTGTGAAAATGCCTTCCCACACACACTGCACTTGAAGGGTTTCTCTCCTGTGTGTGTTCTCTGGTGTTTTACAAGAGTAGATGACTGTGCAAACGTTTTCCCACATACACTGCACTTGACGGGTTTCTCTGCTGTGTGAGTTCTCTGGTGCTGTGTCAAATGGTCAGTACGATCTGTGCTGTTGGCACGCAGGTCACATTGTTGCCTTTTTGCACCGAGCCGCGCCGAGTGCCTTTGCTCCATCAGACCAATTCTGCAGAGGAAGCGACAGCTGTAGACAGAAAAATATATCCACACCATCTACACATCAGTATCAATGCATATATAGTCACACGTGACTTACACGTCTATACTTATACATATATTCATGATAGTGAAAAAGTGTCCCAAATTCATCACACGGGCTGTTATGGCACACAATGAGAGGGCAAATGGTTATAAACATGCCTGGAAGCCCTAGTATCTTCAAAATTAATGTTAACCCAAACTCCGAGCACACGATTTCGGCTGTCTGGCTTCAAAATGACTATTTATGAAAGCTAAATTCAGCTGACATAGCAAAGGGTGCTGAAAAAAATACTATTTGTGTTATGCACAAATGCATAAATTAATGTTCAATTGCAACTTTGAGGTGTGAAGCCAGGCACAGATGTCCTTGAATGCTGGTATGAAGTTCCGACTTCAGCTGCACGTGGGCTGTGATAACTTCCTGACTCCAATCTTACAAAGACTTCCAGAGGAAAACAAAAATAAACTACCGTTTTGATATAACCTCCGTGCTCAATAGAATTAATAGACTTTACTGCAAATACAAACTTGACACTGTCACACACTCAGGGGCGGAGCCAGTATTTTAAGGTAGGGAGGGGGGCAAACCCTCCAGCAATGAAAAATGATAGGAGTTAATAATAGGAGTTTTCCCCTTTGTTCTGGCAACAAAACTGAAACCTTACGAGGATTCATTTCTGTGTCGTGTTTTCTCCGGAGACACTTTGTTGGGGGCACGTCTTTATTATATACACGCGCCCTAACTACTAAACATCAACTCCTCGTACAGTTTATCTCAAGTACTTCCACTCGGTATATTATACGCCTCCTACGTAACATGCCTGCCCCGGCTGTGCTCCAGGTCCTCTGGCTATAATATCCTATGGGAGACCCAGGGTCCACCACTGGCCTCACAGAGCTTCGGCCCTTAAAAAGACGGCGAAGCTAGGGGTCCAGGGTCCTATTCTAGCAGGTCTTCTTGCTTCAACTGGTCGTCTTCAACTGCCAGGACATCTCCAGAGGTCTGCCTTATATACGTTTCTCAGCCGAGGTGCGGACCTCCGTGAGGGACGCGGGTGACCCCAGAGTCCCTCACCGAGGTCTGCATGTCTGCCGTTGCAGGCCAGTACGTCCGTAGCCCCCCCGGCCATTGGGAGTGTTTGCGAGGGATCGTAGGACCCCTCACAACCCCCAACCGCAAAAACACACTATGATAATGTGTGAGCTGTACGCCTTTTGGCGTCCTCTGGTCGAGCACCAATTGGCGTCCTCTGGTGGAGCACCAATTGGGTCGAGGCTCAAAAAAAGCCATCCCTTGGTGTGGACCAATCAGTTTCAAGAACAATGCATATATATTCTTGGTTTTTTCGGTAAAGTCACGTAGAAGGGAAGTAATAAAATAATAAAAATAAAACATAATAAAATAATTCTCATGACGTTTCGGCTACAACGCAAGCAGCCGTCTTCAGGTAAAGAATGAGACACTGCCAAGCTAGGAGCTTATATATAAGCTGAGTTGGGGGTGTAAGAAGAGCGCCTTAACAAAATAATGTGCATATCAAGAGGAATTTAGCATATTCATGGGAAACGCATAGGAGGTGGGCGGGGGGGTTTCAAAGTCATATTATGCCCATGCATTATGCAGGATCAGCAGCACCAAAGGGAGGGGGCACGGGGTAGCATTAACAAAGGGAGGGAATGTTAATAGTATGTAGAAGCAATGAAACATGTGAATGGGAGAGCGGTGGCCGAAGACCCGCAGCGGAGCAAATAATGCATTCCCTGTGGAGAACACAAGATACACAGTTAATGCCAGTGAGTGGACTGCGGTCTGAAAGTCACCATAAACGTGAACAACAATCAGTTAAGATCCGAAATGGTTTATTACGTCCTTCCAATGATTGCTGAGCCAGAATCCATCTTCTCGGTTGAAATTGTCTCTGTGTTTGTATATGTGGATCGCCTCATGAACGAATCTCTCATGGTAGCTAGATGGCTTGCAGAGAACCTCTGTCTTGGAGAAGTCAATGTCATGTGAGCCCACTGAATTGTAACAGTGATCTGCCACGGCTGAGGTGTTTGTCCTACCGTGTTTCAGGTCTGCTTTATGTTTATGGATGCGGTCCGAGACATGTCGTTTGGTTTCTCCAATGTAACTGCTACCACAGAGGCAACTTAGTTTGTAGACGCCAGGGTAATGTATGTCTGGAACCACGTCTTTTACAGATGGGACCAGATCACGGATTTTATGTACTGTGTTGAATCGGACCTGAATCTTGTGTTTAATCAGGATTTTGGAGATCTTTTTTGTGACCCCAGCAATGTAGGGTAAGGTGATGGTTTTGAAAGGCTCCTCAACCGGATCCTTCTTGATGGTTGGAGTGATGGCTTTACGGATTGTGTAGTCGGAGTAACCATTAGCCTTAAGAGCTTGGCGTACGTGTTTGAGTTCACTGGCAATGTGTTCCTGGTCGGAGATGCATTGGGCTCTATGGTATAGAGTCTTGATGAGGGAGTTCTTCTGGCTTCTACATATTATTAACATTCCCTCCCTTTGTTAATGCTACCCCCTGCACCCTCCCTTTGGTGCTGCTGATCCTGCATAATGCATGGGCATAATATGACTTTGAAACCCCCCCGCCCACCTCCTATGCATTTCCCATGAATATGCTAAATTCCTCTTGATATGCACATTCTTTTGTTAAGGCGCTCTTCTTACACCCCCAACTCAGCTTATATATAAGCTCCTAGCTTGGCAGTGTCTCATTCTTTACCTGAAGACGGCTGCTTGCGTTGTAGCCGAAACGTCGTGAGAATTATTTTATTATGTTTTATTTTTATTATTTTATTACTTCCCTTCTACGTGACTTTACCGAAAAAACCAAGATGAATCCCTGCAGTCACGAAAGCTTTAAATCGAAAAATGCATATATTATCATAGTGTGTTTTGTTTGCATTTGACTGCAAGTATTGTGGTAAATGCAGACATGAATCCTCGTAAAAGACGTTTGGTTGGTTCGATCTTGTTGGTTTTTGTCATTAGGCTGTTAGTAGGATCCTACTAACAGCCTAACGACAAAGACCAACAAGATCATCAGTAGGATCCGACTAACAGCCTAACGACAAAGACCAACAAGATCATTACGAGTTCGACGTCCCTAATCGAACCAACCAAACGTCCCTCCTTAAAACCCTCGGCTGCAAGACCTCCCAGATTCTATGGTCTTCCCAAGATCTATAAAGAAGGCTCCCCACTACGACCCATAGTGTACAATCAACTCTCCTACCTACAAACTGGCCCGTTTTCTATCAGATACTCTGCTCCCCTTCACTGGCAAGACCTCGACAGCAGTACTTAACTCAACCCAATTGGTCTCTATGGTCAAGGACATGGTACTGTCTCCTGATGATATGCTCGTCAGTTTTGATGTGGTATCTCTGTTTACCAAAGTCCCAGTTCCTGACACCTTAACAAAAATCGAAGACTTGGTCCAACATGGACTGAACTCGGATGTACCTGCGCTGGTTAGGCATTGCCTCACCAACACTTACTTTACCTGGAATGGCACCTTCTACAAACAGAATGAGGGTACCCCCATGGGCTCCCCCTTGTCACCAGTGATAGCCAATGTGTTCATGGAAAAGTTTGAATCAGATGCTATCCAGGCGTCCTTCCCTGGGGAAAATATATGTGGATGACACTTTCGTCATTTGGCCACATGGCCTCCCAGCATTGAACCATGTTTCTGGACCACATCAATTCCAGACACCCATCCATCAAATTCACCATGGAAGTGGAGAAAGATGGCAAACTACCATTCTTGGATGTTCTGTTTGAGAGGAGACCTTATGGATCCTTGGGACATTGTGTTTACAGGAAGGCCACCCATACAGATTCCTACTTGAAACCTGATTCCCACCATCATCCGGCTCAAAAGAATTCTCTCATCAAAACACTATACCAGAGAGCTCATTGCATCTCTGACCAACACCACCTGGCCAGTGAACTGAAACATGTACATTTGGCCCTCAAGATGAACGGACACTCTGACCGCACTATCCGCCAAGCTGTTTCTCCCACCATACAGAAACAACCACTTGAAACTCCGATCAAAACTGTCATGTTGCCATACATAGCAGGCGTGACCAAAAAGATCTCCAAAATTCTAAACAAACATAAGATCCAAGTCTGATTCAGTACAGTACATAAAATCCGGGATCTGATCCCATCCGTAAAGGATGTCATTCCGGACTTACAGTACCCCGGTGTTTACAAATTGAGTTGTCCCTGCGGGGACTTGTATATTGGGGAGACGAAACGACATATTTCGGACCGAATTCGCGAAAACAAATCAGATTTGAAACATGGCAGAACAAATTCTTCAGCCATTGCCAATCATTGTTACAATGCTGTGGGTGATCATGATATAGTTTTCTCCGATACGAAGGTACTCTGCAAGCCGGCTGGATACCACCAAAAATGTGTCCATGAAGCCATACAGATATACAAACACAGACATAACTTCACCCGAGAAGATGGATTCAAATTGAGCAATCATTGGAAAGATGTGATTAACCATGTTAAACTTAAATCGCCACTCCCCCCGCTCTGCGTCCCTCCTCCACCATCCGTGACGCCGTCTTTTAGTTCCACCTTCACCTTCCTGGCTCCACCCACATCCTAACCCCCCCCCCCATCCTACACTTTGTCCTCCCTCCAATGACTATTTAGACGCCGTTTTACTATTTTCACCTTCCTACAACGTTTTACTATTTTCACATTCCTGGCTCCACCCACACCGCAACCCCCCCCATCCTGCACCCGTCCCCCTTGGCTCCTCCCCCTTCCTCTTACCCTATATATTAAATGCCCCATTACAAATAACTCCCACTACAGTTATTTTGCTGTGCCTTTTGACACCTGATGAAGGAGGCTTGTGTTGCCTCTGAAACGTTGTGATTTTAGTTGATTTATTTTCATTTATTATTATTATTTTACTTAAGTTTTAACCTACGTGACTTTATCGAAAAAACCTAAGAGTATGAATCCTTGCAGTCACGAAAGCTTCAAAGTTGTTAGTTAAGAGTTATTAGTAAGGACTTGTCCCTTGCTTTTTATTCGACTCGTGTGATCGGCATCGCACTCGCTGAAGGTGTTTGCCTTCAGGGAAGTCGTGTACTGTATACGCAACTGCGCACAATTCTACGAGTCGCTTGTAACTGCTTTGCTGTTACTTATTGCAAATTATGGTCTTGGACTGTTGTCCTCTCAAGAGTCCCTGGCACATAATAATATGCCACACGGTGGCGGTCGCAAAATGCTGATTTATCTATATATAAAAAAGGGAAGTTTGTGAATATGTCTGTTCGAAATGTTTAGCATACTTCCCGACATGCAACAAACTTGAAATGTGGCATGTGGGTAGCTTTCAGACTGTACACAATGCAAGAAGTATAAAAATAGATTTGAAGCTTTCGTGACTGCAAGGATTCATATTCTTAGGTTTTTTCGGTAAAGTCACGTAGGTAAAAATTTTAAAATTAAAATTAATAAAAATAAAATAAAAATAAAAATCACGACGTTTCGATTGCAACACAAGCAATCATCATCAGGTATAAATGAAATAGCAACAAAACATTCTAACCAGAAAAACTATAGACAGACATATAAGCAGACAGATATCACCAAGATACATAGAGAGAGAGTAACACAGGTACAGAGAGGGAGATCGTCTCTGTTGAGTGGCCTTAAATAGGCAGAGGGGGCGGGGGCAGAGAGATGGACGGGGAAGTTCCAAGTTTACCTTTTTTTCTCTCTCTCTGGGTTTTTGTTTTCTCTATCTGCCTATGTATTTAGTGTACTTTTTTCTGTCTACACTCGTTTTTTGTCGTTCTTATGTTCTGCTCTGTCTGTGTGTCTCCGTTCCTTTTGTTTTATGCTTTGTCTTTCTTTGGAATTTTCACACTTAAATTCTAACTTAGCAATCTTTGAAATACGTAATCGACCAGGCTATGCGTTGTGTGTTGACCGACTCTCTGTGTTGTATTACATAACATTTCGATATTTTGCTAGGTTATTTAATTTAGTGTGTTCTTTCTCCCTCTCTCCTAATGTTCAAACTTGCTTTCTTTACTACGCGTTTTCCGCACTCATTGACATGTTAATTTGTTACGCATTTTCCGCACTCATTGACATGTTAATTTTTTATCTAACCCCCTCCATCTCTCTGCCCCCGCCCCCTCTGCCTATTTAAGGCCACTTAACAGAGACGATCTCCCTCTCTGTACCTGTGTTACTCTCTCTCTATGTATCTTGGTGATATCTGTCTGCTTATATGTCTGTCTATAGTTTTTCTGGTTAGAATGTTTTGTTGCTATTTCATTTATACCTGATGATGATTGCTTGTGTTGCAATCGAAACGTCGTGATTTTTATTTATATTTTTATTTTATTTTACTTTTATTAAATTTAATTTAAAAATTTTTACCTACGTGACTTTACCGAAAAAACCTAAGAATATAAAAACAGACTTTTGTATCTTGGGGAAGGGGTGCAATAATGCATATATTTTGCATGCAAGTGAGCAGTGACATCACATCTGTCATCACATCTGTGATGTCACACCCGCATGCGGAAGCGTTTCACAGTGTGCTTGCTGACGTCACCCCCCCCCAAACACTCCGCGTAGGCCGTGTTTTAATCCAAGACAAGAATCCAAGTCCCGGGCGAAGCCGGGTAGTAAAGCTAGTCTATATATCAAAGGGAAATGTGTGGATATGTGTGTGTCTGTTCGAAATGTTTTGCATACTTCCCAATATGCAACACACTTGAAATTTGGCATGTGGGTAGGTTCCATACTGTACACAATGTAATAACTATAAAAATAGACTTTTGTATTTTGGGAGGGGGGGGGAGAAATGACCATGGAGTGTGTGGAATCAACCCGCAACACACCTGAGTTAAGCGCTCTGCAACGCGTACCCCTACCATATGGCTCTTCGTGTGCCGTACTTCTAGAGCTGTTAACAGCGTGCCGGGAGATTTTAGGTGGCGCTTCGCTCCTGGCCGATGAAGCCATTGGCTTCTCGGAGTTTCAATACATATCCGTGTGAATAACAGGTACAACTGCTATCTTAAATATAAAGCAGAAATTACATATGTTTGTTTGTGTGAAGCAGCAAAAACTCTCCAACGCTGAGCTCTGGCATCATGAAATTTTCACAGCTTATGCTGTCTGGAATTAATCAGTGAACATGACTATTTTCAGGTTGCCACGTCATTCCCTTCCCGAGTTGCCAAAATCGACATTACGTAGAAGTGGGTTAAGGTTAAATTTCCTTCAGTGAAAAACATCCCATTTAGTTAAATTGATTTCTTTCAGCTTTTTTCTTTCTTACAAGAATCAATTTTTCAGGGTTTTTCAGTGACACGGTTCACAGGTGGTGGTGTGTCCAGACCCATGCCTGGCCACCTTCATCTGCTCAGTATTAATGCTTCCTCACTCCAAGTAATTCATTGAGGAACAACCAACACAGCCGAGGCTGCATGTCTCTCTCCTGGTGGTGAGATGTTAACTACCTGTCATGGCATACAGGAAGTCGTGGGTTCGATCCCAACCCTGACGCCTGCTGTATATTTGGAGTTTACGTGTCTCTCTCTCCCCATGGTCGCGTGGATTTATCTCCGGATCTCCCGGTTGTCCTCACTCCACATGCAGAGAGTGAACACCGCCACGCGTCTAGAGTGAACACCGCCACGCGTCTAGAGTGAACACCACCACGCGTCTAGAGTGAACACCGCCACGCGTCCAGAGTGAACACCGCCACGCGTCTAGAATGAACACCGCCACGCGTCCAGAGTGAACACCGCCACGCGTCTAAAGTGAACACGGCCACACGTCTAGAGTGAACACCACCACGCGTCTAGAGTGATCACCACCACGCGTCTATAGTGAACACCGCCACGCGTCTAACGTGAACACCGCCACACGTCTAGAGTGAACACCACCACGCGTCTAGAGTGAACACCGCCACGCGTCTAAAGTGAACACCGCCACGCGTCTAGAATGAACACCACCACGCGTCTAGAGTGATCACCACCACGCGTTTAGAGTGAACACCGCCACGCGTCTAACGTGAACACCGCCACACGTCTAGAGTGAACACCACCACGCGTCTAGAGTGAACACCGCCACGCGTCTAGAATGAACACCACCACGCGTCTAGAGTGAACACCGCCACGCGTTTAGAGTGATCACCACCACGCGTCTAGAGTGATCACCACCACGCGTCTAGAGTGATCACCACCACGCGTTTAGAGTGATCACCACCACGCGTCTAGAGTGAACACCGCCACGCGTCCAGAGTGAACACCGCCACGCGTCTAGAATGAACACCGCCACGCGTCTAAAGTGATCACCACCACGCGTCTAGAGTGAACACCACCACGCGTCTAGAGTGATCACCACCACGCGTCTATAGTGAACACAGCCACGCGTCTAACGTGAACACCGCCACACGTCTAGAGTGAACACCACCACGCGTCTAGAGTGAACACCGCCACGCGTCTAAAGTGAACACCGCCACGCGTCTAGAATGAACACCACCACGCTGTTGACAAACCTCACCTTGTTGTTGTGGGAAGGTCGCTTCTGAAAACAAGAGCGGTATAGCAGCTCAAGCGGGCTTGGCCTGGTAAAAAAAGAAAAGAAAAACTGAGAATATATGAAGTAAAACAAAGTTACAAAGTTGCGAGCCAGGTGAAGAGAAATTAAACTTAAGCGAGAGATTTGAAGCAAACGCGATCAGGCGAGGGCAGGAGGCAAGGCCCCGCGTTGTAAAGTTTCAACCTGGACATCGCTTCCATGCTCGCTGCTACTCAATTGACATCCCTACGAGAGAGCGAGGCTCTACCTCGGTAAACAACAACAACAACCACAACCACCACAACCACCAAAACAACAACCACCACCACCACAACAATTTCTCACCTCGGATTTCAGTGCATGGGCGGAGCATGTGTTGGCGGGTGCAGTGGCTGGCCGCTTGCGCACAATCGCTCCATTGTGTTGGCGTGTGCAGTAATTGGCCGCTTGCGCACAAGCGCTTCCACGTCCATCGGCCACCCTTTTGGCCTCGCCCCCCCTCCCTCCCCATACGTTCCTTTCATTGGCTACCATAGACTGATGAGCTCCCCCCTCCCTCTCCCTCCCCCCTCAACTCGCTTTTAAGGGATTACATCTTGAATCATTGCCTCACTTGATACAGCTAATCTGGCTGTGACGGTCCCACCTGATGACGGAGACTTGTGTTGCCTCCGAAACGTCGTGATTTTTGTTTTATTTTTTATTTTACTTTCTACGTGACTTTACCGAAAAAACCTAAGAAGATGATTCCTTGCAGAAATCGAAAGCTTCAAATCTAGAATCATGGGCGGAGCGGCAACTTCCTGGTTCCTCGCGACGTCACGCGGCAGCAGGCGACATGACGTCATTTGCGGGGGACGATGACACTCCCCTCCCACAATGAGCGGCTCTCAACTCGCAACGGCTTTCACGAAGACATTATGTTAATGAGTCGCCTGTTACTGGGCGTGGCTTTGCCCAAATAAGGATTGGCACTGGGACAGATATCGACAGCGGCCGAGCGGAGGTGACGTCACGCTCGAGCGCGCGGTGGTCGGGGGTGGGTGACATGACGTCAATAGCGAGGAACTCCTCCCCCTGGCGTTTGACGCCGATGAGGTCACGCTGCGCGGTGACGTCAGAGAGCGGGGTCAGAGTTCAAGTTTGTTGACATAAAGGGAGCGAGAGTTTCGACTCAGCCTCAAACGAGTACCCGGTACGGTGTGTCAACAAAGCCACTGGGGAGACAAAGGCGGCCGGGCGTGGTGCTGGCCACCCACCCCCTCGTGTGCCGTGACGACCTCCATCGGTGCTGCTCGCTATGAGCAGCACTTTGTACATGTCGTTGCTTGGCTCTCCAGAACACCGCTGGCGAAATTTCACGATGACATTTTCACGTCCATAAAAAATAAAATGGCCATACTAACCTATGCCGTTTTTTGGAAAAATTTATCCAATTTTCCTAGCTTTATTTTTCAACGAAAAGTGCATTCCTTGGTTGTGTTTAGCCTGAGTAGACTATATATTACGTTAAAAAGTGGGAAATTTCATGCATGAAATTTTCGAATATAAAAAAGTTAATCGGCATACTGTGCCGATTTTAGGCCAAATAAGCCCAACTTTCACAGCTTTATTTTTGGACGAAAGTTAATTCCTCTATTGTATTTAGCCTTAGTATGCTATGTATTATATTAAAAGTGGAAAATTTCACGATGAAATTTGAAGCAAAAAGATCAAATCGGCATACTTTACCAATGCCGTTCTTGGCCAAAATTTGCTACATTTTCATAGCTAGATTTTTCAAGAAAAACTGAATTCCTCCATTTTGTTAAGCATTAGTATGCTCTAAATTACTTTAAAAGTGAGAAATTTCACGATTAAATTTTCATGTCCCAAAAGGAAAATTGGGTACTTATGCCAGTTTTATCCAAAATAAGCCAAATTTTCATAGCTTAATTTTTCAACAAAATGTTCATTCATCAATTGTATTTACCCTTAGTATGCTATGTGTTAGATTAAAAGTGGAACATTTTATGATGAAATGTTCACGTCCCAATATAGAAAATAGGCATGCTAACCTATGCCGTTTTTGGCCAATAATGGCCAAATTTTTACAGCTTCATTTTTCAACAAAAGTACAATCCTCGGGTGTGCTTAGCCTTAATATCCTATATATTACGTAAAAAAGTGGGAAATTTCACCATGAAATTTTTAAGTAAAAAGGCTCTGACATGGTTGTCTTTGCCTTACAAAACAGATGGGCAAAGTGTGCATGACCCAAAACTTTTTTTCCAAGCAATATACATGAGCAACAATGAGGCAATTTGCTGAATTCATGGCTTACCCATCCATGACCGTTCCCCCACAGTCATCCATTTGGCACTTCACCTCCAAAATGGTCAACGCATCTTGGTCACCAAAGGAAATGCCCAACAACAGGCCCTGGCTCCACAAGATACCACTCTGATGGCGTTCTTGGTTTTGTGTCCAAGTGACCCATTTGCTGCCAACCTGCTCTACCATTAAGTTCCTTCCTACTATACATGGACTGCTAAAAAAATGGAAGCGAAGTGCTGCTGACGGTGAATCAGATGCCTTCGGACGAGTCTACACAGTTCATCCCAACAATCAGCAGTGCAACTTTCTCCCAATGCTTTTCCATGTTGCCAAAGGGCACATATCTTTCCAAGACCTATAAAAAGTGGAACGAGTTGTCTGTCAAACCTACAGGGAAGCATGCAATCTTCGTGCAATTCTTGCACATGATCACCATATTCATAAAGCTATGACAGAAGCTTCTGTTGGTCAGTCTCCTTTCCAACTGACATTGCTCTTCTGCATGAATCTTCAAGTTTGCAGCCCATCTAACCCCATAGGACTCTGGCAAAAATACAAAGAGGGCATGAGTGAGGACATCCTCCACGGAACTCAATAACAAAATACAAACCTGGACGACAACTTTTCTGATGTTATCTTCAAACAGGCCCTCATCCTCCTTCACGACAAACTGCACTCCATTGCTGGAAAATACTTCACGTCTATGGGACTACCAACACCCTACAGGGACAACCTGCATGCCCTTGCTCAAGAGATCCTAGTGAAATATGCTATTATGCTTGACAGAATCTTACATTTCTTTGGGAAAATTAACCAAAGCTGATGGATGCACAAATAGAAGCCTACACGGAAATCTTGGAAGACATTGAGACTACAAATCGAGTCATTTTTATCCTTGATGCACCTGCCAGTACTGGGAAGACCTTTGTTTTGAAACTGCTCCTCGCTAAGGCTCGCCAGAGAGAGTTAATTGCTCTAGCTGTGGCATCATCGGGGATTGCTGTGTAAGTCGATGTGTGTGTGAGTCGATGTGTGTATTTGAGTCCATATGTGTGTGTGTTTAGGTCCATGTGTGTGTGTGTGTAAGTCGGAGTATCTGTGTCTTTTTTGCCCAGGCAATGCCAGATGTTTGTGTGTGTACGTCGATGTGTGTGTAAGTCCAAGTGTGCATATTAGTCCATGTGTGTGTGTTAGTCCATGTGTGTGCATGGCTTCATGTAAGTCACTGTGTGTGTGTCTATGTGTGTCAGTTGATGTATGTACGTCGATGTGTATGTGTGTTAGTCCCTGTGTTAGTTAGTCCATAGGTGCTCGCTAACAGCACTTGCCCCTACAGTCTGTTAAGGCTATATGGGGGGTCTTTGATCTTTGTTAGTTCATATTTGTGTAAGTCAATGTGTTTGTGAGTCGATATGTGTGTATAACACCATGTGTGTGTATCTAAAGTCCATGTCTGTGCGAGTCCGTATGTGTGGAGGCCAATGTGTGCGAGTCTCTGTGTGGAGGAGTAATATAGGGATGTGACCTCATGCTCGTTGTTCAGTGCGATGACGTCATGCACGCTGGGCGAGGTGATGACGCCACGTCTCCTCTCGGTACTTAAGGGGGACCACGTAACGAACGCGGGGTTACTGTAGGAGCCCGGGAAAGAGAGCGGTTGAAGAGCCAGCCAGGGGTAGAGCTCAGGGAGTCTGGAGACAAGCCGGCCGTAGTGATAGAAGGTGCTGCTCTTTCTCGGTCGGTCGGTCGGTGTTGGCTGAACCCCCGATCTGACTCGAGGGAGAGAGCCTTGGCGCTAGCCGAGCTAGGAACAGACAGAGTGAAGATTCGTGTGAAGAAACCTAGTGAAGGACACTTACCCCTGGGGAATTTATCCAAAAACCCTTAATAAATAACTGGCGCAAGCCCTTAACTGAAGACCTGCCTCCGTGTCGTCATTTGCACTTCAACATATGTGTAATGCGAGCATAAACGGGGTGGTTGCTGGCCTCCGCGCCAATCACACGGAGCGTGTGGGAGGAGCCACTGCTCACCTTGGCTCCAATGGGAGACGAGGTGAATGCGGGGCGGAGACGGGTGCATTACGGGAAGGAGGAGTCAGGGTCACGTGATGGGAAGGATATAGGGAGAGAGCCGGAAGAGATCGGGAAGTTGAAACGGAGCGAGAACAGGGGAAGCCACGCTGGGCAGTGCGAGAGATGGCGCCATCTGCCACGTGGTGGAGCAGCGCCATCTGCCACGTGGTCGAAGACCTATGCACACCGTCGGCCAGCGGTGTGCGTGGGGTAGACGGGGCTAGCAGAGTGTGAGGGGCTAGCAGAGTGTGCGGGGCACACGTGGCTAGTGAGGGGCTAGCAGAGTGTGCGGGGCACACGTGGCTAGTGAGTGACTAGCAGAGTGTGCGGGGCACACGTGGCTAGTGAGTGACTAGCAGAGTGTGCGGGGCACACGTGGCTAGTGAGTGATTAGCGGAGTGTGCGGGGCACACGGAGCGAGCGGTGTGGCTGGCGGCGTGTGCGGGGCACACGGAGAGAGCGGAGCGGCCACCAGCGAGTGCGGGCCACACGGAGCGTCGCGGGGCACGCGGCGGAGGCGGCGCGGGTCCGGGCGAGGACCAGCGGGGTGCGATACGAAGAACCTAAATAAACGACAAACGAGACCAAGAAAGCCTGACAGAGTCGTTTATTACATATGTGAGTCCATGTGTGTGCGTGGGTCCATGTTGTGTGTAAGTCCATGTGTGTGTCTCTTAGTCGATGTGTGTAAATCCATGTGTGCTTAGGTCCATGTGTGTGTGAGAGTCTACGTGTTTGAGTCGCTGTATGTGTGTACGTCGATTTGCGTGTGTAACTCCATGTGTATCTGAAGCGAATGTCTGTGCATGTGTGTCTAAGTCCGTGTGTGTGTGTCTTTTTCGCCCAGGCAACGCCGGGTACTTCCCGCTCGTACTCTTATATCAGCGCACTTCATCTATCTGTGATGAACGCTGCACTTTCCATCGTTTTCATGCAGGGGGCGCTGCAAACCTACGCGCTGTTGTATCTATGCCCTGTTTTCAGTTATTAATATTAAGAATAATTAAGAATTTTTTTTAAAATTATATCTATATATATTTTTTTAATTAAACAATGAAAACAACCCACTTCTCCTCACAAGCACACCAGGAATCTATGAAACATGGAGGGCCATTAAAACGATAAGAATTCGGTCACAGAGAGGTCATAGACATCCAGATGGACAAAAAGATCGATGGACTAACCTCCCAAGACATCTGGAGATACACGGATGGGGTGCAGAGCAGAGAAAAACAACTTTTGCAACTCGCGTTTTCCTTAAACGTTTTCCGTACCGAAAAGTAGAAACTTAACAAAAAGAATTAACCAACAAACAATAGGGGCTTTTTATTAGTAATTCCCTTGTATTACTCGTATTCACGGTATATATATATTATTTTGTATTGTATGTTTCTATCTACCTGACCAAAAAAAATAATAATAATTACGAATTCCAACAGTTAAGGAAGCGTAAGTGGAAACTTAGTTGCACTTAACCTCAGGACATTAAAATATAAGAAATATCAAGAATAAATGTAACACACAGGACCACATAAGGTATTGCATACATCTCCTCGACCACCTTTGTCTTCCAGCGGGGTCTGGCCTCGGAATGACCCACCCAGAGGGAGGAGGGGTCAAAGGGTCGCGAGGGGGGGGGGTCTGTGCTGGCATAGCTGGGACATCTGTTTCTCTCGTTGTTGTTCCTCTCGCAAGGAATGCGCAGAGAGGGGAGTCACGTTTTTGAGTTTAAGCACAAGAGCACATAGCGAATGAGCAGTCTGGTTCGAGTCGTGCTCAGTCTCGCAACTCGGCTTGCGACGCGGCGTTGCGACGGGGCTCGCAAGGGAGCTGGGGCAGATCGTGCCTCGAGGAGAGATGGGACGACGAGGGGTCGTAGAGTGACCGCCTGAGTGCAGTCTGTTCAAGTCGCGCTCAGTCTCGCGACTCGGCTTGCGACGCAGCGTTGCGACGGGACTCGCAAGGGAGCTGGGGCGCGTCGTGCCTCGAGAAGTGATGGAACGAGGAGGGGTCGTTCGAGTCGCAGAAGTCTGAGTTCAACCTGGGTCGAGGGTGGGTTTCAGCCGTGCTCCAGCTGGCAGAGCATCGTGAGGGAGCAAACACCGATGCCGATAGCAGGTGTCGCTTCTCGCAGAACGAAGTTAAGTGCGAGTGAAGCTGGCAGCTGCACGAACAAAGGAAAGCACGGAGAAGAGAGAGACGAGTGACGACAAGCAATCAACCTGTAAAAGGGCAGAAATCGCCGAGCGTCGACCAAGCGAGCATCAAAAAGGACGAGCAGCAGCGGATGAGCGCTCCAAGCCGGTGAGCGCGCACAGCCGCGTTGTCCAGAGCCTGAGCAACACCGCCTGAAGGGCGAGTGTCCGTGTGAAGTCGGCAGCGATCAAGGAGAGAAAGAGAGAGCGCACGAGCAGCACGACTTGGGCGTCACCGAGCGTCGTGCCAACTCGTGGAGGAGCTGCGCGCTATCCGACGACGGAATCATTGCACAACACGACGGCGAGCGTCGTGCAAACTGAATCGAGCAGTGGAGAGAGGAAGGCAGCACGGCTCGCTGCGGCCACGCCCAACCCAGAGAGGAACTTCGCTGGCGGCGGGTTGTATCCTCCCACACCACACAAGCTAACGACACAACTCCCGGCTCTAAGAAATTTAATTAATATTACGAGGGGACAACGCACACACAACACGCACACGAATAAGACTTTCAAAAAAATTATCTTTGCGTTTCAAAAAGGGTTGCCATTTCAAGGTGGTGCGTTCAATATCAACTGATCGTGCAAAGCAGTTGCTGCCGTCGAGTTACATGAATAAGGAATGTTTTAGTCATTCATTTTCGTTAATTGCATAATCTTGCCCATGAATTTATTGACATATACTTGCTTTTGCATACTAGAGTGTCATGTGTTTGTTTAGAATTAAAATTGCTGAACACCAAGTCTCGAGTGCTTCTTTCCAAGTCCATGCAAAACTGTCTTATTCCTTAGAACTGTATCCTGTGATGAGATATTAAACTGGAGACCTAAAATAACATAACACACACTAAGATAATCGGTAAATGTTTAATCAATGATAATCGTGTTATCCTGATTGATATAACTCTGGATAAACGAAACTAAGCTTAATTATCATAACTGCACACATTAACATAATCGCAAGCATCCGCATAAACTACTACGATTATCTCCGTGATTATCATAATTTATGCATATTATTACACACATTATCATAATTTATGCATATTAATACACACTATCATAATTTATGCGATTTACGCATTTTTCGGAAAATTTTTAATTTTTATTATTTTTATCAAAATTTTCATAATTCCAACACATACAACAGCACCCCCTGCATGAATGACGGAGGCGCAGGGACAGACGTTAGCTCACGTTGGAATCGATCTGCAGACGGCGGTTTTCTGGCACGGTCAGCTCTATGTCGCCTTATCTCCACCCTGCAATCCCAACCAGGTGAAAGTCCGCATCGAACCGAACCCCGGTAAGGCCATCTACTTAACTAGAGAAAATTCACACGAAATGTTGTTTTCAATGAAGGCTTCCAGATGTAAAATTATATAAGCTTTAATGAAGAAATAAAATTATCTAATTCAAAACGGAGCATCGGGAGTTTGCGTGGATGCGTCGTTCGTGCGCAATTTTTTTCGTGACTTTCCTGGCCCAAGGCCGTAAATGGTTGTGAGGGGGCTGTAGGCGGTCAGGCTTGCTTCAACCCATGGTTGTGAACATCCAGACGTTAATCGGCAAGAACCATTTCTTGTCCTAGTTCGCCAACATATAAGACGTCATGCAAATTTCGATTGAGTGTTGTGTGGAGAATGTATCTACTAGATGTGCTCTGCCTTGTAACCCAATACAAATCTGTACCAAAAATGCATTTCAAATGTGCTCTTAAAATTACCTCCTAGCTATGAAGCAGATCAGCAGACATGACATCTTTCATTTATCGATCTCTCCACGAAACAAAGGAATGTTTTACACAAACTATAACTAGCACAGTCTTCTGGGAGTGCATCATTGATTCAGTGCAAGCCACCTGTGGAGCCTTATTGGTGCACAGCGTCTCAAGAGCAGCTGGGCTTGCTTCAACCGACAGTTACGAACATCCAGACGTTAATCAGCAAGGGGCATTTCTCGTCCTAGTTAGACAAAATCTACGTGAACACGTAAGACACAATTATAATTCGTGTTGTAGAGAATGTTCCTCTACGTGTAACCTTTGAGTGGCATTTTCTTCTAGATTTGAAGCTTCCGTGACTGCAAGGGTTCATAATCTTAGGTTTTTTCGGTAAAGTCACGTAGGTGTGTGCTCCCTATTTCAAGGACAATGAGTTGCTCCAGAGGCAGACGCTTCCAAAACACAAAAATACCCTTTGACCTGTATCAGAAGAACGGGTCTCACCCGAGTTATCATTACAGGTTATTCCAAAACACTCTTTGTCCTAACATCACTTATTCAATATTTGACCCTTATAGACAAAATGTTACATGGACGCAATCAATCATTCAAGTATTCATTCTAAATTATGGAGTCATTTTAACAAAATTGAATTACTGCACTGAAATATACTGCAACAGGTTACATCGTATTAACAAGAAGCTATTTAAAAAAACAATATGCACCGTCTGCTTAACAGTTTATGTACAACATACTATTGCGCCATTCAAAACGAGTAGGCCATTGCATGCTGGCGTCTGGGTCAAAATTGAGCAAATTCCAAACAGGATCTTGTCCACATGCAGGCCGGTGCAGGGCCACCACCTTATGCCACACAGGGGCAGCTGCTACCTGGGGATGCTCTTCGAGTGTTTGAGACGAGATACGATACAAAACTCCGAAATTGCCGGGGCGATTAAGCACCATATAAATGGAATTATTAAAACATAGTGAATGCTTGGGAGCTTATTGGCTCTCGCTCCTGGTTAGAGATCTACTAAACCCACACATCCACAAAGACTGGCTGCTCTTACCCTGCAAGTTGAACCTAGGAATTGAGTGTTAAACTTATTTCTTGTCATTAAAGGTCTGTGACAAAGGTGCATCTATTGGAGAACAATCGTCTCAAGCTGACACATCTACCGGGTCTCCATTTGACTTTGTATTGTCTCGGAGGAAGTCCACCCACACCTCCACCTCCACAAACTGCTGGGAGTTGCCTCGCTCTGCCTCACAGTCAGAATTCTCCTCCTGCTTCACGTTGCCTCCATCGATGTGACGGTCCGATTTTGGAGTTGACTCTTCATCTTCACATTTTACCTTCACTTCTTCACTCTTCACCATCACTTCTTCACATTTCACGTCCTCATATTTCACCTCCTCATATTTCACCTCGATACCTTTAAAAGTGTCCAAGCTGGGATTTCCTTCCGGTTCTTGTTTCATGAGGGATGGGCTCATTGCGGCACTTTGACTTTCACAAGCTGATTTCAGACTCCACTCCTTGTGGATATTCTGATGCTTGTGTGTTCTCTGGTGTTTTTGAAGAATTTGTTTACGTGCAAACGCCGTCCCGCACAGAGTGCACCTGAAGGGTTTCTCTCCTGTGTGTGTTCTCTGGTGTACATGAAGAATTGATGAACGTGCAAACGCCTTCCCGCACAGAGTGCACCTGAAGGGTTTCTCTCCCGTGTGTGTTCTCTGGTGTACTACAAAAGCAGATGAATGTGCAAACGCCTTCCCACACACACTGCACTTGAAGGGTTTCTCTCCCGTGTGTGTTCTCTGGTGTTGTACAAGATTAGATGAAACTGAAAACGTCTTCCCACACACACTGCACTTGAAGGGTTTCTCTCCCATGTGTGTTCTCTGGTGTAAATGACGATTTGATGAACATGCAAACCCCTTCCCACACACACTGCACTTGAAGGGTTTATCTCCCGTGTGTGTTCTCTGGTGTGTTACAAGAGCAGATGAATATAAAAATGCCTTCCCACCCACACTGCACTTGAAGGGGTTCTCGCCCGTGTGTGTTCTCTGGTGTTCTACAAGAACAGATGACTGTGCAAACGCCTTCCCACACACACTGCACTTGAAGGGTTTCTCTCCCATGTGTGTTCTCTGGTGTAAATGACGATTTGATGAACATGCAAACCCCTTCCCACACACACTGCACTTGAAGGGTTTATCTCCCGTGTGTGTTCTCTGGTGTTTTTTAAGAGTCGATGAACATGCAAACGCCTTCCCACACACACTGCACTTGAAGGGTTTCTCTCCCGTGTGTGTTCTCTGGTGTTCTACAAGAACAGATGACTGTGCAAACGCCTTCACACACACACTGCACTTGAAGGGTTTCTCTCCCGTGTGTGTTCTCTGGTGTTTTTTAAGAGTCGATGAACGTGCAAATGCCTTTCCACACACACTGCACTTGAAGGGTTTCTCTCCCGTGTGTGTTTTCTGGTGTTCTACAAGAGCAGATGACTGTACAAACGCCTTCTCACACACACTGCACTTGAAGGGTTTCTCTCCCGTGTGTGTTCTCTGGTGTTCTACAAAAGTAGATGAACGTGCAAACGCCTTCCCACACACACTACACTTGAAGGGTTTCTCTCCCGTGTGTGTTCTCTGGTGTTCTACAAGAGTATATGAACGTGCAAACGCCTTTCCACACACACTGCACTTGAAGGGTTTCTCTCCTGTGTGAGTTCTCTGGTGCTGTGTAAAATGTTCAGGACGATCCGTGCTGTATGCACACCGGTCACATTGTTGCCTTTTTGCACCGAGTCGCGCCGAGTATCTTTGCTCCATCAGACCAATTTTGCAGAGAAAGCGACAGCTGCAGAAAGAAAAAAAAACTATCCACACCATCTACACATCAGTATCGAGGCATAGAGGAATGCATATATATAGTCACACGTGACTTACACATCTATAGTTATTCATATTTTATGATATAGGCAAAAACGTGTCCCAAATTCATCACGCGAGCTCTTATGGCACACAATGAGAGGGCAAATGGTTATAAACATGCCTGGAAGCGCTCGTATCTTCAAAATGAATGTTAACCCAAAACTCCGAGCACACAATTTAGGCTGTCTGGCTTCAAAAGGAATATTTATGAAAGCTAAATTTAGCTGACATAGCAAAGGGTGTTGAAAAAAATACTATTTGTGTTATGCAGATATGCATAAATTAATGTTCAATCACAACTTAGAGGTGTGAAGCCAGACACAGATGTCCTTGGAAGGATGAACAGTTCCGACGTCAGCTGCACGTGTGCTGTGATAACTTCCTGACTCCATTCTTATAAAGACTTCCAGAGGAAAACTAAAATAAACTACTGTTTTGATATAACCTCCCTGCTCAATAGCATTAATAGACTTTACTGCAAATACAAACTTGACACTGTCACACACTCAGAGGCGGAGCCAGGATTTCAGGTAGGGGTCGCAACCCCTCCAGCAATGAAAAATGATAGGAGTTGTTAGTAAGGACTTGTCCCTTGCTTTTTATTCGACGCGTGTGATCGGCATTGCGCTCGCTGAAGGCGATGCCTTCAGGGAAGTCGTGTACTGTATACGCCACTTCGCACAATTCTGCGAGTGGTTTGTAACTGCTTTGCCATTACTTATGTTGTCCTCTCATAGAGTCACTGAAATGTGATAATTTCCCACACGGTGGCAGTGGGGGGGGTCGCAAAATGCCGATTTATCTATATATATAAAAGGGAAATGTGTGGATACGTGTCTGTTCGAAATGTTTAGCTTCCCAACATGCCACACACTTGAAATTTTGCATGTGGGTAGGTTCCAAACTGTACACAACGCAAAAAGTATAAAAATAGACTTTTGTATTTTGGGGGGGGGGGGGGGGGGAATGACCATGAAGTGTGTGGCGTCAACCCGCATCACACCTGAGTTAAGCGGTCTGCAATGCTGTCTGGAATTTCTAAGTGAACGCGACTTTTCAGCTCGCCACGTCATTCCCTTCCCAAGTGGCCAAAATCGACCTTGCGTAGAAGTGGATTAAGGTTGAATTTCCTTCAGTGAAAACATCCGATTTAGGTAACTTGATTTGTTTCAGCTTTTTTCTTTCTTGCAAGCATCAATTTTTTTCTGGGTGTTTCAGTGAAATATGAGGGAATATGAAATTTATCCAAGACAAGAATCCAAGTCCCGGGCGAAGCCGGGTAGTGAAGCTATTTAATAATAAACCCCAATGATCCCATCGAAATTAGGGATTTCTATCAGATCGTGGGGGGGGGGGGGGGGGCACGTGCTACCCCACCCCCACTGGCTCCACCACTGTCACACACTGGCATGGTTCACAGGTGGTGGTGTGTCCAGACTCACGCCTGGCCACCTTCACCTGCTCAGTATTAATGCTTCCTCACTCCACCAAGTAATTAATTGAGGATCAATCAACACAGCCGAGGCTGCGTGTCTCTCCCTCTCTCCCCGTGGTTGCATTGATTTCCTTCCCAATCGCCGGGTTTCCCCTCCACATGTAGAAAGTGTACACCACCGCGCGTCCAGAGTGAACACCGCCACGCGTGTGACAAGCCCTACCTTGTTGTTATTGTTGTTGTGGGCAGGTCGCTTCTGAAAACAAGAGCAGTACAGCAGCTCAAGCGGGCGTGGCCTGGTAAAAAATGAAAAAAAAAAGAATATTGAAAATAAAATAAAGTTACAAAGTAGCCAGCCAGGTGAAGAGAAATTAAAACTTAAGAAAGATACTCTGGTTCTTTCAGTAAAGTAATGTAGAATTTTTTTTTTAAATAATAGCATACGATGTTTTGATTGCAACACAAGCAATCATCAGGTACAAATGAAAGAGAAAACAAACCTAGGAAACTTAGAAATGTAATGCAAAACAACACAGAGAGTCGGCTAACATAACAGTCAACACCCCACCTGGTTAATTATTGATTATGTTCTTCCAAAGATTGTTCAATTTGAGAGAGAGACAAAACACAGACACGGAGACACATAGACAGAGAGAGATGACACAGAGACACACAGAGAGAGACACACACAGAGACACACAGAGAGAGATGACACAGAAACACACAGAGAGAGAGACACAGAGAGAGACACACACACATAGACACAGAGAGAGATGACAGAGACGCACAGAGAGAGACACACATAGGCACACAGAGAAACAACGCCTGTGTATTGTATTACATTGCTATGTTTTTTCTTTTTTACCTTTTCTTGTTTCATAGTATGTAATGGCAGAGATTAGGGATTCATAAAGTACAACGCAATCATATAAACAGAAATCTATGCATTGTTATATGAAGACAAGTCCAGATTTTGTGGCCGAGGTTTAGCAAATTGTTTTTATTAACATAGCATCGCAATTATTAGTTAAAAAAAATATTTTTATAGCAATATACTGGGGGGACATTTTGAGCAAATTTAATGATTATAACATATTATAATGATTATAACATATTATAATTATGACACCATATTATAATTATTACAACATATTATAATTATTACAACATATTATAATTATAACATATTATAATTATTATAACATATTATAATTATTATAACATATTATAATTATTACAATATATTAAATTATTATAACATATTATAATTATAACATATACTTATAACATTATAATAATTATAACATATTATAATTAGGGCCTTGTGTCAATGAGAGATTTGGAGGTTTATATTCTTAGGTTTTTTCAGTAAAGTCACGTAGGTAAAAACATTAAAAAGTAAAATAAAATAAAAATCACGACGTTTCGGAGGCAACACAAGCTTCCGTCTTCAGGCGGTACCGTCACAGCCACGACAGCTGTATCAAGTAAATGAGAGATTGCAGGAGTTGCCACTGCGTTTATATAATGGTTGGAGAAGGTGGTGGGGCAAGGGCCGCATACTTATTATTAATATGGTAAGGTGAGGTTTGAGATTAAGAATAGACTGCATAACAAAGGCTGAGCCTTTGTTATGGAGAGGTGCGGTTTGTGACTCAACCTGTAACAAGAAGACCACCACTAAACATGGTTAAACAGTAATGGTTGTCTGTCAAATAAGATTGGAAAATAAGTGTAGTTAAATCTTTTTTGCATGGTTAATCACATCTTTCCAATGATTACTCAGTTTGTAACCGTCATCACGGTTGAAATTATGTCTGTGTTTGTATATTTGTATGGCTTCGTGTACAAACCTTTGATGGTAGCCAGGAGGTTTGCAGAGAACCTTGGTCTCGGAAAATACAATTTCATGAGAGCCCACCGAGTTGTAGCAATGATCGGCAACGGCCGAAGAATCAGTTCTGCCGTGTTTCAGATCTGACTTGTGCTCGCGGACACGATCAGAAACATGACGTTTCGTTTCTCCAATGTAGCAATCACCACAAATGCAACTCAATTTGTAGACTCCAGGATACTGTAAGTCAGGAACGACATCCTTCACAGATGGAATCAAATCACGGATTTTATGCACTGTACTGAATCGGACTTGGATCTTATGTTTGTTTAGAATTTTGGAGATCTTTTTGGTCACGCCTGCTATGTATGGCAACGTGATAGTTTTGGTCGGAGTTTCATGTGGCTGTTTCTGTATGGTGGGAGAGACAGCTTGGCGGATAGTGCGGTCAGAGTATGCGTTCATCCTGAGGGCCCGATGTACATGTCTCAATTCACTGGTCAGGTGGTGTTGGTCAGAAATGCCATGGGCTCCGTGGTATAGCGTTTTGATGAGAGAGTTCTTTTGAGATGGGTGGTGGTGGGAATCCGGTTTCAAGTAGGAATCTGTGTGGGTGGCTTTCCTGTTCTTCCAAAGACGACACTTTCGTCATCTGGCCACATGGCCTCCCAGCATTGAACCACTTCTTGGACCACATCAATTCTAGACACCCATCCATCAGATTCACCATGGAAGTGGAGAAAGACGGTAAACTACCATTCTTGGATATTCTGTTTGAGAGGAGGCCTGACGGATCCTTGGACATTCTGTCTACAGGAAAGCTACCCACACAGATTCCTACTTGAAACCGGATTCCCACCACCACCCATCTCAAAAGAATGTGTTGCCTCCGAAACGTCGTGATTTTTATTTTTATTTTATTTTACTTTTTAATGTTTTAACCTACGTGACTTCACCGAAAAAACTTAAGAATATGAATCATTGCAGTCACGAAAGCTTCAAATCTAGAATTTAGAGGTTTGGTGACTGCACTTAAGCAAACAAACTTTGTAACATTTGAAATGTAATGCAATGCAACACAAAGAGTCGGTCAACACACAACTAACGCATAAACTGGCTGATTACGTTCTTCCACAGATTGCTAAACTAAGCGAGAGAATTGAAGCAAACGCGATCAGCCGAGGGCAGGAGGCAAGGCCTCGCGTTGTAAAGTTCCAACCTGGACATCGCTTCCATGCTCGCTGCTACTCAATTGACATCCTTACGAGAGAGAGAGCGAGGCTCTACCTCGGTAAACAACAACAACCACCACCATAACAACAACCACCACCACATCCACAACCAATCACCGCAACCACCACCACCGCAACCACCACCACCGCAACAACCACCACCACAACCACCACAACCACCACCGCAACCACCACCGCTACCACCACCACCGCAACAACCACCACCGCAACAACCACCACCGCAACCACCACTACCACCGCAACCACCACCACCACCACCACAACAACCACCACCACCACAACAACAACCACCATAACCACCACCACAACCACCACAACCGCGATGAGAATTTCTCACCTCGGATTTCAGTGTACGGGCGGAGCGGCAACTTCCTGGTCCCTCGCGACGTCACGCGGCAGCAGGTGACATGACGTCACTTGCGGGGTACGATGACACTCCCCTCCCACAATGAGCGGCTCGAAACTCGCGACGACTTTCACGAAAACATTATGTTAATGAGCCGCCAGTTACTGGGCGTGGCTTTGCCCAAATAAGGATTGGCACTGGGACAGATATCGACAGCGGCCGAGCGGAGGTGACGTCACGCTCGAGAGCGCGGTGGTTGGGGGTGGGTGACATGACGTCACTAGCGAGGAACACCTCCCCCTGGCGTTTGACGCCGATGAGGTTACGCTGAGCGGTGACGTCAGAGAGCGGGGTCAGAGTTCAAGTTTGTTGAAATGAAGGGAGCGAGAGTTTCGACTCAGCCTCAAACGAGTACCCGGTGCGGTGTGTCAACATCGCCACTGGGGAGACAAAGGCGGCCGGGTGTGGTGCTGGACACCCACCCCCTCGTGTGCCGTGACGACCTCCATCGGTGCTGCTCGCGATGAGCAGCACTTTGTACATGTCGTTGCTTGGCTCTCCAGCACACTGCTGGCGACATTTCACGATGACATTTTCACGTCCATGAAAAGAGAATCGCCATACTAACCGATGCCGTTTTTTGGAAAAATTAGCCCAATTTTCCTAGCTTTATTTTTCAACGAAACGTGCATTCCTTGGTTGTGTTTAGCCTGAGTAGACTATATATTACGTTAAAAAGTGTGGAATTTCATGCATGAAATTTTCGAATATAAAAAAGTTAATCGGCATACTGTGCCGATTTTAGGCCAAATAAGCCCAACTTTCACAGCTTTATTTTTGGACGAATTTTAATTCCTCTATTGTATTTAGCCTTAGTATGCTATGTATTACATTAAAAGTGGGAATTTTCACCGTGAAATTTGAAGTAAAAAGATCAAATCGACAAAGTTAACCTATGCTGTTCTTGGCCAAAATTTTCATAGCTAGATTTTCCAAGAAAAAGTGAATTCCTCCATTTTGTTAAGCATTAGTATGCTCTATATTACATTAAAAGTGGGAAATTTCACGTCCCATAAATCAAATCGGGGATACTTATGCCGGTTTTAACCAAAATAAGCCAAATTTTCATAGCTTTATTTTTCAACAAAAAGTTAATTCATCAATTGTATTTACCCTTAGTATGCTATGTATTAGATTAAAAGTGGAACATTTTATGATGAAATGTGCACGTCCCAATATAGAATATCGGCATACTAACTGATGCCGTTTTTGGCCCATAATGGCCAAATATTTGCAACTTCATTTTTCAACAAAAGTGCAATCCTCGGGTATGCTTAGCCTTAGTATCCTATATATTACGTAAAAAAGTGGGAAATTTCACCATGAAATTTCATAAGTAAAAAGTGTGCATGACCCAAAACTTTTTTTTACAAGCAAGATACATCAGCAACAATGAGGCCATTTGCTGAATTCTTGGCTTCCCTATCCATGGCCATCCACCCACAGTCGTCCATTTGGCAATTCACCTGCAAATGGTCAACGCATCTTGGTCACCAAAGGAAATGCCCAACAACAGGCCCTGGCTCTACACCCTTATGGCGTTCTTGGTTTTGTGTCCAAGTGACCCATTTGCTGCCAACCTGCTCTACCATTAAGTTCCCTCCTACTATACATGGACTGCAAAAAAAATAGAAGCGAAGTGCTGCTGACGGTGAATCAGATGCCTTCGGACGAGTCGACACAGTTCATCCCAACAATCAGCAGTGCTACTTTCTCCCAATGCTTTTCAATGTTGCCAAAGGGCACAAATCTTTCCAAGACCTATAAGCAGTGGAACGAGTTGTCTGTCAAACATACAGGGAAGCTTGCAATCTTCGTACAATTCTTGCGCATGATCACCTTAATCATAAAGCTATGACAGAAGCTTATGTTGGTCAGTCCCCTTTCCAACTGACATTGCTCTTCTGCATGACTCATCAAGTTTGCAGCCCATCTAACCCCATGGGACTCTGGCAAAAATACAAAGAGGGCATGAGTGAGGACATCCTCCAAGGAGTTCAATAACAAAATACAAACCTGGACGACAACTTTCTGATGTTATCTTCAAACAGGCCCTCATCCTCCTTCACGACAAACTGCACTCCATTGCTGGAAAATACTTCACGTCTATGGGACTACCAACACCCTACAGGGACAACCTGCATGCCCTTGCTCAAGAGATCCTAGTGAAATATGCTATTATTCTTGACAGAATCTTACATTTTTTTGGGAAAATTAAACAAAGCTGATGGATGCACAAATAGAAGCCTACAAGGAAATCTTGGAAGACATTGAGACTACAAATCGAGTCATTTGTATCCTTGATGCACCTGCCAGTACTGGGAAGACCTTTGTTTAGAAACTGCTCCTCGCTAAGGCTCGCCAGAGAGAGATAATTGCTCTAGCTGTGGCATCATCGGGGATTGCTGTGTAAGTCGATGTGTGTGTGTGAGTCGATGTGTGTATTTGAGTCCATATGTGTGTGTGTTTAGGTCCATGTGTGTGTGTGTAAGTCGGAGTATCTGTGTCTTTTTTGCCCAGGCAATGCCAGATGTTTGTGTGTGTACGTCGATGTGTGTGTAAGTCCAAGTGTGCATATTAGTCCATGTGTGTGTGTTAGTCCATGTGTGTGCATGGCTTCATGTAAGTCACTGTGTGTGTGTCTATGTGTGTCAGTTGATGTATGTACGTCGATGTGTATGTGTGTTAGTCCATGTGTGTGTTATACCATAGGTGCTCGCTAACAGCACTTGCCCCTACAGTCTGTTAAGGCTATATGGGGGATCTTTGATCTTTGTTAGTTCATATTTGTGTAAGTCAATGTGTTTGTGAGTCGATATTATGAGTGTATAACACCATGTGTGTGTATCTAAAGTCCATGTCTATGCGAGTCCGTATGTGTGGAGGCCAATGTGTGCGAGTCTCTGTGTGGAGGAGTAATATAGGGATGTGACCTCATGCTCGTTGTTCAGTGCGATGACGTCATGCGCGCTGGGCGAGGTGATGACGCCACGTCTCCTCTCGGTACTTAAGGGGGACCACGTAACGAACGCGGGGTTACTGTAGGAGCCCGGGAAAGAGAGCGGTTGAAGAGCCAGCCAGGGGTAGAGCTCAGGGAGTCTGGAGACAAGCCGGCCGTAGTGATAAAAGGTGCTGCTCTCCTCGGTCGGTCGGTCGGTGTTGGCTGAACCCCCGATCTGACTCGAGAGAGAGAGCCTTGGCGCTAGCCGAGCTAGGAACAGACAGAGTGAAGGTTCGTGTGAAGAAACCTAGTGAAGGACACTTACCCCTGGGGAAGTTATCCAAAAACCCTTAATAAATAACTGGCGCAAGCCCTTAACTGAAGACCTGCCTCCGTGTCGTCATTGCACTTCAACATATGTGTAATGCGAGCATAAACGGGGTGGTTGCTGGCCTCCGCGCCAATCACACGGAGCATGTGGGAGGAGCCACTGCTCACCTCGGCTCCAATGGGAGACGAGGTGAATGCGGGGTGGAGACGGGGGCAGTACGGGAAGGAGGAGTCAGGGTCACGTGATGGGAAGGATATAGGGAGAGAGCCGGAAGAGATCGGGAAGTTGAAACGGAGCGAGAATAGTGGAAGCCACGCTGGGCAGTGCGGGAGATGGCGCCATCTGCCACGTGGTGGAGCAGCGCCATCTGCCACGTGGTCGAAGACCTACGCACACCGTCGGCCAGCGGTGTGCGTGGGGTAGACGGGGCTAGCAGAGTGTGAGAGGCTAGCAGAGTGTGCGGGGCACACGTGGCTTGTGAGTGACTAGCAGAGTGTGCGGGGCACACGTGGCTAGTGAGTGACTAGCAGAGTGTGCGGGGCACACGTGGCTAGTGAGTGACTAGCGGAGTGTGCGGGGCACACGGAGCGAGCGGTGTGGCTGGCGGCGTGTGCGGGGCACACGGAGAGAGCGGAGCGGCCACCAGCGAGGGCGGGCCACACGGAGCGTCGCGGGGCGCGCGGCGGAGGCGGCGCGGGTCCAGGCGAGGACCAGCGGGGTGCGATACGAAGAACCTAAATAAACGACAACGGAGACCAGGAAAGCCTGACAGAGTCGTTTATTACATATGTATGTGAGTCCATGTGTGTGCGTGGGTCCTTGTTGTGTGTAAGTCCATGTGTGTGTCTCTTAGTCGATGTGTGTAAATCCATGTGTAATTAGGTCGATGTGTGTGTGAGAGTCTACGTGTTTGAGTCGCTGTATGTGTGTACGTCGAATTGCGTGTGTAACTCCATGTGTATCTGAAGCGAATGTCTGTGCGTGTGTGTCTAAGTCCATGTGTGTGTGTGTCTTTTTCGCCCAGGCAACGCCGGGTACTTCCCGCTCGTACTCTTATATCAGCGCACTTCGTCTATCTGTGATGAACACTGCACTTTCCATCGTTTTCATGCAGGGGGCGCTGCAAACCTACGCGCCCCCTGCATGAATGATGGAGGCGCAGGGACAGACGTTAGCTCACGTTGGAATCGATCTGCAGACGGCGGTTTTCTGGCACGGTTAGCTCTATGTCGCCTTATCTCCACCCTGCAATCCCAACCAGGTGAAAGTCCGCATCGAACCGAACCCCAGTAAGGCCATCTACTTAACGACAAGAGAAAATTCACACGAAATGTTGTTTTCAATGAAGGCTTCCAGATGTAAAATTATATAAGCTTCAATGAAGAAATAAAATTATCTAATTCAAAACGGAGCATCGGGAGTTTGCGTGGATGCGTCGTTCGTGCGCAATTTTTTTCGTGACTTTCCTGGCCCAAGGCCGTAAATGGTTGTGAGGGGGCTGTAGGCGGTCAGGCTTGCTTCAACCCATGGTTGTGAACATCCAGACGTTAATCGGCAAGGACCATTTCTTGTCCAAATTCGCCAACATTTAAGACGTCATGCAAATTTCGAATGAGTGTTGTGTGGAGAATGTATCTGTAGTGTTGATATGCGCTGGCAGTAGGGATCGTGTGTCAGCGCGTGGTGATTGGCTGTGTGTTGGTGACGCGCGCTGACAGTGAGGGATCGTAGGTCTGCGCGGGGTCATGGGTTATGTGGTGGTGATTGGCTGTGTGTTGGTGACGCGCGCTGACAGTGAAGGGATCGTGTGGCAGCGCGTGGTGATTGGTCGACTAAGGTGGGTGCTCACATCGCGGTCCGCATAGGCTCCGTCTCCTCGGGAGCGGAGGGCTTCTATAAGGCGGTGCGCGGGGGCGCTCGGGGAGTTGGTGACCAGTGAAGACAGAAGACGGAGGAGGAAGAGATAGGGCCCTGAGACCCCTAGTCCCGCTGTCCTTGTGGGGACCGGGACCCTGTGTGGCTCAAAGGTGGGACCTTGGGACCCGGGGCCGGACGTCCGTGTGAGGGCCGGGCCGCGGGACCCAGAGGTCGTGACCCACATCCAAGCTGGGGTGGGTCTGTAGGTTCCCCCGGATGCTATGGGGCTGGAATGCCCGTGTGTGTGTAGCCGGGTGGAACGTGTAGCGTGAGCTGTAGTAACCACACGTGTCGGGTGGAACGTGTAGCGTGAGCTGTAGTAACCACACGTGTCGGGTGGAACGTGTAGCGTGAGCTGTAGTGACCACACGTGTTATTGTGGCAAGACAAGTGTTAATAAAGTGTGCTACCCGTCAAGTGGTCTCCCGCCGTCATTCACAATACTACAACTGGCGTCTGGAGTGAAACAATCTTCCAGCCATGGATACCAGGAAGACTCATCGGACTCACGAGTGTGACCGGGAGGAAAACCACGACGACTCGGGCCAGCAGGCATCAGGGGGAGAAGAGGAGGAGATGCCGGCGCCACAGGACCCCTCATGGGTGCCCAACGAGCGGCTAGGGGCTGATGCCGGACTCCGCGACGCGCACTCCCGCCTGGCAGAGCTACTACTCGCCGCGGCGTCCATCCTAGCGGAGATCACCACGTCTGGAGGAGCGAGAACGTCGACGGACATTGAAAGGGCTCACGTTGTTGATTCCCGCCAAAACGATTTTGAAATTCCCGCCATTTCTGCTTAGCGGTCATCTATTGGCGGGAACTGCGAGCAACACGTAACGGGAGTCCTCCAATCCCTGCCGCTTACGTCGTCAGCGCGCGCTGCGGGCCGCCATCAGCCACCCGCCATAGGGGCTGCCATTTTGCAGGTTGACGGTGCGGCGCGGGAGAGTCACAAGGCAGAGGACGACATCATTTTCCAGCAGCGTCTTCCCGCGTTGACCGCCTTCAAGGCAGAAGGCGGGGACTGGGGCGCATTCCAACGAAGATTTCTCGCCCATCAAGAGACGTCGGCCTGGTCCGACGCTACGGCGCTGCGGGCACTGCCTGCCATGTTGGACGATGACACGCTCGCGGCCTTCAGGTCCGCACCGAGATCGGACCGCTCCACGCTCAAGGCTGCGCTGGGCCTCATGGCCAAAGTGAACGGACCACCTTCGGCCTGCCGCCACCAATTTTACGAGCGACGGAAGGCGGACACAGAGACCGCGCTCGCCTACCGCACGGCGTTGTTGGCTCTCGCCGATGCCGCGTTCCCTCGTATGGACGAGGAGGGGCAGGACGCTATGGTTTTGGAACAACTGCTGAAGTTGGCGCAGGACCTGGGGGTCCCCATCAACACGGCCGACGAAGTGGACATATGTTCATTGCGTGTTGCAACGAGTATCCAGGCGCACGAGGTCCTGAAGCGGAAACAGGTGGTCGTCTGCACTGCTGCTGCGGTCTCAGCTCCGGCCCCGGTGGTCACCGAGCCCCAAGTCGTTCGCCCACGGGAGGAGGCGTTCGCTGCAGCACGAACGGGGGATTGGAGGTCGGGGGGTCGTTCGCCTCTGCGATCGACCCGCAAGCTGGAGCAACCGAGACCTCCGACGTCCCTCATCACGTGCTTCAACTGCGGCCTTCGGGGCCACGTGGCGTCCGGGTGCCGCGCTCCACGTCAGCGCGCCACGGGACCTCGGTTGGACGACGACCAAGGCCCCAAGTCGTCCCAACTACCCCCGGCAAGTCGCGGCACTTCACATGCTCGGCCTACATACACGACACACATGGGCCGTCGCTTTGCGGTGGAGGATGTGCGATTGGGGGTCGGGGATTCGGTTCGAAGAGGGGGGTTCGTACGGGGCCGGGGGGACATTAAATGGTCCGAGTTGGGCCACAGAATAGTGGCCGCGGCGACCGGTTCGTCGGTCATTACGGGATTCATAGACGGGGTCGAGGTCAGGGTGTTGGTGGACACGGGAGCGTCGGCGACTATAATTTCCGACCTCATTTATAACATTCTCCCCGTCCAATGTCGACCTCTGCTTCCGGTGGACGTGCCATTTGGGGGCTCGTTGGGTATTATCGGTCAGATTCGGGCGACCATTTGCATAGGGGATATTAAATTGGCGGGACCTGTTTTCGTCTCCTCTTCCCTAGCGGTTCCTTGTCTGTTGGGCACAGATTTTTTGGCTAAGATGCCCATTAAAATTTTCGTGGATCAACGTTGTATTGAGCTGCCATTGGGTTGCCGTATTTCATTTTTATCTAACCCTACTGAAATACGGACGGCGTGCGCGACGATCCAAGCGCTAGCGACACAGACGGTGCACGTGCCCCCGGGTTCGCAGATGTTGATACCCCTCCGGTTGCGGAAGCCATTGGGTGGGGAGACTGCGGGACAAGGCATGCTTTTGGGTCCATCGAATAGAGCTGTCGGGGGTCTGCATTTGGCGGTGGCTCAAACGTTGGTTCGGGCTGACGGGGACCCGTTCGTTATGGTGTTAAACGCTGGTTCGCGGCCGGCCGTTATTCCGCAGGGCACCGTGCTTGCTCACGCGGCACGGGTCCCTGCGGAAGAGCGCCTTGTTGCACATGTTGATCCCGTCCCGGCGCAGAAAATTCTATCGGGTGATGACCTTGAATGGGTCGATTCGCTGTGTGCGGACTCCAGTGATTTGTCAAGGGTGCAATTGGGTGCGCTGCGTGCTCTGCTGATCGAATTCTCCGATGTGTTCAGCACGCACAAATATGATATTGGGTGCACAGACCTGTTACGCCACCACATTGAAACAGGCGATGCAGCACCAGTCCGGCAGAATCCCTTCCGGCTGAGTCCTGCCGAGAAGGAACACGTTCAATCGGCCGTCAATGACATGCTGACGGCCGACATCATTTCGCCCTCATCCAGTCCGTGGGGAGCACCTATCATTCTGGTTAAAAAGCAAGATGGGTCCTTGCGTTTTTGTGTAGATTTCCGTCGCCTGAATAAAATCTCCGTGGCTGACGCGTATCCGCTCCCCAGAATGGATGAGTCCCTGGACGCATTGTCTGGGGCGCAGTATTTTTCTACACTTGACTTACTGTCGGGATTCTGGCAGCTGCAACTCGACGATGAGTCTAAACCTAAGACAGCATTTCGGACCCCAGGGGGCCTGTTCCAGTTTAATCGGTTGCCCATGGGACTCCACTCCGCTCCCGCGACGTTTCAGCGCCTTATGGAATTGGTTTTGTCGGGTCTGCAATGGGATACTTGCTTAATTTACCTTGACGATGTCATTGTTTTCAGTAAAACTTTTGAGGAACACCTCCAGTGATTAAGAGGGGTGTTCTTGTGGATGCGATCGGCTAAGTTGAAGTTTAAACCGGCGAAATGCCACCTTCTGCGGAAATCCGTGAGGTACTTGGGCCACATTGTCGATTCTTCAGGCATCTCCACTGATCCCGCGAAGACGAACTGTGTCAGTTCATGGCCAACGCCCAAGTCTGTTTCTGAGGTCCGCAGCTTCATTGGTTTTGCGTCCTACTACCGCCGATTCGTTGAGCATTTCGCCACCATTGCCAAACCCTTGCACGCTCTAACAGCCAAGGGAGTCAGGTTTCGATGGGGGCCAGAGGAGGAGGCCGCGTTCTGCTCCCTTCGGGACGCCTTGGTGGGTGCCCCGCCCTTACGTTACCCTGACTTTACGAGTCCCTTCTTGCTGGATACTGATGCTAGTAACACGGGCATTGGGGGGGTGCTCTCACAGGTCGTTGAGGGAGTTGAACGGATGGTCACCTATGGTATCAGGGTTTTGTCGCCTACGGAACAGCGCTACTGCGTCACCCGTCGCGAGTTGCTGGCTATTGTTTTTTTGTGCAGCAATTTTGACCTTATCTCTATGGCCGTCATTTAACGGTCCGGACGGACCACGCGGCGCTTCAGTATTCATTGAGGGTCGCCCAGCCCTCGGGCCAATTGTCACGGTGGTTGGAAGTCCTCCAGGACTATCAATTTACGACCACTTACCGTAAGGGGTTGCGCGACACCAACGCGGATGCCCTGTCGCGGTTGTCGCCTAGTCCTGAATGTGCGTGCTTGATGGGGTTGGCGCGCTGTAAACCGCCAGGTGCTGTGCCCGAGAGTGAGTTGGTCGCGGCCACGAATGCGCCGATGGTTGACGTTCCCGCTACCCCTGCGGGCGGGGACTCGCTACTCTCACTGTCTCTCATTGAGTGGGGCCGACTCCAGATGGCTGACAGCTCCCTGCTCGCGTTGCGTCGTAGGGCGGGGGGTCCCGAGGAGGGTCGAACACGGGCTGGCTCCTGGCTGCTCAAGCAGGGCCTGCTAATGAGGTGGGACAATATGTCCCGGCGGCACGTACTCGTCGTGCCTTCCGCTATGCGGGGCAAAGTTGTTTTGGCTGCACACGAACGCCTCTTACATCTGGGGGTAAACAAAACGCTTGCTCTGCTCCAGCGGGACTATTATTGACCGGGGATGGGGAGCGATGTGGTCAATATACTGAAGGGGTGTGTGATTGCGCCAAACGGAAACCACCGCCCTTTGCGCCAAATCCACCGCTGCAGTCTATTCAGGTCTCGCGCACCAATGAGCTCGTTGCGCTGGATATTTTGGGGCCTTTTCCTGTCACGCCTAGGGGTAACAAGTACCTGTTGGTTGGTGTGGAATACTTTACCCGATGGCCTATGGCATGGCCACTCGCCAACCAGTCAGCGGCGGCCGTGGCGGACGCTTTTGTCCAAGGCTACGTCTTGGACAAGGGGGCTCCCGAACGCTTGCTGACCGACCAGGGAAATAATTTTTCGAGTAAATTGCTGCAGGAGGTGTGCGACCTTTTGGGTACTAAAAAGGTGCGTATCTCCCCGTACCACCCACAGACTGACGGGATGGTGGAGCGACTCCACAGGACTTTAACCTCCATGTTGTGCCAGCAGGTGTGCGAGGCACAGGTTGACTGGGACTTGCAGGTCCTGGGGGTTTTCGCCGCGTATAGAATGGCCCCCACGCAGCTACGGGGTTTTCCCCATTTTATCTGATGTATGGTCGGGAGGCCGATCCGCCCATGGAGACTCAGCTGGGACTTTCCGTGCCACGGCCTAATTCCAAATTGACCGACCATATTAAATTTAACATTGCTAAACTCGCCGAGGCACGGGAGGCAGCACGGCTTAATTCGAGATCTCGGCAAGTCGCCAACGAGCGCTTGCGTGCACGGAAGGTGTCCGTGCACGATTGGAAACCGGGCGATAGGGCCTGGCTGCACTGCCCTCATGCACCTTTGGCTACGTCACCTAAATTGTTGAGGCCATGGCGGGGACCCGTGGAGGTCGTGCGGGTTGCACGCCCCCAGTGTGTTCAGATAAAATGGGGAAAGCGCTGGTGGTACGTTCACCCCTCCCGGCTAAAACCGCTCTCGCCACCATATGGCCTTCCTTTGTGTCGTGATGACCGAGCAGGTGATGTGACCGACGACCCGGGGAGGGAGATTCTTTCGCCTGATCCTCACATGTTTTCGCCTGATCCGCTCCCAGGTGTCCGGGAACTGACGGCTGCCGACCACCGGCGACCAGATCCCCGGGGCACGGCCGGTTCTTCCAGGCCCGAACCGTGCCTTCCTGGGCTGCCGGTGCCACCGGACGGTCGACAGCGTCTCGTCCCGTATGACGGACCGGCCAGGCGGACTCGCGCTAGGTCGCGCAACTTTTCCTGACCGAATAAATGGGGTGGGGATGCGGGCCGACGCGGCCGGAGCGTCTCGTCACTACGTTCCCCGTCCGCTCGACCGCTTTATCACCCGTTCAAGGAGCGTGCGGAAGGGGGATCGGTAGTCAAGGAGACACTGGACACGTTTTTTTTCGGAATAGCTTTATTGTGTTGCTCGTCGGTTTGTACATAGGTTGTGTTGTGTTGTTGTGTTGTTGTGTTGTTGTGTTGCGTTGTTGTTGTGTTACGGGGCACACTTCGGGAGTGGGGTTTTTTTTGTTGGTTTGTTGTTGTTTGGCAGCCGGGCCGGCTGCGAGCTATGTGGGGGGGGGGGGGGGGGGGGGTGATGTAGTGGTGATACGCGCTATTGGTAGGGATCGTGGGGTAGCGCGTGGTGATTGGCTGTGTGTTGGTGACGCGCGCTGACGGTGAGGGATCGTAGGTCAGCACGGGATCATGGGTTATGTGATGGTGATTGGCTGTGTGTTGGTGATGCGCGCTGACAGTGATGGATCGTGTGGCAGCGCGTGGTGATTGGTTATGTGCGCTGACACAAGAAGGGATCGTGTGGCAGCGCGTGATGATTGGTCGGCTAGGGTGGGTGCTCACATTGCGGTCCGCATAGGCTCCGTCTCCTTGGAGCGGAGGGCTATATAAGGCGGTGCGCGCGGGCGCTCGGGGAGAAGTTGGTGACCAGTGAAGACGGAAGACGGAGGAGGAAGAGATAGGGCCCTGAGACACCTAGTCCCGCTGTCCTTGTAAGGACCGGGGCCTTGTGTGGCTCAGAGGCGGGACCTTGGGACCCGGGGGCCAGACGTCCGTGTGAGGACCGGGTCGCGGGACCCAGTGGTCGGGATTCGTACCCAAGCTGGGGTGGGTCTAGAGGTTCCCCCGGATGCTACGGGGCTGGAATGCCCGTCTGTGTGTAGCCGGGTGGAACGGGTAGCGTGAGCTGTAGTAACCACCAGTGTCAGGTGGAACGTGTAGCGTGAGCTGTAGATACCACACGTGTCAGGTGGAACGTGTAGCGTGAGCTGTAGTGACAACACGTGTTACTGTGACAACCCAAGTGTGAATAAAGTGTGCTACCTGTCAAGTGGTCTCCCGCCGTAGTTTACTATACTACACATACATACAGACATTATATTAATGCATATTACATACAGACATGTTATATACTCACGAGCATAGTGTGATTCTTAGAGGACCACGGTGTGAAGCTAAGAATTTGAATGAGTTCATCTTCTTGGTTCTTTCGGTAAAGTCCTTCTATGTAACTTACCGAAAGAACCAAGAAGATGAACCCCTGCAGTCACGAAAGCTTTAAATCGAATTTCGAATGAGATTCGAATATCACACTTCAATGTACTTCGTTCTAATCTGTAACACTAGTTTATGATATAAATTTATAGCGTTAAAATGTATCGCTCATAGCTTATATTGTTAGAGTTCACAACATTATAGTTTACTATAACACTAGTTTGTAGTGTTATTTTAAAGCGTTACAATGTATAGCTCATAGTTTAAAGGTTATATTGTTAGAGTTTATAATGTTAGAGTATGCAATGTGAGTTTACAATTTGAGAGTTTGTTGAAGTGCCATGTTCTCGTGGGACCCGACACGGATTTGGAAATAATTGCTATGATCATGTCTGAGCTGGGATGAGCGACGAATGTTTACTTTGTTTAATCATAACTGTGTGTAGGTTAATGTCATCGGGGCTTAGTGAATACTACTCATGAATGAACTCATACTTATTTCGGTAGAAATTTGAAATCGTGTTGGTAGAACAAGTCGCCTGCCTTTTCAAGACGAATTGGTATCTTCAAGTGCGTCCGTAAAAATATTGCTATAATGCACAGCATAGGGAAGGCTGCCTTGTTCGGGAGATGTAGTTTGGCTAAGGCGCTGTGGCCGTGTGATGACACGGATTCTGAAGCAATGGAGTTAAACACTCGCTGCTTGGCCCCGTCGACAGCAGCGAAGGCTGTCATATACCGCCCCATTTACGAGTTGGCTGTTTGGGGCTGTATAATGTGTTTAGTTGAAGGTGCTAGGTGTTGTTTTCTTCTAACAGCTACTAACGTGCGTGTGTTGTCTGTTTTTAGGATTTGGCCATTGATGTTGTTCTTTTTATTGGGCGTTTTTTTGTTGAGTTCTGTCACTTGAGTGTTGCAGTTTGTTTAAGAATTCGTCACGTGAGCGTGGTGTTTTGATTGTGGGATTTAGTTTTTGTCACAATTTGTGATTCTTATAATAATTGTAACGATTCATAATCTCATGAGTTTATGATTCTGTGCGTGTATTTATACAAATATATTCCGTCTTTTGTTATTCGATTACATATCGCAGTGAAAATCGTGATTGTAATATGACCATGTTGTAATTGTAATAATTGTATCCGATCCTTGCATGTACACTATACATACATATTAGCGATTCTTATACGACCACACTGTGATTATAATGCTTCTAATGATATTATAATACCTACTAATACACTAGTTTATAATCGTTTAATGTTTAGTGTTATCGTTTATAGTATTAGTTTACATGTTATAGAGTACAGTTTATCCCCGACATACTTCGGGATTAGGGACTGGTACGTTGATGAACGATTAACTACGGGGACCTTTCCCCTCAAGGAACACGTGTTAATCGGGTAGACAGCCAAGATGCTGCCGGTTAAGGGCACACTTGTGTGACGGAGATCCTCCACCTGAAAATCTCTTAACATGTTTTTTCTAAGAACATTATGAAATAAAGACCGTACAAACATTTGTTAAAAAAACGTTTTTATTCATCTGCAATCATTTTTACGTCAAAACTCGAAGGGAATATTTATTATGTCCTATGTTCACACATTTCCAGTACCATGCAAACCATTTCTGTTCCAGGAATACCAAAGCGTTAAAGTATCATTCCCCATGATTTCCTTATTAGTTCACCACATTTGTTCACTGTGCGTCTATCTTGAAGTCAAGGCCATATATTCAACGAACGCGTCATCAATGTACATCCTGAAATCAGCTATCTAAAGTCGATTAATACCAATCAAAAAAAGCTATATACTTGAAAAAAACTGTTTAAAATGTTGAGTAAAGATGTACCTACAGACGCATTCCAACTTTAGCTCAACAGGAACACTTAACGACTACAATTGAACCCTCTCACAACCAGTGCTCATCACACCCCTTCCGCAAGTAATCCGATAACATTACAAACCACCACTATGCACGTAATTAAACTAAAATGGTAAAAATGACACACAAAAGTACTCGATACGGATTAAAAGGCATAGCCACATGACATAATATTTTTTCAGTCACCCCGAGCTCTCTGGTTGACTCTCGAGCCACTCCATTACATCCAGCCATCTCTTGGGATCCAACTGCATGGGATCGAAGGTGGAAACTTCTTCAAGGCTCATTGCAGCACCTTGAATTTCAGCTTTTGATTTCAGTTTCCTATCGTTGTGGACCTTCTGATGCCTTTTAAGAGTTGACGACTGTGAAAATGCCTTCCCACACACAGGGCACAAGAATGGCTTCTCGCCCGTGTGTGTTTTCTTATGATTTTGAAGAGTTGTTGAGCGTGCAAATGTCTTCCCACACACAGAGCACAGGAATGGCTTCTCGCCCGTGTGTGTTCTTTGATGGTATTGAAGAGTTGACGATTGTGCAAATGCCTTCCCACACACAGGGCATAGGAATGGCTTCTCGCCCGTGTGTGTTCTCTGATGTTCTTGAAGAGTTACCGAGTGTGCAAATGCCTTCCCACACACAGGGCACAGGAATGGCTTCTCGCCCGTGTGTGTTTTCTGATGGTGTTGAAGAGTTGACGAGTGTGCAAATGCCTTCCCACACACAGGGCACAGGAATGGCTTCTCGCCCGTGTGTGTTCTCTGATGGTCTTGAAGAGTTGACGAGTGTGCAAATGCCTCCCCACACACAGAGCACTGGAATGACTTCTCGCCCGTGTGTGTTCTCTCATGAGTTTGAAGAGTTGACAATTGTGCAAATGCCTTCCCACACACAGAGCACAGGAATGGCTTCTCGCCCGTGTGTGTTCTCTGGTGTCTCTGAAGATGTGATGGCCGTGAAAAGGACTTCCCACACACAGAGCAATTGAATGGCTTCTTGCCTCCGTGTGCGTGGGGCTGTGGAGAGCGTCTCTGCTCCATGTGAGCGTAGTAACAGCAGCGGTGTTATCGAGTCAAATGTACGCTATCGGCCGCAATGATGTTTAGCGTTTTAGAGTTTTGGATTTTGTTAACTGCTAAAACAAGAACGACACTCGCGTCTAACCGAGACGCAAAAAAATACCGCTAATTTGACGACGAACACGTTTAAGAGTTTATCCGCGAAAATAGACACTTACTTGGAGATTCACGGTATATCGATGTCTGGAACCCGTCTGAAGATGTCGCCACGAACTCTCCCGACGCAAAGTCGCCTAACTGTCGTTATCTTGTGGTTGAAGGGCGATCAGCAGAGCGACGAGTCGTGCGTCCAACCTCATCAAGTTCTCTCTCGAAATGGCATTGAGCTCTGCTTCTGAGCCGCCTTATAACTCCCCCCCTAGGATCCATTCCTTTGTCTTTCAGGATATTTGCATTCGATTGTTAATTTTGGAAGGTACAATCCGCATGTATATTAACATACCGAAGGGTAATGTGCCCATTGTGCTTCATGATGAGTGCTGGAAAAACAAGTTCCCCATGCCATCCATTGTCCTCGATTATAATCCCATACCTCCATTTACGTGATTATACACTGTAACAATTAATATTATTTTACGGAGTTATAATGGATAGGTTGTAGTTCATAGTTTATAATATTATAAACTCTTTGGGTATTTAATTAAAAGTCACATAGGCATAAAATAAATCACGACGTTTCGGGCACAACACAAGCGTCCGTCATGTTGGAAAGCATTGTCTGCTGCTGAGGCAGACTGTTTTACAACGTTTGAAATGGGTGTAGACCTCGGGTCATAAAAAAGTGGCCGGGACTAATGATGTTCACTTGAGAAATTAGCATGTAACTTTAGAAAAGGAAGAGAGCGGCCTTCTCGACGAGGGAGTGAAACCCAATGGGTAATATTCTTTTACAGCGTTACAATGGATAGGTTGTAGTTCATAGGTTATAATATTATGTTTCACTATGATAGAGCTTAACATGTGAGAGTCTACAATATCAGAGTTGATCAAATGCGACGATCAAGGGCGTCAATCGGGTGAGTTTGATCAGAGGCTTTAATCAAAGGCGTCATCCCATCACGGAACACCACCTCCATGCGTATATCACAGCAACAGAAGCAACTACAGCAGCAACAACAGCAGCGACAACAACAGCAGCAACATCACATTTTGAGGGCGACGCAGCTACTTCCGATTCTGCTGCCCAGCTGTTTTAAGTCGGGACCTGCTAAAGCAGGACCCCACACGTCTTTGGAAATGATTGCGATGATCATGCCTGAGCTGAGAATTAAGTCACTCAAGATTACTTTGTTTAACCATACCTTTGGGTATGTTAGTGTCTTCGGGGCTGTGTGAATGCTACTCATGAATGAAATCACACTCCTGTATGACCGACATTGTACTAATTTTGGTTGATCAAGTAGAACAAGGCACGTGCCATGTCCAGACGAATTCTTATCAACAACAGTGTCCTTAAATATGATGCTAAAATAAATGTTAACACTGGATTAAACGTGCACCTCTTAACCCCTCCCTCGCATTTACGACTAACGATTTGCATTTGCACATTACAAACATTCAAGCCCATTAAAATGCTAATACTGTTGTTATTCTAAAATTTGAATGATATTCTTGTCCTGTACCCCCCACAGTTCACATATCCGACCCCCGGTTAGATTGAACAGATACTTTACATACATATGTGTAGAGTGCGATTGTAATACTTCTAATGATATTTAAATACCGTACCTCCGTTTATTGGGCTCTAAATTATAAAACCAGTTGATAATTTTTGGTCGTTTAATGTTTAGTGTTATTGTTTATAGTGTCATCAATTTACATGTTTTTAAGTAAAGGTAATTCCCGGTATACTTCGGTATTCTGGACCTGAACGTTGCGAAACGATTCATAACGAGGACTTTTCCCCACCAGAGCGCAATCCGCTAATGAAAAGGACTCGGGGCGGCGGGAACACGTGCTTCCATGGGCAGTGGGTGACAGGGCATGGTTGTATTGCCCATATGTGCCACCGGGTACGTCCCCCAAGTTGCTCCATAAATTGCGGGGTCTGGTAGAAGTCAGAGGTGTAACGGCCACAGTGTGTAAGAATGTAGATAGGGCACCGAAGTTGGTTTGTCCACTCGTCCAGCCTCAAGACTTATGTCCGTCCCCACCCAGACAGCTCATCTCCATGTCCTGTACAGCCCAAGTCTGGTGTATCCAACGTGGTGGGGCGCTCGGCAACGGAAACCGTACTCCAAATGAAATGTGTTGTGATGCCCACAGTTTCCGAGCCCCAGAGGCCCGGGGTGCCTCAAGGATCCGCCACGTGCGAGGAACCGGTGCCTGGAGCCTGGTCAAATTCTTCAAAAGAAGCCAGGGACCTGCCTAATCCTTCAAGGCTGCGGTGCGAGCCCTTGACGCCCCGAAATGCACAAGATTCTACCATGGGCGCGTGACGGGCGTCGAGAACCAGGTCAAAATGCGCAAGGTTGCGCTTGTAGGCTCCACGCAAAATATCAATACTGTATAGTGCTATTCGGTGCCATTGCGATGGAACATTCTACCAGTAGTGGGCAGCTTGATTCTAATACGACGATGATGCGATGTTAATAATTTAGGATCTAATCCTTTGTCATTCTGGATATTTGCATTCAATTGTTACATTAGGAAGGTAAAATCCGAATATGTATTTACATACCGAAGGGAAATGTGCCTATTGTGCTTCATGCTTGAATATGTAAGTTCAAATTAGTTTGTAATTACATCTTTACTCAACAATTTTTTTCATTTTTTTCTTTTAAATAACCGACTGTAGATAACCTATTTCATTGATGACGCGCTTTTTTAGATTTATAGCTTGTACTTCACCACAGATGCACAGTGAACAGATGTGGTCAACTAATAAGGGAATCAATGGACCATCTGGAGAGATGGGGGGCAGTGGATCGGATCGTCCCCGCTGCTGTCGATGGGGCCAAGCAGCGAGTGTTTCGGAATCCGTGATATCACCCGGTCACAACGTCTACCTCCTGAACAGCGTCTCACCCGAACTCCATCTCCCCAACAAGGCAGCCTTCCCTCTGCTGTGTGTTTTTGCAATATATTTACTGACGCTCTAGAATATAACAATTCGGCTAGAAAAGGCAAGTGATTTGTTCTACCACCATTATTAAAAAATGTATCCTGAAGGATTATGAGTTAATTCATGAGTAGATTTCACTAAGCCCCGATGGCACTAAACTACACACAGTAATATTTTGATTTAAAGCTATTTTTCTAATTTTCTTGCTGTGGATTTCACACCTGATGACGATTACTGCTTGTGTTGCAGTCGAAACGTCGTGAGAATTTAATTGTTTTATATTTATATTATTTTATTATTTCACTTCTACGTGACTTTACCGAAAGAACCAATAATACTCACAGTTATGTTTAAACAAAGTAAACATTAGTCGCTCAAATTTCAGCTCATTCATGGTCATCGCAATTATTTCCAAATCCGTGTGGGGTCCTGCGAGAACAGGGCACGGCCACAAATTCTCACATCGTAAACTCTCATACTGTAAACTCTAACATTATAAACTCTATCTTGATTTGAAGCTTTCGTGACTGCAGGAACCCATACTCTTTGGTTATTTCGGTAAAGTCACGTGACTTTACCGAAAGAATCAAAGAGTATTATGAACTCTAACAATATTACCTTTAAACTATGACAATAACATTGTAAACTAGTGTTAAAGTAAACTCTAATGTTGTGAACTCTAACAATATAAGCTATGAGCTATATATTACACGCTATTAAAATAACATTTTAAATTGAAATTTGATATTTGAATCGCATTCGAATAATTAGAATCACTCCATGGTCCTCTTATAATCACACTATGCTCGCAAGTATGTAACATGTTTGCATGTAACATGTATGCATGTAATATGGATGCATGTAATATGTATGCATGTAATATGGATGCATGTAATATGGATGCATGTAATATGCATGCATGTAATATGGATGCATGTAACATGTATGCATGTAATATGAACGTGCGAAAAAATGTGAAACAGAAGGTGCAGGGTAAGGATTGGATTAAAATTATGTGAATGACACTGCTCGAATCTATGTTATGTGTAAATTCGCATCGGGAGTCGTAAATGCGGCCCTGGGAGGTGCCATGTTCATAATTGCATCAAAATCATTAGAATCACACCATGGTCATATTAGAATCAAGCTGCCCACTGCTGGATGAATGTTCTATCTCAGTGGCATCGAATAGCAATATACCAGTATGGTAATATATAAATAATAATAATAAAACACAAAGCGCAACCTTGTGCATTTTGACCGGTTTCTCGACACTGGTCCCTCGCCTATGGTGGAATCTTGTGCCTTTCCGGGCGTCAAGGGTTCGCACCCCAGCCTTGAAGGGTTAGGCAGTTCCCTGGCTTCTTTTGAAGACTATGAAAGGGCTCCAGGCACCGGTCCCTCGCACGTGAACAAACCCAATATGAGGTCGTGAGATTTTGAATCGTTACAATTGTAATAACTCCAGAATCAGATTGTAGAGGGTTCTTTTATTTAGCCTTTAACACGGCTAATGACCCCAGAATCACGATTTAGCAACGACAACGGGTGAGTGGGTGGGCAAGTGGGTTGGTGGGAGAGTGGCTGGGTGACTGAGCGGGTGGGTGGTTGAGTGGGTGAGAGAGTGGGTGGGTGAGTGAGTGAGTGGGTGGGTGGGTGAGTGGGTGAGTGGGTGGGTGGGTGAGTGTGTGGGTGGTTGAGTGGGTGGGTGAGTGTGTGGTGCCGAACGGGCAACTCTGTCATGGACAGTGCTGTGGGGGGAGGGCCTATGCCGATTGGCTTCTCCCATCATGGCGTCTATGACCACTACAGTGGCAATACGGGGGCTCTGGACGGGTGTGAGGGGCTGGTAACCCCTCCACCTTCAGTTAATTACCACTAAACCACGAATTAAATATGTAACGAATAAGCTTGTGCCGGAGGCCCCGGGGGACAGGCGTCTATGACGTCTCCTAGCCAAACCCAAATTGGCGGAGCCAGGAGATTTAATCTTTACTCTCGGGGCTTTTTCAGAAACAACGAAAAACCAATTCGTATGGCCACGTGAAATGTTCGAACGCTCACTGCGGAGGAGAGGCTGCCATTCCTCTGTCGGGAGCTGGACCGGTACCGTCTGGGTGTGGACCAACAACCATGCCCTGTCCCCGACCGCCCATGGAAGCACGTGTTCCTGCTGCCCCGTGTTCTTTTCATTAGCGGCTTTGCGCTCTGGCGGAGAAAAGTCCTCGTTATGAATCGTTTTGCAATGCTCCGGTCCCGAATCCCAATTATACCGTGGATCACCTGCCCTCTATAACATGTAAACTAATAACACTAAAAACAATAACACTAAGCGTTAAGCGACTATTAACTTTCTTCTATTTTTATAATTTATTCCACCATAAACAGAGGTACGGTTTGAGAACTTTATCAGAAGTATTATAATCGCACTCTGCTCATATGTATGTAAAGTGAACGTTCCATCGAATCGGTGGACGGATTTGCGAACTCTGGGGGTGCAGGGTTAGAATCGCATTCAAATTCCTAGAAACAATATGGTCTTATGAGCATTTTACAGTGCTTGAATGTATGTTATGGGTGAGTGAGTGTGTGAGTGGGTGGGTGAGTGGGTGGGTGAGTGGGTGTTTGACTGGTTGAGTAGGTGAGTGGGTGGGTGAGTGAATGGGTGGGTGTGTGGGTGGGTGAGTGAGTGGGTGGGTGAGTGGATGGATGGGTGGGTGAGTGGGTGGGCGAACGGGTGGGTGGGCGAGTGGGTGGGTGGGCGAGTGGGTGAGTGGGCGAGTGGGTAGGTGAGTGAGCGGGTGGGTGGGTGAGTGGGTGGGTGAGTGGGTGGGTGGGTGAATGAGTGAGTGAGTGTGTGGGTCGGTTGGTGAGTGGGTGGGTGGGTGAGTGTGTGGTGCCGGACGGGCAACTTTTTCGTGGACAGTGCTGTAGGAGGAGGGCTTCATGGCATCTATGACCACCACAGTGGCTTAACAGGGGCTCTGTACGGGTGCGAGGGGCTGGTAACCCCTCCACCTTCAATTAATTACCACTAGACCACAAATTAAATATGTAACTAATAAGCTTGTGCCGGAGGCCCTGGGGGGACAGGCGTCTATAACGTCTCCTGGCCAAACCCCAATTGGCGGAGCCAGGAGATTGAATCGACAGGGCTGTGTGCATATTCACACAGCCCTTTCGCATTTGCCTTTGCGTGCTTCTTGATAGCGCCGCCGTTTCTGTTGATTCGCGCCGGCCTCTGCGTAAAACACATGCGCCTGCAGGGGTGCGTACGTGCACGCCACCACGTTCCTTTGGTGGTGGTGTACGTGGGGAGCGTGTGGGAGATAACCCCAGGCGGTGGTGAGCCAGCCACCTAGCCATGTGCCTCAGAGAGGGTGATGGCACGGGGGGGGGGGCGATCACCCGATCGGAGGGGGCCTGGCGAGAGGCGGCCGACAAGGAGGGGGGAGCGGGGAGTTGGACGTCGGCCTCCACATGTGCCACACCCATTTTTGACTGCTTGGTGCACAGAGGCAAGGAGATTTATGATACTTAATCATTTGTTTCAACTGCTGAGGCAGATGGTGAAGCAGAGGGGCAGTGTGGCAGATTGGCAGTGGAGTTAAGGGGCAGTAGAGCATTGGGGCAAATGTGAGGCGGTTTGTTATGAAGAAGGCAAAACACCTAAATATGTTTTCCCAACACCGCTTGTAGAAGGACCATTTCCCAAAACCTTTCTTGTTGTCTATTTGTTTTTGTACCGCCGCACACACAGCTGGGATACCGCACACACGAGCCAAGACACATTTAACCAACACAGGCAGCACTCGCAAGCAATGCAACGTTACGTTGTGTCCTCATAGGTTGATTTCACGAAGTTTATAGTAACAACAACAACAATTATATTGATTCTAATTCTTAACACAGCATCCTTGAGACTTGGCACGTGCATGTTTTGTTAATTGTCTGCACTATACCCCTCCAGCTCTCTCCCCCTGGGTCAGCTGCCCCTTCCATGTCCTGTAAACCATGGCAAGGTCATCCCATGAGTACTGCCTGGGTGAAAACCAGCATGGAAGGGGCCCAGTGTGGGGCCGGCTATGCTAATGGCATAGTCCCGTGTGTGTGTGTGATGTGCGGTCTCCTGGCAGCAGTCATTCTCCGCTGTAGTCCTGGCATCTGCTGCTCAGCTTCATTCCCCAGCTGTGGTCCCAGTGGCACCGTATCTCTGGGGAACCGTGTGGTGTGTGTAGCGAGTATCACGGGGTGGGTAGTGTGGTGATAGTGGTCACGGTTGGCACCGATGCACGACCACCGCCACCACCCCTACTGGGCGGTGGACCTGCCACCACAAAGCAGCACGCGGCGGAGGAGTGAGGCGATCGCTCTCGCCACGCGAGCGAGGCCCCCTCGCTTCCTCTTCTTTTCGTGCATCTCCACTTGCACCTCTTCTGTTTTCTCCTCCGTCTCATCCTCCTCCATCCCCTCTTCTTCATCCTCCACCACCATCTTCTCCTCTACCTCCTCCTCCTCTTCCTGCGCCACCTCCATCTTCTCCATCTTCTTCTCCTCCGCTAGCACCATCTCCTCCTCCTTCATCTCCGCCTCACCTTCCGGCACCACCATCTCCACCACCGTCTTCTCTTCCTCCTCTACCACCATTGTTTCCCCTTTGTCCGTCGTCTCCATGTCCTCCACCACGACCATCTGTTCATCCTTTGTTGTCTCCTTGTCCTCCATCTCCGTATTGTCTTTCTCCTCTCCCTCCGTGTTCTCCTCCATTGTCACCATCACAATCTCGTCCTCCTTTGCCTTCTCTTCCTCCGATTTCTCCTCCTCCTCTGTCTCGACCTCATCCTCCATCATCTCCTTCACCTCTTCCTTCGTCTCCTTCTCCACAACCTCTGTCTTCGCTTCAAAGGCCTGGACGAGTGAGGAGGAGGGCTGCGCTGGCTCAGATCTGTGAAGAGACAACACGACACCGTTCCACCTTCCTGCTACGGCAGACATCGCCATCTCCCCATCGTCCGTGGGTGGAATGTGTGGCGGATTAATTCGAGCTGAATAGAAACAGCAATAACGACATGGCCAGTGAGTGTGCTTAGTATTGGTGCTGTCATTCTCATGGCGCCAGGCTATCCTTGAGATAGGTGCAGCTGTGTCTCACACAGACTGCTGTAGTTTCACAGTAGTGGGTGGCGTTGCTGTGCAAATTTAGCTGAATAATTTGAAGTGACATTTTTTTGGTTCTTTCGGTAAAGTCACGTAGGTATAAAATATAGTAAATTAAATCACAACGTTTCGATTGCAACACAAGCAATCATCATCAGGTGGGAAAACCACAGCAAGAAACGTTCTTGCAATAACGACATGGCCATCGAAACATCGTGATTTAATTTAATTTATTTTATTTCATGCCTACGTGAATTTACCGATATAACCAAAGAGTATGGCTCCCTGTAGTCACTAAAACTTCAAATCTAGATTGAACATTTTCTATATGTATATTCTAATTGACCCCTTGCACATAATGTCCTAAGCATTTCAAATGGCATCGATAGAGATCCTGAACGTCCACTGTGACGGAATGGGTGTGGATCTGTGTGGTCAATGCAGCAGCAATAATAGCCAGGGCGGGAAGCAAGATCTGAACTGTAATGGTGAAGAATGAGTGCACGACAATTTGGTCGCTTCAACACATCCACTATTTAAAAAAAGTGTCCGTCAGTGATTTGTGGTCGAGAGAGCCACCTCCCTTGACGTCGAAGGCATCTCAGAGTGCATTGCATGCGATGAGCCTCTCGCATCTCTCATCTCATCGCGTTTTAAATTGGAAACCCCTCTCAGTGGTAGCTGTCGCTGTGCTTTACAAGGCGACTTGGCAGCTGGCCTGGAAACAGGCGATAGAGAGCGAAAATCTCACAGTGGATGGAGGGTTACATGGTGAAGATATGCCCACTTCGTTATGTGGTCTAACTGTTATGGGAATGTGCTACAGCCTTCTCCCTGTTACTGAACCCACACAAGCAATGCAAATCGTTCAATTTGGATCGCAAACAGTAGCAACTTTGTTGCAAAATGCGAGCAAACTTGGCAGGATCCTCCTGAAAAAAGTCTTGAGACCGAGTAAGGCTGATTCTGCGTGAGAAGCATGGCAATAAATAACAAAAATAAACACACAGGGCGCACACGCAGAGTGGTTTACCGTGGCTCAGCGACTCCGGAGTTTGCTTTATCTTCTTGGAAGCCCTCTTCTCCAAAGCTCGGAGCTATTGGGCCCCACACAGGATTGGAGGACGTGGTGGCGGTGGTGGCGGCGGTGGTGGCGGTGGTGGAGGTGGTGGTAGTGGTGCTGCTGGTGGTATCGGTCTGGAGCCATTGTCGCTCGATCTTGGCGAGGCGCTGCTCTTCCTCGAGGCACTTTTGCTCCACAAGACGCTTCTCCTCCATCAAGTCCTCCTCCTCTTGACGCTTCACCTCAACGAGGCGCTTCTCCTGCATGAGACGTTTCTCCTCGAAGAGCTTCACCTTGCGAAAGCGCCTCTCCTCAAGACGCTTATTTTTTTTCTCGAGACGCTTCAGCTCTATGAGACGCTTCACCTCACAGAGGCGAATCTCCTCCATGAGGTGCTTCTCTTCCTCGACCCGCTTCACCTCAATGAGGCGCTTCTCTTCTTCCACCCGCTTTTCCTCCATGAGGTGCTTCTCTTCCTTGACCCGCTTCACATCTATGAGGCGCTTCTCTTCCTCCAGATGCTTCTCCTTGAGACGCTTCACCTCGCGAAGGCGCTTCTCCTCCATGAAGCGCGTTTCTTCAAGGAGGCGCTTTTCCATGACGCGTTTCACGTCGTTGAGAATATTGTTTCGAAGGCACTTCTGCTCCGTTTGGTGCTTCACCTTGGCGAGGTGCTTCACCTCATTGGGGCACTTTTCTTCCATTGGGCATTTCAACTTCGCAAGGCGCTTGTCCTCCTGGAGACGCTTCACTCCGCTGAAGTTCTTTACCTCCCCAATGCTCCTCTGTTCACGCGAAGATAAGCACATACCCATTCAGACATGCACACTCAGGACAAAATCCATTCTCGCAGGCACACAAACATGGACGGGCACATGCATACTGGCACATCTATGTACGGATGCAATAATGCACATTAACTCATGCAAACATGCTAGCAAACGTATGAATATACACCATCACCTAATGTTATCAAAATACATATTACATCCTCATATTCTCACAAATTCAATACACGCACTTAATGCAGTGATAGTCTAAAACGATTTCATGGCGATTGTTGGCAACAATCATCAGGGGCAATAGTTTCCACAGAATGTTCTATTGTAAAGATCTGGATGCCCATAATCTGGACAAATTTTATTGTAGCACCCATAATGGGCAACTGGAATGGCAACTTCCAATCAGCTCACAGACATAATTCATGAGATTGCATGATATCATTCTGTCTTCATTGGTAATGAATGGCGACTTCATTTGCCTGCACGAGTGGGATGTGGCATGACGTGATGGTGGAGAGATGGAGTGATGGTGTTGGGAGATGGTGTTGTGATACGGAGAGGTGAAATTGTGGAATGTTCTGGAGAGACGGTGACTTGTGATGGTATTGACGCTTTATGAGGCTCTATGATATTGTATTGATTCTCGAATTGAAGCTTTCGTGACAGCAAAGATTCATACTCACGTTTGTGACTTTACCAAAAAAAACCTAAGAAAGAGTCACATACGTAACTTTACCGAAAAAACCTAAGAGTATATTGTATTGAGTTGGTGGTGATGTGAAGAGATGGTGTGGTGATGTGAGGTGTAGTGATGTTTTGGTGCAATGGTGTGGGAGTGTGGAGAGAATGTGGTGTTTGACTCCCATAGACCCCATACACACCTTTGGGGAACGATTTTCATAGCTTTGGCCTGGGAAAGGGTCCACTTCATCCATAATGTCCCCCCACGTGGTCGACTGGCGCCATGACTCCCGGGCTACGGAAAACAAAATTAATTCAAAGGACGAGTAATGTATTAGAGAACGAAGCACGTGGATATTCACACAACTAATTTTGAGATCCCTGCAATTACCTCTTAACACATAACATGACCTGCTGTTGAGAAACATTAGTCACATGGCAGTAAAACATTACAAGTCATAATTTTTGTAAGCATGTTGAGATCATCAATTTCATAAAGTTGAGACCCCAATTTAAACCAATATGGCTGAAACGCAGCTCTAAATCCATGCTGTCTGCCACACTTGACCTTTACCTCTTCCTATCACCGCCACGTCTACTAAAATAAATTAATAAGGGAGCTGCCTCCTCTGCATAAAAACCACGTGCTGCAGGGATTTGGGACTTACCATCATAGTCCTCCAAGATATCAGCCCACTTGCGTTGTCTGTCCATGTTGTTGGGAAGGAATAGTTTCTGTTTGATGTTGGAGGGCCTGGGGAGGTTGTAAAAACGCTAAGATTTAGCAACCTTTTGAATCACTCATCCTCTCAATTTTTACATATTTGACCACTCGCTGTACCAATCAAATCAATTTCGTGCCGTTTGTTTTACAAGTCCACTCACTCGCTTGTTTGCCCACTCACGCGTGCGTCAGATTACTCACTCATCCACCCACGCGAACATGTTTATTTCAACTGCCTATTGCATTAAACATAATCGCCAGACATAACCGTGATGTTTAACCTCTAATCCAGACAAGCATGTTGATGCACATCCCATTTGTATTAATCGACTGCTTGATAAAGGCCCCCCTATGTCTTGTAGGTCATTGGGGTCAAATGACAATACTTAAATCATTTGTTATGACCCGAGAATGACGTCGTAGGTCACGTCATGCCAGAGGTACCGCCCATGTGGCTGTGACGTCACAGATAAGAGACGTCTATGGCAGCAGCTCGGGTCTGAACTAAAAGGCAGACTCCTCCCCCGTGTTGGATAACATTCAATACATGTAATGCAGGGCACAATTATGCAGGCAATAAGAAAACAATAATTATAGACATGTTAATCATATTATATGAGATTTAAACAGGTTAGTTATGAACGTTTTAAATGTTGACTTGCTTTGGTTCTAAACAATGACAGTAACAGCAACATATCAGAGCATGCCAAGTAACCTAACTAATAGTCCTAATTTGGTCGCATAAAATCCAAATACCAACATATACAAAAGTAATGAAGCTTGTAGTCAAAACGTGCAGTAAAAATAAACAACACACATCGTCAACAGGGACGCTCACCTCGTTGAGGATTCGCTCTGCAAAGGCTTCTTCTGCTGCTGCTCACTCGTGCGCATTCCTCTCGACTGCGGGTGGAGGCGTGGCTATGACGAAACAGAGGTGACGTCACTACAGCGAGGCTCCGCCCCCACGCAATTGGCGGGCGCACCACGTGGTGCAGTGCGGGTGGTGTGCGTCACCGGAAACAGCAGAGTCCTTGGTTCGACATTAAACATTTGCCCCCTCGCTTTGTGCTGTCTTTGATGTCGCCGTTACTGCGGCGAGGACTGAAGCGATGCCTGGCCATCAGGCCTGGCATATACCTAGGCCTCAGGCTTCATATTTGTTCGTAGTTATTTTTTGTTTAATTGGAATTATTCACTTGCATTTCATTAATTACATTTCAAGCGTATAAACACCATCCCATTGGTTTATTTAGTTTTAAATTCAGGTTTGTAGTATAGTTATTGTTCTGTAGTTATATTTAAGTGATTGAGGTGGTTGTACTAAGTATGAATTTGAGTTACATGTAAATTATTATTGTGTAAAGGATTTGTCTGTGTGCAACTATCCTGGCAGTGGTAATATGGGCTTTTTATAATTAAGTTGTTAATGAGATTGTTTATTTGTGTGTGTCTGTTATCTATGTCTGTGTCAGGTTACATATCTATGTTTGTAGCTGTGTGTGTTTGTTATTTATGATGGGTGACGATGATGATGTTTCTTGATAATGGATGGTGGTGATGATGATGATGGGTGGTGATTATGAAGGGTTGTAATGATGATGGGTGGTGATGATGTGTAGTGATTATGATGGGTGGTAGTGATGATGATGGGTGGTGGTAATGATTGGGGAGGTTATGATGATGGGTGGTGATAGTTATGGATGGTGATGATGATGAGTTGTTGTGATTATGGGTGTTGATGATGATGGATGATTGGTGGTGGTTATGATGAATGTTGGTTGTGATGGTTGGGTGGTGGTGGTGACGATGGTTGATGATGGTGAGTTGATAGTGATAATGATGATAATGGGTGTTGATACTGATTAATTTGTGTTGATAATTATGGGTGGTGATGAGTAAATGAGCAACCACCCGACACATAACAGCAACAGAAGTAACTAAAGCAGCACCAATAACAGCAGCGACAACAGCAGCAGCAACAACACATTTTGAGGGCGACGCAACTACTTCTGATTCTGCTGTTTCTGGTGCTCGACTAATTGTAGCCAGGCCCTGCTCTCGCGGGACCAACCCACACGTCTTCGGAAATTATTGCGATGATCATGTCTGAGCTGAAAATTAAGTGAATAAACGTTACTTTGTTTAACCATAACTGTGTGTAGGTTAGTATCTGGGGGCTCAGCGAATACTACTCATGAAATAACTCGTACTCCTTTATGACCGACATTGTACTAATTTTGGTTGATCGAGACGAACACTGGATTAAACATGCACCTCTTAACCCCTGCCTCGCATTTACGACGAATAATTTGCATTTACACATACCATACAGTCAAGCACAGTAAAATGCTAATACGACAATATTGTTATTCTAGGAATTTGAATTCGATTCTAACCCTGCACTCCCACAGTTCGCATATCCAACCCCCGGGTCGATTGAACGTCAGCTTTCTTTTATATGAGCAGATTGCGATTTTAATACTTCTAATGAGATTCGAATACCGTATCCATAAATCGCCTAAATATGAAAATGTGTCATTAAACCCGCCACCACCCACACACCCAATTAGAAAGGTTTGTCACGTAAACCGGACATGCTAATTCGTTACTAGTCTAGCACAATGGTGTGATGGAGAGCCAAGCCACAACATTTACAATCTGAGTACGACGTTTCGCCAGTAATTACAACAATCTTCATTAGGCGACGTCCAGTTTTGTGGAGAAGTGCTCCTGTTTCATTCCGTAAATAGAGAGGTAGATGTGATGACAAAACGTGTGTGCTCTTCTTGCGCGAAGTGGGGGAGGGGGGTGTTAATGGATACACATATATATATATATGGCTATGGGTACCCATTGCCGTTTGGGTAATGTATATGGTAATCAACGTACATTAGGCATGCGAATTAAGTGAACCCATTGACCTTGTACTTCCTGTCGATTGTGTGTACTAAAATAGCCGTGCCAACGGTAATCCCTATTGAAGAATAGTGACCTGACTAGACATGCTTTAGTAACGAATTGTCATGTTCTGTATTAGTGACAATCCTTACTATTTTCATGTGGCGGGTTTAACAAAATATATTTTTCCTTGCGCAATTTAACCCAAAAACCTGTTCGATTGAACATATACTATACATATTTATTAGCAGAGTGCTATTCAATACTTCTAATGAGATTTTAATACCGTACCTCCGTTAATGGTGTAATACATTATTAAACCAGTTTATAGTAGTTTAATGTTTAGTGCTATCGTTTATAATGTTACAGTTGACATGTTATAGAGTACATGTGATCTCCAGTATACTTCGGGATTAGGGACCAGAATGCTGCGAAACGATTTATAACGGGGCCATTCGCCTCTAGGAACATGTTTATGGGGAGACAGCCAAGATACTGCTGGTTAAAGGCAGACTTGTGTGACGGAGATTAGCGACTACTACTGAAGAATTATCTATCATTTATGATAGAATTTGTCATAATTTTGGTTGATTACGGAGAACAAGACACCTGCTATGTTGACGAATTCTCCCATATTGCTAAAATATCGTTAACACTAGAATAAGCTTGCAGTTCTTAGCCATCTCATCACGTTGCTTCAAATATGCTCTAGGTTGAGTGTCCTGATGTGGTCTGAAGCATTTACTGTGATTACATTGAAGCATTCAAAGCGGTCCACAACCCTGAATTGTGCAGCTTGGAATAATGGAGGAATTCGCATTAATTTTTTTGTTTTTTTTTAACCTGAGGCCATAATTAGGAGGTACATCACAAGCGAAAGCGATAGTATTTGCCAAGAATATCTTCATTAATCGAGAACGAAAGTAGGAAGTTCAAATGGTGTCATATACCGCCTAATTTTCGAGTTGGATCTTTGGGGCTGTATAATGTGTAAAGTTGAAGGTGCTAGGTGTTGTCTTCTTCTAACAGCTACTAACGTGCGTGTGGTCTGTTTCTAGGATTTGTCCATTGCTGTTGTTAGCTTTGTCCTGCGCATTTCTTGTTGAGTTCTGCCACTTTAGTGTTGCAGTTTGATAAATAATCCGCCACGTGAGCGTGATGTTTTGCTTAGTGGGAATTTCGCTTTGTTACAATTTGTGATTGTTGTAATAATTGTAACAATTCATAAGCTCATGAGCTTATAATGTGTTTATGCGTTTATTTATGAATAGAAAACTGTCTATTGTTCTTCGATACCATTGAGATGTAACATTCATCCAGCAGTGAAAATCGTGATTCTATAACGACCGTAGTGTAATTGTAATGATTTTAATCCGATCCTTGCACGTACACTATACATACATGAGCAAAGTGCTATTCTAATAAGACCACACTGTGATTCTACTGCTTATAATGAGATTCTAATACGTTACCTCCGTTGATATCGTTCTAAATTAAAACACTAGTTATACTCGTTTTATGTTTAGTATTATCGTTTATAGTGTTACAGTTTACATGTTATAGAGTACAGTTTATCCCCGGCACACTTCGGGATTAAGGACTGGTACGTGGAGAAACGATTAACTACGGGACCTTTCCCCTCAAGAAACACGTGTTAATCGGGTAGACAGCCAAGATGCTGCCGGTTAAGGGCACACTTGTGTGACGGAGATCCTCCACCTGAAACTCGCTTAATATGTTTTTTGCTAGGAACATTATAAAATAAAGAACGGACAAACATTTGTTAAAAATACGTTTTTATTCATCTGCAATCATTTTTACTTCAAAACTCGAAGGGAATATTTATTATGTCCTATGTTCACACATTTCCAGTACAATGCAAACCATGATAATTGGTTTTTTACCCTTCTATCTGGCAACAAAACTGACACCTTTTTACAAGGAGTCATGTTTGCATAGACCGCAATACCTGCAGTCATAAATACAAACAAAAGACATAACTCTGATAATGTGCACTGTCCTTGAAGTTGATTGGTCCACACCCGAGACAGCTTTCCTTAGAGCCTAGTCTCACATGGGTTGGACCAGAAGACGCCAAAAGGCGCACGACCAATCAACTTCAAGGACAGTGCACATTATCAGAGTTATGTCTTTTGTTTGTATTTATGACTGCAGTTATTGCGGTCTATGCAAACATGACTCCTTGTAAAAAGGTGTCAGTTTTGTTGCCAGATAGAAGGGTAAAAAACCAATTATTATATTTTTACTGGCAAATGAGGTTCCCATAGTGTAAATGCAAACCATTTCCGTTCCAGGAATACCAAAGCGTTAAAGTATCATTCCCCATGATTTCCTTATTAGTTCACCACATTGGTTCACTGTGCGTCTATGTTGAAGTCAAGGCCATATATCCAACGAACGCGTCATCAATGTACATCCTTAAATCGTATATCTAAAGTCGATTAATACCAACCAAAAAAAGCTATATACTTGAAAAAAATTTTAAAATGTTGAGTAAAGATATACTTCCAGACGCATTCCAACTTTAGCTCAACAGGAACACTTAACGACTACAATTGAACCCTCTCACAACCAGTGCTCATCACACCACTTCGGCAAGTAATCCGATAACATTACAAACCACCACTGTGCACGTAATTAAACTCACAAAAACTGTAAAACTAAAATGGTCAAAATTATACACAAAAGTACTCGATACGGCTTAAAAGGTATAGCCACATGACATCACATTTTTTCAGTCACCCCGAGCTCTCTGGTTGACTCTCGAGCCACTCCATTACATCCAGCCATCTCTCGGGATCCAACTGCATGGGATCGAAGGTGGAAACTTCTTCAGGACTCATTGCAGCACCTTGAATTTCAGCTTTTGATTTCAGTTTCCTATCATTGTGGACCTTCTGATGCCTGTTGATGTGTGACTTGTGTGCAAATGTCTTCCCACACACAGAGCACAGGAATGGCTTCTCGACTGTGTGTGTTTTCTTGTGACTCTGAAGATGTGATGACTGTGCAAATGTCTTCCCACACACAGGGCACAGGAATGGCTTCTCGCCCGTGTGTGTTCTCTGATGGTCTTGAAGAGTTGACGAGTGTGCAAATGCCTTCCCACACACAGGGCACAGGAATGGCTTCTCGCCGGTGTGTGTTCTCTGGTGACTCTGAAGCTGTGATGAGTTTGCAAATTTCTTCCCACACACAGGGCACAGGAATGGCTTCTCGCCCGTGTGTGTTCTCTGATGAATCTGAAGATGTGATGACTGAGCAAATGTCTTCCCACACACAGGGCACAGGAATGGCTTCTCGCCCGTGTGTGTTCTCTGATGACTATGAAGATTTGATGACTTTGAAAATGTCTTCCCACACACAGGGCACACGAATGGCTTCTCGCCCGTGTGTGTTTTCTGATGGTCTTGAAGAGTTGATGACTGTGCAAATGCTTTCCCACACACAGAGCACAGGAATGGCTTCTCGCCCGTGTGTATTCTCTGGTGTCTCTTAAGATTTGATGGCCGTAAAAATGCCTTCCCACACACAGAGCAATTGAATGGCTTCTTGCCTCCGTGTGCGTGGGGCTGTAGAGAGCGTCTCTTGCTCCATGTGAGCGTAGTAACAGTAGCGGTATTATCGAGTCAAAAGTACGCTACAAGTATGTTTAGCGTTGAGTTTTGGATTTTGTTAACTGCTAAAACAAGAACGACACTCGTGTCTAACCGAGACGCAAAAAAAATCCCGTAAATTTGACGACGAACACGTTTAAGATTTTATCCGCGAAAATAGACACTTACTTGGAGATTCACGGTATATCGATGTCTGTAACCCGTCTAAAGATGTCGCCACGAACTCTCCCGAAGCAAAGTCGCCTAACTGTCGACACAGCAATTGTGCTCGCCAGGCTGCGTTGTCTCGCGGTAGAAGGGCGATCAGCAGAGCGACGAGTCGAGCGTCCAACCTCATAAAGTTCCCTCTCAAATGGCATTGAGCTCTGCTTCTGTGCCGCCTTATAACTCCCCCCCTAGGATCCAATCCTTTGTCTTTCTGGATATTTGCATTCGATTGTTAATTTTGGAAGGTTCAAATGCATGTCTATTAACATACCGAAGGGTAATGTGCACATTGTGCTTCATGCATGAATATGTAAGTGCACCTCAGTGTGTAATTGTGCGCTTATTTTGAATACATGGTATTAGCGCTGGAAAAATACATTCCCCATGCCCTCCATTGTCCTCGATTTAAAGTGAATGCAGCCCCGTGGCGTTGCCAAAAATCGCTGAGCTTCGGGAGTGAGCACGTACAGACGCGTAGTGACCACACTTGCAATACAATCACTCTAACATCAGTAACCAAAATCCGATCTGGTACATGGTCTCCACTTGGTCTGGTTTGTATCCGTCATCACTACGGAGACAAACACGAGGCATGGTTTGGCCAGCCACCACCTCGTTTGCTGCAGCGACTTTAATAGCTGCTCTCAAACAACACTATCACCAATGGTGGTTTACAGGCTAGGTTGTTAAGCTGGCAATCAGTCGTTTTGGGCAAGGCGCATGGGAAAATACACACCTCTGTTATCCCATAAACATAATGCACAGCATCGGTAAGGCTGCCTTGTTGGGGAGATGTAATTTGGGTAAGGCGCTGTGACCAGAGTTAGGCGATGTGGTTTGGGTGATCACACAGATTCCGAAAAGCAGTGGAGACAAAACGAACCACTGCGCTCCATCTACCCACATAAACAACGACACTCAGTTTAAAAAAAATGAAAAAAATTCAATACGTTTTTTAAATTATGTGTATTGTATATATGTTATAATGTTTGATTGTTTTACTCTTTGTATGTGTATATATACTGTATATTCGATTAAATTGATACGACACATTCATCCAACAGTGGATAGTGTGATTCTAATACAATTAGCGGGATTTGAATAATTGTAATTCGATTCTAATCCTGCATATCCCACCCCCGGTTCGCATATTCACTTACTATACGTAAAACCACAGTGTGATTCTAATTAGCTCAGTGCGATTCTAATGATTAGTATGCTATTATAATCCCATACCTCCAATTATGTGGTTCTGCACTATAACAGTTAATCGTATTTTAAAGCGTAACAATGGATAGGTTGTAGTTCATAGGCTATACTATTATATTTCACTATGTTAGAGTTTAACATGTGAGAGTTTACAATGTCAGAGTTGATCAAGAGCGTCAATCTTAATCGACGCAGAAGCAAATACAGCAGCAGCAGCAACATCACATTTCGAGGGCGACGCAGCTACTTCTGATTCTGCTGCTTCCGCTGCTCACATATTTGTTGCCAGGCCCTGCTCTTGCGGGACCCCACACGTCTTTGGAAATGATTGAGATGATGATGTCTGAGCTGATAATTAATTTAATAAAGAGTACTTTGTTTGTGTGTAGGTCTGTGTCATCGGGGATCAGCGAACACTGCTTATGAATGAACTCGCACACCTTTATGACCGACATTGTACTAATTTTCGTTGATCGAGACGAACAAAGCACGTGCCATGTCCAGACGAATTGATATTAACAATATTGTCCTTAAATATAAAGCTAACACTGGATTAACGTTAACACTGGATTAAACATGCACATTTTAAACCCTGCCTAGCATTTATGACTAACGATTCGCATTTGCACATAACATATATTCAAGCACAGTAAAATGCGCATACGAACATATTGTTACTAGAATAATTTTAATGCGATTCTAACCCTGCAAACCCCCACAGTTCGCATATCCGTCCCCTGATTCGATTGAACGTATACTTTACATACATGAGCGATTAAAATGCGTCTAATGACATTCTCATACCGTAACTCCGTTTATGTCCGTCCCCACCCAGACTTCTCATCCCCATGTCCTGTACAGCCCAAGTCTGGTGTGTCAGACGCTGGTGGGGCTCTCGGCAACGGAAACCGTACTCCAAACGAAATGTCTTGTGGCGCCCACAGTTTCCTAACCCCTGAGGCCCGGGGTGCCTCAAGGATCCGCCACGTGTGAGGAACCGGTGCCTGGAATCTGGTCATAGTTTTCAAACGAAGCCAGTGACCTGCCTAATCCTTCAAGGCTGTGGTGTGAACCCTTGACGCCCCGAAATGCACAAGAATCTACCATGGGCGCGGGACGGGCGTCGAGAACCAGGTCAAAATGTGCTTGAAGGCTCCACGCCCAATATCAATACTGTATATTGTTAATTCTGACCTTACTCCCTCCCTTTGATGCTGCTAATCCTGCATAATGCATGTGCATAATGACTTTGAAACCCCCCCGCCCACCTCCTACGCATTTCACAAGTAGTGCTAATCGCATATCTGCATTTCCCATAAATATGCTAAATTCCTCTTGATATGCAAATTATTTTGTCAAGACGCTCTTCGCTCCTCCATCCCAGCATAAAGAGTCGCTCCAAGCCTGGAGCGTGACATACAGACTCTGTCTACTTGACGGACCTGTTCTCCACCTGAGGACGGCTGCTTGCGTTGTGGCCGAAACGTCGTGAGAATTATTTTATTATGTTTTATTTTTATATTTTATTATTTCCCTTCTACGTGACTTTACCGAAAGAACCAAGAAGATGTATAGTGCTATTCGGTTCCATTGAGATGGAACATTCTACCAGCAGTGGGCAGCTTGATTCTAATACGACCATGGGGCGATTTTAATAATTTTGATGCGATTCTAAATCTGGCACCACCCAGGCCGCATTTACGACTCACGATGTGCATCTACATATAACATACATTCTAGCTCAGTGTAATTATAATACTACCATAGTGATATTCTAATCATTTTAATCCGATCATAATCCTGCACCCCCCAATTCCCATATTCGACCACCGGTTCGCATGTCCAAAGGCCATATATGCATATTACATTCGTACATACGAGCACAGTTCGCTTGCACGTACATTATACATTCATATGCACAGACTGTAATTCTAATTCTTGAAATGAGATTATAATAGCGTACCTCTGTTTTTGGTGTTATAAATGATTAAACTAGTTTATAGTATTTTAATGTTTCGTGTTATCGTTTATAGTGTTACAGTTCACATGTCATAGCGTACAGGATTCCCTGTATACTTGATGATTAGGGACCGTAACGTTGTGAATCGATTTATAATGGGGCCCTATCCCCTCCAGGGACACATGTTAAATAGGGAGACTGCCAAGATGTTGCCGGTTAAGGGCAGATGTGTGACGAAGATCCTCCACCTGAAACTCGCTTAAAACACGTTGTTGATATGAATAAATAAACGGACAAACATTTGTAAAAAATACGTTTTTATTCATCTGCAATCATTTTAAGTCAAAACTCGAACCGAATGTATTATATCCTATGTTCAAACAGTTACAGTGCAATGTAAACCATATCCGTTCCAGGAATACCAAAGCGTTAGAGTATCATTCCCCATTATTTCCTTATTAGTTCACATTTGTTCACTGTGCGTCTATGTTGAAGTCAAGGCCATATATCCAACGAACGCGTCATCAATGTACATCCTGAAATCAGCTATCTAAAATCGATTAATACCAATCAAAAAAAACCATACACGTGACAAAAAATCTTTAAAATGTTGAGTAAAGATGTATCTACAGACGCATTCCAACTTTAGCTCAACAGGAACACCAAACGACTACAATTCAACCCTCTCACAGCCAGTGCTCATCACACCACTTCGGCAAGTAATCCGATAACATTACAAACCACCACTGTGCACGTAATTAAACTAAAAAAACTGTAAAACTAAAATGGTCAAAATTATGAGCAAAAGTACTCGATACGGATTAAAAGGTATAACCACATGACATAATATTTTTTCAGTCACCCCGAGCTCTCTGGTTGACTCTCGAGCCACTCCATTACATCCAGCCATCTCTCGGGATCCAACTGCATGGGATAAACTTCTTCAGGGCTCATTGCAGCACCTTGAATTTCAGATTTTGATTTCAGTTTCCTATCATTGTGGACCTTCTGATGCCTGTTCCTGGTTGATGAGTGTGCGAATTTGTTCCCACACACAGAGCACAGGAATGGCTTTATGCCCGTGTGTGTTCTTTGATGAGTTTGAAGAGTTGATGACTGTGCAAATGTCTTCCCACACACAGGGCACAGGAATGGCTTCTCGCCCGTGTGCGTTTTCTTATGATCTTGAAGAGTTGATGACTGTGCAAATGTCTTCCCACACACAGGGCACAGGAATGGCTTCTCGCACGTGTGTGTTTTCTGATGGTCTTGAAGAGTTGATGACTGTGCAAATGCCTTCCCACACACAGAGGACAGGAACGGCGTCTCGCCCGTGTGTGTTCTGTGGTGTCTCTGAAGATGTGATGGCCATGAAAAGGACTTCCCACACACAGAGCAATTGAATGGCTTCTTGCCTCCGTGTGCGTGGGGCTGTGGAGAGCGTCTCTGCTCCATGTGAGCGTGATAACACCGCTGCTGCTACCGAGTCAAAAGTGCGCTATCGGCCTCAAGGATGTTTAGCGTTGAGTTTTGGATTTGTTATCTGCTAAAACAAGAACGACATTCGTGTCTAACCGAGACGCAAACAAATCCCTAAAAATGTACGAACACGTTTAAGAGTTTATCCACGAAAATAGGCACTTACTTGGAGATTCACGGTATATCGATGTCTGTAACCTGTCTGAAGATGTAGCCACGTACTCTCCCGACGCAAAGTCGCCTAACTGTCGACAGCAATTGTGCTCGCCAGGCTGCGTTGTCTCGCGGTTGAAGGGCGATCAGTGAGAGCGACGAGTCGAGCGTCCAACCTCATCAAGTTCCCTCTCGAAATGGCATTGAGCTCTGCTTCTGAGCCGCCTGATAACTCCCCCCCTAGGATCCAATTCTTTGTCTTTCAGGATATTTGCATTCGATTGTTAATTTTGGAAGGTACAATATGCGTGTATATTAACATACCGAAGGGTAATGTGCCCATTGTGCTTCATGCATGCATATGTAAGTGCATCTCAGTGTGTAATTGTGCGCTTATTTTGAATAAATGGAAAAACTTTGTCATCGATTTAAAGTGAATGCAGAGAAATTAGCATGTAACTTTAGAAAAGGAAGAGAACGGCCTTCTCGACGAGGGAGTGAAACCCAATGGGTAATATTCTTTTACAGCATTACAATGGATAGGTTGTAGTTAATAGGTTATAATATTACGTTTCACTATGTTAGAGCTTAACATGTGAGAGTATACAATATCAGAGTTGATCAAATGCGACGATCAAGGGCGTCAATCGGGTGAGTTTGATCAGAGGCTTTAATCAAAGGCGTCATCCCATCACGGAACATCACCTCCCTGCGTTTATCACAGCAACAGAAGCAACTACAACAGCAACAACAGCAGCGACAACAACAGCAGCAACATCACATTTCGAGGGCGACGCAGCTACTTCCGATTCTGCTGCCCAGTTGTTTGTAGTCGGGACCTGCTCTCGCAAAACCCCACACGTCTTTGGAAATGATTGCGATGATCATGTCTGAGTTGAGAATTAAGTCACTCAAGATTACTTTGTTTCACCATAACTTTAGGTAGGTTAGTGTCATAGGGGCTCTGTGAATACTACTCATGAATGAAATCACACTCCTGTATGACCAACATTGTACTAAATTTGGTTGATCGAGTAGAACAAGGCACGTGCCACGTCCAGACGAATTCTTATCAACAACAGTGTCCTTAAATATGATGCTAAAATAAATGTTAACACTGGATTAAACGTGCACCTCTTAACCCCTCCCTCGCATTTACGACTAATGATGTGCATTTGCACGTAACATACATTCAAGCACAATAAAATGCTAATACGACCATGTCCTGGAAACCATGGCTAGGTCATCCCATGAGGACTGCCTGGATGAAAACCAGTATGGAAGGGGCCCAGTGTTGGGCCGCTATGCTAAAGGCATAGTCCCGTGTGTGTGTGTGATGTGAGGTCTCCTGGCAGCAGTCATTCTCCGCTGTAGTCCTGGCATCTGCTGCTCAGCTTCAATACCCAGCTGTGGTCCCAGTGGCACCGTCTCTCTGGGGAACCGTGTGGTGTGTGTAGCGAGTATCACGGGGTGGGCGGGTAGTGTGGTGATAACGGTCACGGTTGGCACCGATGCACGACCACCGCCACCACCCCTACTGGGCGGTGGACCTGCCACCACAAAGCAGCACGCGGCGGAGGAGTGAGGCGATCGCTCTCGCCACGCGAGCGAGGCCCCCTCGCTTCCTCTTCTTTTCGTGCATCTCCACCTGCACCTCTTCCGTTTTCTCCTCCGTCTCATCCTCCTCCAACCCCTCTTCTTCATTCTCCACCACCGTCTTCTCTTCCTCCTCCACCACCATTGTTTCCCCTTTGTCCGTCGTCTCCATGTCCTCCACCACGACCATCTGTTCATCCTTTGTTGTCTCCTTGTCCTCCATCTCCGTATTGTCTTTCTCCTCTCCCTCCGTGTTCTCCTCCATTGTCACCATCACAATCTCGTCCTCCTTTGCATTCTCTTCCTCCGATTTCTCCTCCTCTGTCTCTACCTCATCCTCCATCATCTCCTTCACCTCTCCCTTCGTCTCCTTCTCCACAACCTCTGTCTTCACTTCAAAGGCCTGGACGAGTGAGGAGGAGGGCTGCACTGGCTCAGATCTGTGAAGAGACAACACGACACCGTTCCACCTTGCTGCTACGGGAGACATGCCCATCTCCCCATCGTCCGTGGGTGGAATGTGTGGCGGATTAATTCGAGCTGAATAGAAACAGCAATCTGACATGGCCAGTGAGTGTGCTTAGTATTGGTGCTGTTATTCTCATGGCGCCAGGCTATCCTTGAGATAGGTGCAGCTGTGTCTCACACAGACTGCTGTAGCTTCACAGTAGTGGGTGGCGTTGCTGTGCAAATTTAGCTGAATAATTTGAAGTGACATTATTTTGGCTCTTTCGGTAAAGTCACGTAGGTATAAAATATAATAAATTAAATCATAACGTTTCGATTGCAACACAAGCAATCATCATCAGGTGGGAAAACCACAGCAAGAAACTTTCTTGCAATAACGACATGGCCATCGAAACGTCGTGATTTAGTTTAATTTATTTTATTTCATACCTACGTGAATTTACCGATATAACCAAAGAGTATGGATCCCTGTAGTCACGAAAACTTCAAATCTAGATTGAAACTTTCTATATGTATATTCTAATTGACCTCTAGCGCATAATGTCCTAAGCATTTCAAATAGCATCGATAGAGATCCTGAACGTCCACTGTGATGGAATGGGTGTGTATCTGTGTGGTTAATGCAGCAGCAATAATAGCCAAGGCGGGAAGCAAAATTTGAACTGTAATGGTGAAGAATGCGTGCACGACCATTTGGTCGCTTCAACACAACCACGATTTCAAAAAAGTGTCCGTCAGTGATTTGTGGTCGAGAGAGCCACCTCTCTCGACCACAAATCTCTCGCATCTCTCATCTGATCGCGTTTTAAATTGGACACCCCTCTCAGTGGTAGCTGTCGCTGTGCATTACAAAGCGACTTGGCAGCTGGCCTGGAAACAGGTGATAAAGAGCGAAAATCTCACAGTGGATGGAGGGTTACATGGTGAAGATATGCCCACTTTGTTATGTGGTCTAACCCAAAAACCAGTTATGAAAAATAAATCTGTCCACAGTATAGCGGAATGTACACGTGGGGTTTGCAGTGTCTGTGAATTTTGAGAGCGCGACAGGGCTTGAGCACCTGTGCGTCACAGCAACATTGACATTGGTTTGATTTCCACGTTTGGCCACATTCTCCTTGTGGATTATGCAGCCCCCTGTTCTGGGAAGGTTCTGCAGCCTTCTCCCTGTTACTGAACCCACACAAGCAATGCAAATCGTTCAATTTGGATCGCAAACAGTAGCAACTTTGTTGCAAAATGCGAGCAAACTTGGCAGGATCCTCCTGAAAAAAAGTCTTGAGACCGAGTAAGGCTGATGCTGCGTGAGAAGCATGGCAATAAATAACAAAAATAAACACACAGGGTGCACACGCAGAGTGGTTTACCGTGGTTCAGCGACTCCGGAGTTTGCTTTATCTTCTTGGAAGCCCTCTTCTCCAAAGCTCGGAGCTATTGGGCCCCACACAGCATTGGAGGACGTGGCGGCGGTGGTGGTGGTGGTGGCGGCGATGGCGGCGGTGGTGGAGGTGGTGTCAGTGGTAGTGGTGGTGCTGCTGGTGGTATCGGTCTGGAGCCATTGTCGCTCGATCTTGGCGAGGCGCTCCTCCTCCTCGAGGCGCTTTTGCTCCACAAGACGCTTCTCCTCCATCAAGTGCTCCTCCTCCTCCTCTTGACGCTTAACCTCAAGGAGGCGCTTCTCCTGCATGAGACGTTTCTCCTCGAGGAGCTTCACCTTGCGAAAGCGCCTCTCCTCAAGACGCTTCTTCTTCTTCTCGAGACGCTTCAGCTCTATGAGACGCTTCACCTCAAAGAGGCGATTCTCCTCCATGAGGCGCTTCTCTTCCTTGACCCGCTTCACATCTATGAGGCGCTTCTCTTCCTCCAGATGCTTCTCCTTGAGACGCTTCACCTCGCGAAGGCGATTTTCCTCTATGAAGCGCGTTTCTTCAAGGAGGCGCTTTTCCATGACGTGTTTCACGTCGTTGAGGATATTGTTTCGAAGGCACTTCTGCTCCGTTTGGTGCTTCAACTTGGCGAGGTGCTTCACCTCATTGGGGCGCTTCTCTTCCATTGGGCATTTCTCCTTCGCAAGGCGCTTGTCCTCCTGGAGACGCTTCACTCCGCTGAAGTTCTTCACCTCCCCAATGCTCCTCTGTTCACGCGAAGATAAGCACATGACCATTCAGACATGCGCACTCAGGACAACATCTATTCTCGCAGACACACAAACATGGACGGGCACATAGACAAACAAAAATGCTTACTGGCACATCTATGTACGGATGCAAACATGCACATTAACTCATGCAAACATGCTAGCAAACGTATGAATATACACCATCACCTAATGTTATCAAAATACATATTACATCCTCATATTCTCACAAATTCAATACACGCACTTAATGCAGTGATAGTCTACAACGATTTCATGGCGATTGTTGTAACAATCATCACGGGCAATAGTTTATATAGAATGTTCCATTGTAAAGATCTGGATGCCCATAATCTGGACAAATTGTATTGCAGCACCCATAATGGGCAACTGGAATGGCAACTTCCAATCAGCTCACAGACATAATCCATGAGATTGCATGATATCATTCTGTCTTCATTGGTAATGAATGGCGACTTCATTTGCCTGCACGAGTGGGATATGGCATGACGTGATGGTGGAGAGATGGAGTGATGGTGTTGGGAGATGGTGTTGTGATATAGAGAGGTGAAATTGTGGAATGTTCTGGAGAGATGGTGTCGTGATGGTATTGACGCATTGAGGCTCTGTGACGGTGTATTGAGTTGGTGGTGGTGTGATGAGAAAGTGACGTGAAGAGATAATGTGAGTTGTAGTGATGTTTTGGTGCAATGGTGTGGTGAAATGGTGTGAGAATGTGGTGTTTGACCCCCATAGACCCCATACACACCTTTGGGGAGGGATGCTCGTAGCTTTGGCCTGGGAAAGGGTCCACTTCATCCATAATGTCCCCCCACGTGGTCGACTGGCGCCATGACTCCCGGGCTACGGAAAACAAAATTAATTCAAAGGACGAGTAATGTATTAGAGATCGAAGCATGTGGATATTCACGGAACTAATTCTGAGATCCCTGCTATGACCTCTTAACACGTAACATGACCTGCTGTTGAGAAACATTAGTCACATGGCAGTAAAACTTTACAAGTCATATTTTTGTAAGCATGTTGAGACCATCAATTCCATGAACTTGAGACCCCCGTTTAAACAAAGATGCCTTAAACGCAGCTCTAAATCCATGCTGTCTGCCACACTTGACCGTTACCTCTTCCCATTGCCACCAAGCCACGTCCACTAAAAATAATTAATCAGGGAGCTTCCTCCTCTGCATAAAAGCCACGTGATGCAGGTAACTGGGACTTACCATCATAGTCCTCCAAGATATCAGCCCACTTGCGTTGTCTGTCCATGTTTTGTGGTGAAGGAGTCGTTTCTGTTTGATGTTGGAGGGGCTGGAGAGGTTGTCAAAACGCTCAGATTTATCAGCCTTTTGAATCACTCATCCTCACAATTATTCCATATTGACCACTCGCTGTACCAATCAAATCACTTTCGTGCCGTTTGTTTTACAAGTCCACTCACTCGCTTGTTTGCCCACTCACGCGTGCGTCAGATCACTCACTCATCCACCCACGCGAACATGTTTATTCCAACTGCCTATTGCATTAAACATAATCGCCAAACATAACCGTGATGATTAACCTCTAATCCAGACAAGCATGTTGATGCACAGCCCATTTGTATGAATCGACTGCTTGATAAAGGCCCCCCTATGTCTTGTAGGTCATTGGGGTCAAATGACAATACTTAAATTATGTTATAACCCGAGAATGACGTCACTGGTCACGTGATGTCAGAGGTACCGCCCATGTGGCTGTGACGTCACAGATAGGAGACGTCTATGGCAGCAGCTAGGGTCCGAACTAAAAGGCAAACTCCTCCCCCGTGTTGGATAACATTCAAAACATGTATTGCAGGGCACAATTATGCAGGCAATCAGAACACAATCATTATGGACATGTTAATCATATTATATGACATTTAAACAGGTTAGTTATGAACGTTTTAAATGTTGACTTGCTTTGGGTCTAAACAATGACAGTAACAGCAACATATCAGAGCATGCCAAGCAACCTAACTAATAGTCCTAATTTGGTTTTAGAAAATACAAATACCAACATACTCAAAAATAATGAAGCTTTAGTTTGTAGTCAAAACGTGCAGTAAAAATAAACAACACACATCGTCAACAGGGATGCTCACCTCGTTGAGAATTCGCTCTGCAAAGGCTTCTTCTGCTGCTGCTCACTCGTGCGCATTCCTCTCGACTGCGGGTGGAGGCGTGGCAATGACGTAACAGACGTGACGTCACTACAGCGAGGCTCCGCCCCCACGCGCTTGGCGGGCGCACCACGTGGTGCAGTGCGGGTGGTGTGCGTCACCGGAAACAGCAGAGCCCTCGGTTCGACATTAAACATTTGCCCTCTCGCTTTGTGCTGTCTTTGATGTCGCCGTTACTGCGGCGAGTACTGAAGCGATGCCTGGCCATTAGGCCTGGCATATACCTAGGCCTCAGGCTTCATATTTATTTAATTGTAATTATTAACTTGCATTTCATTCATTACATTTCAAGGGTATGAACACCCTCCCATTGGTTTTTTTACTTTTAAATTCAGGTTTTTATTAGAGTTTTTGATCTGTAGTTATATTTAAGTGAGTGAGGTGGTTGTACTAAGTGTGAATTTGAGTTCCATGTAAATTATTATTGTGTAAAGGATTTGTCTGTGTGCACCTATCCTGGCAGTGGTAATATGGGCTTTTTATAATTAAGTTGTTAATGAGATTGTTTATTTGTGTGTGTCTGTTATCTATGTCTGTGTCAGGTTACATATCTATGTTTGTAGCTGTGTGTGTTTGTTAATTTATGATGGGTGGTGATGATGATGATGTATCTTGATAATGGATGGTGGTGATGATGATGATGGGTGGTGATTATGAAGGGTGGTAATGATGATGGTTGGTGATGATAATGTGCAGTGATTATGATGGGTGGTAGTGATGATCATGGGTGGTAATGATTGGTGAGGTTATGATGATGGGTGGTGATGGTTATGGGTGGTGATGATGATGGGTTGTGATTATGGGTGTTGATGATGATGAATGATTGGTGGTGGTTATGATGAATGTTGGTTGTGATGGTTGGGTGGTGGTGGTGGCGATGGTTGTGATGGTGAGTTGATAGTGATAATGATGATTGGTTATGATAATGGGTGTTGATACTGATGATTGGTGTTGATGATTATGGGTGGTAATGAGTAAATGAGCCACCACCCAATACATAACAGCAACAGAAGTAACTAAAGCAGCAACAATAACAGCAGCGACAACAGCAGCAGCAACAACACATTTTGAGGGCGACGCAACTACTTCTGATTCTGCTGTTTCTGGTGCTCGACTATTTGTAGCCAGGCCCTGCTCTCGCGGGACCAACCCACACGTCTTCGGAAATTATTGCGATGATCATGTCTGAGCTGAAAATTAAGTGACTAAACGTTACTTTGTTTAACCATAACCGTATGTAGGTTAGTATCTGGGGGCTCAGCGAATACTACTCATGAAATAACTCGTACTCCTTTATGACCGACTTTGTACTAATTTTGGTTGATCGAGACGAACACTGGATTAAACATGCACCTCTTAACCCCTGCCTCGCATTTACGACTAACAATTTGCATTTACACGTAACATACAGTCAAGCACAATAAAATTATAATACGACAATATTGTTATTCTAGGAATTTGAATTCGATTCTAACCCTGCACCCCCACAGTTAGCATATCCAACCCCCGGGTCGATTGAACGTAAGCTTTCTTTTATATGAGCAGATTGCGATTTTAATACTTCTAATGAGATTCGAATACCGTATCCATAAATCGCCTAAATATGAAAATGTGTCATTAAACCCGCCACCACCCACACACCCAATTAGTAAGGTTTGTCACGTGAACAGGACATGCTAATTCGTTACTAGTCCAGCACAATGGTGTGTTGGAGAGCCAAGCCACAACATTTACAATCTGAGTACGACGTTTCGCCAGTAATTACAACTAGTTTCATTAGGCTACGACCAGTTTTTGTGGAGACGTCCTCCTGTTTCGTTCCGTAAATAGAGAGGTAGATGTGATGACAAAACGTGTGTGCTCTTCTTGCGCGAAGTGGGGAAGGGCGGGGTGTTAATGGGTACATATATATATGGCTATGGGTACCCATTGCAGTATGGATTATGTATATGTTAATCAACGTACATTAGGCATGCGAATTAAGTGAACCCATTGACCTTGTACTTCCTGTCGATTGTGTGTACTAAAATAGCCGTGCCAACGGTAATCCCAATTGAAGAATAGTGACCGGAATAGACATGCTTTAGTAACGAATTGTCATGTTCTGTTTTATTGACAATCCTTACTATTTTCATGTGGCGGGTTTAACAAAATATATTTTTTACTTACGCAATTTAACCCAAAAACCTGTTCGATTGAACATATACTATACATATTTATTAGCAGAGTGCTATTCAATACTTCTAATGATATTTTAATACTGTACCTCCGTTTATGGTGTAATAAATTATTAAACCAGTTTATAGTATGATAATTGGTTTTTTACCCTTCTATCTGGCAACAAAACTGACACCTTTTTACAAGGAGTCATATTTGCATAGACCACAATACCTGCAGTCATAATACAAACAAAAGACATAACTCTGATAATGTGCACTTGACTTCAACATAGACGCACAGTGAACAAATGTGGTGAACTAATAAGGAAATCATGGGGAATGAAACTTTAACGCTTTGGTATTCCTGGAACGGAAATGGTTTGCATTGTACTGGAAATGTGTGAACATAGGACATAATACATATTCCCTTCGAGTTTTGACGTAAAAATGATTGCAGATGAATAAAAACGTATTTTTAACAAATGTTTGTCCGGTCTTTATTTCATAATGTTCCTAGCAAAAACATGTTAAGAGAATTTCAGGTGGAGGATCTCCGTCACACAAGTGTGCCCTTAACCGGCAGCATCTTGGCTGTCTACCCGATTAAACACGTGTTCCTTGATGGGAAAGGTCCCCGTTGTTAATCGTTCATCAACGTACCAGTCCCTAATCCCGAAGTATGTCGGGGATAAACTGTACTCTATAACATGTAAACTGTAATACTATGAACGATAACGCTCAAATCTCAGCTCAGATAGGATCATCTCAATTATTTCCATAGCATGTTGGTGTCCCGTAAGAGGATAACGGCTTACCAGATTAACGCTCTCGATCGACGCCTTTGATATAGTCTTACAATTTGAACTCCAACAATATAATTTAAAAACATTAACAAATACATTTGAAGAATATACAAATTACCGTAAACAAGTGTTAAAGTAAACTCCAAATTTGTGAACTCTAACAATATAACCTATGTTTTCGGATTACTTGGTGAAGTGGTGTGATGAGCAGTGGTTGTGAGATGGTTCAATTCCAGACAATATTGTAGTGTTTAAGTCTTCCTGTTGAGCTAAAGTTGGAATGCATCTGTAGTTAGATCTTTACTCAACATTTTAAAAGTTTTTTTTTTCAAGTATAAAGCTTTTTTTGGTTAGTAATAATCGACTTTAGGATGTACGTTGATGACGCGTTCGTTGGATATATGGCCTTGACTTCAACATAGACGCACAGTGAACAAACGTGGTGAATTAATCAGGAAATCATGGGGAACGATACTTTAACACTTTGGTATTCCTGGAACGGATATGGTTTGCACTGTACTGACATAATAAACATTCGGTTCGCGTTTTAACGTAAAAATGATTGCAAGATGAATAAAAAGTATTTTTAACAAATGTTTGTCCCTTATTTATTTTACAATGTTCATAGCAAAAACATGTTAAGAGAATTTCAGGTGGAAGATCTCCGTCACACAAGTGTGCCCTTAATCGGCAGCATCTTGTTACAAATGTTATCGCAGTCAACAATTCGGACCACAGCAGGACACTCAATCTCGAGCATCTGCGAAGCAACGATATGAGGGGGCTAATACCTGCAAGTTTATTCGAGTGTTGACGTTATTTTAGCAATATACTTAAAGACACTGTATATGATAAGAATTCGTCGACATGGCCTGTCTCTTGTTCTCCTTAATCAACCAAAATTATGAAAAATTACGTCATAAATGAGTGAGCTAATTCTTCGGTAGTATTCGCTACACGCCGATTGCACTAACCTACACTAAGTTATGTTAAAACAAAGTAAACTGTAGTCGCTAAAATCTCAACTCAGATAGGATCATCGCAATTATTTCCATAGACGTGTGGGGTCCCACGAGAGCAGGGCCGGCCACAAACAGCCGGGCAGCAGTTTGAGCAGAAGCAGAAGTCGCTGCTTTGCCATCGAACGGTTTCGTAGCTGCTGTAGTTGCTTCTGTTACTGTTATATAGGCAGCATGTTGGTGTCCCGTGACACCAACCTACCAGACCAACGCCATTGATCGACGTCTTGGATATACTCTCACATTGTAAATTCTCACACTGTGAACTTTAACATTATGAACTTCAACAATGGTAACTTAAAAACATTCACATATACATTTGAAGAATCTACAAATTACTAAAACTAGTGTTATAGTAAACTATAAATTTATGAACTCTAGAAATATAACCTATGAGCTATACATTATAACGCTATACAATAACATTATTAACTAGTGTTATAGATTAGAACAACCTACCTTGAAGTGTGATATTCGAATCGCATTCCAATTATTCGAATCACTCCGTGGTCCTCTTCGAATCACACTCCGGTCGTAAGTATGTAACATGCATGCATGTAACATGTCTGTTTGTAGTAAGTATATGTGCATGTAACATGTCTGTATGTAACGTCTGTATGTAGTGAGTATATATGCATGTATCATGTCTGTATGTAACATGTCTCTATGTAGTAAGTATATATGCATGTAACATGCATATATACTTACTACATCCAAAGGGCATGAGAGCATGATTTATAATATTATATGTTTGAGTTTTACATGTGAGAGTTTACAATCTCTGAGTTGATCAAATGCGACGATCAAGGGCGTCAATCGGGTGCGTTTGATCAAAGTCTTTAATCAAAGGCGTCATCCCATCACGGACCACCACCTCCCTGCGTATATAACTTCAAAAGAAGCAACTACAGCAGCAACAACACATTTCGGGGGCGACGCTGCTACTTCTGATTCAGCTGCTTCTGCTGCCCGGCTATTTGTAGCCGGGCACTGCTCTCGCGGGACCGCACACGTCTTAAGAAATGATTGCGATGATCACGTCTGAACTGATAATTAAGTGACAAAATATTACTTTGTTTAACCATAACTGTATGTAGGTTAGCGTCATCATGACTCATCGAATACTACTCATGAATGAACTCACACTGTTTGATGACAGAAATTGTAATCATTTTGACTACCCGTGTAGGACAAGTCACCTTCCTTGTCTAGACGCATTCTAAACACAACACTGACCTTTAATATGTTGCTAAAATAACGTCTACACCCTATTCAACATGAAGCCACATCACGCCCAGAGGGAGGAGACCACGAGGGAGACGGCCTCAACTTGAAGAGAAAGTTGACAAACTCACGGATGCCATCACCTAGCTGCTGCAACGCCTGTCGGATGAGACGCTGCGTCCCGCGGCACCAACCAGGCGAGTAAATGAAGAGCTGAGCCCGAATCGGAAGCCGCCACCCGAACATCAGCAGCAGTAGATAGCGTGATTCTAATAGGACCACGTTGTTATTATAATAATTGTAATGCGATTAAAACCGCGCACCTCCCAGGTTGCATTCGCGACTCCCGATGTGCATCTACATATAACATACATTCTAGCTCAGTGTAATTCTAATACGACCATAGTGTTATTCTAATCATTTTAAATCGATCCTAATCCCCCAGTTCGCATATCCGATCCCTGGTTCGCATGTCCAACGGACATACATATTACATACATACGACCATAGTATGTATGTATGCATACATATGTGCAGTGTGATTCTATTACGATCACATTGCGATTATAATACTTCTAATGATATTCTAATATTGATTTGAAGCTTTCGTGACTGCAGGAATTAATACTCGTTGGTTCTTTCGGTAAAGTAACGTAGGTAGAAATAAAACAAAGTAAATCACGTTTCGGACGAAACACAAGCGCACGTCTTCAGGTGAAAATCTCGATATCCGCGATGTCTGCTGCGAGCAGCACGATGTCTGCTGCAGACATCGTTTCGGGCGCTTGTGTTGCGTTCGAAACGTCGTTATTTATTTTGTTTTATTTATACCTACGCGAGTATAGATATTCTAATACTGTCCCTCCGTTTACGGTCTTATAAATTATATTAAAAAACTAGTTTATATTCGTTTAATGTTTAATGATATCTTCAAAGCGTTACAGTTTACATGTTTTAGAGTACAAGTGATCTCCAGTATACTTCGGAATTAGGGAAAGGAACGATGCTAAACTATTTATAACGGGGACCTTTCCCCTCTAGGAACACATGTTGATGGTGGAGACAGCCAAGACGTTGCCGGTTAAGGTCAGACTTGTGTTGCTGCTGCAGTTGTTGCTGTACACTATACATACATATTAGCGATTCTTATACGACCACACTGTGATTCTAATGCTTCTAATGATATTATAATACCGACTAATACACTAGTTTATAATCGTTTAATCGTTTATAGTATTACAGTCTACATGTTATCGAGAACAGTTTATCCCCGACATACTTCGGGATAAGTGACTGGTACGTTGATGAACGATTAACTACGGGGACCTTTCCCCTCAAGGAACACGTGTTAATCGTGTAGACAGCCAAGATGCTGCCGGTTAAGGGCACACTTGTGTGACGGAGATCATCCACCTGAAACTCGCTTAACATGTTTTTTCTAGGAACATAATAAAATAAAGAACGGACAAACATTTGTTAAAAATACGTTTTCATTCATATGCAATCATTTTTACGTCAAAACTCGAAGGGAATATTTATTATGTCCTATGTTCACACATTTCCAGTACAATGCAAACCATTTCCGTTCCAGGAATACCAAAGCGTTAAAGTTTCATTCCCCATGATTTTTTTATTAGTTCACCACGTTTGTTCACTGTGCGTCTATGTTGAAGTCAAGGCCATATATCCAACGAACGCGTCATCAATGTACATCCTTAAATCGTATATCTAAAGTCGATTAATACAAACCAAAAAAAGCTATATACTTGAAAAAAACGTTTAAAATGTTGAGTAAAGATGTACCTACAGACGCATTCCAACTTTAGCTCAACAGGAACACTTAACGACTACAATTGAACAGTCTCACAACCAGTGCTCATCACACCACTTCGGCAAGTAATCCGATAACATTACAAACCACCACTGTGCACGTCATTAAACTCTCAAAAAAACTATAAAACTAAAATGGTCAAAATTACACGCAAAAGTACTCGATACGGCTTAATAGGTATAACCACATGACATAATATGTTTTCAGTCACCCCGAGCTCTCTGGTTGACTCTCGAGCCACTCCATTACATCCAGCCATCTCTCGGGATACAACTGCATGGGATCGAAGGTGGAAACTTCTTCAGGACTCATTGCAGCACCTTGAATTTCAGCTTTTGATTTCAGTTTCCTATCATTGTGGACCTTCTGATGCCTGTTCATGCTTGATGACCGTGCAAATGCTTTTGGGAAAGCATTTGCACAGTCATCAACTCTTCAAACTCATAAGAGAACACACACGGGCGAGAAGCCATTCCTGTGCCCTCTGTGTGGGAAGACATTTGCACACTCATCACATCTTCAGAGTCACCAGAGAACACACAAGGGCGAGAAGCCATTCCTATGCCCTGTGTGTGGGAAGGCATTTGCACACTCGACAACTCTTCAAACTCATCAGAGAACACACACGGGCGAGAAGCCATTCCTGTGCTCTGTGTGTGGGAAGAAATTCGCACACTCATCAACCAGGAACAGGCATCAGAAGGTCCACAATGATAGGAAACTGAAATCAAAATCTGAAATTCAAGGAATGGCTTCTCGCCCGTGTGTGTTCTCTGATGAGTTTGAAGAGTTGTCGAGTGTGCAAATGCCTTCCCACACACAGGGCATAGGAATGGCTTCTCGCCCTTGTGTGTTCTCTGGTGACTCTGAAGATGTGATGAGTGTGCAAATGTCTTCCCACACAGAGGGCACAGGAATGGCTTCTCGCCCGTGTGTGTTCTCTTATGAGTTTGAAGAGTTGATGACTGTGCAAATGCTTTCCCACACACAGGGCACAGGAATGGCTTTTCGCCCGTGTGTGTTTTCTGATGCCTGTTCAGTTTTGATGACTCTGCAAATGCCATCCCACACACAGAACAATTGAATGGCTTCTCGCCCTTGTGTGTTCTCTGGTGTCTCTGAAGAAGTGATGGTCGTGAAAAGGACTTCCCGCACACAGAGCAATTGAATGGCTTCTTGCCTCCGTGTGCGTGGGGCTGTGGAGAGCGTCTCTGCTCCATGTGAGCGTAGTAACAGCAGCGGTGTTATCGAGTCAAAAGTACGCAATCGGCCTCGATTTAAAGTGTTTAGCGTTGAGTTTTGGATTTTGTTAACTGCTAAAACAAGAACGACACTCGCGTCTAACCGAGACGCAAAAAATTCCCGCTAATTTGACGACGAACACGTTTAAGAGTTTATCCACGAAAATAGACACTTACTAGGAGATTCACGGTATATCGATGTCTGGAACCCGTCTGAAGATGTCGCCACGAACTCTCCCGACGCAAAGTCGCCTAACTGTCGACACAGCAATTGTGCTCGCCAGGCTGCGTTGTCTGGCGGTTGAAGGGCGATCAGCAGAGCGACGAGTCGAGCGTCCAACCTCATCAAGTTCCCTCTGGAAATGGCATCGAGCTCTGCTTCTGAGCCGCCTTATAACTCCCCCCTAGGATCCGTATCCTTTGTCTTTCAGGATATTTGCATTCGATTGTTCATTTTGGAAGGTACAATCCGCATGTCTATTAACATACCGAATTGTAATGTGCCCATTGTGCTTCATGCATGAATATGTAAGTGCATCTCAGTGTGTAATTGTGCGCTTATTTTGAATAAATGGAAAAACATTGTCCTCGATTTAAAGTGAATGCAGAGAAATTAGCATGTAACTTTAGAAAAGGAAGAGAGCGGCCTTCTCGACGAGGGAGTGAAACCCAATGGGTAATATTCTTTTACAGCGTTACAATGGATAGGTTGTAGTTCATAGGTTATAATATTATGTTTCACTATGATAGCGCTTAAGATGTGAGAGTCTACAATATCAGAGTTGATCAAATGCGACGATCAAGGGCGTCAATTGGTTAAGTTTGATCAGTCTTTGATCAAAGGCGTCATCCCATCACGGAACACCACCTCCCTGCGTATATAACAGCAACAGAAGCAACTACAGCAGCAACAACAGCAGCGACAACAACAGCAGCAACATCACATTTCGAGGGCGGCGCAGCTACTTCCGATTCTGCTGCCAAGCTGTTTGTAGTCAGGACCTGCTCTTGCAGGACCCCACACGTCTTTGGAAATGATTGCGATGATCATGTCTGAGCTGAGAATTAAGTCACTCAAGATTACTTTGTTTAACCATAACTTTAGGTAGGTTAGTGTCATCGGGGCTCTGTGAATACTACTCATGAATGAAATCACACTCCTGAATAACCGACATTGTACTAATGTTGTACTAATTTTGGTTGATCTAGTAGAACAAGGCACGTGCCATGTCCAGACGAATTCTTATCAACAACAGTGTCCTTAAATATGATGCTAAAATAAATGTTAACGCTGGATTTAACGTGCACCTCTTAACCCCTCCCTCGCATTTACGACTAACGATTTGCATTTGCACGTAACATATATTAAAGTCCATTAAAATGCTAATACGACCATATTGTTATTCTAAAAATTGAATGCGATTCTTGCCCTGTACCCCCCCCCCCCCCCCCACAGTTCACATATCCGACCCCCGGTTCGATTGAACATATAATTTACATACATATCTGTATGTCCCCCAAGTTGCTCCGCCCATGGCGGGGTCAGGTAGAGGTCATAGAGGTGGGTGATCTAAAGACAGTGCATCAACTAAGGGACAAGAAAGAGAGAGTTCGAGAAGGAAAGGCGAGACCAAGTGTGGGCGGAGGTTCACGCCGAGAATGAGAGAGGGGGAGGAACGAGGTTTGGGGCTGTTTTGGCTGGTTGCTGTCTCGTCGTCGTCGTTGATATATCGTGACGCCTGGGGTCTGAAACCGCGTTAAAGGCTAAATAAAATAACCCTCTGCAGTGTGAGTCCGGAGTCTTTGCAATTGTAATGATTCATTATTTCACGGGCTAATATTGGGTTTGTGCGATTATTTTACATATTCATACTGAATATTGTTATTTGATTCCATTTAGATGGAACATTCATCCATTAGTGGACAGCTTGATATTAATACCACCAAAGTGTTATTCAAATAATTTTAATCCCATCCTGATCCTGCACCTTCCGTTTCACATATCCCACCCTTGGTTCGCACGTCCATATTACATGCATACATGTTACATACAGACATTACATTCATGCATATTACATACATGTTACATACTCACGAGTGTGAAGCTAAGAATTCGAATGAGATTCGAATATCACAATTCAATGTACGGTGTTCTAATCTGTAATACGAGTTCACAACATTATAGTTTACTATGACACTAGTTTGTAGTGTTATTTTAAAGCGTTGAAATGTATAGCTCATAGTTTAAAGGTTATATTCTTAGAGGTTATAATGTTAGAGTATGCAATGTGAGTTTACAATTTGATAGTTTGTGGACGTGCCCTATTCTCGTGGGACCCGACACGGATTTGGAAATAATTGGTATGATCATGTTTGAGCTGGGATGAGCGACTAATGTTTACTTTGATTAATCATAACTGTGTGTAGGTTAGTGCAATCGGGGCTTAGTGAATACTACTCATGAATGAACTCATACTTCTTTTGGATAGAAATTTGAAATAGTGTTGGTAGAACAAGTCGCCTGCCTTTTCTAGACGAATTGTTATCTTCAAGTGCGTCCGTAAATATACTGCTAAAATACACAGCAAAGGGAAAGCTGCCTTGTTTGGGAGATGTAGTTTGGCTAAGGCACTGTGGCCGGGTGATGACACGGATTTTCAAACAATGGAGTTAAACACTCGCTGCTTGGCCCCGTCGACAGCAGCGAAGGCTGTCATATACCGCCCCATTTACGAGTTTGCTCTTTGGGGCTGTATAATGTGTATAGTTGAAGGTGCTAGGTGTTGTCTTCTTCTAACAGCTACTAACGTGCGTGTGTTGTCTGTTTTTAGGATTTGTCCATTGATGTTGTTTTTTTTTTATTGCGGCGTTTATTTGTTGAGTTCTGTCACTTGAGTGTTGCAGTTTGTTTAAGAATTCGTCACGTGAGCGTGGTGTTTTGCATGTGGGAATTTCGCTTTGTCACAATTTGTGATTGTTATAATAATTGTAACGATTCATAATCTCATGAGTTTATAATGGGTTTGTGCTTGATTCTTATACGACCACGCTGTGATTCTAATGATATTATAATACCTTACCTCCGTTTATATGGTTATAAATTAAACACTGGTTTATAATCGTTTAATGTTTAGTGTTATCGTTTTTAGTATTACAGTTTACATGTTATAGAGTACAGTTTATCCCCGACATACTTAGGGATTAGGGACTGGTACGTTGATGAACGATTAATAATGGGGCCCTTTCCCCTCCAGGAACACATGTTAATGGGGAGACAGCCAAGATGCTGCCGGTTAAGGGCAGATGTGTGACGAAGATCCTCCACATGAAACTCGCTTAAAACACGTTGTTGATATGAATAAATAAACGGACACACATTTGTTAAAAAACGTTTTTATTCATCTGCAATCATTTTTAAGTCAAAACTCGAACCGAATGTATTATGTCCTATGTTCAAACAGTTACAATACAACGCAAACCATATCCGTTCCAGGAATACCAAAGCGTTAAAGTATCATTCCCCATTATTTCCTTATTAGTTCACCACATTTGTTCACAGTGCGTCTATGTTGAAGTCAAGGCCATATATCCAACGAACGCGTCATCAATGTACATCCCTAAATCGGTTATCTAAAGTCGATTAATACCAACCAAAAAAAGCTATATTCTTGAAAAAACCCGTTTAAAATGTTGAGAAAAGATCTAACTAAAAATGCATTCCAACTTTAGCTCAACAGGAAGACTTAAACACTACAATATTGTCCGGAATTGAATCATATCACAACCACTGCTCATCACGCCACTTCGGCAAGTAATCCTATAACATTACAAACCACCATTGTGCACGTCATTAAACTCTCACAAAAACTGTAAAACTAACAAATATTACCTGACGTAATATGTGTTCAGTCATCCCTGACTCTCGGTTTGATCGTCGAGCCACTCCATTACATCCAGCCATCTCTCGTGATCCAACTGCATGGGATCGAAGGTGGAAAATTCTTCAAGACTCATTGCAGCACCTTGAACTTCAGCTTTTGATTTCAGTTTCCTATCATTGTGGACCTTTTGATGCGTGTTAAGATTTGACGACTGTGAAAATGCCTTCCCACACACAGGGCACAGGAATGGCTTATCGCCCGTGTGTGCTCTCTGATGAATCTGAAGATGTGATGACTGTGCAAATGTCTTCCCACACACAGAGCACAGGAATGGCTTCTCGCCAGTGTGTGTTTTCTGGTGTCTCTTAAGATGTGATGGCCGTGAAAATGACTTCCCACACACAGAGCAATTGAATGGCTTCTTGCCTCCGTGTGCGTGGGGCTGTGGAGAGCGTCTCTGCTCCATGTGAGCGTAGTAACAGCAGCGGTGTTATTGAGTCAAAAGTACGCTATCGGCCGCAAGGATGTTTAGCGTTGAGTTTTAGATTTCGTTAACTGTTAAAACAAGAACGACACTCGCGACTAACCGAGACGCAAAATAATCCCGCTAATTTGACGACGAGCACGTTTAAGAGTTTATCCGCGAAAATAGACACTTACTTGGAGATTCACGGTATATCGATGTCTGGAAGCAGTCTGAAGATGTCGCCACGAACTCTCCCGACGCAAAGTCGCCTGACTGTCGACACAGCAATTGTTCTCGCCAGGCTGCGTTGTCTCGCGGTTGAAGGGCGATCAGCAGAGCGACGAGTCGAGCGTCCAACCTCATCAAGTTCCCTCTCGAAATGGCATTGAGCTCTGCTTCTGAGCCGCCTTATAACTCCACCCCTAAGATCCAATCCTTTGTCTTTCAGGATATTTGCATTCGATTGTTAATTTTGGAAGGTACAATATGCATGTATATTAACATACCGGAGGGTAATGTGCCCATTGTGCTTCATGCATGAATATGTAAGAGCATCTCAGTGTGTAATTATGTGCTTATTTTGAATAAATGGAAAAACTTTGTCCTCGATATAAAGTGAATGCAGAGAAATTAGCATGTAACTTTAGAAAAGGAAGAGAGCGGCCTTCTCGACGAGGGAGTGAATCCCAATAGGTAATATTTTTTTACAGCGTTACAATGGATAGGTTGTAGTTCATAGGTTATAATATTACGTTTCACTGTGATAGAGCTTAACATGTGAGAGTCTACAATATCAGAGTTGATCAAATGCGACGATCAAGGGCGTCAATCGGGTGAGTTTGATCAGAGGCTTTAATCAAAGGCGTCATCCCATCACGGAACACCACCTCCCTACGTTTATCACAGCAACAGAAGCAACTACAACAACAACAACAGCAGCGACAACAACAGCAGCAACATCACATTTCGAGGGCGACGCAGCTACTTCCGATTCTGCTGCCCAGCTGTTTGTAGTCGGGACCTGCTCTCGCAGGACCCCACACGTCTTTGGAAATAATTGCGATGATCATGTCTGAGCTGAGAATTAAGTCAATCAAGATTACTTTGTTTAACCATAACTTTAGGTAGGTTAGTGTCATAGGGGCTCTGTGAATACTACTCATGAATGAAATCACACTCCTGTATGACCAACATTGTACTAAATTTGGTTGATCGAATAGAACAAGGCACGTGCCACGTCCAGACGAATTCTTATCAACAACAGTGTCCTTAAATATGATGCTAAAATAAATGTTAACACTGGATTAAACGTGCACCTCTTAACCCCTCCCTCGCATTTACGACTAATGATGTGCATTTGCACATAACATACATTCAAGCACAATAAAATGCTAATACGACCATGTCCTGGAAACCAATGCAATGTCAACCCATGAGGACTGTCTGGATGAAAACCAGCATGGAAGGGGCCCAGTGTGGGGCCGGCTATGCTAATGACATAGTCCCGTGTGTGTGTGTGTGATGTGAGGTCTCCTGGCAGCAGTCATTCTCAGCTGTAGTCCTGGCATCTGCTGCTCAGCTTCATTCCCCAGCTGTGGTCCCAGTGGCACCGTCTCTCTGGGGACCCGTGTGGTGTGTGTAGCGAGTATCACGGGGTGGGCGGGTAGTGTGGTGATAGTCACGGTTGGCACCGATGCACGACCACCGCCACCACCCCTACTGGGCGGTGGACCTGTCACCACAAAGCAGCACGCGGCGGAGGAGTGAGGCGATCGCTCTCGCCACGCGAGCGAGGCCCCCTCGCTTCCTCTTTTTTTCGTGCATCTCCACCTGCACCTCTTCCGTTTTCTCCTCCGTCTCATCCTCCTCCATCCCCTCTTCTTCATCCTCCGCCACCATCTTATCCTCCTCCTCTTCCTGCGCCACCTCCATCATCTCCATCTTCTTCTCCTCCGCTAGCACCATCTCTTTCTCCTTCATCTCCTCCTCAACTTCTGGCACCACCATCTCCGCCACCGTCTTCTCTTCCTCCTCTACCACCACTGTTGCCCCTTTGTCCGTCGTCTCCATGTCCTCCACCACGACCATCTGTTCATCCTTTGTTGTCTCCTTGTCCTCCATCTCCGTATTGTCTTTCTCCTCTCCCTCCATGTTCTCCTCCATTGTCACCATCACAATCTCGTCCTCCTTTGCCTTCTCTTCCTCCGATTTCTCCTCTTCTGTCTCTACCTCATACTCCATCATCTCCTTCACCTCTTCCTTCGTCTCCTTCTCCATAACCTCTGTCTTCACTTCAAAGGCCTGGACGAGTGAGGAAGAGGGCTGAGCTGGCTCAGATCTGTGAAGAGACAACACGACACCGTTCCACCTTGCTGCTACGGCAGACATGGCCATCTTCCCATCGTCCGTGGGTGGAATGTGTGGCGGATTAATTCGAGCTGAATAGAAACAGCAATAACGACATGGCCAGTGAGTGTGCTTAGTATTGGTGCTGTCATTCTCATGGCGCCAGGCTATCCTTGAGATAGGTGCAGCTGTGTCTCACACAGACTGCTGTAGTTTCACAGTAGTGGGTGGCGTTGCTGTGCAAATTCAGCTGAATAATTTGAAGTGACATTTTTGGTTCTTTCGGTAAAGTCACGTTTCGATTGCAACACAAGCAATCATCATCAGGTGGGAAACCACAGAAATAAACTTTCTTGCAATAACGACATGGCCATCGAAACGTGATTTAATTTATTTTATTTCATACCTATGTGAATTTACCGATATAACCAAAGAGTATGGATCCCTGCAGTCACGAAAAATGAAAATCTAGATTGACATTTATCTATATGTATATTCTAATTGACCCCTTGCACATAATGTCCTAAGCATTTCAAATGGCATCGATAGAGATCCTGAACGTCCACTGTGACGGAATGGGTGTGGATCTGTGTGGTCAATGCAGCAGCAATAATAGCCAAGGCGGGAAGCAAGATCTGAACTGTAAGCGGTGAAGAATGAGTGCACGACCATTTGGTCGCTTCAACACATCCACGATTTCAAAAAAGTGTCCGTCGGTGATTTGTGGTCGAGAGAGCCACCTCCCTTGACGTCGAATGCATCTCAGAGTGCATTGCATGCGATGAGCCTCTCGCATCTCTCATCTCATCGCGTTTTAAATTGGACACCCCTCTCAGTGGTAGCTGTCGCTGTGCATTACAAAGCGACTTGGCACCTGGCCTGGAAACAGGCGATAGAGAGCGAAAATCTCATAGTGGATGGAGGGTTACATGGTGAAGATATGCCCACTTCGTTATGTGGTCTAACTCAGAAACCAGTTATGAAAAATAAATCTGTCCTCAGTATAGCAGAATGTACACGTGGGGTTTGCAGTGTCTGTGAATTTTGAGAGCGCGACAGGGCTTGAGCACCTGTGCGTCACAGCAACATTGACCTGGGTTTGATTTCCACGTTTGGCCACATTCTCAGTGTGGATTATGCAGCCACCTGTTCTGGGAAGGTTTTGCAGCTTTCTCCCTGTTACTGAACCCACACAAGCAATGCAAATCGTTCAATTTGGATCGCAAACAGTAGCAACTTTGTTGCAAAATGCGAGCAAACTTGGCAGGATCCTCCTGAAAAAAAGTTTCGTGACCGAGTAAGGCTGATGCTGCGTGAGAAGCATGGCAATAAATAACAAAAATAAACACACAGGGGATGCACACGCAGACTGGTTTACCGTGGCTCAGCGACTCCGGAGTTTTCTTTATCTTCTTGGAAGCCCTCTTCTCCAAAGCTCTGAGCAATTGGGCCCCACACAGGATTGGAGTATGTGGCGGCGGTGGTGGTAGCGGTGGTGGCGGTGGCAGTGGTGGTGGTGCTGCTGGTGGTATCGGTCTGGAGCCATTGTCGCTCGATCTTGGCGAGACGCTCCTCCTCATCCTCGAGGCGCTTTTGCTCCACAAGACGCTTCTCCTCCATCAAGTGCTCCTCCTCTTGACGCTTCACCTCAACGAGGCGCTTCTCCTGCATGAGACGTTTCTCCTCTAGGAGCTTCACCTTGCGAAAGCGCCTCTTCTCAAGACGCGTCTTCTTCTTCTCGAGACGCTTCAGCTCTATGAGACGCTTCACCTCAAAGAGGCGATTCTCCTCCATGAGGCGCTTCTCTTCCTCGACCCGCTGCACCTCAATGAGGCGCTGCTCCTCGACAAGGCGCTTCTCTTCTTCCACCCGCTTCTCCTCCATGAGGCGCTTCTCTTCCTTGATCCGCTTCACATCTATGAGGCGCTTCTCTTCCTCCAGATGCTTCTCCTTGAGACGCTTCACCTCGCGAAGGCGCTTTTCCTCCATGAAGCGCGTTTCTTCAAGGAGGCGCTATTCCATGACGCGTTTCACGTCTTTGAGGATATTGTTTCGAAGGCACTTCTGCTCCGTTTGGTGCTTCACCTTGGCGAGGCACTTCACCTCATTGGGGCGCTTCTCTTCCATTGGGCATTTCTCCTTCGCAAGGCGCTTGTCCTCCTGGAAACGCTTCACTCCGCTGAAGTTCTTCACCTCCCCAATGCTCCTCTGTTCACGCGAAGATAAGCACATGACCATTCAGACATGCACACTCAGGACAAAATCCATTCTCGCAGGCACACAAACATAGACGGGCACATAGACAAACAAAAATGCATACTGGCACATCTATGTCTGGATGCAAACATGTACATTAACTCATGGCATGACGTAATGATGGAGGGATAGAGTGATGGTGTTGGGAGATGGTGTTGTGATATGGAGAGGTGAAATTGTGGAATGTTCTGGAGAGACGGTGTCTTGTGATGGTATTGACGCTTTATGAGGCTCTATGATATTGTATTGATTCTGGATTTGAAGCTTTCGTGACTGCAAGGATTCATACTCACATACGTGACTTTACCGAAAAAACCTAAGAGTATATTGTATTGAGTTGGTGGTGGTGTGGTGTGATGAGAAAGGTGATGTGAAGAGATGGTGTGGTGATGTGAGGTGTAGTGATGTTTTGGTGCAATGGTGTGAGAGTGTGGAGAGAATGTGGTGTTTGACTCCCATAGACCCCATACACACCTTTGGGGAACGATTTTCATAGTTTTGGCCTGGGAAAGGGTCCACTTCATCCATAATGTCCCCCCACGTGGTCGACTGGCGCCATGACTCCCGGGCTACGGAAAACAAAATTAATTCAAAAGACGAGTAATGTATTAGAGAACGAAGCACGTGGATATTCACGGAACTAATTCTGAGATCCCTGTAATTACATCTTAACACATAACATGACCTGCTGCTGAGAAACATTAGTCACATGGCAGTAAAACTTTACAAGTCATATTTTTGTAAGCATGTTGAGATCATCAATTTCATGAACTTGAGACCCCCGTTTAAACAAAGATGCTTGAAACGCAGCTCTAAATCCATGCTGTTTGCCACCCTTGACCGTTTACCTCTTCCCATCACCACCAAGCCACGTCCACTAAAATAATTAATCAAGGAGCTGCCTCCTCTGCATAAAAGCCACGTGATGCAGGTAACTGGGACATACCATCATAGTCCTCCAAGATGTCAGCCCACTTGCGTTGTCTGTCCATGTTGTTGGGAAGGAGTAGTTTCTGTTTGATGTTGGAGGGCCTGGGGAGGTTGTAAAAACGCTCATATTTATCAGCCTTTTGAATCACTCATCCTCTCAATTATTACAAATTTGACCACTCGCTGTACCAATCAAATCACTTTCGTGCCGTTTGTTTTACAAGTCCACTCACTCGCTTGTTTGCCCACTCACACGTGCGTCAGATCACTCACTCATCCACCCACGCGAACATATTTATTCCAACTGCCTATTGCATTAAACATAATCGCCAGACATAACCGTGATGTTTAACCTCTAATCCAGACAAGCATGTTGATGCACAGCCCATTTGTATTAATCGACTGCTTGATAAAGGCCCCCCTATGTCTTGTAGGTCATTGGGGTCAAATGACCATACGTACATCATTTGTTATAACCCGAGAATGACGTCGTAGGTCACGTGATGTCAGAGGTACCGCCCATGTGGCTGTGACATCACAGATAGGAGACGTCTATGGCAGCAGCTAGGGTCTGAACTAAAAGGCAGACTCCTCCCCCGTGTTGGATAACATTCAATACATGCAATGCAGGGCACAATTATGCAGGCAATCAGAACACAATCATTATAGACATGTTAATCATATTATATGACATTTAAACAGGTTAGTTATGAACGTACTTAAATGTTGACTTGCTTTGGGTCTAAACAATGACAGTAACAGCAACATATCAGAGCATGCCAAGTAATCAAACTAATAGTCCTAATTTGGTTGCAGAAAATCAAAATACCAACATATACAAAAATAATGAAGATTTAGTTTGTAGTCAAAACGTGCAATAAAAATAAACAACACGCATCGTCAACAGGGACGCTCACGATAATTGTTTTTTTACCCTTCTATCTGGCAACAAAACTGACACCTTTTTACAAGGAGTCATGTTTGCATAGACCGCAATAACTGCAGTCATAATACAAACAAAAGAACATAACTCTGATAATGTGCACTGTCCTTGAAGTTGATTGGTCCACACCCGAGACAGCTTTCCTTAGAGCCTAGTCTCACATGGGTTGGACCTGATGATGCCAAAAGGCGCACTGTAAAAAGGTGTCAGTTTTGTTGCCAGATAGAAGGGTAAAAAAAAACAATTATCATATTTTTACTGGTAAATGAGGTTCCCTTAGGGACGCTCACCTCGTTGAGGATTCGCTCTGCAAAGGCTTCTTCTGCTGCTGCTCACTCGTGCGCATTCCTCTCGACTGCGGGTGGAGGCGTGGCTATGACGTTACAGAGGTGACGTCACTACAGCGAGGCTCCGCCCCCACTCGCTTGGTGGGCGCACCACGTGGTGCTGTGCGGGTGGTGTGCGTCACCGGAAACAGCAGAGTCCTCGGTTCGACATTCAACATTTGCCCCCTCGCTTTGTGCTGTCTTTGATGTCGCCGTTACTGCGGCGAGGACTGAAGCGATGCCTGGCCATCAGGCCTGGCATATACCTAGGCCTCAGGCTTCATATTTGTTCGTAGTTATTTTTGTTTAATTGGAATTATTAACTTGCATTTCATTCATTACATTTCAAGCGTATAAACACCATCCCATTGGTTTATTTACTTTTAAATTCAGGTTTTTAGTAGAGTTTTTGATCTGTAGTTATATTTAAGTGAGTGAGGTGGTTGTACTAAGTGTGAATTTGAGTTCCATGTAAATTGTTATTGTGTAAAGGATTTGTCTGTGTGCACCTATCATGGCAGTGGTTATTTGGGCTTTTTATAATTAAGTTGTTAATGAGATTGTTTATTTGTGTGTGTTATCTATGTCTGTGTCAGGTTACATATCTATGTTTGTAGCTGTGTGTGTTTCTTAATTTATGATGGGTGGTGATGATGTTTCTTGATAATGGATGGTGGTGATGATGATGATGTTTAGTGTTATTGTTAATAGTGTTATCAGTTTACATATTTTTGCAGGACCAGCAGCATCAAAGGGAGGGGATAGGGGGAAGCATTAATAAAAAAAAAAAGGAATGTTAACAGTATGTAGCTGCAGCAACCAAACCACCACGTTGCTGGTCCTGCATAAAGCACGGATAAAACATGACTTTTAACCCCCCACCAAACCTCCTACGCATTTCACAAGTAGTACTAGTCGCATATCTGCATTTCCCAAAAATATGCTAAAATTCGTAGTTGTATGGTGAATATGCAGCAGTGTGGTGTGCAGTAGGGTAGGTAGAATAATACATAGAGTAATATTACAATGTATAAGGTGGTGTATAGTAATACAGTATGTGGTTTAATGTTGGGTTTGTCTATGGCAGTATGTAGTACGGGGTAGATCCGTGTGATGTGGGAGAATGAAGTTTGGCTGAAGGCGTGTTATATTTGTTGCGACGTAGAATTGTGGTGTATTACTTACTGTTGGTAGCTCAGCTTATTGGAGAGTATTTTTAGTATACTGATGATACTATGTAGTTTATACTTTGGTTGTTTACGTGGTAGTTTGGTTGCTGCAGCTACATACTGTTAACATTCCTTTCCTCTATTAATACTTCCCCCTATCCACTCACTTTGATGCTGCTGGTCCTGCATAATGCACGGGCAAAACATGACTTTAAACCCCATGCCAAACCTCTTACGCATTTCACAAGTAGTACTAGTCGCATATCTGCAATTCCTATAAATATGCTAAAATTCCTATTGATATGCAAATTATTTTGTCAAGGCGATCTTCCTCCTCCCTCCCAGCTTAAATATACGCTCCAAGCCTAGGACGTGTCAATCAGACTCTGTCTAATCGACAGACCTGTTCTTCACCTGAGGACGGCTGCTTGCGTTGTGGCCGAAACGTAGTGAGAATTATTTTATTATGTTTTAATTTTATTATTTTATTATTTCCATTCTACGTGACTTTACCGAAAGAACCAAGAAGATGAATCCCTGCAGTCACGAAAGCTTTAAATCGAAATTAATGTTACATACTCATGAGCATAGTGTGATTCTTAGAGGACCACTGTGTGAATCTAAGAAGTCGAATGAGATTCGAATATCACACTTCAATGTACGGTGTTCTAATCTGTAACACTAGTTCATGATGTTGTTTTATAGCGTTATAATGTATCGATCATAGCTTATATTGTTAGAGTTCACAACATTATAGTTTACTATAACACTAGATTGTAGTGTTCTTTTAAAGCGTTACAATGTATAGCTCATAGTTTAAAGATTATATTGTTAGAGTTTATAATGTTAGAGTATGCAATGTGAGTTTACAATGTTCTGGTGGGACCTGACACGGATTTGGAAAAAATTGCTATGATGATGTCTGAGCTGGGATGAGCGATTAATGTTTACTTTGATTAATCATAACTGTGTGTATGTTAGTGCAATCGGGGCTTAGTGAATACTACTCATGAATTAACTATACATTATAAGGCTATTGTATAGCCTTATAATGTATAGCTCATAGGTTATATTGTTAGTTTACTATAACACTAGTTTACAGTAATTTGTATATTCTTCAAATGTATATGTTAATGTTTAAGCTGTATTGTTGGAATTCATAATGTTAAAGTTCACAGTGTGAGAGTTTACAATGTAAGAGTATATCAAAGGCGTCGATCGATGGCTTCGATCTGGTAGGTTGCATCAGAGTTTTTCATCAAAGGCGTTATCCCATCACGGGACACCAATATGCTGCGTATATAACAGTAACAGAAGCAACTACAGCAGCTACGAAACCGTTCGATGACAAAGCAGCGACTTCTGCTTCTGCTCCAACTGCTGTCCGGCTGTTTGTAGCCGGCTCTGCTCTCGTGGGACCCCACACGTCTATGGAAATAATTGAGATGATCCTATCTGAGCTGAGATTTGAGCGACTAAAGTTTACTTTGTTTAAACATAACTTAGTGTAGGTTAGTGCCATCGGTGTTTAGCGAATACTACCGAAGAATTCGCTCACATTTACGACGTAATTGTCCGTGTGTTGGGCGTGGATATTACGAGCGCATCCTTGCGCATTTTGACCTGGTACTCGACGCCGGTCCCTCGCCCATGGTGGAATCTTGTGCCTTTCGGGGCGTCAAGGGTTCGCACCACAGCCTTGAAGGGTTAGGCAGGTCCCTGGCTTCTTTTGAGAAACATGACCGGGCTCCAGGCACCGATTCCTCACACGTGGGGGATCCTTGAAGTACCCCGGGCCTCAGGGGCTAGGAAACTGTGAGCGGCACAACATATTTCCTTTGGAGTACGGTTTCCGTTGTCAAACACCCCATCACGTCGAACACACCAGACTTGGGCTGTACAGGATATGGGGATGAGCTGTCAGGGTGGGGACGGACATAAGTCTTGAGGCGGGACGGGTGGACGAACCAACGGCGACGCCCTATCTACATTTTACACACTTAGGCCGTTTCACCTCTATGACTTCAGCTGTATCATTATAAACGATATCAATCAATATTAAATAACTATAAACTGGTTTTCTAATTCATTACACCATAAACGGAGGTACGGTATTCAAATCTAATTACAAGTATTATAACCACACTGCTCATATGTATGTAAAGCGAACGTTCCATCGAACCGGGGGTTGGATATGCGAACTGTGGGGGGTGCAGGGTTAGAATCGAATTCAAATTCCAAGAATAACAATATTGTCTTATTAGCATTTTACTGTGCTTGACTGTATGTTACGTGTAAAATTCAAATTGTTAATCGTAAATGCGAGGCAGGGGTTAAGAGGTGCAGGTTTTATCCAGTGTTAATGTTTATTTTAGCATCATATTTAAGGACAATATTGGTAATTAAAATTATTCTGGACATGGCACGTGCCTTGTTCGTCTCGATCAACCAAAATGAGTAGAATGTCGGTCACAAAGGAGTGCAAGTTCTTTCATGAGTAGTATTCGCTGAGCCCCCAGACACTAACCTACACACAGTTATGGTTAAACAAAGTAACGTTAAGTCACTTATGTATTGAATGGTGGCTCATTTACTCATCACCACCCATAATCATCAACACAAATCATCAGTATCAACACCCATTATCAACACCAATCATCATTATCACTATCAACTCACCATCACCAACCATCGTCACCACCACCACCCAACCATCACAACCAACATTCATCATAACCACCACCAATCATCCATCATCAACACCCATAATCACAACAACCCATCATCATCACCACCCATCATCATCACCACCCATCATCATAACCTCACCAATCATTACCACCACCCATGATCATTACTACCACCCATCATAATCACTACACATTATCATCACCAACCATCATCATTACCACCCTTCATAATCACCACCCATCATCATCATCACCACCATCCATTATCAAGATACATCATCACCACCCATCATAAATAAATAAACACAAACAGCTACAAACATAGATATGTAACCTGACACAGACATAGATAACAGACACACACAAATAAACAATCTCATTAACAACTTAATTATAAAAAGCCCAAATTACCACTGCCATGATAGGTGCACACAGACAAATCCTTTACACAATAATAATTTACATGGAACTCAAATTCACACTTAGTACAACCACCTCACTCAAATATAACTACAGATCAATAACTATAATAAAAACCTTAATTTTAAAGTAAAAAAAACAATGGGATGGTGTTCATACGCTTGAAATGTAATGAATGAAATGCAAGTTAATAATTCCAATTAAACAAAAAATAACTACGAACAAATATGAAGCCTGAGGCCTAGGTATATGCCAGGCCTGATGGCCAGGCATCGCTTCAGTCCTCGCCGCAGTAACGGCGACATCAAAGACAGCACAAAGCGAGGGGGCAAATGTTTAATGTCGAACCGAGGACTCTGCTGTTTCCGGTGACGCACACCACCCGCACTGCACCACGTGGTGCGCCCGCCAAGCGCGTGGGGGCGGAGCCTCGCTGTAGTGACGTCACCTCTGTTACGTCATAGCCACGCCTCCACCCGCAGTCGAGAGGAATGCGCACGAGTGAGCAGCAGCAGAAGAAGCCTTTGCAGAGCAAATCCTCAACGAGGTGAGAGCGTCCCTGTTGACGATGTGTGTTGTTTATTTTTATTGCACGTTTTGACTACAAACTAAATCTTCATTATTTTTGAATATGTTGGTATTTTGATTTTTGCAACCAAATTAGGACTATTAGTTAGTTTACTTGGCATGCTCTGATATGTTGCTGTTACTGTCATTGTTTAGACCCAAAGCAAGTCAAGATTTAAAACGTTCATAACTAACCTGTTTAAATCTCATATAATATGATTAACATGTATATAATTATTGTGTTCTGATTGCCTGCATAATTGTGCCCTGCATTACATGTTTTGAATGTTATCCAACACGGGGGAGGAGTCTGCCTTTTAGTTCAGACCCAAGCTGCTGCCATAGACGTCTCCTATCTGTGACGTCACAGCCACATGGGCGGTATCTCTGACATCACGTGACCTACGACGTCATTCTCGGGTTATAACAAATAATTAAAGTATGGTCATTTGACCCCGATGACCTACAAGACATAGGGGGGCCTTTATCAAGCAGTCGATTAATACAAATGGGCTGTGCATCAACATGCTTGTCTGGATTAGAGGTTAAACATCACGGTTATGTCTGGCGATTATTTTTAATGCAATAGGCAGTTGGAATAAACATGTTCGCGTGGGTGGATGAGTGAGTGATCTGACGCACGCGTAAGTGGGAAAACAAGCGAGTGAGTGGACTTGTAAAACAAACGGCACGAAAGTGATTTGATTGGTACAGCAAGTGGTCAATATGGAATAATTGTGAGGATGAGTGATTCAAAAGGCTGATAAATCTGAGCGTTTTTACAACCTCCCCAGCCCCTCCAACATCAAACAGAAACAACTCCATCACCACAAAACATGGACAGACAACGCAAGTGGGCTGATATCTTGGAGGACTATGATGGTAAGTCCCAGTTACCTGCATCACGTGGCTTTTATGCAGAGGAGGGAGCTCCCTGATTAATTATTTTTAGTGAACGTGGCTTGGTGGTGATGGGAAGAGGTTAACGGTCAAGTGTGGCAAACAGCATGAATTTAGAGCAGCGTTTGAGCCATATTGGTTTAAACGGGGGTCTCAACTTTATGAAATTGATGATCTCAACATGCTTACAAAAATATGACTTGTAATGTTTTGCTGCCATGTGATTAATGTTTCTCAACAGCAGGTCATGTTATGTGTTAAGAGGTAATTACAGGGATCTCAGAATTAGTTCCGTGAATCTCCACGTGCTTCGTTCTCTAATTCAATTCTCGTCCTTTGAATTAATTTTGTTTTCCGTAGCCAGGGAGTCATGGCGCCAGTCGACCACGTGGGGGGACATTATGGATGAAGTGGACCCTTTCCCAGGTCAAAGCTATGAAAATCGTTCCCCAAAGGTGTGTATGGGGTCTATGGGAGTCAAACACCACATTATCTCCACACTCCCACACCATTGCACAAAAACATCACTACACCTCACATCACCACACCATCTCTTCACATCACCTTTCTCATCACACCACAACACCACCAACTCAATACAATATACTCATATAAATCCTTGCAGTCACGAAAGCTTCAAATCAAGAATCAATACAATATCGTAGAGCCTCATAAAGCGTCAATACCATCACAAGCCACCATCTCTCCAGAACATTCCACAATTTCACCTCTCCATATCACAAAACCATCTCCCAACACCATCACTCCATCCCTCCATCATCACGTCATGCCATGAGTTAATGTGCATGTTTTCATCCGTACATAGATGTGCCAGTATGCATTTTTGTTTGTCTATGTGCCCGTCTATGTTTGTGTGCCTGCGAGAATATATTTTGTCCTGAGTGTGCATGTCTGGATAGTCATGTGCTTATCTTCGCGTGAACAGAGGAGCATTGGGGAGGTGAAGAACTTCAGCGGAGTGAAGCGTCTCCAGGAGGACAAGCACCTTGCGAAGGAGAAATGCCCAATAGAAGAGAAGCGCCCCAATGAGGTGAAGCGCCTCGCCAAGTTGATACACCAAACGGAGCAGAAGTGCCTTCGAAACAAAATCCTCAACGACGTGAAACGCGTCATGGAAAAGCGCCTCCTTGAAGAAACGCGCTTCATAGAGGAGAAGCGCCTTCGCGAGGTGAAGCGTCTCAAGGAGAAGCATCTGGAGGAAGAGAAGCGCCTCATAGATGTGAAGCGGGTCAAGGAAGAGAAGCGCCTCATGGAGGAGAAGCGGGTGGAAGAAGAGAAGCGCCTTGTCGAGGAGCAGCACCTCATTGAGGTGCAGCGGGTCAAGGGAGAGAAGCACTTCATGGAGGAGAATCGCCTCTTTGAGGTGAAGCGTCTCATAGAGCTGAAGCGTCTCGAGAAGAAGAAGAAGCGAATTGAGGAGAGGCGCCTTCGCAAGGTGAAGCTCCTCGAGGAGAAACGTCTCATGCAGGAGAAGCGCCTCCTTGAGGTTAAGCATCAAGAGGAGGAGGAGGAGCACTTGATGGAGGAGAAGCGTCTTGTGGAGCAAAAGCGCCTCGAGGAGGAGGAGCGCCTCGCCAAGATCGAGCGACAATGGCTCCAGACCGATACCACCAGCAGCACCACCACTACCACTGACACCACCTCCACCACCGCCGCCATCGCCGCCACCACCACCACCACCGCCGCCACGTCCTCCAATGCTGTGTGGGGCCCAATAGCTCCGAGCTTTGGAGAAGAGGGCTTCCAAGAAGATAAAGCAAACTCCGGAGTCGCTGAACCACGGTAATCCACTCTGCGTGTGCGCTCTGTGTTTTTATTTTTGTTATTTATTGCCATGCTTCTCACGCAGCATCAGCCTTACTCGGTCTCAAGACTTTTTTTCAGGAGGATCCTGCCAAGTTTGCTCGCATTTTGCAACAAAGTTGCTACTGTTTGCGATCCAAATTGAACGATTTGCATTGCTTGTGTGGGTTCAGTAACAGGGAGAAAGCTGCAGAACCTCCCCAGAACAGGTGGCTGCACAATCCACACGGAGAATGTGGCCAAACGTGGAAATCAAACCCAGGTCAATGTTGCTGTGACGCACAGGTGCTCAAGCCCTGTCGCGCTCTCAAAATTCACAGACACTGCAAACTCCACGTGTACATTCCGCTATTCTGTGGACAGATTTATTTTTCATAACTGATTTCTGGGTTAGACCACGTAACAAAGTGGGCATATCTTCACCATGTAACCCTCCATCCACCGTGAGATCTTCGCTGTCTATCGCCAATTTCCAGGCCAGCTGCCACGTCGCCTTGTAATGCACAGCGACAGCTACCACTGAGAGGGGTGTCCAATTTAAAACGCGATGAGATGAGAGATGCGAGAGGCTCATCGCATGCAATGGATGTGTTGAAGCGGCCAAATGGTCGTGCACTCATTCTTCACCACCTACATTTCAGATCTTCCTTCACGCCCTGGCTGTTATTGCTAATGCATTAACCACACAGATCCACACCCATTCCGTCGCAGTGGACGTTCAGGATCTCTATCGATGCCATTTGAAATGCTTAGGACATTATGTGCAAGGGGTCAATTAGAATATACATATATAAAAATGTAAATCTAGATTTGAAGTTTTCGTGACTACAGGGATCCATACTCTTTGGTTATATCGGTAAATTCACGTAGGAATGAAATCAAATAAATTAAATCACGACGTTTCGATGGCCATGTCGTTATTGCAAGAACGTTTCTTGCTGTGGTTTTCCCACCTGATGATGATTGCTTGTGTTGCAATCTAAACGTTGTGATTTAATTTATTATATTTTATACCTACGTGACTTTACCGAAAGAGCCAAAATAATGTCACTTCAAATTATTCAGCTAAATTTGCACAGCAACGCCACCCACTACTGTTAAGCTACAGCAGTCTGTGTGAGACGCAGCTGCACCTATCTCAAGGATAACCTGGCGCCATGAGAATGACAGCACCAATACTAAGCACACTCACTGGCCATGTCGGTATTGCTGTTTCTATTCAGCTCGAATTAATCCGCCACACATTCCACCCACGGACGATGGGGAGATGGCCATGTCTGCCGTAGCAGCAAGGTGGAACGGTGTCGTGTTGTCTCTTCACAGATCTGAGCCAGCTCAGCCCTCCTCACTCGTCCAGGCCTTTGAAGTGAAGACAGAGGTTATGGAGAAGGAGACGAAGGAAGAGGTGAAGGAGGAGATGATGGAGGATGAGGTAGAGACAGATGAGGAGAAATCGGAGGAAGAGAAGGCAAAGGAGGACGAGATTGTGATGGTGACAATGGAGGAGAACACGGAGGGAGAGGAGAAAGACAATACGGAGATGGAGGACAAGGAGACAACAAAGGATGAACAGATGGTCGTGGTGGAGGACATGAAGACGACGGACAAAGGGGAAACAATGGTGGTGGAGGAGGAAGAGAAAACGGTGGTGGAGATGGTGGTGCCAGAAGTTGAGGAGGAGATGAAGGAGGAAGAGATGGTGCTAGCGGAGGAGAAGATGGAGAAGATGGAGGTGGCGCAGGAAGAGGAGGAGGTAGAGGAGAAGATGGTGGTGGAGGATGAAGAAGAGGGGATGGAGGATGAGACGGAGGAGAAGATGGAAGAGGTGCAGGTGGAGATGCACGAAAAGAAGAGGAAGCGAGGGGGCCTCGCTCGAGTGGCGAGAGCGATGGCCTCACACCTCCGCCGCGTGCTGCTTTGTGGTGGCAGGTCCACCGCTCAGTAGGGGTGGTGGCGGTGGTCGTGCATCGGTGCCAACCGTGACCACTATTACCACACTACCCGCCCACCCCGTGATACTCGCTACACACACCACACGGGTCCCCAGAGAGACGGTGCCACTGGGACCACAGCTGGGGAATGAAGCTGAGCAGCAGATGCCAGGACTACAGCGGAGAATGACTGCTGCCAGGAGACCTCACATCACACACACACACACGGGACTTATCCATTAGCATAGCCGGCCCCACACTGGGCCCCTTCCATGCTGGTTTTCATCCAGGCAGTCCTCATGGGATGACCTTGCCATGGTTTCCAGGACATGGTCGTATTAGCATTTTATTGTGCTTGAATGTATGTTATGTGCAAATGCACATCATTAGTCGTAAATGCGAGGGAGAGGTTAAGAGGTGCACGTTTAATCCAGTGTTAACATTTATTTTAGCATCATATTTAAGGACACTGTTGTTGATAAGAATTCGTCTGGACGTGGCACGTGCCTTGTTCTACTCGATCAACCAAATTTAGTACAATGATGGTCATACAGGAGTTTGATTTCATTCATGAGTAGTATTCACAGAGCCCCTATGACACTAACCTACCTAAAGTTATGGTTAAACAAAGTGTAATAAACGACTGGACCACGATGTCTGGCTCAGTGTCCTTTATTCGGTTCGTACTGTATTCCCACACGGCTGTCTCTACTCTGTAGCTTCTCCACGGTGCTGACTCCGATGTTGGCCCGGTCCACAACAGCAGCCCCGCTGCTGTTTCTCTCACACAGCCCCCCTTGGCTGTACTCGCTGCAACTCCTCTCTCTCTCCGCAGCTCTGACAGCCTCGTGCTGTCTCCCTCTCTCTCTCTCCGCCCCGCCTGGCAGCCACACCGCTGCCTTCAACACGCAGCCCTTCTGGCTGTCTCTTCCGCAGCTGCACACCACTCCGCAGCTTCCTTCTGTCTTCGGGGTTGGCTCCCGATGGCCGTCGGTGCCCCCCCCCCCCTCTTCTCACTCGCCCGCGTGGCCTCACTCTTTTCCGCTCACACCCCGACTGACTTCCCCTTCCGGTTTACCCGCTTAAGGACCCGAACCTTCCACCCACGTCACATGACTCCACCCCCCGTGACGTCACATCCGGAAGGTCGCTTACGCCCGCATTACACCACCCTCCCCCGTAGAAAAATCCCAGCCGACCTCGGCTGACCAATAGCAAATCGTAATGCGGCGAACCGAGCTTCCCCCCCTAAAGGACACTAAGCATACAATGTAACAGCAAGAACAACAACAACAACAACGCAATTAACATCAACGAACGTACAAAAAGCATGCAATAAATACAACTGTAAGAAAAAAGATAACAACACAGCAACAATCAACGAAACGTAAGCGATTTGGAACGTGTGCGGGTCGCCGGCCCGTCCCGGACGGTCGGCGGCCCACTCGCAGAACGGGAACGCGATGAAAGTCGAGGAATGGCAGGGGGTAATCCCCCTGTCGCAGCTGGAAGTCCACCAACGTCCCGTGTCCCTAAAGAATTAGTCTTGGGCTTGTCCTGTGACCGTGCCCGCAGCTGGGTCGGAAGGGCTGCTGGGCTCGAAGGTCCCGCAGACCTGGCAGGCGTCCTCCGAGCAGGGCCCCTCGTCCCCCGCAATGTCACGGCCGGCCTGTCTGTTTCGGAGGATCTTTAGTCGGCTTGTCCGGTACCGAGGCCTCCTGCTGCGGCGGAGCCGGGAAGCGGGCCCAGCAGTCTCTGGCGTAGTGGCCCCTACGCCCGCAGCGGAAACATTCGGCATCGTTGCGCCGAAGCGCAGGCCTTGCCTCCCGACGGCCCCGATCCGGTAGCGCAGCGCGCGGCCTCGGCCCGCCGCGTCCCGTCCATGGAGCGGAGGCGGCCGTCAGCTGTTGAGGGCCCCGGTCCTCCGGAACGTAGACAGCCTGCGCAGGGTTCCACCCCAGCGCATCCCCTTCTTTGACGGGCCCCCCCGTCCACGCCGTCACTTGTTTCCAGCGACGGAGATTGAATTGCGCATCGAGACACTTAGCAGCCGCCCGGGAAGTTAGTTTCTCATGCCCACACACAGGCATGGGGATCCCTAGATCCCGAGACAGCTCCAACATTTTCCCTAATATGAGAGGCTCGAGCAGGTCCTGTGGCGTCTCAGGATAAGCTGCCATGGCCAGCTCCAGCACCGCACCCCTGAACGCCACGGGCGACTCCTCTGGTGCTCGTTGTCGTTGAGCGAATCGCCGATGCGCATCATCTGGTGGCTCATAAGCGTCGGCCATTTCTTGAAAAACCCCACATAAAGTTGCCTTCTTCTCGGTCGTTATGGAACGGAAAAATCGGACAGATTCGTCGTCCAGGAGAGTCGGCAACACCTCCAAGGCCTCAGCATCGGTCCATCTTGCTGTGCGTATCGCCGCCAAGAAGCGGCAGGCAAAAGCGCTCCAGTCCCCACCGATGGAAAATTCTTTAACCGTGGTAAGGTGGCGACTCCGACTCCTCTTCCCGCCGTCTTCCAATGGTGGTGGTTGTGGTGGCAAATTCAAAATGGCGTCGGCCCGCGGCGTGGCCAAGATGGCGGTTTGGCGCCGCGGAGCGCGCAAGATGGCGGCCTCTTGCCACGTGGGCAATGGCGGCGGCAGGACAGGCAACGTGGCGGCCCGCGGAGCACCGACCGCGTCCTCCATCGTCCCTGGCGCGACGAGATGGCACAAATGCGTCAGGACGTCCTTTAGTGCCTCCAGTTGTACCGCCATCTGTTGCCATCTCTGATCAGCGTCCGATGATGTCGACGGACCCGCCACCGCGCGAACATCCTCCACTCCCGTCCCCGTGCTCGCCTCAGCAGGGCTCTCCTCCACCACCCCAGCAGAATCCGTGGTTGGAGGGAGTTCGTTGTCGTCGGACGAAGAAGCCGTTGCAGGCGCCGGAGTAACTTTCTTCCTCACTTGTTTCGACATGCCGTTGCACTTCTGACACCAGTGTAATAAACGACTGGACCACGATGTCTGGCTCAGTGTCCTTTATTCGGTTCGTACTGTATTCCCACACGGCTGTCTCTACTCTGTAGCTTCTCCACGGTGCTGACTCCGATGTTGGCCCGGTCCACAACAGCAGCCCCGCTGCTGTTTCTCTCACACAGCCCCCCTTGGCTGTACTCGCTGCAACTCCTCTCTCTCTCCGCAGCTCTGACAGCCTCGTGCTGTCTCCCTCTCTCTCTCTCCGCCCCGCCTGGCAGCCACACCGCTGCCTTCAACACGCAGCCCTTCTGGCTGTCTCTTCCGCAGCTGCACACCACTCCGCAGCTTCCTCCTGTCTTCGGGTTGGCTCCCGATGGCCGTCGGTGCCCCCCCCCCCCTCTTCTCACTCGCCCGCGTGGCCTCACTCTTTTCCGCTCACACCCCGACTGACTTCCCCTTCCGGTTTACCCGCTTAAGGACCCGAACCTTCCACCCACGTCACATGACTCCACCCCCCGTGACGTCACATCCGGAAGGTCGCTTACGCCCGCATTACAAAAGTAATCTTGAGTGACTTAATTCTCAGCTCAGACATGATCATCGCAATTATTTCCAAAGACGTGTGGGGTCCTGCGAGAGCAGGTCCCGACTACAAACAGCTGGGCAGCAGAATCGGAAGTAGCTGCGTCGCCCTCGAAATGTGATGTTGCTGCTGTTGTTGTCGCTGCTGTTGTTGCTGTTGTTGCTTCTGTTGCTGTGATAAACGCAGGGAGGTGGTGTTCCGTGATGGGATGACGCCTTTGATTAAAGCCTCTGATCAAACTCACCCGATTGACGCCCTTGATCGTCGCATTTGATCAACTCTGATATTGCATACTCTCACATGTTAAGATCTATCATAGTGAAACATAATATTATAACCTATGAACTACAACCTATCCATTGTAACGCTGTAAAAAAAATATTACCTATTGGGTATCACTCCCTTGTCGAGAAAGCCGCTCTCTTCCTTTTCTAAAGTTACATGCTAATTTCTCTGCATTCACTTTAAATCGAGGACAAAGTTTTTCCATTTATTCAAAATAAGCGCACAATTACACACTGAGATGCACTTACATATTCATACATGAAGCACAATGGGCACATTACCCTTCGGTATGTTAATAGACATGCGGATTGTGCATTCCAAAATTAACTTTCGAATGCAAATATCCTGAAAGACAAAGGATTGGATCCTAGGGGGGGGAGTTATAAGTCGGCTCAGAAGCAGAGCTCAATGCCATTTCGAGAGGGAACTTGATGAGGTTGGACGCTCGACTCGTCGCTCTGCTGATCGCCCTTCAACCGCGAGACAACGCATCCTGGCGAGCACAATTGCTGTGTCGACAGTTAGGCGACTTTGCATCGGGAGAGTTCGTGGCGACATCTTCAGACGGGTTACAGACATCGATATATCGTGAATCTCCAAGTAAGTGTCTATTTTAGCGCATGAACTCTTAAACGTGTTCGTCGTCAAATTTACGCGATTTTTTTGCGTCTCGGTTAAACGCGAGTGTCGTTCTTGTTTTAGCAGTTAAAAAAATCCAAAACTCAACGCGAAACATCCCTGCGGCCGATAGCGTTCTCGATAACACCGCTGCTGATACTACGCTCACATGGAGCAGAGACGCTCTCCACAGCCCCACGCACACGGAGGCAAGAAGCCATTCAATTGCTCTGTGTGTGGGAAGTCCTTTTCACAGCCATCACATCTTCAGAGACACCAGAGAACACACACGGGCGATAAACCATTCCTGTGTTCTGTGTGTGGGATAGCATTTTCACTTTCAGAAAACTGCCAACGCCATCAGAAAACTCACACGGGCGAGAAGCCATTCCTATGCCATGTGTGTGGGAAGACATTTGCACAGTCATCACATCTTCAGAGTCATCAGAGAACACACACGGGCGAGAAGCCATTCCTGTGCCCTGTGTGTGAGAAGACATTTGCAGACTCATCAACTCTTCAAACTCATCAGAGAACACACACGGGCGAGAAGTCATTCCTGTGCTCTGTGTGTGGGAAGACATTTGCACAGTCATCAACTCTTCAAACTCATAAGAATACACACACGGGCGAGAAGCCATTCCTGTGCCCTGTGTGTGGGAAGGCATTTGCACAGTCGTCAACTCTTCAAGACCATCAGAGAACACACACGGGAGAGAAGCCATTCCTGTGCCCTGTGTGTGGGAAGACATTTGCACACGCATCAAACATGAACAGGCATCAGAAGGTCCACAATGATAGGAAACTGAAATCAAAAGCTGAAATTCAAGGTGCTGCAATGAGTCCTAAAGAAGTTTCCACCTTCGATCCCATGCAGTTGGATCCCGAGAGATGGCTGGATGTAATGGAGTGGCTCGAGAGTCAACCAGAGAGTGACTGAAATATAATGTTGCATGCGGTTATACCTATTAAGCTGTCTTGTGTGTAATACAGTTCGTTTGAGAGTTTCTTGACGTGCAGGTGGTGAGTTTTGATGTTGTCGGATTACTTTGTGAAGTGGTGTGATGAGCAGTGGTTGTGAGATGGTTCAATTCTGGACAATATTGTAGTGTTTAAGTCTTCCTGTTGAGCTAAAGTTGGAATGCACCTGTAGTTAGATCTTTACTCAACATTTTAAACGTTTTTTTCAAGTATTAAGCTTTTTTTGGTTGATAATAGTCAGGATGTACATTAATGACGCGTTCGTTGGATATATGGCCTTGACTTCGACATAGACGAACAGTGAACAAACGTTGTGAACTAATAAGGAAATCATGGGGAATGATACTTTAACGCTTTGGTATTCCTGGAACGGAAATCGTTTGCATTGCACTGGAAATGTAATAAATATTCCCTTCGAGTTTTGACGTAAAAATGATTGCAGATGAATAAAAACGTATTTTTAACAAATGTTTGTCCGGTCTTTATTTTATAATGTTCCTCGCAAAAACATGTTAAGCGAGTTTCAGGTGGAGGATCTCCGTCACACAAGTGTGCCCTTAACCGGCAGCATCTTGGCTGTCTACCCGATTAACACGTGTTCCTTGAGGGGAAAGGTCCCCGTAGTTAATCGTTCATCAACGTAACAGTCCCTAATCCCGAAGTATGTCGTGGATAAACTACACTATAACATGGAAACTGTAATACTATAAACGATAACACTAAACATTAAACGATTATAAACTAGTGTTATAATTTATAACCATATTAACGGAGGTAAGGTACTATAATATCATTAGAAGCATTATAATTACAGTGTGGTCGTATAAGAATCGCACTCTGCTCATATGTATGTATAGTGTATGTGCAAGGATCGGATAAAAATTATTACAATTACAACATGGTCATGTTACAATCACGATTTTCACTGCTAAATGTCATTGAATATAAATACACGCACAAACCCATTATAAACTCATGAGATTATGAATCATTACAATTATCATAACAATCACAAATTGTCCACAAACTCTCAAATTGTAAACTCACGTTGCATACTCTAACATTATAAACTCTAACAATATAACCTTTAAACTATGAGCTATACATTGTAACGCTTTAAAATAACACTACAATCTAGTGTTATAGTAAACTATAATGTTGTGAACTCTAACAATATAAGCTATGAGCTATACATTATAACTCTATAAAATAACAATAAACTGGTGTTAAAGATTAGAACACCGTACATTGAAGTGTGCTATTCGAATTCTTAGCTTCACACCGTGGTCCTCTAAGAATCACAATATTCTCGTCAGTATGTAACATGTCTGTATGTAAAATGTATGCATGTAACATGTCTGTATGTAAAATGTATGCATGTAACATGTCTGTATGTAAAATGTATGCATGTAATATGTCTGTATGTAACATGTTTGTATGTATGTAACATGTATGTATGTAATATGGACGTGCGAACCAATGGTGGGATATGTGAAACGGAAGGTGCAGGATCAGGATGGGATTTAAAATTATTTGCGTAGCACTTTGGTGGTATTAGGATCAAGCTGTCCACTGCTGGATGAATGTTCCATCTCAATCGCATAAAATAGCAATAAACAGTATGAATATATAAAATAATCGCACAAACCCAATATTAGCCCGTGAAATAATGATTCGTTACAATTGTAATGACTCCGGACTATATTAATTCAGCAAGTAATCCGATAACATTACAAACCACCACTGTGCAGATGAATAAAACATTATTTTCAACAACTGTTAATAGCAAAAACGTGTGGAGCCCAGTTTCAGGTGGAGCATCTCCGTCACACAAGTCTGACCTCATCGGGCATCATGTTGGCTGTCTCCCCATTAACATGTGTGGTTCAGGAGGGGAAGGTCCCTATTATGAATCGATTCGCAACGTTACGGTCCCTAATCCTCAAGAATACAGGGAATCACCTGTATGCTAGAGACATGTGAACTGTAACACTATAAACGATAACACGAAACATTAAAATACTATAAACTAGTTTAATCAACACCAAAAACAGAGGTACGGTATTATAATCTCATTACAAGTACTAGAAATACAATGTGATCGTATTAGAATCACACTCTGCGCATATGAATGTATAGTGTACGTCCAAGCGAACTATGCTCGTATGTACGAATGTTATATGCATCTATGGCCTTTGGACATGCGAACCGGTGGTCGAATATGCGAATTGGGGGGTGCAGGATTATGATCGGATTAAAATGATTAGAATATCACTATGGTAGTATTAGAATTACACTGAGCTAGAATGTATGTTATATGTAGATGCACATCGGGAGTCGTAAATGCGGCCTGGGTGGTGCCAGATTTAGAATCGCATCAAAATTATTAAAACAGCACCATGGTCGTATTAGAATCAAGCTGCCCACTGCTGGTAGAATGTTCCTTCTCAATGGAACCGAATAGCAATATACATCTTCTTGGTTTTTTCAGGTGGAGAACAGGTCCGTCAAGTAGACAGAGTCTGAATGTCACGCTCCAGGCTTGGAGCGACTCTTTATGCTGGGATGGAGGAGCGAAGAGCGTCTTGACAAAATAATTTGCATATCAAGAGGAATTTAGCATATTTATGGGAAATGCAGATATGCGATTAGCACTACTTGTGAACTGCGTAGGAGGTTTGGCGAGGGGTTTAAAGTCATTATGCCCGTGCATTATGCAGGATTAGCAGCATCAAAGGGAGGGAGTAAGGTCAGAATTAATAATATACAGTATTGATATTGGGCGTGGAGCCTTCAAGCGCAACCTTGCGCATTTTGACCTGGTTCTCGACGCCCGTCCCGCGCCCATGGTAGAATATTGTGCATGTCGGGGCGTCAAGGGCTCGCACCACAGCCTTGAAGGATTAGGCAGGTCCCTGGCTTCTTTTGAAGAATATGACCAGACTCCAGGCACCGGTTCCTCGCACGTGGCGGATCCTTGAGGCACCCCGGGCCTCAGGGGCTCGGAAACTGTGGGCGCCACAACACATTTCCTTTGGCGTACGGTTTCCGTTGCTGAGTGCCCCACCGCGTCGGACACACCAGACTTGGGCTCTACAGGACATGGCGATGAGCTGTCTGGGTGGGGACGGACATAACTACATGCGTACACACTGCGGCCATTTCACCTCAATGACTTCTACCAGACCCCGCCATGGGCGGCGCAACTTGGGGGACGTACCCGGTGTCACCTTTGGGCAATACAACCTGTCTACGACCGCCCATGTGTTCTTGTCATTAGCCACTTGCGCTCTGGCAGGGAAAGTTCCTCGTTATAAATCGTTTCACAACGTTCTGGTCCCGAAACCCGAAGTATACGGGGGATCACCTGTACTCTATAACATGTAAACTGATAACACTATGAACAATAACACTAAACATTAAACGACTTTAATTTTTGTTTTAGAAGCATTTTAATCGCTCATATGTTTGTAAAGTATACGTTCAATCGAATCGGGGGACGGATATGCGAACTGTGGGGGTTTGCAGGGTTAGAATCGCATTAAAATTATTCTAGTAACAATATGTTCGTATGCGCATTTTACTGTGCTTGAATATATGTTATGTGCAAATGCGAATCGTTAGTCATAAATGCGAGGCAGGGGTTTAAAATGTGCATGTTTAATCCAGTGTTAACGTTAATCCAGTGTTAGCATTATATTTAAGGACAATATTGTTAATATCAATTCGTCTGGACATGGCACGTGCCTTGTTCGTCTCGATCAACCAAAATTAGTACAATGTCGGTCATAAAGGTGTGCGAGTTCATTCATAAGCAGTATTCGCTGATCCCCGATGATACAGACCTACACACAAACAAAGTACTCTTAATTAAATTAATTATCAGCTCAGACATCTTCATCTCAATCATTTCCAAAGACGTGTGGGGTCCCGCGAGAGCAGGGCCTGGCAACAAATATCTGAGCAGCGGAAACAGCAGAATCAGAAGTAGCTGCGTCGCCCTAGAAATGTGATGTTGCTGCTGCTGTATTTGCTTCTGCGTCGATCAAGATTGACGCTCTTGATCGTCGCATTTGATCAACTCTGACATTGTAAACTCTCACATGTTAAACATAGTGAAATATAATATTATAACCTATGAACTACAACCTATCCATTGTTACGCTTTAAAATACGATTAACTGTTATAGTGCAGAACCACATAATTGGAGGTATGGGATTATAATCGCATACTAATCATTAAAATCGCACTGAGCTCATTAGAATCACACTGTGGTTTTACGTATAGTAAGTGAATATGCGAACCCGGGGGTGGGATATGCAGGATTAGAATCGAATTACAATTATTCAAATCCCGCTAATTGTATTAGAATCACACTATCCACTGTTGGATGAATGTGTCGTATCAATTTAATCGAATATACAGTATATATACACATACAAAGAGTAAAACAATCATACATTGTAACATATATACAATACACATAATTTAAAAAACGTATTGAATTTTTTTCATTTTTTTAAAACTGAGTGTCGTTGTTTTTGTGGGTAGATGGAGCGCAGTGGTTCGTTTCGTCTCCACTGCTTTTCGGAATCTGTGTGATCACCCAAACCACATCGCCTAACTCTGGTCACAGCGCCTTACCCAAATTACATCTCCCCAACAAGGCAGCCTTACCGATGCTGTGCATTATGTTTATGGGATAACAGAGGTGTGTATTTTCCCATGCGCCTTGCCCAAAACGACTGATTGCCAGCTTAACAGCCTAGCCTGTAAACCACCATTGGTGATAGTGTTGTTTGAGAGCAGCTATTAAAGTCGCTGCAGCAAACGAGGTGGTGGCTGGCCAAACCATGCCTCATGTTTGTCTCCGGAGTGATGACGGATACAAACCAGACCAAGTGGAGACCATGTACCAGATCGGATTTTGGTTACTGATGTTAGAGTGATTGTATTGCAAGTGTGGTCACTACGCGTCTGTACGTGCTCACTCCCGAAGCTCAGCGATTTTTGGCAACGCCACGGGGCTGCATTCACTTTAAATCGAGTACAATGGAGGGCATGGGGAATGTATTTTTCCAGCGCTAATACCATTTATTCAAAATAAGCGCACAATTACACACTGAGGTGCACTTACATATTCATGCATGAAGCACAATGTGCACATTACCCTTCGGTATGTTAATAGACATGCATTTGAACCTTCCAAAATTAACAATCGAATGCAAATATCCAGAAAGACAAAGGATTGGATCCTAGGGGGGGAGTTATAAGGCGGCTCAGAAGCAGAGCTCAATGCCATTTCGAGAGAGAACTTGATGAGGTTGGACGCTCGACTCGTTGCTCTGCTGATCGCCCTTCAACCGCGAGACAACGCAGCCTGGCGAGCACAATTGCTGTGTCGACAGTTAGGCGACTTTGCGTCGGGAGAGTTCGTGGCGACATCTTCAGACGGGTTCCAGACATCGATATACCGTGAATCTCCAAGTAAGTGTCTATTTTCGCGGATAAACTATTAAACGTGTTCGTCGTCAAATTTACGGGATTTTTTTGCGTCTCGGTTAGATGCGAGTGTCGTTCTTGTTTTAGCAGTTAACAAAATCCAAAACTCAACGCTAAACATCCTTTCGGCCGAAAGCGTACTTTTGACTCCATAACACTGCTGCTGTTTCTACGCTCACATGGACAAGAGACTCTCTCCACAGCCCCACGCACACGGAGGCAAGAAGCTATTCAATTGCTCTCTGTGTAGAAAGGCATTTTCACGGCCATCAAGTCTTAAGAGACACCAGAGAACACACACGGGTGAGAAGCCATTCCTGTGCCCTGTGTGTGGGAAGATATTTGCACACTCCTCAACTCTTCAAGACCATCAGAGAACACACACGGGAGAGAAGCCATTCCTGTGCTCTGTGTGTGGAAAGGCATTTGCACACTCGTCAACTCTTCAAGACCATCAGAGAACGCACACGGGCGAGAAGCCATTCCTGTGCCCTGTGTGTGGCAAGACATTTACAAAGTCATCAGATCTTCAGAGTCATCAGAGAACACACACGGGTGAGAAGCCATTCCTGTGCCCTGTGTGTGGGAAGGCACTTGCACACTCGTCAACTCTTCAAGACCATCAGAGAACACACACGGGAGAGAAGCCATTCCTGTGCCCTGTGTGTGGGAAGGCATTTGCACAGTCATCACATCTTCAGAGTCATCAGAGAACACACACGGACGAGAAGCCATTCCTGTGCTCTGTGTGTGGGAGAGCATTTGCACGGTCATCAGCCATGAACAGGCACCAGAAGGTCCACAATGATAGTAAACTGAAATCAAAAGCTGAAATTCAAGGTGCTGCAATGAGTCCTGAAGAAGTTTCCACCTTCGATCCCATGCAGTTGGATCCCGAGAAATGGCTGGATGTAATGGAGTGGCTCGAGAGTCAACCAGAGAGCTCGGGGTGACTGAAAAAATATTATGTCATGTGGTTATACCTTTTAATCCGTATCGAGTACTTTTGTGTGTAATTTTGACCATTTTAGTTTTACAGTTTTTGTGAGTTTAATTACGTGCACAGTGGTGGTTTGTAATGTTATCGGATTACTTGCCGAAGTGGTGTGATGAGCACTGGTTGTGAGAGGGTTCAATTGTAGTCGTTAAGTGTTCCTGTTGAGCTAAAGTTGGAATGCCTCTCTAGGTACATCTTTACTCAACATTTTAAACGATTTTTTTCAAGTACATAGCTTTTTTTATTGGTATTAATGGCCTTTAGATAGCCTATGTCAGGATGTACATTGATGACTCGTTCGTTGGATATTTGTCCTTGACTTCAACATAGACGCACAGTGAACAAACGTGGTGAACTAATAAGGAAATCATGGGGAATGAAACTTTAACGCTTTGGTATTCCTGGAACGGAAATGGTTTGCATTGTACTGGAAATGTAATAAATATTCCCTTCGAGTTTTGACGTGAAATTATTGCAGTTGTATAAAAACGTATTTTTAACAAATGTTTGTCCAGTCTTTATTTTATAATGTTCCTAGCAAAAACATGTTAAGAGAATTTCAGGTGGAGGATCTCCATCACACAAGTGTGCCCTTAACCGGCAGCATCTTGGCTGTCTACCCGATTAACACGTGTACCTAGATAGACAAATACTAAAAACAGACGTTAGTAGCAGTTAGAAGAAATCAACACCTAGCACCTTCAACTATACACATTATACATCCAACTCGTAAATGGAGCGGTATATGACAGCCTTCGCTGCTGTCGACGGGGCCAAGCAGCGAGTGTTTAACGCCATTGTTTCAGAATCCGTGTCATCACCCGATCACAGCGCCTTACCCAAACTGCATCTCCCCAACAAGGCAGCCTTCCCTATGCTGTGTATTTTAGCAGTTTATTTACGGACGCACTTGAAGATAACAATTCGTCTAGAAAAGGCAGGCGACTTGTTCTACCAACAGGATTTCAAATTTCTACCGAAAGAAGTATGAGTTCATTCATGAGTAGTATTTACTAAGCCCCGATGGCACTAACCTACACACAGTTATGATTAAGCAAAGTAAACATTAGTCGCTCATCCCAGCTCAGACATGATCATAGCAAATATTTCAAAATCCGTGTCGGGTCCCACGAGAACAGGGCACGTCCACAAACTCTCAAATTATAAACTCACATTGCATACTCTAACATTATAAACTCTAACAATATAACCTTTAAACTATGAGCTATACATTGCAACGCTTTAAAATAACACTACAAACTAGTGTTATAGTAAACTATAATGTTGTGAACTCTAACAATATAAGCTATGTGCGATAGATTATAACGCTATAAAATTACATCATAAACTAGTGTTACAGATTAGAACACCGTACATTGAAGTGTGATTTTCGACTCTCATTCGAATTCTTAGCTTCACACCGTGATCCTCTAAGAATCACACTATGAGTATGTAACATGTCTGTATGTAATATGCATGAATGTAATATGTCTGTATGTAACATGTATGCATGTAAAATGTATGTATGTAATATGGACGTGCGAAACAAGGGTGGAATATGTGAAACGACTACAAACAGCTGGGCAGCAGAATCGGAAGTAGCTGCGTCGCCCTGGAAATGTGATGTTGCTGCTGTTGTTGTCGCTGCTGTTGTTGCTGCTGTAGTTGCTTCTGTTGCTGTGATATACGCAGGGAGGTGGTGTTCCGTGATGGGATGACGCATTTGATTAAAGCCTCTGACCAAACTCACCCGATCGACGCCCTTGATCGTCGCATTTGATCAACTCTGATATTGTAGACTCTCACATGTTAAGCTCTATCATAGTGAAACATTATATTATAACCTATGAACTACAACCTATCCATTGTAAAGCTGTAAAAATTAACCCGTAAAAACTAAGTTTTTCACTATAAATCCTTTATATGCGTGGCGGCTAGAGTCCTCTCGTCCTCTGGCTTGAGATTGCTGCAACCTAGGGGTCAGATGATTGCCTGCCACCATTAAGCAATTGGTAATTAAATATAATTTATTTTTTCCTTAAAAGTGTACAATGTTGGAAAAAAAATTTTCAGGAAACTAAATTGTCACGCACAACGAGTCTGTGTGCAAAATGTCAGCTCGATTGGATCACGGGAAGTGGGTTAAAGAACGACTGAAAGATTTGAACGGTCGTAAGCGTGCAAGCAAGCAAGCAAGTGAACTTAATATAAAGGATTTAAAAATTAACCCGTAAAAACAAAGTTTTTCACTATAAATCCTTTATATGCGTGGCGGCTAGAGTCCTCTCGTCCTCTGGCTTGAGATGGCTGTCACTTATGGGTCAGATGATTGCTTGCCACCATTAAGCAATTGGTAATGACATTTAAAAAAAAATTCCTAAAAAGTGTAAAATTTTGGAGAAAAAAAATTCACGAAAATTAATTGTCATGCACAACGAGTCTGTGTGCAAAATGTCAGCTCGATTGGATCACGGGAAGTGGGTAAAAAGACGACTGAAATATTTGCATAGTCGTAAGCGCGCAAGCAAGCAAGTGAACTTAATATAAAGGATTTAAAAAAGAATATTACCTATTGGGTTTCACTCCCTCGTCGAGAAGGCCGCTCTCTTCCTTTTCTAAAGTTACATGCTAATTTCTCTGCATTCATTTATTCAAAATAAGCGCACAATTACACACTGAGATGCACTTACATATTCATGCATGAAGCACAATGGGCACATTACCCTCCGGTATGTTAATATACATGCATATTGTACCTTCCAAAATTAACAATCGAATACAAATATCCTGGGGGCATTTGCAAAGTCATCACATCTTCATAGTCACCAGAAAACACACACGGGCGAGAAGCCATTCCTGTGCCCTGTGTGTGGGAAGAAATTTGCAAACTCATCACATCTTCAGATTCATCAGAGAACACACACGGGCGAGAAGCCGTTCTTGTGCTCTGTATGTGGGAAGGCATTTGCACACTCGTCAACTCTTCAAGACCATCAGAGAACACACAGGGGCGATAAGCCATTCCTGTGCCCTGTGTGTGGGAAGGCATTTTCACAGTCGTCAAATCTTAACACGCATCAGAAGGTCCACAATGATAAGAAACTGAAATCAAAAGCTGAAGTTCAAGGTGCTACAATGAGTCCTGAAAAATGTTCCACCTTCGATCCCATGCAGTTGGATCCCGAGAGATGGCTGGATGTAATGGAGTGGCTCGACGATCAAACCGAGAGTCAGGGATGAATGAACAAATATTACGTCAGGTAATATTTGTTAGTTTTACCGTTTTTGTGAGAGTTTAATGACGTGCACAATGTTGGTTTGTAATGTTATCGGATTACTTGCCGAAGTGGCGTGATGAGCAGTGGTTGTGATATTATTCAATTCCGGACAATATTGTAGTGTTTAAGTCTTCCTGTTGAGCTAAAGTTGGAATGCATCTTTAGTTAGATCTTTTCTCAACATTTTTAACGGGTTTTTTTCAAGCATATAGCTTTTTTTGGTTGGTATTAATCGACTTTAGATAACCGATTTAAGGATGTACATTGATGACGCGTTCGTTGGATATATGGCCTTGACTTCAACATAGATGTACAGTGAACAAATGTGGTGAACTAATAAGGAAATAATGGGGAATGATACTTTAACGCGTTGGTATTCCTGGAACGGATATGGTTTGCGTTGTATTGTAACTGTTTGAACATAGGACATAATACATTCGGTTCGAGTTTTGACTTAAAAATGATTGCAGATGAATAAAAACGTTTTTTAACAAATGTGTGTCCGTTTATTTATTCATATCAACAACGTGTTTTAAGCGAGTTTCAGGTGGAGGATCTTCGTCACACATCTGCCCTTAACCGGCAGCATCTTGGCTGTCTCCCCATTAACATGTGTTCCTGGAGGGAAAAGGGCCCCATTATTAATCGTTCATCAACGTACCAGTCCCTAATCCCTAAGTATGTCGGGGATAAACTGTACTTTATAACATGTAAACTGTAATACTAAAAACGATAACACTAAACATTAAACGATTATAAACCAGTGTTTAATTTATAACCATATAAACGGAGGTAAGGTATTATAATACCATTAGAATCACAGCGTGGTCGTATAAGAATCAGGCACAAACCCATTATAAACTCATGAGATTATGAATCGTTACAATTATTATAACAATCACAAATTGTGACAAAGCGAAATTCCCACATGCAAAACACCACGCTCACGTGACGAATTATTAAACAAACTGCAACACTCAAGTGACAGAACTCAACAAATAAACGCCGCAATAAAAAAAACAACATCAATGCACACATCCTAAAAACAGACAACACACGCACGTTCGTAGCTGTTAGAAGAAGACAACACCTAGCACCTTCAACTATACACATTATACAGCCCCAAAGAGCAAACTCGTAAATGGGGCGGTATATGACAGCCTTCGCTGCTGTCGACGGGGCCAAGCAGCGAGTGTTTAACTCCATTGTTTGAGAATCCGTGTCATCACCCGGCCACAGTGCCTTAGCCAAACTACATCTCCCAAACAAGGCATATGCTTCGATTTAAAGCTTTCGTGACTGCAGGGATTCATCTTCTTGGTTCTTTCGGTAAAGTCACGTAGAAGGGAAGTAATAAAATAATAAAAATAAAACATAATAAAACACTCAGTGGGCTCACATGACATTGACTTCTCCAAGACGGAGGTTCTCTGCAAGCCATCTGGCTATCATGAGAGATTCGTTCATGAGGCGATCCACATATACAAACACAGAGACAATTTTAACCGAGAAGATGGATTCAGGCTTAGCAATCATTGGAAGGACGTAATAAACCATTTCGATACACATTAGGGTGAGTTGAATAATACATAGTGTTATATTAAAATGTATAAAGTATAGGGTGGTTTACAGCAACACAGTTTATAATTTAATGTTGGGTTTATCTATGGCAGTATATAGTACTGTATATGCTAAGAGAATAAAGTTTAGATGGAAGTATATTATATACTTCTTACGACGTAGAATTGTAATTTATTATTTGTTGTTAGTAACTCAGCTTATTGTAGAGTATAGTAAGTATCAGTTTATATTTTAGTTTTTTATGTAGTTTTTTTACTTTGGTTTTCTACATGGTTGTTTGGTAAATGCAGCTACATATCATTAACATTCCTTTCCTTTATTAACGCTGTTCATTGCGCCCCCCCGTGGTGCTGTTGATCCTGCATAATGCATGGGCATAATGGGACTTTCAAACCCCTCCGCCCACCTCCTACGCATTGCCCATTGGTATGCTAAATTCCTCTTCATATGCACATTCTTTTGTTAAGGCGCTCCTCCTCGCTACACCTATATAAGCTCCTAGCTTGATAATGTCTCATTCTTCGCCTGAGGACGGCTGCTTGCGTTGTGGCCGAAACGTTCGTGAGAATTGTTTTATTATGTTTTATTTTTATTATTTTATTACTTCCCTTCTACGTGACTTTACCGAAAGAACCAAGAAGAAGGCATATGCTGTGTATTTTAGCAGTATATTTACGGACGCACTTGAAGATAACAATTCGTCTAGAAAAGGCAGGCGACTTGTTCTACCAACACTATTTCAAATTTCTATCCAAAAGAAGTATGAGTTCATTCATGAGTAGTATTCACTAAGCCCTGATTGCACTAACCTACACACAGTTATGATTAATCAAAGTAAACATTAGTCGCTCATCCCAGCTCAAACATGATCATACCAATTATTTCCAAATCCGTGTCGGGTCCCACGAGAATAGGGCACGTCCACAAACTCTCAAATTGTAAACTCACATTGCATACTCTAACATTATAACCTCTAAGAATATAACCTTTAAACTATGAGCTATACATTTCAACGCTTTAAAATAACACTACAAACTAGTGTCATAGTAAACTATAATGTTGTGAACTCGTATTACAGATTAGAACACCGTACATTGAATTGTGATATTCGAATCTCATTCGAATTCTTAGCTTCACACTCGTGAGTATGTAACATGTATGTAATATGCATGAATGTAATGTCTGTATGTAACATGTATGCATGTAATATGGACGTGCGACCCAAGGGTGGGATATGTGAAACGGAAGGTGCAGGATCAGGATGGGATTAAAATTATTTGAATAACACTTTGGTGGTATTAATATCAAGCTGTCCACTAATGGATGAATGTTCCATCTAAATGGAATCAAATAACAATATTCAGTATGAATATGTAAAATAATCGCACAAACCCAATATTAGCCCGTGAAATAATGAATCATTACAATTGCAATGACTCCGGACTCACACTGCAGAGGGTTATTTTATTTAGCCTTTAACGCGGTTTCAGACCCCAGGCGTCACGATATAGCAACGACGACGACGAGACAGCAACCAGCCAAAACAGCCCCAAACCTCGTTCCTCCCCCTCTCTCATTCTCGGCGTGAACCTCCGCCCACACTTGGTCTCGCCTTTCCTTCTCGAACTCTCTCTTTCTTGTCCCTTAGTTGATGCACTGTCTTTAGATCACCCACCTCTATGACCTCTACCTGACCCCGCCATGGGCGGAGCAACTTGGGGGACATACAGATATGTATGTAAATTATCTGTTCAATCGAACCGGGGGTCGGATATGTGAACTGTGGGGGGGGGGGGGGGGGTACAGGGCAAGAATCGCATTCAATTTTTAGAATAACAATATGGTCGTATTAGCATTTTAATGGACTTTAATATATGTTACGTGCAAATGCAAATCGTTAGTCGTAAATGCGAGGGAGGGGTTAAGAGGTGCACGTTAAATCCAGCGTTAACATTTATTTTAGCATCATATTTAAGGACACTGTTGTTGATAAGAATTCGTCTGGACATGGCACGTGCCTTGTTCTACTAGATCAACCAAAATTAGTACAACATTAGTACAATGTCGGTTATTCAGGAGTGTGATTTCATTCATGAGTAGTATTCACAGAGCCCCGATGACACTAACCTACCTAAAGTTATGGTTAAACAAAGTAATCTTGAGTGACTTAATTCTCAGCTCAGACATGATCATCGCAATCATTTCCAAAGACGTGTGGGGTCCTGCAAGAGCAGGTCCCGACTACAAACAGCTTGGCAGCAGAATCGGAAGTAGCTGCGCCGCCCTCGAAATGTGATGTTGCTGCTGTTGTTGTCGCTGCTGTTGTTGCTGCTGTAGTTGCTTCTGTTGCTGTTATATACGCAGGGAGGTGGTGTTCCGTGATGGGATGACGCCTTTGATCAAAGACTGATCAAACTTAACCAATTGACGCCCTTGATCGTCGCATTTGATCAACTCTGATATTGTAGACTCTCACATCTTAAGCGCTATCATAGTGAAACATAATATTATAACCTATGAACTACAACCTATCCATTGTAACGCTGTAAAAGAATATTACCCATTGGGTTTCACTCCCTCGTCGAGAAGGCCGCTCTCTTCCTTTTCTAAAGTTACATGCTAATTTCTCTGCATTCACTTTAAATCGAGGACAATGTTTTTCCATTTATTCAAAATAAGCGCACAATTACACACTGAGATGCACTTACATATTCATGCATGAAGCACAATGGGCACATTACAATTCGGTATGTTAATAGACATGCGGATTGTACCTTCCAAAATGAACAATCGAATGCAAATATCCTGAAAGACAAAGGATACGGATCCTAGGGGGGGAGTTCTAAGGCGGCTCAGAAGCAGAGCTCGATGCCATTTCCAGAGGGAACTTGATGAGGTTGGACGCTCGACTCGTCGCTCTGCTGATCGCCCTTCAACCGCCAGACAACGCAGCCTGGCGAGCACAATTGCTGTGTCGACAGTTAGGCGACTTTGCGTCGGGAGAGTTCGTGGCGACATCTTCAGACGGGTTCCAGACATCGATATACCGTGAATCTCCTAGTAAGTGTCTATTTTCGTGGATAAACTCTTAAACGTGTTCGTCGTCAAATTAGCGGGAATTTTTTGCCTCTCGTTTAGACACGAGCGTCGTTCTTGTTTTAGCAGTTAACAAAATCCAAAACTCAACGCTAAACATCCTTGCGGCCGATAGCGTACTTTTGACTCGATAACACCGCTGCTGTTACTACGCTCACATGGAGCAGAGACGCTCTCCACAGCCCCACGTACACGGAGGCAAGAAGCCATTCAATTGCTCTGTGTGCGGGAAGTCCTTTTCACGACCATCACTTCTTCAGAGACACCAGAGAACACACAAGGGCGAGAAGCCATTCCTGTGCCCTGTGTGTGGGAAGACATTTGCACACTCATCAACTCTTCAAGACCATCAGAGAACACACACGGGAGAGAAGCCATTCCTGTGCTCTGTGTGTGGAAAGGCATTTGCACACTCGTCAACTCTTCAAGACCATCAGAGAACGCACACGGGCGAGAAGCCATTCCTGTGCCCTGTGTGTGGCAAGACATTTACAAAGTCATCACATCTTCAGAGTCATCAGAGAACACACACTGGTGAGAAGCCATTCCTGTGCCCTGTGTGTGGGAAGGCATTTGCACACTCGTCAACTCTTCAAGACCATCAGAGAACACACACGGGAGAGAAGCCATTCCTGTGCCCTGTGTGTGGGAAGGCATTTTCACACTCGTCAACTCTTCAAAACCATCAGAGAACACACACTGGTGAGAAGCCATTCCCGTGCTCTGTGTGTGGGAAGGCATTTGCACGGTCATCAACCATGAACAAGCATCAGAAGGTCCACAATGATAGGAAACTGAAATCAAAAGCTGAAATTCAAGGTGCTGCAATGAGTCCTGAAGAAGTTTCCACCTTCGATCCCATGCAGTTGGATCCCGAGAGATGGCTGGATGTAATGGAGTGGCTCGAGAGTCAACCAGAGAGCTCGGGGTGACTGAAAAAATATTATGTCATGTGGTTATACCTATTAATCCGTATCGAGTATTTTTGTGTGTAATTTTAGCCATTTTAGTTTTACAGTTTTTGTGAGTTTAATGACGTGCACAGTTGTGGTTTGTAATGTTATCGGATTACTTGCCGAAGTGGTGTAATGAGCACTGGTTGTGAGAGGGTTCAATTGTAGTCGTTAAGTGTTCCTGTTGTGCTAAAGTTAGAATGCATCTGTAGGTACATCTTTGCTCAATATTTTAAATATTTTTTTGTCAAGTGTACAGCTTTTTTTGATTGGTATTAATCGATTTTAGATAGCTGATTTCAGGATGTACATTGATGACGCGTTCGTTGGATATATGGCCTTGACTTCAACATAGACGCACAGTGAACAAATGTGGTGAACTAATAAGGAAATCATGGGGAATGATACTTTAACGCTTTGGTATTCCTGGAACGGATATGGTTTGCATTGTACTGGAAATGTGTGAACATAGGACATAATAAATATCTCCTTCGAGTTTTGACGTAAAAATGATTGCAGATGAATAAAAACGTATTTTTAACAAATGTTTGTCCGGTCTTTATTTTATAATGTTCCTATGTCAAGAGAATTTCAGGTGGAGGATCTCCGTCACACAAGTGTGCCCTTAACTGGCAGCATCTTGGCTGTCTACACGATTAACACGTGTTCCTTGAGGGGAAAGATCCCCGTAGTTAATCGTTCATCAACGTAACAGTCCCTAATCCTGAAGTATGTCGGGGATAAACTGTACTCTATAACATGTAAACTGTAATACTATAAACGATAACACTAAACATTAAACGATTATAAACTAGTGTTTAATTTATAACTATGTAAACGTAGGTAAGGTATTACAATATCATTAGAAGAACACTGGTTGTATAAGAATCGCACTCTGCTCATATGTATGTATAGTGTACTGCTAGATGTCATCGAAAAACAAAAGACGGAATATATTTATATAAATACACGCACAAACCCATTATAAACTCATGACATTATGAATCGTTACAATTATTATGACAATCACAAATTGTGACAAAGCGAAATTCCCACAAGCAAAACACCACGCTCACGTGACGAATTCTTAAACAAACTGCAACACTCAAGTGACAGAACGCCGCAATAAAAACAACATCAATGGACAAATCGTAAAAACAGACAACACAGGCACGTTAATAGCTGTTAGAAGAAGACAACACATAACACCTTCAACTATACACATCATACAGCCAACTCGTAAATGGGGCGGTATATGACAGCCTTCGCTGCTGTCGACGGGGCCAAGCAGCGAGTGTTTAACTCCATTGTTTCAGAATCCGTGTCATCACCCGGCGACAACGACTTAGCCAAACTACATCTCCCCAACAAGGCAGCCTTCCCTATGCTGTGTATTTTAGCACTATATTTACGGACGCACTTGAAGATAACAATTCGTCTAGAAAAGGCAGGCGACTTGTTCTACCAACAGGATTTCAATTTAAATCCGAAAGAAGTATGAGTGCATTCATGAGTAGTATTCACTAAGCCCCGATGGCACTAACCTACACACAGTTATGATTAATCAAAGTAAACATTAGTCGCTCATCCCAGCTCAAACATGATCATACCAATTATTTCCAAATCCGTGTCGGGTCCCACGAGAATAGGGCACGTCCACAAACTCTCAAATTGTAAACTCACATTGCATACTCTATCATTATAACCTCTAAGAATATAACCTTTAAACTATGAGCTATACATTTCAACGCTTTAAAATAACACTACAAACTAGTGTCATAGTAAACTATAATGTTGTGAACTCGTATTACAGATTAGAACACCGTACATTGAATTGTGATATTCGAATCTCATTCGAATTCTTAGCTTCACACTCGTGAGTATGTAACATGTATGTAATATGCATGAATGTAATGTCTGTATGTAACATGTGTAATGCGGGCGAAAGCGACCTTCCGGATGTGACGTCACGAGGAGGCGGAGCCAGGTGACGTGGGTGAAAGGTAGGGGGTCCTTAAGCGGGTAAACCGGAAGGAGAAGTCAGTCGGGGTGTGAATGGAAAGGTGTGGGGCCACGCGGGCGTACGAGCCGAGGGGGCACCGTCAGAAGCGGGAGCCAACCCTGGGAACAGTAGGGAGCTACTGGGAGGTGTAAAGCTGCAGATAGAGATAGGCAGTAAGGCTGTGTGTGAGGGGCAGCGGGGTGGCTGCCAAGAGTCGCAGGAGCGACGAGAAGGCGAGACAGCACGAGGCTGTCAGAGCTGCAGCAGGAACAGCCAAGGGAGCTGTGTGAGAGTACAGCAGCGGAGCTGCTGTGGGGCTGCAAGAGCGACAGAAACAGCAGATGGACCGATGCGGAGGCCTTGGAAGTGTTGCCGACTCTACTGGACGACGAATCTGTTCGATTTTTCCGTTCCATAACGGCCGATAAGAAGAAGACTTTATGTGGAGTTTTTGAGGAAATGGCCGACGCCTATGAGCCACCTGACGACGCGCATCGGCGATTCGCTCAACGACAACGAGCACCCGAAGAATCGCCCGTGGCGTTCAGGGGTGCGGTGTTGGAGCTGGCCATGGCAGCATATCCTGACACGCCACAGGATCTGCTCGAGCCTCTCATATTGGGAAAAATGCTGGAGCTGTCTCGGGATCTGGGGATCCCCATGCCTGTGTGTGGGCATGAGAAGCTCACGTCCCGGGCGGCAGCAAAGTGTCTGGATGCGCAGTTTAATCTCCGTCGCTGGAAGCAAGTGGCGGCATGGACGGGTGGGCCCGTCAAGGAAGGAGGCGCGATGGGGTGGGACCCCACAAGGGCGATCTATGTGCCGGATGAGCGGGGTCCACAGGAGCTGATGGCTGCCTCCTCTCCGTGGTCGGGACGCGGAAGGCCGGGGCCGCGCGCTACGCCATCGGGACGGGGCCGCCGGGATGCAAGACCTGCGCTTCGGCGCAACGAGGCCGATTGCTTCCGCTGCGGCCATAGGGGCCATTACGCCAAAGATTGCTGGGCCCGCTTCCCAGGTCCGCCGCAGCAGGAGCCCACAACACCGGACAAGCCGACCAAGGAACCTCCGAAACAGGCATGTCGGCACGCACCAGACACTCGGCAAGGCTTTACACCTCACCCACCACCCTTGTTGCGCGATCCTATTGTTGTTGTTAAAGAAAGGCCATCGACGGGGCCTTGTCATTCAGTTACGCAGTGGCGCAAATTGGCACGGAGAGTTGTCGCGGCCGCTACGGGTTCGTCCACTGTGCCGGGATCCATACAAGGTGTGGACGTGCGCATTTTGGTCGACTCTGGAGCGTCTGCGACTATTATATCGGATGTCATTTTCCATCTGTTGGGCATTCCGCCGGGGGCTGTGCGTCCGGTTTATGGGTCTTGCGTCGCTGCGAACGGGGGTAGTATGGGTATCGTGGGCCAGGTGGATGCTAAGATATCTATAGGGGATGTGTCGGCTTCGGGCGTTGTGTTAATATCGAGATCTTTGGCGGTTCCTTGCTTACTAGGCACGGATTTTTTGGCTAAGATGCCCATTTTGATTAAAATCAATGAGAATTGTATTGAATTGCCGGGGGGCCGTCGAATCTCGTTTCTGCCGTCGCCCTGGGGGCGACCTGCTTCGGCCGTACAGGTGCAGGCGCTGTCCGTCGCATCTGTGGACATCCCACCTGGTTCACAGATGCTTATACCCTTGCGGTATCGGAAGCCCCTGCCCAATCGGCTAGGAGCACAAGGGGTCTTGTTGTCACCATCCGCCACGATAACAACGGGATTGGCGTTAGTTGGGGCACAGACCATCGTCCGGCCGGATCAATTACCGGTTTTACAGGTGCTTAATGCGGGGGTGGAAAACATCCGTGTTCCGGCCGGTACGGTTGTGGCACATGCCACTACGGCGTTTGCGACGCGCGATTGTCCGCATCGCCGGGGAGTGGTCGCTGGTGTTTCCGAGCCAAGGGGTTCGGATAATCGTTGGATCGCTACCTTATGTGATGAAAATTCTTCCCTGTCCGTGGGGCAACGTGATGCGCTGCGTAAATTGTTGCTGACGTATTCGGATGTGTTCAGCTCCGACGATTTGGATTTGGGACGCACATCGTTACTTTCCCATCACATTGAGATGGGCGACGCTGCCCCTATTCGGTTAAATTCGCATCGGATGAGTCCAGCGGAGCGAGAACACGTTCGGGGGGCGGTGGAAGACATGTTGGCTGCGGACATTATATCGCCATCTAACAGCCCATGGGGCGCTCCTGTGGTCTTGGTTAAGAAAAAGGATGGCAACTTGCGATTTTGTGTCGATTTCCGGAAATTGAATAAGATATCGGTGGCAGATGCGTACCCCCTGCCGCGTATGGACGACTCCCTTGACGCATTGTCGGGGGCTAAGTTCTTTTCCACACTGGACCTCTCTTCGGGATTTTGGCAGCTTCCCCTTGACGAGTCCTCACGGGAGAAAACCGCATTCCGTACGCCGCAGGGGTTATTTCAATTCAACTGCCTCCCGATGGGATTGAATGCGGCCCCTGCTACATTTCAAAGATTGATGGAGCTCGTTTTGACGGGGTTGCAGTGGGAGACGTGTCTTATATATTTGGACGATATTATTGTGTTCAGCCGCACATTTGAGGAACATTTAACGCGGCTGGAGACAGTGTTCACGAGGATGCGCTCTGCCAATTTGAAATTCAAACCAAAGAAATGCCACCTACTGCAACGGTCCGTCCGTTATTTGGGGCACATTGTGAGTGCAGAGGGGGTGTCCACGGATCCGGAAAAGACGGCGTGTGTCCGGGATTGGCCGACTCCGGCCTCTGTGGGGGATGTTCGGCGCTTTTTGGGATTTGCCTCGTATTACCGAAGATTTGTGCCGGGGTTTGCGACGATTGCGAGGCCCTTGCATCTCCTTACGGGTAAAGGACGGAAATTTGTTTGGGGAGAGCCGGAAGAGGCGGCCTTTCGGAGTCTGCGTGATCTATTGGCTACGGCCCCGACATTGGATTATCCCGATTTTGATCGCCCTTTCATTCTTGATACGGACGCGAGTGACACAGGTATTGGGGCGGTATTATCACAGTCTAAAGGGGGCGTAGAGCGCGTCGTGGCGTATGGTAGCCGAGTCTTGTCGCCTGAGGAAACACGCTACTGTGTCACTCGTAGAGAACTTTTGGCGGTTGTTTTTTTCCTACGGCAATTTCGACCGTACCTTTACGGTCGTTCTTTTATTGTGCGTACGGATCATGCGGCCTTGCAATATGCACTTAAAATGGACCAGCCATCGGGACAGTGGGCACGTTGGTTGGACACGCTGCAGGAATTTTCCTTCCAAATTCAACATCGGAAGGGAGTGCGCCATGCGAACGCTGACGCACTTTCCAGATTACCAGGGCGCGCCCCTTGTAAATGTGCGTTGGGGACGCATAGGTGTTCGCCGATTCTGAACCCCCCTCAGCCACTTACGTTGGCCGTCGGGAAGTCGGATACTCCGATGGAACCGGGACCGACTGATGGGGTTTTGAATCTGCCGCGGTCTGTCTGGATTCGGGAACAGATGATGGACGAGTCCTTGTTGTCCATGCGGAAGCGGTCTATGAGGGACAATGGGAGTCCGAGTTCAGCTGTGGGGCCGCGAACCGCTCTCCGAGATGGTCTGCTTATGTGGCAAGAAAGGTTCCAGGAAAGCTGGCGTGTGGTGGTACCAACGTCCTTGCGATTTGAGTTGATTAGAACTCTCCATTGTGACACACTATTGCATTTAGGGGTGCAGAAGACCTTGTTGACGTTACAACGTCATTATTTTTGGCACGGCATGGCGACAGATGTCGTAGGGCATGTGCGCGCGTGCCCTGAATGCGCCCGGCGTAAGCCGCCTAAACATCCTTACGTGCCGCCTCTCCAGTCGATTCAGGTGTCTCGAGTCAATGAATTGGTGGCACTGGACATATTGGGACCCTTCCCACCATCGGCGAGGGGAAATAAATATTTGCTGGTAGGGGTTGAGTATCTCTCCCATTGGCCGATGGCCTGGCCGTTGCCCGATCAGTCGGCCGCGGCCATCACCGACGCCTTTTTGTTTGGGTACATTATGGACAAGGGGGCGCCGGAGAGACTCCTCACGGACCAGGGCCGAAATTTCTCTTCTAAATTATTGGCTGAAGTGTGCGCAGGCCTTGGGACTAAGAAAATACGGACATCTCCATACCATCCGCAGACGGATGGTATGGTTGAGCGGCTGAACAGGACATTGTCTGCCATGCTTTGCCATACTGTGAGTGAACAGCAATCGGATTGGGATCTGCACATCCCCGGAGTGCTTTCGGCGTACAGGATGACGCCCCATGCGGCTACAGGGTATTCGCCGTTTTACCTTATGTATGGTCGGGAAAACGTGCCTCCGGTGGATGTGCAATTGGGTACTGGGGTGAAGGGACCTCGTAAACCACTCCCTGAATACATTCAGGACACGGTTCGCCGGGTTACGGAGGCGCGGGAAAACGCACGCGTGGCTACAGCCAAAGCCCAGGCCCGGAATGAGCGGTATGCTCGGCGGTCTGAGGGGGAGTGCCCCTGGAAGGTGGGAGACCTGGCCTGGCTCCATTGCCCGCAGGTGCGGCCGGGGACCTCTCCTAAATTGCACAAACCTTGGCATGGTCCTGTGCGCCTCATTGAGGTTCCCAATCCACAGTCGGCGCGCGTTCAGTTTGGTTCTCGCCGTTGGTTTGTTCATACGTCGCGGTTGAAACCATATGTTGCTCCCCTACGTGATGCGTCATCTCCCAATACTGCCTTGCCGGGGTCTGTTGCTGCCGACTCTCCCCTGCCTGCGTCCACTGATCTTGCTCGAGCGCCTGTCGTACCTGTTCCAGACAGGCCGACCGTGACACCGCGGGGGAGGAGTGGGCCTGTTCGGAGGGCGCCTGCCAGGGCTGCGGTACCTTCAAGCCCGGCGACCCTTCCGACCCCGCTGCAGGCGCATTCGCGGAATACGACCAAGACTGATTCGTCAGGGACACGAGATGTCGGTGGACTTCCAATCGCAGCAGGGGAATTACCCCCTGTCATTTCTCGTGTTCCATCGCGTCCCCGTTCTACAAGTGGGCCGCCGACCGTCCGGGACGGGCCGGCGACCCGCACTCGTTCCAAATCGCTTACGTTTCGTTAATTGTATGTTGTTATTGTTCTTGTTCTTGCCATCGTATTTATCGCATGCTTTTGTACGTTCGTCGATGTTACTTGTGTGTTGTTCTTGTTGTTATATTGCATGCTTAGTGTCCTTTAAGGGGGAAGGTCGGTTCACCGCATTACGCTTTGGTGTTGTTCAGCCGAGGTCGGCTGGGTTTTTTCTATGGGGGAGGGTGGTGTAATGCGGGCGAAAGCGACCTTCCGGATGTGACGTCACGAGGAGGCGGAGCCAGGTGACGTGGGTGAAAGGTAGGGGGTCCTTAAGCGGGTAAACCGGAAGGAGAAGTCAGTCGGGGTGTGAATGGAAAGGTGTGGGGCCACGCGGGCGTACGAGCCGAGGGGGCACCGTCAGAAGCGGGAGCCAACCCTGGGAACAGTAGGGAGCTACTGGGAGGTGTAAAGCTGCAGATAGAGATAGGCAGTAAGGCTGTGTGTGAGGGGCAGCGGGGTGGCTGCCAAGAGTCGCAGGAGCGACGAGAAGGCGAGACAGCACGAGGCTGTCAGAGCTGCAGCAGGAACAGCCAAGGGAGCTGTGTGAGAGTACAGCAGCGGAGCTGCTGTGGGGCTGCAAGAGCGACAGAAACAGCAGCGGGGCTGCTGATGTGGACTGGAGTGACATCGGAACCAGCACAGAGAGAATAAGAGAGACAGCCGTGTGGGAACGCAGTACGGACCGAATAAAGGACACTGAGCCAGAGATCGTGGTCAAGTCTTTTATTACACATGTATGCATGTAATATGGACGTGCGACCCAAGGGTGGGATATGTGAAACGGAAGGTGCAGGATCAGGATGGGATTAAAATTATTTGAATAACACTTTGGTGGTATTAATATCAAGCTGTCCACTAATGGATGAATGTTCCATCTAAATGGAATCAAATAACAATATTCAGTATGAATATGTAAAATAATCGCACAAACCCAATATTAGCCCGTGAAATAATGAATCATTACAATTGCAATGACTCCGGACTCACACTGCAGAGGGTTATTTTATTTAGCCTTTAACGCGGTTTCAGACCCCAGGCGTCACGATATAGCAACGACGACGACGAGACAGCAACCAGCCAAAACAGCCCCAAACCTCGTTCCTCCCCCTCTCTCATTCTCGGCGTGAACCTCCGCCCACACTTGGTCTCGCCTTTCCTTCTCGAACTCTCTCTTTCTTGTCCCTTAGTTGATGCACTGTCTTTAGATCACCCACCTCTATGACCTCTACCTGACCCCGCCATGGGCGGAGCAACTTGGGGAACATACAGATATTTATGTAAATTATCTGTTCAATCGAACCGGGGGTCGGATATGTGAACTGTGGGGGGGGGGGGGTACAGGGCAAGAATCGCATTCAATTTTTAGAATAACAATATGGTCGTATTAGCATTTTAATGGACTTTAATATATGTTACGTGCAAATGCAAATCGTTAGTCGTAAATGCGAGGGAGGGGTTAAGAGGTGCACGTTAAATCCAGCGTTAACATTTATTTTAGCATCATATTTAAGGACACTGTTGTTGATAAGAATTCGTCTGGACATGGCACGTGCCTTGTTCTACTAGATCAACCAAAATTAGTACAACATTAGTACAATGTCGGTTATTCAGGAGTGTGATTTCATTCATGAGTAGTATTCACAGAGCCCCGATGACACTAACCTACCTAAAGTTATGGTTAAACAAAGTAATCTTGAGTGACTTAATTCTCAGCTCAGACATGATCATCGCAATCATTTCCAAAGACGTGTGGGGTCCTGCAAGAGCAGGTCCCGACTACAAACAGCTTGGCAGCAGAATCGGAAGTAGCTGCGCCGCCCTCGAAATGTGATGTTGCTGCTGTTGTTGTCGCTGCTGTTGTTGCTGCTGTAGTTGCTTCTGTTGCTGTTATATACGCAGGGAGGTGGTGTTCCGTGATGGGATGACGCCTTTGATCAAAGACTGATCAAACTTAACCAATTGACGCCCTTGATCGTCGCATTTGATCAACTCTGATATTGTAGACTCTCACATCTTAAGCGCTATCATAGTGAAACATAATATTATAACCTATGAACTACAACCTATCCATTGTAACGCTGTAAAAGAATATTACCCATTGGGTTTCACTCCCTCGTCGAGAAGGCCGCTCTCTTCCTTTTCTAAAGTTACATGCTAATTTATCTGCATTCACTTTAAATCGAGGACAATGTTTTTCCATTTATTCAAAATAAGCGCACAATTACACACTGAGATGCACTTACATATTCATGCATGAAGCACAATGGGCACATTACAATTCGGTATGTTAATAGACATGCGGATTGTACCTTCCAAAATGAACAATCGAATGCAAATATCCTGAAAGACAAAGGATACGGATCCTAGGGGGGGAGTTATAAGGCGGCTCAGAAGCAGAGCTCGATGCCATTTCCAGAGGGAACTTGATGAGGTTGGACGCTCGACTCGTCGCTCTGCTGATCGCCCTTCAACCGCCAGACAACGCAGCCTGGCGAGCACAATTGCTGTGTCGACAGTTAGGCGACTTTGCGTCGGGAGAGTTCGTGGCGACATCTTCAGACGGGTTCCAGACATCGATATACCGTGAATCTCCTAGTAAGTGTCTATTTTCGTGGATAAACTCTTAAACGTGTTCGTCGTCAAATTAGCGGGAATTTTTTGCCTCTCGTTTAGACACGAGCGTCGTTCTTGTTTTAGCAGTTAACAAAATCCAAAACTCAACGCTAAACATCCTTGCGGCCGATAGCGTACTTTTGACTCGATAACACCGCTGCTGTTACTACGCTCACATGGAGCAGAGACGCTCTCCACAGCCCCACGTACACGGAGGCAAGAAGCCATTCAATTGCTCTGTGTGCGGGAAGTCCTTTTCACGACCATCACTTCTTCAGAGACACCAGAGAACACACAAGGGCGAGAAGCCATTCCTGTGCCCTGTGTGTGGGAAGACATTTGCACACTCATCAACTCTTCAAGACCATCAGAGAACACACACGGGAGAGAAGCCATTCCTGTGCTCTGTGTGTGGAAAGGCATTTGCACACTCGTCAACTCTTCAAGACCATCAGAGAACGCACACGGGCGAGAAGCCATTCCTGTGCCCTGTGTGTGGCAAGACATTTACAAAGTCATCACATCTTCAGAGTCATCAGAGAACACACACGGGTGAGAAGCCATTCCTGTGCCATGTGTGTGGGAAGGCATTTGCACACTCGTCAACTCTTCAAGACCATCAGAGAACACACACGGGAGAGAAGCCATTCCTGTGCCCTGTGTGTGGGAAGGCATTTGCACAGTCATCACATCTTCAGAGTCATCAGAGAACACACACGGGTGAGAAGCCATTCCTGTGCCCTGTGTGTGGGAAGGCATTTTCACACTCGTCAACTCTTCAAAACCATCAGAGAACACACACTGGTGAGAAGCCATTCCCGTGCTCTGTGTGTGGGAAGGCATTTGCACGGTCATCAACCATGAACAAGCATCAGAAGGTCCACAATGATAGGAAACTGAAATCAAAAGCTGAAATTCAAGGTGCTGCAATGAGTCCTGAAGAAGTTTCCACCTTCGATCCCATGCAGTTGGATCCCGAGAGATGGCTGGATGTAATGGAGTGGCTCGAGAGTCAACCAGAGAGCTCGGGGTGACTGAAAAAATATTATGTCATGTGGTTATACCTATTAATCCGTATCGAGTATTTTTGTGTGTAATTTTAGCCATTTTAGTTTTACAGTTTTTGTGAGTTTAATGACGTGCACAGTTGTGGTTTGTAATGTTATCGGATTACTTGCCGAAGTGGTGTAATGAGCACTGGTTGTGAGAGGGTTCAATTGTAGTCGTTAAGTGTTCCTGTTGTGCTAAAGTTAGAATGCATCTGTAGGTACATCTTTGCTCAATATTTTAAAAAAATTTTTGTCAAGTGTACAGCTTTTTTTGATTGGTATTAATCGATTTTAGATAGCTGATTTCAGGATGTACATTGATGACGCGTTCGTTGGATATATGGCCTTGACTTCAACATAGACGCACAGTGAACAAATGTGGTGAACTAATAAGGAAATCATGGAGAATGATACTTTAACGCTTTGGTATTCCTGGAACGGATATGGTTTGCATTGTACTGGAAATGTGTGAACATAGGACATAATAAATATCTCCTTCGAGTTTTGACGTAAAATTGATTGCAGATGAATAAAAACGTATTTTTAACAAATGTTTGTCCGGTCTTTATTTTATAATGTTCCTATGTCAAGAGAATTTCAGGTGGAGGATCTCCGTCACACAAGTGTGCCCTTAACTGGCAGCATCTTGGCTGTCTACACGATTAACACGTGTTCCTTGAGGGGAAAGGTCCCCGTAGTTAATCGTTCATCAACGTAACAGTCCCTAATCCTGAAGTATGTCGGGGATAAACTGTACTCTATAACATGTAAACTGTAATACTATAAACGATAACACTAAACATTAAACGATTATAAACTAGTGTTTAATTTATAACTATGTAAACGTAGGTAAGGTATTACAATATCATTAGAAGAACACTGGTTGTATAAGAATCGCACTCTGCTCATATGTATGTATAGTGTACTGCTAGATGTCATCGAAAAACAAAAGACGGAATATATTTATATAAATACACGCACAAACCCATTATAAACTCATGACATTATGAATCGTTACAATTATTATGACAATCACAAATTGTGACAAAGCGAAATTCCCACAAGCAAAACACCACGCTCACGTGACGAATTCTTAAACAAACTGCAACACTCAAGTGACAGAACGCCGCAATAAAAACAACATCAATGGACAAATCGCAAAAATAGACAACACAGGCACGTTAATAGCTGTTAGAAGAAGACAACACATAACACCTTCAACTATACACATCATACAGCCAACTCGTAAATGGGGCGGTATATGACAGCCTTCGCTGCTGTCGACGGGGCCAAGCAGCGAGTGTTTAACTCCATTGTTTCAGAATCCGTGTCATCACCCGGCGACAACGACTTAGCCAAACTACATCTCCCCAACAAGGCAGCCTTCCCTATGCTGTGTATTTTAGCACTATATTTACGGACGCACTTGAAGATAACAATTCGTCTAGAAAAGGCAGGCGACTTGTTCTACCAACAGGATTTCAATTTAAATCCGAAAGAAGTATGAGTGCATTCATGAGTAGTATTCACTAAGCCCCGATGGCACTAACCTACACACAGTTATGATTAATCAAAGTAAACATTAGTCGCTCATCCCAGCTCAAACATGATCATACCAATTATTTCCAAATCCGTGTCGGGTCCCACGAGAATAGGGCACGTCCACAAACTCTCAAATTGTAAACTCACATTGCATACTCTAACATTATAACCTCTAAGAATATAACCTTTAAACTATGAGCTATACATTTCAACGCTTTAAAATAACACTACAAACTAGTGTTATAGTAAACTATAATGTTGTGAACTCGTATTACAGATTAGAACACCGTACATTGAATTGTGATATTCGAATCTCATTCGAATTCTTAGCTTCACACTCGTGAGTATGTAACATGTATGTAATATGCATGAATGTAATGTCTGTATGTAACATGTATGCATGTAATATGGACGTGCGAACCAAGGGTGGGATATGTGAAACGGAAGGTGCAGGATCAGGATGGGATTAAAATTATTTGAATAACACTTTGGTGGTATTAATATCACGCTGTCCACTAATGGATGAATGTTCCATCTAAATGGAATCAAATAACAATATTCAGTATGAATATGTAAAATAATCGCACAAACCCAATATTAGCCCGTGAAATAATGAATCATTACAATTGCAATGACTCCGGACTCACACTGCAGAGGGTTATTTTATTTAGCCTTTAACGCGGTTTCAGACCCCAGGCGTCACGATATAGCAACGACGACGACGAGACAGCAACCAGCCAAAACAGCCCCAAACCTCGTTCCTCCCCCTCTCTCATTCTCGGCGTGAACCTCCGCCCACACTTGGTCTCGCCTTTCCTTCTCGAACTCTCTCTTTCTTGTCCCTTAGTTGATGCACTGTCTTTAGATCACCCACTTCTATGACCTCTACCTGACCCCGCCATGGGCGGAGCAACTTGGGGGACATACAGATATGTATGTAAATTATCTGTTCAATCGAACCGGGGGTCGGATATGTGAACTGTGGGGGGGGGGGGGTACAGGGCAAGAATCGCATTCAATTTTTAGAATAACAATATGGTCGTATTAGCATTTTAATGGACTTTAATATATGTTACGTGCAAATGCAAATCATTAGTCGTAAATGCGAGGGAGGGGTTAAGAGGTGCACGTTAAATCCAGCGTTAACATTTATTTTAGCATCATATTTAAGGACACTGTTGTTGATAAGAATTCGTCTGGACATGGCACGTGCCTTGTTCTACTAGATCAACCAAAATTAGTACAACATTAGTACAATGTCGGTTATTCAGGAGTGTGATTTCATTCATGAGTAGTATTCACAGAGCCCCGATGACACTAACCTACCTAAAGTTATGGTTAAACAAAGTAATCTTGAGTGACTTAATTCTCAGCTCAGACATGATCATCGCAATCATTTCCAAAGACGTGTGGGGTCCTGCAAGAGCAGGTCCCGACTACAAACAGCTTGGCAGCAGAATCGGAAGTAGCTGCGCCGCCCTCGAAATGTGATGTTGCTGCTGTTGTTGTCGCTGCTGTTGTTGCTGCTGTAGTTGCTTCTGTTGCTGTTATATACGCAGGGAGGTGGTGTTCCGTGATGGGATGCACCCTTTGATCAAAGACTGATCAAACTTAACCAATTGACGCCCTTGATCGTCGCATTTGATCAACTCTGATATTGTAGACTCTCACATCTTAAGCGCTATCATAGTGAAACATAATATTATAACCTATGAACTACAACCTATCCATTGTAACGCTGTAAAAGAATATTACCCATTGGGTTTCACTCCCTCGTCGAGAAGGCCGCTCTCTTCCTTTTCTAAAGTTACATGCTAATTTCTCTGCATTCACTTTAAATCGAGGACAATGTTTTTCCATTTATTCAAAATAAGCGCACAATTACACACTGAGATGCACTTACATATTCATGCATGAAGCACAATGGGCACATTACAATTCGGTATGTTAATAGACATGCGGATTGTACCTTCCAAAATGAACAATCGAATGCAAATATCCTGAAAGACAAAGGATACGGATCCTAGGGGGGGAGTTATAAGGCGGCTCAGAAGCAGAGCTCGATGCCATTTCCAGAGGGAACTTGATGAGGTTGGACGCTCGACTCGTCGCTCTGCTGATCGCCCTTCAACCGCCAGACAACGCAGCCTGGCGAGCACAATTGCTGTGTCGACAGTTAGGCGACTTTGCGTCGGGAGAGTTCGTGGCGACATCTTCAGACGGGTTCCAGACATCGATATACCGTGAATCTCCTAGTAAGTGTCTATTTTCGTGGATAAACTCTTAAACGTGTTCGTCGTCAAATTAGCGGGAATTTTTTGCCTCTCGTTTAGACACGAGCGTCGTTCTTGTTTTAGCAGTTAACAAAATCCAAAACTCAACGCTAAACATCCTTGCGGCCGATAGCGTACTTTTGACTCGATAACACCGCTGCTGTTACTACGCTCACATGGAGCAGAGACGCTCTCCACAGCCCCACGTACACGGAGGCAAGAAGCCATTCAATTGCTCTGTGTGCGGGAAGTCCTTTTCACGACCATCACTTCTTCAGAGACACCAGAGAACACACAAGGGCGAGAAGCCATTCCTGTGCCCTGTGTGTGGGAAGACATTTGCACACTCATCAACTCTTCAAGACCATCAGAGAACACACACGGGAGAGAAGCCATTCCTGTGCTCTGTGTGTGGAAAGGCATTTGCACACTCGTCAACTCTTCAAGACCATCAGAGAACGCACACGGGCGAGAAGCCATTCCTGTGCCCTGTGTGTGGCAAGACATTTACAAAGTCATCACATCTTCAGAGTCATCAGAGAACACACACGGGTGAGAAGCCATTCCTGTGCCCTGTGTGTGGGAAGGCATTTGCACACTCGTCAACTCTTCAAGACCATCAGAGAACACACACGGGAGAGAAGCCATTCCTGTGCCCTGTGTGTGGGAAGGCATTTGCACAGTCATCACATCTTCAGAGTCATCAGAGAACACACACGGGTGAGAAGCCATTCCTGTGCCCTGTGTGTGGGAAGGCATTTTCACACTCGTCAACTCTTCAAAACCATCAGAGAACACACACTGGTGAGAAGCCATTCCCGTGCTCTGTGTGTGGGAAGGCATTTGCACGGTCATCAACCATGAACAAGCATCAGAAGGTCCACAATGATAGGAAACTGAAATCAAAAGCTGAAATTCAAGGTGCTGCAATGAGTCCTGAAGAAGTTTCCACCTTCGATCCCATGCAGTTGGATCCCGAGAGATGGCTGGATGTAATGGAGTGGCTCGAGAGTCAACCAGAGAGCTCGGGGTGACTGAAAAAATATTATGTCATGTGGTTATACCTATTAATCCGTATCGAGTATTTTTGTGTGTAATTTTAGCCATTTTAGTTTTACAGTTTTTGTGAGTTTAATGACGTGCACAGTTGTGGTTTGTAATGTTATCGGATTACTTGCCGAAGTGGTGTAATGAGCACTGGTTGTGAGAGGGTTCAATTGTAGTCGTTAAGTGTTCCTGTTGTGCTAAAGTTAGAATGCATCTGTAGGTACATCTTTGCTCAATATTTTAAAGATTTTTTTGTCAAGTGTACAGCTTTTTTTGATTGGTATTAATCGATTTTAGATAGCTGATTTCAGGATGTACATTGATGACGCGTTCGTTGGATATATGGCCTTGACTTCAACATAGACGCACAGTGAACAAATGTGGTGAACTAATAAGGAAATCATGGGGAATGATACTTTAACGCTTTGGTATTCCTGGAACGGATATGGTTTGCATTGTACTGGAAATGTGTGAACATAGGACATAATAAATATCTCCTTCGAGTTTTGACGTAAAAATGATTGCAGATGAATAAAAACGTATTTTTAACAAATGTTTGTCCGGTCTTTATTTTATAATGTTCCTATGTCAAGAGAATTTCAGGTGGAAGATCTCCGTCACACAAGTGTGCCCTTAACTGGCAGCATCTTGGCTGTCTACACGATTAACACGTGTTCCTTGAGGGGAAAGGTCCCCGTAGTTAATCGTTCATCAACGTAACAGTCCCTAATCCTGAAGTATGTCGGGGATAAACTGTACTCTATAACATGTAAACTGTAATACTATAAACGATAACACTAAACATTAAACGATTATAAACTAGTGTTTAATTTATAACTATGTAAACGTAGGTAAGGTATTACAATATCATTAGAAGAACACTGGTTGTATAAGAATCGCACTCTGCTCATATGTATGTATAGTGTACTGCTAGATGTCATCGAAAAACAAAAGACGGAATATATTTATATAAATACACGCACAAACCCATTATAAACTCATGACATTATGAATCGTTACAATTATTATGACAATCACAAATTGTGACAAAGCGAAATTCCCACAAGCAAAACACCACGCTCACGTGACGAATTCTTAAACAAACTGCAACACTCAAGTGACAGAACGCCGCAATAAAAACAACATCAATGGACAAATCGTAAAAACAGACAACACAGGCACGTTAATAGCTGTTAGAAGAAGACAACACATAACACCTTCAACTATACACATCATACAGCCAACTCGTAAATGGGGCGGTATATGACAGCCTTCGCTGCTGTCGACGGGGCCAAGCAGCGAGTGTTTAACTCCATTGTTTCAGAATCCGTGTCATCACCCGGCGACAACGACTTAGCCAAACTACATCTCCCCAACAAGGCAGCCTTCCCTATGCTGTGTATTTTAGCACTATATTTACGGACGCACTTGAAGAAAACAATTCGTCTAGAAAAGGCAGGCGACTTGTTCTACCAACAGGATTTCAATTTAAATCCGAAAGAAGTATGAGTGCATTCATGAGTAGTATTCACCGATGGCACTAACCTACACACAGTTATGATTAATCAAAGTAAACATTAGTCGCTCATCCCAGCTCAAACATGATCATACCAATTATTTCCAAATCCGTGTCGGGTCCCACGAGAATAGGGCACGTCCACAAACTCTCAAATTGTAAACTCACATTGCATACTCTAACATTATAACCTCTAAGAATATAACCTTTAAACTATGAGCTATACATTTCAACGCTTTAAAATAACACTACAAACTAGTGTTATAGTAAACTATAATGTTGTGAACTCGTATTACAGATTAGAACACCGTACATTGAATTGTGATATTCGAATCTCATTCGAATTCTTAGCTTCACACTCGTGAGTATGTAACATGTATGTAATATGCATGAATGTAATGTCTGTATGTAACATGTATGCATGTAATATGGACGTGCGAACCAAGGGTGGGATATGTGAAACGGAAGGTGCAGGATCAGGATGGGATTAAAATTATTTGAATAACCCTTTGGTGGTATTAATATCAAGCTGTCCACTAATGGATGAATGTTTCATCTAAATGGAATCAAATAACAATATTCAGTATGAATATGTAAAATAATCGCACAAACCCAATATTAGCCCGTGAAATAATGAATCATTACAATTGCAATGACTCCGGACTCACACTGCAGAGGGTTATTTTATTTAGCCTTTAACGCGGTTTCAGACCCCAGGCGTCACGATATAGCAACGACGACGACGAGACAGCAACCAGCCAAAACAGCCCCAAACCTCGTTCCTCCCCCTCTCTCATTCTCGGCGTGAACCTTCGCCCACACTTGGTCTCGCCTTCCCTTCTCGAACTCTCTCTTTCTTGTCCCTTAGTTGATGCACTGTCTTTAGATCACCCACTTCTATAACCTCTACCTGACCCCGCCATGGGCGGAGCAACTTGGGGGACATAAAGATATGTATGTAAATTATCTGTTCAATCGAACCGGGGGTCGGATATGTGAACTGTGGGGGGGGGGGGTACAGGGCAAGAATCGCATTCAATTTTTAGAATAACAATATGGTCGTATTAGCATTTTAATGGACTTTAATATATGTTACGTGCAAATGCAAATCATTAGTCGTAAATGCGAGGGAGGGGTTAAGAGGTGCACGTTAAATCCAGCGTTAACAATTATTTTAGCATCATATTTAAGGACACTGTTGTTGATAAGAATTCGTCTGGACATGGCACATGCCTTGTTCTACTAGATCAACCAAAATTAGTACAACATTAGTACAATGTCGGTTATTCAGGAGTGTGATTTCATTCAAGAGTAGTATTCACAGAGCCCCGATGACACTAACCTACCTAAAGTTATGGTTAAACAAAGTAATCTTGAGTTACTTAATTCTCAGCTCAGACATGATCATCGCAATCATTTCCAAAGACGTGTGGGGTCCTGCGAGAGCAGGTCCCGACTACAAACAGCTGGGCAGCAGAATCGGAAGTAGCTGCGTCGCCCTCGAAATGTGATGTTGCTGCTGTTGTTGTCGCTGCTGTTGTTGCTGCTGTAGTTGCTTCTGTTGCTGTGATAGACGCAGGGTGGTGATGTTCCGTGATGGGATGACGCCTTTGATTCAAGCCTCTGATCAAACTCACCCGATTGACGCCCTTGATCGTCGCATTTGATCAACTCTGATATTGTCTACTCTCACATATTAAGCTCTATCATAGTGAAACATAATATTATAACCTATGAACTACAACCTATCCATTGTAACGCTGTAAAATAATATTACCTATTGGGGTTCACTCCCTCGTCGAGAAGGCGCTCTCTTCCTTTTCTAAAGTTACATGCTAATTTCTCTGCATTCACTTTAAATCGAGGACAAAGCTTTTCGATTTATTCAAAATAGGCGCACAATTACACACTGAGATGCACTTACATATTCATGCATGAAGCACAATGGGCACATTACCCTTCGGTATGTTAATAGACATGCGGATTGTACCTTCCAAAATTAACAATCGAATGCAAATATCCTGAAAGACAAAGGATTGGATCCTAGGGGGGGAGTTATAAGGCGGCTCAGAAGCAGAGCTCAATGCCATTTCGAGAGGAAAATTGATGAGGTTGGACGCTCGACTCGTCGCTCTGCTGATCGCCCTTCAACCGCGAGACAACGCAGCCTGGCGAGCACAATTGCTGTGTCGACAGTTAGGCGACTTTGCGTCCGGAGAGTTCGTGGCGACATCTTCAGACGGGTTTCAGACATCGATATACCGTGAATCTACAAGTAAGTGTCTATTTTCGTGGATAAACTCTTAAACGTGTTCGTCGTCAAATTAGCGGGAATTTTTTGCGTCTCGGTTAGACGCGAGTGTCGTTCTTGTTTTAGCATTTAACAAAATCCAAAACTCAACGCTAAACACTTTAAATCGAGGCCGATTGCGTACTTTTGACTCGATAACACCGCTGCTGTTACTACGCTCACATGGAGCAGAGACGCTCTCCACAGCCCCACCTACACGGAGGCAAGAAGCCATTCAATTGCTCTGTGTGCGGGAAGTCCTTTTCACGACCATCACTTCTTCAGAGACACCAGAGAACACACAAGGGCGAGAAGCCATTCCTGTGCCCTGTGTGTGGGAAAGCATTTGCACAGTCATCAACTCTTCAAACTCATAAGAGAACACACACGGGCGAGAAGCCATTCCTGTGCCCTGTGTGTGGGAAGGCATTTGCACACTCGTCAACTCTTCAAGACCATCAGAGAACACACACGGGCGAGAAGCCATTCCTGTGCCCTGTGTGTGGGAAGGCATTTGCACACTCGTCAACTCTTCAAAACCATCAGAAGGCATTTGCACGGTCATCAACCATGAACAAGCATCAGAAGGTCCACAATGATAGGAAACTGAAATCAAAAGCTGAAATTCAAGGTGCTGCAATGAGTCCTGAAGAAGTTTCCTACTTCGATCCCATGCAGTTGGATCCCGAGAGATGGCTGGATGTAATGGAGTGGCTCGAGGGTCAAACAGAGAGCTCCGGGTGACTGAAAAAATATTATGTCATGTGGTTATACCTATTAATCCGTATCGAGTATTTTTGTGTGTAATTTTAGCCATTTTAGTTTTACAGTTTTTGACAAAAGACAAATAGTTCACTGCTTTAGCCCACCGGTGTGTTGAAGCCACAACATTTACAATTTGAGTACGACGTTTCGCTGGTAATTGCATCCAGCATCATCCAGCATCATCGGGCAATTCACCATTCTGGCGAATTGCCCGATGATGCTGGATGCAATTACCAGCGAAACGTCGTACTCAAATTGTAAATGTTGTGGCTTCAACACACCGGTGGGCTAAAGCAGTGAACTATTTGTCTTTTGTCAACGTGACACATTTTTACTGATTGGCCGTGTCGGGTGGTGGAGGGTTACGACACATTTATAAATAACGCGATCTAAACCCAAAAATCGTTGATTATGGACATATTATAACATAATTGCATTTCATATGATTTGAAAAACATACGTTCATTTAAAAAAAACTGAGAATTTCGTGGACCTTGTGGGGAGATGGAGTATGAAATAGTTGAGCAGCTTAGGCACCCTCTCCGTGTTCCACGACCAGTGCTTGTAGTAATCGTGGTGGCTGTGGTCAGATATCTGGAAGTCTGCGTACACAAACGTGACGCGTTAGACAGAAAGCCTATGTAAACCGCGTTGCCTCTCAGTCCGTGACATCTGAAGCACTGTAGAATATATATCGCTGTACTGTTGCGCACGGGTACTGGCAGATAAAGTCCCCCCCGACTGACGCACAAACGTTGTGACGACAGATATAATACACGCAGTGCCTCTACCCTGCTCGCTACCAAGTCCCTACGCGACCGCCAGCTATGTTCTTGCGCGTTCAGTGTTTTTTTTACCCAAAGATGACCCTCACTTCCGCACGCACCACTATCCACCATAAGCGCACACTGGCACACTTACAGATGCAGCGGTTTGTTATTTTTGATTTAATTCGTAACGCACCATCCATATGCGCTCCACCATCCACCATGCCCTTGCATTGCAAAGACACAGCTCCGGTGTGCGTGAGCGTGTGCGCCAGCCACAGTGACATTGGTCAGCAATGGCACCGTTCCGGTCGCACACAGGTTGGCCCCTGCATCCTCCGCCTGTATGTACACAAACAGATCCGCTATGGGGCCACCTGTTTTTTTACTTCGAAAATGTGATTTGTCGGTGTTATGCCGTCCATGGAGACGTGATCAACGTCAATATATCTAAATGGTAATAAGCCGGATGAAGCGAAACGTAACCATTGTACCCATCAAACAGTGAGCTCGGTTGCCCCATGGGGGTATTGAGCCATGGGCGGAACTCCCGAAACTGTAGGGGGCGCTACGCAACTGGCCGTGGTCCCGGCAGGTGAAGCTGGCAGCTCAGTCCGCGAAGACTCAGCGTATAGCGAGCCCTGCCTACTCGTAAGGTAAAGTTGTTTGGGGACTCCACTAATCGCAGCACGCAGCACCCATTTTTTTACATAAATATACGTAATATTAGCGTAACTACCATTCGCACACTTGCATACACACCACACTCACACAGCGCAGGATGTGCGCCCACAGTGCACTGCACCACTGCGGCGCAGACCTTGGCAGACCTATGCTATCACACACCGCTTACCTTCTGTGTGCTTCTGCTTGTTTGGAAATGGACGACTGACTGACTAACGCGTGCTGCCGCCACAACGCACGCAGGCCACTTTGAGGCAATTAAATGTAAGGGATAATTAATTAGTCCAATGAGATTGAAGGCAACACCGACATAATTTCTCGAGCGCTGGTTTGATATGTAGGGCCGTGAACTGTGCTGGGCCACTTTGCACACACTTGTTTCGGCCCAATGAAAGATTAAGCACAGTGGTTTCAAGGGAATGGGCGCAATATTGATGGAGCTGCGTACGAAAGAGTGGTCAGTTTTGTCCACTGGCCCGTCGAACCGAACCCCACCAATAATGAACAGATTTTATTGAAAGTTCTGGAATTGAAAATGTATCTGGCTATCTGATTAGTGGAGGGTTCTTGGTTGCAGCCGCGGACGTTCTTCGTTGGGGAGATATCGCCACCAGAACGCAGTGTTCGGCGGGTGCAACAGCAACACTGTACCTACAGTAGATTTTGCGTTGCGACCATCACTGTGAATATGGTGTTGCGTGAAAGTAGGTGCAATTGTTGACCGAAGAGACGCTGTTGTGCGGCAGGTTTATTTATATTTGTCGAATGAAAGTGAGCTGTGGCTTTTTGCCGGCTGTTTTATTAATTTTTATCGACGAATCAGAGCTAGCTGTTTGGGCGGGTCCGTAAATAAATTAACGTCCAGATACGCACGCAGACGACCAAACCAGCGTAGTTGTTTAAGCTAACACTGAACATTAAACGATTATAAACTAGTGTTTTAATTTATAACCATTTAAACGGAGGTAAGGTATTATAATATCATTAGAAGCATTAGAATCACAGTGTGGTCGTATAAAAATCGCTAATATGTTTTTTATAGTGTACGTGCAAGGATCGGATAAAAATTATTACAATTACAACATGGTCATATTAGAATCACGATTTTCACTGCTAGATGTCATCGAATAACAAAAGACAGAATATATTTATATAAATACACGCACAAACCCATTATAAACGCATGCGATTATGAATCGTTACAATTTTATAACAATCACAAATTGTAACAAAGCGAAATTCCAACAAGCAAAACACCACGCTCACGTGACGAATTCTTAAACAAACTGCAACACTCAAGTGACAGAACTCAACAAAAAAACGCCGCAATAAAAAGAACCACATCAATGGACAAATTCTAAAAACAAACAACACACGCACGTTAGTAGCTGTTAGAAGAAGACAACACCTAGCACCTTCAACTATACACATTATACAGCCAACTCGTAAATGGGGCGGTATATGACAGCCTTCGCTGCTGTCGACGGGGCCAAGCAGCGAGTGTTTAACTCCATTGTTTCAGAATCCGTGTCATCACCCTGCCACAGCGCCTTAGCCAAACGACATCGTCCCAACAAGGCAGCCTTCCCTATGCTGTGTATTTTAGCAATATATTTACGGGCGCACTTGAAGATAACAATTCGTCTAGAAAAGGCAGGCGACTTATTCTACCAACACGATTTCAATTTCTATACGAAAGAAGTATGAGTTCATTAATGAGTAGTATTCACTAAGCCCCGATGGCACTAACCTACACACAGTTATGATTAAACAAAGTAAACATTCGTCGCTCATCCCAGCTTTAAAATAACACTACAGACTAGTGTTATAGTAAACTATAATGTTGTGAACTCTAACAATATAAGCTATGAGCGATACATTTTAACGCTATATAATTAAGATTGAAGTGTGATATTCGAATCTCATTCAAATTTCGATTTAAAGCTTTTGTGACTGCAGGGCTTCATCTTCTTGGTTCTTTCGGTAAAGTCACGTAGAAAGACTTTACCGAAAGAACCAAGAAGATTAACTCATTCGAATTCTTAGCTTCACACCGTGGTCCTCTAAGAATCACACTATGCTCGTGAGTATGTAACATGTCTGTATGTAATATGCATGAATGTAATATGTCTGTATGTAACATGTATGCATGTAAAATGCATGTATGTAATATGGACGTGCGAACCAAGGGCGGGATATGTGAAATGAAAGGTGCAGGATCAGGATGGGATTACAATTATTTGAATAACACTTTCGTGGTATTAGGATCAAGCTGTCCACTATTGGATGAATGTTCCATCTCAATGGCATCAAATAACAATATTCAGTATGAATATGTAAAATAATCGCAAAAACCCAATATTAGCCCGTGAAATAATGAATCGTTACAATTGTAATGACTCCGTACTCAGACTGCAGAGGGCTCTTTTGTTTAGCCTTTTAACGCGGTTTCAGACCCCAGGCGTCACGATATAGCAACGACGACGACGAGACAGCAACCAGCCAACACAGCCCCAAACCTCGTTCCTCCCCCTCTCTCATTCTCGGCGTGAACCTCCGCCCACACTTGGTCTCGCCTTCCCTTCTCGAACTCTCTCTATCTTGTTGTCACCACTTGTCCCTTAGTTGACGCACTGTCTTTACATCACCCACCTCTATGACCTCTACCTGACCCCGTCATGGGCGGAGCAACTTAGGGGATTTTCCCGGTGGCACCTGTGGGCAATACAACCATGCCCTGTCCCCCACTGCCCATGGAAGCACGTGCTCCCGCCGGCCCGTGTTCTTTTCATTGGCGGCTTGCGCTCTGGTGGGGAAAGGTCCTCGTTATCAATCGTTTCGCAACATTCAGGTCCAGAATACCGAAGTATACCGGGAATCACCTGCACTTAAAAACATGTAAATTGATCACACTATGAAAAATAACACTAAACATTAAACGACAAAAAAATATCAACTGGTTTTATAATTTATAGCACTGTAAACGGAGGTACTGTATTTAAATCTCATTAGAAGTATTAAAATCTCACTCTACACATATGTATGTAAATTATCTGTTCAATCGAGCCGGGGGTCGGATATGTGAACTGTGGGGGGTACAGGGCAAGAATCGCATTCAAATTTTAGTAAAAAAATATGGTAGTATTAGCATTTTACTGTGCTTGAATGTTTGTTACGTGCAAATGCAAATCGTTAGTTGTAAATGCGAGGGAGGGGTTAAGAGGTGCACGTTTAGTCCAGTGTTAACATTTATTTTAGCATCATATTTAAGAATTCGTCTGGACATGGCACGTGCCTTGTTATACTCGATCAACCAAAATTAGTACAATGTCGGTCACACAGGAGTGTGATTTCATTCATGAGTAGTATTCACACAGCCCCGATGACACTAACCTACCTAAAGTTATGGTTAAACAAAGTAATCTTGAGTGACTTAATTCTCAGCTCAGACATGATCATCGCAATCATTTCCAAAGACGGGTGGGTTCCTGCGAGAGCAGGTCCCGACTACAAACAGGTGGGCAGCAGAATCGGAAGTAGCTGCGTCGCCCTCGAAATGTGATGTAGCTGCTGTTGTTGTCGCTGCTGTTGTTGCTGCTGTAGTTGCTTCTGTTGCTGTGATATACGCAGGGAGGTGGTGTTCCGTGATGGGATGACGCCTTTGATTAAAGCCTCTGATCAAACTCACCCGATTGACGCCCATGATCGTCGCATTTGATCAACTCTGATATTGTAGACTCTCACATCTTAAGCTCTATCATAGTGAAACATTATATTATAACCTATGAACTACAACCTATCCATTGTAACGCTGTAAAAATTAACCCGTGAAAACAAAGTTTTTCACTATAAATCCTTTATATGCGTGGCGGCTAGAGTCCTCTCGTCCTTTGGCTTGAGATGGCTGCCACCTATGGGTCAGATGATTGCCTGCCACCATTAAGCAATTGGTAATTAAATATAATTTATTTTTTCCTAAAAAGTGTACAATTTTGGAAGAAAAAAATTCACGAAAATAAATTGTCACGCACAACGAGTCTGTGTGCAAAATGTCAGCTCGATTGGATCACGGGAAGTGGGTTAAAGACCGACTGAAAGATTTGCACGGTCGTAAGCGTGCAAGCAAGCAAGTGAACTTAATATAAAGGATTTCAAAAATTAACCCGTAAAAACAAATTTGTCAGATGATTGCTTGCCACCATTAAGCAACTAGCAGTCGCCGCCCGCTTCGCGGGCGGTGTGTATGTGCTTGGTTGGTGGGGAGTTGAAAGTGGCTGGACACAATATACATGTTTTGGTGATTGTTTTATGTTTATTTTTGTGAGGTTATATGTATTTTAATGAGACCCTCAATCGACAATATTAAAGAATGCAAGTTATAGAAATATAAAATGCAACTTATTCAAATATCTGGCGATACACGATATTCTTCGTGTACACTCCGTCTTCCTCCTCGTCGTCAGGTCCCTCAATGAGCGCCTTGATGTTGGATCTTGCCGTGACTCGCGATGGTGCCACGTACAGTTGGCCGTGCGAGAAGCATGGCGTTGGTAGATATAATCCCAGGTTGTGAACAGTTTGCCCTTGCGCCTTGTTGATGGTCATCGCGAAGGCTGGGACAATGGGGAACTGTTTGCGCCGAAGTCGAAATGGGAAGTCCTTCGTGTCCAATTCGCGGCGGATATGGTTGTTCTCAAGCAGCGAGTCCAAGACCAAGTGTGGGTACTCGGAAAGCTGCGGGAGGTCGTCAAAGTCCGACAGAGCCATCCCACCTGCCGTGAGGAACTCGTGGAGGCTATGAAGGGTCTTAAACTTTACCATTTATATTATTTTCTTTGATGCTGCTAATCCAGCATAATGCACCGGTATAAGGAGTACTAATCACATACCTGCATTTCCCATATCCCCTCTCTTTGATTCTGCTAATCCTGCATAATGCACGGGCATAAGTAGTACTAATCACATACCTGCATTTCCAATATCATCTCACTTTGATGCTGCTAATCATGCATAATGCACGGGCATAGGTAGTACTAATCACATACCTGCATTTCCCATAAATATGCTAAATTCCTCTTGATATGCAATTTTTTTTGTCAAGGCGCCGTTTCCCCCCTTCCAACCCAGCTCCAAGCACGTGTGCTGATTCATTCAGACGCTGTCGCCTCGACAGACCTGGCCAAAACGTCGTGAGAATTATTTTATTATGTTTTATTTTTATTATTTTATTACTTCCCTTCTACGTGACTTTACCGAAAGAACCAAGAAGATTTACCATTTCTTCTTTGTTGGTCAGCTGGCGGTACTGGTACTCGTAATCGCGAGCCAATTCGTCGTAGAATTTATCCCAGAGAGCCTTCGTATCTGCTGGCATGGAATACAGCAGAATGGTAGCGAAGAGTTGACGAAGCTGGTACGGCATCTGAAAGAGCGAGGCTTCTTCCAGACACGCAACCCATTCGCGATCGCTCTCAAGGTAGCCTGCTCGCATGGCTGCTTCCAGCGGTTTGTTTTGTTTCATTGTATTCGTAACGCACCATCCATATGCGCTCCACCATCCACCATGTCCTTGCATGGCAAAGACACAGCTCCGGTGTGCGTCAGCGTGTGCGCCATGCACAGTGACATTGGTCAGCAATTGCACCGTTCCGATCGCACACAGGTTGGCCCCTGCATCCTCCGTCTGTATGTACACACACAGACAAATCCGTCATGGGGCCACCTATTTTTTTCTTATAAAAAAATATTTTGTTGGTGTTTTTACGTTTACGTATTCCCATTGTGGGTGTTTTACGCATGCATCAGATTTTTGGGTTCCTCATATATGTTATCAGAGGTGTGGGTCACTCCATTTCTCAATCGAACAATAACGGGGATCGTTTCAGTTATGACAGCTTGCAGATAGAAACATTGCTTGATCGTATACTAATAATGACAGAATTAGTACCCCAGTGGAGGGCATCCCCCACCCGGCGCTTCTTACCGGTACTGTGAGACTTACAAATCCAGACCTCTCCTCCTCCTGAACCGTTCACAATACCCTGTGGTAGTACCATAATCATCTCAATAAAGCGATCACTTTCCAATGCCCATTTTGATCCCGGGAGTTACCCGGGTGGTGTCACACTGTACTCATTGTTTTAGCATGTCGCAAATTCCGATATGGCTTGTGCAACGGCCAGAGAGTGACAGTTTATTACATTTCAAAGTGCATGGGATTGGCACTCCAAAACATGATAAATGTACAGTAACGCCAACTGCATCCGTGGCAAACATGATACGCGGACACATGCTGCATATTATGCAACACATGCCCTTACCATCAGCAGCATGCATAAAATCTCAATTACACAACGGAAGTAGACAGCAAGCCGTCCATGGAGACGCGATCAACGTCAATACATAATAATGTTAATAAGCCGGATAGTACCCATTGTACCCATCAAACAGTCAGCTGGGTTGCCCCATGGGGGTATTGACCCATGGGCGAAACTGTAGGGGGCGCTACGCAACTGGCCGTGGTCCCGGCAGGTGAAGCTGCCAGCTCAGTCCGCTAAGACTCACTGTATAGCGAGCCCTGCCTACTCGTAAGGTAAAGTTGTTTGGGGACTCCAATAATCGCAGCACGCAGCACCCATTTTTACATAACTATACGTATATAACCGTAACAACCATTCGCACACTTGCATACACACGACACTCACACAGCGCAGGATGTGCGCCCACAGTGCACTGCACCACTGCGGCGCAGACCTTGGCAGACCTATGCTATCACACAGCGCTTACCTTCTGTGTGCTTCTGCTTGTTTGGAAATGGACGACTGACTGACTGACGCGTGCTGCCGCCACAAAGCAAGCAGCCCACTTTGAGGCAATTAAATGTAAGGGATAATGAATTAGTCCAATGAGATTGAAGGCAACACCGACATAATTTCTCGAGCGCTGGTTTGATATGTAGGGCGGGGAACTGTGCAGGGCCACTTTGCACACACTTGTTTCGGCCCAATGAAAGATTAAGCACAGTGGTTTCAAGGGAATGGGCGCAATATTGATGGAGCTGCGTACGAAAGAGTAGTCAGTTTTGTCCACTGCATGGGCCGTCGAAGCGAACCCCACCAATAATGAACAGATTTTATTAAAAGTTCTGGAATTGAAAATGTATGTGGCTATCTGATTAGTGGAGGGTTCTTGGTTGTAGCCGCGGACGTTCTTCGTTGGGGAGATATCGCCACCAAAACGCAGTGTTCGGCGGGTGCAACAGCAACACTGTACCTACAGTAGATTTTGCGTTGCGACCATCACTCTGAATATGGTGTTGCGTGAAAGTAGGTGCAATTGTTGACCGAAGAGACGCTGTTGTGCGGCAGGTTTATTTATTTATATTTGTCGAATGAAAGTGAGCTGTGGCTTTTTGCCGGCTGTTTTATTAATTTTTATCGACGAATCAGAGCTAGCTGTTTGGGCGGGTCCGTAAATAAATTAACGTCCAGATACGCACTCAAACGACCAAACCAGCGTAGTTGTTTAAGATAACTCTTTCGAACTCGGCTCTACACACGACTGAAACACGAAGGGGTACGACCCCTTCCACCCGATAGCCTACGGGAGTGACAGCCTCGTTTCTATCGCAGCCTGCACACTCCGGGCTCTGCCACCCACGGGTCCCTTAGCCCGGCGTTAAGGGAAGACTGGACGACCCGTCCCAGCCAGGGTACTGGAGCTCACCTCTGGTCCGCTACAACCCGGCTCTGGCTAGAGCTGGGGGAGGGTCCCAGAGTGTCTGAGCTCACCTCGGGTCCGCTACAACCCGGCTCTAACAAGAGCCTCAGTTGAGGGTCCCCGGGTGCTGTTCCAGTCTTCAGGTCTTCGGATGTCCTCAGGCTTGAGTTGGTGAACACTGCCCGGTCCGTCCAGAGGGCCGGCCTTTTATCCCCAGGTCGGGATCACCCCTTCCCTCCTGACCCCCCCCCGTCCCAGAACCTTCTGAAAGATCTTAATGGGCCTTAGGGACGAGTGGGGGGTCAGGGGTGTTAGTCTCCGGTCACGGTGGGGGGCCGGGGGTTTAACCTTTGGTCGACCCCTACGCACCTCACTCTCTCTCGCCTGCTCCCTGTTGACCAGTGCCCGTGGTGGCAGGTCAGCTTACAGCGCCTTGTTATGGCGCTTACGCACAACTTCGTGACGAACGCTGCACGTTCCGTCGCTTTCATGCAGGGGGCGCTGCAAACCTACGTGCCCCCTGCATGAACGACGGAGGGGCAGGGACAGACGTTCGATCGCGTTGGAATCTATCTGCAGACGGCGGTCTTATCGCACGGCCAGCTCTGTGTCGCCTCATCTCGATCCCGCGATCCCAAACAGGTGAAAGTCCGCATCAAACTGAACTCCCAGCAAGGCGATCTACTTCACGACGAGAGAAAATTCACACGAAATATCGTTTTCAATGAATAAGCTTTTAATGAAGTACATTTATGTAATTCAAAACATAATGCAATTCAAAGTTGTTTCATTTTCAAACTTCAAAACGGAGCATCGGGAGCTTGCGTGGATGCGTCGCTCGTGTGCAATTTTTTTCGTCACTTTACAATCAGCAAGGACCATTTCTCGTCCTAATTCGACAAAATGTATGTCAACACATAATACAAAATTATAATTCGTGTTGTAGAGAATGTTCCTCCTTTTCGTGTAACTTTTAATTGGTATGCCTTGTAACTGATTAATGATCCGAGCGTGCTCACTATTTAAAAGACAATGAGTTGCTCCAGAGGCAGACGCTTCCTGAAAACACAAAAGTACCCTTTGACCTGTATCACAAAAACAATGAGTCTCACCCGAGTGATCTGTACAGGTTACTTGCAAAACACAAACTTTGTCCTAACATCACTTATTCAATGTTTGACCCTTATAGACAAAATGTTACATGTGCGCACACCATCAGACAAGTAATCATTCTAAATTATTGACAATCATTTTAACTAATACTATTGCGCCATTCAAAACGAATGCTGGTGTCTGGGTCAAAATTGAGCAAATTAGAAACATTACCTATAAACTTCACAACCAAGGTGCCACATCAACCATCGCCCTCTACTGACGGGCTCTTGTCTACATGCAGGCCGGTGCAGGGCCACCACCTTGTGCCACACAGGGGCAGCTGCTACTTGGGGGTGCTCTTCGAGTGTTTGAAACGAGATACGATACAAAACTCCGAGTTGCCGAGGCGATTAAGTAAGCACCATATAAATGCAATTTATAACAGTGAATGCTTGGGAGCTTATTGGCTCTCGCTCCTAGTTAGAAATCTACCCAACACACAGGCCCACAAAGACTGGCCGCTCTTACCCTGCAGGTTGAACCTAGGAACCGAGTGTTCAACTTCACATTCTTGTCATTAAAGGCCGGTGACAAAGGTGCATCTATTGGAGCGACATCGTCTCAAGCTTACACATCTACCGGGTCTCCATTTGACTTTGTATTGTCTCGGAGGAAGTCCACCCACACCTCCACTTCCACAAACTGCTGGGAGTTGCCTCGCTCTGCCTCAGTCAGAATTCTCCTCCTGCTTCACGTTGCCTCCATCGATGTGAAGGTCCGATTTTGGAATTGAATCTTCATCTTCACATTTTACCTTCACTTCTTCAATCTTCACCATCACTTCTTCACTCTTCACCATCACTTCTTCAATCTTCACCATCACTTCTTCACTCTTCACCATCACTTCTTCACATTTCACCTTCACCTCCTCATATTTCACCTCGATACCTTTAAAAGTGTTCGAGCTCGGATTTTCTTCCGGTTCTTGTTTCATGAGGGATGGGCTCATTGCAGCACTTTGACTTTCACAAGCTGATTTCAGACTCCACTCCTGGTGGATCTTCTGATGCTTGTGAGTTCTCTGGTGTTTTTGAAGATGTGGTGACTGTACAAACGCCTTCCCACACACACTGCACTTGAATGGTTTCTCTCCCGTATGTGTTCTCTGGTGTACATGAAGATTTGATGACTGTGCAAAATCCTTCTCACACACACCGCACTTGAAGGGTTTCTCTCCCGTGTGTGTTCTCTGGTGTACATGAAAATTTGATGACTGTGCAAAATCCTTCTCACACACACCGCACTTGAAGGGTTTCTCTCCCGTGTGGGTTCTCTGGTGTTCTACAAGAGTAGATGACTGTGCAAACGCCTTCCCACACACACTGCACTTGAAGGGTTTCTCTCCTGTGTGAGTTCTCTGGTGCCGTGTCAAATTTCCAGGATTATTCGTGCTGTATGCACACCAGTCGCATTGCCGCCTTTTTGCACCGAGCTGCGCTGAGTGCCTTTGCTCCATCAGACCAAATCTGCAGAGGAAGCGGCAGCTGCAGACAGAAAAAAAAGAAAATCCACACCTTGTACACGTCAGTATCGAGGCACAGCGGAATGCATATATACACAGTCACACGTGACTTACACACCAATACGTATTCATAGATTCATGATATAGTTGTAAAAGTGTCCCAAATTCATCACACGGGCTGTTATGGCACACAATGAGAGGGCAAATGGTTATAAACATGCCTGGAAGCCCTCGTATCTTCAAAATGAATGTTAACCCAAAACTCCGAGCACACAATTTTGGGTGTCTGACTTTAAAAGGAATATTTATGAAAGCTAAATTCAGCTGACATAGAAAAGGATGTTGAAAATAATACTATTTGTGTTATGCACAAATGCATAAATTAATGTTCAATCGCAACTAAGAGGTGTAAAGCCAGGCACAGATGTCCTTGATTGCTGTGATGAACAGTTCCGACTTCAGCTGCACGTGTGCTGTGATAACTTCCTGACTCCATTCTTACAAAGAGTTCCAGAGGAAAACAAAAAAACTATTGTTTTTATATAACCCCCGTGCTCAATAGAGTTAATTGACTTTACTGCAAATACAAACTTGACACTGTCACACACTCAGAGGCGGAGCCAGGAATTTCAGGTAGAGGGGGCAACCCCTCCAGCAATGAAAAATCGTAGGAGTTGTTATTAAGTAAGGACTTGTCCCTTGATTTTTATTTCACGCGTGTGATCGGCATCGCGCTCGCTGAAGTCGTGTACTGGATATGCAACTGCGCACAATTCTGCAAGTTGATTGTAACAGCTTTGCCGTTACTTATTGCCAATTATGGACACGGACTGTTGTCCTATCATCTCATAGAGTCCCTAGCACGTAATAATATTCCACACGGTGGCAGTGGGGGTCGCAAAATGCTGATTCATCTATATATATATAAAAAGGAAATTTGTGAATGTGACTGTTCTAAATGTTTAGCATACTTCCCGACATACAACAAACTTGAAATTTGTCACGTGGGTAGTTTCCAAACTGTACACAATGCAAAAAGTATAAAAATAGGCTTTTATATATTTTGGGGGGGGGCGCAATTATGGATATCTATATATAAAAGGGAAATTTGTGAATGTGTGTCTGTTCGAAATGTTCAGCATACTTCCCGACATGCAACAAAATTGAAATTTGGCATGTGGGTAGCTTCCAGACTGGACACAATGCAAAAAGTATAAAAATAGACTTTTGTATTTTGGGGGGGGGGGGGGGGGCGCAATAATGCATATATTTTGCACGCAAGTGAGCGGTGATGTCATATCGGTGATGTCACCCACATGCGGCAGCGTTACGCAGTGTACCTGCTAACGTCACGCATCCCCCCCCCAACACTCCGCGTAGGCCGTGTTTTAATCCAAGATAAGAATCCAAGTCCCGGGCGAAGCCGGGTAGTAAAGCTAGTCTATATATAAAAGGGAAATGTGTGGATATGTGTTTGTGACTGTTCGAAATGTTTAGCATACTTCCCAAAATGCAACACACTTGAAATGTGTCATGTGGGTAGGTTCCATACTGTACACAATGAAAAAAGTATAAAAATAGACGTTTGTATTTGGGGGGGGGGGGGGGGGGGGAAATGACCATGAAGTGTGTGGCGTCAACCCGCAACACACCTGAGTTAAGCGCTCTGCAATGCTTACCCCTACCATATGGCTCTTCGTGCGCCGTACTTCTCGAGCTGTTAACAGCGTGCTGGGAGATTTTAGGTGGCGCGTCGCTCCTGGACGATGAAGTCATTCGCTTCTCGGAGTTTCAATACATATCCGTGTGAAGAACAGGTACAACTGCTATCTTAAATATGAAGCAGAAATTACATCTGTTTGTTTGTGTGAAGCACCAAAAACTCTCCAACGCTGAGCTCTAGCATCATTAAATTTGCACAACTTATGCTGTCTGGAATGTCTAAGTGAACGTGACTATTTTCAGCTTGCCACGTCATTCCCTTCCCGAGTTGCAAAATCGACCTTACGTCGAAGTGGGTTATGGTTGAATTTCCTGCAGTGAAAAACATCCGATTTAGTTAAACTGATTTGTTTAGGCTTTTTTCTTTCTTGCAAGCATACATTTTTTTCAGGATTTTACAATGAAATAAAAGGGAATATGAAATTAATCCAAGACAAGAATCCAAGTCCCGGGCGAAGCCACGTAGTGAAGCATGTTACTAATAAACCCCAATGATCCCATCGAAATTAGTGATTTCGATCGGACCATTGGGGGGGCACGTGCCACTCCACCCCCACTTCCTCCACCACTGTCACGCACTGGCATAGTTCACAGGTGGTGGTGTGTCCAGACCCACGCCTGGCCACAATCACCTGCTCAGTATTAATGCTTCCTCACTCCACCAAGTAAATAATTGAGGATCAATCAACACAGCCGAGGCTGCGTGTCTCTCTCTCTGTGGTCATGGGGATTTCCCTCCGGATCCCCCGGTTTACCCGCCACGCGTCCAGAGTGAACACCGCCACGCGTCCAGAGTGAACACCGCCACGCGTCCAGAGTGAACACCGCCACGCGTCCAGAGTGAACACCGCCACGCGTCCAGAGTGAACACCGCCACGCGTCCAGAGTGAACACCGCCACGCGTCCAGAGTGAACACCGCCACGCGTCGAAAGTGAACACCGCCACGCGTCTAGAGTGAACACCGCCACGCGTCTAGAGTGAACACCGCCACGCGTCTAGAGTGACCACCGCAACGCTGTTGACAAGCCCCACCTTGTTGTTATTGTTGTTGTGGGCAGGTCGCTTCTGAAAACAAGAGCGGTACAGCAGCTGAAACGGGCGTGGCCTGGTAAAAAATGAAAAAAAACTGTGAATATTTAAAATAAAACAAAGTTACAAAGTAGCGAGCCAGGTGAAGAGAAATTAAAACGTAAGCAAGATACTCTTTGGTTCTTTCAGTAAAGTAATGTATAAAAAAATAATAATAGCATACGACATTTCGATTGCAACACAAGCAATCATCATTAGGTACAAATGAAAGAGGAAAAAAACCTAGTAAACTCATAAATGTATTGCAATACAACACCGAGAGTCGGCTAACATAACAGTCAACACCCCACCTGGTTGATTACGTTCTTCCAAAGATTTCTCAATTTGAGAGAGATGAAACACCGACACGGAGACACATGAACAGAGAGAGATGACACACACACATAGACACACCGAGAGAGACACACACACATAGACACACAGAGAGAGATGACACAGAGACACACAGAGAGAGATGACAGAGAGACAGAGAGAGACACACATAGGCACACAGAGAAACAATGCTTCTGTGTCGAGGTCTTAAATAGAGAGGGGGGGGTAGAGAGAGAGGGGGGGGTAGAGAAATTAGCATGTCAATGCAAGGCCGTAGCCATGGAGTCAACATTGGGGGGGGATCAAATCTTACAGGGGGTCAAGGGTCCCCCACTAGAAAAATATCTATATTTGAAAACTCATTTCCTGCCATTTCCTCCCTAAAATATTTTTAAAAATTCACTAACACATGGGATGGAATTTTTTTTATTTGATACAATAATGTGTAATAGTATATTGTATTACATTGCTGTGTTTTTTTATTAACCTTTTCTTGTTTCATAGTATGTAATGGCAGAGATTAGGGATTCATAAAGTACAACGCAATCACATAAACATAAATCTATGTATTGTTATATGAAGACAAGTCCAGATTTCGTGGCCAAGGTTTAGCAAATTGTTGTTTTTATTAACATAGCATCGCAATTATTACTTTTAAAGAAGATTTTTATAGCAATAAATTGGAGGGGCATATTTGATTATTAGAATTATTATAATATATAATAATTATTCTAACATATTATAATTATGGCCTTGTGTCAATGAGATATTTGGAGGTTTGGTGACTGCAGTAGAGGACACAGAGAGAGCACACTTAATCAAACAAACTTCGTAAAATTTGGAAATGTAATGCAATGCAACACAGAGAGTCGGTCAACACACAATGAACGCATAGCCTGGGAGATTACGTTCTTCCACAGATTGCTAAACTAAGCGAGAGAATTGAAGCAAACGCGATCAGGCGAGGGCAGGAGGCAAGGCCCGCGTTGTAAAGTTCCAACCTGGACATCGCTTCCATGCTCGCTGCTACTCAATTGACATCCCTACGAGAGTGAGGCTCTACCTCGGTAAACAACAACAACCACAATCACCACCACAACCACCACCACTACAACCACCACTACAACCACCACAACAACCACCACAACAACCACCACAACAACCACCACCACAACCACCACCACAACCACCACCACAACCACCACCACAACCACCACAACCACCACCACTACCACCACCACCACATCCACCATCACCACAACCATCACCACAACCACCACCACAACCGCGATGAGAATTTCTCACCTCGGATTTCAGTTCACGCGCGGAGATGCAACAGCCACGCGGCAGCAGGCCGTGACGTCACTTCTTGGGTACAAAACACTCCCCTTCCGCAATGAGCGGGTCTTAACTTGAATAAATTATGTTAATGAGTCCAGCCCATACGAGTTCAAGTTCAAGTTCATTTATTAGGTATAGCCCTGTGAGCCATTCAGCTCTTGAATCGGGTGCAACCGCAACAAACAAAAAACAAAAACATGAACAAAAAAACATCTTAAAGTGAATATGTGACTAAGTGCAAACAGAAAATCCAAGAAAAGACAGCAAAATATTGCAGAAAAAACACCGTACACCAACGCTGTGTGCAAAAATCCCAGTGGGATGCAAGTCAAACAACAACAACAACAACCACAAGACAGCTTAAATTAAGGCCATCAGTCTAACTCTGTACTACAACAAACAAACATGGCTAAACCAATACACTTTTCGAAATCACCAAAATAAAGCCATGAAAGCAATGAAAAAGCAATCATAGGAACTGTGACAGAATTTTCACAATAAATGGCATAAACAACATGTACTACCAAAACCCTGCAGCCATAGCTGGCTGCATGAGTCACTCCACCTTTAAGATCAGCACACTAAATCAAAACACAGGTCATACTTTGTAGCGATCATCCGGAGCGAAACATTTTACTTTAGGTCACTGAATAGCACTGGCAGCTAGGGGTGTACAACTCCTCTAGAGCAGTTTTGAGTGAAGATCTCATAGGTAGTGACTCAAGTTTCAATTTATTGGCAACAGCATTCCAGACCCTGGGGGCATCAATAGCAAAGGCCCTTCCTCCAGTATATGTACGGCAATAGGGAATATTAAGCTGGTAAATGAGTGTAGACCTTAGGTCAAATTTGTTCTTTGAAACAGAGATGAGATCCAGCAGGTAATCTGCAGATTCTTTTGCAAGTACATCATGAATAAATAAGATCTGGTGCACAAGCCGTCGAACATTCAGAGATGTTAAGTTTGACCCAATGTAGAGGTCACAGTGGTGAGTCCTATATGGGCAGTTCAATGCAAATCTTAAGGCCGAGTGATACATTGAGTCAAGCTTCTTCAGTACAGTACTTGGGGCTGATTTATAAACAATGTCACAGTAATCAAGTAGAGGCAGTATGGTAGCTTTAATCAATTCCAAACGGAACATAGGGGGGAAGCAGTGCTTGTGTCGATATAGAAAACCAATTTTAATTTTTGTCTTTTTCCCAATATAATCAATGTGATCTTCAAAATTCAGTTTTGAATCCAGGATGATCCCAAGATACTTATAGATCTTAACTTGCTCTATTTGATCATTATTTAAGGAATGTAATTTGGGGAAAATAACTTCCCGCTTTAGTCCTGGTGAGAAGCATAGCACCTTGGTTTTGGCAGGATTTGGCAGGATTTAGGACTAGTTTAAGAGCAACTAGCTGATGTTGTAGTTTGTTGAAATCAAAAGCTGAAATTCAAGGTGCTGCAATGAGTCCTGAAGAAGTTTCCACCTTCGATCCCATGCAGTTGGATCCCGAGAGATGGCTGGATGTAATGGAGTGGCTCGAGAGTCAACCAGAGAGCTCGGAGTGACTGAAAAAATATTATGTCATGTGGCTATACCTATTAAGCCGTATCGAGTACTTTTGTGTGTAATTTTAGTTTTACAGTTTTTTTTAGAGTTTAATGACGTGCACAGTGGTGGTTTGTAATGTTATCGGATTACTTGCCGAAGTGGTGTGAAGAGCACTGGTTGTGAGAGGGTTCAATTGTAGTCGTTAAGTGTTCCTGTTGAGCTAAAGTTGGAATGCGTCTGTAGGTACATCTTTACTCAACATTTTAAACGGTTTTTTTTTCAAGTATATAGCTTTTTTTGATTGGTATTAATCGGCTTTAGATAGCCGGTTTTCAGGATGTACATTGATGACGCGTTCGTTGGATATATGGCCTTGACTTGAACATAGACGCACAGTGAACAAATGTGGTGAACTAATAAGGAAATCATGGGGAATTATATTTTAACGCTTTGGTATTCCTGGAACGGAAATAGTTTGCATTGTACTGGAGCATAGGACGTAATAAATATTCCCTTCGAGTTTTGACGTAAAAATGATTGCAGATGAATAAAAACGTATTTTTAACAAATGTTTGTCCGGTCTTTATTTTATAATGTTCCTAGAAAAAACATGTTAAGAGAATTTCAGGTGGAGGATCTCCGTCACACAAGTGTGCCCTTAACTGGCAGCATCTTGGCTGTCTACCCGATTAACACGTGTTCCTTGAGGGGAAAGGTCCCCGTAGTTAATCCTTCATCAACGTACCAGTCCCTAATCCCTAAGTATGTCGGGGATAAACTGTACTCTATAACATGTAAACTAATACTATAAACGATAACACTAAACTTTAAACGATTATAAACTAGTGTATTAGTAGGTATTATAATATCATTAGAAGCATTAGAGTCGTATAAGAATCGCTAATATGTATGTATAGTGTACATGCAAGGATCGGATACAATTATTACAATTACAACATGGTCATATTACAATCACGATTTTCACTGCTATATGTAATCGAATAACAAAAGACGGAATATATTTGTATAAATACACGCACAGAATCATAAACTCATGAGATTATGAATCGTTATAATTATTATAAGAATCACAAATTGTGACAAAAACTAAATCCCACAATCAAAACACCACGCTCACGTGACGAATTCTTAAACAAACTGCAACACTCAAGTGACAGAACTCAACAAAAAAACGCCCAATAAAAAGAACAACATCAATGGCCAAATCCTAAAAACAGACAACACACGCACGTTAGTAGCTGTTAGAAGAAAACAACACCTAGCACCTTCAACTAAACACATTATACAGCCCCAAACAGCCAACTCGTAAATGGGGCGGTATATGACAGCCTTCGCTGCTGTCGACGGGGCCAAGCAGCGAGTGTTTAACTCCATTGTTTCAGAATCCGTGTCATCTCCCGGCCACAGCGCCTTACCCAAACTACATCTCCCCAACAAGGCAGCCTTCCCTATGCTGTGTATCTTAGCAGCATATTTACGGACGCACTTGAAGATAACAATTTCGTCTAGAAAAGGCAGGCGACTTGTTCTACCAACACAATTTAAAATTTCTATCCGAAACAAGTATGAGTTCATTCATGAGTAGTATTCACTAAGCCCCGATTGCACTAACCAACACACAGTTATGATTAATCAAAGTAAACATTAGTCGCTCATCCCAGCTCAAACATGATCATAGCAATTATTTCCAAATCGAGAACAGGGCACGTCCACAAACTCTCAAATTGTAAACTAACATTTGGAAACTCTAACATTATAAACTCTAACAATATAACCTTAAAACTATGAACTATACATTGTAACGCTTTAAAATAACACTACAAACTAGTGTTATAGTAAACTATAATGTTGTGAACTCTAACAATATAAGCTATGAGCTATACATTATAACACTATAAAATAACATCATAAACTAGTGTTACAGATTAGAACAAATTGAATTCTTAGCTTCACACCGTGGTCCTCTAAGAATCACACTATGCTCGTGAGAATGTAACATGTATGTATGTAATATGTATGCATGAGTTATGTCTGTATGTAGTATGTATGCATGTAAAATGTATGTATGTAATATGGACGTGCGAACCAATTGTGGAATATGTGAAACGGAAGGTGCAGGATCAGGATGGGATTAAAATTATTTGAATAACACGTTGGTGGTATTAGGATCAAACTTCTTGGTTCTTTCGGTAAAGTCACGTAGAATGGAAATAATAAAATAATCAAAACATAATACAATTATTCTCACGACGTTTCGGCCACAACGCAAACAGCCGTCAGTTCGCATATCCAACCCCCGGTTCGCAAGTCCAAATGGCATGCATACATATTACATACATACGAGCACAGTTCACATGCCCGTACACTACTATACATATGTAGAGAATTTCCCAGGACGCACTCGGAGACGAAGGAGAGGTTTAAGGGCTTTCGCCGAGGGTTTATTAAAGTTATTGACCTACACCAGGTGTAACAACTTCCCAGGGGTGAGGGATGCCGGGCTCGGTCCCACTGGTCCCCCCGACACAGTCGGCTGCCCCGTGCTGCCTCCTCTGCGCCGGCCACAGCCACCTCCAGCCATGGCGCTGCGCTCTGTCCTATCCCGACTCCCTTGCCCCTGGCTCCCCGTTCCACCTGACTCCGACTTCAGCACAGACCCCGATGACGACACGGGCTCTACTTTCTGCAAGCCGCTAATGAAAAGAACACGGGGCGGTGGAAACACGTGCTTCCATGGGCGGTCGGGGACAGGGCATGCTTGTTTGCCCACAGGTGCCACCGGGTATATCCCCAAGCTGCTCAGTCAATTGCAAGGTACGGTAGAAGTCATAGAGGTGAAATGGCTGCAGTGTGTAAATGTAGTTAGGGTTGCCGCCGTTGGTTCGTCCACCCATCGCGCCTCAAGACTTATGTCCGTCCCCACCCAGACAGCTCACCCCCATGTCCTGTACAGCCCAAGTCTGGTTTGCCCGACGTGGTGGGGCACTCGGCAACGGAAACCGTACGCCAAAGGAAATGTGTTGTGCCGCCCACAGTTTCCGAGCCCCTGAGGCCCGGGGTGCCTCAAGGATCCGCCACGTGCGAGGGACCGGTGCCTGGAGCCTGGTCAAATTCTTCAAAATAAGCCAGGGACCTGCCTAATCCTGCAAGGCTGTGGTGCGAACCCTTGACGCCCCGACATGCACAAGATTCTACCATGGGCGCGGGACGGGCGTCGAGAACCAGGTCAAAATGCGCAAGGTTGCGCTTGTAGGCTCCACGCCCAATATCAATCCGGCATATATTCGGTGCCATTGCAATGGAACATTCTACCAGCAGTGGGCAGCTTGATTCTAATACGACCATGGTGCGATTTTTATTATCTTGATTTGAAGCTTTCGTGACTGCAGGAATCCATACTCTTTGGTTCTTTCGCTGAAGTCACGTAGGTAGAAAAATAACAGATCACATTATTTATCTATATTATTTTGTCTACCTATATGACGTTACCGAAAGAACCAAAGAATATAGCTACAGTATAATGCAAATCAAGTCACTTCCAGGAATACCAAACCAAAGTATAATTCCCCATTGATCTCCTTATTAGTTCACCACGTTTGTTCACTGTGCGTCTGTTTAAGTCATAGCCAAACATCCAACGAACGCGTAATCAATGTATATCCTGAAATCAGTTATCTAAAGTCGCGTATTACCATCCAAAATAGCGATATAAAGGAAAAAAACAAGTAAAATATATCGAATAAAGTTGTAACAACAGACTCATTCCAACAGGAACACTTAACCACGACAAGATTGTCAGTAATTGAACGGTCTCACAAACACTGCTCCTCGCACCACTTCAGCAAGTAATCCGATATTAGAAACCACCAACTGCACGTAACGAAATATTCTAACAAACTGCAAAACTCGAGTATCAAAATCACTGATACATCAATTGTAACGTATTACTTGGTCTAAAACATACACAATTGCACACAATGTGGCTTAATAGGTCTCACCAAACCCAAAATAATTTCAATTATCCTTTGCTTTAGATTTGAATTTCGAGCCACTCCATTACATCCAGCCATCTCTCGAGATCCAACTTCATGGGCTCGAAGGTTGAATCTTCTTCAGGACTCATTTCAGCACCTTTTTTGTAACCGGGCCCTGCTCTCGCGGGACCCCACACGTCGTTGGAAATTATTGCGATGATCATGTCTGAGCTGAGAATTAAGTGGCTAAAGATGACTTTGTTTAACCATAACTGTGTTTGTAGGTTAGTGTTATCGGGGCTAAGTGGATACTACTCATGAATTAACTCGCACTCCTTTATGACCGACAATTGTACTCATTTTGGTTGATCGAGTAGAACAAGGCACGTGCCACGTATAGACGAATTCTTATCAACAATAGTGGCCTAAAATATAATGCTAAAATAAACGTTAACACTGGATGCAACGTGCACCTATTAATCCCTGCCTCGTATTTACGACTAACAATTGCACTTGCACATAACTTACATTCAATCAAAGCAAAATGCTCATACGACCACATTGTTATTCTAAGAATTGTAATGCGATGCTAACCCTTCACCCCCCACAGTTCGCATATCCGACCATCGGTGCGCATGTCCAAAGGCCATACATATTACATACGTCCATACGAGCACAGTTCGCTTGCACGTACACTATACATACATATGCGCATAGTGTGATTTTAATACGATCGCGTTGTAATTCTAATACTTGTGTAGAGGAGTAGAGGAGAGTGGTGGCGTCGCGTGCGCTGTCCGGTGCGATGACGTCACGGGACGTGGGGTCGCACGCGCTGGGCAGTGCACGTGACGTCACGCCTCCTAGGGTATTTAAGGGATACCCCGTGACGAAAGCGGGGCCACTATAGGAACGGGGATAGTAAACAGGGTGAAGAGGGAACCAGTGGGTAGAGAGAGGGATCGAACAGGGAGTCTGGGGAGAAGCCGGTGGTAGCCGTAGAGGTGCTTCTCTCTCCGCTCGGTGGAGTCGGCAGAGTCCCCGATCCGACACGAGAGAGAGACCGGAGCTAGCCGGCAGGGACCCGGACTCAGAGTAGGACCCCTAGCCCCTGGGAGTTGTGTACCCTGCTGTGTAGTATGGATAAGTGTTAATAAACCCTGGCGGAAGCACCTAACTTACCTCCGTCTCCGATTACGTCCGTCGGAACTACTCAATACTTGTAATGAGATTATAATAGCGTACCTCTGTTTTGGTATTATTAATGATTAAACTAGTTTATTGTATTTTAATGGTTCGTGTTATCGTTTATAGTGTTACAGTTCACATGTCATAGCGTACAGGATTCCCTGTATACTTAATGATTAGGGACCGTAACGTTGTGAATCGATTTATAATAGGGACCGTCCCCTCCTGAACCACACATGTTAATGGGGAGACAGCCAACATGATGCATGTTAAGGTCAGACTTGTGTGACGGAGATGCTCCTACCTGAAACTCGGCTCCAATTTTTTTTGCTATTAACAGTTTTTGAAAATAATGTTTTATTCATCTGCACAGTGGTGGTTTGTAATGTTATCGGATTACTTGCTGAATTAATATAGTCCGGAGTCATTACAATTGTAACGAATCATTATTTCACGGGCTAATATTGGGTTTTTGCGATTATTTTATATATTCATACTGAATATTGCTATTTGATGCCATTGAGATGGAACATTCATCCAGCAGTGGACAGCTTGATCATAATACCACCAAAGTGTTATTCAAATAATTTTAATCCCATCCTGATCCTGCACTTTCCGTTTCACATATCCCACCATTGGTTCGCATGTCCATATTACATACATACATGTTACATGCATACATACTACATAGAGACATATCACATGCATACATATTACATACATACATGTTACATACTGACGAGCATAGTGTGATTCCTAGAGGACCACGGTGTGAAGCTAAGAATTCGAATATCACACTTCAATGTAGGGTGTTCTAATCTGTAACACTAGTTAATGATGTTATTTTATAGCGTTATAATGTATCGCTCATAGCTTATATTGTTAGAGTTCACAACATTATAGTTGACTATAACACTAGCTCATAGTTTAAATGTTATATTGTTAGAGTTTATAATGTTAGGGTATTCAATGTGAGTTTACAATTTGAGAGTTTGTGGACGTGCCCTGTTCTCGTTGGACCCGACACGGATTTGGAAATAATTGCTATAATCATGTATGAGCTGGGATGAGCTACTAATGTTTACTTTGTTTAATCATAACTGTGTGTAGGTTAGTGCAATCGGGGCTTAGTGAATACTACTCATGAATGAACTCATACTTCTTTTGGATAGAAATTTGAAATAGTGTTGGTAGAACAAGTCGGCTGCTTTTTCTAGACGAATTGTTATCTTCAAGTGCGTCCGTAAATATACTTGCTAAAATACACAGCATAGGGAAGGCTGCCTTGTTGGGGAGATGCAGTTTGGGTAAGGCGCTGTGGCCGGGTGATGACACGGATTCTGAAACAATGGAGTTAAACACTCACTGCTTGGCCCCGTCGACAGCAGCAAAGGCTGTCATATACCGCCCCATTTACGAGTTGGCTCTTTGGGGCTGTATAATGTTTATAGTTGAAGGTGCTAGGTGTTGTCTTCTTCCAACAGCTACTAACGTGCGTGTGTTGTCTGTTTTTAGGATTTGTCCATTGATGTTTTTCTTTTTATTGCGGCGTTTTTTTGTTGAGTTCTGTCACTTGAGTGTTGCAGTTTGTTTAAGAATTCGTCACGTGAGCGTGGTGTTTTGCTTGTGGGAATTTCTCTTTGTCACAATTTGTGATTGTCATAATGATTGTAACGATTCATAATCTCATTAGTTTAAAATGGGTTTGTGCGTGCATTTATATAAGTATATTCCGTCTTTTGTTATTCGATGACATCTAGCAGTGAAAATCGTGATTGTAATATGACCATGTTGTAGTTGTGATAACCTACCTAAAGTTATGGTTAAACAAAGTAATCTTGAGTTACTTAATTCTCAGCTCAGACATGATCATCGCAATAATTTCTAAAGACGTGTGTGGTCCTGCGAGAGCAGGTCCTGACTCCAAACAGCTGGGCAGCATAATCGGAAGTAGCTGCGTCGCCCTCGAAATGTGAGGTTGCTGCTGTTGTTGTCGCTGCTGTTGTTGCTGCTGTTGTTGCTTCTGTTGCTGTGATATACGCATGGAGGTGGTGTTCTGTGATGGGATGACGCCTTTGATTAAAGCCTCTGATCAAACTCACCCGATTGACGCTCTTGATCGTCGCATTTGATCAACTCTGATATTGTATACTCTCACATGTTAAGCTCTATCATAGTGAAACATAATATTATAACCTATGAACTACAACCTATCCATTGTAATGCTGTAAAAGAATATTACCCATTGGGTTTCACTCCCTCGTCGAGAAGGGCGCTCTCTTCCTTTTCTGAAGTTACATGCTAATTTCTCTGCATTCACTTTAAATCGAGGACAAAGTTTTTCCATTAATTCAAAATAAGCGCACAATTACACACTGAGATGCACTTACATATTCATGCATGAAGCACAATGGGCACATTACTCTTCGGTATGTTAATAGACATGCGGATTGTACCTTCCAAAATTAACAATCGAATGCAAATATCCTGAAAGACAAAGGATTGGATCCTAGGTGGGGAGTTATAAGGCGCCTCAGAAGCAGAGCTCAATGCCATTTCGAGAGGGAACTTGATGAGGTTGGACGCTCGACTCGTCGCTCTGCTGATCGCCCTTCAACCGCGAGACAACGCAGCCTGGCGAGCACAATTGCTGTGTCGACAGTTAGGCGACTTTGCGTCGGGAGAGTTCGTGGCGACATCTTTAAACGGGTTCCAGACATCGATATACTGTGAATCTCCTAGTAAGTGTCTATTTTCGCGGATAAACTCTTAAACGTGTTCGTCGTCAAATTAGCGGTATTTTTTTGCGTCTCGGTTAGACGCGAGTGTCGTTCTTGTTTTAGCAGTTAACAAAATCCAAAACTCAACGCTAAACATCATTGCGGCCGATAGCGTACATTTGACTCGATAACACCGCTGCTGTTACTACGCTCACATGGAGCAGAGACGCTCTCCACAGCCCCACGCACACGGAGTCAAGAAGCCATTCAATTGCTCTGTGTGTGGGAAGTCCTTTTCACGGCCATCACATCTTCAGAGACACCAGAGAACACACACGGGCGAGAAGCCATTCCTGTGCCCTGTGTGTGGGAAGGCATTTGCACACTCGGTAACTCTTCAAGACCATCAGAGAACATAATAGATTCCACTCTAAACGGAGTTACGGTATGACAATGTCATTAGAAGCATTTTGATCGCTCATATGTATGTAAAGTATACATTCAATCGAATCGGGGGACGGATATGCGAACTGTGGGGGTTTGCAGGGTTAGAATCGAATTAAAATTATTCTAGTAACAATATGTTCGTATGCGCATTTTACTGTGCTTGAATATGTGTTATGTGCAAATGCGAATCGTTAGTCATAAATGCTAGGCAGGGTTTAAAATGTGCATGTTTAATCCAGTGTTAACGTTAATCCAGTGTTAGCATTGTATTTAAGGACAATATTGTTAATATCAATTCGTGTGGACATGGCACGTGCCTTGTTCGTCTCGATCAACCAAAATGAGTACAATGTCGGTCATAAAGGTGTGCGAGTTTATTCATAAGCAGTATTCGCTGATCCCCGATGACACAGACCTACACACAAACAAAGTACTCTTTATTAAATTAATTATCAGCTCAGACATCATCATCTCAATCATTTCCAAAGACGTGTGGGGTCCCGCAAGAGCAGGGCCTGGCAACAAATATCTGAGCAGCGGAAGCAGCAGAATCAGAAGTAGCTGCGTCGCCCTCGAAATGTGATGTTGCTGCTGCTGTATTTGCTTCTGCGTCGATCAAGATTGACGCTCTTGATCGTCGCATTTGATCAACTCTGACATTGTAAACTCTCACATGTTAAACTCTAACATAGTGAAATATAATATTATAACATATGAACTACAAACTATCCATTGTTACGCTTTAAAATACGATTAACTGTTATAGTGCAGAACCACATAATTGGAGGTATGGGATTATAATCGCATACTAATCATTAGAATCGCACTGAGCTAATTAGAATCACACTGTGGTTGTACGTATGGTAAGTTAATATGCCAACCGGGGGTAGGATATGCAGGATTAGAATCGAATTACAATAATTCGAATCCCACTCGTCGTATTAGAATCACACTTTCCACTGTTGGATGCATGTGTCGTATCAATGGAATCGAATAGCCATATAAGTATATACAGTATACACAAATAAAGAGTATAACAATCACACATTGTAACATAGATACAATAAACATTATATAAAAAACGTATTTACAAATATATATTCCACTTTTTTAAAACTCAGAATGTCGTCGTTTATGTGGGGACATGGAGCGCAGTGGATCGTATTGTCTAAGCTGCTTTTCGGAATCCGTGTGATAACCCAGTCACATCGCCTAACTCCAGTGACAGCACCTTACCCAAACTACATCTCCCAAACAAGGCAGCCTTACCGATGCTGTGTATTATGTTTACGGGATAACAGAGGTGTGTATTTTCCCATACGCCTTGCCCAAAAAGACTGATTGTCCGCTTAACAGCCTAGCCTGTAAACCACCATTGGTGACAGTGTTGTTTCAGAGCAGCTATTAAAGTCGCTTTGGCGACTTTAATAGCTGCTGGTGGCTGGCCAAACCATTCCTCGCTGTTTGTCTCCGGAGTGATGACGGATACAAACCAGACCAAGCGGAGACCATGTACCAGATCGGATTTTGGTTACTGATGTTAGAGTGATTGTATTGCAAGTGTGGTCACTACGCGTCTGTACGTGCTCACTCCCGAAGCTCGGTGGTTTTTGGCAACGCCACGGGGCTGCATTCACTTTAAATCGAGGACAATGGAGGGTATGGGGAACGTGTTTATCCATTTATTCAAAATTTGTTATTGATAAGAATTCGTCTGGACATGGCACGTGCCTTGTTCTACTCGATCAACCAAAATTAGTATAATGTCGGTCATACAGGAGTGTGATTTCATTCATGAGTAGTATTCACACAGCCCCGATGACACTAACCTACCTAAAGTTATGGTTAAACAAAGTAATCTTGAGTGACTTAATTCTCAGCTCAGGCATGATCATCGCAATCATTTCCAAAGACGTGTGGGGTCCTGCGAGAGCAGATCCCCACTCGGAATCGGAAGTAGTTGCGTCGCCCTCGAAATGTGATGTTGCTGCTGTTGTTGTCGCTGCTGTTGTTGCTGCTGTACTTGCTTCTGTTGCTGTAATAAACGCAGGGAGGTGGTGTTCCGTGATGGGATGACGCCTTTGATTAAAGCCTCTGATCAAACTCACCCGATTGATGTCCGTGATCGCCGCATTTGATCAACTCTGATATTGTATACTCTCACATGTTAAGCTCTATCATAGTGAAACATAATATTATAACCTATGAACTACAACCTATCCATTGTAACGCTGTAAAAGAATATTACCTATTGGGTTTCACTCCCTCGTCGAGAAGGCCGCTCTCTTCCTTTTCTAAAGTTACATGTTAATTTCTCTGCATTCACTTTAAATCGAGGACAAAGTTTTTCCATTTATTCAAAATAAGCGCACAATTACACACTGAGATGCACTTACATATTCATGCATGAAGCACAATGGGCACATTACTCTTCGGTATGTTAATAGACATGCGGATTGTGATTTCCAAAATTAACAATCGAATGCAAATATCCTGAAAGACAAAGGATTGGATCCTAGGGGGGAGTTATAAGGCGGCTCAGAAGCAGAACTCAATGCCATTTCGAGAGGGAACTTGATGAGGTTGGACGCTCGACTCGTCGCTCTGCTGATCGCCCTTTAACCGCGAGACAACGCAGCCTGGCGAGCACAATTGCTGTGTCGACAGTTAGGCGACTTTGCGTCGGGAGAGTTCGTGGCGACATCTTCAGACGGGTTCCAGACATCGATATACCGTGAATCTCCAAGTAAGTGTCTTTTTTCGCGGATAAAATCTTAAACGTGTTCGTCGTCAAAATTACGGGATTTTTTGCGTCTCGGTTAGACGCGAGTGTCGTTCTTGTTTTAGCTGTTAACAAAAAACGCTTAACATCCTTGCGAACGATAGCGTAATTTTGACTCGATAACACCGCTGCTGTTACTACGCTCACATGGAGCAGAGCCGCTCTCCACAGCCCCACGCACACGGAGACAAGAAGCAATTCAATTGCTCTGTGTGTGAGAAGTCATTTTCACGGCCATCACATCTTCAGAGACACCAGAGAACACACGCGGGCGAGAAGCCGTTCCTGTGCTCTGTGTGTGGGGAGGCATTTGCACGGGAATCAACTCGTCAAACTCACCAGAGAACACACACGGGCGAGAAGCCATTCCTGTGCTCTGTGTGTGGGGAGGCATTTGCACAGTCATCACATCTTCAGAGTCATCAGAGAACACACACGGGCGAGAAGCCATTCCTGTGCCCTGTGTGTGGGAAGACATTTGCAAAGTCATCACATCTTCAGAGTCATCAGAGAACACACACGGGCGAGAAGCCATTCCTGTGCCCTGTGTGTGGGAAGACATTTGCAGACTCATCAACTCTTCATAGTCATCAGAGAACACACACGGGCGAGAAGCCATTCCTGTGCCCTGTGTGTGGGAAGACATTTTCAAAGTCATCAAATCTTCATAGTCATCAGAGAATACACACGGGCGAGAAGCCATTCCTGTGCCCTGTGTGTGGGAAGACATTTGCAGACTCATCAACCAGGAACAGGCATCAGAAGGTCCACAATGATAGGAAACTGAAATCAAAAGCTGAAGTTCGAGGTGCTGGAATGAATCCTGAAGAAGTTTCCACCTTCGATCCCATGCAGTTGGATCCCGAGAGATGGCTGGATGTAATGGAGTGGCTCGAGGATCAAACCGAGAGTCAGGGATGAACAAATATTACGTCAGGTGGTTATACCTTTTAAGCCGTATCGAGTACTTTTGTGTGTAATTTTTACCATTTTAGTTTTACAGTTTTTGTGAGTTTAATGACAGTGGTGGTTTGTAATGTTATCGGATTACTTGCCGAAGTGGTGTGATGAGCACTGGTTGTGAGAGGGTTCAATTGTAGTCGTTAAGTGTTCCTGTTGAGCTACAGTTGGAATGCGTCTGTAGTTAGATCTTTACTCAACATTTTAAACGTTTTTTCAAGTACATTGCTTTTTTATTGGTATTAATCGACTTTAGATGTCAGGATGTACATTGATGACGCGTTCTTTGGATATATGGCCTTGACTTCAACATAGACGCACAGTGAACAAATGTGGTGAACTAATAAGGAAATCATGGGGAATGATACTTTAACGCTTTGGTATTCCTGGAACGGAAATGGTTTGCATTGTTCTGGACATAATAAATATTCCCTTCGAGTTTTGACGTAAAAATGATGAATTAAAAACGTATTTTTACAAATGTTTGTCCGGTCTTTATTTTATAATGTTACTAGCAAAAACATGTGAAGATAATGTCAGGTGGAGGATCTCCGTCACACAAGTGTGCCCTTAACCGGCAGCATCTTGGCTGTCTACCTGATTAACACGTGTTCCTTGAGGGGAAACGTCCCCGTAGTTAATCTTTCATCAACGTACCAGTCCCTAATTCCGAAGTATGTCGGGGATAAACTGTACTCTATAACATGTAAACTGTAATACTATGCACGAAAACACTAAACATTAAACTATTATAAACTAGTGTTATAATTCATAACCATATAAACGGATTTAAGGTATTATAATATCATTAGAAGCATTAGAATCATAGTGTGGTCGTATAAGAATATCTAATATGTATGTATAGTGTACGTGCAAGGATCGGATAAAAATTATCACAATTACAACATGGTCATATTACAATCACGATTTTCACTGCTAGATGTCATCGAATAACAAACGACGGAATATATTTATATAAATACACGCACAAACTCATTATAAACTCATGAGATTATGAATCGTTACAATTATTATAACAATCACAAATTGTGACAAAGCGAAATTCCCACAAGCAAAACACCACGCTCACGTGACGAATTCTTAAACAAACTGCAACACTCAAGTGACAGAACTCAACAAAAAAACGCCGCAATAAAAAGAACAACATCAATGGGCAAGTCTTAAAAACACACAACACACGCACGTTAGTATCTGTTAGAAGAAGACAACACCTAGCACCTTCAACTATACACATCATACAGCCAACTCGTAAATGGGGCGGTATATGACAGCCTTCACTGCTGTCGACGGGGCCAAGCAGAGAGTGTTTAACTCCATTGTTTCAGAATCCGTGTCATCACCCGGTCACAGCGCTTTACCCAAACTACATCTCCCCAACAGGGCAGCCTTCCATATGCTGTGTATTTTAGCAGTTATTTACGAATGCACTTGAAGATGACAATTCGTCTAGAAAAGGCAGGCGACTTGTTCTACCAACACGATTTCAAATTTCTATCCGAAAGAAGTATGAGTTCATTCATGAGTAGTATTCACTAAGCCCCGATGGCACTAACCTACACACAGTTATGATTAAACAAAGTAAACATTAGTCGCTCATCCCAGCTCAGACATGATCATAGCAATTATTTACAAATCCGTGTCGGGTCCCACGAGAACAGGGCACGTCCACAAACTATCAAATTGTAAACTCACATTGCATACTCTAACATTAAAAACTCTAACAATATAACCTTTAACCTATGAGCTATACATTGTAACGCTTTAAAATAACACTACAAACTAGTGTTATAGTAAACTATAATGTTGTGAACTCTAACAATATAAGCTATGTGCGATACATTAAAACGTTATAAAATAACATCATAAACTAGTGTTACAGATTAGAACACCGTACATTGAAGTGTGATATTCGAATCTCATTCGAATTCTCAGCTTCACAACGTGTTCCTCTAAGAATCACACTATGCTCGTGAGTATGTAACATGTCTGTATGTAACATGTATGCATGTGACATTTATGTAATATGGACGTGCGATCCAATTGTGGGATATGTGAAACGGAAGGTGCAGGATCAGGATGGGATTAAAATTATTTGAATAACACTTTGGTGGTATTAGGATCAAGCTGTCCACTATTGGATAAATGTTCCATCTCAATGGCATCAAATAGCAATATTCAGTATGGATATGTAAAATAATCGCACAAACCCAATATTAGCCCGTGCGCTCCGGTGGAGAAAGGTCCCCATTATGAATCGTTTCGCAACATTCAGGTCCAGAATACCGAAGTATACCGGGAATCACCTGTACTTTAAAAACATGTAAATTGATAAAACTATAGACAATAATTTTAAATTTGAAGCTTTCGGGACTGCAAGGATTCATATTCTTAGGTTTTTCTGTAAAGTCACGTAGGTAAAACATCAAAATTAATAAATATAATATAATAAAATAAAATAAAAGTCACGACGTTTCGGAGGCAACACAAGTCTCCGTCATCAGGTGGGACCGTCACAGCCAGATTAGCTGCATCAAGTGAGGCAATGATTCAAGATGCAATCCCTTAAAAGCAAGTTGAGGGGGGAGGAGAGGGGGGCTCATCAGAATGTGGTAGCCAATGAATGGAACGTATCGGGAGGGAGGGGGGCGGGGCTCAAAGACAGCACGGGGCGCCAGGCACAACGCATCGGGAGGGGGAGGGGCCAAAAGGATGTGCTCGACGTTCCATTCATTGGCTACCACATTCTGATGAGCCCCCGTCTCCTCCCCCCTCAACTTGCTTTTAAGGGATTGCATCTTGAATCATTGCCTCACTTGATGCAGCTAATCTGGCTGTGACGGTCCCACCTGATGACGGAGACTTGTGTTGCCTCCGAAACGTCGTGACTTTTATTTTATTTTATTATTTTTATTAATTTTGATGTTTTACCTACGTGACTTTACCGAAACAACCTAAGAATATAGACAATAACACTAAACATTAAACGACAACACAAATTATCAACTGGTTTTATAATTTATAGCACCATAAACGGAGGTACGGTATTAAAATCTCATTAGAAGTATTAAATCGCAATCTACACATATGTATGTAAATTATCTGTTCAATCGAACCGGAGGTCGGATATGTGAACTGTGGAGATACAGGGCAAGAATCGCATTCAAATTTTAGAATAACAATATGGTCGTATTAGCATTTTAATGGGCTTGAATGTATGTTATGTGCAAATGCAATCGTTAGTCGTAAATGCGAGGGAGGGGTTAAGAGGTGCACGTTTAATCAAGTGTTAAGGACACTGTTGTTGATAAGAATTCGTCTGGACATGGCACGTGCCTTGTTCTACTCGATCAACCAAAATTAGTATAATGTCGGGAGTATGATTTCATTCAAGAGTAGTATTCACAGAGACCCGAGGACACTAACCTACCTAAAGTTATGGTTAAAAAAAGTAATCTTGAGTGACTTAATTCTCAGCTCAGACATGATCATCGCAATCATTTCCAAAGACGTGTGGGGTCCTGCGAGAGCAGGTCCCGACTACAAACAGCTGGGCAGCAGAATCGTAAGTAGCTGCGTCGCCCTCGAAATGTCATGTTGCTGCTGTTGTTGTCGCTGCTGTTGTTGCTGCTGTAGTTGCTTCTGTTGCTGTGATATACGCAGGGAGGTAGTGTGCCGTGAAGGGATGACGCCTTTGATTAAAGCCTCTGATCAAACTCACCCGATTGATGCCCTTGATCGTCGCATTTGATCAACTCATAGTGAAACATAATATTATAACCTATGAACTACAACCTATCCATTGTAACGCTGTAAAAGAATATTACTCATTGGGTTTCACTCCCTCGTCGAGAAGGCCGCTCTCTTCCTTTTCTAAAGTTATGTGCTAATTTCTCTGCATTCACTTTAAATCGAGAACAATGTTTTTTCATTTATTCAAAATAAGCGCACAATTACACACTGAGATGCACTTACATATTCATGCATGAAGCACAATGGGCACATTACCCTTCGGTATGTTAATAGACATGCGGTTTGTGCCTTCCAAAATTAACAATCGAATGCAAATATCCTGAAGACAAAGGATTGGATCCTAGGGGGGGAGTTATAAGGCGGCTCAGAAGCAGAGCTCAATGCCATTTCGAGAGGGAACTTGATGAGGTTGGACGCTCGACTCGTCGCTCTGCTGATCGCCCTTCAACCGCGAGACAACGCAGCCTGGCGAGCACAATTGCTGTGTCGACAGTCAGGCGACTTTGCGTCGGGAGAGTTCGTGGCGACATCTTCAGACGGCTTCCAGACATCGATATACCCTGAATCTCCAAGTAAGTGTCTATTTTCGCGGATGAACTCTTAAACGTGTTCGTCGTCAAATTTACGGGATTTTTTTGCGTCTCGGTTAGACGCGAGTGTCGTTCTTGTTTTAGCAGTTAACAAAATCCAAAACTCAACGCTAAACATCCTTGCGGCCGATAGCGTACTTTTGACTCGATAACACCGCTGCTGTTACTACGCTCACATGGAGCAGAGACGCTCTCCACAGCCCCACGCACACGGAGACAAGAAGCCATTGAATTGCTCTGTGTGTGGAAAGACATTTTTACGGCCATCACATCTTCAGAGACACCAGAGAACACACACGGGCGAAAAGCCGTTCCTGTGCTCTGTGTGTGGGGAGGCATTTGCACGGGAATCAACTCGTCAAACTCACCAGAGAACACACACGGGCGAGAAGCCATTCCTTTGCTCTGTGTGTGGGAAGACATTTGCACAGTCGTCAACTCTTCAAACTCATCAGAGAACACACACGGGCGAGAAGCCATTCCTGTGCCCTGTGTGTGGGAAGACATTTACAAACTCATCACATCTTCAGCGTCACCAGAGAACACACACGGGCGAGAAGCCATTCCTGTGCCCTGTGTGTGGGAAGGCATTTGTACGGTCATCAACTCTTCAAACTCATCAGAGAACACACACGGGCGAGAAGCCATTCCTGTGCCCTGTGTGTGGGAAGACATTTACAAACTCATCACATCTTCAGCGTCACCAGAAAACACACACGGGCGAGAAGCCATTCCTGTGCCCTGTGTGTGGGAAGACATTTACAAACTCATCACATCTTCAGAGTCACCAGAGAACACACACGGGCGAGAAGCCATTCCTGTGCCCTGTGTGTGGGAAGGCATTTGTACGGTCATCAACTCTTCAAACTCATCAGAGAACACACACTGGTGAGAAGCCATTCTTGTGCCCTGTGTGTGGGAAGGCATTTGCACGGTCATCAACCATGAACAGGCATCAGAAGGTCCACAATGATAGGAAACTGAAATCAAAAGCTGAAATTCAAGGTGCTGCAATGAGTCCTGAAGAAGTTTCCACCTTCGATCCCATGCAGTTGGATCCCGAGAGATGGCTGGATGTAATGGAGTGGCTCGAGGATCAAACCGAGAGCTCGGGGTGACTGAAATATAATGTTGCATGCGGTTATACCTATTAAGCTGTCTTGAGTACGTTTGTGTTTAATTTTGACCATTTTAGTTTTACAGTTTTTTTGAGAGTTTAATGACGTGCACAGTGGTGGTTTGTAATGTTATCGGATTACTTGCCGAAGTGGTGTGATGAGGACTGGTTGTGAGACTGTTCAATTGTAGTCGTTATGTGTTCCTGTTGAGCTAAAGTTGGAATGCGTCTGTAGGTACATCTTTACTCTACATTTTAAACGATTTTTGTCAAGTATATAGCTTTTTTTGGTTGGTATTCATCGACTTTCATAACCGATTTCAGGATGTACTTTGATGACGCGTTCGTTGGATATATGGCCTTGACTTCAACATAGATGCACAGTGAACAAATGTGGTGAACTATTAAGGAAATCATGGGGAATTATACTTTAACGCTTTGGTATTCCTGGAACGGAAATGGTTTGCATTGTACTGGAAATGTGTGAACATAGGACATAATAAATATTCCCTTCGAGTTTTGACGTAAAAATGATTGCAGATGAATAAAAACGTATTTTTAACAAATGTTTGTCCGTTCTTTATTTTATAATGTTCCTAGCAAAAACATGTTAAGCGAGTTTCAGTTGGAGGATCTCCGTCACACAAGTGTGCCCTTAACCGGCAGCATCTTGGCTGTCTACCCGATTGACACGTGTTTCTTGAGGGGAAAGGTCCCCGTAGTTAATCGTTTCTCAACGTACCAGTCCTTAATCCCGAAGTGTGCCGGGGATAAACTGTACTCTATAACATGTAAACTGTAACACTATAAACGATAATACTAAACATAAAACGACTATAAACTAGTGTTTTAATTTAGAACGATATAAACGGAGGTAAGGTATTATAATCTCATTAGAAGCATTAGAATCACAGTGTGGTCTTATTAGAATAGCACTTTGCTCATATGTATGTATGGTCTACGTGCAAGGATCGGATAAAAAAAAAATTACAACACGGTCGTATTACAATCACGATTTTCACTGCTAGATGAAGGTCTCATCTCAATGTCATCGAATAGCAAAAGACGGAATATTATTATATTAATACTTCGAAAAACACCACTGTCACATGACAAATTCTCAAACTGCAACATTCAAGTGACAGAACAAAAAAAAGCCTAAAAAAAAGAACAACAATGAACAAATCCAAAAAAACAGTCATAACACGCATGTTAGTAGCTGTTAGAAGAAGACAACACCTAGCACCTTCAACTATACACATCGTACAGCCCCAAAGAGCCAACTCGTAAATGTAGCGGTATATGACAGCCTTCGAACTTTCGCTCGTGATTTGCCTCTTAATTATTGGTCTCAGTTTTCGAGAACCAACAAAATAGATGTGATGTCCTCAATTAGTCCAAACTGCACAATTCACGGTTGCAGACTGCTTTGAACAGCCAAATGTTATCACAGTAAGATAGTTAAGTACATTTATGATAAGAATTCGTCGACATGGCCTGTGTCTTGTTCTCCTTAATCAACCAAAATTATGACAAATTATGTAATAAATGAGTGTGAGCTAATTCTTCGGTAGTATTCGCTAAACACCGATGGCACTAACCTACACTAAGTTATGTTTAAACAAAGTAAACTTTAGTCGCTCAAATCTCAACTCAGATAGGATCATCTCAATTGTTTCCATAGACGTGTGGGGTACCACGAGAGCAGAGTCGGCCACAAACAGCCGGGCAGCAGTTGGAGCAGAAGCAGAAGTCGCTGCTTTGCCATCGAACGGTTTCGTAGCTGCTGTAGTTGCTTCTGTTACTGTTATATACGCAGCATGGTGGTGTCCCGTGATGGGATAACGCCTTTGATGAAAAACTCTGATGCAACCTACCATATCGAAGCCATCGATCGACGCCTTTTGATATACTGTTACATTGTAAACTCTCACACTGTGAACTTTAACATTATGAATTCCAACATTATAACTTAAACATTAACATATACATTTGAAGAATATACAAAATACTGTAAACTAGTGTTATAGTAAACTCTAACAATATAACATATGAGCTATACATTATAACGCTATACAATAACATTATTAACTAGTGTTATAGATTAGAACAACCTACATTGAAGTGTGATATTCGAATCGCATTCGAATTATTCGAATCACTCCGTGGTCCTCTTCGAATCACACTACGGTCGTAAGTATGTAACATGTATGTATGTAACATGTCTGTTTGTAGTAAGTATATGTGCATGTATCATGTATGTATGTGACATGTATGCATGTAACCTGTATATATGTAACATGTATGTATGTAGTATGTATGTATGCAACATGTATGTATGTAATATGGACGTGCGAACCAATCGTTACCATTGTAATGACTCGTTTGATAAAAGTATTTGATCAAAGTTTCTTATCCCATCAGGGAACACCACTGGAACTGAAGCATACTAAGCAGCAACAGCAGCAACAACAACAGCAGCAACTGCAGCAGCAGCAACGGCAACAACTGCAGCAACAGCAACAACAGCAGCAACTGCAGCAGTAACTGCAGCAGCAACTGCAGCAGCAACTGCAACAGCAACAGCAGCAGCAACTGCAGCAGCAACTGCAGCAGCAACAGTAGCAGCAACAGCAGCAACAACAGCAGCAACAGCAGCAACAACAGCAGCAACAGCAGCAACAACTGCAGCAGCAACAACTGCAGCAGCAGCAACAACAGCAACAACAGCAGCAGCAGCATCACCTTCAGAGATGCTGCGTCCCGCGGCACCATCCAGGCGAAGAAAGAAAGAGCAAAGCTCGAATCGACGGCCGCCACCAGAACATCGGCAGCAGTAGATAGCGTGATTCTAATAGGACCACGTTGTTATTATACTAATTGATGACATTCTAAACCGAGAGCCTCCCAGTTTGCAATTACGACTCCCAATGCACATCTACATATAACACTAGCAGTCGCCGCCCGCTTCGCGGGCGGTGTGTATATGCTTGGTTGGTGGGTAGTTGAAAGGGGCTGGACACAATAGACATGTTTTGGTGATTGTTTTATGTTTATTTTTGTGAGGTTATATGCATTTTTATGAGACGCTCAATCGACAATATTAAAGAATGCAACTTATTCAAATATAGAATGCAACTTATTGAAATATCTGGCGATACACGATATTCTTCGTGTACACTCCGTCTTCCTCCTCGTCGTCAGGTCCCTCAATAAGCGCCTTGATGTTGGATCTTGCCGTGGCTCGCGATAGTGCCACGTACAGTTGGCCGAGCGAGAAGCATGGCGTTGGTAGATATAATCCCAGGTTGTGAACAGTTTGCCCTTGCGCCTTGTTGATGGTCATCGCGAAGGCTGGGACAATGGGGAACTGTTTGCGCAGAAGTCGAAATGGGAAGTCCTTCGTGTCCAATTCGCGGCGGATATGGTTGTTCTCAAGCAGCGAGTCCAAGACCAAGTGTGGGTACTCGGAAAGCTGCGGGAGGTCGTCAAAGTCCGACAGAGCCATCCCACCTGCCGTGAGGAACTCGTGGAGGCTGTGAAGGGTCTTGAACTTTACCATTTCTTTTATTTTCTTTGATGCTGCTAATCCAGCATAATGCACGGGTATAAGTAGTACTAATCACATACCTGCATTTCCCATATCCCATCCCTTTGATGCTGCTAATCCTGCATAATGCACGGGCATAAGTAGTAGTAATCACATACCTGCATTTCCCATAAATATGCTAAATTCCTCTTGATATGCAAATTATTTTGTCAAGGCGCCCTTTCCCCCCAATCACGTGTGCTGTTTCATTCAGACGCTGTCGCCTCGACAGACCTGGTTTTCACCTGAGGACGGCTGCTTGCGTTGTGGCAAAACGTCGTGAGAATTATTTTATTATGTTTTATTTTTATTATTTTATTACTTCCCTTCTACGTGACTTTACTCGTAATCGCGAGCCAAATCGTCGTAGAATTTATCCCAGAGAGCCTTCGTATCTGCTGGCATGGAATACAGCAGAATGGTAGCGAAGAGTTGACGAAGCTGGTACGGCATCTGAAAGAGCGAGGCTTCTTCCAGACACGCAACCCATTCGCAATCGCTCTCAAGGTAGCCTGCTCGCATGGCTGCTTCCAGCGGTTTGTTTTGTTTTATTTTATTCGTAACGCACCATCCATATGCGCTCCACCATCCACCATGCCCTTGCATTGCAAAGACACAGCTCCGGTGTGCGTCAGAGTGTGCGCCATCCACAGTGACATTGGTCAGCAATTGCACCGTTCTGATCGCACACAGGTTGGCCCCTGCATCCTCCGTCTGTATGTACACACACAGACAGATGCGCTATGGGGCCACCTATTTTTTTCTTATATTAAAATGTATTTTGTTGGTGTTTTTACGTTTACGTATTCCCATTGTGGGTGTTTTACGCATGCATCAGATTTTTGGGTTCCTCACATATGATATCAGAGGTGTGGGTCACTCCATTTCTCAATCGAACAATAAAGGGGATCGTTTCAGTTATGACAGCTTGCAGATAGAAACATTGCATGATCGTATACTAATAATGACAGAATTTGTACCCCAGTGAAGGGCATCCCCCACCCGGCGCTTCTTACCGATACTGTGAGACTTACAAATCCAGACCTCTCCTCCTCCTGAACCGTTCACAATACCCTGTGGTAGTACCATAATCATCTCAATAAAGCGATCACTTTCCAATGGCCATTTTGATCCCGGGAGTTACCCGGGTGGTGTCACGCTGTACTCATTATTTTAGCATGTCGCAAATTCCGATATGGCTTGTGCAACGGCCAGAGAGTGACAGCTGCGGGGGCCGGGCTGCAACCTTTGTAGACAGTTTATTACATTTCAAAGTGCATGGGATTGGCACTCCAAAACATGAAAAATGTACAGTAACGCCAACTGCATCCGTGCCAAACATGATACGCGGACACATGCTGCATATTATGCAACACATGCCCTTACCAGCAGCAGCATGCACAACATCTCAATTACACAACCGAAGTAGACAGCAAGCCGTCCATGGAGACGTGATCAACGTCAATACATAATAATGGTAATAAGCCGGATAAACCGAAAAGTACCCATTGTACCCATCAAACAGTCAGCTGGGTTGCCCCAACCCAGCTGACTGTTTGATGGGGACCCATGGGCGAAACTGTAGGGGGCGCTACGCAACTGGCCGTGGTCCCGGCAGGTGAAGCTGCCAGCTCAGTCCGCTAAGACTTACTGTATAGCGACCCCTGCCTACTCGTAAGGTAAAGTTGTTTGGGGACTCCACTAATCGCAGCACGCAGCACCCATTTTTTACATAAATAAACGTAATATTAGCGTAACTACCATTCGCACACTTGCATACACACCACACTCACACAGCGCAGGATGTGCGCCCACAGTGCACTGCACCACTGCGGCGCAGACCTTGGCAGACCTATGCTCTCACACAGCGGTTACCTTCTGTGTGCTTCTGCTTGTTTGGAAATGGACGACTGACTGACTAACGCGTGCTGCCGCCACAAAGCAGGCAGGCCACTTTGAGGCAATTAAATGTAAGGGATAATTAATTAGTCCAATGAGATTGAAGGCAACACCGACAGAATTTCTCGAGCGCTGGTTTGATATGTAGGGCCGTGAACTGTGCTGGGCCACTTTGCACACACTTGTTTCGGCCCAATGAAAGATTAAGCACAGTGGTTTCAAGGGAATGGGCGCAATATTGATGGAGCTGCGTACGAAAGAGTGGTCAGTTTTGTCCACTGGGCCGTCGAACCGAACCCCACCAATAATGAACAGATTTTATTGAAAGTTCTGGAATTGAAAATGTATGTGGCTATCTGATTTAGTGGAGGGTTCTTGGTTGCAGCCGCGGACGTTCTTCGTTGGGGAGATATCGCCACCAGAACGCAGTGTTCGGCGGGTGCAACAGCAACACTGTACCTACAGTAGATTTTGCGTTGCGACCATCACTGTGAATATGGTGTTGCGTGAAAGTAGGTGCAATTGTTGACCGAAGAGACGCTGTTGTGCGGCAGGTTTATTTATTCATATTTGTCGAATGAAAGTCAGCTGTGGCTTTTTGACGGCTGTTTTATTAATTTTTATCGACGAATCAGAGCGAGCTGTTTGGGCGGCTCCGTAAATAAATTAACGTCCAGATACGCACGCAGACGACCAAACCAGCGTAGTTGTTTAAGATGTTTGTAGCTGTGTGTGTTTGTTAATTTATGATGGGTGGTGATGATGATGTTTCTTGATAATGGATGGTCGTGATGATGATGATGGGTGGTGATTATGAAGGGTTGTAATGATGATGGGTGGTGATGATGTGTAGTGATTATGATGGGTGGTAATGATTGGTGAGGTTATGATGATGGGTGGTGATGGTTATGGTTGGTGATGATGATGGGTTGTTGTGATTATGGGTGTTGATGATGGATGATTGGTGGTGGTTATGATGAATGTTGGTTGTGATAGTTGGGTGGTGGTGGTGACGATGGTTGGTGATGGTGAGTTGATAGTGATAATGATGATTGGTGATGATAATGGGTGTTGATGCTGATGATTATGGGTGGTGATGAGTAAATGAGCCACCACCCAATACATAACAGCAACAGAAGTAACTACAGCAGCAACAATAACAGCAGCAACAACACATTTTGAGGGCGACGCAACTACTTCTGATTCTGCTGTTTCTGCTGCTCGACTATTTGTAGCCAGGCCCTGCTCTCACGGGACCAACCCACACGTCTTCGGAAATGATTGCGATGATCATGTCTGAGCTGAAAATTTAGCGACTAAACGTTACTTTGTTTAACCATAACTGTGTGTAGGTTAGTATCTGGGGGCTCAGCGAATACTACTCATGAAATAACTCGCACTCCTTTATGACCGACATTGTACTAATTTTGGTTGATCGAGACGAACAAGGCACTTGCCATGTCCAGAATAATTTTTATTACCAATATTGTCCTTAAATATGATGCTAAAATAAACATTAACACTGGATTAAACATGCACCTCTTAACCTCTGCCTCGCATTTACGACTAACAATTTGCATTTACACGTAACATACAGTCAAGCACAGTAAAATGCTAATACGACAATATTGTTATTCTAGGAATTTGAATTCGATTCTGACCCTGCACCCCCCACAGTTCGCATATCCAACACCTGGTTCGATGGAACGTTCGCTTTACATACATATGAGCAGAGTGCGATTATAATACTTATAATGAGATTTGAATACCGTACCTTCGTTTATGTTTTAATTAATTAGGAAACCAGTTTATAGTCGTTTAATGTTGAGTGTTATCGTTTATAGTGATACAGCTGAAGTCATAGAGATGAAACGGCCTAAGTGTGTACGAATGTAGATAGGGCGTCGCCGCTGGTTCGTCCCCCCATCCCGCCTCAAGACTTATGTCCGTCCCCACCCAGACAGCTCATCCCCATGTCCTGTACAGCCCAAGTCTGGTGTGTCCGACGTAGTGGGGTGCTTGGCAACGGAAACCGTACGCCAAAGGAAATGTGTTGTGCCGCTCACAGTTTCCGAGCCCCTGAGGCCCGGGGTGCTTCAAGGATCCCCCACGTGTGAGGAATCGGTGCCTGGAGCCCGGTCATGTTTCTCAAAAGAAGCCAGGGACCTGCCTAATCCTTCAAGGCTGTGGTGCGATCCCTTGACGCCCCGAAAGGCACAAGATTCCACCATGGGCGAGGGACCGGCGTAGAGAACCAGGTCAAAATGCGCAAGGTTGCGCTCGTAGAATCCAAGCCCAACACACGGACAGTTGAAGGGTCCAGTTGAACAACGTGGAAGCGTGTTAGGATTGTTGTTGTGGTTATTGTGTTGTTTTCTTGTTGTTGACAGGTGAGTGTGGTCACACCGCTTACACCTACAGTTGAGTATTAAATTTTGATGCAGCTGCTGCCCTGACGCACGTGGTGTCTAAAAACTGTTGTTGATGTAAAGACAGTGCATCTACTAAGGGACAAGCGGTGACAATAGGATAGAGAGAGTTCAAGAAGGGAAGGCGGGACAACAATACAAACTAGTGCTATTGTAAACTATGAGCGATACATTATAACGCTATAAAATAACATCATTAACTAGTGTTACAGATCAGAACACCTTACATTGAAGTGTGATATAATGACGACTACGAGACAGCAACCAGCCAACACCTCGTTCCTCCCCCTCTCATTCTCGGCGTGAACCTCCGCCCACACATGGTCTCGCCTTCCCTTCTCGAACTCTCTCTATCTTGTTGTCACCACTTGTCCCTTAGTTGACGTACTGTCTTTACATCACCCACCTCTATGACCTCTACCTGACCCCGCCATGGGCGGAGCAACTTAGGGGATTTTCCCGGTGGCACCTGTGGGCAATACAACCATGCCCTGTCCCCCACTGCCCATGGAAGCACGTGTTCCCGCCGCCCCGTGATCTTTTCATGAGCGGATTGCGCTCTGGTGGGGAAAGGTCCGCATTATGATTCGTTTCGCAAAGTTCAGGTCCAGAATACCGAAGAATACCGGGAATCACCTGTACTTAAAAAACAAGTAAATTGATAACAATATAAACAATAACACTAAACATTAAACGACAAAAGAAATATCAACTGGTTGTATAGTTTATAGCACCATAAACGGAGGTACGGTATTTAAATCTCATTAGAAGTATTAAAATCTCACTCTACACATATGTATGTAAATTATAACGTATCGGGAGGGAGGGGGGCGGGGCTCAAAGACAGCACGGGGCGCCAGGCACAACGCATCGGGAGGGGGAGGGGCCAAAAGGATGTGCTCGACGTTCCATTCATTGGCTACCACATTCTGATGAGCCCCCGTCTCCTCCCCCCTCAACTTGCTTTTAAGGGATTGCATCTTGAATCATTGCCTCACTTGATGCAGCTAATCTGGCTGTGACGGTCCCACCTGATGACGGAGACTTGTGTTGCCTCCGAAACGTCGTGACTTTTATTTTATTTTATTATTTTTATTAATTTTGATGTTTTACCTACGTGACTTTACCGAAACAACCTAAGAATATAGACAATAACACTAAACATTAAACGACAACACAAATTATCAACTGGTTTTATAATTTATAGCACCATAAACGGAGGTACGGTATTAAAATCTCATTAGAAGTATTAAATCGCAATCTACACATATGTATGTAAATTATCTGTTCAATCGAACCGGAGGTCGGATATGTGAACTGTGGAGATACAGGGCAAGAATCGCATTCAAATTTTAGAATAACAATATGGTCGTATTAGCATTTTAATGGGCTTGAATGTATGTTATGTGCAAATGCAATCGTTAGTCGTAAATGCGAGGGAGGGGTTAAGAGGTGCACGTTTAATCAAGTGTTAAGGACACTGTTGTTGATAAGAATTCGTCTGGACATGGCACGTGCCTTGTTCTACTCGATCAACCAAAATTAGTATAATGTCGGGAGTATGATTTCATTCAAGAGTAGTATTCACAGAGACCCGAGGACACTAACCTACCTAAAGTTATGGTTAAAAAAAGTAATCTTGAGTGACTTAATTCTCAGCTCAGACATGATCATCGCAATCATTTCCAAAGACGTGTGGGGTCCTGCGAGAGCAGGTCCCGACTACAAACAGCTGGGCAGCAGAATCGTAAGTAGCTGCGTCGCCCTCGAAATGTCATGTTGCTGCTGTTGTTGTCGCTGCTGTTGTTGCTGCTGTAGTTGCTTCTGTTGCTGTGATATACGCAGGGAGGTAGTGTGCCGTGAAGGGATGACGCCTTTGATTAAAGCCTCTGATCAAACTCACCCGATTGATGCCCTTGATCGTCGCATTTGATCAACTCATAGTGAAACATAATATTATAACCTATGAACTACAACCTATCCATTGTAACGCTGTAAAAGAATATTACTCATTGGGTTTCACTCCCTCGTCGAGAAGGCCGCTCTCTTCCTTTTCTAAAGTTATGTGCTAATTTCTCTGCATTCACTTTAAATCGAGAACAATGTTTTTTCATTTATTCAAAATAAGCGCACAATTACACACTGAGATGCACTTACATATTCATGCATGAAGCACAATGGGCACATTACCCTTCGGTATGTTAATAGACATGCGGTTTGTGCCTTCCAAAATTAACAATCGAATGCAAATATCCTGAAGACAAAGGATTGGATCCTAGGGGGGGAGTTATAAGGCGGCTCAGAAGCAGAGCTCAATGCCATTTCGAGAGGGAACTTGATGAGGTTGGACGCTCGACTCGTCGCTCTGCTGATCGCCCTTCAACCGCGAGACAACGCAGCCTGGCGAGCACAATTGCTGTGTCGACAGTTAGGCGACTTTGCGTCGGGAGAGTTCGTGGCGACATCTTCAGACGGCTTCCAGACATCGATATACCCTGAATCTCCAAGTAAGTGTCTATTTTCGCGGATGAACTCTTAAACGTGTTCGTCGTCAAATTTACGGGATTTTTTTGCGTCTCGGTTAGACGCGAGTGTCGTTCTTGTTTTAGCAGTTAACAAAATCCAAAACTCAACGCTAAACATCCTTGCGGCCGATAGCGTACTTTTGACTCGATAACACCGCTGCTGTTACTACGCTCACATGGAGCAGAGACGCTCTCCACAGCCCCACGCACACGGAGACAAGAAGCCATTGAATTGCTCTGTGTGTGGAAAGACATTTTTACGGCCATCACATCTTCAGAGACACCAGAGAACACACACGGGCGAAAAGCCGTTCCTGTGCCCTGTGTGTGGGAAGACATTTGCACGCTCGTCACATCTTCAGAGTCACGAGAGAACACACACTGGTGAGAAGCCATTCCTTTGCTCTGTGTGTGGGAAGACATTTGCACAGTCGTCAACTCTTCAAACTCATCAGAGAACACACACGGGCGAGAAGCCATTCCTGTGCCCTGTGTGTGGGAAGACATTTACAAACTCATCACATCTTCAGAGTCACCAGAGAACACACACGGGCGAGAAGCCATTCCTGTGCCCTGTGTGTGGGAAGGCATTTGTACGGTCATCAACTCTTCAAACTCATCAGAGAACACACACTGGTGAGAAGCCATTCTTGTGCCCTGTGTGTGGGAAGGCATTTGCACGGTCATCAACCATGAACAGGCATCAGAAGGTCCACAATGATAGGAAACTGAAATCAAAAGCTGAAATTCAAGGTGCTGCAATGAGTCCTGAAGAAGTTTCCACCTTCGATCCCATGCAGTTGGATCCCGAGAGATGGCTGGATGTAATGGAGTGGCTCGAGGATCAAACCGAGAGCTCGGGGTGACTGAAATATAATGTTGCATGCGGTTATACCTATTAAGCTGTCTTGAGTACGTTTGTGTTTAATTTTGACCATTTTAGTTTTACAGTTTTTTTGAGAGTTTAATGACGTGCACAGTGGTGGTTTGTAATGTTATCGGATTACTTGCCGAAGTGGTGTGATGAGGACTGGTTGTGAGACTGTTCAATTGTAGTCGTTATGTGTTCCTGTTGAGCTAAAGTTGGAATGCGTCTGTAGGTACATCTTTACTCTACATTTTAAACGATTTTTGTCAAGTATATAGCTTTTTTTGGTTGGTATTCATCGACTTTCATAACCGATTTCAGGATGTACTTTGATGACGCGTTCGTTGGATATATGGCCTTGACTTCAACATAGATGCACAGTGAACAAATGTGGTGAACTATTAAGGAAATCATGGGGAATTATACTTTAACGCTTTGGTATTCCTGGAACGGAAATGGTTTGCATTGTACTGGAAATGTGTGAACATAGGACATAATAAATATTCCCTTCGAGTTTTGACGTAAAAATGATTGCAGATGAATAAAAACGTATTTTTAACAAATGTTTGTCCGTTCTTTATTTTATAATGTTCCTAGCAAAAACATGTTAAGCGAGTTTCAGTTGGAGGATCTCCGTCACACAAGTGTGCCCTTAACCGGCAGCATCTTGGCTGTCTACCCGATTGACACGTGTTTCTTGAGGGGAAAGGTCCCCGTAGTTAATCGTTTCTCAACGTACCAGTCCTTAATCCCGTGTGCCGGGGATAAACTGTACTCTATAACATGTAAACTGTAACACTATAAACGATAATACTAAACATAAAACGACTATAAACTAGTGTTTTAATTTAGAACGATATAAACGGAGGTAAGGTATTATAATCTCATTAGAAGCATTAGAATCACAGTGTGGTCTTATTAGAATAGCACTTTGCTCATATGTATGTATGGTCTACGTGCAAGGATCGGATAAAAAAAAAATTACAACACGGTCGTATTACAATCACGATTTTCACTGCTAGATGAAGGTCTCATCTCAATGTCATCGAATAGCAAAAGACGGAATATTATTATATTAATACTTCGAAAAACACCACTGTCACATGACAAATTCTCAAACTGCAACATTCAAGTGACAGAACAAAAAAAAGCCTAAAAAAAAGAACAACAATGAACAAATCCAAAAAAACAGTCATAACACGCATGTTAGTAGCTGTTAGAAGAAGACAACACCTAGCACCTTCAACTATACACATCGTACAGCCCCAAAGAGCCAACTCGTAAATGTAGCGGTATATGACAGCCTTCGAACTTTCGCTCGTGATTTGCCTCTTAATTATTGGTCTCAGTTTTCGAGAACCAACAAAATAGATGTGATGTCCTCAATTAGTCCAAACTGCACAATTCACGGTTGCAGACTGCTTTGAACAGCCAAATGTTATCACAGTAAGATAGTTAAGTACATTTATGATAAGAATTCGTCGACATGGCCTGTGTCTTGTTCTCCTTAATCAACCAAAATTATGACAAATTATGTAATAAATGAGTGTGAGCTAATTCTTCGGTAGTATTCGCTAAACACCGATGGCACTAACCTACACTAAGTTATGTTTAAACAAAGTAAACTTTAGTCGCTCAAATCTCAACTCAGATAGGATCATCTCAATTGTTTCCATAGACGTGTGGGGTACCACGAGAGCAGAGTCGGCCACAAACAGCCGGGCAGCAGTTGGAGCAGAAGCAGAAGTCGCTGCTTTGCCATCGAACGGTTTCGTAGCTGCTCTAGTTGCTTCTGTTACTGTTATATACGCAGCATGGTGGTGTCCCGTGATGGGATAACGCCTTTGATGAAAAACTCTGATGCAACCTACCATATCGAAGCCATCGATCGACGCCTTTTGATATACTGTTACATTGTAAACTCTCACACTGTGAACTTTAACATTATGAATTCCAACATTATAACTTAAACATTAACATATACATTTGAAGAATATACAAAATACTGTAAACTAGTGTTATAGTAAACTCTAACAATATAACATATGAGCTATACATTATAACGCTATACAATAACATTATTAACTAGTGTTATAGATTAGAACAACCTACATTGAAGTGTGATATTCGAATCGCATTCGAATTATTCGAATCACTCCGTGGTCCTCTTCGAATCACACTACGGTCGTAAGTATGTAACATGTATGTATGTAACATGTCTGTTTGTAGTAAGTATATGTGCATGTATCATGTATGTATGTGACATGTATGCATGTAACCTGTATATATGTAACATGTATGTATGTAGTATGTATGTATGCAACATGTATGTATGTAATATGGACGTGCGAACCAATCGTTACCATTGTAATGACTCGTTTGATAAAAGTATTTGATCAAAGTTTCTTATCCCATCAGGGAACACCACTGGAACTGAAGCATACTAAGCAGCAACAGCAGCAACAACAACAGCAGCAACTGCAGCAGCAGCAACGGCAACAACTGCAGCAACAGCAACAACAGCAGCAACTGCAGCAGTAACTGCAGCAGCAACTGCAGCAGCAACTGCAACAGCAACAGCAGCAGCAACTGCAGCAGCAACTGCAGCAGCAACAGTAGCAGCAACAGCAGCAACAACAGCAGCAACAGCAGCAACAACAGCAGCAACAGCAGCAACAACTGCAGCAGCAACAACTGCAGCAGCAGCAACAACAGCAACAACAGCAGCAGCAGCATCACCTTCAGAGATGCTGCGTCCCGCGGCACCATCCAGGCGAAGAAAGAAAGAGCAAAGCTCGAATCGACGGCCGCCACCAGAACATCGGCAGCAGTAGATAGCGTGATTCTAATAGGACCACGTTGTTATTATACTAATTGATGACATTCTAAACCGAGAGCCTCCCAGTTTGCAATTACGACTCCCAATGCACATCTACATATAACACTAGCAGTCGCCGCCCGCTTCGCGGGCGGTGTGTATATGCTTGGTTGGTGGGTAGTTGAAAGGGGCTGGACACAATAGACATGTTTTGGTGATTGTTTTATGTTTATTTTTGTGAGGTTATATGCATTTTTATGAGACGCTCAATCGACAATATTAAAGAATGCAACTTATTCAAATATAGAATGCAACTTATTGAAATATCTGGCGATACACGATATTCTTCGTGTACACTCCGTCTTCCTCCTCGTCGTCAGGTCCCTCAATAAGCGCCTTGATGTTGGATCTTGCCGTGGCTCGCGATAGTGCCACGTACAGTTGGCCGAGCGAGAAGCATGGCGTTGGTAGATATAATCCCAGGTTGTGAACAGTTTGCCCTTGCGCCTTGTTGATGGTCATCGCGAAGGCTGGGACAATGGGGAACTGTTTGCGCAGAAGTCGAAATGGGAAGTCCTTCGTGTCCAATTCGCGGCGGATATGGTTGTTCTCAAGCAGCGAGTCCAAGACCAAGTGTGGGTACTCGGAAAGCTGCGGGAGGTCGTCAAAGTCCGACAGAGCCATCCCACCTGCCGTGAGGAACTCGTGGAGGCTGTGAAGGGTCTTGAACTTTACCATTTCTTTTATTTTCTTTGATGCTGCTAATCCAGCATAATGCACGGGTATAAGTAGTACTAATCACATACCTGCATTTCCCATATCCCATCCCTTTGATGCTGCTAATCCTGCATAATGCACGGGCATAAGTAGTAGTAATCACATACCTGCATTTCCCATAAATATGCTAAATTCCTCTTGATATGCAAATTATTTTGTCAAGGCGCCCTTTCCCCCCAATCACGTGTGCTGTTTCATTCAGACGCTGTCGCCTCGACAGACCTGGTTTTCACCTGAGGACGGCTGCTTGCGTTGTGGCAAAACGTCGTGAGAATTATTTTATTATGTTTTATTTTTATTATTTTATTACTTCCCTTCTACGTGACTTTACTCGTAATCGCGAGCCAAATCGTCGTAGAATTTATCCCAGAGAGCCTTCGTATCTGCTGGCATGGAATACAGCAGAATGGTAGCGAAGAGTTGACGAAGCTGGTACGGCATCTGAAAGAGCGAGGCTTCTTCCAGACACGCAACCCATTCGCAATCGCTCTCAAGGTAGCCTGCTCGCATGGCTGCTTCCAGCGGTTTGTTTTGTTTTATTTTATTCGTAACGCACCATCCATATGCGCTCCACCATCCACCATGCCCTTGCATTGCAAAGACACAGCTCCGGTGTGCGTCAGAGTGTGCGCCATCCACAGTGACATTGGTCAGCAATTGCACCGTTCTGATCGCACACAGGTTGGCCCCTGCATCCTCCGTCTGTATGTACACACACAGACAGATGCGCTATGGGGCCACCTATTTTTTTCTTATATTAAAATGTATTTTGTTGGTGTTTTTACGTTTACGTATTCCCATTGTGGGTGTTTTACGCATGCATCAGATTTTTGGGTTCCTCACATATGATATCAGAGGTGTGGGTCACTCCATTTCTCAATCGAACAATAAAGGGGATCGTTTCAGTTATGACAGCTTGCAGATAGAAACATTGCATGATCGTATACTAATAATGACAGAATTTGTACCCCAGTGAAGGGCATCCCCCACCCGGCGCTTCTTACCGATACTGTGAGACTTACAAATCCAGACCTCTCCTCCTCCTGAACCGTTCACAATACCCTGTGGTAGTACCATAATCATCTCAATAAAGCGATCACTTTCCAATGGCCATTTTGATCCCGGGAGTTACCCGGGTGGTGTCACGCTGTACTCATTATTTTAGCATGTCGCAAATTCCGATATGGCTTGTGCAACGGCCAGAGAGTGACAGCTGCGGGGGCCGGGCTGCAACCTTTGTAGACAGTTTATTACATTTCAAAGTGCATGGGATTGGCACTCCAAAACATGAAAAATGTACAGTAACGCCAACTGCATCCGTGCCAAACATGATACGCGGACACATGCTGCATATTATGCAACACATGCCCTTACCAGCAGCAGCATGCACAACATCTCAATTACACAACCGAAGTAGACAGCAAGCCGTCCATGGAGACGTGATCAACGTCAATACATAATAATGGTAATAAGCCGGATAAACCGAAAAGTACCCATTGTACCCATCAAACAGTCAGCTGGGTTGCCCCAACCCAGCTGACTGTTTGATGGGGACCCATGGGCGAAACTGTAGGGGGCGCTACGCAACTGGCCGTGGTCCCGGCAGGTGAAGCTGCCAGCTCAGTCCGCTAAGACTTACTGTATAGCGACCCCTGCCTACTCGTAAGGTAAAGTTGTTTGGGGACTCCACTAATCGCAGCACGCAGCACCCATTTTTTACATAAATAAACGTAATATTAGCGTAACTACCATTCGCACACTTGCATACACACCACACTCACACAGCGCAGGATGTGCGCCCACAGTGCACTGCACCACTGCGGCGCAGACCTTGGCAGACCTATGCTCTCACACAGCGGTTACCTTCTGTGTGCTTCTGCTTGTTTGGAAATGGACGACTGACTGACTAACGCGTGCTGCCGCCACAAAGCAGGCAGGCCACTTTGAGGCAATTAAATGTAAGGGATAATTAATTAGTCCAATGAGATTGAAGGCAACACCGACAGAATTTCTCGAGCGCTGGTTTGATATGTAGGGCCGTGAACTGTGCTGGGCCACTTTGCACACACTTGTTTCGGCCCAATGAAAGATTAAGCACAGTGGTTTCAAGGGAATGGGCGCAATATTGATGGAGCTGCGTACGAAAGAGTGGTCAGTTTTGTCCACTGGGCCGTCGAACCGAACCCCACCAATAATGAACAGATTTTATTGAAAGTTCTGGAATTGAAAATGTATGTGGCTATCTGATTTAGTGGAGGGTTCTTGGTTGCAGCCGCGGACGTTCTTCGTTGGGGAGATATCGCCACCAGAACGCAGTGTTCGGCGGGTGCAACAGCAACACTGTACCTACAGTAGATTTTGCGTTGCGACCATCACTGTGAATATGGTGTTGCGTGAAAGTAGGTGCAATTGTTGACCGAAGAGACGCTGTTGTGCGGCAGGTTTATTTATTCATATTTGTCGAATGAAAGTCAGCTGTGGCTTTTTGACGGCTGTTTTATTAATTTTTATCGACGAATCAGAGCGAGCTGTTTGGGCGGCTCCGTAAATAAATTAACGTCCAGATACGCACGCAGACGACCAAACCAGCGTAGTTGTTTAAGATGTTTGTAGCTGTGTGTGTTTGTTAATTTATGATGGGTGGTGATGATGATGTTTCTTGATAATGGATGGTCGTGATGATGATGATGGGTGGTGATTATGAAGGGTTGTAATGATGATGGGTGGTGATGATGTGTAGTGATTATGATGGGTGGTAATGATTGGTGAGGTTATGATGATGGGTGGTGATGGTTATGGTTGGTGATGATGATGGGTTGTTGTGATTATGGGTGTTGATGATGGATGATTGGTGGTGGTTATGATGAATGTTGGTTGTGATAGTTGGGTGGTGGTGGTGACGATGGTTGGTGATGGTGAGTTGATAGTGATAATGATGATTGGTGATGATAATGGGTGTTGATGCTGATGATTATGGGTGGTGATGAGTAAATGAGCCACCACCCAATACATAACAGCAACAGAAGTAACTACAGCAGCAACAATAACAGCAGCAACAACACATTTTGAGGGCGACGCAACTACTTCTGATTCTGCTGTTTCTGCTGCTCGACTATTTGTAGCCAGGCCCTGCTCTCACGGGACCAACCCACACGTCTTCGGAAATGATTGCGATGATCATGTCTGAGCTGAAAATTTAGCGACTAAACGTTACTTTGTTTAACCATAACTGTGTGTAGGTTAGTATCTGGGGGCTCAGCGAATACTACTCATGAAATAACTCGCACTCCTTTATGACCGACATTGTACTAATTTTGGTTGATCGAGACGAACAAGGCACTTGCCATGTCCAGAATAATTTTTATTACCAATATTGTCCTTAAATATGATGCTAAAATAAACATTAACACTGGATTAAACATGCACCTCTTAACCTCTGCCTCGCATTTACGACTAACAATTTGCATTTACACGTAACATACAGTCAAGCACAGTAAAATGCTAATACGACAATATTGTTATTCTAGGAATTTGAATTCGATTCTGACCCTGCACCCCCCACAGTTCGCATATCCAACACCTGGTTCGATGGAACGTTCGCTTTACATACATATGAGCAGAGTGCGATTATAATACTTATAATGAGATTTGAATACCGTACCTTCGTTTATGTTTTAATTAATTAGGAAACCAGTTTATAGTCGTTTAATGTTGAGTGTTATCGTTTATAGTGATACAGCTGAAGTCATACAGATGAAACGGCCTAAGTGTGTACGAATGTAGATAGGGCGTCGCCGCTGGTTCGTCCCCCCATCCCGCCTCAAGACTTATGTCCGTCCCCACCCAGACAGCTCATCCCCATGTCCTGTACAGCCCAAGTCTGGTGTGTCCGACGTAGTGGGGTGCTTGGCAACGGAAACCGTACGCCAAAGGAAATGTGTTGTGCCGCTCACAGTTTCCGAGCCCCTGAGGCCCGGGGTGCTTCAAGGATCCCCCACGTGTGAGGAATCGGTGCCTGGAGCCCGGTCATGTTTCTCAAAAGAAGCCAGGGACCTGCCTAATCCTTCAAGGCTGTGGTGCGATCCCTTGACGCCCCGAAAGGCACAAGATTCCACCATGGGCGAGGGACCGGCGTAGAGAACCAGGTCAAAATGCGCAAGGTTGCGCTCGTAGAATCCAAGCCCAACACACGGACAGTTGAAGGGTCCAGTTGAACAACGTGGAAGCGTGTTAGGATTGTTGTTGTGGTTATTGTGTTGTTTTCTTGTTGTTGACAGGTGAGTGTGGTCACACCGCTTACACCTACAGTTGAGTATTAAATTTTGATGCAGCTGCTGCCCTGACGCACGTGGTGTCTAAAAACTGTTGTTGATGTAAAGACAGTGCATCTACTAAGGGACAAGCGGTGACAATAGGATAGAGAGAGTTCAAGAAGGGAAGGCGGGACAACAATACAAACTAGTGCTATTGTAAACTATGAGCGATACATTATAACGCTATAAAATAACATCATTAACTAGTGTTACAGATCAGAACACCTTACATTGAAGTGTGATATAATGACGACTACGAGACAGCAACCAGCCAACACCTCGTTCCTCCCCCTCTCATTCTCGGCGTGAACCTCCGCCCACACATGGTCTCGCCTTCCCTTCTCGAACTCTCTCTATCTTGTTGTCACCACTTGTCCCTTAGTTGACGTACTGTCTTTACATCACCCACCTCTATGACCTCTACCTGACCCCGCCATGGGCGGAGCAACTTAGGGGATTTTCCCGGTGGCACCTGTGGGCAATACAACCATGCCCTGTCCCCCACTGCCCATGGAAGCACGTGTTCCCGCCGCCCCGTGATCTTTTCATGAGCGGATTGCGCTCTGGTGGGGAAAGGTCCGCATTATGATTCGTTTCGCAAAGTTCAGGTCCAGAATACCGAAGAATACCGGGAATCACCTGTACTTAAAAAACAAGTAAATTGATAACAATATAAACAATAACACTAAACATTAAACGACAAAAGAAATATCAACTGGTTGTATAGTTTATAGCACCATAAACGGAGGTACGGTATTTAAATCTCATTAGAAGTATTAAAATCTCACTCTACACATATGTATGTAAATTATGTTTTCAATCGAGCCGGGGGTCGGATATGTGAACTGTGGGGGGTACAGGGCAAGAATCGCATTCAAATTTTAGAATAACAATATTGTCGTATTAGCATTTTACTGTGCTTGAATGTATATTATGTGCAAGTGCAAATCGTTAGTCGTAAATGCGAGGGAGGGGTTAAGAGGTGCACGTTTAATCCAGTGTTAAAATTTATTTTAGCATCATATTTAAGGACACTTTCTGATAAGAATTCGTCTGGACATGGCACGTGCCTTGTTTTACTCGATCAACCAAAATTAGTACAATGTCGGTCATACAGGAGTGTGATTTCATTCATGAGTAGTATTCACACAGCCCCGATGACACTAACATACCTAAAGTTATGGTTAAACAAAGTAATCTTGAGTTACTTAATTCTCAGCTCAGACCTTATCATCGCAATCATTTCCAAAGACGTGTGGGGTCCTGCGAGAGCAGGTCCCGACTACAAACAGCTGGGCAGCAAAATCGGAAGTAGCTGCGTCGCCCTCGAAATGTGATGTTGCTGCTGTTGTTGTCGCTGCTGTTGTTGCTGCTGTAGTTGCTTCTGTTGCTGTAATAAACGTAGGGAGGTGGTGTTCCGTGATGGGATGACGCCTTTGATTAAAGCCTCTGATCAAACGCACCCGATTGAGGCCCTTGATCGTCGCATTTTATCAACTATTATATTGTATACTCTCACATGTTAAGCTCTATCATAGTGAAACATAATATTATAACCTATGAACTACAACCTATCCATTGCAACGCTGTAAAAGAATATTACTCATTGGGTTTCACTCCCTCGTTGAGAAGGCCGCTCTCTTCCTTTTCTAAAGTTACATGCTAATTTCTCTGCATTCATTTTAAATCGAGGACAAAGCTTTTCCATTTATTCAAAATGCGCGCACAATTACACACTGAGATGCACTTACATATTCATGCATGAAGCATAATGGGCACATTACCCTTCGGTATGTTAATATACATGCGGATTGTACCTTCCAAAATTAACAATCGAATGCAAATATCCTGAAAGACAAAGGATTGGATCCTAGGGGGGGAGTTATAAGGCGGCTCAGAAGCAGAGCTCAATGCCATTTCGAGAGGGAACTTGATGAGGTTGGACGCTCGACTCGTCGCTCAGCTGATCGCCCTTCAACCGCGAGACAACGCAGCCTGGCGAGCACAATTGCTGTGTCGACCGTTCGGCGACTTTGAGTGTCGTTCTTGTTTTAGCAGTTAACAAAATCTAAAACTCAACGCTAAACATCCTTGCGGCCGATAGCGTACTTTTGACTCAATAACACCGCTGCTGTTACTACGCTCACATGGAGCAGAGACGCTCTCCACAGCCCCACGCACACGGAGGCAAGAAGCCATTAAATTGTTGTGTGTGTGGTAAGTCATTTTCACGGCCATCACATCTTCAGAGACAACATAGAACACACACGGGCGAGAAGCCATTCCTGTGCATTGTGTGTGGGAAGACATTTGCACAGTCATCAAATCTTCAAGACCATCAGAGAACACACACGGGCGAGAAGCCATTCCTGTGCCCTGTGTGTGGGAAGACATTTGCACACTCATCAACTCTTCAAACTCACCAGAGAACACACACGGGCGAGAAGCCGTTCCTGTGCTCTGTGTGTGGGAAGGCATTTGCCCAGTCGTCAAAACGGAACAGGCATCAGAAAGTCCACGATGATAGGAAACTGAAATCAAAAGGTGAAATTCAAGGTGCTGCAATGAGTCCTGAAGAAGTTTCCACCTTCGATCCCATGCAGTTGGATCCTGAGAGATGGCTGGATGTAATGGAGTGGCTCGAGGATCAACCAGAGAGCTCGGGGTGACTGAAAAAATATTATGTCATGTGGTTATACCTATTAATCCGTATCGAGTACTTTTGTGTGTAATTTTAGTTTACCAGTTTTTGTGAGAGTTTAATGACGTGCACAGTGGTGGTTTGTAATGTTATGGGATTACTTGCCGAAGTGGAGTGATGAGCACTGGTTGTGAGAGGGTTCAATTGTAGTCGTTAGGTGCTCCTGTTGAGCTAAAGTTGGAATGCGTCTGTAGGTACATCTTTACTCAACATTTTAAACGGGTTTTTTTCCGAGGAAATAGCATTTTTTGATTGGTATTAATCGACTTTAGATAGCTGATTTCAGGATGTACATTGATGACGCGTTCGTTGGATATATGGCATTGACTTCAACAAACGTGATGAACTAATAAGAAAATATTGGAGAATGATACTTTAACGCTTTGGTATTCCTGGAACGGATATGGTTTTCATTGTACTGTAACTGTTTAACATAGGACATAATAAATATTCGGTTCGAATTTTAACGTCAACATTATTGCAGATGAATAAAAACGTATTTTGAACAAATGTTTGTCCGTTCTTTATTTTAAAATGTTCCTAGTAAAGTTTTAGGTGGAGGATCTCCGTCACACAAGTGTGCCCTTAACCGGCAGCATCTTGGCTGTCTACCCGATTAACACGTGTTCCTTGAGGGGAAAGTTCCCCGTAGTTAATCTTTCATCAACGTACCAGTCCCTAATTCCGAAGTATGTCGGGGATAAACTGTACTTTATAACATGTAAACCGTAATACTATAAACTATAACACTAAACATTAAACGATTATAAGCTAGTGTTTTAATTTATAACCATATAAACGGAGGTAAGGTATTATAATAGCATTAGAATCACAGTGTGGTCGTATAAGAATCTAACACTGTTCATATGTATGTATAGTGTACGTGCAAGGATCGGATAAAATTATTACAATTACAACATGGTCATATTACAATCACGATTTTCACTGCTAGATGTCATCGAATAACAATAGACGGAATACATTTATATAAATACACGCACAAACCAATTATAAACTCATGCGATTATGAATCGTTACAATTATTATAACAATCACAAATTGTGACAAAGCGAAATTCCCACAAGCAAAACACCACGCTCACGTGACGAATTCTTAAACAAACTGCAACACTCAAGTGACAGAACTCAACAAAAAAACGCCGCAATAAAAAAAAACAACATCAATGGACAAATCGTAAAAACAGACAACACACGCACGTTAGTAGCTGTTAGAAGAAGACAACACCTAGCACCTTCAACTATACACATTATACATCCAACTCGTAAATGGAGCGGTATATGACAGACGTCGCTGCTGTCGACGGGGCCAAGCAGCGAGTGTTTAACTCCATTGTTTCAGAATCCGTGTCATCACACGGCCACAGCGCCTTAGCCAAACTACATCTCCCCAACAAGGCAGCCTTCCCTATGCTGTGTATTTTAGCACTATATTTTCGGACGCACTTGAAGATAACAATTCGTCTAGAAAAGGCAGGCGACTTGTTCTACCAACATGATTTCAATTTATATCCGAAAGAAGTATGAGTTCATTCATGAGTAGTATTCACTCAGCCCCGATGTCACTAACCTACACACAGTTATGATTAAACAAAGTAAACATTAGTCGCTCATCCCAGCTCAGACATGATCATAGCAATTATTTCCAAATCCGTGTCGGGTCCCACGAGAACAGGGCACGTCCACAAACTCTCAAATTGTAAACTCACATTGCATACTCTAACATTATAAACTCTAACAATATAACCTTTAAACTATGAGCTATACATTGTAACGCTTTAAAATAACACTACAAACTAGTGTTATAGTAAACTATATTGTTGTGAACTCTAATAATATAAGCTATGAGCGATACATTATAACGCTATAAAATAACATCATAAACTAGTGTTACAGTGATATTCGAATCTCATTCCATTTCTTAGCTAGTACTACATATGCCCGTGCATTATGCAGGATTAGCAGCATCAAAGGGAGGGGATATGGGAAATGCAGGTATGTGATTAGTACTACATATGCCCGTGCATTATGCAGGATTAGCAGCATCAAGGGGAGGGGGATATGGGAAATGCAGGTATGTGATTAGTACTACTTATGCCCGTGCATTATGCAGGATTAGCAGCATCAAAGGGAGTGGATATGGGAAATGCATGTATGTGAATAGTACTAATTATGCCCGTGCATTATGCAGGATTAGCAGCATCAAAGGGACGGGAAGGAGTGTTAATAGTATGTAGCTGCAGTAACTAAAACCACAACGTAAACAACTAAAGTATAAACTATATAGTATCATCAGTATACTAAATATACTCTACAATAATAAATAATTGCGATGATCCTATCGGAGTTTACATTTGAGCGACTAAAGTTTGCTTTGTTTAAACATAACATTTTAAACATAACAGTGTAGGTTAGTGCCATCGGTGTTTAGCGAATACTTCCAAAGAATTAACTCACATATTTATGACGTAATTTGGCATAATTTGGGTTGATTAGGGAGAACAAGACACCTGCCATGTCGACGAATTCTTAAGTACATGTATGTGATAAGATCATAAACTAGTGTTACAGTGAATTGCGTCTTAGCCCCCTCATATCGTTCCTTCGCAGGCGCTCGAGATTGAGTGTCCTGCTGTGGTCCGAATTGTTTACTGCGATAACATTTGGCAGTTAAAAGCAGTCTGCAACCGTGAATTGTGCAGCTTGGAATAATTGAGGAATGCATTCATTTTAAATCGAGGACAATGGAGGGCATGGGGAACGTGTTTCTCCAGCGCTAATCCGATTTATTCAAAATAAGCGCACAATTACACACTGAGATGCACTTACATATTCATGCATGAAGCATAATGGGCACATTACCCTTCGGTATGTTAATAGACATGCGGATTGTGCCTTCCAAAATTAACAATCGAATGTAAATATCCTGAAAGACAAAGGATTGGATCCTAGGCGGGGAGTTTGAAGGCGGCTCAGAAGCAGAGCTCAATGCCATTCGAGAGGGAACTTGATGAGGTTGGACGCTCGACTCGTCGCTCTGCTGATCGCCCTTCAACCGCGAGACAACGCAGCCTGGCGAGCACAATTGCTGTGTCGACAGTTAGGCGACTTTGCGTCGGGAGAGTTCGTGGCGACATCTTCAGACGGGTTCCAGACATCGATATACCGTGAATCTCCAAGTAAGTGTCTATTTTCGCGGATAAACTCTTAAACGTTTTCGTCGTTGAATTAGCGGGATTTTTTTGTGTCTCGGTTAGACGCGAGTGTTGTTCTTGTTTTAGCCGTTAACAAAATCCAAAACTCAACGCTAAACACTTTAAATCGAGGCCGATTGCGTACTTTTGACTCGATAACACCGCTGCTGTTGCTACGCTCACATGGAGCAGAGACGCTCTCCACAGCCCCACGCACACGGAGGCAAGAAGCCATTCAATTGCTCTGTGTGTGAGAAGTCCTTTTCATGGCCATCACATCTTAAGAGACACCAGAGAACACACACGGGCGAGAAGCCATTCCTATGCCCTGTGTGTGGGAAGGCATTTGCACAGTCATCACATCTTCAGATTCATCAGAGAGCACACACGGGCGAGAAGCCATTCCTATGCCCTGTGTGTGGTAAGGCATTTGCACACTCGTCAACTCTTCAAGACCATCAGAGAACACACACGAAAGAGAAGCCATTCCTGTGCTCTGTGTGTGGAAAGGCATTTGCACGGTCATCAACCATGAACAGGCATCAGAAGGTCCACAATGATAGGAAACTGAAATCAAAAGCTGAAGTTCAAGGTGGTGCAATGAGTCCTGAAGAATTTTCCACCTTCGATCCCATGCAGTTGGATCCCGAGAGATGGCTGGATGTAATGGAGTGGCTCGAGGATCAAACCGAGAGCTCGGGGTGACTAAAAAAATATGATGTCATGTGGTTATACCTATTAATCCGTATCGAGTACTTTTGGGTGTAATTTTGACCGTTTTAGTTTTCCAGTTTTTTTTTTAGTTTAATTACGTGCACAGTGGTGGTTTGTAATGTTATCGGATTTCTTGCCGAAGTGGTGTGATGAGCACTGGCTGTGAGAGGGTTGAATTGTAGTCGTTTGGTGTTCCAGTGCTAACATTTATTTTAGCATCATATTTAAGGACACTGTTGTTGATAAGAATTCGTCCGTGTTAATCGGGTAGACAGGAACACGTGTTAATCGGGTATGATGCCTGGTTAAGGGCACACTTGTGTGACGGAGATACTCCACCTGAAATTATCTTAACATGTTTTTGCTAGGAACATTATAAAATAAAGAACGGACAAACATTTGTTAAAAGACGTTTTTATTCATCTGCAATCATTTTTACGTCAAAACTCGAAGGGAATATTTATTATGTCCTAGGTTCACACATTTCCAGTACAATGCAAACCATTTCCGTTCCAGGAATACCAAAGCGTTAAATTATCATTCCCCATGATTTCCTTATTAGTTCACCACACTAGCAGTCGCCGCCCGCTTCGCGGGCGGTGTGTATATGCTTGGTTGGTGGGGAGTTGAAAGTGGCTGGACACTATAGACATGTTTTGGTGATTGTTTTATGTTTATTTTAGTGAGGTTATATAAATTTTTATGAGACGCTCAATCGACATTATTAAAGAATGCAACTTATTCAAATATAGAATGCAACTTATTGAAATATCTGGCGATACACGATATTCTTCGTGTACACTCCATCTTCCTCGTCGTCGTCAGGTTCCTCAATAAGCGCCTTGATGTTGGATCTTGCCGTGACTCGCGATAGTGCCACGTACAGTTGGCCGTGCGAGAAGCATGGCGTTGGTAGATATAATCCCAGGTTGTGAACAATTTGCCCTTGCGCCTTGTTGATGGTCATCGCGAAGGCTGGGACAATGGGGAACTGCTTGCGCCGATGTCGAAATGGGAAGTCCTTCGTGTCGTCGTCGCTGATGAAGATGATCCGAGGGATCAACACCTCTTCATCGTTATGGGTTCCTGTCATGATAGTCGCGCGAATGACGTGTGGCTTCATTTCCACGATGCGAAGCCGTGTTCCGTTGCACAGGCCAGCGTCCGGGTTCAAGTTGCGCATCATCATCACTGGGATGCGTTTGTTGAGGATCAACTTGTGTGGCGGAACCCCGTTGATGTTCACCGAGTTGAGGACCTCTGTCTCAAAGAATGCTGACCCTGCTCTCTCGCCGTCCTCAACCGAATCTGTAGACAGGTACACTTGTGGGGTGGGTGGGCGACTGGGTGAGTGGGCGAGTGGGTAGGTGAGTGAGCGGGTGGGTGGTTGAGTGGGTGGGTGGGTGAGTGGGTGGGTGGGTGAGTGAGTGAGTGTGTGGGTCGGTTGGTGAGTTGGGTGAGTGTGTGGTGCCTGACGGGAAACTTTTTTGTGGACAGTGCTGTAGGAGGAGGGCTTCATGGCATCTATGACCACCACAGGGGCTTAACAGGGGCTCTGTACGGGTGCGAGGGGCTGGTAACCCCTCCACCTTCAATTAATTACCACTAGACCACAAATTAAATATGTAACTAATAAGCTTGTGCCGGAGGCCCTGGGGGGACAGGCGTCTATAACGTCTCCTGGCCAAACCCCAATTGGCGGAGCCAGGAGATTGAATGGACAGGGCTGTGTGCATATTCACACAGCCCTTTCGCATTTGCCTTTGCGTGCTTCTTGATAGCGCCGCCGTTTCTGTTGATTCGCGCCGGCCTCTGCGTAAAACACATGCGCCTGCAGGGGTGCGCGCGTGCACACCACCACGTTCCTTTGGTGGTGGTGTACGTGGGGAGCGTGTGGGAGATAACCCCAGGTGGTGGTGAGCCAGCCACTTAGCCATGTGCCTCAGAGAGGGTGATGGCACGGGGGGGGGGCGATCACCCGATCGGAGGGGGCCTGGCGAGAGGCGGCCGACAAGGAGGGGGGAGCGGGGAGTTGGACGTCGGCCTCCACATGTGCCACACCCATTTTTGACTGCTTGGTGCACAGAGGCAAGGAGATTTATGATACTTAATCATTTGTTTCAACTGCTGAGGCAGATGGTGAAGCAGAGGGGCAGTGTGGCAGATTGGCAGTGGAGTTAAGGGGCAGTAGAGCATTGGGGCAAATGTGGGGCGGTTTGTTATGAAGAAGGCAAAACACCTAAATATGTTTTCCCAACACCGCTTGTAGAAGGACCATTTCCCAAAACCTTTCTTGTTGTCTATTTGTCTTTGTACCGCCGCACACACAGCTGGGATACCGCACACACGAGCCAAGACACATTTAACCAACACAGGCAGCACTCGCAAGCAATGCAACGTTACGTTGTGACCTCATGGGTTGATTTCACGAAGTTTATAGTAACAACAACAAAAACAATTATATTGATTGTAATTCTTAACACAGGATCCTTGAGACTTGGCACGTGCATGTTTTGTTAATTGTCTGCACCATACCCCTCCAGCTCTCTCCCCCTGGGTCAGCTGCCCCTTCCATGTCCTGTAAACCATGGCAAGGTCATCCCATGAGTACTGCCTGGGCGAAAACCAGCATGGAAGGGGCCCAGTGTGGGTCCGGCTATGCTAATGGCATAGTCCCGTGTGTGTGTGATGTGAGGTCTCCTGGCAGCAGTCATTCTCCGCTGTAGTCCTGGCATCTGCTGCTCAGCTTCATTCCCCAGCTGTGGTCCCAGTGGCACCGTCTCTCTGGGGAACCGTGTGGTGTGTGTAGCGAGTATCACGCGGTTGGTAGTGTGGTGATAGTGGTCACGGTTGGCACCGATACACGACCACCGCCACCACCCCTACTGGGCGGTGGACCTGCCACCACAAAGCAGCACGCGACGGAGGAGTGAGGCGATCGCTCTCGCCACGCGAGCGAGGCCCCCTCGCTTCCTCTTCTTTTCGTACATCTCCACCTGCACCTCTTCAGTTTTCTCCTCCGTCTCGTCCTCCTCCATCCCATCTTCTTCATCCTCCACCACCATCTTCTCCTCTACCTCCTCCTCTTGCTGTACCACCTCCATCATCTCCATCTTCTTCTTCTCCGCTAGCACCATCTCTTCCTCCTTCATCTCCTCCTCACCTTCCGGCACCACCATCTCCACCACCATCTTCTCTTCCTCCTCTACCACCATTGTTTCCCCTTTGTCCGTCGTCTCCATGTCCTCCACCACGACCATCTGTTCATCCTTTGTTGTCTCCTTGTCCTCCATCTCCGTATTGTCTTTCTCCTCTCCCTCCGTGTTCTCCTCCATTGTCACCATCACAATCTCGTCCTCCTTTGCCTTCTCTTCCTCCGATTTCTCCTCCTCTGTCTCTACCTCATCCTCCATCATCTCCTCTTTCACCTCTTCCTTCGTCTCCTTCTCCATAACCTCTGTCTTCACTTCCAAGGCCTGGACGAGTGAGGAGGAGGGCTGCGCTGGCTCAGATCTGTGAAGAGACAACACGACACCGTTCCACCTTGCCACGACAGCTGTATCATGCAGATGAGAGATTGCAGAAGCTACCACTCCGTTTATATAATGGTTGGAGAAGGCGGTGGGGCAATGGCCGCATACTTTTATTAATATGGTAAGGTGAGGCTTAAGACTAAGTATAGACTGCATAACAAAGGCTGAGCCTTTGTTATGGAGAGGTGCGGTTTTTGACTCAACCTGTAACAGGGAGACCACCACTAGACATGGTAAAACTGTGATGGTTGTCTGTCAAACACGACACCGTTCCACCTTCCTGCTACGGCAGACATCGCCATCTTCCCATCGTCCGTTGGTGGAATGTGTGGCGGATTAATTCGAGATGAATAGAAACAGCAATAACGACATGGCCAGTGAGTGTGCTTAGTATTGGTGCTGTCATTCTCATGGCGCCAGGTTATCCTTGAGATAGGTGCAGCTGTGTCTCACACAGACTGCTGTAGCTTCACAGTAGTGGGTGGCGTTGCTGTGCAAATTTAGCTGAATAATTTGAAGTGACATTATTTTGGCTCTTTCGGTAAAGTCATGTAGGAATAAAATAAATTAAATCACAACGTTTCGATTGCAACACAAGCAATCATCATCAGGTGGAAAAACCACAGCAAGAAACTTTCTTGCAATAACAACATGGCCATCGAAACGTCGTGATTTAATTTTATTTATTTTGTTTCATACCTACGTGAATTTACCGATATAACCAAAGAGTATGGATCCCTGTAGTCACGAAAACTTCAAATCTAGATTGAAAGTTTCCTATTTGTATATTCTAATTGACCCCTTGCACATAATGTCCTAAGCATTTTAAATGGCATCGATAGAGATCCTGAACGTCCACTGTGACGGAATGGGTGTGGATCTGTGTGGTCAATGCGGCAGCAATAATAGCCAAGGCGGGAAGCAAGATCTGAACTGTAAGCGGTGAAGAATGCGTGCACGACCATTTGGCCGCTTCAACACGTCCACGATTTCGATAAAGTGTCCGACAGTGATTCGTGGTCGAGAGAGCCACCTCCCTTGACGTCGAAGGCATCTCAGAGTGCATTGCATGCGATGAGCCTCTCGCATCTCTCATCTCATCGCGTTTTAAATTGGACACCCCTCTCGGTGGTAGCTGTCGCTGTGCATTACAAGGCGACTTGGCAGCTGGCCTGGAAACAGGCGATAGACAGCGAAAATCTCACGGTGGATGGAGGGTTACATGGTGAAGATATGCCCACTTCGTTATGTGGTCTAACCCAGAAACCAGTTATGAAAAATAAATCTGTCCAGAGTATAGCGGAATGTACACGTGGGGTTTGCAGTGTTTGTGAATTTTGAGAGCGCGACAGGGCTTGAGCACCTGTGCGTCACAGCAACATTGACCTGGGTTTGATTTCCACGTTTGGCCACATTCTCCGTGTGGATTGTGCAGCCACCTGTTCTGGGAAGGTTCTGCAGCTTTCTCCCTGTTACTGAACCCACACAAGCAATGCAAATCGTTCAATTTGGATCGCAAACAGCAACTTTGTCGCAAAATGCGAGCAAACTTTGCAGGATCCTCCTGAAAAAAAGTCTTGAGACCGAGTAAGGCTGATGCTGCGTGAGAAGCATGGCAATAAATAACAAAAATAAACACACAGGGGATGCACACGCAGACTGGTTTACCGTGGCTCAGCGACTCCGGAGTTTTCTTTATCTTCTTGGAAGCCCTCTTCTCCAAAGCTCTGAGCAATTGGGCCCCACACAGGATTGGAGGATGTGGCGGTGGTGGCGGTGGCAGTGGTGGTGGTGCTGCTGGTGGTATCGGTCTGGAGCCATTGTCGCTCGATCTTGGCGAAGCGCTGCTCCTCCTCGAGGCGCTTTTGCTCCACAAGACGCTTCTCCATCAAGTGCTCCTCCTCCTCTTGACGCTTCACCTCAACGAGGCGCTTCTCCTGCATGAGACGTTTCTCCTCGAGGAGCTTCACCTTGCGAAAGCGCCTCTCCTCAAGACGCTTCTTCTTCTTCTCGAGACGCTTCAGCTCAAAGAGGCGATTCTCCTCCATGAGGCGCTTCTCAGGACAAAATCAATTCTCGCAGGCACACAAACATGGACGGGCACATAGACAAACAAAAATGCATACTGGCACATCTATGTACGGATGCAAACATGCACATTAACTCATGGCATGACGTGATGATGGAGGGATGGAGTGATGGTGTTGGGAGATGGTGTTGTGATATGAAGAGGTGAAATTGTGGACGGTGCCTTGTGATGGTATTGACGCTTTATGAGGCTCTATGATATTGTATTGATTCTCGATTTGAAGCTTTCGTGACTGCAAGGATTCATACTCACGTATGTGACTTTACCGAAAAAACCTCAGAAAGAGTCACATACGTGACTTTACCGAAAAAACCTAAGAGTATATTGTATTGAGTTGGTGGTGGTGTGGTGTGATGAGAAATGTGATGTGAAGAGATGGTGTGGTGATGTGAGGTGTAGTGATGTTTTGGTGCAATGATGTGAGAGTGTGGAGAGAATGTGGTGTTTGACTCCCATAGACCCCATACACACCTTTGGGGAACGATTTTCATAGCTTTGGCCTGGGAAAGGGTCCACTTCATCCATAATGTCCCCCCCACGTGGTCGACTGGCGCCATGACTCCCGGGCTACGGAAAACAAAATTAATTCAAAGGACGAGTAACGTCTTAGAGAACGAAGCACGTGGAGATTCACGGAACTAATTCTGAGATCCCTGCAATTACCTCTTAACACATAACATGACCTGCTGTTGAGAAATATTAATCACATGGCAGTAAAACTTTCCAAGTAAATATTTTTGTAAGCATGTTGAGACCATTAATTCCATGAACTTGAGACCCCCATTTAAACAAAGATGCCTGAAAAGCAGTTCTAAATCCATGCTGTCTGCACACTTGACCGTTTACCTCTTCCCATCACCACCAAGCCACGTCCACTAAAAATAATTCATCAGGGAGCTGCCTCCTCTGCATAAAAACCACGTGATGCAGGTAACTGAGACTTACCAACATAGTCCTCCAAGATGTCAGCCCACTTGCGTTGTCTGTCTATGTTGTTGGGAAGAAGTAGTTTCTGTTTGATGTTGGAGGGCCTGGGGAGGTTGTAAAAACGCTAAGATTTATCAGCCTTTTGAATCACTCATCCTCTCAATTATTACAAATTTGACCACTCACTTTACCAATCAAATCACTCACTCGCTTGTTTGCCCACTCAAGCGTGCGTCAGATCACTCACTCATCCACCCACGCGAACATATTTATTCCAACTGCCTATTGCATTAAACATAATCGCCAGACATAACCGTGATGTTTAACCTCTAATCCAGACAAGCATGTTGATGCACAGCCCATTTGTATTAATCTACTGCTTGATAAAGGCCCCCTCTATGTCTTGTAGGTCATTGGGGTCAAATGACCAAACTTAAATTATTTGTTATAACCCGAGAATGACGTCACTGGTCACGTGATGTCAGAGTTACCGCCCATGTGGCTGTGGCATCACAGATAGGAGACGTCTATGGCAGCAGTTTGGGTCTGAACTAAAAGGTAGACTCCTCCCCCATGTTGGATAACATTCAATACATGTAATGCAGGGCACAATTATGCAGGCAATCAGAACACAATCATTATAGACATGTTAATCATATTATATGAGATTTAAACAGGTTAGTTATGAACGTTTTAAATGTGGACTTGCTTTGGGTCTAAACAATGACAGTAACAGCAACATATCAGAGCATGCCAAGTAACCTAACTAATCGTCCTAGTTTGGTAGCAAAAAATCCAAATACCAACATATTCAAAAATAATGAAGCTTTAGTTTGTAGTCAAAACGTGCAGTAAAAATAAACAACACGCATCGTCAACAGGGACGCTCACCTCGTTGAGGATTCGCTCTGCAAAGGCTTCTTCTGCTGCTGCTAACTCTTGCGCATTCCTCTCGACTGCGGGTGGAGGCGTGGCTATGACGTAACAGATGTGACGTCACTACAGCGAGGCTCCGCCCCCACGCGCTTGGCGGGCGCACCACGTGGTGCAGTGCGGGTGTTGTGCGTCACCGGAAACACCAGAGTCCTCGGTTCGACATTAAACATTTGCCCCCTCGCTTTGTGCTGTCTTTGATGTCGCCGTTACTGCGGCGAGGACTGAAGTAATGCCTGGCCATCAGGCTTTGCATATAACTAGGCCTCAGGCTTCATATTTGTTCATAGTTATTTTTTGTTTAATTGGAATTATTCACTTGCATTTCATTCATTACATTTCAAGCGTATGAACACCATCCCATTGGTTTTTTTACTTTTAAATTCAGGTTTTTATTATAGTTATTGATCTGTAGTTATATTTAAGTGAGTGAGGTGGTTGTACTAAGTGTGCATTTGAGTTCCATGTAAATTATTATTGTGTAAAGGATTTGTCTGTGTGCACTTATCCTGGCAGTGGTAATATGGGCTTTTTATGATTAAGTTGTTAATGAGATTGTTTATTTGTGTGTGTCTGTTATCTATGTCTGTGTCAGGTTACATATCTATGTTTGTAGCTGTGTGTGTTTGTTAATTTATGATGGGTGGTGATGATGATGTTTCTTGATAATGGATGGTGGTGATGATAATGATGGGTGGTGAAGGGTGGTAATGATGATGGGTGGTGATGATAATGTGTAGTGATTATGATGGGTGGTAGTGATGATGATGGGTGGTGGTATTGATTCGGGAGGTTATGATGATGGGTGGTGATGATGATGGGTTGTTGTGATTATGGATGATTGGTGGTGGTTATGATGAATGTTGGTTGTGATGGTTGGGTGGTGGTGGTGATGATGGTTGGTGATGGTGAGTTGATAGTGATAATGATGATAATGGGTGTTGATACTGATGATTTGTGTTGATGATTATGGGTGGTGATGAGTAAATAAGCCACCACCCGACGCTAGCACCAATAACATCAGCGACAACAGCAGCAGCAACAACACATTTTGAGGGCGACGCAACTAATTCTGATTCTGCTGTTTCTGCTGCTCGACTATTTGTAGCCAGGCCCTGCTCTCGCGGGACCAACCCACACGTCTTCGGAAATTATTGCGATGATCATGTCTGAGCTGAAAATTAAGTGACTAAACGTCACTTTGTTTAACCATAACCGTGTGTAGGTTAGTATCTGGGGGCTCAGCGAATACTACTCATGAAAGAACTCGCACTCCTTTATGACCGACATTCTACTAATTTTGGTTGATCGAGACGAACAAGGCACGTGCCATGTCCAGAATTATTTTTTATTACCAATATTGTCTTTAAATATGATGCTAAACTAAACGTTAACACTGGATGAAACATGCACCTCTTAACCCCTGCCTCGCATTTACGACTAACAATTTGCATTTTACACGTAACATACAGTCAAGCACAGTAAAATGCTAATACGACAATATTGTTATTCTAGGAATTTGAATTCTATTATAGCCCTGCACCCCCCACAGTTCGCATATCCAACCCCCGGTTCGATGGAACGTTCGCTTTACATACATATGAGCAGAGTGCGATTATAATACTTCTAATGAGATTTGAATACCGTACCTCAGTTTATGTTGTAATGAATTAGGAAACCAGTCTATAGTCGTTTAATGTTGAGTGTTATCGTTTATAGTGATACAGCTGAAGTCATAGAGGTGAAACGGCCTAAGTGTGTACGAATGTAGATAGGGCGTCGCCGTTGGTTCGTCCACCCATCCCGCCTCAAGACTTATGTCCGTCCCCACCCGGACAGCTCATCCCCATGTCCTGTACAGCCCAAGTCTGGTGTGTCCGACGTGGTGGGGTGCTTGGCAACGGAAACCGTACGCCAAAGGAAATGTGTTTTGCCTCCCACAGTTTCCGAGCCCCTGAGGCCCGGGGTGCTTCAAGGATCCCCCACGTGTGAGGAATCGGTGCCTGGAGCCCGGTCATGTTTCTCAAAAGAAACCAGGGACCTGCCTAATCCTTCAAGCCTGTGGTGCGAACCCTTGACGCCCCGAAAGGCACAAGATTCCACCATGGGCGAGGGACCGGCGTCGAGAACCAGGTCAAAATGCGCAAGGTTGCGCTCGTAAGATCCACGCCCAACACACGGACAATTACGTCGTAAATGTGAGCTAATTCTTCGGTAGTATTCGCTAAACACCGATGGCACTAGCCTACACTAAGTTATGTTTAAACAAAGTAAACTTTAGTCGCTCAAATCTCAACTCAGATAGGATCATCTCAATTATTTCCATAGACGTGTAGGTCCCACGAGAGCAGAGCCGGCGGGCAAACAGCCGAGCGGCAGTTGGAGCAGAAGCAGAAGTCGCTGCTTTGTCATCAAACGGTTTCGTAGCTGCTGTAGTTGCTTCTGTTACTGTTATATACGCAGCATGGTGGTGTCCCGTGATAGGATAACGGCATTTATTTTAAAAAATAAACTGATCAAACCTACCAGATCAACGCCCTCGATCGATATACTGTTACATTGTAAACTCTCACACTGTGAACTTTAACATTATGAATTCCAACAATATCACTTAAACATTAAAATATACATTTGAAGAATATACAAATTACTGTAAACTAGTTTTATAGTAAACTCTAACAATATAACCTATGAGCTTTACATTATAAGGCTATGCAATAGCATTATTAACTAGTGTTATAGATTAGAACAACCTACATTGAAGTGTGATATTCGAATCGCATTCAAATTATTCGAATCACTCCGTGGTCCTCTTCGAATCACACTACGGTCGTAAGTATGTAACATGCATGCATGTAACATGTCTGTATGTAGTAAGTATATGTGCATTGTATATGTCTGTTTGTAGTAAGTATATGTGCATGTAACATGTCTGTATGTAACATGTCTGTATGTAGTAAGTATATATGCATGTAACATGTCTGTATGTAACATGTCTGTATGTAGTAAGTATATATGGATGTAACATGTCTGTATGTAACATGTCTGTATGTAGTAAGTATATATGCATGTAACATGTCTGTTTGTAGTAAGTATATGTGCATGTAACATGTCTGTATGTAACATGTCTGTATGTAGTAAGTATATATGCATGTAACATGTCTGTTTGTAGTAAGTATATATGCATGTAACATGTCTGTATGTAACATGTCTGTATGTAGTATGTATGCATGTAACATGTATGTATGTAATACATACATGTAACATGCATATGTATGTATGTAATACATACATGTAACATGTAAGTATGTAATACATACATGTTACATGTGAAGTATTTGAATGACGGCAGGAAACTCCTTGACGGGTAACACACTTTTTATTAAATCTTGACTTGTCACTATACAACGAGTGGTCTCTATTCCTCGGACTACACCCACTTCACTCGACACGTGTAATTACTATTCCTCCGGCTACACATACTTCACTTGACTCGTGTAGCATCTATTCCTCCGGCTACACACACTTCACTTGACTCGTGTAGCTTCTATTCCTCCGGCTACACACACTTCACTTGACTCGTGTAGCTTCTATTCCTCCGGCTACACACACTGCACTTGACTCGTGTAGCTTCTATTCCTCCGGCTACACACACTGCACTTGACTCCGTAACGTCCGTGAAGCCTACAGGCCCACCCCGGCTTGGGCGTGGGCCACAACCTCCGAGTCCCACGAGCCGGCTCTCTCACAGACGTTCGGCCCCGGGTCCCAGGGTTCCGCCTCTTCCTCCGTCTTCCGTCTTCGCTGGTACTCTCTCCCCCGTGCGCCTGTGCGCATCCCCTTATATAGTCCCCGCTCACGGGAGACGGAGTGTATGCGGACCTCGACGTGAGCATCGCTCCTTAGTTGACCAATCACGCCGCGCTGTTCCTACGATCCGTTTTCCCCAGCGCGTGTTACCACTACACAACCAATCACGCCGCGCTGCCACACGATCACTCCCTCTCAAGCGCGTCACCGGCACACAGCCAATCACCACCACACAACCCATGACCCCGCGCTGACCCCTGATCCCCCACCGTCAGCGCGCGTCACCAACACACACAGCCAATCCCTACGCACTGACACACGATCCCTACCTCAGCGCGTATCACCACTACACATGCATACATATGTGAAACGGAACGTGCAGGATCAGGATGGGATTAAAACTATTTGAATAACACTTTGGTGGTATTAGGATCAAGCTGTCCACTGCTGGATGAATGTTCCATCTCAATGGTATCAATTAGCAATATATATAATTGTAATTCGATTCTTATCCTGCATTTCCTACCCCTGGTTCGCATATTCACTTACCATCCGTACGACCACAGTGTGAGAGATTAGCATGATGTTAATGTAAGAAATAAGCATGTAACTGTAGAAAAGCAGGAGAGCGGCCTCCTCGACGAGGGAGTGCAACCCAACGGGTGCAATCCAAAGGGCATGAGAGCATGATTTATAATATTAAATGTTTGAGTTTAACATGTGAGAGTTTACAATCAAATGCGCCGATCAAGGGCGTCAATCGGGTGCGATTGATCAAAGTCTTTAATCATCACGGACCACCACCTCCCTGCGTATATAACTTCAGAAGAAGCAACAACAGCAGCAACAACACATTTCGAGGGCGACGCTGCTACTTCTGATTCTGCTGCTTCCGCTGCCCGGCTATTTGTGGCCGGGCCCTGCTCTCGCGGGACCGCACACGTCTTTGGAAATGATTGCGATGATCATGTCTGAACTGAGAATTAAGTGACTAAATATTACTCTGTTTAACCATAACTGTATGTAGGTTAGTGTCATTATGGCTCAGCGAATACTACTCATGAATGAAGTCACACTGTTTAATGACAGAAATTGTAATCATTTTGGCTGCACGTGTAGAACAAGTCACCTTCCTTGTCTAGACGCATTCTAAACGCAACATTGTACTTAAATGTTGCTAAAATAACGTCTACACCCAATTCAACATGCAGTTCCACCTCGGCCATGAGCAACCCACAGCACGCGCAGAGGGAGGAGACCACGAGGGAGACGGCCTCAACTTGAAGAGTAAGTTGACAAACTCACGGATGCCATCACGCAGCTGCTACAACGCTTGTCGGATGAGACGCTGCGTCCCGCGGCGCCAACCAGGCGAGTAAATGAAGAGCAGAGCCCGAATCGGAAGCCGCCATCCGATCATCAGCAGCAGTAGACAGCGTGATTCTAATAGGACCACGTTGTTATTATAATAATTTTAATGCGATCAAAACCGCGCACCTCCCAGGTTGCATTCACGACTCCCGATGTGCATCTACATATAACATACATTCTAGCTCAGTGTAATGCTAATACGACCAGAGTGTTATTCTAATCATTTTAATCCGATCCTAATCCCCCAGTTCGCATATCCAACCCCCGGTTCGCATGTCCAACGGACATACATATTACATACGACCATAGTATGTATGTAATATGCATACATATGTGCAGTGTGATTCTATTACGAGCACATTGCGCTTATCATACTTCCCATGATATTCTAATATTGATTTGAAGCTTTCGTAACTGCAGGAATTAATACTCGTTTGTTCTTTCGGTAAAGTCACGTAGGTAGAAATAAAACAAAATAAATCACGTTTCGGACAAAACACAAACGCCTTCAGGTGGAAATCGCGATATCCGCGATGTCTGCTGTGACCAAAACGATGTCTGCTGCAGTCATCGTTACGTCCGATACGTCGTTTCTAGGCCAGCTGCCAAGTCGCCTCGTAATGCACAGCGACGGCTACCACTGAGAGGGGTGTCCAATTTAAAACGCGATGAGATGAGAGATGCGAGAGGCTCATCGCATGCAATGCACTCTGAGATGCATTCGACGTCAAGGGAGGTAGCTCTCTCGACCACAAATCACCGACGGACACTTTTTTGAAATCGTGGATGTGTTGAAGCGACCAAATGGTCGTGCACTCATTCTTCACCGCTTACAGTTCAGATCTTGCTTCCCGCCCTGGCTATTATTGCTGCTGCATTGACCACACAGATCCACACCCATTCCGTCAAAGTGGACGTTCAGGATCTCTATCGATGCCATTTGAAATGCTTAGGACATTATGTGCAAGGGGTCAATTAGAACATACATATAAAAATGTCAATCTCGATTTGAAGTTTTCGTGACTACAGGGATCCATACTCTTTGGTTATATCGATACATTCACGTAGGTATGAAATCAAATAAATTAAATCACGACGTTTCGATGGCCATGTCGTTATTGCAAGAAAATGTATTACTGTGGTTTCCCACCTGATGATGATTGCTTGTGTTGCAATCGAAACGTCGTGATTTATTTTATTTTATACCTACGTGACGTTACCGAAAGAACCAAAAAAATGTCACTTCAAATTATTCAGCTAAATTTGCACAGCAACGCCACCCATTACTGTGAAACTGCAGCAGTCGGTGTGAGACACAGCTGCACCTATCTCAAGGATAGCCTGGCGCCATGAGAATGACAGCACCAATACTAAGCACACTCACTGGCCATGTCGTTATTGCTGTTTCTTTTCAGCTCGAATTAATCCGCCACACATTACACCCACGGACGATGGGAAGATGGCGATGTCTCCCGTAGCAGCAAGGTGGAACGGTGTCGTGTTGTCTGTACACAGATCTGTGCCAGCTCAGCCCTCCTCCTCACTCGTCGAGGCCTTTGAAGTGAAGACAGAGGTTGTGGAGAAGGAGACGAAGGAAGAGGTGAAGGAGATGATGGAGGATGAGGTAGAGACAGAGGAGGAGAAATCGGAGGAAGAGAATGCAAAGGAGGACGTGATTGTGATGGTGACAATGGAGGAGAACACGGAGGGAGAGGAGAAAGACAATACGGAGATGGAGGACAAGGAGACAACAAAGGATGAACAGATGGTCGTGGTGGAGGACATGGAGACGACGGACAAAGGGGAAACAATGGTGGTAGAGGAGGAAGAGAAGACGGTGTCGGAGATGGTGGTGCCAGAAGTTGAGGAGGAGATGAAGGAGGAAGAGATGGTGCTAGCGGAGGAGAAAAAGATGGAGAAGATGGAGGTGGCGCAGGAAGAGGAGGAGGAGGTAGAGGAGAAGATGGTGGTGGAGGATGAAGAAGATGGGATGGAGGAGGATGAGACGGAGGAGAATTCGGAAGAGGTGCAGGTGGAGATGCACGAAAAGAAGAGGAAGCGAGGTGGCCTCGCTCGCGTGGCGAGAGCGATCGCCTCACTCCTCCGCCGCGTGCTGCTTTGTGGTGGCAGGTCCACCGCCCAGTAGGGGTGGTGGCGGTGGTCGTGCATCGGTGCCAACCGTGACCACTATCACCACACTACCCGCCCACCCCGTGATACTCGCTACACACACCACACGGGTCCCCAGAGAGACGGTGCCACTGGGACCAAAGCTGGGGAATGAAGCTGAGCAGCAGATGCCAGGACTACAGCGGAGAATGACTGCTGCCAGGAGACCTCACATCACACACACACACACACACGGGACTATGTCATTAGCATAGCCGGCCCCACACTGGGCCCCTTCCATGCTGGTTTTCATCCAGGCAGTCCTCATGGAATGACCTTGCCATGGTCGTATTAGCATTTTATTGTGCTTGAATGTATGTTATGTGCAAATGCACATCATTAGTCGTAAATGCGAGGGAGGGGTTAAGAGGTGCACGTTTAATCCAGTGTTAACATTTATTTTAGCATCATATTTAAGGACACTGTTGTTGATAAGAATTCGTCTAGACGTGGCACGTGCCTTGTTCTACTCGATCAACCAAATTTAGTACAATGTTGGTCATACAGGAGTGTGATTTCATTCATGAGTAGTATTCACAGAGCTCCTATGACACTAACCTACCTAAAGTTATGGTTAAACAAAGTAATCTTGAGTGACTTAATTCTCAGCTCAGACATGATCATCGCAATTATTTCCAAAGACGTGTGGGGTCCTGCGAGAGCAGGTCCCGACTACAAACAGCTGGGCAGCAGAATCGGAAGTAGCTGCGTCGCCCTCGAAATGTGATGTTGCTGCTGTTGTTGTCGCTGCTGTTGTTGCTGTTGTAGTTGCTTCTGTTGCTGTGATAAACGTAGGGAGGTGGTGTTCCGTGATGGGATGACGCCTTTGATTAAAGCCTCTGATCAAACTCACCCGATTGACGCCCTTGATCGTCGCATTTGATCAACTCTGATATTGTATACTCTCACATGTTAAGCTCTATCATAGTGAAACATAATATTATAACCTATGAACTACAACCAATCCATTGTAACGCTGTAAAAGAATATTACCTATTGGGTTTCACTCCCTCGTCGAGAAGGCCGCTTTCTTACTTTTCTAAAGTTACATGCTAATTTCTCTGCATTCACTTTAAATCGAGGACAAAGTTTTTCCATTTATTCAAAATAAGCGCACAATTACACACTGAGATGCACTTACATATTCATGCATGACGCACAATGGGCACATTACAATTCGGTATGTTAATAGACATGCGGATTGTACCTTCCAAAATTAACAATCGAATGTAAATATCCTGAAAGACAAAGGATACGGATCCTAGGGCGGGAGTTATAAGGCAGCTCAGAAGCAGAGCTTATTGCCATTTCGAGAGGGAACTTGATGAGGTTGGACGCTCGTCTCGTCGCTCTGCTGATCGCCCTTCAACCGCGAGACAACGCAGCCTGGCGAGCACAATTGCTGCGTCGACAGTTAGGCGACTTTGCGTCGAGAGAGTTCGTGGCGACATCTTCAGACGTGTTACAGACATCGATATACCGTGAATCTCCAAGTAAGTGTCTATTTTCGCGGATAAAATCTTAAACGTGTTCGTCGTCAAATTTACGGGATTTTTTTTGCGTCTCGGTTAGACGCGAGTGTCGTTCTTGTTTTAGCAGTTAACAAAATCCAAAACTCAACGCTGAACATCCTTGCGGCCGATAGCGTACTTTTGACTCGATAACACCGCTGCTGTTACTACGCTCACATGGAGCAGAGACTCTCTCCACAGCCCCACGTACACGGATGCAAGAAGCCATTCAATTGCTCTGTGTGTGGGAAGACATTTTCATGGCCATCACATCTTCAAAGACACCAGAGAACACACACGGGCGAGAAGCCGTTCCTGTGCCCTGTGTGTGGGAAGACATTTGCACACTCGTCACATCTTCAGAGTCACGAGAGAACACACACTGGTGAGAAGCCATTCCCGTGCTCTGTGTGTGGGAAGGCATTTGCACAGTCATCACATCTTCAGAGTCATCAGAGAACACACACGGGCGAGAAGCCATTCCTGTGCTCTGTGTGTGGGGAGGCCTTTACACGGGCATCAACTCTTCAAACTCATCAGAGAACACACACGGGCGAGAAGCCGTTCCTGTGTTCTGTGTGTGGGAAGGCATTTTCACTTTCAGCAAACTGCCAACGCCATCAGAAAACACATACGGGCGAGAAGTCATTCCTGTGCCCTGTGTGTGGTAAGACATTTGCACACTCGTCAACTCTTCAGAACCATCAGAGAACACACACGGGCGAGACGCCATTCCTGTGCCCTGTGTGTGGGAAGGCATTTGCACGGTCATCAACCATGAACAGGCATCAGAAGGTTCACAATGATAGGAAACTGAAATCAAAAGTTGAAATTCAAGGTGCTGCAATGAGTCCTGAAGAAGTTTCCACCTTCGATCCCATGCAGTTGGATCCCGAGAGATGGCTGGATGTAATGGAGTGGCTCGAGGATCAAACCGAGAGCTCGGGGTGAAATATAATGTTGCATGCGGTTATACCTTTTAAGCCGTATCGAGTACTTTTGTGTGTAATTTTTACCATTTTAGTTTTACAGTTTTTGTGAGAGTTTATTGACGTACCCAGTGGTGGTTTGTAATGTTATCGGATTACTTGCCGAAGTGGTGTGATGAGCACTGGTCGTTAAGTGTTTCTGTTGAGCTAAAGTTGGAATGCGTCTGTAGGTACATCTTTACTCAACATTTTAAACGGTTTTTTTTTCAAGTATATAGCTTTTTTTGATTGGTATTAATCGACTTTAGATAGCCGATTTCAGGATGTACATTGATGACGCGTTCGTTGGATATATGGCCTTGACATAGACGCACAGTAAACACATGTGGTGAACTAATAAGGAAATCATGGGGAATGAAACTTTAACGCTTTGGTATTCCTGGAACGGAAATGGTTTGCATTGTACTGGAAATGTGTGAACATAGGACATAATAAATATTCCCTTCGAGTTTTGACGTAAAAATGATTGCAGATGAATAAAAACGTATTTTTAACAAATGTTTGTCCGGTCTTTATTTTATAATGTTCCTAGCAAAAACATGTTAAGAGAATTTCAGGTGGAGGATCTCCGTCACACAAGTGTGCCCTTAACTGGCAGCATCTTGGCTGTCTACACGATTAACACGTGTTCCTTGAGGGGAAAGATCCCCGTAGTTAATCGTTCATCAACGTAACAGTCCCTAATCCTGAAGTATGTCGGGGATAAACTGTACTCTATAACATGTAAACTGTAATACTATAAACGATAACACTAAACATTAAACGATTATAAACTAGTGTTTAATTTATAACTATGTAAACGTAGGTAAGGTATTACAATATCATTAGAAGAACACTGGTTGTATAAGAATCGCACTCTGCTCATATGTATGTATAGTGTACTGCTAGATGTCATCGAAAAACAAAAGACGGAATATATTTATATAAATACACGCACAAACCCATTATAAACTCATGACATTATGAATCGTTACAATTATTATGACAATCACAAATTGTGACAAAGCGAAATTCCCACAAGCAAAACACCACGCTCACGTGACGAATTCTTAAACAAACTGCAACACTCAAGTGACAGAACGCCGCAATAAAAACAACATCAATGGACAAATCGTAAAAACAGACAACACAGGCACGTTAATAGCTGTTAGAAGAAGACAACACCTAACACCTTCAACTATACACATCATACAGCCAACTCGTAAATGGGGCGGTATATGACAGCCTTCGCTGCTGTCGACGGGGCCAAGCAGCGAGTGTTTAACTCCATTGTTTCAGAATCCGTGTCATCACCCGGCGACAACGACTTAGCCAAACTACATCTCCCCAACAAGGCAGCCTTCCCTATGCTGTGTATTTTAGCACTATATTTACGGACGCACTTGAAGATAACAATTCGTCTAGAAAAGGCAGGCGACTTGTTCTACCAACAGGATTTCAATTTAAATCCGAAAGAAGTATGAGTGCATTCATGAGTAGTATTCACTAAGCCCCGATGGCACTAACCTACACACAGTTATGATTAATCAAAGTAAACATTAGTCGCTCATCCCAGCTCAAACATGATCATACCAATTATTTCCAAATCCGTGTCGGGTCCCACGAGAATAGGGCACGTCCACAAACTCTCAAATTGTAAACTCACATTGCATACTCTAACATTATAACCTCTAAGAATATAACCTTTAAACTATGAGCTATACATTTCAACGCTTTAAAATAACACTACAAACTAGTGTTATAGTAAACTATAATGTTGTGAACTCGTATTACAGATTAGAACACCGTACATTGAATTGTGATATTCGAATCTCATTCGAATTCTTAGCTTCACACTCGTGAGTATGTAACATGTATGTAATATGCATGAATGTAATGTCTGTATGTAACATGTATGCATGTAATATGGACGTGCGAACCAAGGGTGGGATATGTGAAACGGAAGGTGCAGGATCAGGATGGGATTAAAATTATTTGAATAACCCTTTGGTGGTATTAATATCAAGCTGTCCACTAATGGATGAATGTTTCATCTAAATGGAATCAAATAACAATATTCAGTATGAATATGTAAAATAATCGCACAAACCCAATATTAGCCCGTGAAATAATGAATCATTACAATTGCAATGACTCCGGACTCACACTGCAGAGGGTTATTTTATTTAGCCTTTAACGCGGTTTCAGACCCCAGGCGTCACGATATAGCAACGACGACGACGAGACAGCAACCAGCCAAAACAGCCCCAAACCTCGTTCCTCCCCCTCTCTCATTCTCGGCGTGAACCTTCGCCCACACTTGGTCTCGCCTTCCCTTCTCGAACTCTCTCTTTCTTGTCCCTTAGTTGATGCACTGTCTTTAGATCACCCACTTCTATGACCTCTACCTGACCCCGCCATGGGCGGAGCAACTTGGGGGACATACAGATATGTATGTAAATTATCTGTTCAATCGAACCGGGGGTCGGATATGTGAACTGTGGGGGGGGGGGGTACAGGGCAAGAATCGCATTCAATTTTTAGAATAACAATATGGTCGTATTAGCATTTTAATGGACTTTAATATATGTTACGTGCAAATGCAAATCATTAGTCGTAAATGCGAGGGAGGGGTTAAGAGGTGCACGTTAAATCCAGCGTTAACATTTATTTTAGCATCATATTTAAGGACACTGTTGTTGATAAGAATTCGTCTGGACATGGCACGTGCCTTGTTCTACTAGATCAACCAAAATTAGTACAACATTAGTACAATGTCGGTTATTCAGGAGTGTGATTTCATTCAAGAGTAGTATTCACAGAGCCCCGATGACACTAACCTACCTAAAGTTATGGTTAAACAAAGTAATCTTGAGTTACTTAATTCTCAGCTCAGACATGATCATCGCAATCATTTCCAAAGACGTGTGGGGTCCTGCGAGAGCAGGTCCCGACTACAAACAGCTGGGCAGCAGAATCGGAAGTAGCTGCGTCGCCCTCGAAATGTGATGTTGCTGCTGTTGTTGTCGCTGCTGTTGTTGCTGCTGTAGTTGCTTCTGTTGCTGTGATATACGCAGGGTGGTGATGTTCCGTGATGGGATGACGCCTTTGATTCAAGCCTCTGATCAAACTCACCCGATTGACGCCCTTGATCGTCGCATTTGATCAACTCTGATATTGTCTACTCTCACATATTAAGCTCTATCATAGTGAAACATAATATTATAACCTATGAACTACAACCTATCCATTGTAACGCTGTAAAATAATATTACCTATTGAGGTTCACTCCCTCGTCGAGAAGGCGCTCTCTTCCTTTTCTAAAGTTACATGCTAATTTCTCTGCATTCACTTTAAATCGAGGACAAAGCTTTTCGATTTATTCAAAATAGGCGCACAATTACACACTGAGATGCACTTACATATTCATGCATAAAGCACAATGGGCACATTACCCTTCGGTATGTTAATAGACATGCGGATTGTACCTTCCAAAATTAACAATCGAATGCAAATATCCTGAAAGACAAAGGATTGGATCCTAGGGGGGGAGTTATAAGGCGGCTCAGAAGCAGAGCTCAATGCCATTTCGAGAGGGAAATTGATAAGGTTGGACGCTCGACTCGTCGCTCTGCTGATCGCCCTTCAACCGCGAGACAACGCAGCCTGGCGAGCACAATTGCTGTGTCGACAGTTAGGCGACTTTGCGTCCGGAGAGTTCGTGGCGACATCTTCAGACGGGTTTCAGACACCGATATACCGTGAATCTCCAAGTAAGTGTCTATTTTCGTGGATAAACTCTTAAACGTGTTCGTCGTCAAATTAGCGGGAATTTTTTGCGTCTCGGTTAGACGCGAGTGTCGTTCTTGTTTTAGCAGTTAACAAAATCCAAAACTCAACGCTAAACACTTTAAATCGAGGCCGATTGCGTACTTTTGACTCGATAACACCGCTGCTGTTACTACGCTCACATGGAGCAGAGACGCTCTCCACAGCCCCACGTACACGGAGGCAAGAAGCCATTCAATTGCTCTGTGTGCGGGAAGTCCTTTTCACGACCATCACTTCTTCAGAGACACCAGAGAACACACAAGGGCGAGAAGCCATTCCTGTGCCCTGTGTGTGGGAAGACATTTGCACACTCATCAACTCTTCAAGACCATCAGAGAACACACACGGGAGAGAAGCCATTCCTGTGCTCTGTGTGTGGAAAGGCATTTGCACACTCGTCAACTCTTCAAGACCATCAGAGAACGCACACGGGCGAGAAGCCATTCCTGTGCCCTGTGTGTGGCAAGACATTTACAAAGTCATCACATCTTCAGAGTCATCAGAGAACACACACGGGTGAGAAGCCATTCCTGTGCCCTGTGTGTGGGAAGGCATTTGCACACTCGTCAACTCTTCAAGACCATCAGAGAACACACACGGGAGAGAAGCCATTCCTGTGCCCTGTGTGTGGGAAGGCATTTGCACAGTCATCACATCTTCAGAGTCATCAGAGAACACACACGGGTGAGAAGCCATTCCTGTGCCCTGTGTGTGGGAAGGCATTTTCACACTCGTCAACTCTTCAAAACCATCAGAGAACACACACTGGTGAGAAGCCATTCCCGTGCTCTGTGTGTGGGAAGGCATTTGCACGGTCATCAACCATGAACAAGCATCAGAAGGTCCACAATGATAGGAAACTGAAATCAAAAGCTGAAATTCAAGGTGCTGCAATGAGTCCTGAAGAAGTTTCCACCTTCGATCCCATGCAGTTGGATCCCGAGAGATGGCTGGATGTAATGGAGTGGCTCGAGAGTCAACCAGAGAGCTCGGGGTGACTGAAAAAATATTATGTCATGTGGTTATACATATTAATCCGTATCGAGTATTTTTGTGTGTAATTTTAGCCATTTTAGTTTTACAGTTTTTGTGAGTTTAATGACGTGCACAGTTGTGGTTTGTAATGTTATCGGATTACTTGCCGAAGTGGTGTAATGAGCACTGGTTGTGAGAGGGTTCAATTGTAGTCGTTAAGTGTTCCTGTTGTGCTAAAGTTAGAATGCATCTGTAGGTACATCTTTGCTCAATATTTTAAATATTTTTTTGTCAAGTGTACAGCTTTTTTTGATTGGTATTAATCGATTTTAGATAGCTGATTTCAGGATGTACATTGATGACGCGTTCGTTGGATATATGGCCTTGACTTCAACATAGACGCACAGTGAACAAACGTGGTGAACTAATAAGGAAATCATGGGGAATGATACTTTAACGCTTTGGTATTCCTGGAACGGATATGGTTTGCATTGTACTGGAAATGTGTGAACATAGGACATAATAAATATCTCCTTCGAGTTTTGACGTAAAAATGATTGCAGATGAATAAAAACGTATTTTTAACAAATGTTTGTCCGGTCTTTATTTTATAATGTTCTTATGTCAAGAGAATTTCAGGTGGAGGATCTCCGTCACACAAGTGTGCCCTTAACTGGCAGCATCTTGGCTGTCTACACGATTAACACGTGTTCCTTGAGGGGAAAGATCCCCGTAGTTAATCGTTCATCAACGTAACAGTCCCTAATCCTGAAGTATGTCGGGGATAAACTGTACTCTATAACATGTAAACTGTAATACTATAAACGATAACACTAAACATTAAACGATTATAAACTAGTGTTTTAATTTATAACTATGTAAACGGAGGTAAGGTATTACAATATCATTAGAAGAACACTGGTTCTATAAGAATCGCACTCTGCTCATATGTATGTATAGTGTACGTGGAAGGATCGGGTATAAATTATTACAATTACAACATAGTCATGTTTCAATCACGATTTTCACTGCTAGATGTCATCGAAAAACAAAAGACGGAATATATTTATATAAATACACGCATAAACCCATTATAAACTCATGACATTATGAATCGCTACAATTATTATAACAATCACAAATTGTGACAAAGCGAAATTCCCACAAGCAAAACACCACGCTCACGTGACGAATTCTTAAACAAACTGCAACACTCAGTGACAGAACGCCGCAATAAAAACAACATCAATGGACAAATCGTAAAAACAGACAACACAGGCACGTTAATAGCTGTTAGAAGAAGACAACACCTAACACCTTCAACTATACACATCATACAGCCAACTCGTAAATGGGGCGGTATATGACAGCCTTCGCTGCTGTCGACGGGGCCAAGCAGCGAGTGTTTAACTCCATTGTTTCAGAATCCGTGTCATCACCCGGCCACAGCGCCTTAGCCAAACTACATCTCCCCAACAAGGCAGCCTTCCCTATGCTGTGTATTTTAGCACTATATTTACGGACGCACTTGAAGATAACAATTCGTCTAGAAAAGGCAGGCGACTTGTTCTACCAACACGATTTAAAATTTCTATCCGAAACAAGTATGAGTTCATTCATGAGGAGTATTGACTAAGCCCCGATTGCACTAACCTACACACAGTTATGATTAATCAAAGTAAACATTAGACGATCATCCCAGCTCAGACATGATCATAGCAATTATTTCCAAATCCGTGTCGGGTCCAACGAGAACAGGGCACGTCCACAAACTCTCAAATTGTAAACTCACATTGCATACTCTAACATTATAAACTCTAACAATATAACCTTTAAACTATGAGCTATACATTGTAACTCTTTAAAATAACACTACAAACTAGTATAGTAAACTAAAATGTTGTGAACTCTAACAATATTAGCTATGAGCGATATATTATAACGCTATAAAATAACATCATAAATTTTGTTAAAGATTAGAACACCGAACATTGAAGTGTGATATTCGAATTCGAATTCTAGCCTCACACTGTGATCCTCTAAGAATCACACTTTGCTCGTCAGTATGTAACATGTCTGTATGTAATATGCATGAATGTAATATGTCTGTATGTAACATGTATGCATGTAAAATGTATGTATGTAATATGGACGTGCGAACCAATGGTGGAATATGTGAAACATGAAGGTGCATGATCAGGTTGGGATTAACATTTTAATTAACACTTTGGTGGTATTAGGATCAAGCTGTCCACTGCTGGATGAATGTTCCATCTCAATGGCATCAAATAGCAATATTCAGTATGAATATGTAAAATAATCGCACAAACCCAATATTAGCCCGTGAAATAATGAATCGTTACAATTGTAATGACTCCGGACTGCAGAGGGTTCTTTTATTTAATCTTAATTTGGAGCTTTCGTGACTGCAGGAATTACTCTTTGGTTCTTTCGGTAGCCTTTAACGCGGTTTCAGACCCCAGGCGTCACGATATAGCAACGACGACGAGACAGCAACCAGCCAACACAGCCCCAAACCTCGTTCCTCCTCCTCTCTTATTCTCGGCGTGAACCTCCGCCCACACTTGGTCTCGCATTCCCTTCTCGAACTCTCTCTATCTTGTTGTCACCACTTGTCCCTTAGTTGATGTACTGTCTTTACATCACCCACCTCTATGACCTCTACCTGACCCCGCCATGGGCGAAGCAACTTGGGGGATTTTCCCGGTGGCACCTGTGGGCAATACAACCATGCCCTGTCCTCCACTGCCCATGGAAGCACGTGTTCCCGCCGCACCGTGTTCTTTTCATTAGCGGATTGCGCTCTGGTGGGGAAAGGTCCTCGTTATGAATCGTTTCGCAACGTTCAGGTCCAGAATACCGAAGTATACCGGGAATCACATGTACTTAAAAACATGCAAATTGATAACACTATAAACAATAACACTAAACATTGAACGGCATCAAAATTATCAACTGGTTTTATAATTTATAGCACCATAAACGGAGGTACGGTATTTAAATCTCATTAGAAGTATTACAATCGCACTCTACAGATATGTATGTAAATGATCTGTTCAATCGAACCGGGGGTCGGATATGTGAACTGTGGAGGGTAAATGGCAAGAATCGCATTCAAATTTTAGGATAACAATATGGTCGTATTAGCATTTTACTGTGCGTGAATGTATGTTATGTGCAAATGCAAATCGTTAGTCGTAAATGCGAGGGAGGGGTTAAGAGGTGCACGTTTAATCCAGTGTTAACATTTATTTTAGCATCATATTTAAGGACACTGTTGTTGATAATAATTCGTCTGGACATGGCACATGCCTTGTTCTACTCGATCAACCAAAATTAGTACAATGTGGGTCATACAGGAGTGTGATTTCATTCATGAGTAGTATTCACAGAGCCCCGATGACACTAACCTACCTAAAGTTATGGTTAAACAAAGTAATCTTGAGTTACTTAATTATCAGCTCAGACATGATCATCGCAATAATTTCCAAAGACGTGTGTGGTCCTGCGAGAGCAGGTCCTGACTCCAAACAGCTGGGCAGCATAATCGGAAGTAGCTGCGTCGCCCTCGAAATGTGAGGTTGCTGCTGTTGTTGTCGCTGCTGTTGTTGCTGCTGTAGTTGCTTCTGTTGCTGTAATAAACGCAGGGATGTGGTGTTCCGTGATGGGATGACGCCTTTGATTAAAGCCTCTGATCAAACTCACCCGATTGACGCCCTTGATAGTCGCATTTGATCAACTCTGATATTGTATACTCTCACATGTTAAGCTCTAACATAGTGAAACATAATATAACCTATGAACTACAACCTATCCATTGTAACGCTGTAAAATAATATTACCCATTGGGTTTCACTCCCTCGTCGAGAAGGCCGCTCTCTTCCTTTTCTAAAGTTACATGCTAATTTCTCAAGTGAACATCATTAGTCCCGGCCACTTTTTTATGACCCGAGGTCTACACCCATTTCAAACGTTGTAAAACAGTCTGCCTCAGCAGCAGACAATGCTTTCCAACATGACGGACGCTTGTGTTGTGCCCGAAACGTCGTGATTTATTTTATGCCTATGTGACTTTTAATTAAATACCCAAAGAGTTTATAATATTATAAACTATGAACTACAACCTATCCATTATAACTCCGTAAAATAATATTAATTGTTACAGTGTATAATCACGTAAATGGAGGTATGGGATTATAATCGAGGACAATGGATGGCATGGGGAACTTGTTTTTCCAGCACTCATCATGAAGCACAATGGGCACATTACCCTTCGGTATGTTAATATACATGCGGATTGTACCTTCCAAAATTAACAATCGAATGCAAATATCCTGAAAGACAAAGGAATGGATCCTAGTGGGGGGAGTTATAAGGCGGCTCAGAAGCAGAGCTCAATGCCATTTCGAGAGAGAACTTGATGAGGTTGGACGCACGACTCGTCGCTCTGCTGATCGCCCTTCAACCACAAGATAACGACAGTTAGGCGACTTTGCGTCGGGAGAGTTCGTGGCGACATCTTCAGACGGGTTCCAGACATCGATATACAGTGAATCTCCAAGTAAGTGTCTATTTTCGCGAAAAAACTCTTGAACGTGTTCGTCGTCAAATTAGCGGGATTTTTTGCGTATCGGTTAGACGCGAGTGTCGTTCTTGTTTTAGCAGTTAACAAAATCCAAAACTCTAAAACGATAAACATCATTGCGGCCGATAGCGTACATTTGACTCGATAACACCGCTGCTGTTACTACGCTCACATGGAGCAGAGACGCTCTCCACAGCCCCACGCACACGGAGGCAAGAAGCCATTCAATTGCTCTGTGTGTGGGAAGTCCTTTTCACGGCCATCACATCTTCAGAGACACCAGAGAACACACACGGGCGAGAAGCCGTTCCTGTGCTCTGTGTGTGGGAAGGCATTTGCACAATTGTCAACTCTTCAAACTCATGAGAGAACACACACGGGCGAGAAGTCATTCCAGTGCTCTGTGTGTGGGGAGGCATTTGCACACGCGTCAACTCTTCAAGACCATCAGAGAACACACACGGGCGAGAAGCCATTCCTGTGCCCTGTGTGTGGGAAGGCATTTGCACACTCGGTAACTCTTCAAGAACATCAGAGAACACACACGGGCGAGAAGCCATTCCTATGCCCTGTGTGTGGGAAGGCATTTGCACAATCGTCATCTCTTCAATACCATCAAAGAACACACACGGGCGAGAAGCCATTCCTGTGCTCTGTGTGTGGGAAGACATTTGCACGCTCAACAACTCTTCAAAATCATAAGAAAACACACACGGGCGAGAAGCCATTCTTGTGCCCTGTGTGTGGGAAGGCATTTTCACAGTCGTCAACTCTTAAAAGGCATCAGAAGGTCCACAACGATAGGAAACTGAAATCAAAAGCTGAAATTCAAGGTGCTGCAATGAGCCTTGAAGAAGTTTCCACCTTCGATCCCATGCAGTTGGATCCCGAGAGATGGCTGGATGTAATGGAGTGGCTCGAGAGTCAACCAGAGAGCTCGGGGTGACTGAAAAAATATTATGTCATGTGGCTATACCTTTTAATCCGTATCGAGTACTTTTGTGTGTAATTTTTACCATTTTAGTTTAATTACGTGCATAGTGGTGGTTTGTAATGTTATCGGATTACTTGCGAAGGGGTGTGATGAGCACTGGTTGTGAGAGGGTTCAATTGTAGTCGTTAAGTGTTCCTGTTGAGCTAAAGTTGGAATGCGTCTGTAGGTACATCTTTACTCAACATTTTAAACAGTTTTTTTCAAGTATATAGCTTTTTTTGATTGGTATTAATCGACTTTAGATAGCTGATTTCAGGATGTACATTGATGACGCGTTCGTTGAATATATGGCCTTGACTTCAAGATAGACGCACAGTGAACAAATGTGGTGAACTAATAAGGAAATCATGGGGAATGATATTTTAACGCTTTGGTATTCCTGGAACAGAAATGGTTTGCATGGTACTGGAAATGTGTGAACATAGGACATAATAAATATTCCCTTCGAGTTTTGACGTAAAAATGATTGCAGATGAATAAAAACGTATTTTTAACAAATGTTTGTCCGGTCTTTATTTTATAATGTTCCTAGCAAAAACATGTTAAGAGAATTTCAGGTGTAGGATCTCCGTCACACAAGTGTCCCCTTAACCGGCAGCATCTTGTCTGTCTACACGATTAACACGTGTTCCTTGAGGTGAAAGGTCCCCGTAGTTAATCGTTCATCAACGTACCAGTCCCTAATCCCGAAGTATGTCGCGGATAAACTGTACTCATAACATGTACACTGTAATACTATGAACGATAACACTAAACATTAAACGATTATAAACTAGTTTTTAATTTACAACCATATAAACGGAGGTAAGGTATTATAATACTATTAGAAGCATTCGAATCACAGTGTGGTCGTATACGAATCGCTAATATGTATGTATAGTGTACGTGTAAGGATCTGATAAAATGTATTACAATTACAACATGGTTATATTACAATCACGATTTTCACTGCTAGATGTAATCGAATAACAAAAGACGGAATATATTTATATAAATACACGCACAAACTCATTATAAACTTGTAATAAACGACTGGACCACGATGTCTGGCTCGGTGTCCTTTATTCGGTTCGTGCTGTACACCCACACGGCTGTCTTTACTCTGTAGCTTCTCCACGGTGCTGACTCCAATGTCGGCCCGATCCACAACAGCAGCTCCGCTGCTGTTTCTCTCACACAGCCCCCCTTGGCTGTACTCGCTGCAACTCCTCTCCCTCCGCAGCTCTGACAGCCTCTTGCTGTCTCTCTCTCTCTCCGCAGCTCCTCCTGGCAGCCACACCGCTGCCTCTAACACGCAGCCCTCTCTCTCTCTCTCTGCAGCTCCTCCTGGCAGCCACACCGCTGCCTCTAACACGCAGCCCTTCTGGCTGTCTCCTCTGCAGCTGCACACCACTCCGCAGCTTCCTCTTATCTTCGGGGTTGGCTCCCGATGGCCGTCGGCGCCCCCCCCTCTCCACACTCGCCCGCGTGGCCTCACTCTTTTCCGCTCACACCCCGACTGACTTCCCCTTCCGGTTTACCCGCTTAAGGACCCGAACCTTCCACCCACGTCACATGACTCCACCCCCCCGTGACGTCACATCCGGAAGGTCGCTTACGCCCGCATTACACCACCCTCCCCCGTAGAAAAATCCCAGCCGACCTCGGCTGACCAATAGCAAATCGTAATGCGGCGAACCGAGCTTCCCCCCCTAAAGGACACTAAGCATACAATGTAACAGCAAGAACAACAACAACAACGCAATGAACATCAACGAACGTACAAAAAGCATGCAATAAATACAACTGTAAGAAAAAAATAACAAGACAACAACAATCAACGAAACGTAAGCGATTTGGAACGTGTGCGGGTCGCCGGCCCGTCCCGGACGGTCGGCGGCCCACTCGCAGAACGGGAACGCGATGCAAGTCGAGGAATGACAGGGGGTAATCCCCCTGTCGCAGCTGGAAGTCCACCGCCGTCCCGTGTCTCTAAAGAGTTAGTCTTGGGCTTGTCCTGTGACCGTGCCCGCAGCTGGGTCGGAAGGGCTGCAGGGCTCGAAGGTCCCGCAGACCTGGCAGGCGTCCTCCGAGCAGGGCCCCTCGTCCCCCGCAATGTCACGGCCGGCCTGTCTGGAACAGGTACGACAGGCGCTCTAGCAAGATCAATGGACGCAGGCAGGGGAGAGTCAGCAGCAACAGACCCCGGCAAGGCAACATTGGGGGATGACGCATCATGTAAGGGAGCAACATATGGTTTCAAGCGCGACGTATGCACAACCCAGCGACGAGACCCAATCTGGACGCGTGCTGACTGTGGGTTGGGAACCGCAATGAGGCGTACGGGACCATGCCAGGGTTTGTGCAATTTCGGCGAGGTCCCCGGACGTACCTGTGGACAATGAAGCCAGGCTAGGTCCCCAACCTTCCAAGGGCACTCCCCCTCAGACCGTCGCGCATATCGCTCGTTCCGGGCCTGGGCTTTGGCCGTAGCCACACGGGCATTCTCCCGCGCCTCCGTGACTCGGCGAACCGTGTCCTGAATGTATTCAGGAAGTGGTTTACGAGGTCCCTTCACCCCAGTTCCCAATTGCACATCCACCGGCGGCACGTTTTCCCGACCATACATAAGGTAAAACGGCGAATATCCTGTAGCCGCATGAGGCGTCATCCTGTACGCCGAAAGCACCCCGGGGATGTGCAGATCCCAATCTGATTGTTGTTCACTCACGGTATGGCAAAGCATGGCAGACAATGTCCTGTTCAGCCGTTCAACCATACCATCCGTCTGCGGATGGTATGGGGATGTCCGTACTTTCTTAGTCCCAAGGCCCGCGCACACTTCCGCCAATAATTTAGAAGAGAAATTCCTGCCCTGGTCCGTGAGGAGTCTCTCAGGCGCCCCCTTATCCATAATATACCCAAACAAAAAGGCGTCGGTAATGGCCGCGGCCGACTGATCGGGCAACGGCCAGGCCATCGGCCAACGGGAGAGGTACTCAACCCCTACCAGCAAATATTTATTACCCCTCGCCGATGGTGGAAAAGGTCCCAATATGTCCAGTGCCACCAATTCATTGACTCGAGACACCTGAATCGACTGGAGAGGCGGCACGTAAGGATGTTTCGGCGGCTTACGTCGTGCACACGCAGGGCACGCGCGCACGTGCCCTACGACATCTGTCGCCATGCCGTGCCAAAAATAATGACGTTGCAACGTCAACAAGGTTTTCTGCACCCCTAAATGTAAGAGAGTGTCACAATGGAGGGTTCTAATCAACTCGAATCGCAAGGACGTTGGTACCACCAGGCGCCAACGTTCCTGGAACCCCTCCCACCACATAAGCAGACCATCTCGGAGAGCGGTTTGCGGCCCCACAGCCGTACTCGGACTCCCATTGTCCTTAGCAGACCGCTTCCGCAAGGACACCAATGACTCATCCATCATCTGTTCCCGGATCCAGACAGACCGCGGCAGATTCAAAACCCCGTCAGCCGGTCCCGGTTCCATCGGAGTGTCCGACTTCTCGACGGCCAACGTAAGCGGCTGAGGGGGGTTTGGAATCGGCGAACACCTATGCGTCCCCGACTCACATTTACAAGGGGCGCGCCGCGGTAATCTGGAAAGTGCGTCAGCGTTCGCATGGCGCACTACCTTCCGATGTTGAATTTGGAAGGAAAATTCCTGTAGCGTGTCCAACCAACGTGCCAACTGTCCGGATGGCTGGTCAATTTTAAGGGCATATTGCAAGGCCGCATGATCCGTACGCACAATAAAAGAACGACCGTAGAGGTATGGTCGAAATTGCCGTAGGAAAAAAACAACCGCCAATAGTTCTCTGCGAGTGACACAGTAGCGGGTTTCCGCAGGAGACAAGACTCGGCTACCATACGCCACGACACGCTCCACACCCCCTTTAGACTGTGATAACACCGCCCCAATACCTGTGTCACTCGCGTCCGTATCAAGAATGAATGGGTGATCGAAATCGGGATAATTCAATGTTGGGGCCGTGGCCAATAGATCACGCAGACTCCGAAAGGCCGCCTCCTCCGGCTGTCCCCAAACAAACTTCCGTCCTTTACCCGTAAGGAGATGCAAGGGCCTCGCAATCGTCGCAAAACCCGGCACAAATCTTCGGTAATACGAGGCAAATCCCAAAAACCGCCGAACATCCCCCACGGTGGCCGGAGTCGGCCAATCCCGGACGCACGCCGTCTTTTCCGGATCCGTGGACACTCCCTCAGCACTCACAATGTGCCCCAAATAGCGGACGGACCGTTGCAGTAGGTGACATTTCTTTGGTTTGAATTTCAATTTGGCAGAACGCATCCTCGTGAACACTGTCTCCAGCCGCGTCAAATGTTCATCAAATGTGCGGCTGAAGACAATGATATCGTCCAAATATATAAGACATGTCTCCCACTGCAACCCCGTCAAAACGAGCTCCATCAATCTTTGAAATGTAGCAGGGGCCGCATTCAATCCCATCGGGAGACAGTTGAATTGAAATAACCCCTGCGGCGTACGGAATGCGGTTTTCTCCCGTGAGGACTCGTCAAGGGGAAGCTGCCAAAATCCCGAAGAGAGGTCCAGTGTGGAAAAGAACTTAGCCCCCGACAATGCGTCGAGGGAGTCATCCATACGCGGCAGGGGGTACGCATCTGCCACCGATATCTTATTCAATTTGCGGAAATCAACACAAAATCGCAATTTGCCATCCTTCTTCTTAACCAAGACGACTGGAGCGCCCCATGGGCTGTTAGATGGCGATATAATGTCCGCAGCCAACATGTCTTCCACTGCCCCCCGTACGTGTTCTCGCTCCGCAGGACTCATCCGATGCGAATTTAATCGAATAGGGGCAGCATCGCCCGTCTCAATGTGATGGTAAAGCAACGAAGTGCGGCCCAAATCCAAATCATCGGAGCTGAACACATCGGAATATGTCAACAACAATTTACGCAGCGCACCACGTTGCTCCATGGACAGGGAAGGATTTTCGTCACATAAATGAGCAACCCAACGATTATCCGAACTCCTTGGCTCGGAAACCCCAGCAACAACTCCCCGGCTATGTGGACAATCATGGGTCGCAAACGCCGTAGTGGCATGTGCCACAACCGTACCGGCCGGGACACGGACGTTTTCTCCCCCCGCATTAAGCACCTGTAAAAACGGTAATTGATCCGGCCGGACGATGGTCTGTGCCCCCACTAACGCCAACCCGGTTGTTATCGCGGCGGACGGTGACAACAAGACCCCTACTGCTCCTAGCCGATCAGGCAGGGGCTTCCGATACCGCAAGGGTATAAGCATCTGTGTACCAGGTGCGACGGACAGCGCCTGCACTTGTACGGCCGAAGCAGGTCGCCCCCAGGGCGACGGCAGAAACGAGATTTGACGGCCCCCCGGCAGTTCAATACAATTCTCATTGATTTTGATCAAAATGGGCATCTTAGCCAAAAAATCGGTGCCTAACAAACAAGAAACCGCCAAAGATCTCGATATCAACACAACACCCGAGGCCGACACATCCCCAATAGATATCTTAGCATCCACCTGACCCACGATACCCATGCTACCCCCGTTGGCAGCGACGCACGACCCATAAACCGGACGCACAGCCCCCGGCGGGATGCCCAACAGATGAAAAATGACATCCGAAATAATAGTCGCAGACGCGCCGGAGTCGACCAAAATGCGTACGTCCACCCCTTGTATAGACCCCGGTACAGTGGACGAGCCCGTAGCGGCCGCGACGACTCTCCGTGCCAACTTGCGCCATTGCGTGACCGAGCGACAAGGCCCCGTCGAAGGGCATGCTTTAACCACAACGTTAGGATGGCGCAACGACGGTGATGGGTGAGGTTGAAAGCCTTGCCGAGTGTCTGGTGCGTGCCGACATGCCTGTTTCGGAGGATCTTTAGCCGACTTGACCGGTGCCGAGGCCTCCTGCTGCGGCGGAGCCGGGAAGCGGGCCCAGCAGTCTCTGGCGTAGTGGCCCCTACGCCCGCAGCGGAAACATTCGGCCTCGTTGCGCCGAAGCGCAGGCCTCGCCTCCTGACGGCCCCGTTCTGGTAGCGCCGCGCGCGGTCTCGGCCCGCCGCGTCCCGTCCATGGAGCGGAGGCGGCCGTCAGTTGTTGAGGGCCCCGGTCATCCGGAACATAGACAGCCTGCGCAGGGTTCCACCCCAGCGCATCCCCTTCTTTGACGGGCCCCCCCGTCCACGCCGTCACTTGTTTCCAGCGACGGAGGTTGAATTGCGCATCGAGACACTTAGCAGCCGTCCGGGAAGTTAGCTTCTCATGCCCACACACAGGCATGGGGATCCCTAGATCCCGAGACAGCTCCAACATTTTCCCTAATATGAGAGGCTCGAGTAGGTCCTGTGGCGTCTCAGGATAAGCTGCCATGGCCAGCTCCAGCACCGCACCCCTGAACGCCACGGGCGACTCCTCTGGTGCTCGTTGTCGTTGAGCGAATCGCCGATGCGCATCATCTGGTGGCTCATAAGCATCGGCCATTTCTTGAAAAACACCACATAAAGTTGCCTTCTTATCGGTCGTTATGGAACGGAAGAATCGGACAGATTCGTCGTCCAGGAGAGTCGGCAACACCTCCAAAGCCTCCGCATCGGTCCATCTTGCTGTGCGTACCGCCGCCAAGAAGTGGCAGGCGAACGCGCTCCAGTCCCCACCGACGGAAAATTCTTTAACCGTTGTAAGGTGGCGACTCCGACTCCTCTTCCCGCCGTCTTCCAATGGTGGTGGTTGTGATGGCAAATTCAAAATGGCGTCGGCCCGCGGCGTGGCCAAGATGGCGGTTTGGCGCCACGGAGCGCGCAAAATGGCGGCCTCTTGCCGCGTGGGCAATGGCGGCGGCAGGACAGGCAACGTGGCGGCCCGCGGAGCACCACTTGCATCATCCATCGTCCCTGGCGCGACGAGATGGCATAGATGCGCCAGGACGTCCTTAAGTGCCTCCAGTTGTACCGCCATCGCTTGCCATCGTTGATCCGCGTCTGATGATGTCGACGGACCCGCCACCGCGCCAACATCCTCCACTCCCGTTCCCGTGGTCGCCTCAGCCGGGCTCTCCTCCACCACCCCAACAGGATCCGTGGTTGGAGGGAGTTCGTCGTCGTCGGACGAAGAAGCCGATGCAGGCGCCGGATTAACTTTCTTCCTCACTTGTTTCGACATGCCGTTGCACTTCCGACACCAGTGTAATAAACGACTGGACCACGATGTCTGGCTCAGTGTCCTTTATTCGGTTCGTGCTGTACACCCACACGGCTGTCTTTACTCTGTAGCTTCTCCACGGTGCTGACTCCAATGTCGGCCCGATCCACAACAGCAGCTCCGCTGCTGTTTCTCTCACACAGCCCCCCTTGGCTGTACTCGCTGCAACTCCTCTCCCTCCGCAGTTCTGACAGCCTCTTGCTGTCTCTCTCTCTCTCCGCAGCTCCTCCTGGCAGCCACACCGCTGCCTCTAACACGCAGCCCTCTCTCTCTCTGCAGCTCCTCCTGGCAGCCACACCGCTGCCTCTAACACGCAGCCCTTCTGGCTGTCTCCTCTGCAGCTGCACACCACTCCGCAGCTTCCTCTTATCTTCGGGGTTGGCTCCCGATGGCCGTCGGCGCCCCCCCCTCTCCACACTCGCCCGCGTGGCCTCACTCTTTTCCGCTCACACCCCGACTGACTTCCCCTTCCGGTTTACCCGCTTAAGGACCCGAACCTTCCACCCACGTCACATGACTCCACCCCCCCGTGACGTCACATCCGGAAGGTCGCTTACGCCCGCATTACAAACTCATCAGATTATGAATGGTGACACTAATTAAAACAATCACAAATTGTGACAGAGAAATTCCCACATGCAAAACACCACTCTCACGTGACGAATTTTTAAACAAACTGCAACACTCAAGTGACAAAATTCAACAACAAAAAGGCCGCAATAAAAAGAAAAACATCAATGGACAAATCCAAAAAACAGTCAATACATACACGTTAGTAGCTGTTAGAAGAAGACAACACCTAGCACCTTCAACTATACACATTATACAGCCAACTCGTAAATGGGGCGGTATATGACAGCCTTCGCTGCTGTCGACGGGGCCAAGCAGCGAGTGTTTAACTCCATTGTTTCAGAATCCGTGTCATCAACCGGTCACAGCGCCTTACCCAAACTACATCTCCCCAACAAGGCAGCCTTCCCTATGCTGTGTATTTTAGCAGTATATTTACGGACGCACTTGAAGAGTGCGTCCGAAATGGCATTGAGCTCTGCTTCTGAGCTGCCTTATAACTCACGCTAGGATCCAATCCTTTGTCTTTCAGGATATTTGCATTCGATTGTTAATTTTGGAAGGCACAATCCGCATGTCTATTAACATACCGAAGCGTAATGTGCCAATTGTGCTTCATGCATGAATATGTAAGTGCATCTCAGTGTGTAATTGTGCGCTTATTTTGAATAAATGGAAAAACTTCGTCCTCGATTTAAAGTGAATGCAGAGAAATTAGCATGTTACTTTAGAAAAGGAAGAAAGCGGCCTTCTCCACGAGGGAGTGAAACCCAATAGGTAATATTCTTTTACAGCGTTACAATGGATAGGTTGTAGTTCATAGGTTATAATATTATGTTTCACTATGATAGAGCCTAACATGTGAGAGTCTACAATATCAGAGTTGATCAAATGCGACGATCAAGGGCGTCAATCGGGTGAGTTTGATCAGAGGCGTTTTATCAAAGGCGTCATCCCATCACGGAACACCACCTCCCTGCGTATATCACAGCAACAGAAGCAACAACAGCAGCAACAACATCAGCGACAACAACAGCAGCAACATCACATTTCGAAGGCGACGCAGCTACTTCCGATTCTGCCGCCCAGCTGTTTGTAGTCGGGACCTGCTCTCGCAGGACCCCACACGTCTTTGGAAATGATTGCGATGATCATGTCTGAGCTGAGAATTAAGTCACTCAAAATTACTTTGTTTAACCATAACTTTAGGTAGGTTAGTGTCATCGGGGCTGTGTGAATACTACTCATGAATGAAATCACACTCTTGTATGACCGACATTGTACTAATTTTGGTTGATCGAGTAGAACAAGGCACGTGCCATGTCCAGACGAATTCTTATCAACAACAGTGTCCTTAAATATGATGCTAAAATAAATGTTAACACTGGATTTAACGTGCACCTCTTAACCCCTCCCTCGCATTTACGACTAACAATTTGCATTTGTACATAACACACATTCAAGTACAGTAATTTGCTAATACGACCAAATTGTCATTCTAAAATTTGAATGCGATTCTTACCCTCGACCCCCCACAGTTCACATATCCGACCGTCGGTTCGATTGAACGGACAATTAACCATCATGTGTAGAGTTCCATTATAATACTTCTAATGAAATTAAAATACCGTTCCTCCGTTTATGGTGGTATAAATTATAAAACCAGTTGGTAGGTGATAATTAGTTCTTTACCCTTCTATCTGGCAACAAAACTGACACCTTTTTACAAGGAGTCATGTTTGCATAGACCGCAATACCTGCAGTCATAATACAAACAAAAGAACATAACTCTGATAATGTGCACTGTCCTTGAAGTTGATTGGTCCACACCCGAGACAGCTTTCCTTAGAGCCTAGTCTCATATGGGTTGGACCAGATGACGCCAAAAGGCGCCTTTTTAGAACCAATTATCATATTTTTACTGGCAAATGAGGTTCCCATACAGTTGGTAGGTGTTTTTGTCGTTTAATGTTTAGTGTTATTGTTTATAGTGTTATCAGTTTACATGTTTTAAGTACAGGTGATTCCCGGTATACTTCGGTATTCTGGACCTGAATGTTGCGACACGATTCATAACGAGGACCTTTCCCCACCAGAGCGCAATCCGCTAATGAAAATAACACGGGGCGGCGGGAACACGTGCTTCCATGGGCAGTGGGGGACAGGGCATGGTTGTATTGCCTCCAGGTGCCAACGGGTATGTCCCCCAAGTTGCTCCGCCCATGGCGGGGTCAGGTAGAGGTCATAGAGGTGGGTGATGTAAAGACAGTGCATCAACTAAGGGACAAGTGGTGACAACATGATAGAGTTCAAGAAGGGAAGGCGGGACCATGTGTGGGCGGAGGTTCACGCCGAGAATAAGAGAGGGGGAGGAACGAGGTTCGGGGCTGTGTTGGCAGGGATTCGTGTCGAGGCTGGTTGCCGTCTCGTCGTAGTTGCTATATCGTGACGCCAGGGTCCTAAGCCGCGTTAATGGCTAAATAAAAGAACCCTCTGCAGTGTGAGTCCGGAGTCATTACAATAGTAACGATTCATTATTTCACGGGCTAATATTGGGTTTGTGCGAATATTTAACATTCACACTGAAAATTGCTATTTGATGCCATTGAGATGGAAAATTAATCCAATAGTGGACAGCTTGATCCTAATCCCACCAAAGTGTTATTCAAATAATTTTAATCCCATCCTGATCCTGCACCTTCCATTTCACATATTCCACCCTTGGTTCGCACGTCCGTATTACATACATACATTTTACATACAGACATATGACATACAGACATGTTACATACTCACGAGCATAGTGTGATTCTTAGAGGACCACGGTGTGAAGCTAAGAATATCAAATGAGATTCGAATATCACTGTAACACTAGTTTATGATAGTATTTTATAGCTCAATGCGATTATAATTATTAGTATGCGATTATAATCCCATACCTCCAATTATGTGGTTCTGCACTATAACAGTTAATCGTATTTTAAAGCGTAACAATGGCTAGGTTGTAGTTCATAGGTTATAATATTATATTCCACTATGTTAGAGTTTAACATGTGAGAGTTTATAATGTCAGAGTTGATCAAATGCGACGATCAAGAGCGTCAATCTTGATCGACGCAGAAGCAAATACAGCAGCAGCAACATCACATTTCGAGGGCGACGCAGCTACTTCTGATTCTGCTGCTTCCGCTGCTCAGATATTTGTTGCCAGGCCCTGCTCTCGCGGGACCGCACACGTCTTTGGAAATGAATGAGATGAAGATGTCTGAGCTGATAATTAATTTAATAAAAAGTACTTTTCGATTTAAAGCTTTCGTGACTGCAGGGATTCATCTTCTTGGTTCTTTCGTTAAAGACACGTTGAAGAGAAGTAATACAATAATAAAAATAAAACATAATAAAATAATTATTATGTTAAAACATAATAAAATAATTATTATGTTTTATTTTTATTATTTTATTACTTCCCTTCTACGTGACTTTACCGAAAGAACCAAGAAGAAAAAAGAGTACTTTGTTTGTGTGTAGGTCTGTGTCATCGGGGATCAGCGAACACTGCTTGTGAATGAACTCGCACACCTTTATGACCGACATTGTACTAATTTTGGTTGATCGAGACGAACAAGGCACGTGCCATGTCCAGACGAATTGATATTAACAATATTGTCCTTAAATATAATGCTAACACTGGATTAACGTTAACAATGGATTAAACATGCACATTTTTAACCCTGCCTAGCATTTATGACTAACGATTCGCATTTGCACATAACATATATTCAAGCACAGTAAAATGCGCATACGAACATTGTTACTAGAATAATTTTAATGCGATTCTAACCCTGCAAACCCCCACAGTTCGCATATCCGTCCCCCGATTCGATTGAACGTATACTTTACAAACATATGAGCGATTAAAATGCTTCTAATGACATTCTCATACCGTAACTATTATACATACATATGCGCAGAGTGTGATTCTAATACGATCACATTGCAATTCTAATACTGGAAATGAGATTATAATACCGTACCTCTATTTTTGGTTTTATAAATAATTAAACTAATTTATAGTATTTTAATGTTTCGTGTTATCGTTTATAGTGTTACAGTTCACGTGTCATAGCGTACAGGATTACCTGTATACTTGATGATTAGGGACCGTAACGTTGTGAATCGAATTCATATTCTTTGTGAATCGATTTATAATGGGGCCCTTTCCCCTCCAGGAACACATGTTAATGGGGAGACAGAACACATGTTAATGGGGAGACAGCCAAGATGCTGCCGGTTAAGGGCAGATGTGTGACGATGATCCTCCACCTGAAACTCGCTTAAAACACGTTGTTGGTATGAATAAATAAACGGACACACATTTGTTAAAAATACATTTTTATTCATCTGCAATCATTTTTAAGTCAAAACTCGAACCGAATGCATTATGTCCTATGTTCAAACAGTTACAATACAATGCAAACCATATCCGTTCCAGGAATACCAAAGCGTTAAAGTATCATTCCCCATGATTTCCTTATTAGTTCACCACATTTGTTCACTGTGCGTCTATGTTGAAGTCAAGGCCATATATCCAACGAACGCGTCATCAATGGACATCCTGGAATCGGCTATCTAAAGTCGATTAATATCAATCAAAAAAAGCTATATACTTGAAAAAAAACGTTTAAAATGTTGAGTAAAGATGTACCTACAGATGCATTTCAACTTTAGCTCAACAGGAACACTTAACGACTACAATTGAACCCTCTCACAACCAGTGCTCATCACACCACTTCGGCAAGTAATCCGATAACATTACAAACCACCAATGTGCAGGTCACGAAACTCTCAAAAAACTGGAAAACTAAAACGGTAAAAATTACTGTGATGCCACCGCCACGAAGCCGTTCAGCAGGCGCCCCATCTACGACCTCGCCACCACCAAGCGATGGAGCCGACCCCGCGTCCCCTTCACCTCACCTCACATGAACACACCCGCACGCATTCCCCCCCCCCCCCATAGAGCTCCGAGGGGAGGTCACCTGACCGACCGGTTTTTTCCGAGAAGGGATTAACTTTCACGGTTTCCGGCGACCAGGGAATTGGACGACCTCCCCCGACGCTACTTCGCGGCGCTGCGACCGGCCTTAAGATGGTATGGTCGCGGCGAAGGGCATTCGGCCACCGCGGGTGAAACGCATCCCCCACACACACGCACGTATCGACAAGGCAAGCAGAGGGGCATAAGGAAGAGCATAATAAGAAAAAGCGCCGCGCATAAGCATTGTTAGGGAGGAGCATAATTAGAATATGCGCCGCGCTTAAGCCCCGGAGGAGTAAAGAGTGCATAATAAGGCACCATGCATGAGAAAGGGATTGATTAGCATATGCGCCGCGCATGAACGGGGGAGGGAGCGAAGAGTGTTCGGGGAGTCCAGGAGAGAGGATAAAAGGGGGGCGAAAACGGGTAGATGGCTCTCTTACTCCAGCCCAGCGACCCGGACGTCCGTGCGACGCATCGAGGTACGCTGCTAGCATGGGATCAACGGACCGCCGTGGGCACCTAACAGTGAGTAAGGAGGTAAAAGAAGAAGCTTCCACCTTCGATCCCATGCAGTTGGATCCCGAGAGATGGCTGGATGTAATGGAGTGGCTCGAGGGTCAAACAGAGAGCTCGGGGTGACTAAAAAAATATTACATCGTGTGGTTACACATTTTAAGCCGTATCGAGTACTTTTGTGTGTAATTTTAACCATTTTAGTTTAACAGTTTTTGTGAGAATTTAATGATACTTTAATGCTTTGGTATTCCTGGAACGGAAATGGTTTGCATGGTACTGGAAATGTGTGAACATAGGACATAATAAATATTCCCTTCGAGTTTTGACGTAAAACTGATTGCAGATGAATAAAAACGTATTTTTTACAAATGTTTGTCCGGTTTTTATTTTATAATGTTCCTAACAAAAACATGTTAAGAGAATTTCAGGTGGAGGATCTCCGTCACACAAGTGTGCAGCATCTTGGCTGTCTACCCGATTAACACGTGTTCCTTGAGGGGAAAGGTCCCCGTTGTTTATCGTTCATCAACGTACCAGTCCTTAATCCCGAAGTATGTCGGGGATAAACTGTACTTTATAACATGTAAACTGTAATACTATAAACGATAACACTAAACATTAAACGATTATAAACTAGTGTTTTAATTTATAACCATATAAACGGAGGTAATGTATTATAATATCATTAGAAGCATTAGAATCACAGCGTGGTTGTATAAGAATCGCTAATATGTTTGTATAGTGTACGTGCAAGGATCGGATAAAAATTATTACAATTACAACATGGTCATATTACTATCACGATTTTCACTGCTAGATGTCATCGAATAACAAAAGACGGAATACATTTATATAAATACACGCACAAACTCATTATAAACTCATCAGATTATGAATGGTGACAATTATTAAAACAAATCACAAATTGTGACAGAAATTCCCACATGCAAAACACCACGCTCACGTGACGAATTCTTAAACAAACTGCAACACTCAAGTGACAGAACTCAACAAAAAAACGCCGCAATAAAACGAACAACATCAATTAACAAATCCTAAAAACAGACAACACACGCACGTTAGTAGCTGTTAGAAGAAGACAACACCTAGCACCTTCAACTATACACATTATACAGCCCCAAAGAGCCAACTCGTAAATGGGGCGGTATATGACAACCTTCGCTGCTGTCGACGGGGCCAAGCAGCGAGTGTTTAACTCAATTGTTTCAGAATCCGTGTCATCACCCGGCCACAGCGCCTTACCCAAAGTACATCTCCCGAACAAGGCAGCCTTCCCTATGCTGTGTATTTTAGCAGTATATTTACGGACGCACTTGAAGATAACAATTCGTCTAGAAAAGACAGGCGACTTGTTCTACCAACATGATTTAAATTTATATCCGAAATTAGTATGACTTCATTCATGTGTAGTATTCACTAAGCCCCGATTGCACTAACCTACACACAGTTATGATTAAACAAAGTAAACATTAGTCGCTCATCCCAGCTCAGACATGATCATAGCAATAACAATATGGACGCATTAGCTTTTACTGTGCTTGAATGTATGTTATGTGCAAATGCAAATCGTTAGTTGTAAATGCGAGGAAGGGGTTAAGAGGTGCACGTTTAATCCAGTGTTACATTTATTTTAGCATCATTTTTAAGGACACTGTTGTTGATAAGAATTCGTCTAGACATGGCACGTACCTTGTTCTACTCGATCAACCAAAATTAGTACAATGTCGGTCATACAGGAGTGTGATTTCATTCATGAGTAGTATTCACAGAGCCCCGATGACACTAACCTAACTAAAGTTATGGTTAAACAAAGTAATCTTGAGTGACTTAATTCTCAGCTCAGACATGATCATCGCAATTATTTCCAAAGACGTGTGGGGTCCTGCGAGAGCAGGTCCCGACTACAAACAGCTGGGCAGCAGAATCGGAAGTAGCTGCGTCGCCCTCAAAATGTGATGTCGCTGCTGTTGTTGCTTCTGTAGTTGCTTCTGTTGCTGTAATAAACGCAGGGAGGTGGTGTTCCGTGATGGGATGACGCCTTTGATTAAAGCCTCTGATCAAACTCACCCAATTGACGCCCTTGATCGTCGCATTTGATCAACTCTGATATTGTAGACTCTCACATGTTAAGCTCTAACATAGTGAAACAAAATATTATAACCTATGAACTGCAACCTATCCATTGTAACGCTGTAAAAGAATATTACCTATTGGGGTTCACTCCCTCGTCGAGAAGGCCACTCTCTTCCTTTTCTAAAGTTACACGCTAATTTCTCTGCATTCACTTTAAATCGAGGACAAAGTTTTTCCATTTATTCAAAATAAGCACACAATTACACACTGAGATGCACTTACATATTCATGCATGAAGCACAATGGACACATTACCCTTCGATATGTTAATATACATGCATATTGTACCTTCCAAAATTAACAATCGAATGCAAATATTCTGAAAGACAAAGGATTGGATCCTAGGGGGGGAGTTATAAGGCGGCTCAGAAGCAGAGCTCATTGCCATTTCGAGAGGGAACTTGATGAGGTTGGACGCTCGACTCGTCGCTCTGCTGATCGCCCTTCAACCGCGAGACAACGCAGCCTGGCGAGCACAATTGCTGTGTCGACAGTTAGGCGACTTTGCGTCGGGAGAGTTCGTGGCGACATCTTCAGACGTGATTCTCAAAGTAAGTGTCTATTTTCGCGGATATACTCGTTCTTGTTTTAGCAGTTAACAAAATCCAAAACTCAACGCTAAACATCCTTGCGGCCGATAGCGTACTTTTGACTCAATAACACCGCTGCTGTTACTACGCTCACATGGAGCAGAGACGCTCTCCACAGCCCCACGTACACGGAGGCAAGAAGCCAATCAATTGCTCTGTGTGTGGGAAGTCCTTTTCATGGCCATCACATCTTCAGAGACACCAGAGAACACACACGGGCGAGAAGCCGTTCCTGTGCCCTGTGTGTGGGAAGGCATTTGCAAAGTCATCAAATCTTCATAGTCATCAGAGAACACACACGGGCGAGAAGCCATTCCTGTGCCCTGTGTGTGGGAAGACATTTTCAAAGTCATCAAATCTTCATAGTCATCAGAGAACACACACGGGCGAGAAGCCATTCCTGTGCCCTGTGTGTGGGAAGACATTTGCAGACTCATCAACGCTTCATAGTCATCAGAGAACACACACGGGCGAGAAGTCATTCCTTTGCCCTGTGTGTGGGAAGACATTTTCAAAGTCATCAAATCTTCATAATCATCAGAGAACACACACGGGCGAGAAGCCATTCCAGTGCCCTGTGTGTGGGAAGACATTTGCAGACTCATCAACCAGGAACAGGCATCAGAAGGTCCACAATGATAGGAAACTGAAATCAAAAGCTGAAATTCAAGGTGCTGCAATGAGTCCTGAAGAAGTTTCCACCTTCGATCCCATGCAGTTGGATCCCGAGAGATGGCTGGATGTAATGGAGTGGCTCGAGAGTCAACCAGAGAGCTCGGGGTGACTGAACAAATATTATGTCATTTGGCTATACCTATTAAGCCGTATCGAGTACTTTTGTGTATAATTTTGACCATTTTTGTTTTACAGTTTTTGTGCACAGTGGTGGTTTGTAATGTTATCGGATTACTTGCCGAAGTGGTGTGATGAGCACTGGTTGTGAGAGGGTTCAATTGTAGTCGTTAAGTGTTCCTGTTGAGCTAAAGTTGGAATGCGTCTGTAGTTAGAGCTTTACTCAATATTTCAAAAGGTTTTTTTTCAAGTATAAAGTTTTTTTTGGTTGGTAATAATCGACTTTAGATAGTCGATTTCAGGATGTACATTGATGACGCGTTCGTTGGATATATGGCCTTGACTTCAACATAGACGCACAGGTGAACAAACGTGATGAACTAATAAGGAAATAATGGGGAATGATACTTTAACGCTTTGGTATTCCTGGAACGGAAATGGTTTGCATTGTACTGGAAATGTGTGAACATAGGACATAATAAATATTCCATTCGAGTTTTGACGTAAAAATGATTGCAGATGAATAAAAACATATTATTAACTCATGTTTGTCCGTTCTTTATTTTATAATGTTCCTAGCAAAAACATTTTAAGATTATTTCAGGAGGAGGATCTCTATCACACAAGTGTGCCCTTAACCGGCAGCATCTTGGCTGTCTACCCGATTAACACGTGTTCCTTGAGGGGAAAGGTCCCCGTAGTTAATCGTTTCTCAACCTACCAGTCCTTAATCCCGAAGTATGCCGGGGATACACTGTACTCTATAACATGTAAACTGTAACACTATAAACGATAATACTAAACATAAAAAGACTATAAACTAGTGTTTTAATTTAGAACGATCTAAACGGAGGTAAGGTATTAGAATCTCATTATAAGCAGTAGAATCACAGTGTGGTCTTATTAGAATAGCACTTTGCTCATATGTATGTATAGTGTACGTGCAAGGATCGGATTAAAATCATTACAATTACACTACGGTCGTTATAGAATCACGATTTTCACTGCTGGATGAATGTTACATCTCAATGGTATCGAAGAACAATAGACAGTTTTATATTCATAAATTAACGCACAAACACATTATAAGCTCATGAGCTTATGAATCGTTACAATTTTTATAGCAATCACAAATTGTAACAAAACGAAATTCCCACTAAGCAAAACATCACGCTCACGTGGCGGATTATTTAACAAACTGCAACACTAAAGTGGCAGAACTCAACAAGAAATGCGCACGACAGCAAGTTCAACAACAATGGACAAATCCTAAAAACAGACCACACGCACGTTAGTAGCTGTTAGAAGAAGACAACACCTAGCACGTTCAACTTTACACATTATACAGCCCCAAATATCCAACTCGAAAATTAGGCGGTATATGACACCATTTGAACTTCCTACTTTCGTTCTCGATTAATGAAGATATTCTTGGCAAATACTATCGCTTTCGCTTGTGATGTACCTCCTAATTATGGCCTCGGTTCCAAAAACCAACAAAATAAATGCGAATTCCTCCATTATTCCAAGCTGCACAATTCAGGGTTGTGGACCGCTTTAAATTCTTCAATTTAATCACAGTAAATGCGTCAGACCACATCAGGACACTCAACTTCGAGCATCTTTGAAGCAACGAGATGAGATGGCTAAGAACTGCAAGCTTATTCTAGTGTAATAACAGCCATAGAGGGTTCACGTGGGGATTGGCTTGCCGGTCCTGCTTTGTAGCCAATAAGGGATGAGCCAGGGAGCATGGCCTTGGCGTGATCGCGGCGTGTTAGCAGGGGTCATTGGCCTGGCCAATCGGGGCCTCAGCTAATGGGGAGCCGGATCAGAGGCGTGGTCCAGGGATTGACAGGGAACCATCGGGAACGGTCAACGCTGTCTATAGATGATTGGCTGGGGGGTACCACGTGACGAAGGGATTAAGAGAGAGGGAGAGAGGACAGTCGTGAGCAGACTTGGGGACGACAAGAGCAAGAGTCACGCGCGTACGGGGCTCGGGGTGCCACGTGCGCGGTGGGGACTTTGCGAGAAGTCTGCCCTCTCTCAGTTGTCTGCCAGCAACGGGGAGTGTGTGTAAAGTGTAACTGTGGAAGTTGAAAATAAAAAGGACTGATTCCAGAAGCAGTCTCAAGGAGGTTTATTACACTAGTGTTAACGATATTTTAGCAATATGGGTAAGTACAATATATGTACTAAGAATTCGTCAACATAGCAGGTGTCTTGTTCTCCGTAATCAACCAAAATTATGACAAATTCTATCATAAATGAGTGTGAGCTAATTATTCGGTAGTAGTCGCTAATCTCCGTCACACAAGTCTGCCCTTAACGAGCAGCATCTTGGCTGTCTCCCCATTAACATGTTCCTAGAGGCGAATGGCCCCGTTATAAATCGTTTCGCTGCATTCTGGTCCCTAATCCCGAAGTATACTGGAGATCCACTGTACTATATAACATGTCAACTGTACCATTATAAACGATAACACTAAACATTAAACTACTATAAACTGGTTTAATAATGTATTACACCATTAACGGAGGTACGGTATTAAAATCTCATTAGAAGTATTTGAATAGCACTCTGCTCATAAATATGTATAGTGTATGTTCAATCGAACAGGTTTTTGGGGTTAAATTGCGTAAGTAAAAAATATATATTGTTAAACCCGCCACCACCCGACACATCAAAATAGTAAGGTTTGTCACTTAAACAGAACATGACAATTCGTTACTAAAGCATGTCTATTCCGGTCACTATTCTTCAATTAGGATTACCGTTAGCAGCCTATCTTAGTACACACAATCGACAGGAAGTACAAGGTCAATGGGTTAACTTAATTCGCATGCCTAATGTACGTTGATTACCATATAAAAAACCCAAACGGCAATGGGTACCCAGAGCCATATATATATATATATGTATCCATTAACACCCCCCCTTCCCCACTTCGCGCAAGAAGAGCACACACGTTTTGTCATCACATCTACCTCTCTATTTACGGAACGAAACAGGAGGACGTCTCCACAAAACTGGCCGTCGCCTAATGAAGATTGTTGTAATTACTGGCGAAACGTCGTACTTAGATTGTATATGTTGTGACCTTGGCTCTCAAACACACCATTGTGCTGGACGTGACAACCCTTACTAATTAGGTGTGTTGGGTGGTGGCGGGCTTAACGACGCATTTTCATATTTAGGCAATTTATGGATACGGTATTCACATCTCATTAGAAGTATTATATTCGCACTTTGCTCATATGTATGTAAAGTGTTCGTTCAATCGAACCGGGGATCGGATATGCGAATTGTGGGAGGTGCAGGGTAAGAATCGCATTAAAATTCCTAGAATAACAATAGTATTAGCATTTTACTGTGCTTGAATGTATGTTATGTGCAAATGCAATCATTTGTCGTAAATGCGAGGCAGTTGTTAAGAGGTGCACGTTGAATCCAGTGTTAACGTTAATTTTAGCATTTTATTTAAGGACACTATTGTTTATAATCATTCGCCTGGACATGGCACGTGCCTGGTTCTACTCGATCAACCAAAATTAGTACAATGTCGGTCATAAAGGAGTGCGAGTTCATTAATGAGTAGTATTCGCCTAGCCCCTATGACACTAACCCACACACAGTTATGGTGAGACAAAGTAAACTTTATTCGCTCAAACCTCAGCTCAGACATGATCATAGCAATCATTTACAAAGACGTGTGGGGTCCTGCCGGGCAGCAGAAAAATCAGAATCAGAAGAAGCTGCATTGCCCTCGAAATGTGATGTTGCTGCTGTTGTCGTTGCTGATATCGTTGTTGCTGCTGTAGTTGCTTTATTTGCTGTTATATACGCAGGGATGTGGTGTTCCGTGATGGGATAATGCCTTTGATCAAAAACTATGATCAATCGCACCCGATTGACGCCCTTGATCGGCGCATTTGATCAACTAAGACATTGTAAACTCTCACATGTGAAACTCAAACATGTAATATTATATATCATGCTCTCATGCCCTTTGTATTGCACCCGTTGGGTTGCACTCCCTCGTCGAGGAGGCCGCTCTCCTCCTTTTCTACGGTTACATGCTTATTTCTTACATTAACATCATGCTAATCTCTCACACTGTGGTCGTACGTATGGTAAGTAAATATGCGAACCAGGGGTAGGATGTGCAGGATTAGAATCGAATTACAATTATTCGAATCCCGCTAGTCGTATTAGAATCACACTGTCCACTGAATGTGTCGAATCAATGTAATTTTTTTAAAACTAGAATGTCGTTGTCCATGTGGGGAGATGGAGCGCAGTGGATCGTATCGTCTAAGCTGCTTTTCGGAATCCGTGTGATCACCCAGTCACATCGCCTAACTCCAGTCAAAGCGCCTTACCCAAACTAAATCTCCCCAACAAGGCAGCCTTCCCGCTGCTGTGTATTGTGTTTATGGGATAACAGAGGTGTGTATTATCCCATACGCCTTGCCCAAAACGACTGATTGTCCGCTTAACACCCTAGCCCATAAACCACTATTGGTGACAGTGTTGTGTGAGAGCAGCTATTAAAGTCGCTGTGGCAAACTTGGTGGTGGCTGGCAAAACCATGCCTCGCTGTTTGTCTCCGGAGTGCTGCATTCACTTTAATCCCATTTATTCAAAATAAGCGCACAATTACACACTGAGATGCACTTACATATTCATGCATGAAGCACAATGGGCACATTACCCTTCGGTATGTTAATAGACATGGGGATTGTGCCTTCCAAAATTAACAATAGAATGCAAATATCCTGAAAGACAAAGGATTGGATCCTAGGGGGGGGAGTTATAAGGCGGCTCAGAAGCAGAGCTCGATGCCATTTCGAGAGGGAACTTGATGAGGTTGGACGCTCGACTCGTCGCTCTGCTGATCGCCCTTCAACCGCGAGACAACGCAGCCTGGCGAGCACAATTGCTGTGTCGACAGTTAGGCGACTTTGCATCGGGAGAGTTCGTGGCGACATCTTCATATCCCGTGAATCTCAAAGTAAGTGTCTATTTTCGCGGATAAACTCTTAAACGTGTTTGTCGTCACATTTACGGGATTTTTTGCCTCTCGGGTTAGACGCGAGTGTCGTTCTTATTTTAGCAGTTAACAAAATCCAAAACTCAACGCTAAACATCCTTGCGGCCGATAGCGTACTTTTGACTCGATAACACAGCTGCTGTTACTACGCTCACATAGAGCAGATACGCTCTCCACAGCCCCACGCACACGGAGACAAGAAGCCATTCAATTGCTCTGTGTGTGGGAAGTCCTTTTCACGACCATCACATCTTCAGAGTCATCAGAGAACACACACGGGCGAGAAGCCGTTCCTGTGCTCTGTGTGTGGGAAGGCATTTGCACACTCGTCAACTCTTCAAGACCATCAGAGAAGACACACGGGCGAGAAGCCGTTCCTGTGCTCTGTGTGTGGGAAGGCATTTGCAAAGTCATCACATCTTCAGAGGCACCAGAGAACACACACGGGCGAGAAGCTATTCCTGTGTTCTGTGTGTGGGAAGACATTTGCACTGTCATCACATCTTCAGAGTCATCAGAGAACACACACGGGCGAGAAGCCGTTCCTGTGCTCTGTGTGTGGGAAGGCATTTGCACACTCGTCAACTCTTCAAGACCATCAGAGAAGACACACGGGCGATAAGCCGTTCCTGTGCTCTGTGTGTGGGAAGGCATTTGCAAAGTCATCACATCTTCAGAGGCACCAGAGAACACACACGGGCGAGAAGCTATTCCTGTGTTCTGTGTGTGGGAAGACATTTGCACTGTCATCACATCTTCAGAGTCATCAGAGAACACACACGGGCGAGAAGCCGTTCCTGTGCTCTGTGTGTGGGAAGGCATTTGCAAAGTCATCACATCTTCAGAGGCACCAGAGAACACACACGGGCGAGAAGCTATTCCTGTGTTCTGTGTGTGGGAAGACATTTGCACACTCGTCAACTCTTCAAAACCATGAGAGAACACACACGGGCGAGAAGCCATTCCTGTGTTCTGTGTGTGGGATACCATTTGCACAGTCATCAACTCTTCAAGATCATAAGAAAACACACACGGGCGAGAAGCCGTTCTTGTGCTCTGTGTGTGGGGAGGCATTTGCACAGGCATCAACTCTTCAGCGTCACCAGAAAACACACACGGGCGAGAAGCCATTCCTGTGCTCTGTGTGTGGGAAGTCATTTGCACGGTCATCACATCTTCAAGCTCATGAGAAAACACACGGGCGAGAAGAAATTCCCGTGCTCTGTGTGTGGGAAGGCATTTGCACAGTCATCAACTCTTAACAGGCATCAGAAGGTCAACAATGATAGGAAGCTGAAATCAAAAGGTGACATTCAAGGTGGTGCAATGAATTCTGAAGAAGATTCCACCTTCGATCCCATGCAGTTGGATCCCGAGAGATGGCTGGATGTAATGGAGTGGCTCGAGGATCAAACCGAGAGCTTGCGGTGACTGAAATATAATGTTGCATGCGGTTATACCTTTTAAGCCGTATCGAGTACTTTTGTGTGTAATTTTGACCATTTTAGTTTTACAGTTTTTGTGAGAGTTTATTGACGTGCCCAGTGGTGGTTTGTAATGTTATCGGATTACTTGCCGAAGTGGTGTGATGAGCACTGGTCGTTAAGTGTTTCTGTTGAGCTAAAGTTGGAATGCGTCTGTAGGTACATCTTTACTCAACATTTTAAACGGTTTTTTTTCAAGTATATAGCTTTTTTTGATTGGTATTAATCGACTTTAGATAGCCGGTTTTCAGGATGTACATTAATGACGCGTTCGTTGGATATATGGCCTTGACTTCAACATAGACGCGCATTAAACACATGTGGTGAACTAATAAGGAAATCATGGGGAGTGAAACTTTAACGCTTTGGTATTCCTGGAACGGAAATGGTTTGCATTGTACTGGAAATGTGTGAACATAGGACATAATAAATATTCCCTTCGAGTTTTGACGCAAAAATGATTGCAGATGAATAAAAACGTATTTTTAACAAATGTTTGTCCGGTCTTTATTTTATAATGTTCCTAGAAAAAACATGTTAAGCGAGTTTCAGGTGGAGGATCTCCGTCACACAAGTGTGCCCTTACCCGGCAGCATCTTGTCTGTCTACCCGATGAACACGTGTTCCTTGAGGGGAAAGGTCCCCGTAGTTAATCCTTCATCAACGTACCAGTCCCTAATCCCGAAGTATGTCGGGGATAAACTGTACTCTATAACATGTAAACTGTAATAATATAAACGATAACACTAAATTATAAACTAGTGTTTATAATTGTAAACGGAGGTAAGGTATTATAATCTGATTAGAACCATTAGATTATGAATCGTTACAATTATTATAACAATCACAAATTGTGACTGAGAAATTCCCACAAGCAACACACCACGCTCACGTGACGAATTATTAAACAAACTGCAACACTCAAGGTGACAGAACTCAACAAAAAAACGCCGCAATAAAAAGAACAACATCAATGGACAAATCCTAAAAACAGACAACACACGCACGTTAGTAGCTGTTAGAAGAAGACAACACCTAGCACCTTCAACTATACACATTATACAGCCAACTCGTAAATGGGGCGGTATATGACAGCCTTCGCTGCTGTCGACGGGGCCAAGCAGTGAGTGTTTAACTCCATTGTTTCAGAATCCGTGTCATCACCCTGCCACAGCGCCTTACCCAAACTACATCTCCCGAACAAGGCAGCCTTCCCTATGCTGTGTATTTTAGCAGAATATTTACGGACGCACTTGAAGATAACAATTCGTCTAGAAAAAGCAGGCGACTTGTTCTACCAACACGATTTCAAATTTCTATCCAAAAGAAGTATGAGTTCATTAATGAGTAGTATTCACTAAGCCCCGATGGCACTAACCTACACACAGTTATGATTAAACAAAGTAAACATTAGTCGCTCATCTCAGCTCAGACATGATCATAGCAATTATTTCCAAATCCGTGTCGGGTCCCACGAGAACAGGGCACGTCCACAAACTCTCAAATTGTAAACTCACATTGTATACTCTAACATTATAAACTCTAACAACATAACCTTTAAACTATGGGCTACACATTGTAACGCTTTAAAATAACACTACAAACTAGTGTTATAGTAAACTATAATGTTGTGAAATAAAACAATATAAGCTATGAGCGATACATTATAACGCTATAAAATAACATCATAAACTAGTGTTACGGATTAGAACACCGTACATTGAAGTGTGATAATCGAATCTCATTCGAATTCTTAGCTTCACACCGTGGTCCTCTAAGAATCACACTATGTCTGTATGTAATATGCATGGATGTAATATGTCTGTATGTAACATGTTTGCATGTAATATGTATGTATGTAATATGGACGTGCGAACCAAGGGTGCAATATGTGAAATGGAAGGTGCAGGATCAGGATGGGATTATAATTATTTGAATAACACTTTGGTGGTATTAGGATCAAGCTGTCCACTATTGGATTAATGTTCCGTCTCAATGGCATCAAATAGCAATATTCAGTATGGATATGTAAAATAATCGCACAAACCCAATATTAGCCCGTGAAATAATGATCGTTACAATTGCAATGACTCCAGACTCAGACTGCAGAGGGTTCTTTTTTTTAGCCTTTAACGCGGTTTCAGACCCCAGGCGTCACGATATAGCAAAGACGACGACGAGACAGCAACCAGCCAACACAGCCACAAACCTCGTTCCTCCCCCTCTCTCATTCTCGGCGTGAACCTCCGCCCACACTTGGTCTCGCCATCCCTTCTCGAACTCTCTCTATCTTGTTGTCACCACTTGTCTCTGAGTTGATGCACTGTCTTTACATCACCCACCTCTATGACCTCTCTACCTGACCCCGCCATTGGCGGAGCAACTTGGGGGATTTTCCCGGTGGCACCTGTAGGCAATACAACCATGCCCTGTCCCCCACTGCCCATGGAAGCACGTGTTCCCGCCGCCCCGAGTTATTTTCATTAGTGGATTGCGCTCTGGTGGGGAAAGGTCCTCGTTATGAATCGTGTCGCAACATTCAGGTCCAGAATACCGAAGTATACCGGACATCACCTGTACTTAAAAACACGCAAACTGATACCACTATAAACAATAACACTAAACATTAAACGACTATAAACTATCAACTGGTTTTATAATTATACCACCATAAACGGAGGTACGGTATTTAAATCTCATTAGAAGTATTAAAATCGCACTCTACACATATGTATGTATGTAAATTATCTGTACGATCGAACCGGGGGAGGGATATGTGAACTGTGGGGGGTACAGGACAATAATCGCATTCAAATTTTAGAATAACAATATGGTCGTATTAGCATTTTAATGGGCTTTAATGTATGTTATGTGCAAATGCAAATCGTTAGTCGTAAATGCGAGGGAGGGGTTAAGAGGTGCACGTTTAATCCAACATTTATTTTAGCATCGTATTTAAGGACACTGTTGTTGATAAGAATTCGTCTGGACATGGCACGTGCCTTGTTCTACTCGATCAACCAAAATGAGTACAATGTCGGTCACACGCTCTGAACGGGGAAGGTCAGGGGTCGGAGGGGGAAGTGACGCTGCTCGCACCCACGCGGCTCCCGTGAGCGGGCGAGAACGCTCGTTTGAAGGGACCGGTGGGTGCGAGCCCTCAAACCGCACCAGCCTTCGCGGCGACAGACGGGCGCACACACCTACACACAGCACCACGCGCTTTCACCCACTCATAAGACCACCCGAGGCTGCGCTGGGTTATTAATGATTTATTCTCGGCGACTACGTTTTACTGTTGGGTCAGTATTGATCGGCGTGGCAGGCGTACGTTATCGTCCCAGGGTCTGTACCCGATCTATCGGAGGGATATGTTCTAGGCGGCTCTGGATTCTCTAGTCTCTTTCCCAATACCCACGAATAGGTGCCCACGGCGTTCCGCTGATCCCGTGTAATATTACAATGTATAAGGTATAGGTTGGTGTATAGTAATACAGTATGTGGTTTAATGTTGGGTTTGTCTATGGCAGTATATAGTACGGTGTAGACTCGTGTGATGTAAGAGAATAAAGTTTAGATGGAAGCATATTATATACTAATGATACTATGTAGTTTATACTTCAGTTGTTTACGTAGTGGTTTTAGTTACTGCAGCTACATACTATTAACACTTCTTCCCTTTATTAATGCTACTAATCACAAACCTGCATTTCCCATATCCCCTCCCTTTGATGCTGCTAATCCTGCATAATGCACGGGCATAAGTAGTACTAATCACATACCTGCAATTCCCCTATCCCCTCCCCTTTGATGCTGCTAATCCTGCATAATGCACAGGCATAAGTAGTACTAATCACATATCTGCATTTCCCATAAATATGCTAATTTCCTCTTGATATGCAAATTATTTTGTCAAGGCGCCCTTTCCCCCCTTTCCAACCCAGCTTACATATATGCTCCAAGCACGTGTGCTGTTTCATTCAGACGCTGTCGCCTCGACAGACCTGCTTTTCACCTGAGGACGGCTGCTTGCGTTGTGGCCGAAACGTCGTGAGAATTATTTTATTATGTTTTATTTTTATTATTTTATTACTTCCCTTATACGTGACTTTACCGAAAGAACCAAGATGATGAATCCCTGCAGTCACGAAAGCTTTAAATCGAGTTTATAATGTTAGAGCTTACAGTGCGAGTTTATAACGTGAGAGTTTTTGGCCGTGCCCTGTTCTCGTGGGACCCCACACGGATTTGGAAATAATGGCAATGACCATGAATGAGCTGAGATTTGAGCGACTAATGTTTACTTTGTTTCAACATGAGTGAGTGCAGGATAGTGCCATCTGGGCCTAGCGAATACTACTCATGAATGAACTCATACTCATTTATGAAAGACATTGTAATCATGCCTTTTCTTGACGAATTGTTATCTTCAAGTGCGTCCTCAAATATACGGCTAAAATACACAGCAGAGGGAAGGCTGCCTTGTTGGGGAGATGTAGTTTGGGTAAGGCCCTGTGACTGGAGTTAAACATTCGCTGCTTGGCCCCGTCGACAGCAGCGGAGACGATCCGATCCACTGCGCTCCATCTCCCCACAAAGTCCACGAAAATCTCCGTTTATTTTAAATGAACGTATGTTTTTCAAATCATATGAAATGCAATTATGTTATAATATATAAGTGATACACTTTACATACCGTATATAGCTATTCGATTAAATTAGCATGACATTCATCCAACAGTGGACAGTTTTATTCTAATGCGACTACAGTGGGATTTTAATAATGTCATACTTGAGGATTTGGGACCGTAACATGTTAATGGAGAGACAGCCAAGATGCTGCCGGTTAAGGGCAGATTTGTGTGACGAAGATCCTCCACCTAAAACTCGCTTAAAACACGTTTTTGCTATAAACATTGTAAAATAAATTAACGGACACACATTTGTTAAAATACGTTTTTATTCATCTGCAATCACTTTTACGTCAAAACTCGAAGGGAATATTTATTATGTCCTATGTTCAAACAGTTACAGTACAATGCAAACCATATCCGTTCCAGGAATACCAAAGCGTTAAAGTATAATTCCCCATGATTTCCTTATTAGTTCACCACGTTTGTTCACTGTTCATCTATGTTGAAGTCACGGCCATATATCCAACGAACGCTTCATCAATGTACATCCTAAAGTCGATTATTACCAACCAAAAAAAGCTTTATACTTGAAAAAAAAACCCGTTTAAGATCTAACTACAGATGCATTCCAACTTTAGCTCAACAGGAAGACTTAAACACTACAATATTGTCCGGAATTGAACCATCTCACAACCACTGCTCATCACACCACTTCACCAAGTAATCCGACAACATCAAAAATCACCACCTGCACGTCAAGAAACTCTCAAACGAACTGTAAAACTAAATGGTCAGAATTACACACAAAAGTACTCAAGACAGCTTAATAGGTATAACCGCATGCAACATTATATTTCAGTCACCGCTAGCTCTCGGGTTGATCCTCGAGCCACTTCATTACATCGAGCCATCTCTCGGGATCCAACTGCATGGGATCGAAGGTGGAATTATCTTCAGGAATAATTGCAGCACCTTGAATTACACCTTTTGATTTCAGCTTCCTATCATCGAGGACCTTCTGGTGCCTGATCCGTATTGATGACCGTGCAAATGCCTTCCCACACACAGGGCACAGGAATGGCTTCTCGCCCGTGTGTGTTCTCTGGTGACTCTGAAGATGTGATGACTGTGCAAATGTCTTCCCACACACAGGGCATAGGAATGGCTTCTCGACAGTGTGTGTTCTTTGATGATCTTGAAGAGTTGACGAGCGTGCAAATGCTATCCCACAAACAGAACACAGGAATGGCTTCTCGCCCGTGTGTGTTCTCTGGTGACTCTGAAGTTGTGATGACTGTGCAAATGTCTTCCCACACACATGGCATAGGAATGGCTTCTCGCCCGTGTGTGTTTTCTGATGGCGTTGGCAGTTTTCTGAAAGTGAAAATGCTATCCCACACACAGAACACAGGAATGGTTTCTCGCCCGTGTGTGTTCTCTGGTGTCTCTGAAGATGTGATGGCTGTGAAAAGGACTTCCCACACACAGAGCAATTGAATGGCTTCTTGTCTCCGTGTGCGTGGGGCTGTGGAGAGCGTCTCTGCTCCATGTGAGCGTAGTATCAGCAGCGGTGTTATCGAGTCAAAAGAACGCTATCGGCCGCAAGGATGTTTAGCGTTGAGTTTTGGATTTTGTTAACTGCTAAAACAAGAACGACACTCGCGTCTAACCGAGACTCACAAAAATCCCGTAAATTTGACGAACACGTTTAAGAGTTTATCCGCGAAAATAGACACTTACTTGGAGATTCACGGTATTTCGATGTCTGGAACCCGTCTGAAGATTTTGCCACGAACTCTCCCGACGCAAAGTCGCCTAACTGTCGACACAGCAATTGTACTCGATACGGCTAATAGTTATAACCACATGACATAATATTTTGTCAGTCACCCCGAGCTCTCTGGTTGACTCTCGAGCCACTCCATTACATCCAGCCATCTCTCGGGATCCAACTGCATGGGATCGAAGGTGGAAACTTCTTCAGGACTCATTGCAGCACCTTGAATTTCAGCTTTTGATTTCAGTTTCCTGTCATTGTGGACCTTCTGATGCCTGTTCATGGTTGATGACCGTACAAATGCCTTCCCACACACAGGGCACAGAAATGGCGTCTCGCCCGTGTGTGTTCTCTGATGGTTCTGAAGAGTTGACGACTGTGCAAATGTCTTACCACACACAGGGCACAGGAATGGCTTCTCGCCCGTATGTGTTTTCTGATGGCGTTGGCAGTTTGCTGAAAGTGAAAATGCCTTCCCACACACAGAACACAGGAACGGCTTCTCGCCCGTGTGTGTTCTCTGATGAGTTTGAAGAGTTGATGCCCGTGTAAAGGCCTCCCCACACACAGAGCACAGGAATGGCTTCTCGCCCGTGTGTGTTCTCTGATGACTCTGAAGATGTGATGACTGTGCAAATGTCTTCCCACACACAGAACACAGGAACGGCTTCTCGCCCGTGTGTGTTCTCTGGTGACTCTGAAGATGTGATGAGTGTGCAAATGTCTTCCCGCACACAGAGCACAGGAACGGCTTCTCGCCCGTGTGTGTTCTCTGGTGTCTCTTAAGATGTGATGGCCGTGAAAAGGACTTCTCACACACAGAGCAATTGAATGGCTTCTTGCCTCCGTGTGCGTGGGGCTGTGGAGAGCGTCTCTGCTCCATGTGAGCGTAGTAACAGCAGCGGTGTTATCGAGTCAAATGTACGCTATCGGCCGCAATGATGTTTAGCGTTTTAGAGTTTTGGATTTTGTTAACTGCTAAAACAAGAACGACACTCGCGTCTAACCGAGACGCAAAAAATCCCGCTAATTTGACGACGAACACGTTCAAGAGTTTATCCGCGAAAATAGACACTTACTTGGAGATTCACGGTTATCGATGTCTGGAACCCGTCTGAAGATGTCGCCACGAACTCTCCCGACGCAAAGTCGCCTAACTGTCGACACAGCAATTGTGCTCGCCAGGCTGCGTTGTCTCGCGGTTGAAGGGCGATCAGCAGAGCGACGAGTCGAGCGTCCAACCTCATCAAGTTCTCTCTCGAAATGGCATTAAGCTCTGCTTCTGAGCCGCCTTATAACTCCCCCCTAGGATCCATTCCTTTGTCTTTCAGGATATTTGCATTCGATTGTTAATTTTGGAAGGTACAATCCGCATGTATATTAACATACCGAAGGGTAATGTGCCCATTGTGCTTCATGCATGAATATGTAAGTGCATCTCAGTGTGAGGTTATATGTATTTTAATGAGACCCTCAATCGACAATATTAAAGAATGCAAGTTATAGAAATATAAAATGCAACTTATTCAAATATCTGGCGATACACAATATTCTTCGTGTACACTCCGTCTTCCTCCTCGTCGTCAGGTCCCTCAATAAGCGCCTTGATGTTGGATCTTGCCGTGACTCGCGATAGTGCCACGTACAGTTGGCCGTGCGAGAAGCATGGCGTTGGTAGATATAATCCCAGGTTGTGAACAGTTTGCCCTTGCGCCTTGTTGATGGTCATCGCGAAGGCTGGGACAATGGGGAACTGTTTGCGCCGAAGTCGAAATGGGAAGTCCTTCGTGTACAATTCGCGGCGGATATGGTTGTTCTCAAGCAGCGAGTCCAAGACCAAGTGTGGGTACTCGGAAAGCTGCGGGAGGTCGTCAAAGTCCGACAGAGCCATCCCACCTGCCGTGAGGAACTCGTGGAGGCTGTGAAGGGTCTTGACCTTTACCATTTCTTTTATTTTCTTTGATGCTGCTAATCCTGCATAATGCACGGGTATAAGTAGTACTAATCACATACCTGCATTTCCCATATCCCCTCCCTTTGATGCTGCTAATCCTGCATAATGGACGGGCTAAGCTAATCACATAACTGCATTTCCCATATCCCCTCCCTTTGATGCTGCTAATCCTGCATAATGCACGGGCATAAGTAGTACTAATCACATAACTGCATTTCTCATATCCCCTCCCTTTGATGCTGCTAATCCTGCATAATGCACGGGCATAAGTAGTACTAATCACATATCTGCATTTCCCATAAATATGCTAAATTGCTCTTGATATGCACATTTTTTTGTCAAGGCGCCCTTTCCCCCCCTTCCAACCCAGCATATATATATATGCTCCAAGCACGTGTGCTGTTTCATTCAGACGCTGTCGCCTCGACAGACCTGGTTATTTTATTACTTCCCTTGTACGTGACTTTAGCGAAAGAACCAAGAAGATTTAGCATTTCTTCTTTGTTGGTCAGCTGGCGGTACTGGTACTCGTAATCGCGAGACAATTCGTCGTAGAATTTATCACAGAGAGCCTTCGTATCTGCTGGCATGGAATACAGCAGAATCGTATCGAAAAGTTGACGAAGCTGGTACGGCATCTGAAAGAGCGAGGCTTCTTCCAGACACGCAACCCATTCGCGATCGCTCTCAAGGTAGCCTGCTCGCATGGCTGCTTCCAGCGGTTTGTTTTGTTTTATTTTATTCGTAACGCACCATCCATATGTGTTCCACCATCCACCATGCCCTTGCATCGCAAAGACACAGCTCCGGTGTGCGTCAGCGTGTGCGCCATCCACAGTGACATTGGTCAGCAATTGCACCGTTCCGATCGCACACAGGTTGGCCCCTGCATCCTCCGTCTGTATGTACACACACAGACAGATGCGCTATGGGGTCACCTATTTTTTTATTATATTAAAATGTATTTTGTTGGTGTTTTTAAGTTTATTCCATTTCTCAATCGAACACTAACGGGTCTCGTTTCAGTTATGACAGCTTGCAGATAGAAACATTGCATGATCGTATACTAATAATGACAGAATTTGTACCCCAGTGGAGGGCATCCCCCACCCGGCGCTTCTTACCGATACTGTGAGACTTAGAAATCCAGACCTCTCCTCCTCCTGAACCGTTCACAATACCCTGTGGTAGTACCATAATCATCTCAATAAAGCGATCACTTTCCCATGGCCATTTTGATCCCGGGAGTTACCCGGGTGGTGTCACACTGTACTGATTGTTTTAGCATGTCGCAAATTCCGATATGGCTTGTGCAACGGCCAGAGAGTGACAGCGGCAGGAGACGTGATCAACGTCAATACATAATAATGGTAATAAGCCGGATAAACCGAAAAGTACCCATTGTACCCATCAAACAGTCAGCTGGGTTGCCCCATTTGGGTATTGACCCATGGCCGAAACTGTAGGGTGCGCTACGCAACTGGCCGTGGTCCCGGCAGGTGAAGCTGCCAGCTCAGTCCGCTCAGACTCACTGTATAGCGACCCCTGCCTACTCGTAAGGTAAAGTTGTTTGGGGACTCCACTAATCGCAGCACGCAGCACCCATCTTTTACATAAATGTACGTAATATTAGCGAAACTACCATTCGCACACTTGCATACACACCACACTCACACAGCGCAGGGTCTGCGCCCACAGTGCACTGCAGCACTGCGGCCCAGACCTTGCCAAACCTATGCTATCGCTCTCTTCTGGGCGTGTTAATTATTTATCGAATCAAAGTGAACTGTGGCTTTTTGCCGGCTGTTTTATTTTCATCGTAGTCGGGACCTGCTCTCGCAGGACCCCACACGTCTTTGGAAATGATTGCGATGATCATGTCTGAGATTAGAATTAAGTAACTCAAGATTAATTCTAGATTTGAAGCTTTCGTGACTGCAAGGATTCATATTCTTAGGTTTTTTCGTCGTGATTTTTTTTTATTTTACTTTTATTAATTTTAATTTTTTACCTACGTGACTTTACCGAAAAAACCTAAGAATACACTCAAGATTACTTTGTTTAACCATAACTTTAGGTAGGTTAGTGTCATCGGGGCTCTGTGAATACCACTCATGAATGAAATCACACTCCTGTATGACCGACATTGCACTCATTTTGGTTGATCGAGTAGACAAATTCTTATCAACAACAGTGTCCTTAAATATGATGCTAAAATAAATGTTAACACTGGATTAAACGTGCACGTCGTAATCCCTCCCTCGCATTTACGACTAACGATTTGCATTTGCACATAAAATACATTCAAGCACAGTAAAATGCTAATACGACCATATTGTTATTCTAAAATTTGAATGCGATTCTTGCCCTGTACCCCCCACAGTTCACATATCCGACCCCCGGTTCGATTTAACAGATAATTTACATACATATGTGTAGAGTGCGATTTTAATACTTCTAATGAGATTTAAATACCGTTCCTCCGTTTATGGTGCTATAAATTATAAAACCAGTTGATAATTTTTTTGTCGTTTAATGTTTAGTGTTATTGTTTATAGTGTTATCAGTTTACATGTTTTTAAGTACAGGTGATTCCCGGTATACTTCGGTATTCTGGACCTGAACTTTGTGAAATGATTCATAACGAGGACCTTTCCCCACCAGAGCGCAAGCCGCCAATGAAAATAACTCGGGCGACGGGAACACGTGCTTCCATGGGCAGTGGGGGACAGGGCATGGTTGTATTGCCTAAAGGTGCCACCGGGTATGACCCCCAAGTTGCTCCGCCCATGGCGGGTTCAGGTAGATGTCATAGAGGTAGGTGGGTGATGTAAAGACAGTGCATCAACTAAGGGACACGTGGTGACAACAAGATAGAGAGAGTTCGAGAAGGGAAGGCGAGACCAAGTGTGGGCGGAGGTTCACGCCGAGAATGAGAGAGGGGGAGGAACGAGGTTTGGGGCTGTGTTGGCTGGTTGCAGTCTCGTCGTCATTGCTATATCGTAACGCCTGGGTTCTAAGCCGCGTTAACGGCTAAATCAAAGAACCCTCTGCAGTGTGAGTCCGGAGTCATTACAATTGTAACGATTCATTATTTCACGGGCTAATATTGGGTTTGTGCGATTTTTTTAACATATTCATACTGAATATTGCTATTTGATGCCATTGAGATGGAACATTCATCCAATAGTGGACAGCTTGATCCTAATACCACCAAAGTGTTATTCAAATAATTTTAATCCCATCCTGATCCTGCACCTTCCGTTTCACATATTCCACCCTTGGTTCGCACGTCCATATTACATACATACATTTTACATGCATACATGTTACATACTCACGAGCATAGTGTGATTCTTAGAGGATCACGGTGTGAAGCTAAGAATTCGATGTACGGTGTTCTAATCTGTAACACTAGTTTATGATGTTATTTTATTGCGTTATAATGTATCGCTCATAGCTTATATTGTTAGAGTTCACAACATTATAGTTTACTATAACACTAGTTTGTAGTGTTATTTTAAAGCGTTACAATGTATAGCTCATAGGAGTATGCAATGTGAGTTTACAATTTGAGAATATGTTGACGTGCCCTGTTCTCGTGGGACCCGACACGGATTTGGAAATAATTGCTATGATCATGTCTGAGCTGGGATGAGCGACTAATGTTTACTTTGTTTAATCATAACTGTGTGTAGGTTAGTGCCATCGGGGCTTAGTGAATACTACTCATGAATGAACTCATACTTCTTTCGGTAGAAATTTTTAATCGTGTTGGTAGAACAAGTCGCCTGCCTTTTCTAGACGAATTGTTATCTTCAAGTGCGTCCGCAAATATACTGCTAAAATACACAGCATAGTGAAGGTTGCCTTGTTGTGGAGATGTAGTTTGGCTAAGGCAATCTGACCGGGTGATGCCGCGGATTCTGAAACAATGGAGTTAAACACTCGCTGCTTGGCCCCGTCGACAGCAGCGAAGGCTGTCATATACCGCCCCATTTACGAGTTGGCTCTTTGGGGCTGTATGTGTATAGTTGAAGGTGCTAGGTGTTGTTTTCTTCTAACAGCTACTAACGTGCGTGTGTTGTCTGTTTTTAGGATTTGTCCATTCATGTTGTTCTTTTTATTGCGGCGTTTTTTTTTATTGAGTTCTGTCACTTGCGTGTTGCAGTTTGTTTAAGAATTCGTCACGTGAGCGTGGTGTTTTGCGTGTGGGAATTTCTGTCACAATTTGTGATTGTTATAATAATTGTAATGATTCATAATCTCATGAGTTTATAATGGGTTTGTGCGTGTATTTATATTCAATGACATCTAGCAGTGAAAATCGTGATTGTAACATGACCATGTTGTAATTGTAATAATTTTTATCCGATCCTTGCACGTACACTATACATACATATGAGTAGAGTGCGATTCTTATACGACCACACTGTAATTCTAATGCTTCTAATGATATTATAGTACCTAACCTCCGTTTATATGGTTATAAATTATAACACTAGTTTATAATCGTTTAATGTTTAGTGTTATCGTTTATAGTATTACAGTTTCCATGTTATAGTGTAGTTTATCCACGACATACTTCGGGATTAGGGACTGTTACGTTGATGAACGATTAACTACGGGGACCTTTCCCCTCAAGGAACACGTGTTAATCGGGTAGACAGCCAAGATGCTGCCGGTTAAGGGCACACTTGTGTGACGGAGATCCTCCACCTGAAACTCGCTTAACATGTTTTTGCGAGGAACATTATAAAATAAAGACCGGACAAACATTTGTTAAAAATACGTTTTTATTCATCTGCAATAATTTTTACGTCAAAACTCGAAGGGAATATTTATTACATTTCGAGTGCAATGCAAACGATTTCCGTTCCAGGAATACCAAAGCGTTAAAGTATAATTCCCCATGATTTCCTTATTAGTTCACCACGTTTGTTCACTGTGCGTCTATGTTGAAGTAAAGGCCATATATCCAACGAACGCGTCATCAATGTACATCCTGAAATCGCTATCTAAAGTCGATTAATACCAATCAAAAAAAGCAATATACTTGAAAAAAAAACGTTTAAATGTTGAGTAAAGATGTACCTACATACGCATTCCAACTTTAGCTCAACAGGAACACTTAACGACTACAATTGAACCCTCTCACAACCAGTGCTCTTCACACCACTTCGGCAAGTAATCCGATAACATTACAAACCACCAATGTGCACGTCATTAAACTCTAAAAAAAACTGTAAAACTAAAATGGTCAAAATTACACACAAAAGTACTCGATACGGCTTAATAGGTATAACCGCATGCAACATTATATTTCAGTCACCCTGAGCTCTCTGGTTGACTCTCGAGCCACTCCATTACATCCAGCCATCTCTCGGGATCCAACTGCATGGGATCGAAGGTGGAAACTTCTTTAGGACTCATTGCAGCACCTTGAATTTCAGCTTTTGATTTCAGTTTCCAATCATTGTGGACCTTCTGATGCCTGTTCATGTTTGATGCGTGTGCAAATGTCTTCCCACACACAGGGCACAGGAATGGCTTCTCTCCCGTGTGTGTTCTCTGATGGTCTTGAAGAGTTGACGAGTGTGCAAATGCCTTCCCACACACAGGGCACAGGAATGGCTTCTCGCCCGTGTGTGTATTCTTATGAGTTTGAAGAGTTGATGACTGTGCAAATGTCTTCCCACACACAGAGCACAGGAATGGCTTCTCGCCCGTGTGTGTTCTCTGATGAGTTTGAAGAGTTGATGAGTCTGCAAATGTCTTCTCACACACAGGGCACAGGAATGGCTTCTCGCCCGTGTGTGTTCTCTGATGACTCTGAAGATGTGATGACTGTGCAAATTTCTTCCCACACACATGGCATAGGAATGGCTTCTCGCCCGTGTGAGTTTTCTGATGGCGTTGGCAGTTTTCTGAAAGTGAAAATGCTATCCCACACACAGAACACAGGAATGGTTTTTCGCCCGTGTGTGTTCTCTGGTGTCTTTGAAGATGTGATGGCTGTGAAAAGGACTTCCCACACACAGAGCAATTGAATGGCTTCTTGCCTCCGTGTGCGTGGGGCTGTGGAGAGCGTCTCTGCTCCATGTGAGCGTAGTATCAGCAGCGGTGTTATCGAGAACGCTATCGGCCGCAGGGATGTTTCGCGTTGAGTTTTGGATTTTGTTAACTGCTAAAACAAGAACGACACTCGCGTTTAACCGAGACGCAAAAAAATCGCGTAAATTTGACGACGAACACGTTTAAGAGTTCATGCGCTAAAATAGACACTTACTTGGAGATTCACGATATATCGATGTGTGTAACCCGTCTGAAGATGTCGCCACGAACTCTCCCGATGCAAAGTCGCCTAACCGTCGACACAGCAATTGTGCTCGCCAGGATGCGTTGTCTCGCGGTTGAAGGGCGATCAGCAGAGCGACGAGTCGAGCGTCCAACCTCATCAAGTTCCCTCTCGAAATGGCATTGAGCTCTGCTTCTGAGCCGACTTATAACTCCCCCCCCCTAGGATCCAATCCTTTGTCTTTCAGGATATTTGCATTCGAAAGTTAATTTTGGAATGCACAATCCGCATGTCTATTAACATACCGAAGGGTAATGTGCCCATTGTGCTTCATGCATGAATATGTAAGTGCATCTCAGTGTGTAATTGTGCGCTTATTTTGAATAAATGGAAAAACTTTGTCCTCGATTTAAAGTGAATGCAGAGAAATTAGCATGTAACTTTAGAAAAGGAAGAGAGCGGCTTTCTCGACAAGGGAGTGATACCCAATAGGTAATATTTTTTTACAGCGTTACAATGGATAGGTTGTAGTTCATAGGTTATAATATTATGTTTCACTATGATAGAGCTTAACATGTGAGAGTATGCAATATCAGTTGATCAAATGCGACGATCAAGGGCGTCAATCGGGTGAGTTTGATCAGAGGCTTTAATCAAAGGCGTCATCCCATCACGGAACACCACCTCCCTGCGTGTATCACAGCAACAGAAGCAACAACAGCAACAACAGCAGCGACAACAACAGCAGCAACATCACATTTCGAGGGCGACGCAGCTACTTCCGATTCTGCTGCCCAGCTGTTTGTAGTCGGGACCTGCTCTCGCAGGACCCCACACGTCTTTGGAAATAATTGCGATGATCATGTCTGAGCTGAGAATTAAGTCACTCAAGATTACTTTGTTTAACCATAACTTTAGGTAGGTTAGTGTCATCGGGGCTCTGTGAATACTACTCATGAATGAAATCAAACTCCTGTATGACCAACATTGTACTAAATTTGGTTGATCGAGTAGAACAAGGCACGTGCCACGTCCAGACGACTTCTTATCAACAACAGTGTCCTTAAATATGATGCTAAAATAAATGTTAACACTGGATTAAACGTGCACCTCTTAACCCCTCCCTCGCATTTACGACTAATGATGTGCATTTGCACATAACATACATTCAAGCACAATAAAATGCTAATACGACCATGTCCTGGAAACCATGGCAAGGTCATCCCATGAGGACTGCCTGGATGAAAACCAGCATGGAAGGGGCCCAGTGTGGGGCCGGCTATGCTAAAGGCATAGTCCCGTGTGTGTGTGTGATGTGAGGTCTCCTGGAAGCAGTCATTCTCCGCTGTAGTCCTGGCATCTGCTGCTCAGCTTCATTCCCCAGCTGTGGTCCCAGTGGCACCGTCTCTCTGGGGACCCGTGTGGTGTGTGTAGCGAGTATCACGGGGTGGACGGGTAGTGTGGGGATAGTGGTCACGGTTGGCACCGAAGCACGACCACCGCCACCACCCCTACTGGGCGGTGGACCTGCCACCACAAAGCAGCACGCGGCGGAGGAGTGAGGCGATCGCTCTCGCCACGCGAGCGAGGCCCCCTCGCTTCCTCTTCTTTTCGTGCATCTCCACCTGCACCTCTTCCGTTTGCTCCTCCGTCTCATCCTCCTCCATCCCCTCTTCTTCATCCTCCGCCACCATCTTCTCCTCTACCTCCTCCTCTTCCTGCGCCACCTCCATCTTCTCCATCTTCTTCTCCTCCGCTAGCACCATCTCTTCCTCATTCATCTCCTCCTCAACTTCCGGATCCACCATCTCCACCACCGTCTTCTCTTCCTCCTCCACCACCATTGTTTCCCCTTTGTCCGTCGTCTCCATGTCCTCCACCACGACCATCTGTTCATCCTTTGTTGTCTCCTTGTCCTCCATCTCCGTATTGTCTTTCTGTTCTCCCTCCGTGTTCTCCTCCATTGTCACCATCACAATCTCGTCCTCCTTTGCCTTCTCTTCCTCCGATTTCTCCTCCTCTGTCTCTACCTCATCCTCCATCATCTCCTTCACCTCTTCCTTCTCCATAACCTCTGTCTTCGCTTCAAAGGCCTGGACGAGTGAGTAGGAGGGCTGCGCTGGCTCAGATCTGTGAAGAGACAACACGACACCGTTCTAGATTTGAAGCTTTCGTGACTGCAATGATTCATATTCTTAGGTTTTTCGGTAAAGTCACGTAGGTAAAAAACATTAAAAAGTAAAATAAAATAACATAAAAAATTAAAATCACGACGTTTCGGAGGCAACACAAGCTTCCGTCTTCAGGTGGTACCGTCACAGCCACGACAGCTGTATCAAGTAAATGAGAGATTTCAGAAGCTACCACTTCGTTTATATAATGGTTGGAGAAGGTGGTGGGGCAAGGGCCGCATACTTTTATAAATATGGTAAGGTGAGGCTTAAGACTAAGAATAGACTGCTCAACAAAGGCTGAGCCTTTGTTATGGAGAGGTGCGGTTTGTGACTCAACCTGTAACAGGGAGAACACCACTAGACATGGTAAAACTGTGATGGTTGTCTGTCAAACACGACACCGTTCCACCTTGCTGCTACGGCAGACATCGCCATCTTCCCATCGTCCGTGGGTGGAATGTGTGGCGGATTAATCGAGCTGAATAGAAACCGCAATAACGACATGGCCAGTGAGTGTGCTTAGTATTGGTACTGTCATTCTCATGGCGCCAGGCTATCCTTGAGATAGGTGCAGCTGTGTCTCACACAGACTGCCGTAGTTTCACAGTAGTGGGTGGCGTTGCTGTGCAAATTTAGCTGAATAATTTTAAGTGACATTTTTTTTGTTTTTTTTCGGTAAAGTCACGTAGGTATAAAATAAAATAAATTAAATCACAACGTTTCGATTGCAACACAAGCAATCATCATCAGGTGGGAAAACCACAGCAAGAAACTTTCTTGCAATAACGACATGGCCATCAAAACGTCGTGATTTAATTTAATTAATGTTATTTTATAACTACGTGAATTTACCGATATAACCAAAGAGTATGGATCCCTGCAGTCACGAAAACTTCAACTCTAGATTGACATGTTTCTATATGTATATTCTAATTGACCCCTTGCACATAATGCCCTAAGCATTTCAAATGGCATCGATAGAGATCCTGAACGTCCACTGTGACGGAATGGGTGTGGATCTGTGTGGTCAATGCAGCAGCAATAATAGCCAAGGCGGGAAGCAAGATCTGAACTGAAAGCGGTGAAGAATGCGTGCACGACCATTTGGCCGCTTCAACACATCCATTGCATGCGATGAGCCTCTCGCATCTCTCATCTCATCGCGTTTTAAATTGGACACCCCTCTCAGTGGTAGCTGTCGCTGTGCATTACAAGGCGACTTGGCAGCTGGCCTGGAAACAGGCGATAGACAGCGAAAATCTCACGGTGGATGGAGGGTTACATGGTGAAGATATGCCCACTTTGTTACGTGGTCTAACCCAGAATTCGGTTATGAAAAATACATCTGTCCACAGAATAGCGGAATGTACACGTGGGGTTTCCAGTGTCTGTGAATTTTGAGAGCGCGACAGGGCTTGAGTACCTGTGCGTCACAGCAACATTGACCTGGGTTTGATTTCCACGTTTGGCCACATTCTCCGTGTGGATTATGCAGCCACCTGTTCTGGGAAGGTTCTGCAGCTTTCTCCCTGTTACTGAACCCACACAAGCAATGCAAATCGTTCAATTTGGATCGCAAACAGTAGCAACTTTGTTGCAAAATGCGAGCAGACTTGGCAGGATCCTCCTGAAAAAAAGTTTTGTGACCGAGTAAGGCTGATGCTGCGTGAGAAGCATGGCAATAAATAACAAAAATAAACACACAGGGGATGCACACGCAGACTGGTTTACCGTGGCTCAGCGACTCCGGAGTTTTCTTTATCTTCTTGGAAGCCCTCTTCTCCAAAGCTCTGAGCAATTGGGCCCCACACAGGATTGGAGTATGTGGCGGCGGTGGTGGTAGCGGTGGTGGCGGTGGCAGTGGTGGTGGTGCTGCTGGTGGTATCGGTCTGGAGCCATTGTCGCTCGATCTTGGCGAGACGCTCCTCCTCCTCCTCGAGGCGCTTTTGCTCCACAAGACGCTTCTCCTCCATCAAGTGCTCCTCCTCTTGACGCTTCACCTCAACGAGGCGCTTCTCCTGCATGAGACGTTTCTCCTCGAGGAGCTTCACCTTGCGAAAGCGCCTCTCCTCAAGACGCTTCTTCTTCTTCTCGAGACGCTTCAGCTCTATGAGACGCTTCACCTCAAAGAGGCGATTCTCCTCCATGAGGCGCTTCTCTTCCTCGACCCGCTGCACCTCAATGAGGCGCTGATCCTCGACAAGGCGCTTCTCTTCTTCCACCCGCTTCTCCTCCATGAGGCGCTTCTCTTCCTTGACCTGCTTCACATCTATGAGGCGCTTCTCTTCCTCCAGATGATTCTCCTTGAGACGCTTCACCTCGCGAAGGCGCTTCTCCTCCATGAAGCGCGTTTCTTCAAGGAGGCGCTTTTCCATGACGCGTTTGACGTCGTTGAGGATTTTGTTTCGAAGGCAATTCTGCTCCGTTTGGTGCTTCACCTTGGCGAGGCACTTCACCTCATTGGGGCGCTTCTCTTCCATTGTGCATTTCTCCTTCGCAAGGCGCTTGTCCTCCTGGAGACGCTTCACTCCGCTGAAGTTCTTCACCTCCCCAATGCTCCTCTGTTCACGCGAAGATAAGCACATGACTATTAAGACATGTTCACTCAGGACAAAATATATTCTCGCAGGCACACAAACATAGACGGGCACATAGACAAACAAAAATGCATACTGGCACATCTATGTACGGATGCAAACATGCACATTAACTCATGGCATGACGTGATGATGGAGGGATGGAGTGATGGTGTTGGGAGATTGTGTTGTGATATGGAGAGGTGAAATTGTGGAATGTTCTGGAGAGATGGTGGCTTGTGATGGTATTGACGCTTTATGAGGCTCTATGATATTGTATTGATTATCGATTTGAAGCTTTCGTGACTGCAAGGATTCATACTCACGTATGTGACTACCGACAAAACCTAAGAAAGAGTCACATACGTGACTTTACCGAAAAAACCTAAGAGTATATTGTATTGAGTTGGTGGTGGTGTGGTGTGATGAGAAAGGTGATGTGAAGAGATGGTGTGGTGATGTGAGGTGTAGTGATGTTTTGGTGCAATGGTGTGGGAGTGTGGAGAGAATGTGGTGTTTGACTCCCATAGACCCCATACACACCTTTGGGGAGGGATGCTCGTAGCTTTGGCCTGGGAAAGGGTCCACTTCATCCATAATGTCCCCCCACGTGGTCGACTGGCGCCATGACTCCCGGGCTACGGAAAACAAAATTAATTCAAAGGACGAGTAATGTCTTAGAGAACGAAGCACGTGGAGATTCACGGAACTAAGATCCCTGTAATTACATCTTAACACATAACATGACCTGCTGTTGAGAAATATTAATCACATGGCAGTAAAACTTTACAAGTAATATTTTTGTAAGCATGTTGAGATCATCAATTTCATAAAGTTGAGACCCTCATTTAAACCAATATGGCTGAAACTCGGTTCTAAATCCATGTTGTCTGCACACTTGACCTTTACCTCTTCCCATCACCGCCACGTCTACTAAAATAAATTAATCAGGGAGCTGCCTCCTCTGCACAAAAACCACGCACTGCAGGTATTTTGGACTTACCATCATAGTCCTCCAAGATCTCAGTCCACTTGCGTTGTCTGTCCATGTTGTTGGGAAGAAGTCGTTTCTGTTTGATGTTGGAGGGCCTGGAGAGGTTGTAAAAACGCTAAGATTTAGCAGCTTTTTGAATAACTCATCCTCTCAATTATTACATATTGACCACTCGCTGTACTAATCAAATCACTTTCGTGCCGTTTGCTTTACAAGTCCACTCACTCGCTTGTTTACCCACTCACGCGTGCGTCAGATCACTCACTCATCCACAGACAGACATATAAGCAGACAGATATCACCAAGATACACAGAGAGGGCAACACAGGTACAGAGAGGGGTGATCGTCTCTGTGGGGTGGCCTTAAATAGACAGAGGGGGGCGGAGGCAGAATTTTCACACTTAAATTCTAACTTAGCAATCTTTGAAATACGTAATCGACCAGGCTATGCGTTAATTGTGTGTTGACCGACTCTCTGTGTCGTTTTACATAACATTTCGATACTTTGCTAGGTTGTTTAATTTAGTGTGTTCTTTCTCCCTCTAAGCCTGCGTACTTTACTACGCGTCTCTTCGTACTCATTGACATGTAAATGTTTTCTCTAACCCCTCCCTCTCTCTGCCTCCGCCCCCCTCTGTCTATTTAAGGCCACCCCACAGAGACGATCACCCCTCTCTGTACCTGTGTTGTTCTCTCCGTGTATCTTGGTGATATCTGTCTGCTTATATGTCTGTCTGTGGTTTTCTGGTTAGATTTTGTGTCGCTATTTCATTATACCTGATGATGATTGCTTGTGTTGCAATCGAAACGTCGTATGCTATTATTTAATTTATTATTTTATCTTTATACGTGACTTTACCGAAAGAACCAAAGAATAATTCCTGCAGTCACGAAAGCTCCAAAAACCAGACAAGCATGTTGATGCACAGCCCATTTGTATAAATCGACTGCTTGATAAAGGTCCCCCTATGTCTTGTAGGTCATTGGGGTCAAATGACCATACTTAAATCATTTGTTATGACCCGAGAATGACGTCGTAGGTCACGTGATGTCAGAGATACCGCCCATGTGGCTGTGACATCACAGATAAGAGACGTCTATGGCAGCAGCTTGGGTCTGAACTAAAAGGCAAACTCTTTCCCCGTGTTAGATAACATTCAATACATGCAATGCAGGGCACAATTATGCAGGCAATCAGAACACAATCATTATGGACATGTTAATCATATTATATGACATTTAAACAGGTTCGTTATGAACGTTTTAAATGTTGACTTGCTTTGGGTCTAAACAATGACAGTAACAGCAACATATCAGAGCATGCCAAGTAACTTAACTAATAGTCCTAATTTGGTTGCAGAAAATCCAAATACCAAAATATTCAAAAATAATGAAGCTTTAGTTTGTAGTCAAAACGTGCAATAAAAATAAACAACACACATCGTCAACAGGGACGCTCACCTCGTTGAGGATTCGCTCTGCAAAGGCTTCTTCTGCTGCTCACTCGTGCGCATTCCTCTCGACTGCGGGTGGAGGCGTGGCTATGACGTAACGGTCGTGACGTCACTACAGCGAGGCTCCGCCCCCATGCGCTTGGCGGGCGCACCACGTGGTGCAGTGCGGGTGGTGTGCGTCACCGGAAACAGCAGAGCCCTCGGTTCGACATTAAACATTTGCCCCCTCGCTTTGTGCTGTCTTTGATGTCGCCGTTACTGCGGCGAGGACTGAAGCGATGCCTGGCCATCAGGCCTGGCATATACCTAGGCCTCAGGCTTCATATTTGTTCGTAGTTATTTTTTGTTTAATTGGAATTATTAACTTGCAATTCATTCATTACATTTCAAGCGTATACACACCATCCCATTGGTTTATTTACTTTTAAATTCAGGTTTGTATTATAGTTATTGATCTGTAGTTATATTTAAGTGAGTGAGGTGGTTGTACTAAGTGTGAATTTGAGTTCCATGTAAATTATTATTGTGTAAAGGATTTGTCTGTGTGCACCTATCCTGGCAGTGGTAATATGGGCTTTTTATAATTAAGTGGTTAATGAGATTGTTTATTTGTGTGTGTCTGTTATCTATGTCTGTGTCAGGTTACATATCTCTGTTTGTAGCTGTGTGTGTTTGTTAATTTATGATGGGTGGTGATGATGATATTTCTTGATAATGGATGGTGGTGGTGATAATGATGGGTGGTGATTATGAAGGATGGTAATGATGATGGGTGGTGATGATAATGTGTAGTGATTATGATGGGTGGTAGTGATGATGATGGGTGGTGGCAATGATTGGGGAGGTTATGATGATGGGTGGTGATGATGATGGGTTGTTGTGATTATGGGTGTTGATGATGATGGATGTTGATGATGATGGATGATTGGTGGTGGTTATGATGAATGTTGGTTGTGATGGTTGGGTGGTGGTGGTGGTGAGTTGATAGTGATAATGATGATTGGTGATGATAATGGGTGTTGATATTGATGATTTGTGTTGATGATTATGGGTGGTGATGAGTAAATGAGCCACCACCCGACGCTAAACAGCAACAGAAGTAACTAAAGCAGCATCAATAACATCAGCGACAACAGCAGCAGCAACAACACATTTTGAGGGCGACACAGCTACTTCTGATTCTGCTGTTTTGGCTGCTCGGCTATTTGTAGCCAGGCCCTGCTCTCGCGGGACCCTACACGTCTTTTGAAATGATTGCGATGATCATGTCTGAGCTGAGAATTAAGTGACTAAACGTTACTTTGTTTAACCATAACTGTGTGTAGGTTAGTATCTGGGGGCTCAGCGAATACTACTCATGAAAGAACTCGTACTCCTTTATGACCGACATTCTACTAATTTTGGTTGATCGAGACGAACAAGGCACGTGCCATGTCCAGACGAACTTTTATTTCCAATATTGTCCTTAAATATGATGCTAAAATAAACGTTAACACTGGATTAACATGCACCTCTTAACCCCTGCCTCGCATTTACGACTAACAATTTGCATTTACACGTAACATACAGCCAAGCACAGTAAAATGTTAATACGACAATATTGTTATTCTAGGAATTTGAATTAGATTCTAACCCTGCACCCCGCACAGTTCGCATATCCAACCCCCGGTTCGATGGAACGTTCGCTTTACATACATATGAGCAGTGTGGTTATAATACTTGTAATTAGATTTGAATACCGTACATCTGTTTATGGTGTAATGAATTAGAAAACCAGTTTATAGTCATTTAATGTTGAGTGATATCGTTTATAATGATACAGCTGAAGCCATAGAGGTGAAACGGCCTAAGTGTGTAAAATGTAGATAGGGCGTCGCCGTTGGTTCGTCCACCCGTCCCGCCTCAAAACTTATGTCCGTCCCCACCCGGACAGCTCATCCCCATGTCCTGTACAGCCCAAGTCTGGTGTGTCCGACGTGGTGGGGTGCTCGGCAACGGAAACTATACATTGCGACGCTTTAAAATAATAGTAGTTTAATGTTTAGTGCTATCGTTAATAATGTTACAGTTGACATGTTATAGAGTACAGGTGATCTCCAGTATACTGTACTTCGGGATTAGGGACCAGAATGCTGCGAAACAATTTATAACAGGGCCATTCCCCTCTGGGAACATGTTTATGGGGAGACAGCCAAGATACTGCTCGTTTACGGGCAAACTTGTGTGACGGAGATTAGCGACTACTACTGAAGAATTAGCTCACACTCATTTATGACAAAATTTGTCGTAATTTTGGTTGATTACGGAGAACAAGACACCTGCTATGTACATATATTGTACTTACCTATATTGCTAAAATATCGTTAACACTAGAATAAACTTGAAGTTCTTAGCCATCTCATCACGTTGCTTCAAATATGCTCTAGGTTGAGTGTCCTGATGTGGTCTGAAGCATTTACTGTGATTACATTGAAGCATTCAAAGCGGTCCACAACCCTGAATTGTGCAGCTTGGAATAATGGAGGAATTCGCATTTATTTTTTTTGTTTTTTGAACCTGAGGCCATAATTAGGAGGTACATCACAAGCGAAAGCGATAATAAAGTAGGAAGTTCAAATGGTGTCATATACCGCCTAATTTTCGAGTTGGATCTTTGGGGCTGTATGATGTGTAAAGTTGAAGGTGCTAGGTGTTGTCGTCTTCTAACAGCTACTAACGTGCGTGTGGTCTGTTTTTAGGATTTGCCCATTGTTGTTGAACTTGCTGTCGTGCGCATTTCTTGTTGAGTTCTGCCACTTGAGTGTTGCAGTTTGTTAAAGAATCCGCCACGTGAGCGTGATATTTTGCTTAGTGGGAATTTCGCTTTGTTACAATTTGTGATTGTTATAATAATTGTAACGATTCATAAGCTTATAATGTGTTTATGCGTGTATTTATGAATAGAAAACTGTCTATTGCTCTTCGATACCATTGAGATGTAACATTCATCCAGCAGTGAAAATCGTGATTCTATAACGACCGTAGTGTAATTGTAATGATTTTAATCCGATCCTTGCACGTACACTATACATACATATGAGCAAAGTGCTATTCTAAAAAGACCACACTGTGATTCTACTGCTTATAATGAGATTCTAATACCTTACCTCCGCTTAAATGGATATAAATTAAAACACTAGTTTATAGTCGTTTTATGTTTAGTATTATCGTTTATAGTGTTACAGTTTACATGCTATAGAGTACAGTGTATCCCCGGCATACTTCGGGATTAAGGACTGGTACGTTGAGAAACGATTAACTACGGGGACCTTTCCCCTCAAGGAACACGTGTTAATCGGGTAGACAGCCAAGATGCTGCCGGTTAAGGGCACACTTGTGTGACGGAGATCCTCCACCTGAAACTCGCTTAACATGTTTTTGCTAGGAACATTATAAAATAAAGAACGGACAAACATTTGTTAAAAATACGTTTTTATTCATCTGCAATAATGTTTACGTTAAAATTCGAACCGAATATTTATTATGTCTTATGTTCAAACAGTTACAGTACATTTCAAACTTCATCCGTTCCAGGAATACCAAAGCGTAAAAGTATCATTCTCCATTATTTTCTTATTAGTTCATCACGTTTGTTCACCTGTGCGTCTATGTTGAAGTCAAACCCATACATCTAACGAACGCGTCATCAATGTACATCCTGAAATCGGTTATCTAAAGTCAATTAACACCAACCAAAAAAAACTATATACTGGAAAAAAATCCGTTTAAAATGTTGAGTAAAGATGTACCTACAGACGCTTTCCAACTTTAGCTCAACGGAAACACTTAACGACCAGTGCTCATCACACCACTTCAGAAAGTAATCCGATAACATTACAAATCACCACTGTGCACGTCACGAAACTTTCACAAAAACTGTAAAACTAAAATGGTAAAAATTACGCACAAAAGTACTCGATATGGTTTAATAGGTGTAACCACATGCAATATTATGTTTCAGTCACCCCGAGCTCTCGGTTTGATCCTCGAGCCACTCCATTACATCCAGCCATCTCTCGGGATCCAACTGCATGGGATCGAAGGTGGAAACTTCTTCAGGACTCATTGCAGCACCTTGAATTTCAGCTTTTGATTTCAGTTTCCTATCATTGTGGACCTTCTGATGCTTGTTCATGGTTGATGACCGTGCAAATGCCTTCCCACACACAGAGCACGGGAATGGCTTCTCACCAGTGTGTGTTCTCTGATGAATCTGAAGATGTGATGACCTTGTAAATTTCTTCCCACACAGGGCACAGGAATGGCTTTTCGCCCGTGTGTGTTCTCTGATGACTCTGAAGATGTGATGAGTTTGCAAATTTCTTCCCACACACAGGGCACAGGAATGGCTTCTCTCCCGTGTGTGTTCTCTGGTGACTCTGAAGATTTGATTGCCGTGAAAATGCCTTCCCACACACAGAGCAATTGAATGGCTTCTTCTCTCCGTGTGCGTGGGGCTGTGGAGAGCGTCTCTGCTCCATGTGAGCGTAGCAACAGCAGCGGTGTTATCGAGTCAAAAGTACGCAATCGGCCTCGATTTAAAGTGTATAGCGTTGAGTTTTGGATTTTGTTAACTGCTAAAACAAGAACGACGCTCGCGTCTAACCGAGACGTAAAAAAATTCCTGCTAATTCAACGACGAACACGTTTAAGAGTTCATCCGCGAAAATAGACACTTACTTGGAGATTCACGGTATATCGATGTCTGTAACCCGTCTGAAGATGTCGCCACGAACTCTCCCGACGCAAAGTCGCCTAACTGTCGACACAGCAATTGTGCTCGCCAGGCTGCGTTGTCTCGCGGTTGAAGGGCGATTAGCAGAGCGTATACTGATGATACTATGTAGTTTATACTTTAGTTTTTTACGTTGGTGGTGTTTCATTCTTCACCTGAGGACGGCTGCTTGCGTTGAAGCCGAAACGTCGTGAGAATTATTTGATTATGTTTTATTTTTATTATTTTATTATTTCCCTTCTACGTGACTTTACCGAAATAACCAAGAAGATTAAATGACTATGAACTGGTTTTACATTTTTTACCACCATACACGTAGGGACGGTATTATAATCTCACTAGATGTATTATAATCGCACTCTACACATATGTATGTAAAGTGTACGTTCAATCGAATCGGGTACGGATATTCGAACTATGGGGGTTTGCAGGGTTAGAATCGCATTAAATTATTATAATAACAATATGCTCGTATTCGCATTTACTATGCATGAATGTATGTTATGTGCAAATGCGAATCGTTAGTCGTAAATGCGAGGCAGGGGTTAAAAGGTGCATGTTTAATCCAGTGTTAACGTTATATTATATTTAAGGACAAAATTGTTGATAACAATTCGTCTGGACATGTCACGTGCCTTGTTCGTCTCGATCAACCCAAATTAGTACAATGTCGGTCATAAAGGATTTCGAGTTCATTCATGAGTAGTTTTCAAAATAAGCGCATAATTACACACTGAGATGCACTTACATATTCATGCATGAAACATAATGGGCACATTACCCTTCGGTATGTTAAAAGACATGCGGATTGTGCCTTCATAAATTAACAATCGAATGCAAATATCCTGAAAGACAAAGGATTGGATCCTAGGGGGGGAGTTATAAGGCGGCTCAGAAGCAGAGCTCAATGCCATTTCGAGAGGGAACTTGATGAGGTTGGACGCTCGACTCGTCGCTCTGCTGATCGCCCTTCGACTTTGCTTCGTGGCGACATCTTCAAACGGGTTCCAGACATCGATACACCGTGAATCTCCAAGTAAGTGTCTATTTAGCGGGAATTTTTTTGCGTCTCGATTAGACGCGAGTGTCGTTCTTGTTTTAGCAGTTAACAAAATCCAAAACTCAACGCTAAACACTTGAAATCGAGGCCGATTGCGTACTTTTGACTCGATAACACCGCTGCTGTTGCTACGCTCACATGGAGCAGAGACGCTCTCCACAGCCCCACGCACACGGAGGCAAGAATCCATTCAATTGCTCTGTGTGTGGGAAGGCATTTGCACACTCGTCAACTCTTCAAGACCATCAGAGAACACACACGGGCGAGAAGCCATTCCTGTGCCCTGTGTGTGGGAAGGCATTTGCACAATCGTCAACTCTTCAAATTCATCAGAGAACGCACACGGGCGAGAAGCCATTCCTGTGCCCTGTGTGTGGGAATACATTTGCACGCTCATCAAACATGAACAGGCATCAGAAGGTCCACAATGATAGGAAACTGAAATCAAAAGCTGAAATTCAAGGTGCTGCAATGAGTCCTGAAGAAGTTTCCACCTTCGATCCCATGCAGTTGGATCCCGAGAGATGGATGGATGTAATGGAGTGGCTCGAGAATCAACCAGAGAGCTCGGGGTGACTGAACAAAATATTATGTCATGTGGTTATACCTATTAAGCAGTATCGAGTGAGTTTAATGACGTGCCCAGTGGTGGTTTGTAATGTTATCGGATTACTTGCCGAAGTGGTGTAATGAGCACTGGTTGTGAGAGGGTTCAATTGTAGTCGTTAGATGTTCCTGTTGAGCTAAAGTTGGAATGCGTCTGTAGTTAGATCTTAACGTTTTTTTCAAGTATAAAGGTTTTTTTATTGGTATTAATCGACTTTAGATTTCAGGATGTACATTGATGACGCGTTCGTTGGATATATTGCCTTGACTTCAACATAGACGCACAGTGAACAAATGTGGTGACCTAATAAGGAAATGATGGGGAATGATACTTTAACGCTTTGGTATCCCTGGAACGGAACTGGTTTGCATGGTACTGGAAATGTGTGAACATAGGACATAATACATATTCCCTTCGAGTTTTGACGTAAAAATGATTGCAGATGAATAAAAACGTATTTTTAACAAATGTTCGTCCGGTCTTTATTTTATAATGTTCCTATGTTAAGAGAATTTCAGGTGGAGGATCTCCGTCACACAAGTGTGCCCTTAACCGGCAGCATCTTAGCTGTCTACCCGATTAACACGTGTTCCTTGAGGGGAAATGTCCCCGTAGTTAATCGTTCATCAACGTACCAGTCACTAATCCCGAAGTATGTCGGGGATAAGCTGTACTTTATAACATGTAAACTGCAATACTATAAACGATAACACTAAATATTAAACGATTATAAACCAGTGTTTTAATTTACAACCATATAAACGGAGTTAATGTATTATAATATCATTAGAAGCAATAGAATCACTATAAATAACAATATCAATGGACAAATCCTAAAAACAGACAAAACACGCACGTTAGTAGCTGTTAGAAGAAGACAACACCTAGCACCTTCAACTATACACATTGTACAGCCAACTCGTATATGGGGCGGTATATGACAGCCTTCGCTAATGTCGACGGGGCCAAGCAGCGAGTGTTTAACTCCATTGTTTCAGAATTCGTGTCATCACCCGGCCACAGCGCCTTATCCAAACTACATCTCCCGAACAAGGCAGCCTTCCTTATGCTGTGTATTTTAGCGGAATATTTACGGACGCAGTTGAAGATAACAATTTGTCTCGAAAAAGCAGGCGACTTGTTCTACCAACACGATTTAAAATTTCTATCCGATACAAGTATGAGTTTATTCATGAGTAGTATTCACTAAGCCCCAATGGCACTAACGTACACACAGTTATGATTAAACAAAGTAAACATTAGTCGTTCATCCCAGCTCATACATGATCATAGCAATTATTTCCAAATCCGTGTCGGGTCCCACGAGAACAGGGCACGTCCACAAACTCTCAAATTGTAAACTCACATTGAATACCCTAACATTATAAACTCTAACAATGTAACCTTTAAACTATGAGCTATACATTGTAACGCTTTAATATAACACTACAAACTAGTGTTATATAACACTACAAACTAGTGTTATAGTAAACTATAATGTTGTGAACTCTAACAATATAAGCTATGTGCGATACATTATAACGCTATAAAATTACATCATAAACTAGTGTTACAGATTAGAACACCGTACATTGATATTAGAATCTCATTCGAATTCTTAGCTTCACACCGTGGTCCTTTAAGAATCACACTATGCTCGTGAGTATGTAACATGTCTGTATGTAAAATGTATGTATGTAAAATGTATGAGTGTAATATGGACGTGCGAACCAAGGGTGAAATATGTGAAACATGAAGGTGCAGGATCAGGATGGGATTAAACTTTTTTGAATAACACTTTGGTGGTATTAGGATCAAGCTGTCCACTATTGGATGAAGGTTCCATCTCAATGGCATCAAATAGCAATTTTCAGTATGAATATGTAAAATAATCGCACAAACCCAATATTAGCCCGTGAAATAATGAATCGTTACAATTGCAATGACTCCGGACTCAGACTGCTGAGGATTCTTTTATTTAGCCTTTAACGCGGTTTCAGACCCCAGGCGTCACGATATAGCAACGACGACGACGAGACAGCAACCAGCCAACACAGCCCCAAACCTCGTTCCTCCCCCTCTCTCATTCTCGGCTTGAACCTCCGTCCACACTTGGTCTCGCCTTGCCTTCTCGAACTCTCTCTTTCTTGTTGTCACCACTTGTCCCTTAGTTGACGCACTGTCTTTACATCACCCACCTCTATGACCTCTACCTGACCCCGTCATGGGCGGAGCAACTTGGGGGATTTTCCCGGTGGCACCTGTAGGCAATACAACCATGCCCTGTCCCCCACTGCCCATGGAAGCACGTGTTCCCGCCTCCCCGAGTTATTTTCATTAGTGGATTGCGCTGTGGTGGGGAAAGGTCCTCGTTATGAATCGTGTCGCAACATTCAGGTCCAGAATACCGAAGTATACCGGACATCACCTGTACTTAAAACATGTAAACTGATAACACTATAAACAATAACACTAAACATTAAACGACAAAAAATATATCAACTGGTTTTATAATTTATAGCACCATAAACGGAGGTACGGTATTTAAATCTCATTAGAAGTATTATAATGGCACTCGTAACATGTATGTAAATTGTCCGTTCAATCGTAATGGCGGTAGGATATGTGAACTGTGGGGGTAGAGGGTAGGAATCGCATTCAAATTTTAGAATAACAATACGGTCGTATTAGCGAATTACTGTGCTTTAATGTATGTTATGTGCAAATGCAAATTGTTAGTCGTAAATGCGAAGGAGGGGTGCACGTTTTAATCCAGTTATAACATTTACTTTAGCATACTATTTAAGGACACTATTGTTGATAAGAATTCGTTTGGACGTGGCACGTGCCTTGTTCTAATCGATCAACAAAAATTAGTACAATGTCGGTCATAAGGGAGTGCGTTTTCATACATACGAGCAGCGTTCGCTTGCACGTTCACTATACATAAATATGCGCAGTGTGATTCCAAGACGATCACATTGCGATTCTAATACTTATAATTATATTCTAATATTGTATTAGAATATCTCTATTCTTTGGTTCTTTCGGTAAAGTCACGTAGGAAGAAATAAAACAATAAATCACGACGTATCGGACGTAACACAAGCGCCCAAAACGATGTCTGCAGCAGACATCGGGCTGCTCGCAGTAGACATCGCGGACAATGCGATTTTCACCTGAATGCGCTTGTGTTGCGTTCGAAACGTCGTGATTTATTTTGTTTTATTTCTACCTACGTGACTTTACCGAAAGAACCAAAGAGTATGGATTCCTGCAGTCACGAAAGCTTCAAATCAATATTACATACATATTACATGCATACATACTACATACAGACATGTTACATGCATATCTACTTTCTTCATACACAATGTTAAATACAGACATGTTACATGCATATATACTTACTACAAACAGACATGCTACATGCACATATACTTACTACATACAGAGATGTTACATGCATACATGTTACATTCTTACGACCGTAGTGTGATTCGAAGAGGACCACGGAGTGATTCGAATAATTTGAATGCGATTCGAATATCACACTTCAAGGTAGGTTGTTCTAATCTATAACACTAGTTAATAATGCTATTGTATAGCCTTATAATGTATAGCTCATAGCTTATATTGTTAGAGTTTACTATAACACTAGTTTACAGTAATTTGTAGATTCTTCAAATGTATATTTTAATGTTCAAGTGATATTGTTGGAATTCATAATCTTAAAGTTCACAGTGTGAGAGTTTACAATGTAACAGTATATCAAAAGGCGTCGATCGATGGCTTCGATCTGGTAGGTTGCATCAGAGTTTTCATCAAAGGCGTTATCCCATCACGGGACACCAACATGCTGCGCATATAACAGTAACAGATGCAACTACAGCTGCTACGAAACCGTTCGATGGCACATGGGACCCCACACGTCTATGGAAATAATTGAGATGATCCTATCTGAGTTGAGATTTGAGAGACTAAAGTTAACTTTGTTAAAACATAACAGTGTAGGTTCGTGCCATCTGTGTTGAGCGAATACTGCTGAAGAATTAGCTCACACTCATTTATGACGTAATTTGGTATAATTTTGGTTGTCTACGAATTCTTATCATATACAGTGTACTTAACTATATAGCTAAAATAACGTCAACACACGAATAAACTTGCAGGTCTTAGCCCCCTCATATCGTTGCTTCGCAGAAGCTCGAGATTGAGTGTCCTGCTGTGGTCCGAATTGTTTACTGTGATAACATTTGGCTGTTCAAAGCAGTCTGCAACCGTGGATTGTGCAGCTTGGAATAATTGAGGACATCACATCCATTTAGTTGGTTCTCGAAAACTGAGGCCAATAATTAGGAGGCAAATTACGAGCGAAAGCGATAGTATTTGCCAAGAATGTCTTCATTAATCGAGAACGAAAGTAAGTAGTTCGAAGGCTGTCATATACCGCTACATTTACGAGTTGGCTCTTTGGGGCTGTACAATGTGTATAGTTGAAGGTGCTAGGTGTTGTCTTCTTCTAACAGATACTAACATGCGTGTGATGACTGCTTTTTTGGATTTGTCCATTGTTGTTCTTTTTTTAGGCTTTTTTTGTTGTTTTGTCACTTGAATGTTGCAGTTTGAGAATTTGTCATGTGACAGTGGTGTTTTTCTAAGTATTAATATAATAATATTCCGTCTTTTGCTATTCGATGACATTGAGACGAGACCTTCATCTAGCAGTGAAAATCGTGATTGTAATACGACCGTGTTGTAATTTAATTTTTTTTATCCGATCCTTGCACGTAGACCATACATACATATGAGCAGAGTGTGATTCTAATACGACCACACCGATTCTAATGCTTCTAAAGATATTATAATACCTTCGCTCCGTTTATATGGTTATAAATTAAAACACTAGTTTATAATCGTTTAATGTTTAGTGTTATAGTTTATAGTATTACAGTTTACATGTTATAAAGTACAGTTTATCCCCGACATACTTCGGGATTAGGGACTGGTACGTTGATGAACGATTAACTACGGGGAACTTTCCCCTCAAGGAACACGTGTTAATCGGGTAGACAGCCAAGATGCTGCCGGTTAAGGGCACACTTGTGTGACGGAGATACTCCACCTGAAACTCGCTTAACATGTTTTTGCTAGGAACATTATTAAATAAAGAACTGACAAACATTTGTTAAAAATACGTTTTTATTCATCTGCAATAATTTTTACGTCAAAACTCGAAGGGAATATTTATTATGTCCTATGTTCACACATTTCCAGTACAATGCAAACCATTTCCGTTCCAGGAATGCCAAAGCGTTAAAGTATCATTCCCCATGATTTCCTTATTAGTTCACCACATGTGTTCACTGTGCGTCTATGTTGAAGTCAAGGCCATATATCCAACGAACGCGTCATCAATGTACATCCTGAAATCGGATATCTAAAGTCGATTAATACCAATCAAAAAAAGCTATTTACTTTTCGATTTAAAGCTTTCGTGACTGCAGGGATTCATCTTCTTGGTTCTTTCGGTAAAGTCACATAGAAGGGAAGTAATAAAATAATAAAAATAAAACATAATAAAATTAGCTGCTTGCGTTGTGGCCGAAACGTCGTGAGAATAATTTTATTATGTTTTATTTTTATTATTTTATTACTTCCCTTCTACGTGACTTTACCGAAAGAACCAAGAAAAAAAAAGCTATATACTTGAAAAAAAACGTTTAAAATGTTGAGTAAAGATGTACCTCCAGACGCATTCCAACTTTAGCTCAACATGAACACTTAACGACTACAATTGAACCCTCTCACAACCAGTGCTCATCACACCACTTCGGCAAGTCATCCGATAACATTACAAACCACCACTGTGCACGTCATTAAACTCTCAAAAAAACTGTAAAACTAAAATGGTCAAAATTACACACAAAAGTACTCGATACGGCTTAAAAGGTATAACCGCATGCAACATTATATTTCAGTCACCCGAGCTCTCGGTTTGATCCTCGAGCCACTCCATTACATCCAGCCATCTCTCGGGATCCAACTGCATGGGATCGAAGGTGGAATTATCTTCAGGACTCATTGCAGCACCTTGAATTTCAGCTTTTGATTTCAGTTTCCTATCATTGTGGACCTTCTGATGCCTGTTAAGAGTTGACGACTGTGAAAATGCCTTCCCACACACAGGGCACAGGAATGGCTTCTCGCCCGTGTGTGTTCTCTGATGAGTTTGAAGAGTTGATGAGTGTGCAAATGTCTTCTCACACACAGGGCACAGGAATGGCTTCTCGCCCGTATGTGTTCTCTGATGAGTTTGAAGAGTTGATGAGTCTGCAAATGTCTTCCCACACACAGGGCACAGGAATTGCTTCTCGCCCGTATGTGTTCTCTGATGACTCTGAAGATGTGATGAGTGTGCAAATGTCTTCCCACACACAGGGCACAGGAATGGCTTCTCGCCCGTATGTGTTCTCTGATGACTCTGAAGATGTGATGACTGTGCAAATGCCTTCCCACACACAGGGCACAGGAATGGCTTCTTGCCTCCGTGTGCGTGGGGCTGTGGAGAGCGTCTCTGCTCCATGTGAGCGTAGTAACAGCAGCGGTGTTATCGAGTCAAAAATCGGCCGCAAGGATGTTTAGCGTTGAGTTTTGGATTTTGTTAACTGCTAAAACAAGAACGACACTCGCGTCTAACCGAGACGCAAAAAAATCCCGCAAATTTGACGACGAGCACGTTTAAGAGTTTATCCGCGACAATAGACACTTACTTGGAGATTCACGGTATATCGATGTCTGGAACCCGTCTGAAGATGTCGCCACGAACTCTCCCGACGCAAAGTCGCCTAACTGTCGACACAGCAATTGTGCTCGCCATGCTGCGTTGTCTCGCGGTTGAAGGGCGATCAGCAGAGCGACGAGTCGAGCGTCCAACCTCATCAAGTTCCCTCTCGAAATGGCATTGAGCTCTGCTTCTGAGCCGCCTTATAACTCCCCCCCTAGGATCCAATCCTTTGTCTTTCAGGATATTTGCATTCGATTGTTAATTTTGGAAGGCACAATCCGCATGTCTATTAACATACCGAAGGGTAATGTGCCCATTGTGCTTCATACATGAATATGTAAGTGCATCTCAGTGTGTAATTGTGCGCTTATTTTGAATAAATGGAAAAACATGTTCCCCATGCCCTCCATTGTCCTCGATTTAAAGTGAATGCAGCCCCGTGGCGTTGCCAAAAATCGCCAAGCTTCGGGAGTGAGCACATACAGACGCGTAGTGACCACACTTGCCACACAATCACTCTAACATCGTAACCAAAATCCGATCTGGTACATGGCCTCCGCTTGGTCTGGATTGTATCCGTCATCACTCCGGAGACAAACAACGAGGCATGGTTCGGCCAGCCACCACCTCATTTGCAGCAGCGACTTTAATGGCTGCTCTCAAACAACACTGTCACCAATAGTGGTTTACGGGCTAGGATGTTAAGGGAAAATCAGTCGTTTTGGTCAAGGAGTATGTGATAATACACACCTGTTATCCCATAAACACAATACACAGCATCGATAAGGCTGCCTTGTTGGGGAGATGTAGTTTGGGTAAGGCGCTTTGACTGGAGTTAGGCGATGTGACTGGGTTATCACGTGGATTCCGAAAAGCAGCTTAGACGAAACGATCCACTGCGCTCCATCTCCCCACATGGACAACGACATTCTAAATTTTTAAAAAATTAAAAACATATTTTTAAATACGTTTTTGAAATAATGTGTAGTGTATATATGTTAACATTGTGTGGTTGTTATGATTTTTATATGTGTATATATACTGTATATAGCATTTCGATTGTAACGATTCATCTTAAACAACTACACTGGTTTGGTCGTCTGCGTGCGTATCTGGACGTTAATTTATTTACGGACCCGCCCAAACAGCTCGCTCTGATTCGATGAAAATAAAACAGCCGGCAAAAACCACAGCTCACTTTGATTCGATACAAATAACTAATTAACACGCCCGGAAGAGAGCGATAGCACAGGTTTGGCAAGGTCTGCGCCGCAGTGCTGCAGTGCACTGTGGGCGCAGACCCTGCGCTGTGTGAGTGTGGTGTGTATGCAAGTGTGCGAATGGTAGTTACGCTAACATTACGTATATTTATGTAAAAAATGGGTGCTGCGTGCTGCGATTAGTGGAGTCCCCAAACAACTTTACCTTACGAGTAGGCAGGGGTCGCTATACAGTGAGTCTTAGCGGACTGAGCTGGCAGCTTCACCTGCCGGGACCACGGCCAGTTGCGTAGCGCCCCCTACAGTTTCGCCCATGGGTCAATACGCCCATGGGGCAACCGAGCTGACTGTTTGATGGGGTAGAATGGGTACTTTTTGGTTTATCCGGCTTATTACCATTATTATGTATTGACGTTGATCACGTCTCCATGGACGGCTTGCTGTCTACTTCGGTTGTGTAATTGAGATGTTGTGCATGCTGCTGCTGGTAAGGGCATGTGTTGCATAATATGCAGCATGTGTCCGCGTATCATGTTTGGCACGGATGCAGTTGGCGTTACTGTACATTTTTCATGTTTTGGAGTGCCAATCCCATGCACTTTGAAATGTAATAAACTGTCTACAAAGGTTGCAGCCCGGCCCCCGCAGCTGTCACTCTCTGGCCGTTGCACAAGCCATATCGGAATTTGCGACATGCTAAAATAATGAGTACAGTGTGACACCACCCGGGTAACTCCCGGGATCAAAATGGCCATTGGAAAGTGATCGCTTTATTGAGATGATTATGGTACTACTGAAGTATTGGAAAATGACGGCAGGAAACTCCTTGACGGGAACACACTTCTTTTATTAAATCTTGACTTGTAACAATACAACGCGTGGCCTCTCTTCTTCACAATGCGCTTCTCTTGACTCTGGATTCTGTGCTGCCGGCTCTCTGTGCCTCGTGTAGACTCCGCGCCTCGGCTACACTCCTCTCTCGCCTCGTGTAGACTCCGCGCCTCTGCTACACTCTCCACTCGCCTCGTGTAGACTTTGCACCTCTCTCGCTGGCTACACCGTATGCATACTCGGCTCGTGCAGACCTTCCTCTCTCGCTGGCTACACCGTATGCATACTCGGCTCGTGCAGACCGTTCTCTCTCTCGCTGGCTACACACTACACATTACTCAGCTCGTGTAGACCGTTCTATCTCGCTGGCTACACACTATACATTACTCAGCTCGTGTAGACCGTTCTATCTCGCTGGCTACACACTATACATTACTCAGCTCGTGTAGACCGTTCTATCTCGCTGGCTACACACTATACATCACTCAGCTTCTACTCTCCATTACTCTCCTCTCCGGGCTCTATCTCTGCACCTTCCTCTTCATTCTTAGATGGTTCCACTTCTGCCCCCTGCTCCTCTGTGCATCACCTTATATACCCCTTCTTCCCGGGAGACGGAGCGGATGCGGACCTCAACGTCGGCACCGCTCCTCAGTTACCCAATCCCCACGCGCTATCCCCACGATCCGGTTCCGCTCAGCGCGTGTTTCCACTCCCCGACCAATCACACCGCGCTGCTACCCGATCACTCCCTCTGGGCGCGTCACCGGCACACAGCCAATCAGCAGCACTACCCCCACCCGCGCACTGACGCCTGCTCCTCCCCGTCAGCGCGCGTCACCACACACACACCCGTACATACGCGCTGGCACACGACATATACACCCAGCGCGTATCACCACTACATCACCCCCTCCCACATAGCTCGCAGCCGGCCCGGCTGCTAACAACAACCAACCGCGACGATAAAACGACAACCAACAAAAAAAAACCCCGTAACCCCCCGAGTGTGCCCCGTAACATAACACAACAACAACAACAACAAGAATAACTATGTACAGATTGACAATGAACCCGAAAAGTCAACAATAACACGATACGAGCAAATTCGAAACGAACGCGCCCCACGTCCCTGCGACTACACGCAGTGACGAGGCGCTCCAACTGCCCCGACTCCTCACGAGGCAGGTCATGCAAAGTAGCACGACCTGGCGCGAGTCCGTCTGGCTGGTCCATCGTATGGGGCGGGACACTGACGACCGTCCGGCGGTTCCGGCTGCTCCAGACGGCGCGGAACGGGCCTGAAAGGGCCGGCCCCGCCGCGGAGATCCGGCCGCCGGTGATCGGCAGCTGTCAGTTCCGAGACACCTGGGAGCAGATCAGGCGAAAATACGTGTGGATCAGGCAGAGACATTTCCCCCTCTGGGTCGCCGGTCACGTCACACGCCCGGCCATCACGACACAAGGGGAGGCCATATGGAGGCGAGAACGGTTTCAGTCGGGAGGGGTGAACGTACCACCGGCGCTTTCCCCACTTTATCTGAACGCACTGGGGTCGTGCAACGCGCACGACCTCCACGGGTCCCCTCCACGGTCTCAACAATTTAGGCGACGTAGCCAAGGGTGCCTGAGGGCAATGCAGCCAGGCCCTGTCACCTGGTTTCCATTCGTGCATGGACACCTTCCGTGCCCGCAACCGTTCATTAGCAATTTGGCAGGCCCGCGAATTAAGCCGCGCGGCCTCCCTCGCCTCTGTCAGCTTGTGAATATTAAACTTAATATGTTCTGCCAAATTAGAATTAGTTCGTGGAGCGGACAGGCCAAGTTGCGTTTCTATTGGCGGGTCAGCTTCCCGACCGTACATCAAATAGAATGGGGAAAACCCCGTAGCTGCATGGGGGGCCATTCTATACGCAGCAAGGACTCCCGGGACCTGCAGGTCCCAATCTACATGTGCCTCGCACACCTGCTGGCACAGCATGGAAGTCAAGGTTTTATGGAGTCTCTCCACCATCCCGTCAGTCTGCGGGTGGTACGGGGAGGTACGCACCTTCTTGGTACCCAACAGATCGCACACCTCTTGCAACAATTTACTCGAAAAATTTTTACCTTGGTCGGTCAGCAGGCGTTCGGGAGCCCCCTTGTCCAGGACATAGCCCTGGACGAAGGCATCCGTCACAGCCGCTGCCGACTGGTTAGCGAGAGGCCACGCCATAGGCCATCGGGTAAAGTATTCGACCCCCACTAACAAATATTTATTCCCTCTCGGCGTGACTGGGAAGGGCCCCAAAATATCGAGTGCAACGAGCTCGTTGGTACGCGAGACCTGAATAGATTGCAGCGGTGGATTAGCTGCCACGGCCGGTGGTTTACGCCTGGCGCACTCAACGCACCCCTTCAGAATATGCACCACATCACTTCCCATTCCCGGCCAGTAATAGTCACGCTGAAGCAGGGCAAGCGTCTTGTTAACTCCCAAGTGCAAGAGGCGTTCGTGTGCCGCCAAGACAACCCTCCCCCTCACAGCGGAAGGCACCACGAGTGCGTTCCGCCGGGACAAACTGTCCCATTTCAATAACACGCCCCGCTCAAGTACATAGGAGCCGGTACGCTCCTGGTCCCCCTCGGGACCCCCAACCTTGCGGCGCAATGCTAGCAGCGAGCTGTCCGCCATCTGGAGGCGGCCCCATTCGCTGAGCGACAGCGAGAGCAGCGAGTCCCGACCCTGAGAGGCAGTGGAATCATCCCCGATCGGTGCGCCCGCTGTCGCAGCCAGTGCCCCCATCTCCCCCGCAAGCGTCGGTTTACAGCGCGCCGATCCCGACAAACACGCGCATTCATCACAAGGCAACAACCGCGACAAGCAATCGGCATTCGTGTGTCGCAACCCCTTACGGTACGTAGTCGTAAACTGATAGTCCTGGAGGACTTCCAACCAACGCGACAACTGGCCCGAGGGCTGGGCGACCCTCAATGAATACTGTAGCGCCGCGTGGTCCGTTCGGACTGTAAAGTGACGACCATAAAGATATGGCCTAAACTGCTGCACAAAAAAAACAATGGCAAGCAGCTCGCGACGGGTGACACAGTAGCGCTGCTCCGCCGGAGACAACACCCTACTACCGTAGGCGACAACTCTTTCGACACCCCCAACGACTTGGGATAGCACCCCCCCAATGCCCGTGTTGCTAGCATCCGTGTCCAGCAAAAAGGGACTGGCAAAATCGGGATAACACAAGGGTGGGGCACCCACCAAGGCGTCCCGGAGGGAGCGAAACGCGGCCTCCTCCTCCGGTCCCCATTTGAACTTCACTCCCTTCGCCGTTAGAGCGTGCAAGGGTTTTGCAATAGTGGCGAAGTGCTCAACGAACCGCCGATAATAAGAAGCAAACCCGATGAAACTACGCACGTCGGAAACGGACGTAGGTGTCGGCCACGAACCGACACAATCCGTCTTCGCGGGATCGGTGGAGATCCCCGAAGAATCGACAATGTGACCCAAGTATCTAACGGACCTACGAAGGAGGTGACATTTGGCCGGTTTAAATTTCAACTTAGCCGATCGCATTCGCAAGAACACCCCTCTCAATCGCCGGAGGTGTTCCTCAAAGGTTTTACTGAAAACAATGACATCGTCCATATAAATCAAGCATGTATCCCACTGCAAGCCCGACAAAACCAGCTCCATAAGTCGCTGAAACGTCGCTGGAGAGGAGTGAAGTCCCATGGGTAACCGGTTAAACTGGAACAGCCCCCCTGGAGTCCGAAATGCTGTCTTAGGTTTCGACTCTTCGTCGAGCGGCAACTGCCAAAACCCCGATAACAAATCAAGAGTCGAAAAATATCGTGCACCAGACAATGCATCGAGGGACTCATCCATCCTGGGGAGCGGATACGCGTCAGCCACAGAGATCTTATTCAGGCGACGGAAATCAACGCAGAATCGCAGGGACCCGTCCTGCTTCTTAACCAGCACAATAGGCGCTCCCCACGGGCTAGAGGAGGGCGAAATAATATCGGCTTCTAGCATGTCGTTAACAGCCGACTGAACATGTTCCTTCTCCACGGGACTCAGTCGGAAGGGATTTAGCCTGACCGGCGCCGCATCGCCCGTTTCAATGTGATGGTGCAACAAATCCGTGCACCCAATGTCATACTTATGTTTACTGAATACATCAGAGAATTCAATGAGCAACTCGCGCAGCGCACCCAACTGCGCCGCCGACAAATCGTCCGAGGCGGCACATAACGAATGGACCCACTCAAGGTCTTCCCTTGGCTCAACGTTCCGCGCGGGGCTCGAGCCCACCTGCGCAACCAACCCGTCATCCCCAGGGACCTGCGCCGCGTGAGCCAGCACGGTGCCCTGCGGAATGACAGCTGGTCGCGACCCCGCGTTCAAAACCATCACAAACGGATCCCTGTCAGCCCGCACCAAAGTGTGAGCCACCGATAAATCAAGACCCCCGACAGCCTTGTTAGAAGGACCCAAAAGCATACTCTGTCCCGAAGCCTCCCTCACCCATGGTTTTCGCAACCGGAGGGGAATCAACATCTGTGAACTCGGGGGCACTTGCACTGTCTGCGTCGCCACCGCTTGTATCGTAGCGCACGCCGTCCGAATGTCAGTAGGGCCCGTCAAAAATGAAATCCGGCGACCCGATGGCAGTTCAATGCATCGTTGATCGATAAGAATTTTAATGGGCATTTTAGCCAAAAAGTCGGTGCCCAAAAGACACGGAACTGCCAAAGAAGACGAAACGAAAACGGGTCCCGACAATTTGATATCTCCAATGCAAATGGACGCCCTAACCTGACCGATAATGCCCAACGATCCCCCATTAGCGGCGTAAAATGGCACATCCACTGGAAGCAGCGGACGACATTGGACCGGAAGAATATTATAAATGAGGTCCGATATAATAGTTGCCGATGCCCCCGTGTCCACTAACACCCTAATCTCAACCCCATCAATAGATCCCGTAACAACGGACGAACCCGCCGAAGCAGCCACAATTCTATGCCCCAATTCCGCCCATTCAATGTCTCCCTGGTCCCGGCCGAACCCCCCTCGCCGAACCGAATCCCCGAACCTTAACCGGCCCTCCTCCGCCGCAACGCGGCGTCCCATGTGTGCCGAATAAACAGGCCGAGCGTGTGAGGTGCCGCGACTTGCCGGGGATTGTAGAGATGACTTGGGCTCTCGGTCGTCGTCCAGCCGAGCTCCCATGGCGCGCTGCCGCGGAGCGCGGCACCCGGACGCCACGTGGCCCCGGAGGCCGCAGTTATAGCACGTGACGAGGGTCGGAGTAGATCTTGGTTGCTCCGACTTTCGGCCCGATCGCAGAGGCGACCGGGCCCCCGGCCTCCAGTCCCCTGGTCGTCCCGTGGCGAACGCCTCCTCTCGTGGGCTGACGACTTGGGGTTCGGCGACCACCAAACCCGGGGCTGCGACGACAGCAGCGTTGCAACCAACGCCTTGCTTCCGTTGTAGGGCCTCGTACGCTTGAATACTCGTGGCGACTCTCAAAGAAGAAATATCAATCTCGTCAGCTGTGTTGATAGGGACCCCCAGGTCCTGCGCCAACTTGAGCAGCTGCTCCAAAACCATCGCGTCTTGGCCCTCCTCGTCCATCCGAGGGAACGCAGCATCCGCAAGAGCCAGCAACGCCGTGCGATAGGCCAGCGCGGTCTCCGTGGCCGCTTTCCGTCTTGCGTAGAACTGATGGCGGCACGTAGAGGGAGGCCCGTAGACCCTGGCCAACAAACCCAGCGCATCCTTCAGCGTGGAGCGGTCCGACTTCCGTGCAGCCCTGAAGGCCGCGAGCGCATCGTCGTCCAGCATGGCGGGCAATGCCCGCAGCGCCGTAGCATCGGACCACGCTGACATCTCTTGATGCGCCAAAAACCTTCGCTGAAATTGGCCCCAGTCTCCGCCTTCCGCCTTGAAGGCTGACAACGTGGGCAGGCGCTGTTGAAAAATGAAGTCATCCGCCTCGTGGTTCCTCTCCGCCTGTCCGTCGGTGTCTAAGATGGCGGCTCCAGCAGCAGACGTAAGATGGCGGACCCCCTCGCGCGCTGATGACGTCGATGCGCGCGCTTGGGAACCCACCACCACGTGGCGCTCGCCGTTCCCGCCAAAAGTAGGCCCAGGCGCAATGGCGGGAATCCCCCATTCGTTTTGGCGGGAATCTGCGGGGCGACCTTGTAAAATGTCCCCCACCGTCCCCGCTCCTCCCGACGAGCTGATCTCCGCCAAGATGGACGCGGCGGCGAGCAGCAGCTCCGCCAGTCGGGAGTGCGCCTCACGAAGCCCGGCGTCTGTCCCCGGTCGCTCGGCCGGCGCCGTCGACGGACCCTGCAGCGTGGGCAAGTCCTCTTCCTCACCCCCCGCCACCAGCGGCTCCGAGTCGTCCAGGTCTTCCTCGCGGTCAATCCCGTGGGTCCTACGGGTCTTCCTCGTCTCCATACTTGGAAGCCCGTTTCACTTCTGACGCCAGATGAAGTATTGGAAAATGACGGCAGGAAACTCCTTGACGGGAACACACTTCTTTTATTAAATCTTGACTTGTAACAATACAACGCGTGGCCTCTCTTCTTCACAATGCGCTTCTCTTGACTCTGGATTCTGTGCTGCCGGCTCTCTGTGCCTCGTGTAGACTCCGCGCCTCGGCTACACTCCTCTCTCGCCTCGTGTAGACTCCGCGCCTCTGCTACACTCTCCACTCGCCTCGTGTAGACTTTGCACCTCTCTCGCTGGCTACACCGTATGCATACTCGGCTCGTGCAGACCTTCCTCTCTCGCTGGCTACACCGTATGCATACTCGGCTCGTGCAGACCGTTCTCTCTCTCGCTGGCTACACACTACACATTACTCAGCTCGTGTAGACCGTTCTATCTCGCTGGCTACACACTATACATTACTCAGCTCGTGTAGACCGTTCTATCTCGCTGGCTACACACTATACATTACTCAGCTCGTGTAGACCGTTCTATCTCGCTGGCTACACACTATACATCACTCAGCTTCTACTCTCCATTACTCTCCTCTCCGGGCTCTATCTCTGCACCTTCCTCTTCATTCTTAGATGGTTCCACTTCTGCCCCCTGCTCCTCTGTGCATCACCTTATATACCCCTTCTTCCCGGGAGACGGAGCGGATGCGGACCTCAACGTCGGCACCGCTCCTCAGTTACCCAATCCCCACGCGCTATCCCCACGATCCGGTTCCGCTCAGCGCGTGTTTCCACTCCCCGACCAATCACACCGCGCTGCTACCCGATCACTCCCTCTGGGCGCGTCACCGGCACACAGCCAATCAGCAGCACTACCCCCACCCGCGCACTGACGCCTGCTCCTCCCCGTCAGCGCGCGTCACCACACACACACCCGTACATACGCGCTGGCACACGACATATACACCCAGCGCGTATCACCACTACACTACCACAGGGTATTGTGAACGGTTCAGGAGGAGGAGAGGTCTGGATTTGTAAGTCTCACAGTATCGGTAAGAAGCGCCGGGTGGGGGATGCCCTTCACTGGGGTACAAATTCTGTCATTATTAGTATACGATCATGCAATGTTTCTATCTGCAAGCTGTCATAACTGAAACGATCCCCTTTATTGTTCGATTGAGAAATGGAGTGACCCACACCTGATAATTGGTTCTTTACCCTTCTATCTGGCAACAAAACTGACACCTTTTTTTGGTGTCAGTTTTGTTGCCAGATAGAAGGGTAAAGAACCAATTATCATATTTTTACTGGCAAATTAGGTTCCCATAGTGACCCACACCTCTGATATCATATGTGAGGAACCCAAAAATCTGATGCATGCGTAAAACACCCACAATGGGAATACGTAAACGTAAAAACACCAACAAAATACATTTTAATATAAGAAAAAAATAGGTGGCCCCATAGCGCATCTGTCTGTGTGTGTACATACAGACGGAGGATGCAGGGGCCAACCTGTGTGCGATCGGAACGGTGCAATTGCTGACCAATGTCACTGTGGATGGCACACACGCTGACGCACACCGGAGCTGTGTCTTTGCGATGCAAGGGCATGGTGGATGGTGGAGCGCATATGGATGGTGCGTTACGAATAAAATAAAACAAAACAAACCGCTGGAAGCAGCAATGCGAGCAGGCTACCTTGAGAGCGATCGCGAATGGGTTGCGTGTCTGGAAGAAGCCTCGCTCTTTCAGATGCCGTACCAGCTTCGTCAACTCTTCGCTACGATTCTGCTGTATTCCATGCCAGAAGATACGAAGGCTCTCTGGGATAAATTCTACGACGAATTGGCTCGCGATTACGACTACCAGTACCGCCAGCTGACCAACAAAGAAGAAATGGTAAATCATCTTGGTTCTTTCGGTAAAGTCACGTAGAAGGGAAGTAATAAAATAATAAAAATAAAGCATAATAAAATAATTCTCACGACGTTTTGGCCACAACGCAAGCAGCCGTCCTCAGATGAAAACCAGGTCTGCCGAGACGACAGCGTCTGAATGAAACAGCACACGTGCTTGGAGCATATATATAAGCTGGGTTGGAAGGGGGGGAAAGGGCGCCTTGACAAAATAATTTGCATATCAAGACGAATTTAGCATATTTATGGGAAATGCAGGTATGTGATTAGTACTACTTATGCCCGTGCATTATGCAGGATTAGCAGCATCAAAGGGAGGGGATATGGGAAATGCAGGTACGTGACTAGTACTACTTATACCCGTGCATTATGCAGGATTAGCAGCATCAAAGGGAGGGGATATGGGAAATGCAGGTATGTGATTAGTACTACTTATGCCCGTGCATTATGCAGGATTAGCAGCATCAAAGAAAATAAAAGAAATGGTAAAGTTCAAGACCCTTCACAGCCTCCACGAGTTCCTAACGGCAGGTGGGATCGCTTTGTCAGACTTTGACGACCTCCCGCAGTTTTCCGAGTACCCACACTTGGTCTTGGACTCGGTGCTTGAGAACAACCATATCCGCCGCGAATTGGACACAAAAGACTTCCCATTTCGACTTCGGCACAAACAGTTCCCCATTGTCCCAGCCTTCGCGATGACCATCAACAAGGCGCAAGGGCAAACTGTTCACATCCTGGGATTATATCTACCAACGCCATGCTTCTCGCACAGCCAACTGTACGTGGCACTATCGCGAGTCACGGCAAGATCCAACATCAAGGCGCTTATTGAGGGACCTGACGACGAGGAGGAAGACGGAGTGTACACGAAGAATATCGTGTATCGCCAGATATTTCAATAAGTTGCATTCTATATTTGAATAAGTTGCATTCTTTAATATTGTCGATTGAGCGTCTCATAAAAATTCATATAACCTCACAAAAATAAACATAAAACAATCACCAAAACATGTTTATTGTGTCCAGCCACTTTCAACTCCCCACCCACCAAGCATATACACACCGCACGCGAAGCGGGCGGCGACTGCTAGTTGTTTATAGTGTTACAGTTCACGTGTCATAGCGTACAGGGATCCCTGTATACTTGATGATCAGGGACCGTAACGTTGTGAATCGATTCATAATAGGGACCATCCCCTCCTGAACCACACATGTTAATTGGGAGACAGCCACCATGATGCCTGTTAAGGTTAGACTTGTGTGACGGAGATGCTTCACCTGAAACTCGAGACTAGCAGTCGCCGCCCGCGAAGCGCGAAGCGGGCGGCGACTGCTAGTCTCCGGAGTTATGACGAATACAAACCAGACCAAGCGGAGACCATGTACCGGATCGGATTTTGGTTATTGATGTTAGAGTTATTGTATTGCAAGTGTGGTCACTACGCGTCTGTATTTGCTCACTCCCGAAGCTCGGCGATTTTTGGCAACGCCACGGGGCTGCATTCACTTTAAATCGAGGACAATGGAGGGCATGGGGAACGTGTTTTTCCATTTATTCAAAATAAGCGCATAATTACACACTGAGATGCACTTACATATTCATGCATGAAGCACAATGGGCACAATACCCTTCGGTATGTTAATAGACATGCGGATTGTACCTTCCAAAATTAACACTCGAATGCAAATTTCCTGAAAGACAAAGGATTGGATCCTAGGGAGGGAGTTATAAGGCGGCTCAGAAGCAGAGCTCAATGCCATTTCGAGAGGGAACTTGATGAGGTTGGAACGCTCGACGCAGCCTGGCGAGCACAATTGCTGTGTCGACAGTTAGGCGACTTTGTGTCGGGAGAGTTCGTAGCGATATCTTCAAACGGGTTCCAGACATCGATATACCGTTAATCTCCAAGTAAGTGTCTATTTTCGTGGATAAACTTTTAAACGTGTTTCTGGTCACATTTACGGGATTTTTTGCGTCTAGGGTTAGACGCGAGTGTCGTTCTTGTTTTAGCAGTTAACAAAATAAACATCCTTGCGGCCGATAGCGTACTTTTGACTCGATAACAGCGCTGCTGTTACTACACTCACATGGACCAGAGACGCTCTCCACAGCCCCACGCACATGGATGCAACAAGCCATTCAATTGCTCTGTGTGTGGGAAGACATTTTCATGGCTATCACATCTTCAGAGACACCAGAGAACACACACGGGCGAGAAGCCATTCCTGTGCCCTGTGTGTGGGAAGACATTTGCAGACTCATCAACTCTTCAAACTCATCAGAGAACACACACGGGCGAGAAGCCATTCCTGTGCTCTGTGTGTGGGAAGAAATTTGCACACTCATCAACCAGGAACAGACATCAGAAGGTCCACAATGATAGAAAACTGAAATCAAAAGCTGAAATTCAAGGTGCTGCAATGAGTCCTGAAGAAGTTTCCATCTTCGATCCCATGCAGTTGGATCCCGAGAGATGGCTGGATGTAATGGAGTGGCTCGAGGGTCAACCAGAGAGCTCGGGGTGACTGAAAAAATATTATGTCATGTGGCTATACCTATTAAGCCGTATCGAGTACTTTTGTGTGTAATTTTGACCATTTTAGTTTTACAGTTTTTTTGAGAGTTTAATGACGTGCACAGTGGTGGTTTGTAATGTTATCGGAATACTTGCCGAAGTGGTGTGATGAGCACTGGTTGTGAGAGGGTTCAATTGTAGTCGTTAAGTGTTCCAGTTGAGCTAAAGTTGGAATGCCTCTGTAGGTATATCTTTTCTCAACATTTTAAACGTTTTTTTCGTCGAAGAAATAGCATTTTTTGATTGCTATTAATCGACTTTAGATAGCCGATTTCAGGATGTACATTGATGATGCGTTCATTGGATATATGGCCTTGACTGCAACATAGACGCACAGTGAATAAATGTGGTGAACTAATAAGGAAATGATGGGGAATGATACTTTAACGCTTTGGTATTCCTGGAACGTAAATGGTTTGCATTGTCCTGGAAATGTGTGAACATAGGACATAATAAATATTCCCTTCGAGTTTTGACGTTAAAGGATTGCAGATGAATAAAAACTTATTTTTAACAAATGTTTGTCCGTTCTTGATTTTATAATGTTCCTAGCAAAAACATGTTAAGATAATGTCAGGTGGAGGATCTCCGTCACACAAGTGTGCAGCATCTTGGCTGTCTACGCGATTAACACGTGTTCCTTGAGGGGAAAGGTCCCCGTAGTTAATCGCTCATCAACGTACCAGTCCCTAATTCCCTAAGTATGTCGGGGATAAACTGTACTCTATAACATGTCAACTGTAATACTATAAACGATAACACTAAACATTAAACGATTATAAACCAGTAAATACGAGCGAAAGCGATAGTATTTGCTAAGAATGTCTTCATTAATCGAGAACGAAAGTAAGTAGTTCGAAGGCTGTCATATACCGCTACATTTACGAGTTGGCTCTTTGGGGCTGTACAATGTGTATAGTTGAAGGTGCTAGGTGTTGTCTTCTTCTAACAGATACTAACATGCGTGTGATGACTGCTTTTTTGGATTTGTCCATTGTTGTTCTTTTTTTAGGCTTTTTTTGTTGTTTTGTCACTTGAATGTTGCAGTTTGAGAATTTGTCATGTGACAGTGGTGTTTTTCTAAGTATTAATATAATAATATTCCGTCTTTTGCTATTCGATGACATTGAGACGAGACCTTCATCTAGCAGTGAAAATCGTGATTGTAATACGACCGTGTTGTAATTTAATTTTTTTTATCCGATCCTTGCACGTAGACCATACATACATATGAGCAGAGTGTGATTCTAATACGACCACACCGATTCTAATGCTTCTAAAGATATTATAATACCTTCGCTCCGTTTATATGGTTATAAATTAAAACACTAGTTTATAATCGTTTAATGTTTAGTGTTATAGTTTATAGTATTACAGTTTACATGTTATAAAGTACAGTTTATCCCCGACATACTTCGGGATTAGGGACTGGTACGTTGATGAACGATTAACTACGGGGAACTTTCCCCTCAAGGAACACGTGTTAATCGGGTAGACAGCCAAGATGCTGCCGGTTAAGGGCACACTTGTGTGACGGAGATACTCCACCTGAAACTCGCTTAACATGTTTTTGCTAGGAACATTATTAAATAAAGAACTGACAAACATTTGTTAAAAATACGTTTTTATTCATCTGCAATAATTTTTACGTCAAAACTCGAAGGGAATATTTATTATGTCCTATGTTCACACATTTCCAGTACAATGCAAACCATTTCCGTTCCAGGAATGCCAAAGCGTTAAAGTATCATTCCCCATGATTTCCTGTGCGTCTATGTTGAAGTCAAGGCCATATATCCAACGAACGCGTCATCAATGTACATCCTGAAATCGGATATCTAAAGTCGATTAATACCAATCAAAAAAAGCTATTTACTTTTCGATTTAAAGCTTTCGTGACTGCAGGGATTCATCTTCTTGGTTCTTTCGGTAAAGTCACATAGAAGGGAAGTAATAAAATAATAAAAATAAAACATAATAAAATTAGCTGCTTGCGTTGTGGCCGAAACGTCGTGAGAATAATTTTATTATGTTTTATTTTTATTATTTTATTACTTCCCTTCTACGTGACTTTACCGAAAGAACCAAGAAAAAAAAGCTATATACTTGAAAAAAAACGTTTAAAATGTTGAGTAAAGATGTACCTCCAGACGCATTCCAACTTTAGCTCAACATGAACACTTAACGACTACAATTGAACCCTCTCACAACCAGTGCTCATCACACCACTTCGGCAAGTCATCCGATAACATTACAAACCACCACTGTGCACGTCATTAAACTCTCAAAAAAACTGTAAAACTAAAATGGTCAAAATTACACACAAAAGTACTCGATACGGCTTAAAAGGTATAACCGCATGCAACATTATATTTCAGTCACCCGAGCTCTCGGTTTGATCCTCGAGCCACTCCATTACATCCAGCCATCTCTCGGGATCCAACTGCATGGGATCGAAGGTGGAATTATCTTCAGGACTCATTGCAGCACCTTGAATTTCAGCTTTTGATTTCAGTTTCCTATCATTGTGGACCTTCTGATGCCTGTTAAGAGTTGACGACTGTGAAAATGCCTTCCCACACACAGGGCACAGGAATGGCTTCTCGCCCGTGTGTGTTCTCTGATGAGTTTGAAGAGTTGATGAGTGTGCAAATGTCTTCCCACACACAGGGCACAGGAATGGCTTCTCGCCCGTGTGTGTTCTCTGATGAGTTTGAAGAGTTGATGAGTCTGCAAATGTCTTCTCACACACAGGGCACAGGAATGGCTTCTCGCCCGTGTGTGTTCTCTGATGACTCTGAAGATGTGATGACTGTGCAAATGTCTTCCCACACACATGGCATAGGAATGGCTTCTCGCCCGTGTGAGTTTTCTGATGGCGTTGGCAGTTTTCTGAAAGTGAAAATGCTATCCCACACACAGAACACAGGAATGGTTTTTCGCCCGTGTGTGTTCTCTGGTGTCTCTGAAGATGTGATGGCTGTGAAAAGGACTTCCCACACACAGAGCAATTGAATGGCTTCTTGCCTCCGTGTGCGTGGGGCTGTGGAGAGCGTCTCTGCTCCATGTGAGCGTAGTATCAGCAGCGGTGTTATCGAGAACGCTATCGGCCGCAGGGATGTTTCGCGTTGAGTTTTGGATTTTGTTAACTGCTAAAACAAGAACGACACTCGCGTTTAACCGAGACGCAAAAAAATCGCGTAAATTTGACGACGAACACGTTTAAGAGTTCATGCGCTAAAATAGACACTTACTTGGAGATTCACGATATATCGATGTCTGTAACCCGTCTGAAGATGTCGCCACGAACTCTCCCGATGCAAAGTCGCCTAACCGTCGACACAGCAATTGTGCTCGCCAGGATGCGTTGTCTCGCGGTTGAAGGGCGATCAGCAGAGCGACGAGTCGAGCGTCCAACCTCATCAAGTTCCCTCTCGAAATGGCATTGAGCTCTGCTTCTGAGCCGACTTATAACTCCCCCCCCTAGGATCCAATCCTTTGTCTTTCAGGATATTTGCATTCGAAAGTTAATTTTGGAATGCACAATCCGCATGTCTATTAACATACCGAAGGGTAATGTGCCCATTGTGCTTCATGCATGAATATGTAAGTGCATCTCAGTGTGTAATTGTGCGCTTATTTTGAATAAATGGAAAAACTTTGTCCTCGATTTAAAGTGAATGCAGAGAAATTAGCATGTAACTTTAGAAAAGGAAGAGAGCGGCTTTCTCGACAAGGGAGTGATACCCAATAGGTAATATTTTTTTACAGCGTTACAATGGATAGGTTGTAGTTCATAGGTTATAATATTATGTTTCACTATGATAGAGCTTAACATGTGAGAGTATGCAATATCAGTTGATCAAATGCGACGATCAAGGGCGTCAATCGGGTGAGTTTGATCAGAGGCTTTAATCAAAGGCGTCATCCCATCACGGAACACCACCTCCCTGCGTGTATCACAGCAACAGAAGCAACAACAGCAACAACAGCAGCGACAACAACAGCAGCAACATCACATTTCGAGGGCGACGCAGCTACTTCCGATTCTGCTGCCCAGCTGTTTGTAGTCGGGACCTGCTCTCGCAGGACCCCACACGTCTTTGGAAATAATTGCGATGATCATGTCTGAGCTGAGAATTAAGTCACTCAAGATTACTTTGTTTAACCATAACTTTAGGTAGGTTAGTGTCATCGGGGCTCTGTGAATACTACTCATGAATGAAATCAAACTCCTGTATGACCAACATTGTACTAAATTTGGTTGATCGAGTAGAACAAGGCACGTGCCACGTCCAGACGAATTCTTATCAACAACAGTGTCCTTAAATATGATGCTAAAATAAATGTTAACACTGGATTAAACGTGCACCTCTTAACCCCTCCCTCGCATTTACGACTAATGATGTGCATTTGCACATAACATACATTCAAGCACAATAAAATGCTAATACGACCATGTCCTGGAAACCATGGCAAGGTCATCCCATGAGGACTGCCTGGATGAAAACCAGCATGGAAGGGGCCCAGTGTGGGGCCGGCTATGCTAAAGGCATAGTCCCGTGTGTGTGTGTGATGTGAGGTCTCCTGGAAGCAGTCATTCTCCGCTGTAGTCCTGGCATCTGCTGCTCAGCTTCATTCCCCAGCTGTGGTCCCAGTGGCACCGTCTCTCTGGGGACCCGTGTGGTGTGTGTAGCGAGTATCACGGGGTGGACGGGTAGTGTGGGGATAGTGGTCACGGTTGGCACCGAAGCACGACCACCGCCACCACCCCTACTGGGCGGTGGACCTGCCACCACAAAGCAGCACGCGGCGGAGGAGTGAGGCGATCGCTCTCGCCACGCGAGCGAGGCCCCCTCGCTTCCTCTTCTTTTCGTGCATCTCCACCTGCACCTCTTCCGTTTGCTCCTCCGTCTCATCCTCCTCCATCCCCTCTTCTTCATCCTCCGCCACCATCTTCTCCTCTACCTCCTCCTCTTCCTGCGCCACCTCCATCTTCTCCATCTTCTTCTCCTCCGCTAGCACCATCTCTTCCTCATTCATCTCCTCTTCAACTTCCGGATCCACCATCTCCACCACCGTCTTCTCTTCCTCCTCCACCACCATTGTTTCCCCTTTGTCCGTCGTCTCCATGTCCTCCACCACGACCATCTGTTCATCCTTTGTTGTCTCCTCGTCCTCCATCTCCGTATTGTCTTTCTGTTCTCCCTCCGTGTTCTCCTCCATTGTCACCATCACAATCTCGTCCTCCTTTGCCTTCTCTTCCTCCGATTTCTCCTCCTCTGTCTCTACCTCATCCTCCATCATCTCCTTCACCTCTTCCTTCTCCATAACCTCTGTCTTCGCTTCAAAGGCCTGGACGAGTGAGTAGGAGGGCTGCGCTGGCTCAGATCTGTGAAGAGACAACACGACACCGTTCTAGATTTGAAGCTTTCGTGACTGCAATGATTCATATTCTTAGGTTTTTCGGTAAAGTCACGTAGGTAAAAAACATTAAAAAGTAAAATAAAATAACATAAAAAATTAAAATCACGACGTTTCGGAGGCAACACAAGCTTCCGTCTTCAGGTGGTACCGTCACAGCCACGACAGCTGTATCAAGTAAATGAGAGATTGCAGAAGCTACCACTTCGTTTATATAATGGTTGGAGAAGGTGGTGGGGCAAGGGCCGCATACTTTTATTAATATGGTAAGGTGAGGCTTAAGACTAAGAATAGAATGCTCAACAAAGGCTGAGCCTTTGTTATGGAGAGGTGCGGTTTGTGACTCAACCTGTAACAGGGAGAACACCACTAGACATGGTAAAACTGTGATGGTTGTCTGTCAAACACGACACCGTTCCACCTTGCTGCTACGGCAGACATCGCCATCTTCCCATCGTCCGTGGGTGGAATGTGTGGCGGATTAATCGAGCTGAATAGAAACCGCAATAACGACATGGCCAGTGAGTGTGCTTAGTATTGGTACTGTCATTCTCATGGCGCCAGGCTATCCTTGAGATAGGTGCAGCTGTGTCTCACACAGACTGCCGTATTTTCACAGTTGTGGGTGGCGTTGCTGTGCAAATTTAGCTGAATAATTTTAAGTGACATTTTTTGTGTTTTTTTTCGGTAAAGTCACGTAGGTATAAAATAAAATAAATTAAATCACAACGTTTCGATTGCAACACAAGCAATCATCATCAGGTGGGAAAACCACAGCAAGAAACTTTCTTGCAATAACGACATGGCCATCAAAACGTCGTGATTTAATTTAATTAATGTTATTTTATAACTACGTGAATTTACCGATATAACCAAAGAGTATGGATCCCTGTAATCACGAAAACTTCAACTCTAGATTGACATGTTTCTATATGTATATTCTAATTGACCCCTTGCACATAATGTCCTAAGCATTTCAAATGGCATCGATAGAGATCCTGCACGTCCACTGTGTCGGAATGGGTGTGGATCTGTGTGGTCAATGCAGCAGCAATCATAGCCAGGGCGGGAAGCAAGATCTGAACTGTAAGCGGTGAAGAATGAGTGCACGACCATTTGGCCGCTTCAACACATCCACGATTTTAAAAAAAGTGTCCGTCAGTGATTTGTGGTCGAGAGAGCCACATCCCTTTACGTCGAAGACATCTCAGAGTGCGCATTGCATGCGATGAGCCTCTCGCATCTCTCATCTCATCGCGTTTTAAATTGGACACCCCTCTCAGTGGTAGATGTCGCTGTGCATTACAAAGCGACTTGGCACCTGGCCTGGAAACAGGCGATAGACAGCGAAAATCTCACGGTGGATGGAGGGTTACATGGTGAAGATATGCCCACTTTTTTTACGTGGTCTAACCCAGAAACCAGTTATGAAAAATAAATCTGTCCTCAGTATAGCGGAATGTACAGGTGGGGTTTGCAGTGTCTGTGAATTTTGAGAGCGCGACAGGGCTTGAGCACCTGTGCGTCACAGCAACATTGACCTGGGTTTGATTTCCACGTTTGGCCACATTCTCCGTGTGGATTATGCAGCCACCTGTTCTGGGAAGGTTCTGCAGCTTTCTCCCTGTTACTGAACCCACACAAGCAATGCAAATCGTTCAATTTGGATCGCAAACAGTAGCAACTTTGTCGCAAAATACGAGCAAACTTTGCAGGATCCTCCTGAAAAAAAGTCTTGAGACCGAGTAAGGCTGATGCTGCGTGAGAAGCATGGAAATAAATAACAAAAATAAGTATAACCCGTAAAAACAAAGTTTTTCACTATAAATCTTTATATGCGTGGCGGTTATAGAGTCCTCTCGTCCTCTGGCTTGAGATGGCTGCCACCTATGGGTCAGATGATTGCCTGCCAGTATTAGCCAATTGGTAATTAAATATTTAATTTGTTTTCCCTAAACAGTGTAAAATTTTGGAAAAAAAATTTCACGAACAATAATTGTCTCGCACAACGAGTCTGTGTGCAAAATGTCAGCTCGATTGGATCACGGGAAGTGGGTTCAAAAACGACCGAAAGATTTGCACGGTCGTAAGCAAGCAAGCAAGCATGCAAGCACGCAAGCAAGCGAACTTAATATAAAGGATTTAATAAACACACAGGGCGCACACGCAGAGTAGTTTACCGTGGCTCAGCGACTCCGGAGTTTGCTTTATCTTCTTGGAAGCCCTCTTCTCCAAAGCTCGGAGCTATTGGGCCGCACACAGAATTGGAGGACGTGGTGGCGGTGGCGGTGGTGGCGGCGGTGGCGGCGGTGGTAGCGGTGGTGGCGGTGGCAGTGGTAGTGGTGGTGCTGCTGCTGGTGGTATCGGTCTGGAGCCATTGTCGCTCGATCTTGGCGAGGCGCTCCTCCTCCTCGAGGCGCTTTAGCTCCACAAGACGCTTCTCCTCCATCAAGTGCTCCTCCTCCTCCTCTTGACGCTTCACCTCAACGAGGCGCTTCTCCTGCATGAGACGTTTCTCCTCGAGGAGCTTCACCTTGCGAAAGCGCCTCTCCTCAAGTCGCTTCAGCTCTATGAGACGCTTCACCTCAAAGAGGCGATTCTCCTCCATGAGGCGCTTCTCTTCCTCGACCCGCTGCACCTCAATGAGGCGCTGCTCCTCGACAAGGCGCTTCTCTTCTTCCACCCGCTTCTCCTCCATGAGGCGCTTCTCTTCCTTGACCCGCTTCACATCTATGAGGCGCTTCTCTTCCTCCAGATGCTTCTCCTTGAGACGCTTCACCTCGCGAATGCGCTTCTTCTCCATGAAGCGCGTTTCTTCAAGGAGGCGCTTTTCCATGACGCGTTTCACGTCGTTGAGGATTTTGTTTCGAAGGCACTTCTGCTCCGTTTGGTGCTTCAACTTGGCGAGGTGCTTCACCTCATTGGGGCGCGTCTCTTCCATTGTGCATTTCTCCTTCGCAAGGTGCTTGTCCCCCTGGAGACGCTTCACTCCGCTGAAGTTCTTCACCTCCCCAATGCTCCTCTGTTCACGCGAAGATAAGCACATGACCATTTAGACATGCACACTCAGGACAAAATCCATTCTCGCAGGCACACAAACATGGACGGGCACATATACAAACAAAAATGCATACTGGCACATCTATGTACGGATGCAAACATGCACATTAACTCATGCAAACATGCTAGCACACGTATGAATATACACCATCACCTAATGTTATCAAAATACATGTTACATCCTCATATTCTCACAACATCAATACACGCACTTAATGCAGTGATAGTCTACAACGATTTCATGGCCATTGTTGGCAACAATCATCAGGGGCAATAGTTTCCACAGAATGTTCTATTGTAAAGATCTGGATGCCCATAATCTGGACAAATTTTATTGTAGCACCCATAATGGGCAACTGGAATGGCAACTTCCAATCAGCTCACAGACATAATTCATGAGATTGCATGATATCATTCTGTCTTCATTGGTAATGAATGGCGACTTCATTTGCCTGCACGAGTGGGATGTGGCATGACGTGATGGTGGAGAGATGGAGTGATGGTGTTGGGAGATGGTGTTGTGATATAGAGAGGTGAAATTGTGGAATGTTCTGGAGAGACGGTGACTTGTGATGGTATTGACGCTTTATGAGGCTCTATGATATTGTATTGATTCTCGAATTGAAGCTTTCGTGACAGCAAGGATTCATACTCACGTTTGTGACTTTACCGAAAAAAACCTAAGAAAGAGTCACATACGTAACTTTACCGAAAAAACCTAAGAGTATATTGTATTGAGTTGGTGGTGATGTAAAGAGATTGTGTGGTGATGTGAGGTGTAGTGATGTTTTGGTGCAATGGTAAGGGAGTGTGGAGAGAATGTGGTGTTTGACTCCCATAGACCCCATACACACCTTTGGGGAACGATTTTCATAGCTTTGGCCTGGGAAAGGGTCCACTTCATCCATAATGTCCCCCCACGTGGTCGACTGGCGCCATGACTCCCGGGCTACGGAAAACAAAATTAATTCAAAGGACGAGTAATGTCTTAGAGAACGAAGCACGTGGATATTCACGCAACTAATTCTGAGATCCCTGTATTTACCTCTTAACACATAACATGACCTGCTGTTGAGAAACATTAGTTACATGACAGTAAAACTTTGCAAGTAATATTTTTGTAAGGATGTTGAGATCATCAATTTCATAAAGTTGAGACCCCAATTTAAACCAATATGGCTGAAACTCGGTTCTAAATCCATGCTGTCTGCACACTTGACCGTTACCTCTTCCCCTCACCACCAAGCCACGTCTACTAAAAATAATTAATCAGGGAGCTGCCTCCTCTGCATTAAAACCAAGTGCTGCAGGTATTTGGGACTTACCATCATAGTCCTCCAAGATGTCAGCCCACTTGCGTTGTCTGTCCATGTTTTGTGGTGAAGAAGTCGTTTCTGTTTGATGTTGGAGGGCCTTTTTACAAGGGGTCATGTTTGCATAGACCGCAATAACTGCAGTCATAATACAAACAAAAGAACATGACTCTGATAATGTGCACTGTCCTTGAAGTTGATTGGTCCACACCCGAGACAGCTTTCCTTAGAGCCTAGTCTCACATGGGTTGGACCTGATGACGCCAAAAGGCGCACTGTAAAAAGGTGTCAGTTTTGTTGCCAGATAGAGGGGTAAAAAAAAACAATTATCATATTTTTACTGGCAAATGAGGTTCCCATAGGGACGCTCACCTCGTTGACGATTCGCTCTGCAAAGGCTTCTTCGGCTGCTGCTCACTCGTGCGCATTCCTCTCGACTGCGGGTGGAGGCGTGGCTATGACGTAACAGAGGTGACGTCACTATAGCGAGGCTCCGCCCCCACGCGCTTGGCGGGCGCACCACGTGGTGCAGTGCGGGTGGTGTGCGTCACCGGAAACAGCAGAGCCCTCTGTTCGACGTTAAACATTTGCCCCCTCGCTTTGTGCTGTCTTTGATGTCGCCGTTACTGCGGCGAGGACTGAAGCGATGCCTGGCCATCAGGCCTGGCATATACCTAGGCCTCAGGTTTCATATTTGTTCGTAGTTATTTTTTGTTTAATTGGAATTATTAACTTGCATTTCATTAATTACATTTCAAGCATATAAACACCATCCCATTGGTTTATTTACTTTTAAATTCAGGTTTTTGTTAGAGTTTTTGATCTGTAGTTATATTTAAATGAGTGAGGTGGTTGTACTAAGTGTGAATTTGAGTTCCATGTAAACTATAATTGAATAAAGGATGTGTCTGTGTGCACCTATCCTGGCAGTAGTAATATGGGATTTTTATAATTAAGTTGTTAATGAGATTGTTTATTTGTGTGTGTCTGTTATCGATGTCTGTGTAAGGTTACATATCTATGTTTGTAGCTGTGTGTGTTTGTTAATTTATGATGGGTGGTGATGATGATGTTTCTTGATAATGGATGGTGGTGATGATGATGGGTGATGATTATGAAGGGTGGTAATGATGATGGTTGGTGATGATAATGTGTAGTGATTATGATGGGTGGTAGTAATGATCATGGGTGGTGGTAATGATTGGTGAGGTTATGATGATGGGTGGTGATGGTTATGGGTGGTGATGATGATGGGTTGTTGTGATTATGGGTGTTGATGATGATGGATGATTGGTGGTGGTTATGATGAATGTTGGTTGTGATGGTTGGTGATGGTGAGTTGATAGTGATAATGATGATTGGTGATGATAATGGGTGTTGATGCTGATGATTTGTGTTGATGATTATGGGTGGTGATGAGTAAATGAGCCACCACCCAATACATAACAGCAACAGAAGTAACTACAGCAGCACCAATAACATCAGCGACAACAGCAGCAGCAACAACACATTTCGAGGGCGACGCAACTACTTCTGATTCTGCTGTTTCTGCTGCTCGACTATTTGTAGCCAGGTCCTGCCCTTGCGGGACCCCACACGTCTTTGGAAATGAATGCGATGATCGTGTCTGAGCTGAAAATTAAGTGACTAAACTTTACTTTGTCTAACCATAACTGTGTGTAGGTTAGTATCTGCATGGGGGCTCAGCGAATACTACTCATGAAATAACTCGCACTCCTTTATGACCGACATTCTACTAATTTTGGTTGATCGAGACGAACAAGGCACGTGCCATGTCCAGACGAATTTTTATTACTAATATTGTCCTTAAATATGATGCTAAAATAAACGTTAACACTGGATTAAACATGTACCTCTTAACCCCTGCCTCGCATTTACGACTAACAATTTGCATTTGCACAAAACATACAGTCAAGCACAGTAAAATGATAATACGACAGTATTGTTATTCTAGGAATTTGAATTCGATTCTAACCCTGCACCCCCACAGTTAGCATATCCAACCCCCGGGTCGATTGAACGTAAACTTTCTTTTATATGAGCAGATTTCCATTATAATACTTTTAATGAGATTCGAATATCGTATCCACGAATCGCCTAAATATGAAAATGTGTCGTTAAACCCGCCACCACCCACACACCCAATTAGTAAGGTTTGTCACGTAAACAGGACAGGCTAATTCGTTGCTAGTCCAGCACAATGGTGTGTTGGAGAGCCAAGCCACAACATATACAATCTGAGTACGATGTTTCGCCAGTAATTACAACAATCTTCATTAGGCGACGGCCAGTTTTGTGGAGACGTCCTCCTGTTTCGTTCCGTAAATAGAGAGGTAGATGTGATGACAAAACGTGTGTGCTCTTCTTGCGCGAAGTGGGGAAGGGGGGGTGTTAATGGATACATATATATATATATGGATATGGGTACCCATTGCCGTTTGGGTTATTTATATGGTAATCAACGTACATTAGGCATGCGAATTAAGTGAACCCATTGACCTTGTACTTTCTGTCGATTGTGTGTACTAAAATAGCCTGCTAACGGTAATCCTAATTGAAGAATAGTGACCGGAATAGACATGCTTTAGTAACGAATTGTCTTGTTCTGTTTAAGTGACAATCCTTACTATTTTGATGTGTCGGGTGGTGGCGGGTTTAACAAAATATATTTTTTACTTACGCAATTTAACCCCAAAAACCTGTTCGATTGAACATACACTATACATATTTATGAGCAGAGTGCTATTCAAATACTTCTAATGAGATTTTAATACCGTACCTCCGTTAATGGTGTAATACATTATTAAACCAGTTTATAGTAGTTTAATGTTTAGTGTTATCGTTTATAGTGTTACAGTTTACATGTTATAGAGTACAGTGTATCCCCGGCATACTTCTGGATTAAGGACTGGTAGGTTGAGAAACGATTAACTACGGGGACCTTTCCCCTCAAGGAACACGTGTTAATCGGGTAGACAGCCAAGATGCTGCCGTTTAAGGGCACACTTGTGTGATAGAGATCCTCCTCCTGAAATAATCTTAAAATGTTTTTACCAGGAACATTATAAAATAAAGAACGGACAAACATTTGTTAATAATACGTTTTTATTCATCTGCAATCATTTTTACGTCAAAACTCGAATGGAATATTTATTATGTCCTATGTTCACACATTTCCAGTACAATGCAAACCATTTCCGTTCCAGGAATACCAAAGCGTTAAAGTATCATTCCCCATGATTTCCTTATTAGTTCACCACATTTGTTCACTGTGCGTCTATGTTGAAGTCAAGGCCATATATCCAACGAACGCGTCATCAATGTACATCCTTAAATCGTATATCTAAAGTCGATTAATACCAACCAAAAAAAGCTATATACTTGAAAAAAACTTTAAAATGTTGAGTAAAGATATACCTCCAGACGCATTCCAACTTTAGCTCAACAGGAACACTTAACGACTACAATTGAACCCTCTCACAACCAGTGCTCATCACACCACTTCGGCAAGTATTCCGATAACATTACAAACCACCACTGTGCACGTCATTAAACTCTCAAAAAAACTATAAAACTAAAATGGTCAAAATTACACACAAAAGTACTCGATACGGCTTAATAGGTATAACCACATGACATATTATTTTTTCAGTCACCCCGAGCTCTCTGGTTGACTCTCGAGCCACTCCATTACATCCAGCCATCTCTCGGGATCCAACTGCATGGGATGGAAGGTGGAAACTTCTTCAGGACTCATTGCAGCACCTTGAATTTCAGCTTTTGATTTCAGTTTCCTATCATTGTGGACCTTCTGATGCTTGTTCATGGTTGATGACCGTGCAAATGCCTTCCCACACACAGAGCACAGGAATGGCTTCTCTCCCGTGTGTGTTCTCTGATGGTTTTGAAGAGTTGACGAGTGTGAAAATGCCTTCCCACACACAGGGCACAGGAATGGCTTCTCGCCCGTGTGTGTTCTCTGATGGTCTTGAAGAGTTGACGAGTGTGCAAATGCCTTCCCGCACACAGGGCACAGGAATGGCTTCTCGCCAGTGTGTGTTCTCTGATGGTTTTGAAGAGTTGACGAGTGTGAAAATGCCTTCCCACACACAGGGCACAGGAATGGCTTCTCACCCGTGTGTGTTCTCTGATGACTCTGAAGATGTGATGACTGTGCAAATGCCTTCCCACACACAGGGCACAGGAATGGCTTCTCTCCCGTGTGTGTTCTCTGATGGTCTTGAAGAGTTGACGAGTGTGCAAATGCCTTCCCACACACAGGGCACAGGAATGGCTTCTCACCCGTGTGTGTTCTCTGATGACTCTGAAGATGTGATGACTTTGTAAATGTCTTGCCACACACAGGGCACAGGAATGGCTTCTCGCCCGTGTGCGTTCTCTGATGGTCTTGAAGAGTTGACGAGTGTGCAAATGCCTTTCCACACACAGAGCACAGGAATGGCTTCTCTCCCGTGTGTGTTCTCTGATGGTCTTGAAGAGTTGATGAGTGTGCAAATGTCTTCCCACACACAGGGCACAGGAATGGCTTCTCGCCCTTGTGTGTTCTCTGGTGTCTTTGAAGAAGTGATGGTCGTGAAAAGGACTTCCCGCACACAGAGCAATTGAATGGCTTCTTGCCTCCGTGTACGTGGGGCTGTGGAGAGCGTATCTGCTCCATGTGAGCGTAGTAACAGCAGCGGTGTTATCGAGTCAAAAGTACGCAATCGGCCTCGATTTAAAGTGTTTAGCGTTGAGTTTTGGATTTTGTTAACTGCTAAAACAAGAACGACACTCGCGTCTAACCGAGACGAAAAAAATTCCCGCTAATTTGACGACGAACACGTTTAAGAGTTTATCCACGAAAATAGACACTTACTTGGAGATTCACGGTATATCGGTGTCTGAAACCCGTCTGAAGATGTCGCCACGAACTCTCCGGACGCAAAGTCGCCTAACTGTAGACACAGCAATTGTGCTCGCCAGGCTGCGTTGTCTCGCGGTTGAAGGGCGATCAGCAGAGCGACGAGTCGAGCGTCCAACCTCATCAATTTCCCTCTCGAAATGGCATTGAGCTCTGCTTCTGAGCCGCCTTATAACTCCCCCCCTAGGATCCAATCCTTTGTCTTTCAGGATATTTGCATTCGATTGTTAATTTTGGAAGGTACAATCCGCATGTCTATTAACATACCGAAGGGTAATGTGCCCATTGTGCTTCATGCATGAATATGTAAGTGCATCTCAGTGTGTAATTGTGCGCCTATTTTGAATAAATCGAAAAGCTTTGTCCTCGATTTAAAGTGAATGCAGAGAAATTAGCATGTAACTTTAGAAAAGGAAGAGAGCGCCTTCTCGACGAGGGAGTGAACCCCAATAGGTAATATTATTTTACAGCGTTACAATGGATAGGTTGTAGTTCATAGGTTATAATATTATGTTTCACTATGATAGAGCTTAATATGTGAGAGTAGACAATATCAGAGTTGATCAAATGCGACGATCAAGGGCGTCAATCGGGTGAGTTTGATCAGAGGCTTGAATCAAAGGCGTCATCCCATCACGGAACATCACCACCCTGCGTATATCACAGCAACAGAAGCAACTACAGCAGCAACAACAGCAGCGACAACAACAGCAGCAACATCACATTTCGAGGGCGACGCAGCTACTTCCGATTCTGCTGCCCAGCTGTTTGTAGTCGGGACCTGCTCTCGCAGGACCCCACACGTCTTTGGAAATGATTGCGATGATCATGTCTGAGCTGAGAATTAAGTAACTCAAGATTACTTTGTTTAACCATAACTTTAGGTAGGTTAGTGTCATCGGGGCTCTGTGAATACTACTCTTGAATGAAATCACACTCCTGAATAACCGATATTGTACTAATGTTGTACTAATTTTGGTTGATCTAGTAGAACAAGGCACGTGCCATGTCCAGACGAATTCTTATCAACAACAGTGTCCTTAAATATGATGCTAAAATAAATGTTAACGCTGGATTTAACGTGCACCTCTTAACCCCTCCCTCGCATTTACGACTAACGATTTGCATTTGCACGTAACATATATTAAAGTCCATTAAAATGCTAATACGACCATATTGTTATTCTAAAAATTGAATGCGATTCTTGCCCTGTACCCCCCCCCCCCACAGTTCACATATCCGACCCCCGGTTCGATTGAACAGATAATTTACATACATATCTGTATGTCCCCCAAGTTGCTCCACCCATGGCGGGGTCAGGTAGAGGTCATAGAGGTGGGTGATGTAAAGACAGTGCATCAACTAAGGGACAAGATAGAGAGAGTTCGAGAAGGGAAGGCGAGACCAAGTGTGGGCGGAGGTTCACGTCGAGAATGAGAGAGGGGGAGGAACGAGGTTTGGGGCTGTTTTGGCTGGTTGCTGTCTCGTCGTCGTCGTTGCTATATCGTGACGCCTGGGGTCTGAAACCGCGTTAAAGGCTAAATAAAATAACCCTCTGCAGTCTGAGTCCGGAGTCATTGCAATTGTAATGATTCATTATTTCACGGGCTAATATTGGGTTTGTGCGATTATTTTACATATTCATACTGAATATTGTTATTTGATTCCATTTAGATGGAACATTCATCCATTAGTGGACAGCTTGATATTAATACCACCAAAGTGTTATTCAAATAATTTTAATCCCATCCTGATCCTGCACCTTCCGTTTCACATATCCCACCCTTGGTTCGCACGTCCATATTACATGCATACATATTACATACAGACATTACATTCATGCATATTACATACATGTTACATACTCACGAGTGTGAAGCTAAGAATTCGAATGAGATTCGAATATCACAATTCAATGTACGGTGTTCTAATCTGTAATACGAGTACACAACATTATAGTTTACTATGACAATAGTTTGTAGTGTTATTTTAAAGCGTTGAAATGTATAGCTCATAGTTTAAAGGTTATATTCTTAGAGTTTATAATGTTAGAGTATGCAATGTGAGTTTACAATTTGAGAGTTTGTGGACGTGCCCTATTCTCGTGGGACCCGACACGGATTTGGAAATAATTCGTATGATCATGTTTGAGCTGGGATGAGCGACTAATGTTTACTTTGATTAATCATAACTGTGTGTAGGTTAGTGCAACCGGGGCTTAGTGAATACTACTCATGAATGAACTCATACTTATTTCGGTAGAAATTTGAAATCGTGTTGGTAGAACAAGTCGCCTGCCTTTTCAAGACGAATTGGTATCTTCAAGTGCGTCCGTAAATATATTGCTATAATGCACAGCATAGGGAAGGCTGCCTTGTTCGGGAGATGTAGTTTGGCTAAGGCGCTGTGGCCGTGTGATGACACGGATTCTGAAACAATGGAGTTAAACACTCGCTGCTTGGCCCCGTCGACAGCAGCGAAGGCTGTCATATACCGCCCCATTTACGAGTTGGCTGTTTGGGGCTGTATAATGTGTTTAGTTGAAGGTGCTAGGTGTTGTTTTCTTCTAACAGCTACTAACGTGCGTGTGTTGTCTGTTTTTAGGATTTGGCCATTGATGTTGTTCTTTTTATTGGGCGTTTTTTTGTTGAGTTCTGTCACTTGAGTGTTGCAGTTTGTTTAAAAATTCGTCACGTGAGCGTGGTGTTTTGATTGTGGGATTTTGTTTTTGTCACAATTTGTGATTCTTATAATAATTGTAACGATTCATAATCTCATGAGTTTATGATTCTGTGCGTGTATTTATACAAATATATTCCGTCTTTTGTTATTCGATTACATATCGCAGTGAAAATCGTGATTGTAATATGACCATGTTGTAATTGTAATAATTGTATCCGATCCTTGCATGTACACTATACATACATATTAGCGATTCTTATACGACCACACTGTGATTCTAATGCTTCTAATGATATTATAATACCTACTAATACACTAGTTTATAATCGTTTAATGTTTAGTGTTATCGTTTATAGTATTAGTTTACATGTTATAGAGTACAGTTTATCCCCGACATACTTCGGGATTAGGGACTGGTACGTTGATGAACGATTAACTACGGGGACCTTTCCCCTCAAGGAACACGTGTTAATCGGGTAGACAGCCAAGATGCTGCCGGTTAAGGGCACACTTGTGTGACGGAGATCCTCCACCTGAAATTCTCTTAACATGTTTTTTCTAGGAACATTATGAAATAAAGACCGTACAAACATTTGTTAAAAATACGTTTTTATTCATCTGCAATCATTTTTACGTCAAAACTCGAAGGGAATATTTATTACGTCCTATGTTCACACATTTCCAGTACAATGCAAATCATTTCCGTTCCAGGAATACCAAAGCGTTAAAATATAATTCCCCATGATTTCCTTATTAGTTCACCACATTTGTTCACTCTGCGTCTATGTTGAAGTCAAGGCCATATATCCAACGAACGCGCCATCAATGTACATTCTGAAAACCGGCTATCTAAAGCCGATTAATACCTATCAAAAAAAGCTAAAATGTTGAGTAAAGATGTACCTTCAGACGCATTCCAACTTTAGCTCAACAGGAACACTTAACGACTACAATTGAACCCTCTCACAACCAGTGCTCTTCACACCACTTCGGCAAGTAATCCGATAACATTACAAACACCACTGTGCACGTCACGAAACTCTCCCAAAAACTGTAGAACTAAAATGGTCAAAATTATAACCAAAAAGTACTCTATACCGATTAAAAGGTATAACCACGTGACATAATATGTTTTCAGTCACCCCGAGCTCTCTGGTTGACTCTCGAGCCACTCCATTACATCCAGCCATCTCTCGGGATCCAACTGCATGGGATCGAAGGTGGAAACTTCTTCAGGACTCATTGCAGCACCTTGAATTTCAACTTTTGATTTCAGTTTCCTATCATTGTGAACCTTCTGATGCCTGTTCATGTTAGATGAGTGTGCAAATGCCTCCCCACACACAGGGCACAAGAATGGCTTCTCGCCCGTGTGTGTTCTCTGGTGACGCTGAAGATGTGATGAGTGTGCAAATGTCTTCCCACACACAGGGCACAGGAATGGCTTCTCGCCCGTGTGTGTTCTCTGGTGACTCTGAAGATGTGACGAGTGTGCAAATGTCTTCCCACACATAGGGCACAGGAATGGCTTCTCGCCCGTGTGTGTTCTCTGATGAGTTTGAAGAGTTGACGAGTGTGCAAATGCCTTCCCACACACAGAACACAGGAACGGCTTCTCGCCCGTGTGTGTTCTCTGGTGTCTCTGAAGATGTGATGGCCGTGAAAATGCCTTCCCACACACAGAGCAATTGAATTGCTTCTTGCCTCCGTGTGCGTGGGGCTGTGGAGAGCGTTTCTGCTCCATGTGAGCGTCGTAACAGTAGCTGTGTTATCGAGTCAAAAGTACGCTATCGGCCGCAAGGATGTTTAGCGTTGAGTTTTGGATTTTGTTAACTGCTAAAACTCTCGCGTCTAACCGAGACGCAAACAAATCCCGCTAATTTGACGACGAACACGTTTAAGATTTTATCCGCGAAAATATACACTTACTTGGAGATTCACGGTAAATCGATGTCTAGAACCCGTCTGAAGATGTCGCCACGAACTCTCCCGACGCAAAGTCGCCTAACTGTCGACACAGCAATTGTGCTCGCCAGGCTGCGTTGTCTCGAGGTTGAAGGGCGATCAGCAGAGCGACGAGTCGAGCGTCCAACCTCATCAAGTTCCCTCTCGAAATGGCATTGAGCTCTGCTTCTGAGCCGCCTTATAACTCCCCCCCTAGGATCCAATCCTTTGTCTTTCAGACTATTTGCATTCGATTGTTAATTTTGGAAGGCACAATCCGCATGTCTATTAACATACCGAAGGGTAATGTGCCCATTGTGCTTCATGCATGCATATGTAATTGTGCGCTTATTTTGAATAAAAACTTTGTCCTCGATTTAAAGTGAATGCAGAGAAATTAGCATGTAACTTTAGAAAAGGAAGAGAGCGGCCTTCTCGACGAGGGAGTGAAACCCAATAGGTAATATTCTTTTTAAATCCTTTATATTAAGTTCACTTGCTTGCTTGCGCGCTTGCTTGCTTGCTTACGACCGTGCAAATCTTTCAGTCGTTATTTTACCCACTTCCCGTGATCCCATCGAGCTGACATTTTGCACACAGACTCGTTGTGCGTGACAATTTATTTTCGTGAATTTTTTTCCCCAAAATTGTACACTTTTAAGGAAAAAAATTATTATATTTAATTACCAATTGCTTAATGGTGGCAGGCAATCATCTGACCCCTAGGTGGCAGCAATCTCAAGCCATAGGACGAGAGGACTCTAGCCGCCACGCATATAAAGGATTTATAGTGAAAAACTTTGTTTGACGGGTTAATTTTTACAGCGTTACAATGGATAGGTTGTAGTTCATAGGATATAATATAATGTTTCATTATGATAGAGCTTAACATGTGAGAGTCTACAATATAAGAGTTGATCAAATGCGACGATCAAGGGCGTCAATCGGGTGAGTTTGATCAGAGGCTTTAATCAAATGCGTCATCCCATCACGGAACACCACCTCCTTGCGTATATCACAGCAACAGAAGCAACTCCAGCAGCAACAACAGCAGCGACAACAACAACAGCAACATCACATTTTCAGGGCGACGCAGCTACTTCCGATTATGCTGCCCAGCTGTTTGAAGTCAGGACCTGCTCTCGCAGGAACCCACACTTTTTTGGAAAGTATTGCGATGATCATGTCTGAGCTGAGAATTAAGTCACTCAAGATTACTTTGTTTAACCATAACTTTAGGTAGGTTAGTGTAATCGGGGCTCTGTGAATACTACTCATGAATGAAATCACACTCCTGTATGACCGACATTGTACTAATTTTGGTTGATCGAGTAGAACAAGGCATGTGCCATGCCCAGACGAATTCTTATCAACAACAGTGTCCTTAAATATGATGCTAAAATAAATGTTAACACTGGATTTAACGTGCACCTCTTAACCCCTCCCTCGCATTTACGACTAACGATTTTCATTTGCACATAACATACATTCAAGCACAGTAAAATGCTAATACGACCATATTGTTATTCTAAAATTTGTCCTGTACCCCCCACAGTTCACATATATGACCCCCGGATCGATTGAACAGATAATTTACATACATATCTGTAGAGTGCAATTTTAATACTTCTAATGAGATTTATTTTATTACGTCCCTTCTACGTGACTTTACCGAAAGAACCAAGAAGACTATGAACTATTGTTTAAATTTAGAACCATATAAACGGAGGTAAGGAATTATAATCTCATTAGAAGCATTAGAATCACAGTGTGGTCGTATTAGAATCACACTCTGCTCATATGTATGTATAGTCTCCGTGCAAGGATCGGATAAAAATGATAAAAATTACAACACACAATCGAAATGCTATATACAGTATATATACACATACAAAAATCTTAACAACCACACATGGTAACATATATACACCACATTATTTCAAATACGTATTTAAAAATATGTTTTAAATTTTTTAAAAATTTAGAATGTCGTTGTCCATGTGGGGAGATGGAGCGCAGTGGATCGTTTCGTCTAAGCTGCTTTTCGGAATCCGCGTGATAACCCAGTCACATCGACTAACTCCAGTCACAGCACCTTACCCAAACTACATCTCCCCAACAAGGCAGCCTTACCGCTGCTGTGCATTGTGTTTATGGGATAACAGAGGTGTGTATTATCACATACGCCTTGCCCAAAACGACTGATTGTCCGCTTAACAGCCTAGCCTGTAAACCACTATTGGTGATAGTGTTGTTTGAGAGCAGCTATTAAAGTCGTTTTGGCAAACGAGGTGGTGGCTGGCCAAACCATGCCTCGCTGTTGGTCTCCGGAGTGATGGCGGATTGGTGCCGCGGGACGCAGCATCTCATCCGACAGGCGTTGCAGCAGCTGGGTGATGGCATCCGTGAGTTTGTCAACTTTCTCTTCAAGTTGAGGCCGTCTCCCTCGTGGTCTCCTCCCTCTGCGCGTGCTGTGGGTTGCTCATGGCCGAGGTGGAACTGCATGTTGAATCGGGTGTAGACGTTATTTTAGCAACATTTAAGTACAGTATTGTGTTTAGAATGCGTCTCGACAAGGAAGGTGACTTGTTGGATCAGAGTTTTTCATCAAAGGCGTTATCCCATCACGGGACACCAACATGCTGCGTATATAACAGTAACAGAAGCAACTACAGCAGCTACGAAACCGTTCGATGGCAAAGCAGCGACTTCTGCTTCTGCTCAAACTACTGCCCGAATGTTTGTGGCCGGCCCTGCTCTCGTGGGACCCCACACGTTCATGGAAATAATAGAGATGATCCTGCGAGGAACCGGTGCCTGGATCCTGGTCAAATTCTTCAAAAGAAGCCAGGGACCTGCCTAATCCTTCAAGGCTGCGGTGCGAACCCTTGACGCCCCGAAATGCACAAGATTCTAACATGGGCGAGAGACGGGCGTCGAGAACCAGGTCAAAATGCGCAAGGTTGCGCTTGTAGGCTCCACGCAAAATATCAATAGTGTATATTGCTATTCATTCTACCAGCAGTGGGCAGCTTGATTCTAATACGACCATGGTGCGATTTTAATAATTTTGATGCGATTCTAAATCTGGTACCACCCAGGCCGCATTTACGACTCCCGATGTGCATCTACATTTAACATACATTCTAGCTCAGTGTTATTCGAATACTACCAAAGTTTTATTATAATCGTTTTAATCCGATCATAATCCTGCACCCCCCCGTTCGCATATCCGACCACCGGTTCGCATGTCCAAAGGCCATAGATGCATATTACATGCATACGAGCGCAGTTCGCTTGCACGTACGCTATACATACATATGCGCAGAGTGTGATTTTAATACGATCACGTTGTAATTCTAATACTTGTAATGAGATTATAATACCGTACCTCTGTTTTTGCTGTTATAAATGATTAAACTAGTTTATAGTATTTTAATGTTTCGTGTTATCGTTTATAGTGTTACAGTTCACATGTCTTAGCGTACAGGATTCACTGTATACTTGATGATTAGGAACCGTAACGTTGTGAATCGATTAATAATGGGGCCCTGTCCCCTCCAGGAACACATGTTAATGGGGAGACAGCCAACATGATGCCTGTTAAGGGCAGATGTGTGACGAAGATCCTCCACCTGAAACTCGCTTTAAACACGTTGATATGAATAAATAAACGGACACACATTTGTTAAAAAAAAAATTTTATTCATCTGCAATCATTTTTAAGTCAAAACTCGAACCGAATGTATTATATCCTATGTTCAAACAGTTACAATACAATGCAAACCATATCCGTTCCAGGAATACCAACGCGTTAAAGTATCATTCCCCATTATTTCCTTATTAGTTCACCACATTTGTTCACTGTGCGTCTATGTTGAAGTCAATGCCACATATCCAACGAACGCGTCATCAATGTACACCCTGAAATCGACTATCTAAAGTCGATTATTACCAACCAAAAAAAAGTTTATACTTGAAAAAAAAACCTTTTAAAATGTTGAGTAAAGATCTAACTACAGACACATTCCAAATTTAGCTCAACAGGAACACTTAACGACTACAATTGAACCCTCTCACAACCAGTGCTCATCACACCACTTCGGCAAGTAATCCCATAAAATTACAAACCACCCCTGTGCACGTAATTAAACTCTCACAGAAACTGTTAAACTAAAATTACACACAAAAGTACTCGATACGGCTTAATAGGTATAACCACATGACGTAATATTTTTTCAGTCACCCCGAGCTCTCTGGTTGACTCTCGAGCCACTCCATTACATCCAGCCATCTCTCGGGATCCAACTGCATGGGATCGAAGGTGGAAACTTCTTCAGGACCAATTGCAGCACCTTGAATTTCAGCTTTTGATTTCAGTTTCCTATCATTGTGGACCTTCTGATGCCTGTTCCTGGTTGATGAGTCTGCAAATGTCTTCCCACACACAGGGCACTGGAATGGCTTCTCGCCCGTGTGTGTTCTCTGATGATTATGAAGATTTGATGACTTTGAAAATGTCTTCCCACACACAGGGCAAAGGAATGGCTTCTCGCCCGTGTGTGTTCTCTGATGACTATGAAGCGTTGATGAGTCTGCAAATGTCTTCCCACACACAGGGCACAGGAATGGCTTCTCGCCCGTGTGTGTTCTCTGATGACTATGAAGATTTGATGACTTTGAAAATGTCTTCCCACACACAGGGCACACGAATGGCTTCTCGCCCGTGTGTGTTTTCTGATGGTGTTGAAGAGTTGATGAGTGTGCAAATGCCTTCCCACACACAGAGCACAGGAACGGCTTCTCGCCCGTGTGTGTTCTCTGGTGTCTCTGAAGATGTGATGGCCATGAAAAGGACTTCCCACACACAGAGCAATTGAATGGCTTCTTGCCTCCGTGTACGTGGGGCTGTGGAGAGCGTCTCTGCTCCATGTGAGCGTAGTAATAGCAGCGGTGTTTTCGAGTCAAAAGTACGCTATCGGCCGCAAGGATGTTTAGCGTTTATCCGCGAAAATAGACACTTACTTGGAGATTCACGGTATTTCGATGTCTGGAACCCGTCTGAAGATGTCGCCACGACCTTTCCCGACGCAAAATCGCATAACTGTCGACACAGCAATTGTGCTCGCCAGGCTGCGTTGTCTCGCGGTTGAAGGGCGATCAGCAGAGCGACGAGTCGAGCGTCCAACCTCATCAAGTTCCCTCTCGAAATGGCATTGAGCTCTGCTTCTGAGCCGCCTTATAACTCCCCCCTAGGATCCAATCCTTTGTCTTTCAGGATATTCGCATTCGATTGTTAATTTTGGAAGGCACAATCCGCATGTCTATTAACATACCGAAGGGTAATGTGCCCATTGTGCTTCATACATGAATATGTAAGTGCATCTCAGTGTGTTATTGTGCGCTTATTTTGAATAAATGGAAAAACACGTTCCCCATGCCCTCCATTGTCTTCGATTTAAAGTGAATGCAGCCCCGTTGCGTTCCCAAAAATCGCCGAGCTTCGGGAGTGAGCACGTACAGACGCGTAGTGACCACACTTGCAATACAATCACTCTAACATCAGTTACCAAAATCCGATCTGGTACATGGTCTCCGCTTGGTCTGGTTTGTATCCGTCATCACTCTGGAGACAAACAGCGAGGCATGGTTTGGCCAGCCACCAGCAGCTATTAAAGTCGCCAAAGCGACTTTAATAGCTGCTCTCAAACAACACTATCACCAATGGTGGTTTACAGGCTAGGCTGTTAAGCGGACAATCAGTCTTTTTGGGCAAGGCGTATGGGAAAATACACACCTCTGTTATCCCATAAACATAATGCACAGCATCGGTAAGGCTGCCTTGTTTGGGAGATGTAGTTTGGGTAAGGTGCTGTCACTGGAGTTAGGCGATGTTACTGGGTTTTCACACGGATTCCTAAAAGCAGCTTAGACGATATGATCCACTGTGCTCCATCTCCCCACATGGACAACGACATTCTCAGTTTTAAAAAAATGAATAGAAATGTTTAAATACGTTTTTTTAATCATGTGTATTGTATAAATGTTATAATGTGTGATTGGTATACTCATTGATACGACACATTCAACCAACAGTGGACAGTGTGATTTTAACACGACTATTGGGATTCGAATAATTGTAATTCGATTCTAATCCTGCATATCCTACCCCCGGTTGGCATATTAACTTACCATACGTACAACCACAGTGTGATTCTAATTAGCTCAGTGCGATTCTAATGATTAGTATGCGATTATAATCCCATACCTCCAATTATGTGGTTCTGCACTATAACAGTTAATCGTATTTTAAAGCGTAACAATGGATAGGTTGTAGTTCATAGGCTATAATATTATATTTCACTATGTTAGAGTTTAACATGTGAGAGTTTACAATGTCAGAGTTGATCAAATGCGACGATCAAGAGCGTCAATCTTAATCGACGCAGAAGCAAATACAGCAGCAGCAACATCACATTTCGAGGGCGACGCAGCTACTTCTGATTCTGCTGCTTCCGCTGCTCAGATATTTGTTGCCAGGCCCTGCTCTTGCGGGACCCCACACGTCTTTGGAAATGATTGAGATGATGATGTCTGAGCTGATAATAATTTAATAAAGAGTACTTTGTTTGTGTGTAGGTCTGTGTCATCGGGGATCAGCGAATACTGCTTATGAATGAACTCACACACCTTTATGACTGACATTGTACTAGTTTTGGTTGATCGAGACGAACAAGGCACGTGCCATGTCCAGACGAATTGATATTAACAATATTGCCCTTAAATATAATGCTAACACTGGATTAACGTTAATACTGGATTAAACATGCACATTTTAAACAGTGCCTCGCATTTATGACTAACGATTCGCATTTGCACATAACATATATTCAAGCACAGTAAAATGCGCATACGAACATATTGTTACTAGAATAATTTTAATGCGATTCTAACCCTGCAAACCCCCACAGTTCGCATATCCGTCCCCCGATTCGATTGAACGTATACTTTACAAACATATGAGCGATTAAAATGCTTCTAATGACATTCTCATACCGTAACTCCGTTTATGGTGGAATCTATTATATAAAAAAAAAAATTAAAGTCGTTTAATGTTTAGTGTTATTGTTCATAGTGTTATCAGTTTACATGTTATAGAGTACAGGTGATCCCCATAAAAACTTCGGGTTTCGGGACCAGAACGTTGTGAAACGATTTACAACGAGGAACTTTCCCTGCCAGAGCGCAAGCCGCTAATTAAAAGAACACGGGGTGGCGGGAACACGTGCTTCCATGGGCGGTCGTAGACAGGTTGTATTGCCCACAGGTGACACCGGGTACGTCCACCAAGTTGCTCCGCCCATGGCGGGGTCTTGTTGAAGTCATAGAGGTGAAATGGCCGCAGTGTGTACCCATGTAGTTATGTCCGTCCCCACCCAGACAGCTCATCCCCATGTCCTGTACAGCCCAAGTCTGGTGTGTCCGACGTGGTGGGGCACTCGGCAACGGAAACCGTACGCCAAAGGAAATGTGTTGTGGCGCCCACAGTTTCTGAGCCCCTGAGGCCCGGGGTGCCTCAAGGATCCGCCACGTGCGAGGAACCGGTGCCTGGAGCTCAGTCAAATTCTTCAAAAGAAGCCAGGGACCTGCCTAATCCTTCAAGGCTGTGGTGCGAGCCCTTGACTTACGACATTAGTGTGATTCTAAGAGGACCACGGAGTAATTCTAATAATTTGAATGCGAATCCAGTGTTAACGTTAATCCAGTGTTAGCATTATATTTAAGGACAAATTGTTGATAACAATTCGTCTGGACATGGCACGTGCCTTGTTCGTCTCGATCAACCAAAATTAGTACAATGTCGGTCATAATGGAGTACGAGTTATTTAATGAGTAGTATTCGCTGAGCCCCCAGATACTAACCTACACACAGTTATGATTAAACAAAGTAACGTTTAGTCGCTAAATTCTCAGCTCAGACATGATCATCGCAATCATGCTCCATGTGAGCGTAGTAACAGCAGCGGTGTTATCGAGTCAAAAGTACGCAATCGGCCTCGATTTAAAGTGTTTAGCGTTGAGTTTTGGATTTTGTTAACTGCTAAAACAAGAACGACACTCGCGTCTAACCGAGACGCAAAAAATTCCCGCTAATTTGACGACGAACACGTTTAAGAGTTTATCCACGAAAATAGACACTTACTTGGAGATTCACGGTATATCGGTGTCTGAAACCCGTCTGAAGATGTCGCCACGAACTCTCCGGACGCAAAGTCGCCTAACTGTCGACACAGCAATTGTGCTCGCCAGGCTGCGTTGTCTCGCGGTTGAAGGGCGATCAGCAGAGCGACGAGTCGAGCGTCCAACCTCATCAATTTCCCTCTCGAAATGGCATTGAGCTCTGCTTCTGAGCCGCCTTATAACTCCCCCCCTAGGATCCAATCCTTTGTCTTTCAGGATATTTGCATTCGATTGTTAATTTTGGAAGGTACAATCCGCATGTCTATTAACATACCGAAGGGTAATGTGCCCATAGTGCTTCATGCATGAATATGTAAGTGCATCTCAGTGTGTAATTGTGCGCCTATTTTGAATAAATCGAAAAGCTTTGTCCTCGATTTAAAGTGAATGCAGAGAAATTAGCATGTAACTTTAGAAAAGGAAGAGAGCGCCTTCTCGACGAGGGAGTGAACCCCAATAGGTAATATTATTTTACAGCGTTACAATGGATAGGTTGTAGTTCATAGGTTATAATATTATGTTTCACTATGATAGAGCTTAATATGTGAGAGTAGACAATATCAGAGTTGATCAAATGCGACGATCAAGGGCGTCAATCGGGTGAGTTTGATCAGAGGCTTGAATCAAAGGCGTCATCCCATCACGGAACATCACCACCCTGCGTATATCACAGCAACAGAAGCAACTACAGCAGCAACAACAGCAGCGACAACAACAGCAGCAACATCACATTTCGAGGGCGACGCAGCTACTTCCGATTCTGCTGCCCAGCTGTTTGTAGTCGGGACCTGCTCTCGCAGGACCCCACACGTCTTTGGAAATGATTGCGATGATCATGTCTGAGCTGAGAATTAAGTAACTCAAGATTACTTTGTTTAACCATAACTTTAGGTAGGTTAGTGTCATCGGGGCTCTGTGAATACTACTCTTGAATGAAATCAGACTCCTGAATAACCGACATTGTACTAATGTTGTACTAATTTTGGTTGATCTAGTAGAACAAGGCACGTGCCATGTCCAGACGAATTCTTATCAACAACAGTGTCCTTAAATATGATGCTAAAATAATTGTTAACGCTGGATTTAACGTGCACCTCTTAACCCCTCCCTCGCATTTACGACTAATGATTTGCATTTGCACGTAACATATATTAAAGTCCATTAAAATGCTAATACGACCATATTGTTATTCTAAAAATTGAATGCGATTCTTGCCCTGTACCCCCCCCCCCCCCACAGTTCACATATCCGACCCCCGGTTCGATTGAACAGATAATTTACATACATATCTGTATGTCCCCCAAGTTGCTCCGCCCATGGCGGGGTCAGGTAGAGATCATAGAAGTGGGTGATCTAAAGACAGTGCATCAACTAAGGGACAAGAAAGAGAGAGTTCGAGAAGGGAAGGCGAGACCAAGTGTGGGCGAAGGTTCACGCCGAGAATGAGAGAGGGGGAGGAACGAGGTTTGGGGCTGTTTTGGCTGGTTGCTGTCTCGTCGTCGTCGTTGCTATATCGTGACGCCTGGGGTCTGAAACCGCGTTAAAGGCTAAATAAAATAACCCTCTGCAGTGTGAGTCCGGAGTCATTGCAATTGTAATGATTCATTATTTCACGGGCTAATATTGGGTTTGTGCGATTATTTTACATATTCATACTGAATATTGTTATTTGATTCCATTTAGATGAAACATTCATCCATTAGTGGACAGCTTGATATTAATACCACCAAAGGGTTATTCAAATAATTTTAATCCCATCCTGATCCTGCACCTTCCGTTTCACATATCCCACCCTTGGTTCGCACGTCCATATTACATGCATACATGTTACATACAGACATTACATTCATGCATATTACATACATGTTACATACTCACGAGTGTGAAGCTAAGAATTCGAATGAGATTCGAATATCACAATTCAATGTACGGTGTTCTAATCTGTAATACGAGTTCACAACATTATAGTTTACTATAACACTAGTTTGTAGTGTTATTTTAAAGCGTTGAAATGTATAGCTCATAGTTTAAATGTTATATTCTTAGAGGTTATAATGTTAGAGTATGCAATGTGAGTTTACAATTTGAGAGTTTGTGGACGTGCCCTATTCTCGTGGGACCCGACACGGATTTGGAAATAATTGGTATGATCATGTTTGAGCTGGGATGAGCGACTAATGTTTACTTTGATTAATCATAACTGTGTGTAGGTTAGTGCCATCGGGGCTTAGTGAATACTACTCATGAATGCACTCATACTCCTTTCGGATTTAAATTGAAATCCTGTTGGTAGAACAAGTCGCCTGCCTTTTCTAGACGAATTGTTATCTTCAAGTGCGTCCGTAAATATAGTGCTAAAATACACAGCATAGGGAAGGCTGCCTTGTTGGGGAGATGTAGTTTGGCTAAGTCGTTCTCGCCGGGTGATGACACGGATTCTGAAACAATGGAGTTAAACACTCGCTGCTTGGCCCCGTCGACAGCAGCGAAGGCTGTCATATACCGCCCCATTTACGAGTTGGCTGTATGATGTGTATAGTTGAAGGTGTTAGGTGTTGTCTTCTTCTAACAGCTATTAACGTGCCTGTGTTGTCTGTTTTTACGATTTGTCCATTGATGTTGTTTTTATTGCGGCGTTCTGTCACTTGAGTGTTGCAGTTTGTTTAAGAATTCGTCACGTGAGCGTGGTGTTTTGCTTGTGGGAATTTCGCTTTGTCACAATTTGTGATTGTCATAATAATTGTAACGATTCATAATGTCATGAGTTTATAATGGGTTTGTGCGTGTATTTATATAAATATATTCCGTCTTTTGTTTTTCGATGACATCTAGCAGTACACTATACATACATATGAGCAGAGTGCGATTCTTATACAACCAGTGTTCTTCTAATGATATTGTAATACCTTACCTACGTTTACATAGTTATAAATTAAACACTAGTTTATAATCGTTTAATGTTTAGTGTTATCGTTTATAGTATTACAGTTTACATGTTATAGAGTACAGTTTATCCCCGACATACTTCAGGATTAGGGACTGTTACGTTGATGAACGATTAACTACGGGGATCTTTCCCCTCAAGGAACACGTGTTAATCGTGTAGACAGCCAAGATGCTGCCAGTTAAGGGCACACTTGTGTGACGGAGATCCTCCACCTGAAATTCTCTTGACATAGGAACATTATAAAATAAAGACCGGACAAACATTTGTTAAAAATATGTTTTTATTCATCTGCAATCATTTTTACGTCAAAACTCGAAGGAGATATTTATTATGTCCTATGTTCACACATTTCCAGTACAATGCAAACCATATCCGTTCCAGGAATACCAAAGCGTTAAAGTATCATTCCCCATGATTTCCTTATTAGTTCACCACATTTGTTCACTGTGCGTCTATGTTGAAGTCAAGGCCATATATCCAACGAACGCGTCATCAATGTACATCCTGAAATCAGCTATCTAAAATCGATTAATACCAATCAAAAAAAGCTGTACACTTGACAAAAAAATCTTTAAAATATTGAGCAAAGATGTACCTACAGATGCATTCTAACTTTAGCACAACAGGAACACTTAACGACTACAATTGAACCCTCTCACAACCAGTGCTCATTACACCACTTCGGCAAGTAATCCGATAACATTACAAACCACAACTGTGCACGTCATTAAACTCACAAAAACTGTAAAACTAAAATGGCTAAAATTACACACAAAAATACTCGATACGGATTAATAGGTATAACCACATGACATAATATTTTTTCAGTCACCCCGAGCTCTCTGGTTGACTCTCGAGCCACTCCATTACATCCAGCCATCTCTCGGGATCCAACTGCATGGGATCGAAGGTGGAAACTTCTTCAGGACTCATTGCAGCACCTTGAATTTCAGCTTTTGATTTCAGTTTCCTATCATTGTGGACCTTCTGATGCTTGTTCATGGTTGATGACCGTGCAAATGCCTTCCCACACACAGAGCACGGGAATGGCTTCTCACCAGTGTGTGTTCTCTGATGGTTTTGAAGAGTTGACGAGTGTGAAAATGCCTTCCCACACACAGGGCACAGGAATGACTTCTCACCCGTGTGTGTTCTCTGATGACTCTGAAGATGTGATGACTGTGCAAATGCCTTTCCACACACAGAGCACAGGAATGGCTTCTCTCCCGTGTGTGTTCTCTGATGGTCTTGAAGAGTTGACGAGTGTGCAAATGCCTTCCCACACACAGGGCACAGGAATGGCTTCTCGCCCGTGTGTGTTCTCTGGTGACTCTGAAGATGTGATGAGTGTGCAAATGTCTTCCCACACAGAGGGCACAGGAATGGCTTCTCGCCCGTGTGTGTTCTCTTATGAGTTTGAAGAGTTGATGACTGTGCAAATGCTTTCCCACACACAGGGCACAGGAATGGCTTCTCGCCCTTGTGTGTTCTCTGGTGTCTCTGAAGAAGTGATGGTCGTGAAAAGGACTTCCCGCACACAGAGCAATTGAATGGCTTCTTGCCTCCGTGTACGTGGGGCTGTGGAGAGCGTCTCTGCTCCATGTGAGCGTAGTAACAGCAGCGGTGTTATCGAGTCAAAAGTACGCAATCGGCCTCGATTTAAAGTGTTAAGCGTTGAGTTTTGGATTTTGTTAACTGCTAAAACAAGAACGACACTCGCGTCTAACCGAGACGCAAAAAATTCCCGCTAATTTGACGACGAACACGTTTAAGAGTTTATCCACGAAAATAGACACTTACTTGGAGATTCACGGTATATCGGTGTCTGAAACCCGTCTGAAGATGTCGCCACGAACTCTCCGGACGCAAAGTCGCCTAACTGTCGACACAGCAATTGTGCTCGCCAGGCTGCTTTGTCTCGCGGTTGAAGGGCGATCAGCAGAGCGACGAGTCGAGCGTCCAACCTCATCAATTTCCCTCTCGAAATGGCATTGAGCTCTGCTTCTGAGCCGCCTTATAACTCCCCCCCTAGGATCCAATCTTTTGTCTTTCAGGATATTTGCATTCGATTGTTAATTTTGGAAGGTACAATCCGCATGTCTATTAACATACCGAAGGGTAATGTGCCCATTGTGCTTCATGCATGAATATGTAAGTGCATCTCAGTGTGTAATTGTGCGCCTATTTTGAATAAATCGAAAAGCTTTGTCCTCGATTTAAAGTGAATGCAGAGAAATTAGCATGTAACTTTAGAAAAGGAAGAGAGCGCCTTCTCGACGAGGGAGTGAACCCCAATAGGTAATATTATTTTACAGCGTTTCAATGGATAGGTTGTAGTTCATAGGTTATAATATTATGTTTCACTATGATAGAGCTTAACATGTGAGAGTAGACAATATCAGAGTTGATCAAATGCGACGATCAAGGCCGTCAATCGGGTGAGTTTGATCAGAGGCTTGAATCAAAGGCGTCATCCCATCACGGAACATCACCACCCTGCGTATATCACAGCAACAGAAGCAACTACAGCAGCAACAACAGCAGCGACAACAACAGCAGCAACATCACATTTCGAGGGCGACGCAGCTACTTCCGATTCTGCTGCCCAGCTGTTTGTAGTCGTTTCACATATTCCACCCTTGTTTCGCACGTCCATATTACATACATACATTTTACATGCATACATGTTACATACAGACATATTACATTAATGCATATTACATACAGACATGTTACATACTCACGAGCATAGTGTGATTCTTAGAGGATGACGGTGTGAAGCTAAGAATTCGAATGAGAGTCGAAAATCACACTTCAATGTACGGTGTTCTAATCTGTAACACTAGTTTATGATGTAATTTCATAGCGTTATAATGTATCGCACATAGCTTATATTGTTAGAGTTCACAACATTATAGTTTACTATAACACTAGTTTGTAGTGTCATTTTAAAGCGTTACAATGTATAGCTCATAGTTTAAAGGTTACATTGTTAGAGTTTATAATGTTAGGGTATTCAATGTGAGTTTACAATTTGAGAGTTTGTGGACGTGCCTTGTTCTCGTGGGACCCGACACGGATTTGGAAAAAATTGCTATGATCATGTCTGAGCTGGGATGAGCTACTAATGTTTACTTTGATTAATCATAACTGTGTGTAGGTGAGTGCAATCGGGGCTGAGTGAATACTACTCATGAATGAACTCATAATTGTTTCGGATATAAATTTTAAATCGTGTTGGTAGAACAAGTCGCCTGCCTTTTCTAGACGAATTGTTATCTTCAAGTGCGTCCATAAATATACTGCTAAAATACACAGCATAGGGAAGGCTGCCTTGTTGGGACGATGTCGTTTGGCTAAGGCGCTGTGGCAGGGTGATGACACGGATTCTGAAACAATGGAGTTAAACACTCGCTGCTTGGCCCCGTCGACAGCAGCGAAGGCTGTCATATACTGCCCCATTTACGAGTTGGCTGTATGATGTGTATAGTTGAAGGTGCTAGGTGTTGTTTTCTTCTAACAGCTACTAACGTGCGTGTGTTGTCTGTTTTTAGGATTTGTCCATTGATGTTGTTTTTTTTTACTGCGGCGTTTTTTTTGTTGAGTTCTGTTACTGAAGTGTTGCAGTTTGTTTAAAAATTCGTCACGTGAGCGTGGTGTTTTGCTTGTGGGAATTTCGCTTTGTCACAATTTGTGATTGTTATAATAATTCTAACGATTCATAATCTCATGAGTTTATAATGGGTTTGTGCGTGTATTTATATAAATATATTCCGTCTTTTGTTATTTGATGACATCTAGCAGTGAAAATCGTGATTGTAATATGACCATCTTAAACAACTACGCTGGTTTGGTCGTCTGCGTGCGTATCTGGACGTTAATTTGTTTACGGTCCCGCCCAAACAGCTCGCTCTGATTTCGAAGAGAGCGAAAGCTCACTTTCATTCGATAAAAATAAATAAATAAAACGCCCGGAAAAGAGCAAAAGCATAGGTCTGCCAAGGTCTGCGCCACAGTGCTGCAGTGCACTGTGGGCGCAGACCCTGCGCTGAGTGAGTGCGGTGTGTATGCAAGTGTGCGAATGGTAGTTACGCTAATATTACGTTTATTTATGTAAAAAATGGGTGCTGCGTGCTGCGATTAGTGGAGTCCCCAAACAACTTTACCTTACGAGTAGGCAGGGGTCGCTATACAGTGAGTCTTAGCGGACTGAGCTGGCAGCTTCACCTGCCGGAACCACGGAGGGTTGCGTAGCGCCCCCTACAGTTTCGCCCATGGGTCAATACCCCCATGGGGCAACCCAGCTGACTGTTTGATGGGTATAATGGGTACTTTTCGGTTTATCCGGCTTATTACCATTATTATGTATTGACGTTGATCACGTCTCCATGGACGGCTTGCTGTCTACTTCGGTTGTGTAATTGAGATGTTGTGCATGCTGCTGCTGGTAAGGGCATGTGTTGCATAATATGCAGCATGTGTCCGCGTATCATGTTTGGCACGGATGCAGTTGGCGTTACTGTACATTTATGATGTTTTGGAGTTCCAATCCCATGCACTTTGAAATGTAATAAACTGTCAAAAAAGGTTGTAGGCCGCCCCCCGCCGCTGTCACTCTCTGGCCGTTGCACAAGCCATATCGGAATTTGCGAAATGCTAAAACAATGAGTACAGTGTGACACCACCCGGGTAACTCCCGGGATCAAAATGGGCATTGGAAAGTGATCGCTTTATTGAGATGATTATGGTACTACCACAGGGTATTGTGAACGGTTCAGGAGGAGGAGAGGTCTGGATTTGTAAGTCTCACAGTACCGGTAAGAAGCGCCGGGTGGGGGATGCCCTCCACTGGGGTACAAATTCTGTCATTATTAGTATACGATCATGCAATGTTTCTATCTGCAAGCTGCCATAACTTAAACGATCCCCGTTATTGTTCGATTGAGAAATGGAGTGACCCACACCTCTGATACCATATGTGAGGAACCCAAACATCCGATGCATGCGTACAACACCCACAATGGGAATACGTAAAAGTAAACACACCAACAAAATACATTTTAATATAAGAAAAAAATAGGTGGCCCCATTGCGCATCTGTCTGTGTGTGTACATACAGACGGAGGATGCAGGGGCCAACCTGTATGCGATCGGAACGGTGCAATTGCTGACCAATGTCACTGTGGATGGCACACACGCTGACGCACACCGGAGCTGTGTCTTCGCGATGCAAGGGCATGGTGGATGGTGGAGCGCATATGGATGGTGCGTTACTAATAAAATAAAACAAATCGCTGGAAGCAGCCATGCGAGCAGGCTACATTGAGAGCGATCGCGAATGGGTTGCGTGTCTGGAAGAAGCCTCGCTCTTTCGGATGCCGTGCCAGCTTCGTCAACTCTTCGCTACGATACTGCTGTATTCCATGCCAGCAGATACGAAGGCTCTCTGGGATAAATTCTACGATGAATTGGCTCGCGATTACGAGTACCAGTACCGCCAGCTGACCAACAAAGAAGAAATGGTAAATCTTCTTGGTTCTTTAGGTAAAGTCACGTAGAAGGGAAGTAATAAAATTAAAAAATGTAAACATAATAAAATAATTCTCACGACGTTTCGGCCACAACGCAAGCAGCCGTCCTCAGGTGAAAACCAGGTCTGTCGAGGCGACAGCGTCTGAATGAAACAGCACACGTGCTTGGAGCATATATATAAGCTGGGTTGGAAGGGGGGGAAAGGGCGCCTTGACAAAAAAATGTGCATATCAAGAGGAATTTAGCATATTTATGGGAAATGCAGGTATATGATTAGTACTACTTATGCCCGTGCATTATGCAGGATTAGCAGCATAAAAGGGAGGGGATATGGGAAATGGAGGTATGTGATTAGTACTACTTATGCCCGTGCATTATGCAGGATTAGCAGCATCCAAGGGAGGGGATATGGGAATTGCAGGTATGTGATTAGTACTACTTATACCCGTGCATTATGCAGGATTAGCAGCATCAACGAAAATAAAAGAAATTGTAAAGTTCAAGACCCTTCACAGACTCCACGAGTTCCTCACGGCAGGTGGGATGGCTCTGTCGGACTTTGACGACCTCCCACAGCTTTCCGAGTACCCACACTTGGTCCTGGACTCGCTGCTTGAGAGCAACCATATCCGCCGCGATTTGGACACGAAGGACTTCCCATTTCGACTTCGGCGCAAACAGTTCCCCATTGTCCCAGCCTTCGCGATGACCATCAACAAGGCGCAAGGGCAAACTGTTCACAACCTGGGATTTTATCTACCAACGCCATGCTTCTCGCACGGCCAACTGTACGTGGCACCATCGCGAGCCACGGCAAGATCCAACATCAATGCGCTCATTGAGGGACCTGACGACGAGGAGGAAGACGGAGTGTACACGAAGAATATCGTGTATCGCCAGATATTTCAATAAGTTGCATTCCATATTTGAATAAGTTGCATTCTTTAAAATTGTCGATTGATCGTCTCATAAAAATTAATATAACCTCACAAAAATAAACATAAAACAATCACCAAAACATGTCTATTGTGTCCAGCCACTTTGAACTCCCCACCAACCAAGCATATATACACCGCCCGCGAAGCGGGCGGCGACTGCTAGTTTCTATTTATTTCATTGTGTGTGGTGTGAACGTGTAAGCAATGTGGGATATCGATGTACACAGATATGAACAATATCAGCAGACAAGACGACTTTCATACTCTTTGGTTCTTTCAGTAAAGTCACGGAGGTAGAAAAAAAAATAATAAATAAATCACGACGTTTCGGTCGTCCTCAGGCGAAAACATCCAGACATGAGGACCGCCTGGATGAAAACCAGCATGGAAGGGGCCCAGTGTGGGGCCGGCTATGCTAAAGGCATAGTCCCGTGTATGTGTGACGTGAGGTCTCCTGACAGCAGTCATTCTCCGCTGTAGTCCTGGCATCGGCTGCTCAGCTTCATTCCCCAGCTGTGGTCCCAGTGGCACCGTCTCTCTGGGGAACCGTGTGGTGTGTGTAGCGAGTATCACGGGGTGGGCAGGAAGTGTGGTGATAGTGGTCACGGTTGGCACCAATGCACGACCACCGCCACCACCCCTACTGGGCGGTGGACCTGCCACCACAAAGCAGCACGCGGCGGAGGAGTGAGGCGATCGCTCTCGCCACGCGAGCGAGGCCCCCTCGCTTCCTCTTCTTTTCGTGCATCTCCACCTGCACCTCTTCCGTTTTCTCCTCCGTCTCATCCTCCTCCATCCCCTCTTCTTCATCCTCCACCACCATCTTCTCCTCTACCTCCTCCTCTTCCTGCGCCACCTCTATCTTGTCCATCTTCTTCTCCTCCGCTAGCACCATCTCTTCCTCCTTCATCTCCTCCTCAACTTCCGGCAACACCATCTCCACCACCGTCTTCTCTTCCTCCTCCACCACCATTGTTTCCCCTTTGTCCGTCGTCTCCATGTCCTCCACCACGACCATCTGTTCGTCATTTGCTACCCGTAAAGTCGTCTCCCGCCAAGTTACTACATTACATAAGAAATAAGCATGTAACCGTCGAATAAGAGGAGAGCGGCCTCCTCGACGAGGGAGTGCAACCCAACGGGTGCAATCCAAAGGGCATGAAAGCATGATTTATAATATTATATGTTTGAGTTTAACATGTGAGAGTTTACAATGTCTGAGTTGATCAAATGCGACGATCAAGGGCGTCAATCGGGTGCGATTGATCAAAGTCTTTAATCAAAGGCGTCATCCCATCACTCGCCACCACCTCCCTGCGTATATAACTTCAAAAGAAGCAACAACAGCAGCAACAACACATTTCGAGGGCGACGCTGCTACTTCTTATTCTGCTGCCCGGCTATTTGTATCCGGGCCCTGCTCTCGCGGGACCGCACACGTCTTTGGAAATGATTGCGATGATCACGTCTGAACTGAAAATTAAGTGACTAAATATTACTTTGTTTAACCATAACTGTAAGTAGGTTAGTGTCATCATGGCTCAGCGAAAACTACTCATGAATGAACTCACTGTTTAATGACAGAAATTGTAATCATTTTGGCTGCCCGTGTAGGACAAGTCACCTTCCTTGTCTAGACGCATTCTAAACATAACACTGTCCTTTAATATGTTGCTAAAATAACGTCTACACCCTATTCAACATGAAGCCACATCACGCCCAGAGGGAGGAGACCACGAGGGAGACGGCCTCAACTTGAAGAGAAAGTTGACAAACTCACGGATGCCATCACCTAGCTGCTGCAACGCCTGTCGGATGAGACGCTGCGTCCCGCGGCACCAACCAGGCGAGTAAATGAAGAGCTGAGCCCGAATCGGAAGCCGCCACCCGAACATCAGCAGCAGTAGATAGCGTGATTCTAATAGGACCACGTTGTTATTATAATAATTGTAATGCGATTAAAACCGCGCACCTCCCAGGTTGCATTCGCGACTCCCGATGTGCATCTACATATAACATACATTCTAGCTCAGTGTAATTCTAATACGACCATAGTGTTATTCTAATCATTTTAAATCGATCCTAATCCCCCAGTTCGCATATCCGACCCCCGGTTCGCAAGTCCAACGGACATACATATTACATACATACGACCATAGTATGTATGTATGCATACATATGTGCAGTGTGATTCTATTACGATCACATTGTGATTATAATACTTCTAATGATATTCTAATATTGATTTGAAGCTTTCGTGACTGCAGGAATTAATACTCGTTGGTTCTTTCGGTAAAGTCACGTAGGTGGAAATAAAATAAATCACGGTTCGGACGAAACACAAGCGCACATCTTCAGGTGAGAATCGCGATATCCGCGATGTCTGCTGCGAGCAGCACGATGTCTGCTGCAGACATCGTTTCGGGCGCTTGTGTTGCGTCCGAAACGTCGTTATTTATTTTGTTTTACTTCTTCCTACGTGACTTTACCGAAAAAACCAAAGAGTATAGATATTCTAATACTGTCCCTCCGTTTACGGTCTTATAAATTATATAAAAAAAACTAGTTTACATTCGTTTAATGTTTAATGTTATCTTTAAATCGTTACAGTTTACATGTTTTAGAGTACAAGTGATCTCCAGTATACTTCGGAATTAGGAAAAGGAACGTTGCTAAACTATTTATAACGGGGACCTTTCCCCTCTAGGAACACATGTTGATGGTGGAGACATCCAAGACGTTGCCGGTTAAGGTCAGACTTGTGTTGCTGCTGCAGCAGTTGCTGCTGCAGTTGTTGCTGTACACTATACATACATATTAGCGATTCTTATACGACCACACTGTGATTCTAATGCTTCTAATGATATTATAATACCTACTAATACACTAGTTTATAATCGTTTAATCGTTGGTGTTATCGTTTATAGTATTACAGTCTACATGTTATCGAGAACAGTTTATCTCCGACATACTTCGGGATTAGTGACTGGTACGTTGATGAACGATTAACTACGGGGACCTTTCCCCTCAAGGAACACGTGTTAATCGGGTAAAATAAAGAACGGACAAACATTTGTTAAAAATACGTTTTTATTCATCTGCAATCATTTTGACGTCAAAACTCGAAGGGAATATTTATTATGTCCTATGTTCACACATTTCCAGTACAATGCAAACCATTTCCGTTCCAGGAATACCAAAGCGTTGAAGTTTCATTCCCCATGATTTCCTTATTAGTTCACCACATGTGTTCACTGTGCGTCTATGTTGAAGTCAAGGCCATATATCCAACGAACGCGTCATCAATGTTCATCCTGAAAACCGGCTATCTAAAGTCGATTAATACCAATCAAAAAAGCTATATACTTGAAAAAAAAACCCGTTTAAAATGTTGAGTAAAGATGTACCTACAGACGCATTCCAACTTTAGCTCAACAGGAACACTTAACGACTACAATTGAACCCTCTCACAACCAGTGCTCATCACACCACTTCGGCAAGTAATCCGATAACATTACAAACCACCACTGTGCACGGAATTAAACTCACAAAAACTGTAGAACTAAAATGGTCAAAATTATACACAAAAGTACTCGATACGGATTAAAAGGTATAACCACGTGACAATATTTTTCAGTCACCCCGAGCTCTTTGGTTGACTCTCGAGCCACTCCATTACATCCAGCCATCTCTCGGGATCCAACTGCATGGGATCGAAGGTGGAAACTTCTTCAGGACTCATTGCAGCACCTTGAATTTCAGCTTTTGATTTCAGTTTCCTATCATTGTGGACCTTCTGATGCCTGTTGATGTGTTACTTGTGTGCAAATGTCTTCCCACACACAGAGCACAGGAACGGCTTCTCGACTGTGTGTGTTCTCTGATGAATCTGAAGATGTGATGACCTTGCAAATTTCTTCCCACACACAGGGCACAGGAATGGCTTTTCGCCCGTGTGTGTTCTCTGATGACTCTGAAGATGTGATGAGTTTGCAAATTTCTTCCCACACACAGAGCACAGGAATGGCTTCTCGCCCGTGTGTGCTCTCTGATGAATCTGAAGATTTGATGAGTTTGCAAATTTCTTCCCACACACAGGGCACAGGAATGGCTTCTCGCCCGTGTGTGTTCTCTGATGACTCTGAAGATGTGATGAGTTTGCAAATTTCTTCCCACACACAGAGCACAGGAATGGCTTCTCGCCCGTGTGTGCTCTCTGATGAATCTGAAGATGTGATGAGTTTGCAAATTTCTTCCCACACACAGAGCACAGGAATGGCTTCTCGCCCGTGTGTGTTCTCTGGTGTCTCTGAAGATGTGATGACTGTGCAAATGCCTTCCCACACACAGGGCACAGGAATGGCTTCTCTCCCGTGTGTGTTCTCTGATGGTCTTGAAGAGTTGCCGAGTGTGCAAATGCCTTCCCACACACAGAACACAGGAATGGCTTCTCACCCGTGTGTGTTCTCTGATGACTCTGAAGATGTGATGACTTTGCAAATGTCTTCCCACACACAGGGCACAGGAATGGCTTCTCGCCCGTGTGTGTTCTCTGGTGTATCTGAAGATGTGATGGTCGTGAAAAGGACTTCCCACACACAGAGCAATTGAATGGCTTCTTGTCTCCGTGTGCGTGGGGCTTTGGAGAGCGTCTCTGCTCCATGTGAGCGTAGTATCAGCAGCTGTGTTATCGAGTCAAAAGTACGCTATCGGCCGCAAGGATGTTTAGCGTTGAGTTTTAGATTTTGTTAACTGCTAAAACAAGAACGACACTCTAACCGAGATGCAAAAAAATCTCGCTAATGTGACGGCGAACACGTTTAAGAGTTTAATCGCGAAAATAGACACTTACTTGGAGATTCACGGTATATCGATGTCTGGAACCCGTCTGAAGATGTCGCCACGAACTTCTCGACGCAAAGTCGCCTCACTGTCGACACAGCAATTGTGCTCGCCAGGCTGCGTTGTCTCGCGGTTGAAGGGCGATCAGCAGATCGACGAGTCGAGCGTCCAACCTCATCAAGTTCCCTCTCGAAATGGCATCGAGCTCTGCTTCTGAGCCGCCTTATAACTCCCCCCCTAGGATCCAATGTTTTGTCTTTCAGGATATTTGCATTCGATTGTTAATTTTGGAAGGTACAATCCGCATGTCTATTAACATACCGAAGGGTAATGTGCCCATTGTGCTTCATGCATGAATATGTAAGTGCATCTCAGTGTGTAATTGTGCGCTTATTTTGAATAAATGGAAAAACTTTGTCCTCGATTTAAAGTGAATGCAGAGAAATTAGCATGTAACTTTAGAAAAGGAAGAGAGCGGCCTTCTCGACGAGGGAGTGAAACCCGATAGGTAATATTCTTTTACAGCGTTACAATGGATAGGTTGTAGTTCATAGGTTATAATATTATTATGTTTCACTATGATAGAGCTTAACATGTGAGAGTCTACAATATCAGAGTTGATCAAATGCGACGATCATGGCGGGTTCAGGTACAGGTCATAGAGGTGGGAGATGTAAAATTGGAATGCGGTTCACATATCCGACCCCCGGTTCGATTGAACAGATAATTTACGTACATATCTGTATGTCCCCCAAGTTACTCCGCCCATGGTGGGGTCAGGTAGAGGTCATAGAGGTTGGTGCTGTAAAGACAGTGCATCAACTAAGGGACAAGTGGTGACAACAAGATAGAGAGAGAGTTCGAGAAGGGAATGCGAGACCAAGTGTGGGCGTAGGTTCACGCCGAGAATGAGAGAGGGGGAGGAACGAGGTTCGGGGCTGTGTAGTCATTACAATTGCAATGATCACGGGCTTATATTGAGTTTGTGCGTTTATTGAAACATATGCAGATATTGTATATTGCTATTGGATGTCATTGAGATGGAACATAAATGGAGCTGTGGGGGCCGTTGGCCCCCGGGGTCTCTCCCGCCATCATCCCCTATTCCGTTTATGTTACCCCACCTCCCTAATACCCGCTAGGGTTTCGCCGGCCTTCGAACGCGACGCTCCTACCCATACGGCTTCACGCAGCGCTCCCACGCTGCAAGCATACGTGCGCACGGCATCATCAAACAAACGCCATACTCCCCCTCTTTACGCCGCTACGTAAAGCTCTCGCACGCTGCGAGCGTGCGCCCGTCTACAGCCCTGTGCGGCACTCGCCACCACGTCGAATAACCACGTTACCAATGCGCACCCGTATCCGACACACAGCTCCCCGCGGCACCCACTCACCACGGAGCACTCACGTTGTGATCGCACACCTGTATCATATACGTAGTGAACACACGCGCACCGCTCTGCGCAGCGCTCCCCCGAGGCGAGCCGCAGCACTACAGAACCACTGCGTACACACGCTTCCCCACGCGCTCAGCTCCGCGCAGCGCTCACTCACGTGGCGAACCACTGTGTGCACCCGCGCCCCCACACGCTCACGCTGCACGACAAGATCACGCGAGACCACGCTTCGCTATTAATGATTTATTATCTGCTACCTGGTAATTTAATGTTATGTCAGTATGAGTCGACGAGGCTGGCCTATCCTACTTCCCCTGGACCTATTCCCTATTTATCGGCTTACGATACCCTGTCACCTTGCTACTCACGGGTCGAAGTATTCGGTCGTCCTGTGGCTTTTCCTCTATGCCGTCGGGGCACGTCGCGCGGACGTCCGGAGGCAGAGCTGGAGCTGCGTCTGGTCGCCTGGCGCAGGAGTAAGAGCGCGATTTCCCCTTTGCGCTCCCCATTTATCCTCCCTACCTCAAAGGGAATGCGGCTCTGGACAATAGGCTCGCGACCCTCTGGCACGCGCACCGCGGTTCAGGGCGCTTTTGATATGCTACTTAATGCTCAACCTGCGCGGCGCAAATTCCAATCAATCCCTTTCTCACGCAGGCCCCACCATTATCGCAGTTTATGCGGCGGCGTCCGTCACAAAGGTGCGCCGTGGGAGTTTGTGCACGGCTCCCCGCGTGACCCCGCTCTCCCGATTAGTCATACTAACAGCCTTATCCTTTAACTTCCCTAACAATGGTGCCTGCGTGCCCGAGCGTAATTATGCCGTCCCTCTGCTCCCTGTGCGGGGGTGCCTGATTATGCAATTCAGATGCGCTGCGTGTTTTCTAATGATGCTCCTCCATCACAATGCTTATTCCCTCTGCCTGCCCCATCGATACTTGCGTGTGTGGGGTGTGTGGGATGCGTTTCACCCGCGGTGGCCGAGTGGCCCCTCGCTGCGACCTTGCAATCTTAAGGCCGGTCGCAGCGCCGCGGTGCAAAGTAGCGTCGGGGGAGGTCGTCCAATTCCCTAGGTTGCCGGAAACCGTGAAAGTTTAATCCCGATAAGGGCTTCTCGGATAAAAACCGGTCGGCCAGGTGACCTCCCCTCGGAGCTCTATGGGGGGGGGGGGGGGATGCGTGCGGGTGTGTTCATGTGAGGTGAGGTGAGGGGGACGCGGGGTCGGCTCCGTCGCTTGGTGGTGGCGAGGTCGGAGATGGGGCGCCTGCTGAACTCTTTGGTTATTTAATTAAAAGTCACATAGGCATAAAATAAATCACGACGTTTCGGGCACAACACAAGCGTCCGTCATGTTGGAAAGCATGGTCTGCTGCTGAGGCAGACTGTTTTACAACGTTTGAAATGGGTGTAGACCTCGGGTCATAAAAAAGTGGCCGGGGCTAGTGATGTTCACGTGAGAAATTAGCATGTAACTTTAGAAAATGAAGAGAGCGGCCTTCTCGACGAGGGAGTGAAACCCAATAGGTAATATTCTTTTACAGCGTTACAATGGATAGGTTGTAGTTCATAGGTTATATTATGTTTCACTATGATAGAGCTTAACATGTGAGAGTATACAATATCATAGTTGATCAAACGCGACAATCAAGGGCGTCAATCGGGTAAGTTTGATCAGAGGCTTTAATCAAATGCGTCATCCCATCACGGAACACCACCTCCCTGTGTATATAACTTCAATAGAAGCAACTACAGCAGCAACAACAGCAGCAACAACACATTTCGAGGGCAACGCAGCTACTTCTGATTCTGCTGCTTCCGCTGCCCGGCTATTTGTAGCCGGGCACTGCTCTCGCGGGACCGCACACGTCTTTGGAAATGATTGCGATGATCACGTCTGAACTGATAATTAAGTGACTTAAGATTACTTTGTTTAACCATACCTTTATGTAGGTTAGCGTCATCATGACTCATCGAATACTACTCATGAATGAACTCACACTGTTTGATGACAGAAATTGTAATCATTTTGGCTGCCCGTGTAGGACAAGTCACCTTCCTTGTCTAGACGCATTCTAAACACAACACTGACCTTTAATATGTTGCTAAAATAACGTCTACACCCTATTCAACATGAAGCCACATCACGCCCAGAGGGAGGAGACCACGAGGGAGACGGCCTCAACTTGAAGAGAAAGTTGACAAACTCACGGATGCCATCACCCAGCTGCTACAACGCCTGTCGGATGAGACGTTGCGTCCCGCGGCACCAACCAGGCGAGGAAAGGAAGAGCTGAGCCCGAATTGGAAGCCGCCACCTGAACATCAACAGCAGTCGATAGCGTGATTCTAATAGGACCACGTTGTTATTATAATAATTTTAATGCGATTAAAACCGCGCACCTCCCAGGTTGCATTCGCGACTCCCGATGTGCATCTACATATAACATACATTCTAGCTCAGTGTAATTCTAATACGACCATAGTGTTATTCTAATCATTTTAATCCGATCCTAATCCCCCAGTTCGCATATCCGACCCCCGGTTCGCAAGTCCAACGGACATACATATTACATACATACGACCATAGTATGTATGTATGCATACATATGTGCAGTGTGATTCTATTACGATCACATTGTGATTATAATACTTCTAATGATATTCTAATATTGATTTGAAGCTTTCGTGACTGCAGGAATTAATACTCGTTGGTTCTTTCGGTAAAGTCACGTAGGTGGAAATAAAATAAATCACGGTTCGGACGAAACACAAGCGCCCGTCTTCAGGTGAGAATCGCGATATCCGCGATGTCTGCTGCGAGCAGCACGATGTCTGCTGCAGACATCGTTTCGGGCGCTTGTGTTGCGTCCGAAACGTCGTTATTTATTTTGTTTTACTTCTTCCTACGTGACTTTACCGAAAAAACCAAAGAGTATAGATATTCTAATACTGTCCCTCCGTTTACGGTCTTATAAATTATATAAAAAAAACTAGTTTACATTCGTTTAATGTTTAATGTTATCTTTAAATCGTTACAGTTTACATGTTTTAGAGTACAAGTGATCTCCAGTATACTTCGGAATTAGGAAAAGGAACGTTGCTAAACTATTTATAACGGGGACCTTTCCCCTCTAGGAACACATGTTGATGGTGGAGACATCCAAGACGTTGCCGGTTAAGGTCAGACTTGTGTTGCTGCTGCAGCAGTTGCTGCTGCAGTTGTTACTGTACACTATACATACATATTAGCGATTCTTATACGACCACACTGTGATTCTAATGCTTCTAATGATATTATAATACCTACTAATACACTAGTTTATAATCGTTTAATCGTTGGTGTTATCGTTTATAGTATTACAGTCTACATGTTATCGAGAACAGTTTATCCCCGACATACTTCGGGATTAGTGACTGGTACGTTGATGAACGATTAACTACGGGGACCTTTCCCCTCAAGGAACACGTGTTAATCGGGTAAAATAAAGAACGGACAAACATTTGTTAAAAATACGTTTTTATTCATCTGCAATCATTTTGACGTCAAAACTCGAAGGGAATATTTATTATGTCCTATGTTCACACATTTCCAGTACAATGCAAACCATTTCCGTTCCAGGAATACCAAAGCGTTGAAGTTTCATTCCCCATGATTTCCTTATTAGTTCACCACATGTGTTCACTGTGCGTCTATGTTGAAGTCAAGGCCATATATCCAACGAACGCGTCATCAATGTTCATCCTGAAAACCGGCTATCTAAAGTCGATTAATACCAATCAAAAAAGCTATATACTTGAAAAAAAAACCCGTTTAAAATGTTGAGTAAAGATGTACCTACAGACGCATTCCAACTTTAGCTCAACAGGAACACTTAACGACTACAATTGAACCCTCTCACAACCAGTGCTCATCACACCACTTCGGCAAGTAATCCGATAACATTACAAACCACCACTGTGCACGGAATTAAACTCACAAAAACTGTAGAACTAAAATGGTCAAAATTATACACAAAAGTACTCGATACGGATTAAAAGGTATAACCACGTGACAATATTTTTCAGTCACCCCGAGCTCTCTGGTTGACTCTCGAGCCACTCCATTACATCCAGCCATCTCTCGGGATCCAACTGCATGGGATCGAAGGTGGAAACTTCTTCAGGACTCATTGCAGCACCTTGAATTTCAGCTTTTGATTTCAGTTTCCTATCATTGTGGACCTTCTGATGCCTGTTGATGTGTGACTTGTGTGCAAATGTCTTCCCACACACAGAGCACAGGAACGGCTTCTCGACTGTGTGTGTTCTCTGATGAATCTGAAGATGTGATGGTCGTGAAAAGGACTTCCCACACACAGAGCAATTGAATGGCTTCTTGTCTCCGTGTGCGTGGGGCTTTGGAGAGCGTCTCTGCTCCATGTGAGCGTAGTATCAGCAGCTGTGTTATCGAGTCAAAAGTACGCTATCGGCCGCAAGGATGTTTAGCGTTGAGTTTTAGATTTTGTTAACTGCTAAAACAAGAACGACACTCTAACCGAGATGCAAAAAAATCTCGCTAATGTGACGGCGAACACGTTTAAGAGTTTAATCGCGAAAATAGACACTTACTTGGAGATTCACGGTATATCGATGTCTGGAACCCGTCTGAAGATGTCGCCACGAACTTCTCGACGCAAAGTCGCCTCACTGTCGACACAGCAATTGTGCTCGCCAGGCTGCGTTGTCTCGCGGTTGAAGGGCGATCAGCAGATCGACGAGTCGAGCGTCCAACCTCATCAAGTTCCCTCTCGAAATGGCATCGAGCTCTGCTTCTGAGCCGCCTTATAACTCCCCCCCTAGGATCCAATGTTTTGTCTTTCAGGATATTTGCATTCGATTGTTAATTTTGGAAGGTACAATCCGCATGTCTATTAACATACCGAAGGGTAATGTGCCCATTGTGCTTCATGCATGAATATGTAAGTGCATCTCAGTGTGTAATTGTGCGCTTATTTTGAATAAATGGAAAAACTTTGTCCTCGATTTAAAGTGAATGCAGAGAAATTAGCATGTAACTTTAGAAAAGGAAGAGAGCGGCCTTCTCGACGAGGGAGTGAAACCCGATAGGTAATATTCTTTTACAGCGTTACAATGGATAGGTTGTAGTTCATAGGTTATAATATTATTATGTTTCACTATGATAGAGCTTAACATGTGAGAGTCTACAATATCAGAGTTGATCAAATGCGACGATCATGGCGGGTTCAGGTACAGGTCATAGAGGTGGGAGATGTAAAATTGGAATGCGGTTCACATATCCGACCCCCGGTTCGATTGAACAGATAATTTACGTACATATCTGTATGTCCCCCAAGTTACTCCGCCCATGGTGGGGTCAGGTAGAGGTCATAGAGGTTGGTGCTGTAAAGACAGTGCATCAACTAAGGGACAAGTGGTGACAACAAGATAGAGAGAGAGTTCGAGAAGGGAATGCGAGACCAAGTGTGGGCGTAGGTTCACGCCGAGAATGAGAGAGGGGGAGGAACGAGGTTCGGGGCTGTGTAGTCATTACAATTGCAATGATCACGGGCTTATATTGAGTTTGTGCGTTTATTGAAACATATGCAGATATTGTATATTGCTATTGGATGTCATTGAGATGGAACATAAATGGAGCTGTGGGGGCCGTTGGCCCCCGGGGTCTCTCCCGCCATCATCCCCTATTCCGTTTATGTTACCCCACCTCCCTAATACCCGCTAGGGTTTCGCCGGCCTTCGAACGCGACGTTCCTACCCATACGGCTTCACGCAGCGCTCCCACGCTGCAAGCATACGTGCGCACGGCATCATCAAACAAACGCCATACTCCCCCTCTTTACGCCGCTACGTAAAGCTCTCGCACGCTGCGAGCGTGCGCCCGTCTACAGCCCTGTGCGGCACTCGCCACCACGTCGAATAACCACGTTACCAATGCGCACCCGTATCCGACACACAGCTCCCCGCGGCACCCACTCACCACGGAGCACTCACGTTGTGATCGCACACCTGTATCATATACGTAGTGAACACACGCGCACCGCTCTGCGCAGCGCTCCCCCGAGGCGAGCCGCAGCACTACAGAACCACTGCGTACACACGCTTCCCCACGCGCTCAGCTCCGCGCAGCGCTCACTCACGTGGCGAACCACTGTGTGCACCCGCGCCCCCACACGCTCACGCTGCACGACAAGATCACGCGAGACCACGCTTCGCTATTAATGATTTATTATCTGCTACCTGGTAATTTAATGTTATGTCAGTATGAGTCGACGAGGCTGGCCTATCCTACTTCCCCTGGACCTATTCCCTATTTATCGGCTTACGATACCCTGTCACCTTGCTACTCACGGGTCGAAGTATTCGGTCGTCCTGTGGCTTTTCCTCTATGCCGTCGGGGCACGTCGCGCGGACGTCCGGAGGCAGAGCTGGAGCTGCGTCTGGTCGCCTGGCGCAGGAGTAAGAGCGCGATTTCCCCTTTGCGCTCCCCATTTATCCTCCCTACCTCAAAGGGAATGCGGCTCTGGACAATAGGCTCGCGACCCTCTGGCACGCGCACCGCGGTTCAGGGCGCTTTTGATATGCTACTTAATGCTCAACCTGCGCGGCGCAAATTCCAATCAATCCCTTTCTCACGCAGGCCCCACCATTATCGCAGTTTATGCGGCGGCGTCCGTCACAAAGGTGCGCCGTGGGAGTTTGTGCACGGCTCCCCGCGTGACCCCGCTCTCCCGATTAGTCATACTAACAGCCTTATCCTTTAACTTCCCTAACAATGGTGCCTGCGTGCCCGAGCGTAATTATGCCGTCCCTCTGCTCCCTGTGCGGGGGTGCCTGATTATGCAATTCAGATGCGCTGCGTGTTTTCTAATGATGCTCCTCCATCACAATGCTTATTCCCTCTGCCTGCCCCATCGATACTTGCGTGTGTGGGGTGTGTGGGATGCGTTTCACCCGCGGTGGCCGAGTGGCCCCTCGCTGCGACCTTGCAATCTTAAGGCCGGTCGCAGCGCCGCGGTGCAAAGTAGCGTCGGGGGAGGTCGTCCAATTCCCTAGGTTGCCGGAAACCGTGAAAGTTTAATCCCGATAAGGGCTTCTCGGATAAAAACCGGTCGGCCAGGTGACCTCCCCTCGGAGCTCTATGGGGGGGGGGAAATGCGTGCGGGTGTGTTCATGTGAGGTGAGGTGAGGGGGACGCGGGGTCGGCTCCGTCGCTTGGTGGTGGCGAGGTCGGAGATGGGGCGCCTGCTGAACGGCTTCGTGGCGGCGGCATGACATAGCCCCCCGAGGTGCTGGTCCCCGTCCCGGGTTGACTGGAGCACCTTGCTTGAGCCGCGCCCACGAGGAAACGCTGCGGGGTCCGGGGGGTCCGTCCGGACCTCGTGGCTGGTCTCGGGGCTGGTGGCTCCGTCCTCTGCAGCTCCTGCGGCGGCCTCCTCCTCCACTCCAGCGGCTCTCCCTGTCCCTCGGTACCTGCGGGCTGGGGTACAAACTCAGAAGCGGAGGGGTTTAGGGGCCGTCGTCCGCGCCGTCCCCTGGCGGGGTCGGGGCGTCTCGGGGGCCCGGCGGGGCCCATGTAGGGTGCGAGGCCCCCCAGCACGAGGGGTGCGGGTACTCCGGGATTTCGGGGCCTTCGGGTGACGGGGTTCTCTCTCGCCGGGGCCGCTTTCCACGGTTTTAAGCGGCGGACGTTGACCACCGTCTCTCGATCCCTCTCCCCGCAATAAATTAGTACCGTCCAGGGGGATATCTGCCGCACCACGGTCCAGGGTCCCCGCCAGTAGGACGTCAGTTTCCCCACCTGCCCGGCCCCGACGCGAGGAGTGTGTAGCCACACCTTAGCGCCTGTCAGGAATAAGGGGGGTTCCATGCGTGGTCGGGTGCCCTGTTCCTGCCGCCGATGCGCGGCTTCCCCTTGCGGGTATGCTCGGCCTCGGGCTTCTCGCAGGGTCTCCAACAGGTGTTCCACGGGGCGGCTTCCCTCCTCCGTTTCGGGCGTTTGAGTTGCGTCCGAAACGTCGTTATTTATTTTGTTTTATTTATACCTACGTGACTTTGCCGAAAGAACCAAAGAGTGTAGATATTCTAATACTGTCCCTCCGTTAACGGTCTTATAAATTATATAAAAAAACTAGTTTATACTCGTTTAATGTTTAATGCTATCTTTAAAGCGTTACAGTTGACATGTTTTAGAGTACAAGTGATCTCCAGTATACTTCGGAATTAGGGAAAGGAACGATGCTAAACTATTTATAACGGGGACCTTTCCCCTCTAGGAACACATGTTGATGGTGGAGACATCCAAGACGTTGCCGGTTAAGGTCAGACTTGTGTTGCTGCTGCAGCAGTTGCTGCTGCAGTTGTTGCTGTACACTATACATACATATTAGCGATTCTTATACGACCACACTGTGATTCTAATGCTTCTAATGATATTATAATACCTACTAATACACTAGTTTATAATCGTTTAATCGTTGGTGTTATCGTTTATAGTATTACAGTCTACATGTTATCGAGAACAGTTTATCCCCGACATACTTCGGGATAAGTGACTGGTACGTTGATGAACGATTAACTACGGGGACCTTTCCCCTCAAGGAACACGTGTTAATCGGGTAGACAGCCAAGATGCTGCCGGTTAAGGGCACACTTGTGTGACGGAGATCCTCCACCTGAAATTATCTTAACATATTTTTTCTAGGAACATTGTAAAATAAAGAACGGACAAACATTTGTTAAAAATACGTTTTTATTCATCTGCAATCATTTTGACGTCAAAACTCGAAGGGAATATTTATTATGTCCTATGTTCACACATTTCCAGTACAATGCAAACCATTTCCGTTCCAGGAATACCAAAGCGTTGAAGTTTCATTCCCCATGATTTCCTTATTAGTTCACCACATGTGTTCACTGTGCGTCTATGTTGAAGTCAAGGCCATATATCCAACGAACGCGTCATCAATGTTCATCCTGAAAACCGGCTATCTAAAGTCGATTAATACCAATCAAAAAAGCTATATACTTGAAAAAAAACCCGTTTAAAATGTTCAGTAAAGATGTACCTACAGACGCATTCCAACTTTAGCTCAACAGGAACACTTAACGACTACAATTGAACCCTCTCACAACCAGTGCTCATCACACCACTTCGGCAAGTAATCCGATAACATTACAAACCACCACTGTGCACGGAATTAAACTCACAAAAACTGTAAAACTAAAATGGTCAAAATTATACACAAAAGTACTCGATACGGATTAAAAGGTATAACCACATGACAATATTTTTCAGTCACCCCGAGCTCTCTGGTTGACTCTCGAGCCACTCCATTACATCCAGCCATCTCTCGGGATCCAACTGCATGGGATCGAAGGTGGAAACTTCTTCAGGACTCATTGCAGCACCTTGAATTTCAGCTTTTGATTTCAGTTTCCTATCATTGTGGACCTTCTGATGCCTGTTGATGTGTGACTTGTGTGCAAATGTCTTCCCACACACAGAGCACAGGAACGGCTTCTCGACTGTGTGTGTTCTCTGATGAATCTGAAGATGTGATGACCTTGCAAATTTCTTCCCACACACAGGGCACAGGAATGGCTTTTCGCCCGTGTGTGTTCTCTGATGACTCTGAAGATGTGATGAGTTTGCAAATTTCTTCCCACACACAGAGCACAGGAATGGCTTCTCGCCCGTGTGTGCTCTCTGATGAATCTGAAGATTTGATGAGTTTGCAAATTTCTTCCCACACACAGGGCACAGGAATGGCTTCTCGCCCGTGTGTGTTCTCTGATGACTCTGAAGATGTGATGAGTTTGCAAATTTCTTCCCACACACAGAGCACAGGAATGGCTTCTCGCCCGTGTGTGCTCTCTGATGATTCTGAAGATGTGATGAGTTTGCAAATTTCTTCCCACACACAGAGCACAGGAATGGCTTCTCGCCCGTGTGTGTTCTCTGGTGTCTCTGAAGATGTGATGACTGTGCAAATGCCTTCCCACACACAGGGCATAGGAATGGCTTCTCTCCCGTGTGTGTTCTCTGATGGTCTTGAAGAGTTGCCGAGTGTGCAAATGCCTTCCCACACACAGAACACAGGAATGGCTTCTCACCCGTGTGTGTTCTCTGATGACTCTGAAGATGTGATGACTTTGCAAATGTCTTCCCACACACAGGGCACAGGAATGGCTTCTCGCCCGTGTGTGTTCTCTGGTGTATCTGAAGATGTGATGGCCGTGAAAAGGACTTCCCACACACAGAGCAATTGAATGGCTTCTTGTCTCCGTGTGCGTGGGGCTTTGGAGAGCGTCTCTGCTCCATGTGAGCGTAGTATCAGCAGCTGTGTTATCGAGTCAAAAGTACGCTATCGGCCGCAAGGATGTTTAGCGTTGAGTTTTAGATTTTGTTAACTGCTAAAACAAGAACGACACTCTAACCGAGATGCAAAAAAATCTCGCTAATGTGACGGCGAACACGTTTAAGAGTTTAATCGCGAAAATAGACACTTACTTGGAGATTCACGGTATATCGATGTCTGGAACCCGTCTGAAGATGTCGCCACGAACTCTCTCGACGCAAAGTCGCCTCACTGTCGACACAGCAATTGTGCTCGCCAGGCTGCGTTGTCTCGCGGTTGAAGGGCGATCAGCAGAGCGACGAGTCGAGCGTCCAACCTCATCAAGTTCCCTCTCGAAATGGCATTGAGCTCTGCTTCTGAGCTGCCTTACTCCCCCCCTAAGATCAAATCCTTTGTCTTTCAGGATATTTGCATTCGATTGTTAATTTTGGAAGGTACAATCCGCATGTCTATTAACATACCGAAGGGTAATGTGCCCATTGTGCTTCATGCATGAATATGTAAGTGCATCTCAGTGTGTAATTGTGCGCTTATTTTGAATAAATGGAAAAACTTTGTCCTCGATTTAAAGTGAATGCAGAGAAATTAGCATGTAACTTTAGAAAAGGAAGAGAGCGGCCTTCTCGACGAGGGAGTGAAACCCGATGGGTAATATTCGTTTACAGCGTTACAATGGATAGGTTGTAGTTCATAGGTTATAATATTATATTTCACTATGTTAGAACTTAACATGTAAGAGTCTACAATATCAGAGTTGATCAAATGCGACGATCAAGGGCGTTAATTGGTTAAGTTTGATCAGTCTTTGATCAAAGGCGTCATCCCATCACGGAACACCACCTCCCTGCGTATATAACAGCAACAGAAGCAACTACAGCAGCAACAACAGCAGCGACAACAACAGCAGCAACATCACATTTCGAGGGCGGCGCAGCTACTTCCGATTCTGCTGCCAAGCTGTTTGTAGTCGGGACCTGCTCTTGCAGGACCCCACACGTCTTTGGAAATGATTGCGATGATCATGTCTGAGCTGAGAATTAAGTCACTCAAGATTACTTTGTTTAACCATAACTTTAGGTAGGTTAGTGTCATCGGGGCTCTGTGAATACTACTCATGAATGAAATCACACTCCTGAATAACCGACATTGTACTAATGTTGTACTAATTTTGGTTGATCTAGTAGAACAAGGCACGTGCCATGTCCAGACGAATTCTTATCAACAACAGTGTCCTTAAATATGATGCTAAAATAAATGTTAACGCTGGATTTAACGTGCACCTCTTAACCCCTCCCTCGCATTTACGACTAACGATTTGCATTTGCACGTAACATATATTAAAGTCCATTAAAATGCTAATACGACCATATTGTTATTCTAAAAATTGAATGCGATTCTTGCCCTGTACCCCCCCCCCCCCCCCACAGTTCACATATCCGACCCCCGGTTCGATTGAACAGATAATTTACATACATATCTGTATGTCCCCCAAGTTGCTCCGCCCATGGCGGGGTCAGGTAGAGGTCATAGAGGTGGGTGATGTAAAGACAGTGCATCAACTAAGGGACAAGATAGAGAGAGTTCGAGAAGGGAAGGCGAGACCAAGTGTGGGCGGAGGTTCACGTCGAGAATGAGAGAGGGGGAGGAACGAGGTTTGGGGCTGTTTTGGCTGGTTGCTGTCTCGTCGTCGTCGTTGCTATATCGTGACGCCTGGGGTCTGAAACCGCGTTAAAGGCTAAATAAAATAACCCTCTGCAGTCTGAGTCCGGAGTCATTGCAATTGTAATGATTCATTATTTCACGGGCTAATATTGGGTTTGTGCGATTATTTTACATATTCATACTGAATATTGTTATTTGATTCCATTTAGATGGAACATTCATCCATTAGTGGACAGCTTGATATTAATACCACCAAAGTGTTATTCAAATAATTTTAATCCCATCCTGATCCTGCACCTTCCGTTTCACATATCCCACCCTTGGTTCGCACGTCCATATTACATGCATACATATTACATACAGACATTACATTCATGCATATTACATACATGTTACATACTCACGAGTGTGAAGCTAAGAATTCGAATGAGATTCGAATATCACAATTCAATGTACGGTGTTCTAATCTGTAATACGAGTACACAACATTATAGTTTACTATGACACTAGTTTGTAGTGTTATTTTAAAGCGTTGAAATGTATAGCTCATAGTTTAAAGGTTATATTCTTAGAGTTTATAATGTTAGAGTATGCAATGTGAGTTTACAATTTGAGAGTTTGTGGACGTGCCCTATTCTCGTGGGACCCGACACGGATTTGGAAATAATTCGTATGATCATGTTTGAGCTGGGATGAGCGACTAATGTTTACTTTGATTAATCATAACTGTGTGTAGGTTAGTGCAACCGGGGCTTAGTGAATACTACTCATGAATGAACTCATACTTATTTCGGTAGAAATTTGAAATCGTGTTGGTAGAACAAGTCGCCTGCCTTTTCAAGACGAATTGGTATCTTCAAGTGCGTCCGTAAATATATTGCTAAAATACACAGCATAGGGAAGGTTGCCTTGTTCGGGAGATGTAGTTTGGCTAAGGCGCTGTGGCCGTGTGATGACACGGATTCTGAAACAATGGAGTTAAACACTCGCTGCTTGGCCCCGTCGACAGCAGCGAAGGCTGTCATATACCGCCCCATTTACGAGTTGGATGTATAATGTGTATAGTTGAAGGTGCTAGGTGTTGTTTTCTTCTAACAGCTACTAACGTGCGTGTGTTGTCTGTTTTTAGGATTTGGCCATTGATGTTGTTCTTTTTATTGGGCGTTTTTTTGTTGAGTTCTGTCACTTGAGTGTTGCAGTTTGTTTAAGAATTCGTCACGTGAGCGTGGTGTTTTGATTGTGGGATTTTGTTTTTGTCACAATTTTTGATTGTTATAATAATTGTAACGATTCATAATCTCATGAGTTTATGATTCTGTGCGTGTATTTATACAAATATATTCCGTCTTTTGTTATTCGATTACATATCGCAGTGAAAATCGTGATTGTAATATGACCATGTTGTAATTGTAATAATTGTATCCGATCCTTGCATGTACACAATACATACATATTAGCGATTCTTATACGACCACACTGTGATTCTAATGCTTCTAATGATATTAAAATAACTACTAATACACTAGTTTATAATCGTTTAATGTTTAGTGTTATCGTTTATAGTATTAGTTTACATGTTATAGAGTACAGTTTATCCCCGACATAAGTAGGGATTAGGGACTGGTACGTTGATGAAGGATTAACTACGGGGACCTTTCCCCTCAAGGAACACGTGTTAATCGGGTAGACAGCCAAGATGCTGCCGGTTAAGGGCACACTTGTGTGACGGAGATCCTCCACCTGAAAATCTCTTAACATGTTTTTTCTAGGAACATTATGAAATAAAGACCGGACAAACATTTGTTAAAAATACGTTTTTATTCATCTGCAATCATTTTTACGTCAAAACTCGAAGGGAATATTTATTATGTCCTATGTTCACACATTTCCGTTCCAGGAATACCAAAGCGTTAAAATATAATTCCCCATGATTTCCTTATTAGTTAACCACATTTGTTCACTCTGCGTCTATGTTGAAGTCAAGGCCATATATCCAACGAACGCGCCATCAATGTACATTCTGAAAACCGGCTATCTAAAGCCGATTAATACCTATCAAAAAAAGCTAAAATGTTGAGTAAAGATGTACCTACAGACGCATTCCAACTTTAGCTCAACAGGAACACTTAACGACTACAATTGAACCCTCTCACAACCAGTGCTCTTCACACCACTTCGGCAAGTAATCCGATAACATTACAAACCACCACTGTGCACGTCATTAAACTCTCCCAAAAACTGTGAAACTAAAATGGTAAAAATTACACACAAAAGTTATCGATACGGCTTAATAGGTATAACCACATGACATAATATTTTTTCAGTCACCCCGAGCTCTAGGTTTGATCCCCGAGCCACTCTATGACATCCAGCCATCTCTCGGGATCCAACTGCATGGGATCGAAGGTGGAAACTTCTTCAGGACTCATTGCAGGACCTTGAATTTCATCTTTTGATTTCAGTTTTCTATCATTGTGGACCTTCTGATGCCTTTTAAGAGTTGACGACTGTGAAAATGCCTTCCCACACACAGGGCACAGGAATGGCTTCTCGCCCGTGTGTGTTCTCTGATGACTCTGAAGATTTGATGAGTTTGCAAATTTCTTCCCACACACAGGGCACAGGAATGGCTTCTCACCCGTGTGCGTTCTCTGATGCTCTTGAAGAGTTGATGACTGTGCAAATGCCTTCCCACACACAGAGCACAGGAACGGCTTCTCGCCCGTGTGTGTTCTCTGATGCTCTTGAAGAGTTGATGCCCGTGTAAAGGCCTCCCCACACACAGAGCACAGGAATGGCTTCTCGCCCGTGTGTGTTCTCTGATGACTCTGAAGATGTGATGACTGTGCAAATGCCTTCCCACACACAGGGCACAGGAATGGCTTCTCTCCCGTGTGTGTTCTCTGATGGTCTTGAAGAGTTGATGACCGTGCAAATGCCTTCCCACACACAGGGCACAGGAATGGCTTCTCGCCCGTGTGTATTCTCTGATGAGTTTGAAGAGTTGATGACCGTGCAAATGCCTCCCCACACACAGGGCACAGGAATGGCTTCTCGCCCGTGTGTGTTCTCTGATGACTCTGAAGATGTGATGACTGTGCAAATGCCTTCCCACACACAGGGCACAGGAATGGTTTCTCGCCCGTGTGTGTTCTCTGATGAGTTTGAAGAGTTGATGCCCGTGCAAATGCCTCCCCACACACAGAGCACAGGAATGGCTTCTCGCCCGTGTGTGTTCTCTGGTGTCTCTGAAGATGTGATGGCCGTGAAAAGGACTTCCCACACACAGAGCAATTCAATGGCTTCTTGCCTCCGTGTGCGTGGGGCTGTGGAGAGCTTCTCTGTTCCATGTGAGCGTAGTAACAGCAGCGGTGTTATCGAGTCAAAAGTACGCAATCGGCCTCGATTTAAAGTGTTTAGCGTTGAGTTTTGGATTTTTTTAACTGCTAAAACAAGAACGACACTCGCGTCTAACCGAGACGCAAAAAAATTCCCGTAAATTTTACGACGAACACGTTTAAGAGTTTATCCGCGAAAATAGACACTTACTTGGAGATTCACGGTATAAAGATGTCTGGAACCCGTCTGAAGATGTCGCCACGAACTCTCCCGAAGCAAAGTCGCCTAACTGTCGACACAGCAATTGTGCTCGCCAGGCTGCGTTGTCTCGCGGTTGAAGGGCGATCAGCAGAGCGACGAGTCGAGCGTCCAACCTCATCAAGTTCCCTCTCGAAATGGCATTGAGCTCTGCTTCTGAGCCGCCTTATAACTCCCCCCCTAGGATCCAATCCTTTGTCTTTCAGGATATTTGCATTCGATTGTTAATTTTGGAAGGTACAATCCGCATGTCTATTAACATACCGAAGGGTAATGTGCCCAGTGTGCTTCATGCATGAATATGTAAGTGCATCTCAGTGTGTAATTGTGCGCTTATTTTGAATAAATGGAAAAACTTTGTCCTCGATTTAAAGTGAATGCAGAGAAATTAGCATGTAACTTTAGAAAAGGAAGAGAGCGGCCTTCTCGACGAGGGAGTGAAACCCGATGGGTAATATTCGTTTACAGCGTTACAATGGATAGGTTGTAGTTCATAGGTTATAATATTATATTTCACTATGTTAGAACTTAACATGTAAGAGTCTACAATATCAGAGTTGATCAAATGCGACGATCAAGGGCGTTAATTGGTTAAGTTTGATCAGTCTTTGATCAAAGGCGTCATCCCATCACGGAACACCACCTCCCTGCGTATATAACAGCAACAGAAGCAACTACAGCAGCAACAACAGCAGCGACAACAACAGCAGCAACATCACATTTCGAGGGCGGCGCAGCTACTTCCGATTCTGCTGCCAAGCTGTTTGTAGTCGGGACCTGCTCTTGCAGGACCCCACACGTCTTTGGAAATGATTGCGATGATCATGTCTGAGCTGAGAATTAAGTCACTCAAGATTACTTTGTTTAACCATAACTTTAGGTAGGTTAGTGTCATCGGGGCTCTGTGAATACTACTCATGAATGAAATCACACTCCTGAATAACCGACATTGTACTAATGTTGTACTAATTTTGGTTGATCTAGTAGAACAAGGCACGTGCCATGTCCAGACGAATTCTTATCAACAACAGTGTCCTTAAATATGATGCTAAAATAAATGTTAACGCTGGATTTAACGTGCACCTCTTAACCCCTCCCTCGCATTTACGACTAACGATTTGCATTTGCACGTAACATATATTAAAGTCCATTAAAATGCTAATACGACCATATTGTTATTCTAAAAATTGAATGCGATTCTTGCCCTGTACCCCCCCCCCCACAGTTCACATATCCGACCCCCGGTTCGATTGAACAGATAATTTACATACATATCTGTATGTCCCCCAAGTTGCTCCGCCCATGGCGGGGTCAGGTAGAGGTCATAGAGGTGGGTGATGTAAAGACAGTGCATCAACTAAGGGACAAGATAGAGAGAGTTCGAGAAGGGAAGGCGAGACCAAGTGTGGGCGGAGGTTCACGTCGAGAATGAGAGAGGGGGAGGAACGAGGTTTGGGGCTGTTTTGGCTGGTTGCTGTCTCGTCGTCGTCGTTGCTATATCGTGACGCCTGGGGTCTGAAACCGCGTTAAAGGCTAAATAAAATAACCCTCTGCAGTCTGAGTCCGGAGTCATTGCAATTGTAATGATTCATTATTTCACGGGCTAATATTGGGTTTGTGCGATTATTTTACATATTCATACTGAATATTGTTATTTGATTCCATTTAGATGGAACATTCATCCATTAGTGGACAGCTTGATATTAATACCACCAAAGTGTTATTCAAATAATTTTAATCCCATCCTGATCCTGCACCTTCCGTTTCACATATCCCACCCTTGGTTCGCACGTCCATATTACATGCATACATATTACATACAGACATTACATTCATGCATATTACATACATGTTACATACTCACGAGTGTGAAGCTAAGAATTCGAATGAGATTCGAATATCACAATTCAATGTACGGTGTTCTAATCTGTAATACGAGTACACAACATTATAGTTTACTATGACACTAGTTTGTAGTGTTATTTTAAAGCGTTGAAATGTATAGCTCATAGTTTAAAGGTTATATTCTTAGAGTTTATAATGTTAGAGTATGCAATGTGAGTTTACAATTTGAGAGTTTGTGGACGTGCCCTATTCTCGTGGGACCCGACACGGATTTGGAAATAATTCGTATGATCATGTTTGAGCTGGGATGAGCGACTAATGTTTACTTTGATTAATCATAACTGTGTGTAGGTTAGTGCAACCGGGGCTTAGTGAATACTACTCATGAATGAACTCATACTTATTTCGGTAGAAATTTGAAATCGTGTTGGTAGAACAAGTCGCCTGCCTTTTCAAGACGAATTGGTATCTTCAAGTGCGTCCGTAAATATATTGCTAAAATACACAGCATAGGGAAGGTTGCCTTGTTCGGGAGATGTAGTTTGGCTAAGGCGCTGTGGCCGTGTGATGACACGGATTCTGAAACAATGGAGTTAAACACTCGCTGCTTGGCCCCGTCGACAGCAGCGAAGGCTGTCATATACCGCCCCATTTACGAGTTGGATGTATAATGTGTATAGTTGAAGGTGCTAGGTGTTGTTTTCTTCTAACAGCTACTAACGTGCGTGTGTTGTCTGTTTTTAGGATTTGGCCATTGATGTTGTTCTTTTTATTGGGCGTTTTTTTGTTGAGTTCTGTCACTTGAGTGTTGCAGTTTGTTTAAGAATTCGTCACGTGAGCGTGGTGTTTTGATTGTGGGATTTTGTTTTTGTCACAATTTTTGATTGTTATAATAATTGTAACGATTCATAATCTCATGAGTTTATGATTCTGTGCGTGTATTTATACAAATATATTCCGTCTTTTGTTATTCGATTACATATCGCAGTGAAAATCGTGATTGTAATATGACCATGTTGTAATTGTAATAATTGTATCCGATCCTTGCATGTACACAATACATACATATTAGCGATTCTTATACGACCACACTGTGATTCTAATGCTTCTAATGATATTAAAATAACTACTAATACACTAGTTTATAATCGTTTAATGTTTAGTGTTATCGTTTATAGTATTAGTTTACATGTTATAGAGTACAGTTTATCCCCGACATAAGTAGGGATTAGGGACTGGTACGTTGATGAAGGATTAACTACGGGGACCTTTCCCCTCAAGGAACACGTGTTAATCGGGTAGACAGCCAAGATGCTGCCGGTTAAGGGCACACTTGTGTGACGGAGATCCTCCACCTGAAAATCTCTTAACATGTTTTTTCTAGGAACATTATGAAATAAAGACCGGACAAACATTTGTTAAAAATACGTTTTTATTCATCTGCAATCATTTTTACGTCAAAACTCGAAGGGAATATTTATTATGTCCTATGTTCACACATTTCCGTTCCAGGAATACCAAAGCGTTAAAATATAATTCCCCATGATTTCCTTATTAGTTAACCACATTTGTTCACTCTGCGTCTATGTTGAAGTCAAGGCCATATATCCAACGAACGCGCCATCAATGTACATTCTGAAAACCGGCTATCTAAAGCCGATTAATACCTATCAAAAAAAGCTAAAATGTTGAGTAAAGATGTACCTACAGACGCATTCCAACTTTAGCTCAACAGGAACACTTAACGACTACAATTGAACCCTCTCACAACCAGTGCTCTTCACACCACTTCGGCAAGTAATCCGATAACATTACAAACCACCAATGTGCACGTTACGAAACTCTCAAAAAACTGTAAAACTAAAATTGTCAAAATTACACACAAAAGTACTCGATACGGCTTAATAGGTATAACCGCATGCCACATTATATTTCAGTCACCCCGAGCTCTCTGGTTGACTCTCGAGCCACTCCATTACATCCAGCCATCTCTCGGGATCCAACTGCATGGGAACGAAGGTGGAATTATCTTCAGGACTCATTGCAGCACCTTGAAGTTCAGCTTTTGATTTCAGTTTCCTATCGTTGTGGACCTTCTGATGCCTTTTAAGAGTTGACGACTGTGAAAATGCCTTCCCACAGACAGGGCACAAGAATGGCTTCTCACCCGTGTGTGTTTTCTTATGATTTTGAAGAGTTGATGACCGTACAAATGTCTTCCCACACACAGAGCAGAGGAATGGCTTCTCGCCTGTGTGTGTTCTCTGATGATTTTGAAGAGTTGATGACCGTACAAATGTCTTCCCACACACAGAGCACAGGAATGGCTTCTCGCCTGTGTGTGTTCTCTGATGGTTTTGAAGAGTTGATGAGTGTGCAAATATCTTCCCACACACAGGGCACAGGAATGGCTTCTCGCCCGTATGTGTTTTCTCATGATCTTGAAGATTTGATGCCTGTGCAAATGCCTTCACACACACAGAGCACAGGAACGGCTTCTCGCCCGTGTGTGTTCTCTGGTGACTCTGAAGATGTGATGGCCGGGAAAAGGACTTCCCACACAAAGAGCAATTGAATGGCTTCTTGCCCCCGTGTGCGTGGGGCTGTGGAGAGCGTCTCTGCTCCATGTGAGCGTAGTAACAGCAGCGGTGTTATCGAGTCAAAAGTACGCTATCGGCCGCAAGGATGTTTAACGTTGAGTTTTGGATGTTGTTAACTGCTAAAACAAGAACGAGTATATCCGCGAAAATAGACACTTACTTTGAGAATCACGTCTGAAGATGTCGCCACGAACTCTCCCGACGCAAAGTCGCCTAACTGTCGGCACAGCAATTGTGCTCGCCAGGCTGCGTTGTCTCGCGGTTGAAGGGCGATCAGCAGAGCGACGAGTCGAGCGTCCAACCTCATCAAGTTCCCTCTCGAAATGGCATTGAGCTCTGCTTCTGAGCCGCCGTATAACTCCCCCCCCCCCCCTAGGATCCAATCCTTTGTCTTTCAGGATATTTGCATTCGATTGTACATTTTTGAAGGCACAATCCGCAAGTCTTTTAACATACCGAAGGGTAAGGTGTCCATTATGCTTCATGCATGAATATGTAAGTGCATCTCAGTGTGTAAATTATGCCCTCCATTGTCCTCGATTTAAAGTGAATGCAGCCCCGTGGCGTTGCCAAAAACCGCCAAGCTTCGGGAGTGAGCACGTACAGACGCGTAGTGACCACACTTGCAATACAATCACTCTAATATCAGTAACCAAAATCCGATCTGGTACATGGTCTCCGCTTGGTCTGGTTTGTATCCGTCATCACTCCAGAGACATTAAGTCATTCAAGATTACTTTGTTTAACCATAACTGTATGTAGGTTAGTGTCATAATGGCTCAGCGAATACTACTCATGACTGAACACACACTGGTTAAGGACAGAAATTGTAATAATTTTGCTTGCCCGTGTTATTATGCTAAAATAAATGTTAACACTGGATTAAACGTGTACCTCTTAACCCCTCCCTCGTATTTACGACTAACGATTAGCATTTTCACATAACATACATTCAAGCACAGTAAAAGGCTAATACGACAATATTGTTATTCTAAAATTTGAATGCGATTCTTGCCCTGCACCCCCCACAGTTCGCATATCCAACCCTCGCTTCGATTGAAAGTACATTTTACATACATATGAGCAGGGTGCGATTATAATTCTTCTACTAAGATTAAAATACCGTACCTCCGTTTATGGTGGTATAATTATAAAACCAGTTGATAGTTTATAGTCGTTTAATGTTTAGTGTTATTGTTTATAGTGTTATCAATTTGCATGTTTTTTTTAAGAACTGGTGATTCCCGGTATATTTCGGTATTCTGGACCTGAACGTTGCGAAACGATTCATAACGAGGACCACCAGAGCGCATCGGGGCTTAGTGAATACTACTCATGAATGAACTCATACTTCTTTCGGATATAAATTGAAATCATGTTGGTAGAAAAAGTCGCCTGCCTTTTCTAGACGAATTGTTATCTTCAAGTGCGTCCGTAAATATACGGAGATGTAGTTTGGGTAAGGCGCTGTGGCCGGGTGATGACACGGATTCTGAAACTATTTGAGTTAATCACTCGCTGCTTGGCCCCGTCGACAGCAGCGAAGGCTGTCATATACCGCCCCATTTACGAGTTGGCTGTATAATGTGTATAGTTGAAGGTGCTAGGTGTTGTCTTCTTCTAACAGCTACTAACGTGCGTGTGTTGTCTGTTTTTTAGGTTTGTGCGTGTGTTTATATAAATATATTCCGTCTTTTGTTATTCGATGACATCTAGCAGTGAAAATCGTGATTGCAATATGACCATGTTGCAATTGTAATAATTTTTATCCGATCCTTGCACGTACACTATACAAACATATTAGCGATTCTTATACGACCACACTGTGATTCTAATCATCTGCAATCATTTTTACGTGAAAACTCGAAGGGAATATTTATTATGTCCTGTGTTCACACATTTCTAGTACATTGCAAACCATTTCCGTTCCAGGAATACCAAAGCGTTAAAGTATCATTTCCCATGATTTCCTGATTAGTTCACCACATTTGTTCACTGTGCGTCTAAAGTCGATTAATAGCAATCAAAAAAAGCTATATACTTGAAAACTAAAACGTTTAAAATGTTGAGTAAAGATGTACCTACAGACGCATTTCAACTTTAGCTCAACAGGAACACTAGTTGCCGTCTCGTCGTCGTCGTTTCTATATCGTGGCGCCTGGGTCCTAAGCCTCGTTAAAGTCTAAATAAAATAACCCTCTGCAGTCTGAGTCCGAAGTCATTACAACCATCAATAATCTCACGGGCATATATTGATTTTGTGCGTTTATTGAAACATATATATGTGTACATTGCTATTGGATGTCATTGAGATTGAACATTCATCTAGCAGTCACAATCCTGATCCTAATATGACCATAGTGCTATTGTAATAGTTGTAATGGGATTCTAATCATGCATATCCAAAGTCGCATTAGCGACTCCCGATCTGCATTTACAAATATCATACATTCGAGCATATATACTGTATAGAGCTATTCGATTCCATTGATACGACACATTCATCCAACAGTGGACAGTGTGATTCTAATACGACTAGTTGGATTCGAATAATTGTAATTCGATTCTAATCCTGCATATCCTATACCCGGTTCGCATATTCAATTAACATACATACGACCATAATATGAGCACAGTGCGATTCTAATTATTCTTATGCGATTATAATCCCACTATAACAATTAAGTATTTTACAGCGTTCATAGGTTATAATATTATGTTTAACTATGTTAGAGCTTAACATGTGAGAGCCTACAACTATCAGAGTTACTTCTAATTCTGCTGCTTCTGCTTCCCGGCTGTTTGTGGCCGGGCCCTCCTCTCGAGGGACCTCACAATTATTATGAAATGATTGCGATGATCATGTCTGAACTGAGAAATAAGTGACTAAATATTACTTTGTTTAAACATAACTGTATGTAGGTTAGTGTCATCATGGCTCAGCGAATACTACTCATGAATGAACTCACACTGTTTAATGACAGAAATTATAATAATTTTGGCTGCTCGAGTAGGACAAGTCACCTTCCTTGTCTAGACGCATTCTAAACACAACACAGTCCTTAAATTGTTAATTTAACGTCTACACCCGATTCAACATGCAGCTCCACCTCGGTCATGAGCAACCCACAGCACGCCCAGAGGTAGGAGACCACGAGGGAGACGGCCTCAACTTGAAGAGAAAGTTGACAAACTCACGAATACCATCACCCAGCTGCTACAACGCCTGTCGGATGAGACGCTGCGTCCCGCGGCACCAACCAGGCGAGTAAAGGAAGAGCTGAGCCCGAATCGAAAGCCGCCACCCGAACATCAGCAGCAGTAGATAGCGTGATTATAATAGGACCACGTTGTTATTATAATAATTTTAATGCGATTCTAAACCGCGCACCTCCCAGGTTGCATTTACGACTCCCGATGTGCATCTACATATAACATACATTCTAGCTCAGTGTAATTCTAATACGACCATAATGTTATTCTAATCATTTTTATCCGATCCTAATCCTGTACCCTCCAGTTCGCATATCAGACCCCCGGTTCGCATGTCCAACGGACATACATATTACATACATACGAGCACAGTTCGCTTGCACGTACCCTATTATACATACATATGCATAGAGTGTGATTCGAATTCGATCACATTGTGATTATAATACTTCTAATGATATTCTAATATTTATTTGAAGCTTTCGTGACTGCAGGAATAAATACTCGTTGGTTCTTTCGGTAAAGTCGCGTAGGTCGAAATAAAACAAAGTAAATCACGTTTCGGACGAAACACAAGCGCACGTCTTCAGGTGAAAATCGCGATATCCGCGATGTCTGCTGCGAGCAGCACGATGTCTGCTGCAGACATCGTTTCGGGCGTTTGTGTTGCGTCCGAAACGTCGTTATTTATTTTGTTTTATTTATACCTACGCGAGTATAGATATTCTAATACTGTCCCTCCGTTTACGGTCTTATAAATTATATAAAAAAAACTAGTTTATATTCGTTTAATGTTTAATGCTATCTTTAAAGCGTTACAGTTTACATTTTTTAGAGTACAAGTGATCTCCAGTATATTTCAGAATTAGGGAAAGGAACGATGCTAAACTATTTATAACGGGGACCTTTCCCCTCTAGGAACACATGTTGATGGTGGAGACAGCCAAGACGTTGCTGGTTAAGGTCAGACTTGTGTTGCTGCTGCAGCAGTTGCTGCTGCAGCAGTTGCTGCTGCAGTTGTTGTTGTACACTATACATACATATTAGCGATTCTTATACGACCACACTGTGATTCTAATGCTTCTAATGATATTATAATACCTACTAATACACTAGTTTATAATCGTTTAATCTTTGGTGTTATCGTTTATAGTATTACAGTCTACATGTTATCCAGAACAGTTTATCCCCGACATACTTCGGGATAAGTGACTGGTACGTTGATGAACGATTAACTACGGGGACCTTTCCCCTCAAGGAACACGTGCTAATCGGGTAGACAGCCAATATGCTGCCGGTTAAGGGTACACTTGTGTGACGGAGATCCTCCACCTGAAATTCTCTTAACATATTTTTTCTAGGAACATTATAAAATAAAGAACGGACGAACATTTGTTAAAAATACGTTTTTATTCATCTGCAATCATTTTGACGTCAAAACTGGAAGGGAATATTTATTATGTCCTATGTTCACACATTTCCAGTACAATGCAAACCATTTCCGTTCCAGGAATACCAAAGCGTTAAAGTTTCATTCCCCATGATTTTCTTATTAGTTCACCACATGTGTTCACTGTGCGTCTATGTTGAAGTCAAGGCCATATATCCAACGAACGCGTCATCAATGTACATCCTGAAAACCGGCTATCTAAAGTCGATTATTACCAATCAAAAAAAGCTATACACTTGAAAAAGAACCCGTTTAAAATGTTGAGTAAAGATGTACCTACAGACGCATTCCAACTTTAGCTCAACAGGAACACTTAACGACTACAATTGAACCCTCTCACAACCAGTGCTCATCACACCACTTCGGCAAGTAATCCGATAACATTACAAACCACCACTGTGCACGTCATTAAACTCACAAAAACTGTAAAACTAAAATGGTCAAAATTACACACAAAAGTACTCACCCAGAGCTCTCTGGTTGACTCTCGAGCCACTCCATTACATCCAGCCATCTCTCGGGATCCAACTGCATGGGATCGAAGGTGGAAACTTCTTCAGGACTCATTGCAGCACCTTGAATTTCAGCTTTTGATTTCAGTGTCCTATCATTGTGGACCTTCTGATGCCTGTTCATGGTTGATGACTGTGCAAATGTCTTCCCACACACAGGGCACAGGAATGGCTTCTCGCCCGTGTGCGTTCTCTGATGAGTTTGAAGAGTTGACGAGTGTGCAAATGTCTTCCCACACACAGAGCACAAGAATGGCTTCACGCCCGTGTGTGTTTTCTGATGGCGTTGGCAGTTTGCTGAAAGTGAAAATGCTATCCCACACACAGGGCACAGGAACGGCTTTTCGCCCGTGTGTGTTCTCTGGTGTCTCTGAAGTATTGATGGCCATGAAAATGACTTCCCACACACAGAGCAATTGAATGGCTTCTTGCCTCCGTGTGCGTGGGGCTGTGGAGAGCGTCTCTGCTCCATGTGAGCGTTGTAACAGCAGCGGTGTTATCGAGTCAAAAGTACGCTATCGGCCCTAAGGATGTTTAGCGTTGAGTTTTGGATTTTGTTAACGGCTAAGAAAAGAACGACACTCGGGTCTAACCGAGACGCAAAAAAATCCCATAAATTTGACGACAAACACGATAAAGAGTTTATCTGAGAAAATAGACACTTACTTGGAGATTCACGTTATATATTGATGTCTAGAACCCTTCTGAAGATGTCGCCACGAACTCTCCCGACGGAAAGTCGACTAACTGTCGACACAGCAATTGTACTCGCCAGGCTGCGTTGTCTCGCGGTAGAAGGCCGATCAGCAGAGCGACGAGTCGAGCGTCCAACCTCATCAAGTTCCCTCTCGAAATGGCATTGAGCTCTGCTTCTGAGCCGCCTTATAACTCCCCCCCTAGGATCCAATCCTTTGTCTTTCAGGATATTTGCATTCGATTGTTAATTTTGGAAGGTACAATCCGCATGTCTATTAACATACCGAAGGGTAATGTGCCCATTGTGCTTCATGCATGAATATGTAAGTACATCGCAGTGTGTAATTGTGCGCTTATTTTGAATAAATGGAAAAACTTTGTCCTCGATTTAAAGTGAATGCAGAGAAATGAGCATGTAACTTTAGAAACGGAAGAGAGCGGTCTTCTCGACGAGGGAGTGAAACCCAATAGGTAATATTCTTTTACAGCGTTACAATGGATAGGTTGTAGTTCATAGGTTATAATATTATGTTTCACTATGATAGAGCTTAACATGTGAGAGTATACAATATCATAGTTGATCAAACGCGACGATCAAGGGCGTCAATCGGGTGAGTTTGATCAGAGGCTTTAATCAAAGGCGTCATCCCATCAGGGAACACCACCTCCCTGCGTTTATCACAGCAACAGAAGCAACTACAACAGCAACAACAGCAGCGACAACAACAGCAGCAACATCACATTTCGAGGGCGACGCAGCTACTTCCGATTCTGCTGCCCAGCTGTTTGTAGTCGGGACCTGCTCTCGCAGGACCCCACACGTCTTTGGAAATAATTGCGATGATCATGTCTGAGCTGAGAATTAAGTCACTTAAGATTACTTTGTTTAACCATAACTTTAGGTAGGTTAGTGTCATAGGGGCTCTGTGAATACTACTCATGAATGAAATCACACTCCTGTATGACCAACATTGTACTAAATTTGGTTGATCGAGTAGAACAAGGCACGTGCCACGTCCAGACGAATTCTTATCAACAACAGTGTCCTTAAATATGATGCTAAAATAAATGTTAACACTGGATTAAACGTGCACCTCTTAACCCCTCCCTCACATTTACGACTAATGATGTGCATCTTCTTAGGTTTTTTCGGTAAAGTCACGTAGAAAGTAAAATAAAATAAAAAACAAAAATCACGACGTTTCGGAGGCAACACAAGTCTCCGTCATCAGGTGGGACCGTCACAGCCAGATTAGCTGTATCAAGTGAGGCAATGATTCAAGATGTAATCCCTTGAATCATTGCCTCACTTGATACAGCTAATCTGGCTGTGACGGTCCCACCTGATGACGGAGACTTGTGTTGCCTCCGAAACGTCGTGATTTTTGTTTTTATTTTATTTTACTTTCTACGTGACTTTACCCAAAAAACCTAAGAAGATGATTCCTTGCAGTCACGAAAGCTTCAAATCTAGAATTAATGATGTGCATTTGCACATAACATACATTCAAGCACAATAAAATGCTAATACGACCATGTCCTGGAAACCATGGCAAGGTCATCCCATGAGGACTGCCTGGATGAAAACCAGCATGGAAGGGGCCCAGTGTGGGGCCGGCTATGCTAATGACATAGTCCCGTGTGTGTGTGTGATGTCAGGTCTCCTGGCAGCAGTCATTCTCCGCTGTAGTCCTGGCATCTGCTGCTCAGCTTCATTCCCCAGCTGTGGTCACAGTGGCACCGTCTCTCTGGGGAACCGTGTGGTGTGTGTAGCGAGTATCACTGGGTGGGTGGGTAGTGTGGTGATAGTGGTCACGGTTGGCACCGATGCACGACCACCGCCACCACCCCTACTGGGCGGTGGACCTGTCACCACAAAGCAGCACGCGGCGGAGGAGTGAGGCGATCGCTCTCGCCATGCGAGCGAGGCCCCCTCGCTTCCTCTTCTTTTCGTGCATCTCCACCTGCACCTCTTCCGTTTTCTCCTCCGTCTCATCCTCCTCCATCCCCTCTTCTTCATCCTCCGCCACCATCTTATCCTCCTCCTCTTCCTGCGCCACCTCCATCTTCTCCATCTTCTTCTCCTCCGCTAGCAACATCTCTTCCTCCTTCATCTCCTCTTCAACTTCTGGCACAACCATCTCCGACACCGTCTTCTCTTCCTCCTCCACCACCATTGTTTCCCCTTTGTCCGTCGTCTTCATGTCCTCCACCACGACCATATGTTCATCCTTTGTTGTCTCTTTGTCCTCCATCTCTGTATTGTCTTTCTCCTCTCCCTCCGTGTTCTCCTCCATTGTCACCATCACAATCTCGTCCTCCTTTGCCTTCTCTTCCTCCGATTTCTCCTCCTCTGTCTCTACTTCATACTCCATCATCTCCTTCACCTCTTCCTTCGTCTCCTTCTCCATAACCTCTGTCTTCACTTCAAAGGCCTGGACGAGTGAGGAAGAGGGCTGAGCTGGCTCAAATCTGTGAAGAGACAACACGACACCGTTCCACCTTCCTGCTACGGCAGACATGGCCATCTTCCCATCGTCCGTGGGTGGAATGTGTGGCGGATTAATTGGAGCTGAATAGAAACAGCAATAAAGACATGGCCAGTGAGTGTGCTTAGTATTGGTGCTGTCATTCTCATGGCGCCAGGCTATCCTTGAGATAGGTGCAGCTGTGTCTCACAGACTGCTGTAGTTTCACAGTAGTGGGTGGCGTTGCTGTGCAAATTTAGCTGAATAATTTGAAGTGACATTTTTTTGGTTCTTTCAAAAAAGTCACGTAAGTATAAAATAAATCACAACGTTTCGATTGCAACACAAGCAATCATCATCAGGTGGGAAACCACAGCAATCCATTTTCTTGCAATAAAGACATGGCCATCCAAACGTCGTGATTTAATTTAATTTATTTGATTTCATACCTACGTGAATTTACCGATATAACCAAAGAGTATGGATCCCTGTTGTCACGAAAACTTAAAATCTAGATTGACATGTTTCTATATGTATATTCTAATTGACCCCTTGCACATAATGTCCTAAGCATTTCAAATGGCATCGATAGAGATCCTGAACGTCCACTGTGACTGAATGTGTGTGGATCTGTGTGGTCAATGCAGCAGCAATAATAGCCAAGGCGGGAAGCAAGATCTGAACTGTAAGCGGTGAAGAATGAGTGCACGACCATTTGGCCGCTTCAACACATCCATTGCATGCGATGAGCCTCTCGCATCTCTCATCTCATCGCGTTTTAAATTGGACACCCCTCTTAGTGGTAGCTGTCGCTGTGCATTACAAGGCGACTTGGCAGCTGGCCTGGAAATAGGCGATAGAGAGCGAAAATCTCACGGTGGATGGAGGGTTACATGGTGAAGATATGCCCACTTTGTTACGTGGTCTAACCCAGAATTCAGTTATGAAAAATACATCTGTCCACAGAATAGCGGAATGTACACGTGGGGTTTCCAGTGTCTGTGAATTTTGAGAGCGCGACAGGGCTTGAACACCTGTGCGTCACAGCAACATTGACCTGGGTTTGATTTCCACGTTTGGCCACATTCTCCGTGTGGATTATGCAGCCCCCTGTTCTGGGAAGGTTCTGCAGCTTTCTCCCTGTTACTGAACCCACACAAGCAATGCAAATCGTTCAATTTGGATCGCAAACAGTAGCAACTTTCTTGCAAAATGCGAGCAAACTTGGTAAGATCCTCCTGAAAAAAAGTCTTGAGACCGAGTAAGGCTGATGCTGCGTGAGAAGCATGGCAATAAATAACAAAAATAAACACACAGGGCGCATACGCAGAGTGGTTTACCGTGGCTCAGCGACTCTGGAGTTTGCTTTATCTTCTTGGAAGCCCTCTTCTCCAAAGCTCGGAGCTATTGGGCCCCACACAGGATTGGAGGATGTGGTGGTGGTGGCGGAGGTGGTGTCAGTGGTGGTGGTGCTGCTGGTGGTAGGGGTCTGGAGCCATTGTCGCTCGATCTTGGCGAGGCGCTCCTCCTCCTCGAGGCGCTTCTGCTCCACAAGACGCTTCTCCTCCATCAAGTGCTCCTCCTCCTCCTCTTGACGCTTCACCTCAACGAGGCGCTTCTCCTGCATGAGACGTTTCTCCTCGAGGAGCTTCACCTTGCGAAAGCGCCTCTCCTCAAGACGCTTCTTCTTCTTCTCGAGACGCTTCAGCTCTATGAGACGCTTCACCTCAAAGAGGCGCTTCTCCTCCATGAGGTGCTTCTCTTCCTCGACTCGCTGCACCTCAATGAGGCGCTGCTCCTCGACAAGGCGCTTCTCTTCTTCCACCCGCTTCTCCTCCATGAGGCGCTTCTCTTCCTTGACCCGCTTCACATCTATGAGGCGCTTCTCTCCCTCCAGATGCTTCTCCTTGAGACGCTTCACCTCGCGAAGGCGCTTCTCCTCCATGAAGCGCGTTTCTTCAAGGAGGCGCTTTTCCATGACGCGTTTCACGTCGTTGAGGATTTTGTTTCGAAGGCACTTCTGCTCCGTTTGGTGCTTCAACTTGGCGAGGTGCTTCACCTCATTGGGGCGCTTCTCTTCCATTGTGCATTTCACCTTCGCAAGGCGCTTGTCCTCCTGGAGACGCTTCACTCTGCTGAAGTTCTTCACCTCCCCAATGCTCCTCTGTTCACGCGAAGATAAGCACATGACCATTCAGACATGCACACTCAGGACAAAATCCATTCTCGCAGGCACACAAACATGGACGGGCACATATACAAACAAAAATGCATACTTGCACATCTATGTACGGATGCAATAATGCGCATTAACTCATGCAAACATGCTAGCACACGTATGAATATACACCATCACCTAATGTTATCAAAATACATGTTATATCCTCATATTCTCACAAATACAATACACGCACTTAATGCGATTTCATGGCGATTGTTGGCAACAATCATCACGGGCAATAGTTTCCACAGAATGTTCCATTGTAAAGATCTGGATGCCCATGATCTGGACAAATTTTATTGCAGCACCCATAATGGGCAACTGGAATGGCAACTTCCAATCAGCTCACAGACATAATTCATGAGATTGCATGATATCATTCTGTCTTCATTGGTAATGAATGGCGACTTCATTTGCCTGTACGAGTGGGATATGGCATGACGTGATGGTGGAGAGATGGAGTGATAGTGTTGGGAGATGGTGTTGTGATATAGAGAGGTGAAATTGTGGAATGTTCTGGAGAGATGGTGTCGTGATGGTATTGACGCATTGAGGCTCTGTGACGGTGTATTGAGTTGGTGGTGGTGTGATGAGAAAGGTGACGTGAAGAGATAATGTGAGTTGTAGTGATGTTTTGGTGCAATGGTGTGGTGAAATGGTGTGAGAATGTGGTGTTTGACCCCCATAGACCCCATACACACCTTTGGGGAGGGATGCTCGTAGCTTTGGCCTGGGAAAGGGTCCACTTCATCCATAATGTCCCCCCACGTGGTCGACTGGCGCCATGACTCCCGGGCTACGGAAAACAAAATTAATTCAAAGGACGAGAAATGAATTAGAGAACGAAGCACGTGGAGATTCACGGAACTAATTCTGAGATCCCTGCAATTACCTCTTAACACATAACATGACCTGCTGTTGAGAAATATTAATCACATGGCAGTAAAACTTTACAAGTCATATTTTTGTAAGCATGTTGAGACCATCAATTCCATGAACTTGAGACCCCCATTTAAACAAAGATGCTTGAAACGCAGCTCTAAATGCATGCTGTCTGCACACTTGACCGTTACCTCTTCCCATTACCACCAAGCCACGTCCACTAAAAATAATTAATCAGGGAGCTGCCTCCTCTGCATAAAAGCCACGTGATGCAGGTAACTGGGACTTGCCAACATAGTCCTCCAAGATGTCAGCCCACTTGCGTTGTCTGTCCATGTTGTTGGGACGTAGTAGTTTCTGTTTGATGTTGGAGGGCCTGGGGAGGTTGTAAAAACGCTCAGATTTAGCAACCTTTTGAATCACTCATCCTCTCAATTGTTACATATTTGAGCACTCGCTGTACTAATCAAATCACTTTCGTGCCGTTTGTTTTACAAGTCCACTCACTCGCTTGTTTGCCCACTCACGCGTGCGTCAGATCACTCACTCATCCACAAACAGACATATAAGCAGACAGATATCACTAAGATACACAGAGAGGGCAACACAGGTACAGAGAGGGGTGCTCGTCTCTGTGGGGTGGCCTTAAATAGACAGAGGGGGGCGGAGGCAGAATTTTCACACTTAAATTCTAACTTAGCAATCTTTGAAATACGTAATCGACCAGGCTATGCGTTAATTGTGTGTTGACCGACTCTCTGTGTCGATTTACATAACATTTCGATACTTTGCTAGGTTGTTTAATTTAGTGTGTTCTTTCTCCCTCTAAGCCTGCGTACTTTACTACGCGTCTCTTCGTACTCATTGACATGTAAATGTTTTCTCTAACCCCTCCCTCTCTCTGCCTCCGCCCCCCTCTGTCTATTTAAGGCCACCCCACAGAGACGATCACCCCTCTCTGTACCTGTGTTGTTCTCTCTGTGTATCTTGGTGATATATGTCTGCTTATATGTCTGTCTGTGGTTTTCTGGTTAGATTTTGTGTCGCTATTTCATTATACCTGATGATGATTGCTTGTGTTGCAATCGAAACGTCGTATGCTATTATTTAATTTATTATTTTATCTTTATACGTGACTTTACCGAAAGAACCAAAGAATAATTCCTGCAGTCACGAAAGCTCCAAAAACCAGACAAGCATGTTGATGCACAGCCCATTTGTATTAATCGACTGCTTGATAAAGGCCCCCCTATGTCTTGTAGGTCATTGGGGTCAAATGACCATACTTAAATCATTTGTTATGACCCGAGAATGACGTCGTAGGTCACGTGATGTCAGAGATACCGCCCATGTGGCTGTGACGTCACAGATAGGAGACGTCTATGGCAGCAGCTAGGGTAGGGGTCGGCAACCTACGGCTCCGGAGCCGCATGCGGCTCTTTACGGGCTGCTTCTTGACGATATGTACGTATGTACAGTATGTACAGTATGTACTCAGATGCATTGCGGCTCTTGAAATACTGAATTTTGTACCGAATTGGAAAGAAATAGCTCTTCTTGTTATTTTGGTTGCAGACCCTTGAGCTAGGGTCTGAACTAAAAGGCAGACTCCTCCCCCGTGTTGGATAACATTCAATACATGTAATGCAGGGCACAATTATGCAGGCAATCAGAACACAATCATTATAGACATGTTAATCATATTATATGAGATTTAAACAGGTTAGTCATGAACGTTTTAAATGTTGACTTGCTTTGGGTCTAAACAATGACAGTAACAGCAACATATCAGAGCATGCCAAGTAACCTAATAGTCCTAACTTGGTTGCAGAAAATCCAAATACCAACATACTCAAAAATAATGAAGCTTTAGTTTGTAGTCAAAACGTGCAATAAAAATAAACAACACACATCGTCAACAGGGACGCTCACCTCGTTGAGGATTCGCTCTGGAAAGGTTTCTTCTGCTGCTCACTCGTGCGCATTCCTCTCGACTGCGGGTGGAGGCGTGGCTATGACGTAACAGAGCTGACGTCACTACAGCGAGGCTCCGCCCCCACGCGCTTGGCGGGCGCACCACGTGGTGCAGTGCGGGTGGTGTGCGTCACCGGAAACACCAGAGTCCTCGATTCGACATTAAACATTTGCCCCCTCGCTTTGGGCTGCTCGGCTATTTGTAGCCAGGCCCTGCTCTCGCGGGACCCCACACGTCTTTGGAAATGATTGCGATGATCACGTCTGAGCTGAGAATTAAGTGACTAAACGTTACTTTGTTTAACCATAACTGTGTGTAGGTTAGTATCTGGGGGCTCAGCGAATACTACTCATGAAATAACTCGTACTCCTTTTTGACCGACTTTGTACTAATTTTGGTTGATCGAGACGAACACTGGATTAAACATGCACCTCTTAACCCCTGCCTCGCATTTACGACTAACAATTTGCATTTACACATAACATACAGTCAAGCATAGTAAAATGCTAATACGACAATATTGTTATTCTAAGAATTTGAATTCGATTCTAACCCTGCACCCCCACAGTTAGCATATCCAACCCCCGGGTCGATTGAACGTAAGCTTTCTTTTATATGAGCAGATTGCGATTATAATACTTTTAATGAGATTCGAATACCGTATCCATGAATCGCCTAAATATGAAAATGTGTCATTAAACTCGCCACCACCCACACACCCAATTAGTAAGGTTTGTCACGTGAACAGGACATGCTAATTCGTTACTAGTCCAGCACAATGGTGTGTTGGAGAGCCAAGCCACAACATTTACAATCTGAGTACGACTTTTCGTCAGTAATTACAACTAGTTTCATTAGGCACGGCCAGTTTTGTGGAGAAGTCCTCCTGTTTTGTTCCGTAAATAGAGAGGTAGATGTGATGACAAAACGTGTGTGCTCTTCTTGCGCGAAGTGGGGGAGGGGGGGTGTTAATGGATACATATATATGGCTATGGGTACTCATTGCCGTTTGGGTAATGTATATGGTAATCAACGTACATTAGGCATGCGAATTAAGTGAACCCATTGTCCTTGTACTTCCTGTCGATTGTGTGTACTAAAATAGCCTGCCAACGGTAATCCCTATTGAAGAATAGTGACCGGAATAGACATGCTTTAGTAACGAATTGTCATGTTCTGTTTACGTGACAAACCTTACTATTTTGATGTGTCGGGTGGTGGCGGGTTTAACAAAATATATTTTTTACTTACGCAATTTAACCCCAAAAACCTGTTCGATTGAACATACACTATACATATTTACTAGCAGTCGCCGCCCGCTTCGCGGGCGGTGTGTATATAGATAAATCGTTTATTGTCATTGTCACCAGTACAACTAAATTTAAAATGCTCACCAGTCAGGGCATCATTCTTAAATTTAAATTAAATAAAACAAGAAAATATAAATACAATTAAATGAAAGATAATCAATTTATACTATATATAAAAACAGCCCAAGTATACCCACATACCCACATAAGGTTACATTTTGTCATTGCACATCTCTATTTCCCAGTCAATTGTAGACACTATTACTTAATAATTAATTAGCATTATTGAGTGTGGTTATCGCTGTAGGATAAAAGCTCTGTTTGAATCTGTTTGTCCTTGTTTTGAATTATCTGAATCGTCTGCCTGATGGCAACAGCTCAAACAGTGAGTGTCCAGGGTGAGAAGAGTCCTTTATAATGGTCTGTGCTTTTTTTGATGCAACGTGAACTGTGTAGTTCTTCCAGTGTGGGGAGATGGCAGCCGGCGATCTTTTGGGCTGTGTTGATGCTGTGTATATGCTTGGTTGGTGGGGAGTTGAAAGGGGCTGGACACAATATACATGTTTTGGTGATTGTTTTATGTTTATTTTTGTGAGGTTATATGTATTTTTATGAGACGCTCAATCGAGGGTGTTTAGACTCCCTCGCGTCATCTCCAAATGCCCGCGCACTGATTTCCGTCATATCAGCGCCTTTGTAGACGTACTTGTACAGGTACTTGATCGCCGTGATGCTCGAGCACACCTCAACGTTGATGTGGCAATCGTATTTCTGAGAGAAGAATGGATTGTACGCAACAACCCATTGATTGACTGTCGCATTGTCATATGTCTTGAACTTGAGCACGCCGTCCGTTCGCAGGCGTCTTCTGTAGACAGGAAACACATTGTGGTTGGTTTGTGTCACCTCGGACAGTGCCTTCGGGAAACCTTTGGTGCACTCGCCGTCCTTCATACACAGAGAGCTGGGGTGTAGGGTTCCACACGGACCGTGCATTATGCTGGTCAAAACTCTGTTGTACAGATCACTGTTCTTCACGGCATCTGGAAGTTCCGCGGACACAAACTTGTCAAAGTCCTGGCGAGTCCTGGGTTTGTCTTCATGGGCGAGAATAATGAGTATGTGAGCGTGCGGCAGTCCACGCTTCTGAAACTCGAGCACATAGATTCGCGCGATTTGCTCCCCAAACACCCCATCATCGAGATCCTTCAACACTGCTTTGAGCTTCTGTTGCCACACACGTGCGACAATATCTGGCCTATCTTGAGCAGTTTGGTGTGGTCCGTTTCTGTCTATCGTCTTTGTGATTTCATCCCATTGAGGGTTGCACGTCACAGTCATGAACAAATCCGGCTTGCCAAACTCGCGCACCATCGCCATGGAGTCCTGATACTGCGAGTACATGTATCTCTCACCACCCGTGAACGACGCTGGAAGTACGACGCGCTGTCCGACTTGATCAAGGAAGTGACGGCGGCGGCTTGGCTCTGGATGCACTAACATGCCTGTGTCACGATCGTATTCCGACACTAAGCCTTCGTTTTCGCCTAATGCAACCACGCCCTCATGCAGGTACGCATCCAGAACTCCCTTGTAAATATCCGCTCGAAGTGACTTCTGGTTTGCCTGGACCCAGCGCAGACTCTCCTGTTCGCACTTGGCACGTTGGTCAACCACCCACTGCTGGAACAGTCGCCCGCCTTGGTGGAGAACCGACTGGTCGTTTTCCTTCTGGTAGAGTCGGTACGCAACATGTTCGCGAAGCGCCATTCGCGTCTTTTTCCGATACGTAGCGCCGTTCGTGTACTCATCCGTGTACGTCCAACCCAGTTCCCCGAGAGGGAGCAAGAGAGGACATAGGAAGTGAATCGTAGATCGAATAGGTTTCAAACAGTCGCAAAAGCCCACCTGACCGTGGAAAGAGAAGCAAGTCTCGGTTGTTCGCCGCGTTGCCGTCATCAATCAACACAGCAGCAACCTCCGTGGCCGTGGGGAGATTGTGCGTGCGAGGTCCCGCATAGTTGTTGGTACGCAGGCGAAACACGACGTTGACGGGGTTGTCGCCGGCTTCGATCATGCTTCTCATCCGCTGACCCATCGTAAGGAACTCGCGCGCAAACGGGTTGCACGTCTCCATCATGTGCTCCAAGTCCAACAGCGCGACTCTGTTCAGGCCGCTAAAAATCCCCTGTCGGCGAGCCACTCGTGCTTCCACATCTGGATCGTACACGTAAATCTGCGCAAACTTGGGCTTCGTTGTCGGACCGGCTTGATCCGTATATGGTAACAAAGATCCCAAGAAATGGCCCATCGCTCCTTGGATACGGTATGTATACACGCCTCTCTGCCCTTGGACACTTTGATCTTCCGCTACTGGGTCGAAGCGGCGATTGCTGAAAGACGCACCAAGCGACGTAAATGCAAACACTTGATTGTACATGCATATCTGTTTCCGAAACTCTTCATCTTGGTACCACTTGCGTAGAATGGCCGGTGCAGGCTGGAGTGGCGGAAGAGCGACCTTGCCGTCAATGCAGCATGTGATCGAAGACTCGCCCGGCCACTTCCATGCTCGACACTTCGAGCAAACCGAAGTTGGCTCTGGTAGTTTGTGTCTTCCTGCGATGATATTCTTCCCCGAAACTCTGGAGACTTCAAACTCGTCTTGGTTGGCGAGGGCGTCCTTGTAGCGCTTGGTTCGCCGTTGAACGCGTCGCTGTTCCAGCGTCTCCTCGACTTCGTTTTCTGTCCTCCTGGCGATACGTTCAGCTTCCAGCTCAGCATGGCGTCGTCGTGCTTCCTCCTGCTGTTCTTCCGTCAACCTCCCGCGGCGTTCCGCTTCCAGCACACTGTGGCGACGTCGTTCTTCATCTTGCTGCTCTTCCGTCAACCTTCGGCGCCGCTCAGCTTCCGAGTTACTGCGACGATATCGTTCATCCAGTAGTTGCTCGGCAGTCATTCTCGAACGATGCTGGGCCTCCAGCGCAGCGCGATGCGCTAGCTCAGCATCTTGTTGAAACGGAGATTGCTCAGCACGTCGCTTTAGGCGACACAACTCCTGAAGGCCCAGTGTGAGTTGTGGATCCTCCCGCCCTGCGGCTCGAGCAATGACAAAGTCAGGGTCGTCTTCTTCTTGCTTACCTTCTTCAAGGTCCACGTGGAAGTCGCCGGGAGAAATGACATGATCGTGTACGTCCATGAGGACATCCTGCATATCACTTGGTTGATCCATTGTGTCGTTGCCAGCGTTGGTTGCTATGCGCCCTTCATCGATAGCATTCCCCAAGTAAAGCTCTCACTTTGGCTTATTCAACCGAAATCGCTTCATTCGGCGGCGATTGCGGCGACGATCTTTGACCTCCTTGGGCTCGGTCGCGGCAGGAGTTGCATGTGCGATTTCGTTTTTGTGCAAAGCGTCCTCGAGCTCCTCTCGTGTGTCTCTGTTTCGCTTGCTATAGGGATTTGGATGAAGCATTATCTTAGGTGAGGGTGAGTATGAAATAGTTGAGCAGCTTAGGCACCCTCTCCGTGTTCCACGACCAGTGCTTGTAGTAATCGTGGTGGCTGTGGTCAGATATCTGGAAGTCTGCGTACACAAACGTGACGCGTTAGACAGAAAGCCTATGCAAACCGCGTTGCCTCTCAGTCCGTGACATCTGAAGCACTGTAGAATATATGTCGCTGTACTGTTGCGCACGGGTACTGGCAGATAAAGTCCCCCCGACTGACGCACAGACGTTGTGACGACAGATATAATACACGCAGTGCCTCTACCCTGCTCGCTACCAAGTCCCTACGCGACCGCCAGCTATGTTCTTGCGCGTTCAGAGTGTTTGTTTTACCCAAAGATGACCCTCACTTCCGCACGCAGCACTATCCACTATAAGCGCACACTGGCACACTTACAGATGCAGCGGTTTGTTTTGTTTGATTTTATTAGTAACGCAGCATCGATATGCGCTCCACCATTTCGAAAATGTTATTTGTCGGTGTTATGCGGTCCATTTACATAAACATACGTAATATTAGCGTAACTACCATTCGCACACTTGCATACACACCACACTCACATAGCGCAGGGTCTGCGCCCACAGTGCACTGCACCACTGCGGCGCAGACCTTGTCAGACCTATGCTATCACACAGCGCTTACCTTCTGTGTGCTTCTGCATGTTTGGAAACGGACGACTGACTGACTGACGCGTGCTGCCGCCACAAAGCACGCAGGCCACTTTGAGGCAATTAAATGTAAGGGATAATAAATTAGTCCAATGAGATTGAAGGCGACACCGACAGAATTTCTCGAGCGCTGGTTTGATATGTAGGGCGGGGAACTGTGCAGGGCCACTTTGCACACACTTGTTTCGGCCCAATGAAAGATTAAGCACAGTGGTTTCAAGGGAACGGGCGCAATATAGATGGAGCTGCATACGAAAGAGTGGTTAGTTTTGTCCACTGGGCCGTCGAACTGAACCCCACCAATAATGAACAGATTTTATTGAAAGTTCTGGAATTGAAAATGTATGTGGCTATCTGATTGGTGGAGGGTTCTTGGTTGCAGCCGCGGACGTTCTTCGTTGCCGAGATATCGCCACCAGAACGCAGTGTTCGGCGGGTGCAACAGCAACACTGTACCTACAGTAGATTTTGCGTTGCGACCATCACTGTGAATATGGTGTTGCGTGAAAGTAGGTGCAATTGTTGGCCGAAGAGACGCTCTAGGGCGGCAGGTTTATTTATTTATATTTGTCGAATGAAAGTGAGCTGTGGCTTTTTGCCGGCTGTTTTATTAATTTTTATCGACGAATCAGAGCTAGCTGTTTGGGCTGGTCCGTAAATAAATTAACGTCCAGATACGCACGCAGACGACCAAACCAGCGTAGTTGTCTAAGAAAGATAGCGACCCCTGCTTACTCGTAAGGTAAAGTTCTTTGGGGACTCCATTAATCGCAGCAAGCAGCACCCATTTTTTACATAAATAAACGTAATATTAGCGTGACTACCATTCGCACACTTGCATACACACCACACTCACACAGCACAGGGTCTGCGCCCACAGTGCACTGCAGCACTGCGGCGCAGACCTTGCCAAACCTATGCTATCGCTCTTTTCCGGGCGTGTTAATTAATTATTTTTATCGAATCAAAGTGAGCTGTGGCTTTTTTCCGACTGTTTTATTTTCATCGAATCAGAGCGAGCTGTTTGGGCGGGTCCGTAAATAAATTAACGTCCAGATACGCACGCAGACGACCAAACCAGCGTAGTTGTTAAAGATGTATCATGTTTTGGAGTGCCAATCCCATGCCCAAAACGACTGATTGTCCGCTTAACAGCCTAGCCCATAAACCACTATTGGTGATAGTGTTGTTTGAGAGCAGCTATTAAAGTCGCTTTGGCAAACGAGGTGGTGGCTGGCCAAACCATGCCTCGCTGTTTGTCTCCGGAATGATGACGGATTGGTGCCGCGGGACGCAGCATCTCATCCGACAAGCGTTGCAGCAGCTGGGTGATGGCATCCGTGAGTTCGTCAACTTTCTCTTCAAGTTGAGGCCGTCTCCATCGTGGTCTCCTCCCTCTGCGCGTGCTGTGGGTTGCTCATGGCCGAGGTGGAACTGCATGTTGAATCGGGTGTAGACGTTATTTTAGCAACATTTAAGTACAGTATTGTGTTTAGAATGCGTCTCGACAAGGAAGGTGACTTGTTGGATCAGAGTTTTTCATCAAAGGCGTTATCCCATCACGGGACATAAACATGCTGCCGATATAACAGTAACAGAAGCAACTACAGCAGCTACGAAACCGTTCGATGGCAAAGCAGCGACTTCTGCTCAAACTGCTGCCCGAATGTTTGTGGCCGGCCCTGCTCTCGTGGGACCCCACACGTTAATAGATATAATATAGATGATCCTGCGAGGAACCGGTGCCTGGAGCGTGGTCAAATTCTTCAAAAGAAGCCAGGGACCTGCCTAATCCTTCAAGGCTGCGGTGCGAACCCTTGACGCCCAGAAATGCACAAGATTCTACCATGGGCGAGGGACGGGCGTCGAGAACCAGGTCAAAATGCGCAAGGTTGCGCTTGTAGGCTCCACGCAAAATATCAATACTGTATAGTGCTATTCGGTGCCATTGCGATGTAACATTCTACCAGCAGTGGGCAGCTTGATTCTAATACGACCATGGTGCGATTGTAATAATTTTGATGCGATTCTAAATCTGGTACCACCCAGGCCGCATTTACGACTCCCGATGTGCATCTACATTTAACATACATTCTAGCTCAGTGTTATTCTAATACTACCAAAGTGCTATTATAATCGTTTTAATCCGATCATAATCCTGCACCCCTCGTTCGCATATCCGACCACCGGTTCGCATGTCCAAAGGCCATAGATGCATATTACATGCATACGAGCACAGTTCGCTTGCACGTACGCTATACATACATATGCGCAGAGTGTGATTTTAATACGATCACGTTGAAATTATACTATTTGTAATGAGATTATAATACCGTACCTCTGTTTTTGCTGCTATAAATGATGAAACTAGTTTATAGTAGTTTAATGTTTCGTGTTATCGTTTATAGTGTTACAGTTCACATGTCTTAGTGTACAGGATTCCCTGTATACTTGATGATTAGGGACCGTAACGTTGTGAATCGATAAATAAACGGACACACATTTGTTAAAAAAACGTTTTTATTCATCTGCAATCATTTTTAAGTCAAAACTCGAACCGAATGTATTATGTCCTATGTTCAAACAGTTACAATACAATGCAAACCATATCCGTTCCAGGAATACCAACGCGTTAAAGTATCATTCCCCATTATTTCCTTATTAGTTCACCACATTTGTTCACTGTGTGTCTATGTTGAAGTCAAGGCCATATATCCAACGAACGCGTCATCAATGTACATCCTGAAATCGGTTATTTAAGTGTCCTTAAATATGATGCTAAAATAAATGTTAACACTGGATTAAACGTGCACGTCGTAATCCCTCCCTCGCATTTACGACTAACGATTTGCATTTGCACATAACATACATTCAAGCACAGTAAAATGCTAATACTACCATATTGTTTTCTAAAATTTGAATGCGATTCTTGCCATTTACCCTCCACAGTTCACATATCCGACCCCCGGTTCGATTGAACAGATAATTTACATACATATGTGTAGATTGCGATTTTAATACTTCTAATAAGATTTAAATAACGTACCTCCGTTTATGGTGCTATAAATTATAAAACCAGTTGATATTTCTTTTGTCGTTTAATGTTTAGTGTTATTGTTTATAGTGTTATCAATTTACATGTTTTTTTAAGTGCAGGTGATTCCCGGTATACTTCGGTATTTTGGACCTGAACGTTGCGAAACGATTCATAACGAGGACCTTTCCCCACCAGAGCGCAATCCGCTGATGAAAAGAACTCGGGGCAGCGGGAACACGTGCTTCCATGGGCAGTGGGGGACAGGGCATGGTTGTATTGCCTACAGGTGCCACTGGGAAAATCCAAGTTGCTCCGCCCATGGCGGGGACAGGTACAGGTCATAGAGGTGGGTGATGTAAAGACAGTGCGTCAACTAAGGGACAAGTGGTGACAACAAGATAGAGAGAGTTCGAGAAGGGAAGGCGAGACCAAGTGTGTGCGGAGGTTCACGCCGAGAATGAGAGAGGGGGAGGAACGAGGTTTGGGGCTGTGTGGCTGGTTGCTGTCTCGTCGTCGTCGTTGCTATATCGTGACGCCTGGGGTCTGAAACCGCGTCAAAGGCTAAATAAAAGAACCCTCTGCAGTCTGAGTCCGGAGTCATTACAATTGTAACGACTAGCAGTTGCCGCCCGCTTCGCGGGTGGTGTGTACATGCTTGGTTGGTGGGGAGTTGAAAGTGGCTGGACACAATATACATGTTTTGGTGATTGTTTTATGTTTATTTTTGTGAGGTTATATGAATTTTTATGAGACGCTCAATCGAAAATATTAAAGAATGCAAATTATTCAAACTAGCAGTCGCCACCCGCTTCGCGGGCGTTGTGTATATCCTTGGTTGGTGGGGAGTTGAAAGTGGCTGGACACAATAGACATGTTTTGGTGATTGTTTTATGTTTATTTTTGTGAGGTTATATTAATTTTTATGAGACGCTCAATCGACAATATTAAAGAATGCAACTTATTCAAATATAGAATGCAACTTATTGAAATATCTGGCGATACACGATATTCTTCGTGTACACTCCGTCTTCCTCCTCGTCGTCAGGTCCGTCAATAAGCGCCTTGATGTTGGGTCTTGCCGTGACTCGCGATAGTGCCACGTACAGTTGGCCGTGCGAGAAGCATGGCGTTGGTAGATATAATCCCAGGTTGTGAACAGTTTGCCCTTGCGCCTTGTTGATGGTCATCGCGAATGCTGGGACAATGGGGAACTGTTTGCGCCGAAGTCGAAATGGGAAGTCCTTCGTGTCCAATTGGAGGCGGATATGGTTGTTCTCAAGCAGCGAGTCCAAGACCAAGTGTGGGTACTCGGAAAGCTGCAGGAGGTCGTCAAAGTCCGACAGAGCGATCCCACCTGCCGTGAGGAACTCGTGGAGGCTGTGAAGGGTCTTGAACTTTACCATTTCTTTTATTTTCTTTGATGCTGCTAATCCTGCATAATGCACGGGTATACATAGTACTAATCACATACCTGCATTTCCCATTTTGCAATAATTGCAATAATTTTGCTGCCCGTCTAGAACAAGTAACCTTAATGTCTAGACGCATTCTAAACACAATACTATCCTTAAATATTTAATTAATTTACCCACCCAGCAGCATAACAAAAGGCGGCTTAATCCTAGCTGGCTTATCTACATATGCCATCTACATTACAAAGGCTCAGTTCCCGCAGCAGCACTGACCTTCTCACAACTCCTCCTCTCCCGCGGCCCTTCCTGGCTCCTCCCCCCTTAACCAGTATATAAGATCGTACTTCTTGGGACTTCTCTCCACTTGATACAGATTTTTTGCTGTGACAGTTTTACCTGAAGACGGAAGCTTGTGTTGCCTCCGAAACGTCGTGATTTTATTTTTTATTAATTTTAATTTCATTTTTTACCTACGTGACTTTACCGAAAGAACTAAGAGTATGCAGCTCCACCTCGGCCATGAGCAACCCACAGCACGCCCAGAGGGAGGAGACCACGAGGGAGACGGCCTCAACTTGAAGAGAAAGTTGACAAACTCAACGGATGCCATCACCCAGCTGCTGCAACGCCTGTCGGATGAGACGCTGCGTCCCGCGGAACCAACCAGGCGAGTAAAGGAAGTGCTGAGCCCGAATCGGAGGCCGCCACCCAAACATCAGCAGCAGTAGATCGCGTGATTATAATAGGACCACGTTGTTATTATAATAATTTTAATGCGATTCTATAACGCGCACCTCCCAGGTTGCATTTACGACTCACGATGTGCATCTACATATAACATAATTCTAGCTCAGTGTAATTCTAATACGACCATAGTGTTATTCTAATCATTTTAATGCGATCCTAATCCTGCATCCCCCAGTTCGCATGTACGACCTCCGGTTCACATGTTCCCAAGGACATATTACATACATACGAGCACAGTTCGCTTGCATGTACACTACACGTAAATATGCGCAGAGTGTGATTCTATTACGATCACATTGTGATACTAATACTTCTAATACTAAAACAATTATAATAAAATAAAAATAAATGAAAATAACTCAATTAAATCACGACGTTTCGGAAGCAACACAAGGCTCCGTCATCAGGTGTAACTGCTCCAGTAAAATTACTGTAAGTTATTCAAGACACGTGTTTTTTTATATCGGGTGCTGGGCAGGGAGGAGCCAATGAGTCTGGGGGGGGGGATGGTTTTCTCCCCCCCCACTCATTGGCTCCTCCCTGAATAGCTTTTTTCACACGCTACAGAAGTTACACCTGATGACGGAAGCTTTTGTTGCTTCCGAAACGTCATGATTTAATTTAGTTATTTTCATTTATTATTATTTTTACCTACGTTACTTTACCGAAAGAACCTAAGATTATGAATCCTTGACACGGATTCTGAAACGATGGAGTTAAACACTCGCTGCTTGGCCCCATCGACAGCAGCGAAGGATGTCATATACCGCCCCATTTACGAGTTGGCTGTATAATGTGTCTAGTTGAAGGTGCTAGGTGTTGTCTTCTTCTAACAGCTACGAACGTGCGTGTGTTGTCTGTTTTTACGATTTGTCCATTGATGTTGTTTTTTTTGCGGCGTTTTTTTTAGTTCTGTCAATTGAGTGTTGCAGTTTGTTTAAGAATTCGTCACGTGAGCGTGGTGTTTTGCTTGTGGGAATTTCGCTTCGTTATACGCAGGGAGGTGGTCTTCCGTGATGGGATGACGCCTTTGATTAAAGCCTCTGATCAAACTCACCCGATTGACGCCCTTGATCGTCGCGTTTGATCAACTCTGATATGGTATACTCTCACATGTTAAGCTCTATCATAGTGAAACATAATATTATAACCTATGAACTACAACCTATCCATTGTAACGCTGTAAAAGAATATCACCCATTGGGTTTCACTCCCTCGTCGAGAAGGCCGCTCTCTTCCTTTTCTAAAGTTACATGCTAATATCTCACGTGAACATCACTAGCCCCGGCCACTTCTTTATGACCTGAGGTCTACACCCATTTCAAACGTTTTAAAACAGTCTACCTGAGCAGCAGACCATGCTTTCCCACATGACGGACGCTTGTGTTGTGCCCGAAACGTCGTGATTTGTTTATGCCTATGTGACTTTTAATTAAAGAACCAAAGAGTATATAATAGTATAAACTATGAACTACAACCTCTCCATTATAACTCTGTAAAATACTATTAATTTTTACAGTGTATAATCACGTAAATGGAGGTATGGGATTAGAATCGCATAAGAATCATTAGAATCGCACTGTGCTTATTTTAGAATCACACTGTGGTCGTACGTATGGTAAGTGAATATGCGAACACGGGGGTAAAATATGCAGGATTAGAATCGAATTACAATTATTCGAATCCCACTAGTCGTATTAGAATCACACTGTCCACTGTTGGATAAATGTGTCGTATCAATCGAATCGAAATATACAGAATATATATATATATATACACACGTACAAAGTTTATAACAATCACACATTATAACATTTATACAATACACATGATTAAAAAAAAAACTTTTTAAACATTTCTATTCATTTTTTTTAAACTGAGAATGTCGTTGTCCATGTGGGGAGATGGAGCACAGTGGAACGTATCGTCTAAGCTGCTTTTCGGAATCCGTGTGATCACCCAGTCACATCGCCTAACTCCAGTGACAGCACCTTACCAAAACTACATCTCCCCAACAAGGCAGCCTTACCGATGCTGTGTATTATGTTTATGGGATAAAAGAGGTGTGTATTTTCCCATACGCCTTGCCCAAAAAGACTGATTGTACGCTTAACAGCCTAGCCTGTAAACCACCATTGGTGATAGCGTTGTTTGAGAGCAGCTATTAAAGTCGTTTTGGCAAACGAGGTGGTGGCTGGCCAAACCATGCCTCGCTGTTTATCTCCGGAGTGATGACGGATACACACCAGACCAAGCGGAGACCATGTACCCGATCGGATTTTGGTTACTGATGTTAGAGTGATTGTGTTGCAAGTGTGGTCACTACGCGTCTGTACGTGCTCACTCCCGAAGCTTGGCGGTTTTTGGCAACACCACGGGGCTGCGTTCACTTTAAATCGAGGACAATGGAGGGCATGGGGAACGTGTTTTTCCATTTATTCAAAATAAGCGCACAATTACACACTGAGATGCACTTACATATTCATGCATGAAGCACAATGGGCACATTACCCTTCGGTATGTTAATAGACATGCGGATTGTGCATTCCAAAATTAACTTTACAATGCAAACATCCTGAAAGACAAAGGATTGGATCCTAGGGGGGGAGTTATAAGGCGGCTCAGAAGAAGAGCTCAATGCCATTTTGAGAGGGAACTTGATGAGGTTGGACGCTCGACTCGTCGCACTGCTGATCGCCCTTCAACCGCGAGACAACGCAGCCTGGCGATCACAATTGCTGTGTCGACAGTTAGGCGACTTTGCGTTCGGAGAGTTCGTGGCGACATCTTCAGACGGGTTACAGACATCGATATACCGTGAATCTCCAAGTAAGTGTCTATTTTCGCAGATAAACTCTTAACCGTGTTTGTCGTCACATTTACGGGATTTGTTTGCGTCTCGGGTTAGACGCGAGTGTCGTTCTTGTTTCAGTCATCACATCTTCAGAGTCATCAGAGAACACACACGGGCGAGAAGCCATTCCTGTGCTCTGTGTGTGGGAAGACATTTGCACAGTCGTCAAAACGGAACAGGCATCAGAAGGTCCACGATGATAGGAAGCTGAAATTAAAAGGTGAAATTCAAGGTGCTGAAATAAGTCCTGAAGATAATTCCACCTTCGATCCCATGCAGTTGGATCCCGAGAGATGGCTGGATGTAATGGAGTGGCTCGAGGATCAAACCGAGAGCTCTGGGTGACTGAAATATAATGTTGCATGCGGTTATACCTATTAAGCCGTATCGAGTACTTTTGTGTGTAATTTTGACCATTTTAGTTTTACAGTTTTTGTGAGAGTTTAATGACGTGCCCAGTGGTGGTTTGGAATGTTATCGGATTACTTGCCGAAGTGGTGTGATGAGCACTGGTTGTGAGATGGTTCAATTGTAGTCGTTAAGTGTTCCTGTTGAGCTAAAGTTGGAATGCGTCTGTAGTGAGATCTTTACTCAACATTTTAAACGTTTTTTCAAGAATCTAGCTTTTTTTAATTGGTATTAATCGATTTTAGATAGCCGATTTCAGGATGTACATTGATGACGCGTTCGTTGGATATATGGCCTTGACTTCAACATAGACGCACAGTGAACAAATGTGGTAAACTAATAAGGAAATCATGGGGAATGATACTTTAACGCTTTGGTATTCCTGGAACGGAAATGGTTTGCATGGTACTGGAAATGTGTGAACATAGGACATAATAAATATTCCCTTCGAGTTTTGACGTAAAAATGATTGCAGATGAATTAAAAACGTATTTTTACAAATGTTTGTCAGTTCTTTATTTTATAATGTTCCTAGCAAAAACATGTTCAGAAAATTTCAGGTGGAGGATCTCCGTCACACAAGTGTGCCCTTAACCGGCAGCATCTTGGCTGTCTACCCGATTAACACGTGTTCCTTGAGGGGAAAGGTCCCCGTAGTTAATCTTTCATCAACGTACCAGTCCCTAATTCCGAAGTATGTCGGGGATAAACTGTACTTTATTACATGTAAACTGTAATACTATAAACTATAACACTAAACATTAAACGATTATAAACTAGTGTTTTAATTTTTAACCATTTAAACGGAGGTAAGGTATTATAATATCATTAGAATCACAGTGTGGTCGTATAAGAATCGCTAATATGTATGTATAGTGTACGTGCAAGGATCGGATAAAAATTATTACAATTACAACATGGTCATATTACAATCACGATTTTCACTGCTAGATGTCATCGAATAACAAATGACGGAATATATTTATATAAATACACGCACAACCCCATCATAAACTCATGAGATTATGAATCGTTACAATTATTATAACAATCACAAATTGTGGCAAAGCGAAATTTCCACAAGCAAAACACCACGCTCACGTGGCGAATTCTTAAACAAACTGTAACACTCAAGTGACAGAACTCAACAAAAAACGCCGCAATAAAAAAAACAACATCAATAGGCAAATCCTAAAAACAGACAACACACGCACGTTCGTAGCTGTTAGAAGAAGACAACACCTAGCACCTTTAACTAAACACATTATACAGCCCCAAACAGCCAACTCGTAAATGGGGCGGTATATGACAGCCTTCGCTGCTGTCGACGGGGCCAAGCAGCGAGTGTTTAACTCCATTGTTTCAGAATCCGTGTCATCTCCCGGCCACAGCGCCTTACCCAAACTACATCTCCCCAACAAGGCAGCCTTCCCTATGCTGTGTATCTTAGCAGCATATTTACGGACGCACTTGAAGATAACAATTTCGTCTAGAAAAGGCAGGCGACTTGTTCTACCAACACAATTTAAAATTTCTATCCGAAACAAGTATGAGTTCATTCATGAGTTGTATTCACTAAGCCCCGATTGCACTAACCTACACACAGTCATGATTAATCAAAGTAAACATTAGTCGCTCATCCCAGCTCAAACATGATCATAGCAATTATTTCCAAATCGAGAACAGGGCACGTCCACAAACTCTCAAATTGTAAACTAACATTTGGAAACTCTAACATTATAAACTCTAACAATATAACCTTAAAACTATGAACTATACATTGTAACGCTTTAAAATAACACTACAAACTAGTGTTATAGTAAACTATAATGCTGTGAACTCTAACAATATAAGCTATGAGCTATACATTATAACACTATAAAATAACATCATAAACTAGTGTTACAGATTAGAACAAATTGAATTCTTAGCTTCACACCGTGGTCCTCTAAGAATCACACTATGCTCGTGAGAATGTAACATGTATGTATGTAATATGTATGCATGAGTTATGTCTGTATGTAGTATGTATGCATGTAAAATGTATGTATGTAATATGGACGTGCGAACCAATTGTGGAATATGTGAAACGGAAGGTGCAGGATCAGGATGGGATTAAAATTATTTGAATAACACGTTGGTGGTATTAGGATCAAACTTTTTGGTTCTTTCGGTAAAGTCACGTAGAATGGAAATAATAAAATAATCAAAACATAATACAATTATTCTCACGACGTTTCGGCCACAACGCAAACAGCCGTCAGTTCGCATATCCAACCCCCGGTTCGCAAGTCCAAATGGCATGCATACATATTACATACATACGAGCACAGTTCACATGCCCGTACACTACTATACATATGTAGAGAATTTCCCAGGACGCACTCGGAGACGAAGGAGAGGTTTAAGGGCTTTCGCCGAGGGTTTATTAAAGTTATTGACCTACACCAGGTGTAACAACTTCCCAGGGGTGAGGGATGCCGGGCTCGGTCCCACTGGTCCCCCCGACACAGTCGGCTGCCCCGTGCTGCCTCCTCTGCGCCGACCGCAGCCACCTCCAGCCCTGGCGCTGCGCTCTGTCCTATCCCGACTCCCTTGCCCCTGGCTCCCCGTTCTACCTGACTCCGACTTCAGCACAGACCCCGATGACGACACGGGCTCTACTTTCTGCAAGCCGCTAATGAAAAGAACACGGGGCGGTGGAAACACGTGCTTCCATGGGCGGTCGGGGACAGGGCATGCTTGTTTGCCCACAGGTGCCACCAGGTATATCCCCAAGCTGCTCAGTCAATTGCAAGGTACGGTAGAAGTCATAGAGGTGAAATGGCTGCAGTGTGTAAATGTAGTTAGGGTTGCCGCCGTTGGTTCGTCCACCCATCGCGCCTCAAGACTTATGTCCGTCCCCACCCAGACAGCTCACCCCCATGTCCTGTACAGCCCAAGTCTGGTTTGCCCGACGTGGTGGGGCACTCGGCAACGGAAACCGTACGCCAAAGGAAATGTGTTGTGCCGCCCACAGTTTCCGAGCCTCTGAGGCCCGGGGTGCCTCAAGGATCCGCCACGTGCGAGGAACCGGTGCCTGGAGCCTGGTCAAATTCTTCAAAATAAGCCAGGGACCTGCCTAATCCTTCAAGGCTGTGGTGCGAACCCTTGACGCCCCGACATGGACAAGATTCTACCATGGGCGAGGGACGGGCGTCGAGAACCAGGTCAAAATGTGCAAGGTTGCGCTTGTAGGCTCCACGCCCAATATCAATCCGGCATATATTCGGTGCCATTGCGATGTAACATTCTACCAGCAGTGGGCAGCTTGATTCTAATACGACCATGGTGCGATTTTTATTATCTTGATTTGAAGCTTTCGTGACTGCAGGAATCCATACTATTTGGTTCTTTCGCTGAAGTCACGTAGGTAGAAAAATAACAGATCACATTATTTATCTATATTATTTTGTCTACCTATATGACGTTACCGAAAGAACCAAAGAATATAGCTACAGTATAATGCAAATCAAGTCACTTCCAGGAATACCAAACCAAAGTATAATTCCCCATTGATCTCCTTATTAGTTCACCACGTTTGTTCACTGTGCGTCTGTTTAAGTCAAAGCCAAACATCCAACGAACGCGTAATCAATGTATATCCTGAAATCAGTTATCTAAAGTCGCGTATTACCATCCAAAATAGCGATATAAAGGAAAAAAACAAGTAAAATATATCGAATAAAGTTGTAACAACAGACTCATTCCAACAGGAACACTTGACCACGACAAGATTGTCAGTAATTGAACGGTCTCACAAACACTGCTCCTCGCACCACTTCAGCAAGTAATCCGATATTAGAAACTACCAACTGCACGTAACGAAATATTCTAACAAACTGCAAAACTCGAGTATCAAAATCACTGATACATCAATTGTAACGTATTACTTGGTCTAAAACATACACAATTGCACACAATGTGGCTTAATAGGTCTCACCAAACCCAAAATAATTTCAATTATCCTTTGCTTTAGATTTGAATTTCGAGCCACTCCATTACATCCAGCCATCTCTCGAGATCCAACTTCATGGGCTCGAAGGTTGAATCTTCTTCAGGACTCATTTCAGCACCTTTTTTGTAACCGGGCCCTGCTCTCGCGGGACCCCACACGTCGTTGGAAATTATTGCGATGATCATGTCTGAGCTGAGAATTAAGTGGCTAAAGATGACTTTGTTTAACCATAACTGTGTTTGTAGGTTAGTGTTATCGGAGCTAAGTGGATACTACTCATGAATTAACTCGCACTCCTTTATGACCGACAATTGTACTCATTTTGGTTGATCGAGTAGAACAAGGCACGTGCCACGTATAGACGAATTCTTATCAACAATAGTGGCCTAAAATATAATGCTAAAATAAACGTTAACACTGGATGCAACGTGCACCTATTAATCCCTGCCTCGTATTTACGACTAACAATTGCACTTGCACATAACTTACATTCAATCAAAGCAAAATGCTCATACGACCACATTGTTATTCTAAGAATTGTAATGCGATGCTAACCCTTCACCCCCCACAGTTCGCATATCCGACCATCGGTGCGCATGTCCAAAGGCCATACATATTACATACGTCCATACGAGCACAGTTCGCTTGCACGTACACTATACATACATATGCGCATAGTGTGATTTTAATACGATCGCGTTGTAATTATAATACTTGTGTAGAGGAGTAGAGGAGAGTGGTGGCGTCGCGTGCGCTGTCCGGTGCGATGACGTCACGGGACGTGGGGTCGCGCGCGCTGGGCAGTGCACGTGACGTCACGCCTTTTAGGGTATTTAAGGGATACCCCGTGACGAAAGCGGGGTCACTATAGGAACGGGGATAGTAAACAGGGTGAAGAGGGAACCAGTGGGTAGAGAGAGGGATCGAACAGGGAGTCTGGGGAGAAGCCGGTGGTAGCCGTAGAGGTGCTTCTCTCTCCGCTCGGTGGAGTCGGCAGAGTCCACGATCCGACACGAGAGAGAGACCGGAGCTAGCCGGCAGGGACCCGGACTCAGAGTAGGACCCCTAGCCCCTGGGAGTTGTGTACCCTGCTGTGTAGTATGGATAAGTGTTAATAGACCCTGGCGGAAGCACCTAACTTACCTCCGTCTCCGATTACGTCCGTCGGAACTACTCAATACTTGTAATGAGATTATAATAGCGTACCTCTGTTTTGGTATTATTAATGATTAAACTAGTTTATTGTATTTTAATGGTTCGTGTTATCGTTTATAGTGTTACAGTTCACATGTCATAGCGTACAGGATTCCCTGTATACTTAATGATTAGGGACCGTAACGTTGTGAATCGATTTATAATAGGGACCGTCCCCTCCTGAACCACACATGTTAATGGGGAGACAGCCAACATGATGCATGTTAAGGTCAGACTTGTGTGACGGAGATGCTCCTACCTGAAACTCGGCTCCAATTTTTTTTGCTATTAACAGTTTTTGAAAATAATGTTTTATTCATCTGCACAGTGGTAGTTTGTAATGTTATCGGATTACTTGCTGAATTAATATAGTCCGGAGTCATTACAATTGTAACGAATCATTATTTCACGGGCTAATATTGGGTTTTTGCGATTATTTTATATATTCATACTGAATATTGCTATTTGATGCCATTGAGATGGAACATTCATCCAGCAGTGGACAGCTTGATCATAATACCACCAAAGTGTTATTCAAATAATTTTAATCCCATCCTGATCCTGCACCTTCCGTTTCACATATCCCACCATTGGTTCGCATGTCCATATTACATACATACATGTTACATGCATACATACTACATAGAGACATATCACATGCATACATATTACATACATACATGTTACATACTGACGAGCATAGTGTGATTCCTAGAGGACCACGGTGTGAAGCTAAGAATTCGAATATCACACTTCAATGTAGGGTGTTCTAATCTGTAACACTAGTTAATGATGTTATTTTATAGCGTTATAATGTATCGCTCATAGCTTATATTGTTAGAGTTCACAACATTATAGTTGACTATAACACTAGCTCATAGTTTAAATGTTATATTGTTAGAGTTTATAATGTTAGGGTATTCAATGTGAGTTTACAATTTGAGAGTTTGTGGACGTGCCCTGTTCTCGTTGGACCCGACACGGATTTGGAAATAATTGCTATAATCATGTATGAGCTGGGATGAGCTACTAATGTTTACTTTGTTTAATCATAACTGTGTGTAGGTTAGTGCAATCGGGGCTTAGTGAATACTACTCATGAATGAACTCATACTTCTTTTGGATAGAAATTTGAAATAGTGTTGGTAGAACAAGTCGCCTGCTTTTTCTAGACGAATTGTTATCTTCAAGTGCGTCCGTAAATATACTTGCTAAAATACACAGCATAGGGAAGGCTGCCTTGTTGGGGAGATGCAGTTTGGGTAAGGCGCTGTGGCCGGGTGATGACACGGATTCTGAAACAATGGAGTTAAACACTCACTGCTTGGCCCCGTCGACAGCAGCAAAGGCTGTCATATACCGCCCCATTTACGAGTTGGCTCTTTGGGGCTGTATAATGTTTATAGTTGAAGGTGCTAGGTGTTGTCTTCTTCCAACAGCTACTAACGTGCGTGTGTTGTCTGTTTTTAGGATTTGTCCATTGATGTTTTTCTTTTTATTGCGGCGTTTTTTTGTTGAGTTCTGTCACTTGAGTGTTGCAGTTTGTTTAAGAATTCGTCACGTGAGCGTGGTGTTTTGCTTGTGGGAATTTCTCTTTGTCACAATTTGTGATTGTCATAATGATTGTAACGATTCATAATCTCATTAGTTTAAAATGGGTTTGTGCGTGCATTTATATAAGTATATTCCGTCTTTTGTTATTCGATGACATCTAGCAGTGAAAATCGTGATTGTAATATGACCATGTTGTAGTTGTGATAACCTACCTAAAGTTATGGTTAAACAAAGTAATCTTGAGTTACTTAATTCTCAGCTCAGACATGATCATCGCAATAATTTCTAAAGACGTGTGTGGTCCTGCGAGAGCAGGTCCTGACTCCAAACAGCTGGGCAGCATAATCGGAAGTAGCTGCGTCGCCCTCGAAATGTGAGGTTGCTGCTGTTGTTGTCGCTGCTGTTGTTGCTGCTGTTGTTGCTTCTGTTGCTGTGATATACGCATGGAGGTGGTGTTCTGTGATGGGATGACGCCTTTGATTAAAGCCTCTGATCAAACTCACCCGATTGACGCTCTTGATCGTCGCATTTGATCAACTCTGATATTGTATACTCTCACATGTTAAGCTCTATCATAGTGAAACATAATATTATAACCTATGAACTACAACCTATCCATTGTAATGCTGTAAAAGAATATTACCCATTGGGTTTCACTCCCTCGTCGAGAAGGGCGCTCTCTTCCTTTTCTGAAGTTACATGCTAATTTCTCTGCATTCACTTTAAATCGAGGACAAAGTTTTTCCATTAATTCAAAATAAGCGCACAATTACACACTGAGATGCACTTACATATTCATGCATGAAGCACAATGGGCACATTACTCTTCGGTATGTTAATAGACATGCGGATTGTACCTTCCAAAATTAACAATCGAATGCAAATATCCTGAAAGACAAAGGATTGGATCCTAGGTGGGGAGTTATAAGGCGCCTCAGAAGCAGAGCTCAATGCCATTTCGAGAGGGAACTTGATGAGGTTGGACGCTCGACTCGTCGCTCTGCTGATCGCCCTTCAACCGCGAGACAACGCAGCCTGGCGAGCACAATTGCTGTGTCGACAGTTAGGCGACTTTGCGTCGGGAGAGTTCGTGGCGACATCTTTAAACGGGTTCCAGACATCGATATACTGTGAATCTCCTAGTAAGTGTCTATTTTCGCGGGTAAACTCTTAAACGTGTTCGTCGTCAAATTAGCGGTATTTTTTTGCGTCTCGGTTAGACGCGAGTGTCGTTCTTGTTTTAGCAGTTAACAAAATCCAAAACTCAACGCTAAACATCATTGCGGCCGATAGCGTACATTTGACTCGATAACACCGCTGCTGTTACTACGCTCACATGGAGCAGAGACGCTCTCCACAGCCCCACGCACACGGAGTCAAGAAGCCATTCAATTGCTCTGTGTGTGGGAAGTCCTTTTCACGGCCATCACATCTTCAGAGACACCAGAGAACACACACGGGCGAGAAGCCATTCCTGTGCCCTGTGTGTGGGAAGGCATTTGCACACTCGGTAACTCTTCAAGACCATCAGAGAACATAATAGATTCCACTCTAAACGGAGTTACGGTATGACAATGTCATTAGAAGCATTTTGATCGCTCATATGTATGTAAAGTATACATTCAATCGAATCGGGGGACGGATATGCGAACTGTGGGGGTTTGCAGGGTTAGAATCGAATTAAAATTATTCTAGTAACAATATGTTCGTATGCGCATTTTACTGTGCTTGAATATGTGTTATGTGCAAATGCGAATCGTTAGTCATAAATGCTAGGCAGGGTTTAAAATGTGCATGTTTAATCCAGTGTTAACGTTAATCCAGTGTTAGCATTGTATTTAAGGACAATATTGTTAATATCAATTCGTCTGGACATGGCACGTGCCTTGTCCGTCTCGATCAACCAAAATGAGTACAATGTCGGTCATAAAGGTGTGCGAGTTCATTCATAAGCAGTATTCGCTGATCCCCGATGACACAGACCTACACACAAACAAAGTACTCTTTATTAAATTAATTATCAGCTCAGACATCATCATCTCAATCATTTCCAAAGACGTGTGGGGTCCCGCAAGAGCAGGGCCTGGCAACAAATATCTGAGCAGCGGAAGCAGCAGAATCAGAAGTAGCTGCGTCGCCCTCGAAATGTGATGTTGCTGCTGCTGTATTTGCTTCTGCGTCGATCAAGATTGACGCTCTTGATCGTCGCATTTGATCAACTCTGACATTGTAAACTCTCACATGTTAAACTCTAACATAGTGAAATATAATATTATAACATATGAACTACAAACTATCCATTGTTACGCTTTAAAATACGATTAACTGTTATAGTGCAGAACCACATAATTGGAGGTATGGGATTATAATCGCATACTAATCATTAGAATCGCACTGAGCTAATTAGAATCACACTGTGGTTGTACGTATGGTAAGTTAATATGCCAACCGGGGGTAGGATATGCAGGATTAGAATCGAATTACAATAATTCGAATCCCACTCGTCGTATTAGAATCACACTTTCCACTGTTGGATGCATGTGTCGTATCAATGGAATCGAATAGCCATATAAGTATATACAGTATACACAAATAAAGAGTATAACAATCACACATTGTAACATAGATACAATAAACATTATATAAAAAACGTATTTACAAATATATATTCCACTTTTTTAAAACTCAGAATGTCGTCGTTTATGTGGGGACATGGAGCGCAGTGGATCGTATTGTCTAAGCTGCTTTTCGGAATCCGTGTGATAACCCAGTCACATCGCCTAACTCCAGTGACAGCACCTTACCCAAACTACATCTCCCAAACAAGGCAGCCTTACCGATGCTGTGTATTATGTTTACGGGATAACAGAGGTGTGTATTTTCCCATACGCCTTGCCCAAAAAGACTGATTGTCCGCTTAACAGCCTAGCCTGTAAACCACCATTGGTGACAGTGTTGTTTCAGAGCAGCTATTAAAGTCGTTTTGGCAAACGAAGTGGTGGCTGGCCAAACCATTCCTCGCTGTTTGTCTCCGGAGTGATGACGGATACAAACCAGACCAAGCGGAGACCATGTACCAGATCGGATTTTGGTTACTGAAGTTAGAGTGATTGAATTGCAAGTGTGTTCACTACGAGTCTGTACGTGCTCACTCCCGAAGCTCGGTGGTTTTTGGCAACGCCACGGGGCTGCATTCACTTTAAATCGAGGACAATGGAGGGTATGGGGAACGTGTTTATCCATTTATTCAAAATTTGTTATTGATAAGAATTCGTCTGGACATGGCACGTGCCTTGTTCTACTCGATCAACCAAAATTAGTATAATGTCGGTCATACAGGAGTGTGATTTCATTCATGAGTAGTATTCACACAGCCCCGATGACACTAACCTACCTAAAGTTATGGTTAAACAAAGTAATCTTGAGTGACTTAATTCTCAGCTCAGGCATGATCATCGCAATCATTTCCAAAGACGTGTGGGGTCCTGCGAGAGCAGATCCCCACTCGGAATCGGAAGTAGTTGCGTCGCCCTCAAAATGTGATGTTGCTGCTGTTGTTGTCGCTGCTGTTGTTGCTGCTGTACTTGCTTCTGTTGCTGTAATAAACGCAGGGAGGTGGTGTTCCGTGATGGGATGACGCCTTTGATTAAAGCCTCTGATCAAACTCACCCGATTGATGTCCGTGATCGCCGCATTTGATCAACTCTGATATTGTATACTCTCACATGTTAAGCTCTATCATAGTGAAACATAATATTATAACCTATGAACTACAACCTATCCATTGTAACGCTGTAAAAGAATATTACCTATTGGGTTTCACTCCCTCGTCGAGAAGGCCGCTCTCTTCCTTTTCTAAAGTTACATGTTAATTTCTCTGCATTCACTTTAAATCGAGGACAAAGTTTTTCCATTTATTCAAAATAAGCGCACAATTACACACTGAGATGCACTTACATATTCATGCATGAAGCACAATGGGCACATTACTCTTCGGTATGTTAATAGACATGCGGATTGTGATTTCCAAAATTAACAATCGAATGCAAATATCCTGAAAGACAAAGGATTGGATCCTAGGGGGGAGTTATAAGGCGGCTCAGAAGCAGAACTCAATGCCATTTCGAGAGGGAACTTGATGAGGTTGGACGCTCGACTCGTCGCTCTGCTGATCGCCCTTTAACCGCGAGACAAAGCAGCCTGGCGAGCACAATTGCTGTGTCGACAGTTAGGCGACTTTGCGTCGGGAGAGTTCGTGGCGACATCTTCAGACGGGTTCCAGACATCGATATACCGTGAATCTCCAAGTAAGTGTCTTTTTTCGCGGATAAAATCTTAAACGTGTTCGTCGTCAAAATTACGGGATTTTTTGCGTCTCGGTTAGACGCGAGTGTCGTTCTTGTTTTAGCTGTTAACAAAAAACGCTTAACATCCTTGCGAACGATAGCGTAATTTTGACTCGATAACACCGCTGCTGTTACTACGCTCACATGGAGCAGAGCCGCTCTCCACAGCCCCACGCACACGGAGACAAGAAGCAATTCAATTGCTCTGTGTGTGAGAAGTCATTTTCACGGCCATCACATCTTCAGAGACACCAGAGAACACACGCGGGCGAGAAGCCGTTCCTGTGCTCTGTGTGTGGGGAGGCATTTGCACGGGAATCAACTCGTCAAACTCACCAGAGAACACACACGGGCGAGAAGCCATTCCTGTGCTCTGTGTGTGGGGAGGCATTTGCACAGTCATCACATCTTCAGAGTCATCAGAGAACACACACGGGCGAGAAGCCATTCCTGTGCCCTGTGTGTGGGAAGACATTTGCAGACTCATCAACTCTTCATAGTCATCAGAGAACACACACGGGCGAGAAGCCATTCCTGTGCCCTGTGTGTGGGAAGACATTTTCAAAGTCATCAAATCTTCATAGTCATCAGAGAATACACACGGGCGAGAAGCCATTCCTGTGCCCTGTGTGTGGGAAGACATTTGCAGACTCATCAACCAGGAACAGGCATCAGAAGGTCCACAATGATAGGAAACTGAAATCAAAAGCTGAAGTTCGAGGTGCTGGAATGAATCCTGAAGAAGTTTCCACCTTCGATCCCATGCAGTTGGATCCCGAGAGATGGCTGGATGTAATGGAGTGGCTCGAGGATCAAACCGAGAGTCAGGGATGAACAAATATTACGTCAGGTGGTTATACCTTTTAAGCCGTATCGAGTACTTTTGTGTGTAATTTTTACCATTTTAGTTTTACAGTTTTTGTGAGTTTAATGACGTGCCCAGTGGTGGTTTGTAATGTTATCGGATTACTTGCCGAAGTGGTGTGATGAGCACTGGTTGTGAGAGGGTTCAATTGTAGTCGTTAAGTGTTCCTGTTGAGCTACAGTTGGAATGCGTCTGTAGGTACATCTTTACTCAACATTTTAAACGTTTTTTCAAGTATATTGCTTTTTTATTGGTATTAATCGACTTTAGATAGCCGATGTCAGGATGTACATTGATGACGCGTTCTTTGGATATATGGCCTTGACTTCAACATAGACGCACAGTGAACAAATGTGGTGAACTAATAAGGAAATCATGGGGAATGATACTTTAACGCTTTGGTATTCCTGGAACGGAAATGGTTTGCATTGTTCTGGACATAATAAATATTCCCTTCGAGTTTTGACGTAAAAATGATGAATTAAAAACGTATTTTTACAAATGTTTGTCCGGTCTTTATTTTATAATGTTCCTAGCAAAAACATGTGAAGATAATGTCAGGTGGAGGATCTCCGTCACACAAGTGTGCCCTTAACCGGCAGCATCTTGGCTGTCTACCCGATTAACACGTGTTCCTTGAGGGGAAACGTCCCCGTAGTTAATCTTTCATCAACGTACCAGTCCCTAATTCCGAAGTATGTCGGGGATAAACTGTACTCTATAACATTTAAACTGTAATACTATGCACGAAAACACTAAACATTAAACTATTATAAACTAGTGTTATAATTCATAACCATATAAACGGATTTAAGGTATTATAATATCATTAGAAGCATTAGAATCATAGTGTGGTCGTATAAGAATATCTAATATGTATGTATAGTGTACGTGCAAGGATCGGATAAAAATTATCACAATTACAACATGGTCATATTACAATCACGATTTTCACTGCTAGATGTCATCGAATAACAAACGACGGAATATATTTATATAAATACACGCACAAACTCATTATAAACTCATGAGATTATGAATCGTTACAATTATTATAACAATCACAAATTGTGACAAAGCGAAATTCCCACAAGCAAAACACCACGCTCACGTGACGAATTCTTAAACAAACTGCAACACTCAAGTGACAGAACTCAACAAAAAAACGCCGCAATAAAAAGAACAACATCAATGGGCAAGTCTTAAAAACACACAACACACGCACGTTAGTATCTGTTAGAAGAAGACAACACCTAGCACCTTCAACTATACACATCATACAGCCAACTCGTAAATGGGGCGGTATATGACAGCCTTCACTGCTGTCGACGGGGCCAAGCAGAGAGTGTTTAACTCCATTGTTTCAGAATCCGTGTCATCACCCGGTCACAGCGCTTTACCCAAACTACATCTCCCCAACAGGGCAGCCTTCCATATGCTGTGTATTTTAGCAGTTATTTACGAATGCACTTGAAGATGACAATTCGTCTAGAAAAGGCAGGCGACTTGTTCTACCAACACGATTTCAAATTTCTATCCGAAAGAAGTATGAGTTCATTCATGAGTAGTATTCACTAAGCCCCGATGGCACTAACCTACACACAGTTATGATTAAACAAAGTAAACATTAGTCGCTCATCCCAGCTCAGACATGATCATAGCAATTATTTACAAATCCGTGTCGGGTCCCACGAGAACAGGGCACGTCCACAAACTATCAAATTGTAAACTCACATTGCATACTCTAACATTATAAACTCTAACTATATAACCTTTAACCTATGAGCTATACATTGTAACGCTTTAAAATAACACTACAAACTAGTGTTACAGTAAACTATAATGTTGTGAACTCTAACAATATAAGCTATGTGCGATACATTAAAACGTTATAAAATAACATCATAAACTAGTGTTACAGATTAGAACACCGTACATTGAAGTGTGATATTCGAATCTCATTCGAATTCTCAGCTTCACAACGTGTTCCTCTAAGAATCACACTATGCTCGTGAGTATGTAACATGTCTGTATGTAACATGTATGCATGTGACATTTATGTAATATGGACGTGCGATCCAATTGTGGGATATGTGAAACGGAAGGTGCAGGATCAGGATGGGATTAAAATTATTTGAATAACACTTTGGTGGTATTAGGATCAAGCTGTCCACTATTGGATAAATGTTCCATCTCAATGGCATCAAATAGCAATATTCAGTATGGATATGTAAAATAATCGCACAAACCCAATATTAGCCCGTGCGCTCCGGTGGAGAAAGGTCCCCATTATGAATCGTTTCGCAACATTCAGGTCCAGAATACCGAAGTATACCGGGAATCACCTGTACTTTAAAAACATGTAAATTGATAAAACTATAGACAATAATTTTAAATTTGAAGCTTTCGGGACTGCAAGGATTCATATTCTTAGGTTTTTCTGTAAAGTCACGTAGGTAAAACATCAAAATTAATAAATATAATAAAATAAAATAAAAGTCACGACGTTTCGGAGGCAACACAAGTCTCCGTCATCAGGTGGGACCGTCACAGCCAGATTAGCTGCATCAAGTGAGGCAATGATTCAAGATGCAATCCCTTAAAAGCAAGTTGAGGGGGGAGGAGAGGGGGGCTCATCAGAATGTGGTAGCCAATGAATGGAACGTATCGGGAGGGAGGGGGGCGGGGCTCAAAGACAGCACGGGGCGCCAGGCACAACGCATCGGGAGGGGGAGGGGCCAAAAGGATGTGCTCGACGTTCCATTCATTGGCTATCACATTCTGATGAGCCCCCCTCTCCTCCCCCCTCAACTTGCTTTTAAGGGATTGCATCTTGAATCATTGCCTCACTTGATGCAGCTAATCTGGCTGTGACGGTCCCACCTGATGACGGAGACTTGTGTTGCCTCCGAAACGTCGTGACTTTTATTTTATTTTATTATTTTTATTAATTTTGATGTTTTACCTACGTGACTTTACCGAAACAACCTAAGAATATAGACAATAACACTAAACATTAAACGACAACACAAATTATCAACTGGTTTTATAATTTATAGCACCATAAACGGAGGTACGGTATTAAAATCTCATTAGAAGTATTAAATCGCAATCTACACATATGTATGTAAATTATCTGTTCAATCGAACCGGAGGTCGGATATGTGAACTGTGGAGATACAGGGCAAGAATCGCATTCAAATTTTAGAATAACAATATGGTCGTATTAGCATTTTAATGGGCTTGAATGTGTAGTGGTGGTATTGACGTGCGCCGACTGTGACAGTGATGGATCACGGGGCGGCGCGGGGTGCGGGGTTGGGCACGCGTTGTGGGCGTGGTGTGGACGCGCGCGCCGGGAGTGACAGATGACGGGGCGGCGCGGCGTGAGTGGTGAGGCACGATGAGATGTGGGAAAAGAGGATCGTAGCCAGCGCCCGGCGATTGGTCGAATAAGTGGGTGCTCGCAGCGACGTCCGCAGATAGGGTATAAAGGGGGACGCGCGAGAGCACTCGGGGAGAGTTACCCAGTTGAAGACCCGAAGACGGAGCTGAAGACTTAGCCAGTGGCGTTAGTCGCCGAGTAGCTAAGTGGATGTTGGTCATCCGAGTAGCTCAGTGGCGTTAGTCGCCAAGTAGCTAAGTGGGTGTTTGTCACCCGAGTACTAAGTGGATGTTGGTCATCCGAGTAGGCCAGTGGCGTTAGTCGCCGAGTAGCTAAGTGGATGTTGGTCATCCGAGTAGCTCAGTGGGCGTTAGTCGCCAAGTAGCTAAGTGGGTGTTTGTCACCCGGGTACTAAGTGGATGTGGGTCATCCGAGTAGCTCAGTGGGCGTTAGTCGCCAAGTAGCTAAGTGGGTGTTTGTCACCCGGGTACTAAGTGGATGTGGGTCATCCGAGTAGCTCAGTGGGCGTTAGTCGCCAAGTAGCTAAGTGGGTGTTTGTCACCCGAGATACAAAGTAGGTGTTAGTCACCTGTAACCAAGTTTGATAAAATAAAGAGTGTGTTACCCGTGAAGTCGTCTCCCGCCGAGTTACTACATTACAACTGGCGTCAGAAGTAAACCTGTCTTCAAGAAGTATGGACACAAGGAAGACTACCCGTACCCACGAGCGAGGTCGGGATGACGACGGCGTACCGGGGACACCGACCTCGGGAGTAGAGGACGAGGAGTTGCCGCCGATGCAGCACTTCGCGGTGATGGCCGACGCTCCGCTTGCCTCCGACACCGGCCTCCAGGACGCGCACGCCCGGTTGGCGGAGTTGCTACTCGCCGCCGCCGCTGTCTTGGCCGACATCTCCGTTCCGGCGAGCGGAAAAACGGCTGCGGGGGTCGTGGAGGAAGCGACGGTGGAGGATTCCCGCCAAAGGGCGCTTCGCGCCAAAAGTCTGGAAGTTGCCGCCGTTTTTGGGGGGCCGCCACCGATTGGCGGGAAAGACGGACGCCACGTGGCCGGACACCTCCGCGCAGCGCAGCCCACGTCATCGGCGCTCGCCGGAGCCCTCCATTTTGCGCCTGACAACCGAGCCGACATTTTACACAACTCCAGCGGAGCGCGGGAAAATCTCTCCGACGTCGATGACGATCGGGTCCTCCAGCAAAGATTGCCCGCGCTGTCGGCGTTCAAGGCGGATGGAGGCGACTGGGGAGCCTTCCAACGAAGGTTCCTCGCTCATCAGGAGATGTCGGGGTGGTCCGACACCACTGCCCTGCGTGCGTTGCCAGCGATGCTTGACGACGACGCGCTTGCAGCCTTCACATCTGCTGCAAGGTCGTCCCGCTCTACGCTCCAGGCCGCACTACACCTGATGGCGAAGGTGTTCGGGCCGCCCTCCACGTGCCGCCACCAGTTCTACGATCGGCGGAAGGTGGCTGGGGAAACGACGCTAGCCTACCGCACGGCACTGCTCGCCTTGGCGGACGCGGCTTTTCCCCGCATGGATAAGGAGGGGAAGGACGCCATGGTGACGGAGCAGCTGCTGGTGTTGGCCCACGAGTTGGGGGTCCCCATCAACGTGGCAGACGAGATGGAGATCTGCTCCCTGGCGATCGCCACGAGCATTCACGCGTACGAGGTCCTCAAACGCAAGCCGGGGGTCGTCTGCAAATGGCCGGGGGATGCGGCACTGGCCGCCACGATCGCCGAAACTCAGCCAGCTGCGGTGCAGGAGCGGGGCTTCGCTGCATCGTGTCCGGGGGAGTGGAGAACGGGAGGTCGTTCGCCCACACGTTCGCCCCGCAAGCTGGAGCAACCGAAACCTACGACGTCCGTCGTCTGCTACAACTGCGGCCTTCGGGGTCACGTCGCAGCCGGGTGCCGGGCCCCGCGTCCGCGCGCCGCAGGACCACGTCGGGACGACGACCAGGGCCACAAGTCATCCCAACAAAACCCGGCAAGTCGCAGCACCTCACACGTTCGGTCCACAAACACGGCACATTCGGGTCGCCGCTTCGCGGTGGGGGGTTCGCGGCTGGGTGCCGGGGGTTCAATTCGGCGAGGGGGGTCCGTACGCGGCCCGCAAGCAGTCGAGTGGTCCGAATTGGCCCACAGGATCGTGGCTGCGTCAGCCGGGTCGTCCGTGGTAACGGGGTTCATTGACGGGGTTGAGGTCCGGGTGCTTGTTGACACGGGTGCGTCGGCCACCATCATCTCGGACCTTATTTATAACATTCTTCCCGTCCAAAGTAGACCCCTTCTGCCAGTAGACGTGCCATTTTATGCGGCGAATGGGGGATCCCTGGGGATCATCGGCCAGATTCGGGCGACTATTTGCATTGGGGACATTAAATTAGCGGGCCCTATTTTTGTATCATCATCGCTGGCCGTTCCCTGTTTGCTAGGTACGGACTTTTTGTCAAAAATGCCCATCAAAATTCTTATTGATCAGGCCTGCATAGAGCTTCCGTCAGGTCGGCCGGTTGCCTTCTTGTCGAGCCCTATCAAAGTGCGCACGGTTTGTGCGACGGTGCAGGCGCTGGCGACTCACACTGTACGGGTACCCCCGGGATCGCAAATGTTAGTACCCCTTCGGTTCAGGAAGCCACTCGAGGTGGGTGCGGAGGCACAGGGGGTGCTGTTGGGGCCGTCAAACAGAGCCAGTAAGGGCCTCGACTTAGCGGTTGCTCAAACCGTGGTGAGAGGGGACAGTGAGCCGTTCGTAATGGTCCTGAATACGGGGTCGCGGCCGGCCGTAATTGCGCAGGGAACGGTGCTGGCTCACGCCGCGCCGCTGCCCGTTGAGGAACGGCTCGTGGCTCAAGCAGATTTTACTGTCGAGTCGCATCCTCAAAGTGATGAGGGGACTGAGTGGTTGGACTCGCTGTGTGCGGGTTCTGCTAACTTGTCCGGGGTGCAATTGGGAGCATTGAGGGGTTTGCTCATCGAGTTTGCTGACGTGTTCAGCAAACATAAGTACGATATCGGCTGCACTGACCTGTTGCGCCACCACATAGCTACAGGGGACGCGGCCCCTATTCGTCAGAATCCCTTCCGGCTCAGCCCGGCCGAGAAGGAACATGTGCAATCGGCGGTTAATGATATGTTGGCGGCCGATATCATTTCGCCCTCTTCTAGTCCGTGGGGTGCTCCTATTGTCCTAGTAAAGAAACAGGACGGGTCCTTGCGGTTTTGTGTCGATTTCCGCCGCTTAAACAAAATCTCGATGGCGGATGCGTATCCGCTCCCCAGGATGGATGAGTCGCTGGATGCCTTGGCGGGAGCGCAGTTTTTTTCCACACTCGATCTGCTTTCTGGATTTTGGCAATTGCCACTCGATAACGAGTCTAAACCTAAAACTGCTTTCCGGACACCTGGGGGCCTTTTTGAATTCAACCGTTTGCCCATGGGCTTACATTCCGCTCCCGCCACGTTCCAGAGACTCATGGAATTGGTTTTATCGGGCCTCCAATGGGATACCTGTTTGATTTATCTTGACGATATTATCGTCTTTAGTCGGACTTTCGAGGAGCACCTCCAGCGACTGAGAGCGGTGTTCCTCAGGATGCGTTCCGCTAAGCTTAAATTTAAACTGGCTAAATGTTTTCTGCTTCGGGAATCGGTCAGGTATTTGGGCCATATCGTGAGTCGTTCAGGGATCTCGACGGACCCTGCTAAGACGCATTGCGTCAGCTCATGGCCAACGCCAACCTCGGTCACGGAGGTTCGTAGTTTCATTGGTTTTGCCTCCTATTACCGTCGTTTTGTCAAGCAATTTGCCACCATAGCCAAGCCCCTGCACGCTTTGACGGCTAAAGGTGTGAGGTTTCACTGGGGGGCAGAGGAGGAGGATGCGTTCTGCTCCCTCCGTGACGCTTTGGTGCAGGCTCCCCCCTTGTGTTACCCCGATTTCACACAACCGTTTTTGCTTGACACGGACGCCAGCAATACGGGTATCGGGGGGGTGCTCTCACAGTTGGTCGGGGGGGTTGAACGGGTGGTCGCCTACGGTAGTAGGGTTCTTTCCCCCGCGGAACAACGCTATTGCGTAACTCGTCGTGAATTGTTAGCCATTGTGTTTTTTACACAGCAATTCAGGCCGTATCTTTACGGCCGTCATTTTACGGTCCGGACGGACCATGCGGCTCTACAATACGCTATGCGCGTGGCGCAGCCATCGGGCCAATTGTCCCGATGGTTGGAGGTCCTTCAAGACTACCAATTCACGACGATTTACCGCAAGGGGTTGCGGCACTCAAACGCGGACGCCTTGTCGCGGTTGCCGCCGTGCACGGACTGCACATGTTTGTTGGGATCAGCGCGGTGCAAACCCCCGGTCGCCGGCACCCCGGGAGTTGCGCTCGCCGCCACTGACACCCCGGGAGAGGACGCCCCCACGGGGAGGGATTCGCTGTTGTCGTTGCCCCTCATTGAGTGGGGCCGCCTCCAGATGTCCGACAGCTCCCTACTTACGCTGCGTCGGAAAGTTGGCGCTCCCGAACAAGGGGAGGCGCGGGTCGGTTCCTGGGTATGCAGACAGGGCCTGTTGATGAGGTGGGACAACATGTCCCGGCGTCACGTGCTCGTTGTGCCTGTTGCTATGCGGGGTAGGGTTGTTCTGGCAGCTCATGAACGGCTCATGCATCTGGGTTTTCACAAAACGCTCGCCCTAATCCAGCGAGACTATTATTGGCCGGGGATGGGTAACGACGTGGCGAATATTTTTAAGGGATGCGTAGGGTGCGCCAAAAGGAAACCGCCACCATTGGCAGCTAATCCACCGCTGCAATCCATTCAGGTTTCGCGTATAAACGAATTGGTAGCGTTGGACATCTTGGGGCCCTTTCCGGTTACACCAAGGGGAAATAGGTTCCTGCTGGTTGGCGTGGAATACTTCACCCGATGGCCTATGGCATGGCCGCTCGCCAACCAGTCGGCTGCGGCGGTGGCGGACGCCTTTGTCCAGGGTTATGTGTTGGACAAGGGCGCCCCCGAACGCTTGCTGACGGATCAAGGGAAGAATTTTTCGAGCGTTTTGTTGCGCGAGGTGTGCGACCTGTTGGGTACAAAGAAAGTGCGTACTTCCCCCTACCACCCGCAGACTGACGGGATGGTTGAGCGTCTGAACAGAACGATTACGTCTATGTTGTGCCAACAGGTCTGCGACGATCAGGTTGATTGGGACTTACAGGTGCCGGGGGTACTCGCGGCCTATCGAATGGCCCCTCATGCGGCGACAGGGTTTTCCCCATTTTTTCTTATGTATGGGCGGGAGGCCGATCCGGCCATGGACGTCCAACTGGGGATTTCCCAGCCACGTGCAAAATCTAAATTGGCAGACCACATCAAATTTAATATCGCCAAATTGACTGAAGCGCGGGAGGGGGCAAGGTTGAATTCGCGGTCGCGGCAAATTGCAAACGAGAAATTGCATGAGCGGAGGGTGCATACGCATGATTGGAAACCAGGCGATAAGGCCTGGCTGCATTGTCCACATGCACCGTTGGCTACGTCCCCCAAGTTGTTGAGACCTTGGAGGGGACCGGTGGAAATTGTGCGGGTTGCACGGCCCCAGAGTATACAGATTAAATGGGGGAAACGCCGTTGGTATGTGCACCCCTCCCGACTGAAGCCCTATGCGGCACCGTGTGACCCCGTTCTGTGCCGTGACGACCGGGCGTGTGATGTGACCGTCGACTCGGGGAGGGAGGTGTCGCAGGCTGATCCTCACGTGTCTCCACCTGACCCACCCCCAGGTGCCTCGGGCTTGACGGCTGCTGACCGTCGAGAGCCTGAACCCCGGGGCACGCACGAGTCCTCGATGCCTGGCCGATGTCTTCCTGAACCGCCGGCACCACCGGACGTTCAACCGCGTCTGGTGCCGTATGACGGACCGGCAAGGCGGACTCGGGCTAGGTCTCAACAATTTTCATGAGGACGGTTTTTTTTTGTGCTCTACACCGAACTCGCCCGGTGTTCCCCTCTGCCGGGGTAATGTCCCGTTGTAGGGACGCTCGGGAGAAAAGGGGACACTGCACGAGTCGAAAGAAAAAAAAAAAATTTCCATTTTTTTTTTGTATACACATTGCTATTGTCACTCGCCGGTTTGTATATATTGTTCTATTGTCGCGGTGGCATTGGTTGAGGGTTGCGGATGGTGGTGTTCGCGTCGTGTTGTGTTGTTAGCTTAGTTGTTGTTCTTGTTGTTGTGTTGTGTTACGGGGCACACAGGGAGGGTTTGTATATTTTTGTAGCAGCCGGGGCGGCTGCGAGCTATGTGGTAGGGGGTGATGTAGTGGTGGTATTGACGTGCGCCGACTGTGACAGTGATGGATCACGGGGCGGCGCGGGGTGCGGGGTTGGGCACGCGTTGTGGGCGTGGTGTGGACGCGCGCGCCGGGAGTGACAGATGACGGGGCGGCGCGGCGTGAGTGGTGAGGCACGATGAGATGTGGGAAAAGAGGATCGTAGCCAGCGCCCGGCGATTGGTCGAATAAGTGGGTGCTCGCAGCGACGTCCGCAGGTGGGGTATAAAGGGGGACGCGCGAGAGCACTCGGGGAGAGTTACCCAGTTGAAGACCCGAAGACGGAGCTGAAGACTTAGCCAGTGGCGTTAGTCGCCGAGTAGCTAAGTGGATGTTGGTCATCCGAGTAGCTCAGTGGCGTTAGTCGCCAAGTAGCTAAGTGGGTGTTTGTCACCCGAGTACTAAGTGGATGTTGGTCATCCGAGTAGCCCAGTGGCGTTAGTCGCCGAGTAGCTAAGTGGATGTTGGTCATCCGAGTAGCTCAGTGGGCGTTAGTCGCCAAGTAGCTAAGTGGGTGTTTGTCACCCGGGTACTAAGTGGATGTGGGTCATCCGAGTAGCTCAGTGGGCGTTAGTCGCCAAGTAGCTAAGTGGGTGTTTGTCACCCGGGTACTAAGTGGATGTGGGTCATCCGAGTAGCTCAGTGGGCGTTAGTCGCCAAGTAGCTAAGTGGGTGTTTGTCACCCGAGATACAAAGTAGGTGTTAGTCACCTGTAACCAAGTTTGATAAAATAAAGAGTGTGTTACCCGTGAAGTCGTCTCCCGCCGAGTTACTACATTACAAATGTATGTTATGTGCAAATGCAATCGTTAGTCGTAAATGCGAGGGAGGGGTTAAGAGGTGCACGTTTAATCAAGTGTTAAGGACACTGTTGTTGATAAGAATTCGTCTGGACATGGCACGTGCCTTGTTCTACTCGATCAACCAAAATTAGTATAATGTCGGGAGTATGATTTCATTCAAGAGTAGTATTCACAGAGACCCGAGGACACTAACCTACCTAAAGTTATGGTTAAAAAAAGTAATCTTGAGTGACTTAATTCTCAGCTCAGACATGATCATCGCAATCATTTCCAAAGACGTGTGGGGTCCTGCGAGAGCAGGTCCCGACTACAAACAGCTGGGCAGCAGAATCGTAAGTAGCTGCGTCGCCCTCGAAATGTCATGTTGCTGCTGTTGTTGTCGCTGCTGTTGTTGCTGCTGTAGTTGCTTCTGTTGCTGTGATATACGCAGGGAGGTAGTGTGCCGTGAAGGGATGACGCCTTTGATTAAAGCCTCTGATCAAACTCACCCGATTGATGCCCTTGATCGTCGCATTTGATCAACTCATAGTGAAACATAATATTATAACCTATGAACTACAACCTATCCATTGTAACGCTGTAAAAGAATATTACTCATTGGGTTTCACTCCCTCGTCGAGAAGGCCGCTCTCTTCCTTTTCTAAAGTTATGTGCTAATTTCTCTGCATTCACTTTAAATCGAGAACAATGTTTTTTCATTTATTCAAAATAAGCGCACAATTACACACTGAGATGCACTTACATATTCATGCATGAAGCACAATGGGCACATTACCCTTAGGTATGTTAATAGACATGCGGATTGTGCCTTCCAAAATTAACAATCGAATGCAAATATCCTGAAAAACAAAGGATTGGATCCTAGGGGGTGAGTTATAAGGCGGCTCAGAAGCAGAGCTCAGTGCCATTTCGAGAGGAAACTTGATGAGGTTGGACGCTCGACTCGTCGCTCTGCTGATCGCCCTTCAACCGCGAGACAACGCAGCCTGGCGAGCACAATTGCTGCGTCGACAGTTAGGCGACTTTGCGTCGAGAGAGTTCGTGGCGACATCTTCAGACGTGTTACAGACATCGATATACCGTGAATCTCCAAGTAAGTGTCTATTTTCGCGGATAAACTCTTAAACGTGTTCGTCGTCACATTTACGGGATTTTTTTGCGTCTCGGGTTAGACGCGAGTGTCGTTCTTGTTTTAGCAGTTAACAAAATCCAAAACTCAACGTTAAACATCCTTGCGGCCGATAGCGTACTTTTGACTCGATAACACCGCTGCTGTTACTACGCTCACATGGAGCAGATACGCTCTCCACAGCCCCACGCACACGGAGACAAGAAGCCATTCAATTGCTCTGTGTGTGGGAAGTCCTTTTCACGACCATCACATCTTCAGAGACACCAGAGAACACACACGGGCGAGAAGCCGTTCCTGTGTTCTGTGTGTGGGAAGACATTTGCTCAGTCATCACATCTTCAGATTCATCAGAGAACACACACGGGCGAGAAGCCATTCCTGTGCCCTGTGTGTGGGAAGACATTTGCAAAGTCATCACATCTTCAGAGTCACCAGAAAACACACACGGGCGAGAAGCCATTCCTGTGCCCTGTGTGTGGGAAGACATTTGCACGGTCATCACATCTTCAGAGTCACCAGAGAACACACACGGGCGAGAAGCCATTCCTGTGCTCTGTGTGTGGGAAGACATTTGCACAGTCATCACATCTTCAGATTCATCAGAGAGCACACACGGGCGAGAAGCCATTCCTGTGCTCTGTGTGTGGGAAGGCATTTTCACAGTCGTCAAATCCACAATGATAGGAAACTGAAATCAAAAGCTGAAGTTCAAGGTGCTGCAATGAGTCCTGAAGAATTTTCCGCCTTCGATCCCATGCAGTTGGATCCCGAGAGATGGATGGATGTAATGGAGTGGCTCGACGATCAAACCGAGAGTCAGGGATGACTGAACAAATATTACGTCAGGTGGTTATACCTTTAAAGCCGTATCGATAACTTGTGTGTAATTTTGACCGTTTTAGTTTTACAGTTTTTGTGAGAGTTTAATGACGTGCACAATGGTGGTTTGTAATGTTATCGGATTACTTGCCGAAGTGGCGTGATGAGCAGTGGTTGTAATATGATTCAATTCCGGACAATATTGTAGTGTTTAAGTTTTCCTGTTGAGCTAAAGTTGGAATGCATCTTCAGTTAGATCTTTTCTCAACATTTTAAACGGGTTTTTTCAAGCATATAGCTTTTTTTGGTTGGTATTAATCGACTTTAGATAACCGATTTAAGGATGTACATTGATGACGCGTTCGTTGGATATATGGCCTTGACTTCAACATAGACGCACAGTGAACAAATGTGGTGAACTAATAAGGAAATAATGGGGAATGATACTTTAACGCGTTGGTATTCCTGGAACGGATATGGTTTGCATTGTATTGTTACTGTTTGAACATAGGACATAATACATTCGGTTCGAGTTTTGACTTAAAAATGATTGCAGATGAATAAAAACGTTTTTTTAACAAATGTGTGTCCGTTTATTTATTCATATCAACAACGTGTTTTAAGCGAGTTTCAGGTGGAGGATCTTCGTCACACATCTGCCCTTAACCGGCAGCATCTTGGCTGTCTCCCCATTAACATGTGTTCCTGGAGGGGAAAGGGCCCCATTATTTATCGATTCACAACGTTACGGTCCCTAATCATCAAGTATACATGGAATCCTGTACGCTATGACACGTGAACTGTAACACTATAAACGATAACACGAAACATTAAAATACTATAAATTAGTTTAATTATTTATAACACCAAAAATAGAGGTACGGTATTATAATCTCATTTTAAGTATTAGAATTACAATGTGATCGTATTAGAATCACACTCTGCGCATATGTATGTATAATAGTTACGGTATGAGAATGTCATTAGAAGCATTTTAATCGCTCATATGTATGTAAAGTATACGTTCAATCGAATCGGGGGACGGATATGCGAACTGTGGGGGTTTGCAGGGTTAGAATCGCATTAAAATTATTCTAGTAACAATATGTTCGTATGCGCATTTTACTGTGCTTGAATATATGTTATGTGCAAATGCGAATCGTTAGTCATAAATGCTAGGCAGGGTTAAAAATGTGCATGTTTAATCCAGTGTTAACCTTAATCCAGTGTTAGCATTATATTTAAGGACAATATTGTTAATATCAATTCGTCTGAAAATGGCACGTGCCTTGTTCGTCTCGATCAACGAAAATTAGTAGAATGTCGGTCATAAAGGTGTGCGAGTTCATTCATAAGCAGTGTTCGCTTATCCCCGATGACACAGACCTACACACAAAGTACTCTTTATTAAATTAATTATCAGCTCAGACATCTTCATCTCAATCATTTCCAAAAACGTGTGGGGTCCCGCAAGAGCAGGGCCTGGCAACAAATATCTGAGCAGCGGAAGCAGCAGAATCAGAAGTAGCTGCGTCGCCCTCGAAATGTGATGTTGCTGCTGCTGTATTTGCTTCTGCGTCGATCAAGATTGACGCTCTTGATCGTCGCATTTGATCAACTCTGACATTGTAAACTCTCACATGTTAAACTCTAACATAGTGAAATATAATATTATAACATATGAACTACAAACTATCCATTGTTACGCTTTAAAATACGATTAACTGTTATAGTGCAGAACCACATAATTGGAGGTATGGGATTATAATCGCATACTAATTAGAATCGCACTGAGCTCATTAGAATCACACTGTGGTTGTACGTATGGTAAGTTAATATGCCAACCGGGGGTAGGATATGCAGGATTAGAATCGAATTACAATAATTCGAATCCCACTCGTCGTATTAGAATCACACTTTCCACTGTTGGATGCATGTGTCGTATCAATGGAATCGAATAGCCATATAAGTATATACAGTATACACAAATAAAGAGTATAACAATCACACATTGTAACATAAATACAATAAACATTATTTAAAACACGTATTTACAAATATATATTCCACTATTTAAAAACTCAGAATGTCGTCGTTTATGTGGGGACATGGAGCGCAGTGGATCGTATCGTCTAAGCTGCTTTTCGGAATCCGTGTGATAACCCAGTCACATCGCCTAACTCCAGTGACAGCACCTTACCCAAACTACATCTCCCCAACAAGACAGCCTTACCGATGCTGTGCATTATGTTTATGGGATAACAGAGGTGTGTATTTTCCCATACGCCTTGCCCAAAAAGACTGATTGTCCGCTTAACAGCCTAGCCTGTAAACCACCATTGGTGATAGTGTTGTTTGAAAGCAACTATTAAATTCCCTTTGGCGACTTTAAAAGCTGCTGGTGGCTGGCCAAACCATGCCTCTCTATTTGTCTCCTGAGTGATGACGGATACAAACCAGACCAAGCGGAGACCACGTACCAGATCGGATTTTGGTTACTGATGTTAGAGTGATTGTGTTGCAAGTGTGGTCACTAGGCGTCTGTACGTGCTCACTCCCGAAGCTCGGCGGTTATTGGCAACGCCACGGGGCAGCATTCACTTTAAATCGAGGACAATGGAGGGCATGGGGAACGTGTTTTTCCATTTATTAAAAATAAGCGCACAATTACACACTGAGATGCACTTACATATTCATGCATGACGCACAATGAACACATTACTCTTCGGTATGTTAATAGACATGCGGATTGTACCTTCCAAAATTAACAATCGAATGCAAATATCCTGAAAGACAAAGGATTGGATCCTAGGGGGGGAGTTATGAGGCGGCTCAGAAGCGGTGCTCAATGCCATTTCGAGAGGGAACTTGATGAGGTTGGACGCTCGACTAATCGCTCTGCTGATCGCCCTTCAACCGCGAGACAACGCAGACTGGCGAGCACAATTGTTGTGTCGACAGTTAGGCGACTTTGCGTCGGGAGAGTTCGTGGTGACGTCTTCAGACGTCACCTCTTCAACATCATAAGAAAACGCACACGGGCGAGAAGCCATTCCTGTGCCCTGTGTGTGGGAAGACATTTGCACAGTCATCAACTCTTCAAGATCATAAGAAAACGCACACGGTCGAGAAGCCATTCCTGTGCCCTGTGTGTGGGAAGACATTTGCACGCTCATCAACTCTTCAAACTCATCAGAGAATACACACGGGCGAGAAGCCATTCCTGTGCTCTGTGTGTGTGAAGGCATTTGCACAGTCGTCAACTCTTAACAGGCATCAGAAGGTCCACAATGATAGGAAACTGAAATCAAAAGCTGAAATTCAGGGTGCTGCAATGATTCCTGAAGATAATTCCACCTTCGATCCCATGCAGTTGGATCCCGAAAGATGGCTGGATGTAATGGAGTGGCTCGAGAGTCAACCCGAGAGCTCGGGGTGACTGAAAAATATGTGGTTATACCTTTTAAGCCGTATCGAGTACTTTTGTGTGTAATTTTGACCATTTAAGTTTTACAGTTTTTGTGAGAGTTTCGTGACGTGCACTCTGGTGGTTTGTAATGTTATCGGATTACTTGCTGAAGTGGTGTGATGAGCACTGGTTGTGAGAGGGTTGAATTGTACTCGTAAAGTGTTCCTGTTGAGCTGAAGTTGGAATGCGTCTGTAGATACATCTTTTCTCAACATTTTAAACTGTTTTTTTCAAGTATATATCTTTCAGGATGTACATTGATGACGCGTTCATTGGATATATGGCCTTGACTTCAACATAGACACACAGTGAACAAATGTGGTGAACAAATAAGGAAATCATGGGGAATTATACTTTAACGCTTTGGAACGGAAATAGTTTGCATTGTACTGGAAATGTGTGAACATTGGACGTCATACATATTTCCTTAGAGTTTTGACGTAAAAATGATTGCAGATGAATAAAAACGTATTTTTAACAAATGTTTGTCCGGTCTTTATTTTATAATGTTCTTAGCAAAAACATGTTAAGCGAGTTTCAGGTGGAGGATCTCCGTCACACAAGTGTGCCCTTAACCGGCAGCATCTTGGCTGTCTACCTGATTAACACGTGTTCCTTGAGGGGAAACGTCCCCGTAGTTAATGTTTCATCAACGTACCAGTCCCTAATTCCGAAGTATGTCGGGGATAAACTGTACTCTATAACATGTAAACTGTAATACTATGCACGAAAACACTAAACATTAAACTATTATAAACTAGTGTTATAATTCATAACCATATAAACGGAGTTAAGGTATTATAATATCATTAGAAGCATTAGAATCATAGTGTGGTCGTATAAGAATATCTAATATGTATGTATAGTGTACGTGCAAGGATCGGATAAAAATTATCACAATTACAACATGGTCATATTACAATCACGATTTTCACTGCTAGATGTCATCGAATAACAAACGACGGAATATATTTATATAAATACACGCACAAACTCATTATAAACTCATGAGATTATGAATCGTTACAATTATTATAACAATCACAAATTGTGACAAAGCGAAATTCCCACAAGCAAAACACCACGCTCACGTGACGAATTCTTAAACAAACTGCAACACTCAAGTGACAGAACTCAACAAAAAAACGCCGCAATAAAAAGAACAACATCAATGGGCAAGTCTTAAAAACACACAACACACGCACGTTAGTATCTGTTAGAAGAAGACAACACCTAGCACCTTCAACTATACACATCATACAGCCAACTCGTAAATGGGGCGGTATATGACAGCCTTCACTGCTGTCGACGGGGCCAAGCAGAGAGTGTTTAACTCCATTGTTTCAGAATCCGTGTCATCACCCGGTCACAGCGCTTTACCCAAACTACATCTCCCCAACAGGGCAGCCTTCCATATGCTGTGTATTTTAGCAGTTATTTACGAATGCACTTGAAGATGACAATTCGTCTAGAAAAGGCAGGCGACTTGTTCTACCAACACGATTTCAAATTTCTATCCGAAAGAAGTATGAGTTCATTCATGAGTAGTATTCACTAAGCCCCGATGGCACTAACCTACACACAGTTATGATTAAACAAAGTAAACATTAGTCGCTCATCCCAGCTCAGACATGATCATAGCAATTATTTACAAATCCGTGTCGGGTCCCACGAGAACAGGGCACGTCCACAAACTATCAAATTGTAAACTCACATTGCATACTCTAACATTATAAACTCTAACAATATAACCTTTAACCTATGAGCTATACATTGTAACGCTTTAAAATAACACTACAAACTAGTGTTACAGTAAACTATAATGTTGTGAACTCTAACAATATAAGCTATGTGCGATACATTAAAACGTTATAAAATAACATCATAAACTAGTGTTACAGATTAGAACACCGTACATTGAAGTGTGATATTCGAATCTCATTCGAATTCTCAGCTTCACAACGTGTTCCTCTAAGAATCACACTATGCTCGTGAGTATGTAACATGTCTGTATGTAACATGTATGCATGTGACATTTATGTAATATGGACGTGCGATCCAATTGTGGGATATGTGAAACGGAAGGTGCAGGATCAGGATGGGATTAAAATTATTTGAATAACACTTTGGTGGTATTAGGATCAAGCTGTCCACTATTGGATAAATGTTCCATCTCAATGGCATCAAATAGCAATATTCAGTATGGATATGTAAAATAATCGCACAAACCCAATATTAGCCCGTGCGCTCCGGTGGAGAAAGGTCCCCATTATGAATCGTTTCGCAACATTCAGGTCCAGAATACCGAAGTATACCGGGAATCACCTGTACTTTAAAAACATGTAAATTGATAAAACTATAGACAATAATTTTAAATTTGAAGCTTTCGGGACTGCAAGGATTCATATTCTTAGGTTTTTCTGTAAAGTCACGTAGGTAAAACATCAAAATTAATAAATATAATAAAATAAAATAAAAGTCACGACGTTTCGGAGGCAACACAAGTCTCCGTCATCAGGTGGGACCGTCACAGCCAGATTAGCTGCATCAAGTGAGGCAATGATTCAAGATGCAATCCCTTAAAAGCAAGTTGAGGGGGGAGGAGAGGGGGGCTCATCAGAATGTGGTAGCCAATGAATGGAACGTATCGGGAGGGAGGGGGGCGGGGCTCAAAGACAGCACGGGGCGCCAGGCACAACGCATCGGGAGGGGGAGGGGCCAAAAGGATGTGCTCGACGTTCCATTCATTGGCTATCACATTCTGATGAGCCCCCCTCTCCTCCCCCCTCAACTTGCTTTTAAGGGATTGCATCTTGAATCATTGCCTCACTTGATGCAGCTAATCTGGCTGTGACGGTCCCACCTGATGACGGAGACTTGTGTTGCCTCCGAAACGTCGTGACTTTTATTTTATTTTATTATTTTTATTAATTTTGATGTTTTACCTACGTGACTTTACCGAAACAACCTAAGAATATAGACAATAACACTAAACATTAAACGACAACACAAATTATCAACTGGTTTTATAATTTATAGCACCATAAACGGAGGTACGGTATTAAAATCTCATTAGAAGTATTAAATCGCAATCTACACATATGTATGTAAATTATCTGTTCAATCGAACCGGAGGTCGGATATGTGAACTGTGGAGATACAGGGCAAGAATCGCATTCAAATTTTAGAATAACAATATGGTCGTATTAGCATTTTAATGGGCTTGAATGTATGTTATTGTCAAATGCAATCGTTAGTCGTAAATGCGAGGGAGGGGTTAAGAGGTGCACGTTTAATCAAGTGTTAAGGACACTGTTGTTGATAAGAATTCGTCTGGACATGGCACGTGCCTTGTTCTACTCGATCAACCAAAATTAGTATAATGTCGGGAGTATGATTTCATTCAAGAGTAGTATTCACAGAGACCCGAGGACACTAACCTACCTAAAGTTATGGTTAAAAAAAGTAATCTTGAGTGACTTAATTCTCAGCTCAGACATGATCATCGCAATCATTTCCAAAGACGTGTGGGGTCCTGCGAGAGCAGGTCCCGACTACAAACAGCTGGGCAGCAGAATCGTAAGTAGCTGCGTCGCCCTCGAAATGTCATGTTGCTGCTGTTGTTGTCGCTGCTGTTGTTGCTGCTGTAGTTGCTTCTGTTGCTGTGATATACGCAGGGAGGTAGTGTGCCGTGAAGGGATGACGCCTTTGATTAAAGCCTCTGATCAAACTCACCCGATTGATGCCCTTGATCGTCGCATTTGATCAACTCATAGTGAAACATAATATTATAACCTATGAACTACAACCTATCCATTGTAACGCTGTAAAAGAATATTACTCATTGGGTTTCACTCCCTCGTCGAGAAGGCCGCTCTCTTCCTTTTCTAAAGTTATGTGCTAATTTCTCTGCATTCACTTTAAATCGAGAACAATGTTTTTTCATTTATTCAAAATAAGCGCACAATTACACACTGAGATGCACTTACATATTCATGCATGAAGCACAATGGGCACATTACCCTTCGGTATGTTAATAGACATGCGGATTGTGCCTTCCAAAATTAACAATCGAATGCAAATATCCTGAAAAACAAAGGATTGGATCCTAGGGGGTGAGTTATAAGGCGGCTCAGAAGCAGAGCTCAGTGCTATTTCGAGAGGAAACTTGATGAGGTTGGACGCTCGACTCGTCGCTCTGCTGATCGCCCTTCAACCGCGAGACAACGCAGCCTGGCGAGCACAATTGCTGCGTCGACAGTTAGGCGACTTTGCGTCGGGAGAGTTCGTGGCGACATCTTCAGACGGGTTCCAGACATCGATATACCGTGAATCTCCAAGTAAGTGTCTATTTTCGCGGATAAACTCTTAAACGTGTTCGTCGTCAAATTAGCGGGATTTGTTTGCGTCTCGGTTAGACGCGAGAGTTTTAGCAGTTAACAAAATCCAAAACTCAACGCTAAACATCCTTGCGGCCGATAGCGTACTTTTGACTCAATAACACCGCTACTGTTACGACACTCACATGGAGCAGAAACGCTCTCCACAGCCCCACGCACACGGAGGCAAGAAGCAATTCAATTGCTCTTTGTGTGGGAAGGCATTTTCACGGCCATCACATCTTCAGAGACACCAGAGAACACACACGGGCGAGAAGTCGTTCCTGTGTTCTGTGTGTGGGAAGGCATTTGCACACTCATCACATCTTCAGAGTCACCAGAGAACACACACCGGCGAGAAGCCATTCCTGTGCCCTGTGTGTGGGAAGACATTTGCACACTCCTCACATCTCCAGAGTCACCAGAGAACACACACGGGCGAGAAGCCATTCCTGTGCCCTGTGTGCGGGAAGACATTTGCACACTCATCACATCTTCAGCGTCACCAGAGAACGCACACGGGCGAGAAGCCATTCTTGTGCCCTGTGTGTGGGGAGGCATTTGCACACTCATCAAACATGAACAGGCATCAGAAGGTCCACAATGATAGGAAACTGAAATCAAAAGCTGAAATTCAAGGTGCTGCAATGAGTCCTGAAGAAGTTTCCACCTTCGATCCCATGCAGTTGGATTCCGAGAGATGGCTGGATGTAATGGAGTGGCTCGAGGGTCAAACAGAGAGCTCGGGGTGACTGAAAAAATATTATGTCATGTGGTTATACCTTTTAATCCGTATCGAGTACTTTTGTGTGTAATTTTGACCATTTTAGTTTTACAGTTTTTGTGAGAGTTTAATGACGTGCACAGTGGTTGTTTGTAATGTTATCGGATTACTTGCCAAAGTGGTGTGATGAGCACTGGTTGTGAGAGGGTTCAATTGTAGTCGTTAAGTGTTCCTGTTGTGCTAAAGTTGGAATGCATCTGTAGTTAGATCTTTACTCAACATTTTAAAAGTTTTTTTTTTCAAGTATAAAGCTTTTTTTGGTTGTTAATAATCGACTTTAGGATGTACGTTGATGACGCGTTCGTTGGATATATGGCCTTGACTTCAACATAGACGCACAGTGAACAAATGTGGTGAACTAATAAGGAAATCATTGCGAATGAAAGCTTTGGTATTCCTGGAACGGAAATGGTTTGCATTGTACTGGAAATGTGTGAACATAGGACGTAATAAATATTCCCTTCGAGTGTTGACGTAAAAATGATTGCAGATGAATAAAACGTATTTTTAACAAATGTTTGTCCGTTCTTTATTTCATAATGTTCCGAGCAAAAACATGTTAAGGTAATTTCAGGTGGAGGATCTCCGTCACACAAGTGTGCCCTTAACCGGCAGCATCTTGGCTGTCTACCCGATTAACACGTGGTCCTTGAGGGGAAAGGTCCCCGTTGTTAATCGTTCATCAACGTACCAGTCCCTAATCCCGAAGTATGTCGGGGATAAACTGTACTTTACAACATGTAAACTGTAATACTATAAACGATAACACTAAACATTAAACGATTATAAACTAGTGTTTTAATTTATAACCATATAAACGGAGGTAAGGTATTATAATATCATTAGAAGCATTAGAATCACAGCGTGGTCGTATAAGAATCGCTAATATGTTTGTATAGTGTACGTGAAATGATCGGATGAAAATTATTACAATTACAACATGGTCATATTACAATCACGATTTTCACTGGTAGATGTAATCGAATAACAAAAGACGGAATATATTTATATAAATACACGCACAAACTCATTATAAACTCATCAGATTATGAATGGTGACAATTATTAAAACAATCACAAATTGTGACAGAGAAATTCCCACATGCAAAACACCACGCTCACGTGACGAATTCTTAAACAAACTGCAACACTCAAGTGACAAAATTCAACAAAAAAAAGGCCGCAATAAAAAGAAAAACATCAATGGACAAATCCAAAAGACAGTCAATACATGCACGTTAGTAGCTGTTAGAAGAAGATAACACCTAGCACCTTCAACTAGACACATTATACAGCGAACTTCGTAAATGGGGCGGTATATGACAGCCTTCGCTGCTGTCGACGGGGCCAAGCAGCGAGTGTTTAACTCCATTGTTTCAGAATCCGTGTTATCACCCGGTCACAGTGCCTTAGCCAAACTACATCTCCCCAACAAGGCAACCTTCACTATGCTGTATATTTTAGCAGTATATTTACGGACGCACTTGAAGATAACAATTCGTCTAGAAAAGGCAGGCGACTTGTTCTACCAACACGATTTCAAATTTCTATCCGAAAGAAGTACGAGTTCATTCATGAGTAGTATTCACTAAGCCCCGATGGCACTAACCTACACACAGTTATGATTAAACAAAGTAAACATTAGTCTCTCATCTCAGCTCAGACATGATCATAGCAATTATTTCCAAATCCGTGTCGGGTCCCACGAGAACAGGGCACGGCCACAAACTCTCAGATTGAAGAAAAAGTCGCTGCTTTGCCATCGAATGGTTTCGTAGCTGCTGTAGTTGCTTCTGTTACTGTTATATACGCAGCATGTTGGTGTCCCATGATGGGATAACGCATTTGAGCAAAAACTATGATGGAACCTACCAGACCAACGCCATCGATCGACGTCTTGGATATACTCTCACATTGTAAACTCTCACATTGTGAACTTTAACATTATGAACTTCAACAATGGTAACTTAAAAACATTCACATATACATTTGAAGAATCTACAAATTACTGAAACTAGTGTTATAGTAAACTCCGTGTGGGGTCCCACGAGGACAGGGCACGGCCAAAAACTCTCACATTATAAACTCAAACTGTAAGCTCTAACATTATAAACTCTAACAATATCACTGTTATAGCTATAAGACCGTAAACGGAGGGACAGTATTAGAATATCTATACTCTTTGGTTCTTTCGGTAAAGTCACGTAGGTATAAATAAAACAAAATAAATCACGACGTTTCGGACGCAACACAAGCGCCCGAAACGATGTCTGCCGCAGACATCGTGCTGCTCGCAGCAGACATCGCGGATATCGCGATTTTCACCTGAAGACGTGCGCTTGTGTTTTGTCCGAAACGTGATTTACATTGTTTTATTTCTACCTACGTGACTTTACCGAAAGAACCAACGAGTATTAATTCCTGCAGTCACGAAAGCTTCAAATCAATATTAGAATATCATTAGAAGTATTATAATCGCAATGTGATCGTAATAGAATCACACTGCACATATGTATGCATATTACATACATACTATGGTCGTATGTATGTATGTATGTAATATGTATGTCCGTTGGACATGCGAACCGGGGGTCGGATATGCGAACTGGGGAATTAGGAACGGATTAAAATGATTAGAATAACACTATGGTCGTATTAGAATTACACTGAGCTAGAATGTACGTTATATGTAGATGCACATCGGGAGTCGTAAATGCAACCTGGGAGGTGCGCGTTTTAGAATCGCATTAAAATTATGATAATAACAACGTGGTCCTATTAGAATCACGCTATCGACTGCTGCTGATGTTCCGGTGGCGGCCTCCGATTCGGGCTCAGCTCTTCATTTACTCGCCTGGTTGGTGCCGCGGGACGCAGCGTCTCATCCGACAGGCGTTGCAGCAGCTGAGTGGTGGCATCCGTGAGTTTGTCAACTTTCTCTTCAAGTTGAGGCCGTCTCCCTCGTGGTCTCCTCCCTCTGCGCGTGTTGTGGGTTGATCATGGCAGAGGTGGAACTGCATGTTGAATTGGGTGTAGACCTTATTTTAGCAACATATGTAAGTACAGTGTTGTGTTTAGAATGGGTCTAGACAAGGAAGGTGACTTGTTCTACACGGGCAGCCAAAATGATTACAATTTCTGTCATTAAACAGTGTGAGTTCATTCATGAGCAGTATTCGCTGAGCCATGATGACACTAACCTACATACAGTTATGGTTAAACAAATTAATATTTAGTCACTTAATTCTCAGTTCAGACATGATCATCGCAATCATTTCTAAAGACGTGTGCGGTCCCGCGAGAGCGTTGCCGGGCTACAAATAGCCGGGCAACAGAAACTGCAGAATCAGAAGTAGCAGCGTCGCCCTCGAAATGTGTTGTTGCTGCTGTAGTTGCTTCTTTTGAAGTTATATACGCAGGGAGGTGGTGGTCCGTGATGGGATGACGCCTTTGATTAAAGACTTTGATCAATAGCACCCGATTGACGCCCTTGATCGTCACATTTGATCAACTCTGACATTGTAAACTCTCACATGTTAAACTCAAACATATAATATTATATCTCATGCTCTCATGCCCTTTAGATTGCACCCGTTGGTTTGCACTCCCTCGTCGAGGAGGCCGCTCTCCTCCTTTTCTACGGTTACATGCAAATTTCTCACATTAACATCATGCTAATCTCTCACACTGTGGTCGTACCTATGATAAGTGAATATGCGACCCGGGTGTAGGATATGCAGGATTAGAATCTAATTATAATTATTCGAATCCCACATTGTAGCATATAAACAATATAAATGATTTCAAAAAGTATTTAAAAATACATATTCATTTTTTTGAAACTGAGAATGTCGTTGTCCATGTGGGCACAGAGGATCGTATTGTCTCCGCTGCTTTTCGGAATCCGTGTGATCACCCAGTCACATCGCCTAACTCCAGTCACAGCGCTTTACCCAAACTACATCTCCCCAACAAGGCAGCCTTACCGATGCTGTGTATTGTGTTCATGGGATAACAGAGGTGTGTATTATCCCATACGCCTTGCCCAAAACGACTGATTGTCCGCTTAACAACCTAGCCTGTAAACCATTGGTGATAGTGTTGTTTGAGAGCAGCTATTAAAGTCGCTGCGGCAAACGAGGTGGTGGCTGGCCAAACCATGCCTCGCTGTTTGTCTCCGGAGTGATGACGGATACCAACCAGACCAAGCAGAGACCATGTACCAGATCGGATTTTGGTTACTGATGTTAGAGTGATTGTGTTGCAAGTGTGGTCACTACGCGTCTGTATGTGCTCACTCCCGAAGCTCGGCGGTTTTTGGCAACGCCACGGGGCTGCATTTGTGGGGGTCGCTGGCCCCCGAGATCCCTCCCTCGATAATGCTAACGGCCGGGCTAACATCATCACTCGCTCCCCCGCTGCGATGCGAACCGCTGCTGAGTTCCTCACCCATGGTGTGGGAGCCGTCGCTCGAGGATTCCCCTCCACCGCGGGTCCGCGTAATAGGCATGGTTAGTTACCGAGTAGTATTCTGCCCCACTCTACTTCGATACCTCCCTTTCCTAATCGTGCGCCTGCAACCCACACGGAGCGAACGTACGCACGCCCACACACACGCCGCTCCGCGCACTCACTCACCTGGCGAACCACTGTGTACACACGCTCACCCACGCGCTCAGCTCCGCGCAGCGCTCACTCACGTGGCGAACCAGTGTACACCCGCGCACCCACACGCTCACACTGCTCGACAAGATCACGCGAGGCCACGCTTCGCTATTAATGATTTACAAGCGGGCGGTGTGTATATGCCTGGTTGGTGGGGAGTTGAAAGTGGCTGGACACAATAGACATGTTTTGGTGATTGTTTTATGTTTATTTTTGTGAGGTTTTATGCATTTTTATGAGACGCTCAATCGACAATATTAAAGAATGCAACTTATTCAAATATAGAATGCAACTTATTGAAATATCTGGCGATACACGATATTCTTCGTGTACACTCCGTCTTACTCCTCGTCGTCAGGTCCCTCAATGAGCGCCTTGATGTTGGATCTTGCCGTGACTCGCGATAGTGCCACGTACAGTTGGCCGTGAGAGAAGCATGGCGTTGGAAGATATAATCCCAGGTTGTGAACAGTTTGCCCTTGCGCCTTGTTGATGGTCATCGCGAAGGCTGGGACAATGGGGAACTGTTTGCGCCGAAGTCGAAATGGGAAGTCCTTCGTGTCCAATTCGCGGCGGATATGGTTGTTCTCAAGCAGCGAGTCCAAGACCAAGTGTGGGTACTCGGAAAGCTGCGGGAGGTCGTCAAAGTCCGACAGAGCCATCAAACCTGCCGTGAGGAACTCGTGGAGGCTGTGAAGGGTCTTGAACTTTACAATTTCTTTTATTTTCGTTGATGCTGCTAATCCTGCATAATGCACGGGTATAAGTAGTACTAATCACATTCCTGCATTTCCCATATCCCCTCCCTTTGATGCTGCTAATCCTGCATAATGCACGGGCATAAGTAGTACTAATCACATACCTGCATTTCCCATATCCCCTCCCTTTGATTCTGCTAATCCTGCATAATGCACTGGCATAAGTAGTACTAAATATGCTAAATTGCTCTTGATATGCACATGTTTTTTTGTGAAGGCGCCCTTTCCCCCCCCTTCCAACCCAGCACGTGTGCTGTTTCATTCAGACGCTGTCGCCTCGACAGACCTGGTTTTCACCTGAGAACGGCTGCTTGCGTTGTGGCCAAAACGTCGTGAGAATTATTTTATCATGTTTTATTTTTATTTATTTTATTACTTCCCTTCTACGTGACTTTACCGAAAGAAGCAAGAAGATTTACCATTTCTTCTTTGTTGGTCAGCTGGCGGTACTGGTACTCGTAATCGCGAGCCAATTCGACGTAGAATTTATCCCAGAGAGCCTTCGTATTTGCTGGCATGGAATACAGCAGAATGGTAGCGAAGAGTTGACGAAGCTGGTACGGCATCTGAAAGAGCGAGGCTTCTTCCACACACGCAACCCATTCGCGATCGCTCTCAAGGTAGCCTGCTCGCATGGCTGCTTCCAGCGGTTTGTTTTGTTTTATTTTATTCGTAACGCACCATCCATATGCGCTCCACCATCCACCGTGTCCTTGCATCGCAAAGACACAGCTCCGGTGTGCGTCAGCGTGTGCGCCATCCACAGTGACATTGGTCAGCAATTGCACCGTTCCGATCGCACACAGGTTGGCCCCTGCATCCTCCGTCTGTATGTACACCCACAGACAGATCCGCTATGGGGCCACCTTTTATATTAAAATGTATTTTGTTGGTGTTTTTACGTTTACGTATTCCCATTGTGGGTGTTTTACGCATGCATCAGATTTTTGGGTTCCTCACATATGGTATCAGAGGTGTGGGTCACTCTCAATCGAACAATAACGGGAATCGTTTCAGTTATGACAGCTTGCAGATAGAAACATTGCATGATCGTATACTAATAATGACAGAATTTGTACCCCAGTGGAGGGCATCCCCCACCCGGCGCTTCTTATCGGTACTGTGAGACTTACAAATCCAGACATCTCCTCCTCCTGAACCGTTCACAATACCCTGTGGTAGTACCATAATCATCTCAATAAAGCGATCACTTTCCAATGCCCATTTTGATCCAGGGAGTTACCCGGGTGTACTCATTGTTTTAGCATGTCGCAAATTCCGATATGGCTTGTGCAACGGCCAGAGAGAGACAACGGCGGGGGCCGGGCTGCAACCTTTGTAGACAGTTTATTACATTTCAAAGTGCATGGAATTGGCACTCCAAACCATGATAAATGTACAGTAACGCCAACTGCATCCGTGGCAAACATGATACGCGGACACATGCTGCATATTATGCAACACATGCCCTTACCAGCAGCAGCATGCACAGCATCTCAATTACACAACCGAAGTAGACAGCAAGCCGTCCATGGAGACGTGATCAACGTCAATACATAATAATGGTAATAAGCCGGATAGTACCCATTGTACCCATCAAACAGTCAGCTGGGTTGCCCCATGGGGGTATTGACCCATGGGCGAAACTGTAGGGGGCGCTACACAAAGACTCACTGTATAGCGACCCCTGCCTACTCGTAAGGTAAAGTTGTTTGGGGGCTCCACTAATCGCAGCACGCAGCACCCATTTACATAAATAAACGTAATATTAGCGTAACTACCATTCGCACACTTGCATACACACCACACTCACACAGCGCAGGGTCTGCGCCCACAGTGCACTGCAGCACTGCGGCGCAGACCTTGGCAAACCTATGCTATCGCTCTCTTCCGGGCGTGTTAATTATTTATTCTTTATCGAATCAAAGTGAGCTGTGGCTTTTTGCCGGCTGTTTTATTTTCATCGAATCAGAGCGAGCTGTTTGGGCGGGTCCGTAAATAAATTAACGTCCAGATACGCACGCAGACGACCAAACCAGCGTAGTTGTTTAAGATGTTACATGCATACATACTACATACAGACATATCTCATGCATACATATTACATACAGACATGTTACATGCATACATTTTACATACAGACATGTTACATACTGACTAGCATATTGTGATTCTTATAGTACCACGGTGTGAAGCTGAGAATTCGAATTCGAATAGCCCACTTCAATGTACGGTGTTCTAATCTTTAACACCAATTTATTGTTATTTTATAGAGTTATAATGTATAGCTCATAGCTTATATTGTTAGAGTTCACAACATTATAGTTTACTATAATAGTATTTTATAGTGTTATTTTAAAGCGTTGCAATGTATAGCTCATATTTTAACGGTTATATTGTTAGAGTTTATAATGTTAGAGTATGCTATGTGAGTTTACAATTTGAGAGTTTGTGGACGTGCCCTGTTCTCGTGGGACCCGACCGGGATTTGGAAATAATTGCTATGATCATGTCTGAGCTGGGATGAGCGACTAATGTTTACTTTGTTTAATCATAACTGTGTGTAGGTTAGTGTCATCGGTGCTTAGTGAATACTACTCATGAATGAACTCATACTTCTTTCGTATAGAAATTGAAATCATGTTGGTAGAACAAGTCGCCTGCCTTTTCTAGACGAATTGGTATCTTCAAGTGCGTCCGTAAATATACTGCTAAAATATACAGCATAGGGAAGGTTGCCTTGTTGGGGAGATGTAGTTTGGCTAAGGCACTGTGACCGGGTGATGACACGGATTCTGAAACAATGGAGTTAAACACTCGCTGCTTGGCCCCGTCGACAGCAGCGAAGGCTGTCATATACCGCCCCATTTACGAGTTGGCTCTTTGGGGCTGTATGTGTATAGTTGAAAGGTGCTAGATGTTGTTTTCTTCTAACAGCTACTAACGTGCGTGTGTTGTCTGTTTGTTAGGATTTGTCCATTGATGTTGTGTTTTTTATTGCGGTGTTTTTTGTTGAGTTCTGTCACTTGAGTGTTGCAGAATTCGTCACGTGAGCGTGGTGTTTTGCTCGTGTGAATTTCTCTTTTTCACAATTTGTGATTGTTATAATAATTGTAACGATTCATAATCTCCTGAGTTTATAATGGGTTTGTGCGTGTATTTATATAAATATATTCCGTCTTTTGTTATTCGATGACATCTAGCAGTGAAAACCGTGATTGTAATATGACCATGTTGTAATTGTATTAATTTGTATCCGATCCTTGCACGTACACTATACATACATATTAGAGATTCTTATACGACCACACTGTGAATCTAATGCTTCTAATGATATTATAATACCTTACCTCCGTTTATATGGTTATAATTTTAAGCACTAGTTTATAATCGTTTAATGTTTAGTGTTATCGTTTATAGTATTACAGTTTACATGTTATAGAGTACAGTTTATCCCCGATATGCTTCGGGGATTAGGGACTGGTACGTTGATGAACGATTAACTACGGGGACATTTCCCCTCAAGGAACACGTGTTAATCGGGTAGACAGCCAAGATGCTGCCGGTTAAGGGCACACTTGTGTGACGGAGATCCTCCATCTGAAATTATCTTCACATGTTTTTGCTAGGAACATTATAAAATAAAGACCGGACAAACATTTGTAAAAATCCTTTTTTATTCATCTGCAATCATTTTTACGTCAAAACTCGAAGGGAATATTTATTATGTCCTATGTTCACACATTTCCAGTACAATGCAAACCATTTCCGTTCCAGGAATACCAAAGCGTTAAAGTATCATTCCCCATGATTTCCTTAATAGTTCACCACATTTGTTCTCTGTGCGTCTATGTTGAAGTCAAGGCCATATATCCAACGAACGCGTCATCAATGTACATCCTGAAATCGACTATCTAAAGTCTATTATTACCAACCAAAAAAAAGTTTATACTTGAAAAAAAAACCTTTTAAAATGTTGAGTAAACATGTACCTACGGACGCATTCCAACTTTAGCTCAACAGGAACACTTAACGACTACAATTGAACCCTCTCACAACCAGTGCTCATCACACCACTTCGGCAAGTAATCCGATAACATTACAAACCACCACTGTGCACGGAATTAAACTCACAAAAACTGTAAAACTAAAATGGTCAAAATTATACACAAAAGAACTTGATACGGATTAAAAGGTATAACCACATGACGTAATACTTTTTTCAGTCACCCCGAGCTCTCGGTTTGATCCTCGAGCCACTCCATTACATCCAGCCATCTCTCGGGATCCAACTGCATGGGATCGAAGGTGGAATTATCTTCAGGACTTATTTCAGCACCTTGAATTTCACCTTTTGATTTCAGCTTCCTATCATCGTGGACCTTCTGATGCCTGTTCCGTTTTGACGACTGTGCAAATGCCTTCCCACACACAGGACACAGGAATGGCTTCTCGCCCGTGTGTGTTCTCTGGTGACTCTGAAGATGTGATGACTGTGCAAATGTCTTCCCACACACAGGGCACAGGAATGGCTTCTCGCCCGTGTGTGTTCTCTGATGACTCTGAAGATGTGATGACTGTGCAAATGTCTTCCCACACACAGGGCACAGGAATGGCTTCTCGCCCGTGTGTGTTCTCTGATGACTCTGAAGATGTGATGACTGTGCAAATGTCTTCCCACACACAGGGCACAGGAATGGCTTCTCGCCCGTGTGTGTTTTCTGGTGAATATGAAGATGTGATGACTTTGCAAATGTCTTCCCACACACAGGGCACAGGAATGGCTTCTCGCCCGTGTGTGTTCTCTGGTGTCTCTGAAGATCTGATGGCCATGAAAAGGACTTCCCACACACAAAGCAATTGAATGGCTTCTTGCCTCCGTGTGCGTGGGGCTGTGGAGAGCGTCTCTGCTCCATGTGAGCGTAGTAACAGTAGCGGTGTTATCGAGTCAAAAGTACGCTATCGGCAAAAAAATCCCATAAATTTGACGACAAACACGTTTAGGAGTTTATCCGCGAAAATAGACACTTACTTGGAGATTCACGTTATATATTGATGTCTAGTACCCGTCTGAAGATGTCGCCACGAACTCTCCCGACGCAAAGTCGCCTAACTATCGACACAGCAATTGTGCTCGCCAGGCTGCGTTGTCTCGCGGTAGAAGGGCGATCAGCAGAGCGACGAGTCGAGCGTCCAACCTCTTCAAGTTCCCTATCGAAATGGCATTGAGCTCTGCTTCTGAGCCGCCTTATAACTCCCCCCCCTTGGATCCAATCTTTTGTCTTTCAGGATATTTGCATTCGATTGTTACTTTTGGAAGGTACAATCCGCATGTCTATTAACACTAGCAGTCGCAGCCCGCTTCGCGGGCGGTGTGTATATGCTTGGTTGGTGGGGAGTTGAAAGTGGCTGGACACAATAGACATGTTTTGGTGATTTTTTATGTTAATTTTTATGAGACGCCCAATTGACAATATTAAAGAATGCAACTTATTGAAATATCTGGCGATACACGATATTCTTCGTGTACACTCCGTCTTCCTCCTCGTCGTCAGGTCCCTCAATAAGCGCCTTGATGTTGGATCTTGCCGTGACTCGCGATAGTGCCACGCACAGTTGGCCGTGAGAGAAGCATGGCGTTGGAAGATATAATCCCAGGTTGTGAACAGTTTGCACTTGCGCCTTGTTGATGGTCATCGCGAAGGCTGGGACAATGGGGAACTGTTTGCGCCGAAGTCGAAATGGGAAGTCCTTCGTGTCCAATTCGCGGCGGATATGGTTGTTCTCAAGCAGCGAGTCCAAGACCAAGTGTGGGTACTCGGAAAGCTGCGGGAGGTCGTCAAAGTCCGACAGAGCCATCCCACCTGCCGTGAGGAACTCGTGGAGGCTGTGAAGGGTCTTGAACTTTACCATTTCTTTTATTTTCTTTGATGCTGCTAATCCTGCATAATGCACGGGCATAAGTAGTACTAATCACATACCTGCATTTCCCATATCCCCTCCCTTTGATGCTGCTAATCATGCATAATGCACGGGCATAAGTAGTACTAATCACATACCTGCATTTCCCATAAATATGCTAAATTCCTCTTGATATGCAATTTTTTTGTCAAGGCGCCCTTCCCCCCCCCTTCCAACCCAGCTTATATATATGCTCCAAGCACGTGTGCTGTTTCATTCAGACGCTGTCGCCTCAACAGACCTGGTTTTTTTCTTCTTGGTTCTTTCGGTAAAGTCACGTAGAAGGGAAGTAATAAAATAATAAAAATAAAACATAATAAAACAATTCTCACGACGTTTCGGCCACAACGCAAGCAGCCTGAGGACGGCTGCTTGCGTTGTGGCCGAAACGTCGTGAGAATTGTTTTATTATGTTTTATTTTTATTATTTTATTACTTCCCTTCTACGTGACTTTACCGAAAGAACCAAGAAGATGAATCCCTGCAGTCACGAAAGCTTTAAATCGAGACCTGGTTTTCACCTGAGGACGGCTGCTTGCGTTGTGGCCAAAACGTCGTGAGAATTATTTTATTATGTTTTATTTTATTATTTTATTACTTCCCTTCTACGTGACTTTACCGAAAGAACCAAGAATATTTACCATTTCTTCTTTGTTGGTCAGCTGGCGGTACTGGTACTCGTCGTAGAATTTATCCCAGAGAGCCTTCGTATCTGCTGGCATGGAATACAGCAGAATCGTAGCGAAGAGTTGACGAAGCTGGTACGGCATCTGAAAGAGCGAGGCTTCTTCCAGACACGAAACCCATTCGCGATCGCTCTCAAGGTAGCCTGCTCGCATGGCTGCTTCCAGCGGTTTGTTTTGTTTTATTTTATTCGTAACGCACCATCCATATGCGCTCCACCATCCACCATGCCATTGCATTGCAAAGACACAGTTCCGGTGTGCGTGAGCGTGTGCGCCAGCCACAGTGACATTGGTCAACAATGGCACCGTTCCGGTCGCACACAGGTTGGCCCCTGCATCCTCCGTCTGTATGTACACACACAGATCCGCTATGGGGCCAGCTGTTTTTTTTATTTCGAAAATGTTATTTGTCGGTGTTATGCCGTCCATGGAGACGTGATCAACGTCAATACATCTAAATGGTAATAAGCCGGATGAAGCGAAAAGTAACCATTGTACCAATCAAACAGTGAGCTCGGTTGCCCCATGGGGGTATTGAGCCATGGGCGACAGTCCCGAAACTGTAGGGGGCGCTACGCAACTGGCCGTGGTCCCGGCAGGTGAAGCTGGCAGCTCAGTCCGCTAAGACTGACCGTATAGCGAGCCCTGCCTACTCGTAAGGTAAAGTTGTTTGGGGACTCCACTAATCGCAGCACGCAGCACCCATTTTTTAAATAAATATACGTAATATTAGCGTAACTACCATTCGCACACTTGCATACACACCACACTCACACAGCGCAGGGTCTGCGCCCACAGTGCACTGTACCACTGCGGCGCAGACCTTGGCAAACCTATGCTATGACACACCGCTTACCCTCTGTGTGCTGCTGCATGTTTGGAAATGGACGACTGACTGACTGACGCGTGCTGCCGCCAAAATGCACGCAGCCCACTTTCAGGCAATTAAATGTAAGGGATAATTAATTTGTCCAATGAGATTGAAGGCGACACGGACAGAATTTCTCGAGCGCTGGTTTGATATGTAGGGCCGGGAACTGTGCAGGGCCACTTTGCACACACTTGTTTCGGCCCAGTGAAAGATTAAGCACAGTGGTTTCAAGGGAATGGCCGCAATATTGATGGAGCTGCGTACGAAAGAGTGGTCAGTTATGTCCACTGGGCCGTCGAATCGAACCCCAGCAATAATGAACAGATTTTATTGAAAGTTTTGGAATTGAAAATGTATGTGGCTATCCGATTAGTGGAGGGTTCTTGGTTGCAGCCGCGGACGTTCTTCGTTGGGGAGATATCGCCACCAGAACGCAGTGTTCGGCGGGTGCAACAGCAACACTGTACCTACAGTAGATTTTGCATTGCGACCATCACTGTGAATATGGTGTTGCGTGAAAATAGGTGCAATTGTTGACCGAAGAGACGCTGTTGTGCGGCAGGTTTATTTATTTATATTTGTCGAATGAAAGTGAGCTGTGGCTTTTTGCCGGCTGTTTTATTAATTTGTATCGACGAATCAGAGCTAGCTGTTTGGGCGGGTCCGTAAATAAATTAACGTCCAGATACGCACGCAGACGACCAAACCAGCGTAATTGTTTAAGAAGATGATTTGTGTTGATGATTATGGGTGGTAATGAGTAAATGAGCCACCACCCGACGCATAACAGCAACAGACGGAACTAAAGCAGCACCAATAACATCAGCGACAGCAGCAGCAACAACACATTTTGAGGGCGACGTAACTACTTCTGATTCTGCTGTTTCTGCTGCTCGACTATTTGTAGCCAGACCCTGCTCTCGCGGGACCCCACACGTCTTTGGAAATGATTGCGATGATCATGTCTGAGCTGAGAATGATGTGACTAAACGTTACTTTGTTTAACCATAACTGTGTGTAGGTTAGTGTCTGGGGGCTCAGCGAATACTACTCATGAAAGAACTCGCACTCCTTTATGACCGACATTCTACTAATTTTGGTTGATCGAGACGAACAAGGCACTTGCCATGTCCAGAATTATTTTTATTACCAATATTGTCTTTAAATATGATGCTAAACTAAACGTTAACACTGGATTAAACATGCACCTCTTAACCCCTGCCTCGCATTTACGACTAACAATTTGCATTTTACACGTAACATACAGTCAAGCACAGTAAAATGCTAATACGACAATATTGTTATTCTAGGAATTTAAATTCTATTATAGCCCTGCACCCCCCACAGTTCGCATATCCAACCCCCGGTTCGATGGAACGTTCGCTTTACATACATATGAGCAGAGTGCGATTATAATACTTCTAATGAGATTTGAATACCGTACCTCAGTTTATGTTGTAATGAATTAGGAAACCAGTCTATAGTCGTTTAATGTTGAGTGATATCGTTTATAGTGATACAGCTGAAGTCATAGAGGTGAAACGTCCTAAGTGTGTACGAATGCAGATAGGGCGTCGCCGTTGGTTCGTCCACCCATCCCGCCTCAAGACTTATGTCCGTCCCCACCCAGACAGCTCATCCCCATGTCCTGTACAGCCCAAGTCTGGTGTGTCCGACGTCGTGGGGCTCTCGGCAACGGAAACCGTACGCCAAAGTAAATGTGTTGTGCCGCTCACAGTTTCCTAGCCCCTGAGGCCTGGGGTGCTTCAAGGATCTTCCACGTGTGAGGAATCAGTGCCTGGAGCCCAGTCATGTTTCTCAAAAGAAGCCAGGGACCTGCCTAACCCTTCAAGGCTGTGGTGCGAACCCTTGAAGCCCCGGCACAAGATTTCACCATGGGCGATGGACCGGCGTCGAGAACCAGGTCAAAATGCGCAAGGTTGCACTCGTAGGATCCACGCCCAACACACGGACAATTGAAGGGTCCAGTTGAACAAGGTGGAAGCGTGTTAGGATTGTTGTTGTGGTTATTGTGTTGTTTTCTTGTTGTTGACAGGTGAGTGTGGTCACACCGCTTACCCCGTACAGTTGAGTGTTAGGTTTGGGAAATTTTGCTACAGCTGCTGCCCTGACGCACGTGGCTTCTAATAACTGTTGTTGATGTAAAGACAGTGCATCTAGTAAGGGACAATCAGTGACAATATGATAGAGAGAGTTCAAGAATGGAAGGCGGGACAAATGGTGGTGGGAAATTCTCACCACGAATAAGAGAGGAGGAGGAACGACGTTCAGGGCTGTTTTGGTGGAATATCGGGTCGTGGCTTGTTGCTGTCTCGTCGTTGCTAGATCGTGATTCCGGTGTCGTAAGTAGTGTTAAAGGCTAAATACAATAACCCTCTACAGTCTACAGAGTCTGGAGTCATTAGAATTGTAACGATTCATAATCTCACGAGCTCATAGTGAGTTTGTTCAATTATTTATAAATTTCCATACTTGTATATTGCTATTCGATGCCGTTGAGATGGAACATTCATCAATCAGTGGGCAACTTGATTCTAATACGACCATGGTGTGATTCTAATAATTTTATGCGATTCTAAACCTGGCACCTCGCAGGCCGCATTTTGGTCTTCTGATGCGTACTTACATATAACGTAGATTTGAGCACATTGTAATTCTGGTACGACAAAAAATGTAATCAAATCCTGATCCTGCACCTTCCGTTTCACAGATCCCACTCTTGGTTCGCACGTCCATATTACATACATATTACATACAGACATGTGATTTACTTACGAGCATAGTGTGATTCGAAGAGGACCACGGAGTAATTCTAATAATTCGAATGCGATTCCAATATCACACTTCAATGTATGGTGTTCCAATCTATAACACGAGCTTATAATGTTATTTTTTAGCGTTATAATGTAGAGCTCATAGGTTTTCTTGTTAGAGTTCACAACATTAGATTTTACTATAAAATCAGTTTACAGTGTTATTGTTATAGAGTTACATGTATAGCTATAACAGTTAAATTGTTAGAGTTTATAATGTTAGAGCTTACAGTGTGAGTTTATAATGTGAGAGTTTTTGGCCGTGCCCTGTCCTCGTGGGACCCCACACGGATTTGGAAATAATTGCAATGACTATGAATGAGCTGAGAGTTGAGCGACTAATGTTTACTTTGTTTCAACATAACTGAGTGCAGGTTAGTGCCATCTGGGCTTAGCGAATACTACTCATGAATGAACTCATTCTCCTTTATGAAAGACATTGTAATCATGCATTTTCTTGACGAATTGTTATACGGCTAAAATACACAGCAGAGGGAAGGCTGCCTTGTTGGGGAGATGTAGTTTGGGTAAGGCGCTGTGACTGGAGTTAAACATTCGCTGCTTGGCCCCGTCGACAGCAGCGGAGACGATCCGATCCACTGCGCTCCATCTCCCCACTAGGTCCACGAAATTCTAAGTTTTTTTTTAAATGAACGTATGTTTTTCAAATCATATGAAATGCAATTATGTTATAATATGTGATTGTTATACACTTTATATGTTTACATAACGTATATAGCTATTCGATTAAATTAACATGACATTCATCTAACAGTGGACAGTTTGATTCTAATTCGACTAGTGAGATTTTAATAATTGTAATGAGATTCAAATCTTGCATATCCTACCCCCGGTTCGCATTCACTTAACATGCATATGGCCACAGTATGATTCTAAGATTATCACAGTGCGATTATAATTACTAACCTCCATTTATGTTGTTCAAAACTAATAATACCGTACCTCTGTTTTTGGTGTTATAAATGATGAAACTAGTTAATAGATTATAGTATTTTAATTATTTTTGTTATCGTTGATAGTGTTACAGTTCACATGTCATACTTGATGATTAGGGACCGTAACGTTGCGAATAGATTTATAATGGGGACCTTTTCCCTCCAGGGACACATGTTAATGGAGAGACAGCCAAGATGCTGCCGGTTAAGGGCAGATTTGTGTGACGAAGATCCTCCACCTGAAACTCGCTTAAAACACGTTTTAGCTATGAACATTGTAAAATAAATAAACGGACAATAATTTGTTAAAATACGTTTTTATTAATCTGCAATAATTTTTACGTTAAAACTCCAACCGAATATGTATTATGTTCTATTGTCAAACAGTTACAGTACAATGCAAACCATATCCGTTCCAGGAATACGAAAGCGTTAAAGTATCATTCCCCATGATTTCCTTATTAGTTCACCACGTTTGTTCACTGTTCGTCTATGTTGAAGTCAAGGACATATATCCAACGAACGCGTCATCAATGTACATCCTAAAGTCGATTATTACCAACCAAAAAAAGCTTTATACTTGAAAAAAAACCCGTTTAAAATGTTGAGTACAGATCTGACTACAGATGCATTCCAACTTTAGCTCAACAGGAAGACTTAAACACTACAATATTTTCTGGAATTGAACCCTCTCATAAACACTGCTCATCACACCACTTCACCAAGTAATCCGACAACATCAAAAATCACCACCTGCACGTCAAGAAACTCTCAAACGAACTGTAAAACTAAAGGGTCAGAATTACACACAAAAGTACTCAAGACAGCTTAATAGGTATAACCGCATGCAACATTATATTTCAGTCACCCCGAGCTCTCGGTTTGATCCTCGAGCCACTCCATTACATCCATCCATCTCTCGGGATCCAACTGCATGGGATCGAAGGTGGAAACTTCGTCAGGACTCATTGCAGCACCTTGAATTTCAGCTTTTGATTTCCTATCATTGTGGACCTGCTGATGCTTGTTCATGGTTGACGAGTGTGCAAATGCCTTCCCACACACAGAGCACAAGAATGGCTTCACGCCCGTGTGTGTTCTTTGGTGACTCTGAAGATGTGATGAGTTTGTAAATGTCTTCCCACACACAGGGCACAGGAATGGCTTCTCGCCCGTGTGTGTTCTCTGATGAGTTTGAAGAGTTGATGCCTGCGCAAATGTCTTCCCACATACAGGGCACAGGAATGGCCTCTCGCCCAAGTGTGTTTTCTTATGATCTTTAAGAGTTGATGACCGTGCAAATGTCTGCCCGCACACAGAGCAAAGGAATGGCTTCTCGCCCGTGTGTGTTCTCTGATGAGTTTGAAGAGTTGATGCCTGTGCAAATGTATTCCCACACACAGGGCACAGAAATGGCTTCTCGCCCGTGTGTGTTTTCTGGTGACTCTGAAGAGTTGATGAGTGTGCAAATGCCTTCCCACACACAGAGCACGGGAATTGCTTCTCGCCAGTGTGTGTTCTCTGGTGACTGAAGATGTGATGAGTGTGCAAATGTCTTCCCACACACAGGGCACAGGAATGGCTTCTCGCCCGTGTGTGTTCTCTGGTGTCTCTGAAGATCTAATGGCCGTGAAAAGGACTTCCCACACACAGAGCAATTGAATGGCTTCTTGCCTCCGTGTGCGTGGGGCTGTGGAGAGCGTCTCTGCTCCATGTGAGCGTAGTAACAGCAGCGGTGTTATTGAGTCAAAAGTACGCTATCGGCCGCAAGGATGTTTAGCGTTGAGTTTTGGATTTTAACTGCCAAAACAAGAACGACACTCGCGTCTAACCGAGGCACAATACAATCCCGTCAATTAGACGACGAATACGTTTAAGAGTTTTTCCGCGAAAATAGATACTTACTTGGAGATTCACGGTATATCGATGTCTGGAACCCGTCTGAAGATGTCTCCACGAACTCTCCCGACGCAAAGTCGCCTAACTGTCGACACAGCAATTGTGCTCGCCAGGCTGCGTTGTCTCGCGGTTGAAGGGCGATCAGCAGAGCGACGAGTCGAGCGTCCAACCTCATCAAGTTCCCTCTCGAAATGGCATTGAGCTCTGCTTCTGAGCCGCCTTATAACCCCCCCCCGCCCTAGGATCCAATCCTTTGTCTTTCAGGATATTTGCATTCGATTGTTAATTTTGGAAGGCACAATCCGCATGTCTATTAACATACCGAAGGGTAATGTGCCCATTGTGCTTCATGCATGAATATATAAGTGCATCTCAGTGTGTAATTGTGCGCTTATTTTGAATAAATGGGATTAAAGTGAATGCAGCACTCCGGAGACAAACATCGAGGCATGGTTTTGCCAGCCACCACCTCGTTTGCCGCAGCGACTTTAATAGCTGCTCTCAAACAACAGTCACCAATAGTGGTTTATGGGCTAGGGTGTTAAGCGGACAATCAGTCGTTTTGGGCAAGGCATATGGGATAATACACACCTCTGTTATCCCATAAACACAATACACAGCAGCGGGAAGGCTGCCTTGTTGGGGAGATGTAGTTTGGGTAAGGCGCTTTGACTGGAGTTCGGCGATGTGACTGGGTGATCACACGGATTCCGAAAAGCAGCTTAGACGATACGATCCACTGCGCTCCATCTCCCCACATGGACAACGACATTCTAGTTTAAAAAAAAAATTACATTGATTCGACACATTCAGTGGACAGTGTGATTCTAATACGACTAGCGGGATTCGAATAATTGTAATTCGATTCTAATCCTGCACATCCTACCCCTGGTTCGCATATTCACTTATCATACGTACGACCACAGTGTGAGAGATTAGCATGATGTTAATGTAAGAAATAAGCATGTAACTGTAGAAAAGGAGGAGAGCGGCCTCCTCGACGAGGGAGTGCAACCCAACGGGTGCAATACAAAGGGCATGAGAGCATGATATATAATATTATATGTTTGAGTTTAACATGTGAGAGTTTACAATGTCTGAGTTGATCAAATGCGCCGATCAAGGGCGTCAATCGGGTGCGATTGATCATAGTTTTTTATCAAAGGCATTATCCCATCACGGAACACCACATCCCTGCGTATATAACTGCAAATAAAGCAACTACAGCAGCAACAACGATATCAGCAACGACAACAGCAGCAACATCACATTTCGAGGGCAATGCAGCTACTTCTGATTCTGATTTTTCTGCTGCCCGGCAGGACCCCACACGTCTTTGTAAATGATTGCTATGATCATGTCTGAGCTGAGGTTTGAGCGAATAAAGTTTACTTTGTCTCAGCATAACTGTGTGTGGGTTAGTGTCATAGGGGCTAGGCGAATACTACTCATTAATGAACTCGCACTCCTTTATGACCGACATTGTACTAATTTTGGTTGATCGAGTAAAACCAGGCACGTGCCATGTCCAGGCGAATGATTATAAACAATAGTGTCCTTAAATATAATGATAAAATTAACGTTAACACTGGATTCAACGTGCACCTCTTAACAACTGCCTCGCATTTACGACAAATGATTGCATTTGCACATAACATACATTCAAGCACAGTAAAATGCTAATACTATTGTTATTCTAGGAATTTTAATGCGATTCTTACCCTGCACCTCCCACAATTCGCATATCAGATCCCCGGTTCGATTGAACGAACACTTTACATACATATGAGCAAAGTGCGAATATAATACTTCTGTAATAAAGGACTCGATTTTGGGTCTGTCTCCGTTGTCCTTTATTTGGGTTCTTACACTATTCCCACACGGCCCTCGCTCAGAGTCTCCCCCGCTTGGCAGCTCGACCTCTGCCTTCGCTCCCGTAGCCTTTCGCGCTCCTGCAGCTCCGCTGCAGGTCCCCCTTGTGCAGCGCTCCGGCTGCTCTCACAGCAGCTCCATGCTGCTCCCCGTTCCTCCGTGCTCGGTCACCGCTGGCTGGCGGTGCCGAGTCTTACCGTGTGTGGCGATCTCGCCACTCCCCAACGTTCGCCCTGCGTGGCCTCTGTGGCGACCTCGCCACTCTCCAATCTCAGCCCTGCGTGGCCTCTGTGGCGATCTCGCCACTCTCCGTCTCTATCCCCAACTCTCTCTTCCACCCCGCTGACTGGCGCCGTCATGAGCCCATCAGCCACCAGGCTGAGGCACGGTGACCACCCAACTTGGTCTCCACTCTTCTCTCCCCCGACTGACCCAGATGTCTTCCTGTCTCCCCGCTATACCATCTCCTACCACGTGACCCTGACTCCTCCCCCCATGACGTCATCTCCCCCCAAGCCGTTTACGCCCGCATTACACCACCCTCCCCCGTAGAGAAAATTGCAGCCGTCCTCGGCTGAAACAGAACAAAATAATGCGGGCGAAGGCATCGCAAACAGGAGTCCCCCAGACACAACGGAGATTATAACAACAACGCAAGTAACGAAAGGGGAGGGATCAGGAACCGGAACAGAACAACAAGAATAATAATAGCACAAAGCGCAACAACGGCAACCGACACGCAAGAATGGCACACGCGCACAACCCAGAAATGTGGTGTCTTAGAGCGTGTCCTTGTTGTTGTTCCATCCACTCGGCTCAAGTCCAACATCAAAGAACAAGTGGTAGAGCAGAATGACGAACGGGCGCTCAATTGCTCCTTCAAGTCCTCATCCAGCTAGCACACCAGGTAACACCCAGTGTGGCAGGCGCCGAAGATCTGTGACGAGAAGGAGAATCCAATCCCCTGAGGCACAGCACAACAACGCACATCCGCATGTCGTACACGACAGCCACCCGGCCCCAGGGTAGTCGAGATGATGTAATTCCGGCCCGTTTAAGAAAACCCCAATAATTACCCAAAATAACGCGATGGATGCCCCAGTATTTACATTTTAACAACAATATTATTTACACGCGACAACAACAAAAACAAAATTTCTGCTCTTGCCCACCAGCAGTCCTCCCTTGAGGACCAGCACAGACATCTCACGTACACAGCATGTACCCACGGTCACTCTCAACAAAACCCCCAGTCGCACACCCTCGCGTGGAGAGAGCCACGCTCCCCAGCGGTAACGTTTAACTCGCCCTAACCCTCACCGTGGTCGTCAAACCACAGCAACATCCACTGATCATACTCTCAGCTAGTGCAATTTCGGGGATGAGCAGCACTCGGCCATGCTCCTCCCTTACTATCCCATCAGCGATGGACACACACCAGCCTCTTATAGTCTGACGCTTTATAGCCAAGGGAAGATCAATCCCTCGACAAGGCCAGACACCAACGACCCCCCCCCCCACGGGGTAATGTTCTCGCATAGAGACAATAACGCCCTAACCCAAATCCCGTGAGCCCCCGGCACACCAGGTTCAGTCTGCCACCGCACAACTGAACCATGACTCCCCGAGCCATATGAGCACACGGCCCATTAGTTTGAGACATACCACGGAGGTTTCGCCTCCGGGCTGTCAGGTCAGCCATCAGCCATAGGCCGACGTGACCACCACTCGTGCATCACCCAATCAACAATGGCAGGCATAACAGATGGAATATTTGCCCCACCGAGGTTTTTCCCGCGCGCTCAAAATGGCGGCCACTTGCGCAAAGCGCATCGTCGCCATACCCCGCGTGCGCGCAAAATGGCGGCCCAACGTGCGAACACGTGGCCAGTTTTCACCGTGCGTGCACCCCAGCTTCCCTTTGCTGGGGGCCACAAAATGCATCCCCCGTCACGTAACAACCCCACCAACGATAGACGCACAGCCCCAGCTTGCTGCGCACAGCAGTCATATCGGATAATTTTTTACCAATATTTTACCAACACACATTGGTTACACACATCAACTCGCAAAGCAACTCCTGGCTGCATGCAATCAACCGAATGAGCGACGCCATTTGGCGCCAATTTACGGCCCCATCACCATTAACATCTGAGCCACCCACAACGGCGTCATCGCGCACCCTCATTTTCAAAAAGCTCAATTACCCCTATAATATACACGCAATCTCGTGTGCACAACACCCATACAACCAAATTTTTGGGTCCCCCTCTATAATATACACGCAATCCCGTGTGCACAACACCCATACAACCAAATTTTTGGGTCCCCCTCGAATTTGTTACCAATTTCCAACAGGTACGCACAATTAATAACACTCCCAAACCCAATAGACAACCAATGCATCGCACCCCATAACCGTACAGAACGGTGTAACAGCACATGCAGTCATCATATCGCGATCACACGCGTACATTTAAGCACAATAGCAAGCAGATCTGCAGGCAACCAACACACCATTAATCCAGTCGTAACATTGCAGCAACAACACAAATATTCTCTCTCTTGCAACCAACCACATCGTACGCAGCATTTCGCAGCACCATACTCCAAAAAAAAATATTTTTCAATCAAGCCCGTCGCACACGGTAACCCACGAGATGGTACAGCGCAGGATACCCGACGCTCCCGAGTTAATAATTAACTTCGCCATCAAGATAACAACTCCACACCGCAGCGCACACACACAATTTGACACTCAGCAAGCACAGCAGACTCTCCTTCCCTCCTCAACACACACTCATACACACTAATTGACACCGAGCAACAAGCAAATAGCGCGTTCATCCAGAACACACACACACACACAGCCCGAACCGCGCTCTACACGCTCGAGACATGACAAAAAATCGCCCCCCCGGCCCTCGAAAGATGGGTGAGGTGTGTGTTAAGGCCGGGTGTGTATCGTTACGACTCGCCCGGGGCTGCAGCAAGAAGAGGACGGCAGGGTGGTAACTTGAGACGCCTCGCAGAACTCGTTCGGCGACTTGACTGCTCCGTTGTCTCGCACCCGAGCCAGGACGGGAGAGCTCCCGCCCCAGCAGCTGCAGCGTCGTCGTCCTCTCCCCGCAGCTCCTCCTCGCAAACAGCAGCTCACAGCAGGCTGCTCTCCCCCGCGGCACCTCCAGATGGCAGCGCAAGGCTGCCTCTCCGCCGCGATGTTGAAGATGGCGGCGTCTCCTCGCCGCGGTGAAGACAAGATGGCGGCTTCCCGCAGTTTCTCCCCTGCCACGCCCAAGATGGCGTCTTCGTGCCGCGTGGCCGATGGCGCTGGCAGCGCAGGCAAGGCGGCGGCCTGCAGACCACCATCGGCTCTCCCCACTGCCGTCGTCGGCGTGGTGAGCTCACACAGTTGCGCCAACATGATTTTCCAGGTCTCCAGCTGCGCCATCTGTCTCAATCGTAAGTCGGATGATGTAGCAGATGATGACGCAGGAATATTCTTTCTTCTGAGCTGTCTTGACAAGCCGTTTCACTTCTGACACCAGTGTAATAAAGGACTCGATCCTGGTTCTGTCTCCGTCGTCCTTTATTTGGGTTCTTACACCTTTCCCGCACGGCCCTCGCTCAGAGTTCTCCCCTTGGCAGCTCCATAGCTGCTCTCGCTCCCGTAGCCTCCACACCTCTGCAGCTCCGCTGCAGATCTCCTGTGCAGCCCTCCGGCTGCTCTCACAGCAGCTCCACCGCTGCTCCCCGTTCCTCCGTGCTCGGTCACCGCTGGCTGGCGGTGCCGAGTCTTACCCTGTGTGGCGATCTCGCCACTCTCCAACGTTCGCCCTGCGTGGCCTCTGTGGCGATCTCGCCACTCTCCAACCTCAGCCCTGCGTGGCCTCTGTGGCGATCTCGCCACTCTCTGTTTCTATCCCCAACTCTCTCTTCCACCCCGCTGGCTGGCGCCGTCATGAGCCCTCAGCCACCAGGCTGAGGCACGACGACCACCCAACGTGTTCCCCACTCTTCACTCTCCCGACTGACCCAGATGTCTTCCTGTCTCTCCGCTATACCATATCCTACCACGTGACCCTGACTCCTCCCTCTCGGATCGTCACATCCGGCCCGCCCATTTACGCCCGCATTACACAGGTAAAAAGATGAGATTAGGAGCACTCCCTTTAAGAGTGTGCTCCTAATCTCAGCTCGTTACCTGTATAAAAGACACCTGGGAGCCAGAAATCTTTCTGATTGAGAGGGGGTCATACTTATTTCCCTCATTAAAATGCAAATAAATTTATAACATTTTTGACATGGGTTTTTCTGGATTTTGTTGTTATTCTGTCTTTCACTGTTCAAATAAACATTTAATTCAAATTATAGACTGATCATTTCTTTATCAGTGGGCAAACGTACAAAACCAGCAAGGAATCAAATACTTTTTCCCTCGCTGTATGTGTACATCGATATCCCACATTGCTTACACGTACGCACAATGAAATAAATAGAAACTAGAACGACTTCCGGGGATGGGAAAATATCGAGGAATCTCTTTCAATGGAGCGAGTTGAGTGTGTTCAATTCAACATCTCTCTGTCCATCTGTATCTCTGTTTGCCTCTGTGTGTTTCTCTCTCTGCCTGTCTCTGTGTCCTATGTCGTCTCTGTATCTCTGTCTCTGTGTTCCTCATGTCTGTGTCTGTCCGCCTGTCCTGTGTGTGTCTGTCTATCAGCGTCTGTCCAATCGTAGTCAACGACTGTCAGTAGCAGCAGGCCCCCGTTCAACTCCCACGACTACACGCGACTCGAACTTGCTCCCAACACACAAAGGCAAAGATCTCCCGTATAACCTGGACAGAATGTCAGGGCAAGTGCTGTTAGTGAGCACCTAACACGAAGATAAAGACCTTAACAGTTTCATTTCATTTTCATTTAGTTGGTATAGCCCTGTGAGCTATTCGGCTCTTGAATCGGGTGCAACCGCAACAAATAAAAAAAACATGAACAAGAAAACATCTCAAAGTGACTATGCGCAAACAGAAAAATCCAGGGAGAAACTGCAAATTCTTCCAGAAAAAAGCACCGTACACCAACGCTGTGCAAAAATCCCAGTGGGATGCAAGTCAAACAACAACAACCACAAGACAACTTAGATTAAAGCCATCATTCTAACTCCGTACTACAACAAACAAACATGGCTAAACCAAAAATCTTTTTTAAAATCACGAAAATGAAGCCGTAAGCAATGTAACAGTGATCATAGGAATTGTGACCGATATTTCACAATAAACGACACAAAACATGATCCACCAAACCCTGTAGCCATAGCTGGCTGCATGAGTCACTCCACAATAGCAGGAGCATCAGTAGGAGTATAAAATCAATTTCAAATGCACCTTTAAAGATCAAAGATGGAGAGCTCTGAAATCAGCTCGTATGCAGGTGCTCCGTGGATTGTTGCATTGCAAGAACATTTGATGATGACAGCTTGGAGAGGCCTCCATCCAGCATTGGATTTCATTATGGTTGATAATGATGATGAACATTAATCTTTAACTAAGGTTTGCTGTCCGTTTACTTAAAACTCGTCTGAGCTGTATCGCCACTAGGTGGCACCATATTACAATTTACTCCAATTCTGGCAATATGATCAGGAGATAAAGGAAAATGTCGAGGTCTGCTAGCCAGAAGAGGGCTTCGGGAGAGAGTTGGTGTAGCTTTGTTATTTCTTCATTGCAGGAACGAAGACTACAGTGGTTTACTATGTAGTTTATTGTATTTACCGGGTAAGGTTGCCCTTTGGGTTTATTGCCGACGCAACTCAACAACATAAGATAAGCGGGCTTCATCACTGCTCCGAACGTGAACCAACGCTAACGGACGGCGCAGTAACGAGGATTTGCCCTCGCAGCTAGGAACGGAAACGCACCATCCCTGCAGATCATTGCCAAAAATCTCGACTGCCGCTGGGACATCCCAAAAATATACAATCACAGTTGGAATGTGTCCATTAAAGCAAACCGTCCTGGATTGTTTAAAACTATTTCTAAAGACCAGCATAAATGATCCATTTCTCTATTAAATGTTTACCATTCATCGCCTCTGGTTAGTAATGTCAGACAAGCACTGTGACACACTGGGTGTGCAAGTGAAGGAGAATTTATTCCATCAAGCGGTAATATTTAACTCTTGGGTTATTTCCTTGTTGCCGTTGTTGTGATGGGAAATGAACAGAAACACATTCCTGCGGAGAGAGCTGGTAGGAACGTTGGGTTGCTCGGTCAATGGCTAGGGTCAACGGCGGCGTGGTGTATTCCGCAAATATGCCCGACTGTGAGGGAGGGTACAAGCCGGCATGATTAGGTTAAACGTTGAGTTTTATAAGGGCACCACGGGGTGACCAGCCCCTCCCCACCCAGCCCCTCCCTGCACGACGGACGGACACAATAATCCCCTGTGGGCTGGTGTAACCAGGAGGTTCCAACCAGTATAACTTGTCCTACCTGCGGCAATGTCAAGGTTGCTGTCCTGGCTTCCATTGCTGCCACCAAAATCCAGCAGCTCATCTTCGCTCCCAAGATCCATCAAGTCGTGAGTCTGCAGCTGGGCCGACGCCGCTCTTGTGATTGCACCTGTTGACAACGAACCACCTGGTTGCAATCTCTGCCTGACATGAGCCACATCTGCAGACATGGAGTGGTTCCGGCGATAGGGAGGCAACAGACTCTAGGGGCAAGTGCTGTTCGCGAGCACCTATTAAGGGTGGGACGGCACACGAGGCCAGCACCACGCCCGGCCGCCTTTGTCTCCCCAGTGGCGATGTTGACACACCGCACCTGGTACTCGTTTGAGGCTGAGTCGACGTAGGGGAGGCTCAGGACCGGTTCAGAAAGTCGTCACTGGCGGTGTTGGCCACGAGCGGGAATGGAACTCGGCTGGTCGGTGCGGAGCGCAGCGCTCACCACGACACTGCCGCTCCCCTTGTCAACAAACTTAAACTCCGACCCCGCCCTCTTACGTCACCGCTCAGCGTGACCTCATCGGCATCAAACGCCAGGGGGAGGTTTGCCTCGCTAGTGACGTCATGTCACCCACATCCCCACCACTGCGCTCTTGAGCGTGACGTCATCTCTGCTCGGCCGCTGCCGATATCTGTTCCAGTGCCAATCCTTATTTGGGCAAAGCTACGCCCGGTGACTGGTGGCTCATTAACATAATGTATTCGTTAAAGCCGTCGCGAGTTTATTGCGACGGGTTCAACACGCGCGCCCCACCCCTCCGTCGTATGGGCTGGACTCATTAACATAATTTATTCAAGTTAAGACCCGCTCATTGCGGGAAGGGAGTGTCTTGTACCCAGGAAGTGACGTCACGGCCTGCTGCCGCGTGGCTGTTGCATCTCCGCGCGTGAACTGAAATCCGAGGTGAGAAATTCTCATCGCGGTTGTGGTGGTGGTTGTGGTGGTGGTTGTGGTGATGGCTGTGGTGATGGTTGTGGTGATGGTGGATGTGGTGGTGGTAGTGGTGGTAGTGGTGGTGGTAGTGGTGGTGGTGGTTGTGGTGGTTGTGGTGGTGGTTGTTGTGGTGATTGTAGTGGTGGTTGTAGTGGTGGTGGTTGTGGTGGTGATTGTGGTTGTTGTTGTTTACCGAGGTAGAGCCTCACTCTCGTAGGGATGTCAATTGAGTAGCAGCGAGCATGGAAGCGATGTCCAGGTTAGAACTTTACAACGCGGGGCCTTGCCTCCTGCCCTCGCCTGATCGCGTTTGCTTTAATTCTCTCGCTTAGTTTAGCAATCTGTGGAAGAACGTAATCTGCCAGGCTATGCGTTCATTGTGTGTTGACCGACTCTCTGTGTTGCATTGCATTACATTTCCAAATTTTACGAAGTTTGTTTGATTAAGTGTGCTCTCTCTGTGTCCTCTACTGCAGTCACCAAACCTCCAAATATCTCATTGACACAAGGCCATAATTATAATATGTTAGAATAATTATTATATATTATAATAATTCTAATAATCAAATATGCCCCTCCAATTTATTGCTATAAAAATCTTCTTTAAAAGTAATAATTGCGATGCTATGTTAATAAAAACAACAATTTGCTAAACCTTGGCCACGAAATCTGGACTTGTCTTCATATAACAATACATAGATTTCTGTTTATATGATTGCGTTGTACTTTATGAATCCCTAATCTCTGCCACTACACACTATGAAACAAGAAAAGGTTAATAAAAAAACAGAGCAATGTAATACAATACACTATTACACATTATTGTATCAAATAAAAAAAAATCCATCCCATGTGTTAGTGAATTTTTAAAAATATTTTAGGGAGGAAATGGCAGGAAATGAGTTTTCAAATATAGATATTTTTCTAGTGGGGGACCCTAGACCCCCTGTAAGATTTGATCCCCCCCCAAAGTTGACTCCATGGCTACGGCCTTGCATTGACATGCTAATTTCTCTACCCCCCCTCTCTCTCTCTCTACCCATCTCTTTATTTAAGGCCTCGACACAGAAGCATTGTTTCTCTGTGTGCCTATGTGTGTCTCTCTCTGTCTCTCTGTCATCTCTCTGTGTGTCTCTGTGTCATCTCTCTCTGTGTGTCTATGTGTGTGTCATCTCTCTCTGTCTATGTGTCTCCGTGTCTGTGTTTCGTCTCTCTAAAATTGAGAAATCTTTGGAAGAACGTAATCGACCAGGTGGGGTGTTGACTGTAATGTTAGCCGACTCTCTGTGTTGTATTGCATTACATTTATGAGTTCACTAGGTTTTTTTCCTCTTTCATTTGTACCTGATGATGATTGCTTGTGTTGCAATCGAAACGTCGTATGCTATTATTATTTTTTTCTACATTACTTTACTGAAAGAACCCAAGAGTATCTTGCTTATGTTTTAATTTCTCTTCACCTGGCTCGCTACTTGGTAACTTTGTTTTATTTTAAATATTCACAGTTTTTTTTTCATTTTTTACCAGGCCACGCCCGCTGGAGCTGCTGTACCGCTCTTGTTTTCAGAAGCGACCTGCCCACAACAACAATAACAACAAGGTGGGGCTTGTCAACAGCGTGGCGGTGTTCACTCTAGACGCGTGGCGGTGGTCACTCTAGACGCCTGGTGGTGGTCACTCTAGATGCGTGGCGGTGTTCACTCTAGACGCGTGGCGGTGTTCACTCTAGACGCGTGGCGGTGTTCACTTTCGACGCATGGTGATGTTCACTCTGGACGCGTGGCGGTGTTCACTCTGGACGCGTGGCGGTGTTCACTCTGGACGCGTGGCGGTGTTCACTCTGGACGCGTGGCGGGGAAACCGGGGGATCCGGAGGGAAATCCCCATGATCACAGAGAGAGAGACACGCAGCCTCGGCTGTGTTGATTGATCCTCAATTATTTACTTGGTGGAGTGAGGAAGCATTAATACTGAGCAGGTGATTGTGGCCAGGCATGGGTCTGGACACACCACCACCTGTGAACTATGCCAGTGCGTGACAGTGGTGGAGGAAGTGGGGGTGGAGTGGCACGTGCCCCCCTAACGGTCCGATCGAAATCCCTAATTTCGATGGGATCATTGGGGTTTATTAGTAACTAGCTTCACTACGTGGCTTCGCCCGGGACTTGGATTCTTGTCTTGGATTAATTTCATATTCCCTTATATTTCACTGTAAAATCCTGCTTGCAAGAAAGAAAAAAGCCAAAACAAATCAATTTAACTAAATCGGATGTTTTTCACTGCAGAAAATTCAACCTTAACCCACTTCGACGTAAGGTCGATTTTGGCAACTCGGGAAGGGAATGACATGGCAAGCTGAAAATAGTCACGTTCACTTAGACATTCCAGACAGCATAAGTTGTGCAAATTTAATGATGCTAGAGCTCAGCGTTGGAGAGTTTTTGGTGCTTCACACAAACAAACAGATGTAATTTCTGCTTCATATTTAAGATAGCAGTCGTACCTGTTCTTCGCACGGATATGTATTGAAACTCCGAGAAGCCAATGACTTCATCGTCCAGGAGCAAAGCGCCACCTAAAATCTCCCAGCACGCTGTTAACAGCTCGAGAAGTACGGCGCACGAAGAGCCATATGGTAGGGGTAAGCATTGCAGAGCACTTAACTCAGGTGTGTTGCGGGTTGACGCCACACACTTCATGGTCATTTCCCCCAAAATACAAACGTCTATTTTTATACGTTTTTCATTGTGTACAGTATGGAACCTACCCACATGACAAATTTCAAGTGTGTTGCATTTTGGGAAGTATGCTAATCATTTCGAACAGTCACAAACACATATCCACACATTTCCCTTTTATATATAGACTAGCTTTACTACCCGGCTTCGCCCGGGACTTGGATTCTTGTCTTGGATTAAAACATGGCCTACGCGGAGTGTTGGGGGGGGGATGCGTGACGTCAGCAGGTACACTGCGTAACGCTGCCGCATGTGGGTGACATCACCGATATGACATCACCGCTCACTTGCGTGCAAAATATATGCATTATTGCGCCCCCCCCCCCCCCCAAAATACAAAAGTCTATTTTTATACTTTTTGCATTGTGTCCAGTCTGGAAGCTACCCACATGCAAAATTTCAATTTTGTTGCATGTCGGGAAGTATGCTGAACATTTCGAACAGACACACATTCACAAATTTCCCTTTTATATATATATATATCCATAATTGCGCCCCCCCAAAAATATATAAAAGCCTATTTTTATACTTTTTGCATTGTGTACAGTCTGGAAACTACCCACGTGCCAAATTTCAAGTTTGTTGTATGTCGGGAAGTATGCTAAACATTTAGAACAGACACATTCACAAATTTCCTTTTTATATATATAGATAAATCAGCATTTTGCGACCCCCACTGCCACCGTGTGGAATATTATTACATGCTAGGGACTCTATGAGATGATAGGACAACAGTCCGTGTCCATAATTGGCAATAAGTAACGGCAAAGCAGTTACAAGCAACTTGCAGAATTGTGCGCAGTTGCGTATCCAGTACACGACTTCAGCGAGCGCGATGCCGATCACACGGGTGAAATAAAAATTAAGGGACAAGTCCTTACTTAATAATAACTCCTACGATTTTTCATTGCTGGAGGGGTTGCCCCCTCTACCTGAAAATCCTGGCTCCGCCTCTGAGTGTGTGACAGCGTCAAGTTTGTATTTGCAGTAAAGTCAATTAACTCTATTGAGCACGGGGGTTATATCAAAACAGTAGTTTTTAGTTTTCCTCTGGAACTCTTTGTAAGAATGGAGTCAGGAAGTTATCACAGCACACGTACAGCTGAAGTCAGAACTGTTCATCACAGCAATCAAGGACATCTGTGCCTGGCTTTACACCTCTTAGTTGCGATTGAACATTAATTTATGCATTTGTGCATAACACAAATAGTATTATTTTCAACATCTTTTTCTATGTCAGCTGAATTTAGCTTTCATAAATATTCCTTTTAAAGTCAGACACCTAGAATTGTGTGCTCGGAGTTTCGGGTTAACATTCATTTTGAAGATACGAGGGCTTCCTAGGCATGTTTATAACCATTTGCCCTCTCATTGTGTGCCACAACAGCCCGTGTGATAAATTTGGGACACTTTTTCAACTATATCATGAATCTATGAATAAGTATTGGCGTGTAAGTCACGTGTGACTGTGTATATATGCATTCCGCTGTGCCTCGATACTGACGTGTAGATGGTGTGGATTTTCTTTTTTTCTGTCTGCAGCTGCCGCTTCCTCTGCAGATTTGGTCTGATGGAGCAAAGGCACTCGGCGCAGCTCGGTGCAAAAAGGCGGAAATGCGACCGGTGTGCATACAGCACGAATAATCCTGGAAATTTGACACGGCACCAGAGAACTCACACAGGAGAGAAACCCTTCAAGTGCAGTGTGTGTGGGAAGGCGTTTGCACAGTCATCTACTCTTGTAGCACACCAGAGAACACACACGGGAGAGAAACCCTTCGAGTGCAGCATGTGTGGGAAGACGTTTGCACAGTCATCTACTCTTGTAGAACACCAGAGAACTCACACGGGAGAGAAACCCTGCAAGTGCAGTGTGTGTGGGAAGGCGTTTGCACAGTCATCTACTCTTGTAGCACACCAGAGAACACACACGGGAGAGAAACCCTTCGAGTGCAGCGTGTGTGTGAAGGCATTTGCACATTCATCTGCTCTTGTAATGCACCAGAGAACACACACGCATCAGAAGATCCACAAGGAGTGGAGTTTGAAATCAGCTTGTGAAAGTCAAAGTGCCGCAATGAGCCCATCCCTTATCAAACAAGAACCGGAAGAAAATTCCAGCTTGGACACTTTTAAAAGTATCGAGGTGAAATATGAAGAGGTGATGGTGAAGAGCGAAGAAGTGAAGGTAAAGTGTGAAGATGAGTCAACTCCAATATCGGACTTTCACATCCATGGTGGGAACGTGAAGCAGGAGGAGAATTCTGACTGTGAGGCAGAGCGAGGCAACTCCCAGCAGTGTGTTGAAAGTAGAGGTATGGGTGGACTTCCTCCGAGACAATAGAAAGTCAAATGGAGATCCGGTAGATGCGAAAGCTTCAGACGATGTCGTTCCAATCGATGCATTTTTGTCACAGGCCTTTAATGACAAGAATGTGAAGTTGAACACAATTCCTAGGTTCAATCTGCAGGGTAAGAGCGGCCAGTCTTTGTGGACCTGTGGGTTGGGTAGATCTCTAACCAGGAGCGAGAGCCAATAAGCTCCAAAGCATTCGCTATGTTATCATATTTACATTTATATTGTGCTTGCTTGATCGCCTCTGGCAACTCGGAGTTTTGTATCATATCTCATTTCAAACACTCGAAGGGCATCCCCAAGTAGCAGCTGCCCCTGTGTGGCACAAGGTGGTGGCCCTGCACCAGCCTGCATGTGGACAAGAGCCTGTCAGTGGGGGGCGATGGTTGATGTGGCATCTCAGTTGTGGAGTTTGTAGGTAATGTTTAGAATTTGCTAAATTTTTACCCAGACGCCAGCATGCAATGGCCTACTCGTTTTGAATGGTTCATATAGTATGTTGTACATACACTTTAGCAGATTTTGCGTATTTTTTAAAATTAGCTTCTTGTTAATAGGATGTAACCTAATGCAGTATATTCCAGTGCAGTAATTCAATTTTGTTAACATGCCTGTCAATAATTTAGACTGATTACTTGTCTGATTGTGTGCGTACATGTAACATTTTGTCTATAAGGGTCAAACATTGATTAAGTGATGTTAGGACAAAGTGTGTGTTTTGCAAGTAACCTGTACAGATAACTCAGGTGAGACTCCTTGTTCTTGTGATACAGGTCAAATGGTACTTTATAATAGGGAGAACACTCGGATCATTCATCAGTTACAAGGCATACCAATTAAAAGTTACACGAAAAGGAGGAACATTCTCCACAACACGAATTATAATTTAGTATTATGTGTTGACATAGATTTTGTCGAATTAGGACAAGAAATGGTCCTTGCTGATTAACGTCTGGATTTTCACAACCATGGGTTGAAGCAAGCCTGACCGCCTGCGGTGCCCCTCACAACCATTTACGCACTGAATCTGATTGATTGATTTCTTCTGTGAACAGGTGTCTTTAATACAGGTGTAATAAAGGACTCGATCCTGGTTCTGTCTCCGTGTCCTTTATTTGGGTTCTTACACCTTTCCCGCACGGCCCTCGCTCAGAGATCTCCCCTTGGCAGCTCCATAGCTGCTCTCGCTCCCGTAGCCTCCACACCTCTGCAGCTCCGCTGCAGATCTCCTGTGCAGCCCTCCGGCTGCTCTCACAGCAGCTCCACCGCTGCTCCCCGTTCCTCCGTGCTCGGTCACCGCTGGCTGGCGGTGCCGAGTCTTACCGTGTGTGGCGATCTCGCCACTCTCCAACGTTCGCCCTGCGTGGCCTCTGTGGCGATCTCGCCACTCTCCAACCTCAGCCCTGCGTGGCCTCTGTGGCGATCTCGCCACTCTCTGTTTCTATCCCCAACTCTCTCTTCCACCCCGCTGGCTGGCGCCGTCATGAGCCCTCAGCCACCAGGCTGAGGCACGACGACCACCCAACGTGTTCCCCACTCTTCACTCTCCCGACTGACCCAGATGTCTTCCTGTCTCTCCGCTATACCATATCCTACCACGTGACCCTGACTCCTCCCTCTCGGATCGTCACATCCGGCCTGCCCATTTACGCCCGCATTACACCACCCTCCCCCGTAGAGAAAATTCCAGCCGTCCTCGGCTGAAACAGAACAAAATAATGCGGGCGAAGGCATCACAAACAGGAGTCCCCCAGACACAACGGAGATTATAACAACAATGCAAGTAACGAAAGGGGAGGGATCAGGAACCGGAACAGAACAACAAGAATAATAATAGCACAAACCGCAACGGCAACCGACACGCAAGAATGGCACACGCGCACAACCCAGAAATGTGGTGTCTTAGAGCGTGTCCATGTTGTTGTTCCATCCACTCGGCTCAAGTCCAACATCAAAGAGCAAGTGGTAGAGCAGAATGACGAATGGGCGCTCAATTGCTCCTTCAAGTCCTCATCCAGCTAGCACACCAGGTAACACCCAGTGTGGCAGGCGCCGAAGATCTGTGACGAGAAGGAGAATCCAATCCCCTGAGGCACAGCACAACAACGCACATCCGCATGTCGTACACGACAGCCACCCGGCCCCAGGGTAGTGGAGATGATGTAATTCCGGCCCGTTTAAGAAAACCCCAATAATTACCCAAAATAAACGCGATGGATGCCCCAGTATTTACATTTTAACAACAATATTATTTGCACGTGACAACAACAACAACAAAAACATTTCTGCTCTTGCCCACCAGCAGTCCTCCCTTGAGGACCAGCACAGACATCTCACGTACACAGCATGTACCCACGGTCACTCTCAACAAAACCCCTAATCGCACACCCACGCGTGGAGAGAGCCACGCTCCCCAGCGGTAACGTTTAACTCTCCCTAACCCTCACCGTGGTCGTCAAACCACTGCAACATCCACTGATCATACTCTCAGCTAGTGCAATTTCGGGGATGAGCAGCACTCGGCCATGCTCCTCCCTTACTATCCCATCAGCGATGGACACACACCAGCCTCTTATAGTCTGACGCTGTATAGCCAAGGGAAGATCAATCCCTCGGCAAGGCCAGACACCAACGACCCCCCCCCCCCCCCCCCACGGGGTAATGTTCTCTTATAGAGACAATAACGCCCTAACCCAAATCCCGTGAGCCCCCGGCACACCAGGTTCAGTCTGCCACCGCACAACTGAACCATGACTCCCCGAGCCATATGAGCACACGGCCCATTAGTTTGAGACATACCACGGAGGTTTCGCCTCCGGGCTGTCAGGTCAGCCATCAGCCATAGGCCGACGTGACCACCACTCGTGCATCACCCAATCAACAATGGCAGGCATAACAGATGGAATATTTGCCCCACCGAGGTTTTTCCCGCGCGCTCAAAATGGCGGCCACTTGCGCAAAGCGCATCGTCGCCATACCCCGCGTGCGCGCAAAATGGCGGCCCAACGTGCGAACACGTGGCCAGTTTTCACCGTGCGTGCACCCCAGCTTCCCTTTGCTGGGGGCCACAAAATGCATCCCCCGTCACGTTGTAACAACCCCACCAACGATAGACGCACAGCCCCAGCTTGCTGCGCACAGCAGTCATATCGAATAATTTTTAACCAATATTTTACCAAAACACATTGGTTACACACATCAACTCGCAAAGCAACTTCTGGCTGCATGCAATCAACCGAATGAGCGACGCCATTTGGCGCCAATTTACGGCCCCATCACCATTAACATCTGAGCCACCCACAACGGCGTCATCGCGCACCCTCATTTTCAAAAAGCTCAATTACCCCTATAATATACACGCAATCTCGTGTGCACAACACCCATACAACCAAATTTTTGGGTCCCCCTCTATAATATACACGCAATCCCGTGTGCACAACACCCATACAGCCAAATTTTTGGGTCCCCCTCGAATTTGTGACCAATTTCCAACAGGTACGCACAATTAATAACACTCCCAAACCCAATAGACAACCAATGCATCGCACCCCATAACCGTACAGAACGGTGTAACAGCACATGCAGTCATCATATCGCGATCACACGCGTACATTTAAGCACAATAGCAAGCAGATCTGCAGGCAACCAACACACCATTAATCCAGTCGTAACATTGCAGCAACAACACAAATATTCTCTCTCTTGCAACCAACCACATCGTACGCAGCATTTCGCAGCACCATACTCCAAAAAAAAATATTTTTCAATCAAGCCCGTCGCACACGGTAACCCACGAGATGGTACAGCGCAGGATACCCGACGCTCCCGAGTTAATAATTAACTTCGCCATCAAGATAACAACTCCACACCGCAGCGCACACACACAATTTGACACTCAGCAAGCACAGCAGACTCTCCTTCCCTCCTCAACACACACTCATACACACTAATTGACACCGAGCAACAAGCAAATAGCGCGTTCATCCAGAACACACACACACACACAGCCCGAACCGCGCTCTACACGCTCGAGACATGACAAAAAATCGCCCCCCCGGCCCTCGAAAGATGGGTGAGGTGTGTGTTAAGGCCGGGTGTGTATCGTTACGACTCGCCCGGGGCTGCAGCAAGAAGAGGACGGCAGGGTGGTAACTTGAGACGCCTCGCAGAACTCGTTCGGCGACTTGACTGCTCCGTTGTCTCGCACCCGAGCCAGGACGGGAGAGCTCCCGCCCCAGCAGCTGCAGCGTCGTCGTCCTCTCCCCGCAGCTCCTCCTCGCAAACAGCAGCTCACAGCAGGCTGCTCTCCCCCGCGGCACCTCCAGATGGCAGCGCAAGGCTGCCTCTCCGCCGCGATGTTGAAGATGGCGGCGTCTCCTCGCCGCGGTGAAGACAAGATGGCGGCTTCCCGCCGTTTCTCCCCTGCCACGCCCAAGATGGCGTCTTCGTGCCGCGTGGCCGATGGCGCTGGCAGCGCAGGCAAGGCGACGGCCTGCAGACCACCATCGGCTCTCCCCACTGCCGTCGTCGGCGTGGTGAGCTCACACAGTTGCGCCAACATGATTTTCCAGGTCTCCAGCTGCGCCATCTGTCTCAATCGTAAGTCGGATGATGTAGCAGATGATGACGCAGGAATATTCTTTCTTCTGAGCTGTCTTGACAAGCCTTTTCACTTCTGACACCAGTGTCATAAAGGACTCGATCCTGGTTCTGTCTCCGTCGTCCTTTATTTGGGTTCTTACACCTTTCCCGCACGGCCATCGCTCAGAGTTCTCCCCTTGGCAGCTCCATAGCTGCTCTCGCTCCCGTAGCCTCCACACCTCTGCAGCTCCGCTGCAGATCTCCTGTGCAGCCCTCCGGCTGCTCTCACAGCAGCTCCACCGCTGCTCCCCGTTCCTCCGTGCTCGGTCACCGCTGGCTGGCGGTGCCGAGTCTTACCGTGTGTGGCGATCTCGCCACTCTCCAACGTTCGCCCTGCGTGGCCTCTGTGGCGATCTCGCCACTCTCCAACCTCAGCCCTGCGTGGCCTCTGTGGCGATCTCGCCACTCTGTTTCTATCCCCAACTCTCTCTTCCACCCCGCTGGCTGGCGCCGTCATGAGCCCTCAGCCACCAGGCTGAGGCACGACGACCACCCAACGTGTTCCCCACTCTTCACTCTCCCGACTGACCCAGATGTCTTCCTGTCTCTCCGCTATACCATATCCTACCACGTGACCCTGACTCCTCCCTCTCGGATCGTCACATCCGGCCCGCCCATTTATGCCCGCATTACACAGGTAAAAAGATGAGATTAGGAGCACTCCCTTTAAGAGTGTGCTCCTAATCTCAGCTCGTTACCTGTATAAAAGACACCTGGGAGCCAGAAATCTTTCTGATTGAGAGGGGGTCATACTTATTTCCCTCATTAAAATGCAAATAAATTTATAACATTTTTGACATGGGTTTTTCTGGATTTTGTTGTTATTCTGTCTTTCACTGTTCAAATAAACATTTAATTCAAATTATAGACTGATCATTTCTTTATCAGTGGGAAACGTACAAAACCAGCAAGAAATCAAATACTTTTTACCTCGCTGTATGTGTACATCGATATCCCACATTGCTTACACGTACGCACCACAATGAAATAAATAGAAACTAGAACGACTTCCGGGGATGGTAAAATATCGAGGAATCTCTTTCAATGGAGCGAGTTGAGTGTGTTCGATTCAACATCTCTCTGTCCATCTGTATCTCTGTTTGCCTCTGTGTGTTTCTCTCTCTGCCTGTCTCTGTGTCCTATGTCGTCTCTGTATCTCTGTCTCTGTGTTCCTCATGTCTGTGTCTGTCCGCCTGTCCTGTGTGTGTCTGTCTATCAGCGTCTGTCCAATCGTAGTCAACGACTGTCAGTAGCAGCAGGCCCCCGTTCAACTCCCACGACTACACGCGACTCTAACTTGCTCCCAACACACAAAGGCAAAGATCTGCTGTTAGTGAGCACCTAACACTAAGATAAAGATCCCCCATATAGCCTGGACAGACTGTAGGGGCAAGTGCTATTAGCGAGCACCTAACACAAACAGAAAGATCCCCCATATAGCCTTAACAGTTTCATTTCATTTTCATTTAGTTGGTATAGCCCTGTGAGCTATTCGGCTCTTGAATCGGGTGCAACCGCAACAAATAAAAAAAACATGAACAAGAAAACATCTCAAAGTGACTATGCGCAAACAGAAAAATCCAGGGAGAAACTGCAAATTCTTCCAGAAAAAAGCACCGTACACCAACGCTGTGCAAAAATCCCAGTGGGATGCAAGTCAAACAACAACAACCACAAGACAACTTAGATTAAAGCCATCATTCTAACTCCGTACTACAACAAACAAACATGGCTAAACCAAAAATCTTTTTAAAATCACGAAAATGAAGCCGTAAGCAATGTAACAGTGTGTTGTATATGTGGGTTATGAAAATTTTGATGTGTTGTATGCGTGCGTGGGTGAAATTATTATGTTGTATGTGGGTTATGAATATTCAGTGAAAATAATAATAATCAATCGAAATTTGGCCAAAGGTGTAATTATCCGGAAATACTTTAATCCATGTAATTACGCACATTTAATTATGCCAATTCGAGAGGTAATTGTAGTAATTATGCGAGTGGGTGTAATTATGATAATGCAAGTCGTTATGATAACCAGACCCCGCCTCGGTGACGAGGGTGGGTTATCGATCGGAATAAGGCAATTAATCGTATGCAGTTATGCAGGTGTGGTGTAAGTATACAAGATTAACTTAGATTAACTCGGCATCGTTGTCTAGGTTCGTCTCATTCTCGCTTATTTAGGTCCCCGGTTCGCCCCGTTATCGCTTTAACATTTACTGAGTATGTGTTAGTGTGTTTATTAAGGTCACCAAGATCAGATCTCAACGCAGAAGCAGATCTTATGCATAGATTTCAGGAAGGAATCACACAACCACTTCTGTATTAATCAATTTATTACTAATTCAACCTCAACTATGATATAGTATGCAAACTCTCAATCTCGGAACGTCAATACGGCATCAATACAGTATCATCAACGATTGTCTGATTTCACTTGACAACGGCACATGGATCCCGCGTAACGCGATGGTTGTTAGTGAGAGAGAGAGTCGTTAAAACATGCAAATACTATGCTAAGAAAACCTTAACGTTAATGAATGAAAGATGCTTGAAAGATTATACGGCGATAAAACACAATCAAAACAGTTATTATTCTTAAAGGCACCAATCTCAACAGATACATCGCAGGTTATCTGACAACAGAGTGGCTCGGCGGAAGGAGGTGCCAAGAATCAATTCGTATTGATGGATCTGTTGGGAATTTATGCGGTTAAGAGTACAGTCCACTAAATATTAAAGATAATACTCTTACAAATGACGGATGGCCATCACTCGGTCTCGAGTTTTTCTTCACAGCCACGGATGGCTTATGGGTTCGAGTGGGTTTGAGTGGTAAGAGTTGTCTTCAATAGTCAGTGTTCGGAGTCGGTTCTTTATGTCAAACAACGCCTGGTGGTCGTGTGGTGAGGGGGCGGTGCGCGTCATACGTATTAGTCGCTCCTCTGTCGTCGTGGGGAATTGGTTGGATGCCTGTTGATACGCTGTCGTAGTTCGGAACCCGGTCGGTAGGTGGCGCCCGCAGCTCGCTCGCAGCGCACCGTCGTCCTCTCGTCACCAGACCGCGACCCTGGCTGCCAGCAGGGGCTTCTGACGCGGCAGGTTGAACTGTCAAGCGGGTCTTGCCCGCCTGCAGAGGCGACGGGGAGCTGCTTGAGTCGAGCCCCGAGAGCCAGCTGAACTCGGCTGAGTCCCAGAAGCTGAAGAGTCGAGCCGACCCGTTAGTCGCAGCTCGGCTGGTGAGTTCGACCCTCTTGGTCGAACTCGGCTGATGAGTCGAGCCAACCCTTCCGGTCGAGCTCGCTCATGAGTCGACCCGTTGGTCGCCCTCGTGATGAGTTGACTCCTCTGGTCCAACTCGGCTGATGAGTCGAGCCGACCCTTCCGGTCGAGCTCGCTCATGAGTCGACCCGTTGGTCGCCCTCGTGATGAGTTGACTCTCCTGGTCCAACTCGGCTGATGAGTCGAGCCGACCCTTCCGGTCGAGCTCGCTCATGAGTCGACCCGTTGGTCGCCCTCGTGATGAGTTGACTCTCCTGGTCCAACTCGGCTGATGAGTCGAGCCGACCCTTCCGGTCGAGCTCGCTCATGAGTCGACCCGTTGGTCGCCCTCGTGATGAGTTGACTCTCCTGGTCCAACTGGTTTCCAATGCTCAGAGTCCTTTCTTTTATGCCGAAAAATCCCTTTGGGTCCTGCCCACAAGGCGGGGTTTTCTTTTGATTTACTGTGTCAGGATCTGTCCGTGTGTAGGTGTGTTCATGTGTGTGTCCGTACGTCCGTGTGTCCTTGTGTGCATCACCCACGATATATCCCGTGGTCATATTCCCTCCATAAAATCCACGAGCAAACAATCAGGTGTTACAAATTGCCTCGAGGTCGTCTCTCTGTCTGGGTGCGATTCATCCCTTGTTTGGCCTTCTTCATGAACCAAAACACAGACGTTACAAATCGTCTCATAGGCGTCTTTGTCCGTGTTGCACCACCTGGAGGGAGGGGCACACTCCCCCCGACCCTCGCTGACGCATGAAGAAATGATTAAAAGTTTTAACATTTGTCCCTTACCATTTCCCAGTTATGATTCTATGTGTAACCTAAGGTCTGTCATTTCCCATCGTGGTGCTTGACTCAAGTGGAGGTGTTTCCCCGAGCGTATACACTCATATCCCGCGCTGCGGGGATACAAAGACGGCCGGGATCTCCCTTTCTCTCCGACCCTGGATTTAACATCGCTCTTTTATTAGGTATTTTATTTCGACCTGGTGGTGATTTATCCCGTTATGCTTCGGGTCGAGTTGTATCAATAACTTTAGCCTACCCTGTTGTTAAACTCCGACTTTAACGTTATTTGAATAGCAATACAGAATAATTGAGCTTTTCGACTTAACTAGGCGAACACGAACTTTTGGTAACCCCCCCCCGCAGCCTCGCTGTTCAGCTGAGCCTGCAGCCTTGAGAGAGAGAGAGCAACACCCTTATTTTCGTCTCACTGTGGTCATCAAACCTTCTGCTCTGGGAGTGTGATTAATTTCAGGACAAGGCCCCCTCACGTTCAGACGTGCAGTGGTTGTTGATCAGCCCCCTCTCCTGTATACACAACCTTGAGCTGGGCTTATCTTGGCTCTTTCAGCTGCAGCAGAACAAGGCGTGTTCCTCCTCCCTGTGTGCACGTGTTCCAATTAGCTCGAAATCCCTAACACACAATCAGTGATGACCCCCCCGGCCTTCTGTGGCCGTGATCCAGACAAAGGCGCCTCTGCTCCTTTCATTGCCCAATTATTTGCCCATGTGCTGAGGTCATAGATGGTTGGGCTTTTTGCTTTAACTGTCTGGCTGACTCTCCCACTGTCTCTGCCCTTGCACGGGTGACATGCCCGTTTCTCAGGCCTTATCTATCCCTGAAGCAAGGTTGCAATTCTGCCATCTTAGCCCTCCTCCCGTTCATTACTACAACACCTGGTGTTTTGCAGTTTGCTGCGCTTTAGTTTTTTCATTCATTATATATCAATGATGATAATATATAAAAATATCAAGTTTGGAAGAAGGGTTAGGATACAACAAGTGATCATAGAAATTGTGACCGATATTTCACAATAAACGACACAAAACATGATCCACCAAACCCTGTAGCCATAGCTGGCTGCATGAGTCACTCCACAATAGCAGGAGCATCAGTAGGAGTATAAAATCAATTTCAAATGCACCTTTAAAGATCAAAGATGGAGAGCTCTGAAATCAGCTCGTATGCAGGTGCTCCGTGGATTGTTGCATTGCAAGAACATTTGATGATGACAGCTTGGAGAGGCCTCCATCCAGCATTGGATTTCATTATGGTTGATAATGATGATGAACATTAATCTTTAACTAAGGTTTGCTCTCCGTTTACTTAAAAGACTCGTCTGAGCTGTATCGCCACTAGGTGGCACCCTATTACAATTTACTCCAATTCTGGCAATATGATCAGGAGATAAAAGAAAATGTCGAGGTCTGCTAGCCAGAAGAGGGCTTCGGGAGAGAGTTGGTGTAGCTTTGTTATTTCTTCATTGCAGGAACGAAGACTACAGTGGTTTACTATGTAGTTTATTGTATTTACCGGGTAAGGTTGCCCTTTGGGTTTATTGCCGACGCAACTCAACAACATAAGATAAGCGGGCTTCATCACTGCTCCGAACGTGAACCAACGCTAACGGACGGCGCAGTAACGAGGATTTGCCCTCGCAGCTAGGAACGGAAACGCACCATCCCTGCAGATCATTGCCAAAAATCTCGACTGCCGCTGGGACATCCCAAAAATATACAATCACAGTTGGAATGTGTCCATTAAAGCAAACCGTCCTGGATTGTTTAAAACTATTTCTAAAGACCAGCATAAATGATCCATTTCTCTATTAAATGTTTACCATTCATCGCCTCTGGTTAGTAATGTCAGACAAGCACTGTGACACACTGGGTGTGCAAGTGAAGGAGAATTTATTCCATCAAGCGGTAATATTTAACTCTTGGGTTATTTCCTTGTTGCCGTTGTTGTGATGGGAAATGAACAGAAACACATTCCTGCGGAGAGAGCTGGTAGGAACGTTGGGTTGCTCGGTCAATGGCTAGGGTCAACGGCGGCGTGGTGTATTCCGCAAATATGCCCGACTGTGAGGGAGGGTACAAGCCGGCATGATTAGGTTAAACGTTGAGTTTTATAAGGGCACCACGGGGTGACCAGCCCCTCCCCACCCAGCCCCTCCCTGCACGACGGACGGACACAATAATCCCCTGTGGGCTGGTGTAACCAGGAGGTTCCAACCAGTATAACTTGTGCTACCTGCGGCAATGTCAAGGTTGCTGTCCTGGCTTCCATTGCTGCCACCAACATCCAGTAGCTCATCTTCGCTCCCAAGATCCATCAAGTCATGAGTCTGCAGCTGGGCCGACGCCGCTCTTGTGATTGCTCCTGTTGACAACGGACCACCTGGTTGCAATCTCTGCCTGACATGAGCCAGATCTGCAGACAGATCCCCACTGGAGTGGTTCCGGCGATAGGGAGGCAACAGAATGTCGGGGCATGTGCTGTTAGCGAGCACCTATTAAGGGTGGGACGGCACACGAGGGGGTGGGTGGCCAGCACCACGCCCGGCCGCCTTTGTCTCCCCTGTGGCGATGTTGACACATCGCACTCATTTGAGGCTGAGTCGACGTAGGGGAGGCTCAGGACCGGTTCAGAAAGTCGTCACTGGCGGTGTTGGCCACGAGCGGGAATGGAACTCGGCTGGTCGGTGCGGAGCGCAGCGCTCACCACGACACTGCCGCTCCCCTTGTCAACAAACTTGAACTCTGACCCCGCTCTCTGACGTCACCCCTCAGCGTGACCTCATCGGCGTCAAACGCCAGGGGGCGGTGTGCCTCGCTAGTGACGTCATGTCACCCACTCCCGACCGCCAAGCTCTTGAGCGTGACGTCACCTCCGTTCGGCCGCTGCCGATATCTGTTCCAGTGCCAATCCTTATTTGGGCCAAGCAACGCCAGGTGACTGGGGGCTCATTAACATAATGTATTTGTTAAAGCCGTCGCGAGTTTTGGCGACGTGTTCAGCACGCGCGCCACACCCCTCCACGTATGTGCTGGGCTCATTAACATAATTTATTTAAGTTACAGAGCCGCTCGTTGTGGGGGGGGGGAGTGTCTTGTACCCCGGAAGTGACGTCACGGCCTGCTGCCGCGTGGCGTCGCGAGGTAGCAGCAAGTTGCTGCTTCGCGCGTGAACTGAAATCCGAGGTGAGAAATTCCCATCGCGGTGGTGGTGGTTGTTGTGATGGTGGTTGTTGTTGTGGTGGTGGTTGTGGTTGTAGTGGTGGTGGTTGTTGTGGTGGTTTTGTGGTTGTGGTGGTTGTGGTGGTGGTGGTGGTTGTGGTGGTGGTGGTTGTGGTGGTGGTTGTTGTGGTGGTTGTGGTGGTGGTTGTTGTGGTGGTTGTGGTGGTGGTTGTTGTTGTGGTGGTTGTAGTGGTGGTGGTGGTTGTGGTTGTTGTGGTGGTTGTGGTGGTTGTTGTGGTGGTGGTTGTTGTGGTGGTGGTGGTTGTGGTGGTGGTGGTGGTTGTGGTGGTGGTTGTGGTGGTGGTTGTTGTGGTGGTTGTGGTGGTGGTGGTTGTTGTGGTGGTTGTTGTGGTGGTTGTTGTGGTGGTTGTGGTGGTGGTTGTTGTTGTGGTGGTTGTAGTGGTGGTGGTGGTTGTGGTGGTTGTGGTGGTTGTTGTGGTGGTGGTTGTTGTTTACCGAGGTAGAGCCTCGCTCTCTCTCTCGTAGGGATGTCAATTGAGTAGCAGCGAGCATGGAAGCGATGTCCAGGTTGGAACTTTACAACGCAGGGCCTTGCCTCCTGCCCTCGCCTGATGGCGTTTGCTTCAATTCTCTCGCTTAGTTTATCAATCTGTGGAAGAACGCAATCAGCCAGGCGATGCGTTATTTGTGTGTTGACAAACTTTCTGTGTTGCATTGCATTACATTTCCAATTTTACGAAGTTTGTTTGATTAAGTGTCTCTCTCTCTCTGTGCAGTCACCAAACCTCCAAACCTCTCATTGACACAAGGCCGTAATTATAATGTTATAATAATTATAATATATAATAATTATAATAATATATATTAATTATAATGTTATAATAATTATAATATGTTATAATACTTATGTTATAATTATAATAACATGTTATAATAATCATATGTTATAATAATTATAATAATCAAATATGCCCCTCCAATAAATTGCTGTAAAAATATTTGTAAATAATAATTGCGATGCTCTGTTTATAAAAACAACAATTTGCTAAACCTGGACTTGTCTTCATATGACAATGCATAGATTTATGTTTATATGATTGCGTTGGATTTTATGAATCCCTAATCTCTGCCATTACATACTATGAAACGAGAAAAGGTAAAAAAGAAAAAACAGAGCAATGTAATACAATACACTATTAGACATTATTGTATCAAATAAAAAAAAGTCCATCCCATGTGTTAGTGAACTCTTAAAAATATTTTAGGGAGGAAATGGCAGGAAATTAGTATTCAAATTTAGATATTTTTCTGGGGAGGGGACCCCAGACCCCCTAGAAGATTTGGTCCCACCCAATGTTGACTTCGACACAGAGGCATTGTTTCTCTGTGTGCCTATATGTATCTTTCTTTGTGTCACTCTGTCATCTCTCTCTGTGTGTTTATGTGTGTCTCTCTCTCTCTGTGTCTCTGTGTCATCTCTCTGTGTGTCTATGTGTGTGTCTGTCTCTGTGTGTCTCTGTGAAATCCCTCTTTGTCTGTGTCTCCGTGTCTGTGTTTTATCTCTCTCAAATTGAGCAAATCTTTGGAAGAACGTTATCAACCAGGTGGGGTGTTGACTGTTATGTTAGCCGACTCTCTGTGTTGTATTGCATTACATTTCTAAGTTTACTAGGTTTTTTTTCTCTTTCATTTGTACCTGATGATGATTGCTTGTGTTGCAATCAAAACGTCGTATGCTATTATTTAATTAATTTATTTATTCTACGTGACTTTACCGAAAGAACCAAAGAGTATCTTGCTTAAGTTTTAAGTTCTCTTCACCTGGCTAGCTACTTTGTAACTTTGTTTTATTTTAAATATTCACAGTTTTTTTTTTCATTTTTTACCAGGCCACGCCCGCTTGAGCTGCTGTACCGCTCCTGTTTTCAGAAGCGACTTGCCCACAACAACAATAACAACAAGGTGGGGCTTGATAATTGGTTTTTAACCCTTCTATCTGGCAACAAAACTGACACCTTTTTACAAGGAGTCATGTTTGCATAGACTGCAATACCTGCAGTCATAATACAAACAAAAGACATAACTCTAATAATGTGCACTGTCCTTGAAGTTGATTGGTCCACACTCGAGACAGCTTTCCTTAGAGCCTAGTCTCACATGGGTTGGACCAGATGGCGCCTTTTGGCGTCATCTGGTCCAACCCATGTGAGACTAGGCGCCTTTTGGCATCATCTGGTCCAACCCATGTGAGACTAGGCTCTAAGGAAAGCTGTCTCGGGTGTGGACCAATCAACTTCAAGGACAGTGCACATTATCAGAGTTCATCTTCTTGGTTTTTTCGGTAAAGTCACGTAGAAGGGAAGTAATAAAATAATAAAAATAAAACATAATAAAATAATTCTCACGACATTTCGGCTACAACGCAAGCAGCCGTCTTCAGGTCTTCAGGTGAAGACGGCTGCTTGCGTTGTAGCCGAAACGTCGTGAGAATTATTTTATTATGTTTTATTTTTATTATTTTATTACTTCCCTTCTACGTGACTTTACCGAAAAAACCAAGAAGATGAATCCCCGCAGTCACGAAAGCCTTAAATCGAAAATTATCAGAGTTATGTCTTTTGTTTGTATTATGACTGCAGGTATTGCGGTCTATGCAAACATGACTCCTTGTAAAAAGGTGTCAGTTTTGTTGCCAGATAGAAGGGTAAAAAAACAATTATCATATTTTTACTGGCAAATGAGGTTCCCATAGTGAAGGTGGGGCTTGTCAAACGCGTGGCGGTGTTCACTCTAGATGCGTGGCGGTGTTCACTCTGGACGCGTGTTAGTGTTCACTCTGGACGCGTGGCGGTGTTCACTCTGGACGCATGGCGGTGTTCACTTTCGACACGTGGCGGTGTTCACTCTGGACGCGTGGCGGTGTTCACTCTAGACGCGTAGCGGTGGTCACTCTCTACATGTGGAGGGGAAACCCGGGGATCGGGAAGGAAATCAACGCGACCACGTTGAGAGAGAGACACGCAGCCTCGGCTGTGTTGATTGATCCTCAATTATTTACTTGGTGGAGTGAGGAAGCATTAATACTGAGTAGGTGAAGGTGGTCAGGCGTGGGTCTGGACACACCACCACCTGTGAACCATGCCAGTGTGTGACAGTGGTGGAGCCAGTGGGGGTGGGGTGGCACGTGCCCCCCCCAATGATCCCATCGAAATCTCTCATTTAGATAGGGTCATTGGGGTTTATTATTAACTAGCTTCACGACCCGGCTTTGCCCGGGACTTGGATTCTTGTTTTGGATAAATTTAATATTCCCTCATATTTCACTGAAAATCCGTTAAAAAAATGTATGCTTGCAAGAAAGAAAAAAGCCGAAACACATAAATTTACCTAAATCGGATGTTTTCACTCGAGGATATTCAACCGTAACCCACTTCTACGTAATGTCGATTTTGGCAACTCGGGAAGGGAATGGCATGGCGAGCTGAAAATAGTTGCATTCGCTTAGAAATTCCAGACAGCATAAGCTGTGAAAATTTCATGACGCCAGAGCTCAGCGTTGGAGAGTTTTTGCTGCTTCACACAAACAGATGTAATTTCTGCTTTATATTAAAGATAGCAGTTGTACCCGTTCTTCGCACGGATATGTATTGAAACTCCGAGAAGCCAATGCCTTCATCGGCCTCAACACCTTCAGCGAGCGCAATGCCGATCACACGCGTCGAATAAAAAGCAAGGGACTTGTCCTTACTAACAACTCCTTACTAACCACTCCTATCATTTTTCATTGCTGGAGGGGTTGCCCCCCCCTACCTGAACATCCTGGCTCCACCTCTGAGTGTGTGACAATGTCAAGTTTGTATTTGCAGTAAAGTCAACTAACTCTATTGAGCACGGAGGTTATATCAAAACAGTAGTTTATTTTAGTTCTTCTCTGGAACTCTTTGTAAGAATGGAGTCAGGAAGTTATCACAATACACGTGCAGCAGCTGAAGTCGGAACTGCTCATCCCAACATTCAAGGACATCTGTGCCTGGCTTCACAGCTCTAAGTTATGATTGAACATTAATTTATACATTTGTGCATGACACAAATAGTATTGTTTTCAACACCCTTTGCTATGTCAGCTGAATTTAGCTTTCATAAATATTCCTTTTGAAGCCAGACAGCTGATATTGTGCTCGGAGTTTTGGGTTAACAGTCATTTTGAAAATACGAGGGCTTCCAGGCATGTTTATGACCATTTGCCCTCTCATTGTATGCCATCACAGACCGTGTGATGAATTAGGGACACGTTTTTTTCTATATCATGAATATATGAATAAGTATAGACGTGTAAGTCACGTGTGACTGTGTATATGCATTCCTCTGTGCCTCGATACTGACGTGTAGATGGGGTGGATATTCTTTTTCTCTGTCTGCAGCTGTCGCTTCCTCTGCAGAATTGGTCTGATGGAGCAAAGGCACTCGGCGCGGCTCGGTGCAAAAAGGCATCAATGCGACCGGTGTGCATACAGCACGGATCGTCCTGGACATTTGACACAGCACCAGAGAACTCACACAGGAGAGAAACCTTTCAAGTGCAGTGTGTGTGGGAAGGCGTTTGCACAATCATCTACTCTTCTAGAACACCAGAGAACACACACGGGAGAGACACCCTTCAAGTGCAGTGTGTGTGGGAAGGCATTTGCACATTCATCTACTCTTGTAAAACACCAGAGAACACACACGGGAGAGAAACCCTTCAAGTGCGGTGTGTGTGAGAAGTCGTTTGCACAGTCATCACATCTTCAAGAACACCAGAGAACACTCAAGCATCAGAAGATCCACCAGGAGTGGAGTCTGAAATCAGCTTGTGAAAGTCAAAGTGCTGCAATGAGCCCATCCCTCATCAAACAAGAACCGGAAGAAAATCCCAGCTCGGACACTTTTAAAGGTAATGAGGTGAAATATGAAGAGGTGAAGGTGAAATGTGAAGAAGTGATGGTGAAGAGCGAAGAAGTGAAGGTAAAATGTGAAGATGAATCAACTCCAAAATCGGACCTTCACATCGATGGAGGCAACGTGAAGCAGGAGGAGAATTCTGACTGTGAGGCAGAGCGAGGCAACTCCCAGCAGTTTGTGGAAGTGGAGGTGTGGGTGGACTTCCTCTGAGACAATACAAAGTCAAATGGAGACCCGGGAGATGTGTAAGCCAGAGACGATGTCGCTCCAATAGATGCACCTTTGTCACAGGTCTTTAATTACAAGAATGTGAAGTTGAACACTCGGTTCCTCGGTTCAACCTGCAGGGTAAGAGCGGCCAGTCTTTGTGGACCTGTGTGTTGGGTAGATCTCTAACCAGGAGCGTGAGCCAATAAGCTCCCAAGCATTCACTATGTTATGAATTGCATTTATATGGTGCTTGTTTAATCGCCCCAGCACCTCGGAGTTTTGTATCTTATCTCGTTCCAAACACTCGAAGAGTACCCCCAAGTAGCAGCTGCCCCTGTGGCACAAGGTGGTGGCCCTGCACTGGCCTGCATGAGGACAAGAGCCTGTCAGTAGGGGGCGATGGTTGATGTGGCATCTTAGTTGTGTAGTTTGTAGATGTTTTTAGAATTTTCTACATTTTGACCCAGACGCCAACATGCAATGGCCTACGTGTTTTGAATGGTGCAATAGTATGTTGTACATACACTGTTAAGCAGACGGTGCGTATTTTTAAAAATAGCTTATTGTTAATACGATGTAACCTGATGCAGCATATTTCAGTGCAGTAATTCAATTTTGTTAATGTGCCTGTCAATAATTTAGAATGAATACTTGTCTGACTGTGTGCGTACATGTAACATTTTGTCTGTAAGGGTCAACATTGAATAAGTGATGTTAGGACAAAGTGTGTTTTGGAAGTAACCTGTACAGATAACTCGGATGAGACTCATTGTTCTTGTGATACAGGTCAAAGGGTATTTTTGTGTTTTCAGGAAGCATCGCCCTCTGGAGCAACTCATTGTCTTTAATATAGGGAGCACACTCGGATCATTCATCAGTTACAAGCCATACCACTCAAAAGTTACACGTAGAGGAGGTACATTCTCTACAACACGAATTATAATTTTGTATTACGTGTTGACGTAGATTTTTTCGAATTAGGACGAGAAATGGTCCTTGCTTGATTAACCTCTGGATGTTCACAACCATCGGTTGAAGCAAGCCTGACCGCCTGCGGTGCCCCTCAACCATTTACGGCCTTGGGCCAGGAAAGTCACGAAAAAATTGTCCACGAACGACGCATTCACGCAGCACCCGATGCTCCCTTTTGACGTTTTAAAAGGAAACAACTTTGAATTGTATTATGTTTAGAATTTGATAATTGTATTTCTTCATTAAAAGCTTATATCATTTTACATCTGGAAGACTTCATTGAAAACAACATTTCGTGTGAATTCTCTCTCGTCGTGAAGTAGATGGCCTTGCCGGGGATTCGGTTCGATGCGGACTTTTACCTGGTTGAGATCACGGGATCGAGAAAAGGTGACAGAGCTGGCCGTGCCAGAAGACAGCCATCTGCAGATCGATTCCAACGCGATCGAACGTCTGTCCCTGCGCCTCCGTCGTTCATGCAGGGGGCGCGTAGGTTTGCAGCGCCCCATGCATGAAAACGACGGAAAGTGCAGCGTTTGTCACAGATGAAGTTGTGCGTTTATATAAAAGAGTATCGCCAGTGGGTTTTCAAAGTACATTCGTCTTACAGAAATAAATTTCGCGTGAGCCCACCGCATTAAAACAATGCTCAGCTGAGCGGGGCGAGCCACGGTGGGGGGAGGGGGGGCACCTTATCTTTGTCACGTGCCGTAGCTCACGTGACTTCTACCGCGACAATGTCTGGATGTTTTCGCCTGAGGATGACTGCTCGTGTTGCGATCGAAACGTCGTGATTTATCTTTTTAATTAAACTTTTTTTTAATTGATGTGACTTTACCGAAAGAACCAAAGAGTATGAAAGACGTCTTGTCTGCTGATCTTGTTCATGTCCGTGTACATCGATATCCCACATTGCTTACACGTACACACCACACACAATGAAATAAATAGAAACTAGAACGACTCCCGGGAATGGGCAAAGATCGAGGAAACTTTTTCAATGGAGCGAGTTCAGTGTGTTCGATCCAACATCTCTGTTCGCATCTGTGTCTCTCTGCCTGTGTCTCTCTATGCTGTCTCTGTGTATCTTTCTCTGTCTCTGTGTTCCTCTTGTCTGTCCGCCTGTCTGTGTCTGTCTGTGTCTGTCTATCAGCGTCTGTCCAACCGGAGTCAACGACTGTCAGTAGCAGCAGGCGCCCGTTCAACTCCCTCGGCCACACGCCACAAAGACAAAGATCTCCCGTATAGCCTGGACAGAATGTTGGGGCAAGTGCTGTTAACGAGCACCTAACACAAACAGAAAGATCCCCCATATAGCCTTAACAGTTTCATTTCATTTTCATTTATTTGGTATAGCCCTGTGAGCCATTCGGCTCTTGAATCGGGTGCAACCGCAACAAATAAAAAAGAAAAACATGAACAAGAAAACATCTCAAAGTGACTATGCGCAAACAGAAAAATCCAGGGAAAAACTGCAAATTCTTCCAGAAAAAAGCACCGTACACCAACGCTGTGCAAAAATCCCAGTGGGATGCAAGTCAAACAACAACCACAAGACAACTTAGATTAAAGCAATCATTCTAATTCCGTACTACAACAAACATGGCTAAACCAAAAAAGTTTCGAAATCACCAAAATATAGCCATAATCAATGTAACAGTGATCATAGGAACTGTGACCGAAATTTCACAATAAACGACAAAAAAACATGTTCCACAAACCCTGTAGCCATAGCTGGCTGCATGAGTCACTCCACAACAGCAGGAGCATCAGTAGGAGTATAAAAACAATTTCAAATGCACCTTTAAAATCAAAGATGGACAGCTCTGAAATCGGCTCGTATGCAGGTGCTCCGTGAATTGTTGCATTGCAAGAAAATTTGATGATGACAGCTTGGAGAGGCCTCCATCCAGCATTGGATTTAATTATGGTTGATAACACTGGTCAACACACTTTTTCTGGCATAAGGTATTCCTACGGTTTTAAGGTAATTTTGGGGTGCTGATTCTAAATCTGGCATCAGCTTTTGTCTATCACATCAGGTTTTTGAGATATCAAATATTGTGTTTTCAATAAAAACGGCAAAAGAAAAATATTAAATAAATGTGGATATCTACATACAATGATATTATAAACATACTATCCTAAAAATACAGCACCATATTTTAACACTAAAGCAGTCACTGACTCGCAACAACTTGCAATCATAAGTGACAGTTAATTTCGGGTAAAATCAATGAAAATGGGGTATGCCGATAGCATAAAATGAGATGTGATAGAGCAAATCTGAGATCAGATTTGGAATCAGCACCCTGAAATTAGTCTAAAACAGCTGGAAAAGTCCAGGACAGAAAAAAAATGATGATGAATCTATAACTAAGCTTTGCCGTCCGTTTACTTAAAAGACTCGTCTGAGCTGCATCGCTACTAGGTGGCACCATATTACAATTTACTCCAATTCTGGTAATATGTTCAGGAGATAAATAAAAATGTCGAGGTCTGCTAGCCAGAAGAGGGCTTCGGGAGAGAGTTGGTGTAGCTTTGTTATTTCTTCATTGCAGGAACGAAGACTACAGTGGTTTACTATGTGGTTTACTGTATTTACCGGGTAAGGTTGCCCTTTGGGTTTATTGCCGACGCAACTCAACAACATAAGCAATATAAGCGGGCTTCTTCACTGCTCTGAATGTGAACCAACGCTAACAGACGGGGCAGTAACAAGGATATGCCCTCGCGGCGAGGAACGGAAACGCACCATCCCTGCAGATCATTGCCAAAAACCTCGACTGCCGTGGGGACATCCCAAACAAATACAATCACAGTTGGAATGTTTCCATAAAAGCAAACCGTTCTGGATTGTTTAAAACTATTTCTAAAGATTTCGATTTAAAGCTTTCATAACTGCAAGGATTCATCTTCTTGGTTCTTTCGGCAAAGTCATGTAGAAGGGAAATAATAAAATAATAAAACATTTATATAATAAAATACAATTCTCACGACGTTTCGGCCACAATGCAAGCAGCCGTCCTCAGGAGAAGAACAGGTCTGTCGGAAAGACAGCGTCTGAATGAACACCACCAAGCTTGGCAGCGTATATTTAAGCTGGGTTAGAGGAGGGCGCATTGACAAAGTAATTTGCATATCAACGCACAAAAAAAACGCACACAGAGTTGGAATGTTCGGGCCTTTAATAACCCTTGAACAAGATCAAAAAAGTCTTGTTTGGGGCAGTGTGTCAGTTGTAAAGGTCACAAGGCTATCACAAATTGTTCAACAAATTGTGCAACGCAACAGTAAATTACACTCCACTTAGTGCAAGTGAAAGATAATTTATTCCATCAAGCGGTAATATTTAACTCTTAGGTTATTTCATTGTTGCCGTTGTTGTGATGGGAAATGAACAGAAACACATTCCTGCGGAGAGAGCTGGCAGGAACATTGGGTTGCTCGGTCAATGGCTAGGGTCAACGGCGGCGTGGTGTATTCCGCAAATATGCCCGACTGTGAGGGCGGGCACAAGCCGGCGTGAGTAGGTTAAACGTTGAGTTTTACACGGGCACCACGGGGTGACCAGCCCCTACCCACCCTCCCCTCCCTACCCAGCCCCTACCTCCCCACCCAGCCCCTTCCTGCACGACGGACGGACGGACACAATAATCCCCTGTGGGCTGGTGTAACCAGGAGGTTCCAACCAGTATAACTTGTGCTACCTGCGGCAATGTCAAGGTTGCTGTCCTGGCTTCCATTGCTGCCACCAACATCCAGTAGCTCATCTTCGCTCCCAAGATCCATCAAGTCGTGAGTCTGCAGCTGGGCCGACGCCGCTCTTGTGATTGCACCTGTTGACAACGGACCACCTGGTTGCAATCTCTGCCTGACTTGAGCCACATCTGCAGACATGGAGTGGTTCCGGCGATAGGGAGGCAACAGACTCTAGGGGCAAGTTCTGTTAGCGAGCACCTAATAAGGGTGGGACGGCACACGAGGGGGTGGGTGGCCAGCACCACGCCCGGCCGCCTTTGTCTCCCCAGTGGCGATGTTGACACACCGCACCTGGTACTCGTTTGAGGCTGAGTCGACGTAGGGGAGCCTCAGGACCGGTTCAGAAAGTCGTCACTGGCGGTGTTGGCCACGAGCGGGAATGGAACTCGGCTGGTCGGTGCGGAGCGCAGCGCTCACCACGACACTGCCGCTCCCCTTCTGTCAACAATCTTGAACTCTGACCCCGCTCTCTGACGTCGCCGCTCAGCGTGACCTCATCGGCGTCAAACGCCAGGGAGAGGTGTGCCTTTAGTGACGTCATGTCACCCACCCCCGACCACCGCACTCTTGAGCGTGACGTCATTTCCGTTCGGCCGGTAACTGGCGACTCATTAACATAATGTATTCGTGAAAGCGGTCGCGAGTTGAGAGCCGCTCATTGTGGGAGGCGTCATCGTACCCCGCAAGTGACGTCATGTCACCTGCTGCCGCGTGACGTCGCGAGGGACCAGGAAGTTGCTGCTCGGCCTGTGAACTGAAATCCGAGGTGAGAAATTTTCATCGCGGTTGTGGTGGTTGTGGTGGTGGTTGGTTGTTGTGGTGGTTGTTGTGGTGGTGGTTGTTGTGGTGGTTGTTGTGGTGGTGGTTGCGGCGGTGGTGGTGGTTGTTGTGGTGGTGGTTGTTGTGGTGGTGGTTGTTGTGGTTGTTGTGGTGGTGGTTGCGGCGGTAGTGGTGGTTGCGTCGGTGGTGGTGGTTGTTGTGGTGGTGGTTGTTGTGGTGGTGGTTGCGGCGGTGGTTGCGGTGGTGGTTGCGGTGGTTGTGGTGGTTGTGGCGTTGGTTGTGGTGGTGGTTGCGGCGGTGGTTGCGGTGTGGTGGTGGTTGTGGTGGTGGTTGTGTGGTGGTTGTTGCGGTGGTGGTGGTGGATGTGGTTGTGGATGTGGTGGTGGTTGTTGTGGTGGTTGTTGTTGTTTACCGAGGTAGAGCCTCGCTCTCTCTCTCGTAGGGATGTCAATTGAGTAGCAGCGAGCATGGAAGCGATGTCCAGGTTGGAACTTTACAACGCGGGGCCTTGTCTCCTGCCCTCGGCTGATCGCGTTTGCTTCAATTCTCTCGCTTATACTAATAGGGGGTTTCCCCTTTTTTCTGGCAACAAAACTGATACCTTTTGCAAGGAATCATGTTTACATTAACCAAAATACTTGCAGTCAAATGCAAACAAAAAACAATACTCTGATCATTTATGCATTGTCTTTGAAACTGAAACTGGTCGAACACCATATGAGACGAGGCTCCAAAGAAAGCTGTCTCTGGTGTGGACCAATCAATTTCAAAGACAATGCATAAATGATCAGAGTATTGTTTTTTGTTTGCATTTGACTGCAAGTATTGTGGTTAATGTAAGCATGATTCCTTGCAAAAGGTATCAGTTTTGTTGCCAGAAAAAAAGGGGAAAACCCCTATTAGTATATTTTGGTACTTGCAAAGGAGGTCCCATGATGTAGCTTCTCTCGCTTAGTTTAGCAATCTGTGGAAGAACGTAATCAGCCAGACTATGCGTTAATTGTGTGTTGACCGACTCTCTGTGTTGCATTGCATTACATTTCAAATGTTACGAAGTTTGTTTGATTAAGTGCAGTCACCAAACCTCCAAATCTCTCATTGACACAAGGCCCTAATTATAATGTTGTAATAATTATTAAATGTTATTATAATTAGAATATATAATAATTATAATATGTTGTAATAATTATTAAATATTATTATAATTAGAATATATAATAATTATAATATGTTGTAATAATGATAATATGTTATAATAATTATAATATATATTGAGGGGACATATCCCCCCCAATAATCAAATTTGCTCAAAATCCCCTCCCCCCCCCCCCCCCCAATATATTGCTATAAAAATATTTTTTTTACTAATAATTACGATGCTATGTTAATAAAAACAATTTGCTAAACTTCGGCCACAAAATTTGGACTTGTCTTCATATAACAATGCATAGATTTCTGTTTATATGATTGCGTTGTACTTTATGAATCCCTAATCTCTGCCATTACACACTATGAAACAAGAAAAGGTAAAAAAGAAAAAACATAGCAATGTAATACAATACACTATTAGACATTATTGTATAAAATAAAATAAATTCCATCCCATGTGTTAGTGAACTTTTAAAAATATTTTAGGGAGGAAATGGCAGGAAATTAGTTTTAAAATTTAGATATTTTTCTGGGGGGGGAGGTGACCCCAGACCCCTAGAAGATTTGGTCCTCCCCAAAGTTGACTACCTGGCTACGGCCTTGCATTGACATGCTAATTTCTCTACCCCCCCCCCTCTCTCTCTACCCCCTCTCTCTCTACCCCCTCTCTCTCTACCCCCTCTCTCTGCCCCCCCCTCTCTCTACCCCCCCCTCTCTGCCCCCCTCTCTCTAAGGCCTCGACACAGGCGGTGTTTCTCTGTGTGCCTATGTGTGTCATCTCTCTGTGTGTCTATGTGTGTGTCTCTTTCTGTGTGTCTCTGTGTCATTTCTCTGTGTGTCTATGTGTGTGTATCTCTATGTGTGTGTCTCTCTGTGTCTCTGTGTCATCTCTCTCTGTGTGCCTATGTGTGTGTGTCTCCCTCTCTATGTCTCTGTGTCATCTCTCTGTCAATGTGTCTCCGTGTCTGTGTTTTGTCTCTCTCTCAAATTGAGCAATCTTTGGAAGAACGTTATCAACCAGGTGGGGTGTTGACTGTTATGTTAGCCGACTCTCTGTTGTATTGCATTACATTTCTAAGTTTACTAGGTTTGTTTTCTTTTTCATTTGTACCTGATGATGATTACTTGTGTTGCAATCGAAACGTCGTATGTGATTTGCACACAGCGTTGGTGTACGGTGCTTTTTGTGAAATATTTTGCTGTTTTTTCCTAGATTTTATGTTTGCACAGTCATATATTCACTTTAAGATGTTTTCTCGTTCATGTTTTTGTTTTTTGTTTGTTGCGGTTGCATCCGATTCAAGAGCCAAATGGCTCACAGGGCTATACCAAATAAATGAAACTGAAACTATTATTTAATTTATCTATTTATTCTACGTGACTTTACCGAAAGAACCAAAGAGTATCTTGCTTAAGTTTTAATTTCTCTTCACCTGGCTCGCTACTTTGTAACTTTGTTTTATTTTTAATATTCACAGTTTTTTTTCCATTTTTTACCAGGGCACGCCTGCTTGAGCTGCTGTACCGCTCTTGTTTTCAGAAGCGATCTGCCCACAACAACAATAACAAGGTGGGGCTTGTCAACAGCGTGGTGGTGTTCACTCTGGACACGTGGCGGTGTTCACTCTAGAGGCGTGGCGGTGTTCACTCTGGACGTGTGGCGGTGTTCACTCCGGACGCGTGGCGGTGTTCACTCTGGACGCGTGGCGGTGTTCACTCTGGACACGTGGCGGTGTTCACGCGTCGAATAAAAAACATAGGACAAGTCCTTACTTACTAACAACTCTTTACTAACAACTCCTTCCTTACTAACAACTCCTATTATTTTCATTGCTGGAGGGGTTTCCCCCCCTATCTGGAAATCCTGGCTCCGCCTCTGAGTGTGTGACGGTGTCAAGTTTGTATTTGCAGTAAAGTCAATTAACTTGATTGAGCGTGGAGTTTATATCAAAACAGTAGTTTATTTTAGTTTTCCTCTGGAACTCTTTGTAAGAATGGAGTCAAGAAGTTAACACAGCACACACGTGCAGCTGAAGTCAGATCTGCTCATCTCAGCATTCAAGGACATCGTGAGCCTGGCTGCCTTCACACCTCTAAGTTCCAATTGAACATTAATTTATGCATTTCTGCATAACACAAATATTATTTTCAACACCCTTTGCTATGTCAGCTGAATTTAGCTTTTATAAATATTCCTTTTGAAGCCAGACAGCCAATATTGTGTGCTCGGAATTTTGGGTTAACATTCATTTTGAAGATACGAGGGCTTCCAGGCATGTTTATGACCATTTGCCCTCTCATTGTGTGCCATAACAGCCCGTGTGATTAATTTGGGACACTTTTTCACTATATCATGAATATATGAATAAGTATAGACGTGTAAGCCACGTGTGACTGTGTATATATGTATTCCTCTATGCCTCGATACTGATGTGTACATGGTGTGGATATTCTTTTTTTCTGTCTGCAGCTGTCGCTTCCTCTGCAGAATTGATCTGATGGAGCAAAGACACTCGGCACGGCTCGGTGCAAAAAGGCAACAATGCGACCGGTGTGCATACAGCACGGATTGTATTGCATATTTTACACGGCACCAGAGAACTCGCACAGGAGAGAAACCCTTCAAGTGCAGTGTGTGTGGGAAGGCATTTTCACAGTGATCTACTCTTGTAGCACACCAGAGAACACACACGGGAGAGAAACCCGTCAAGTGCAGTGTGTGTGGGAAGGCGTTTACACATTTATCTACTCTTGTAACACACCAGAGAACACACACGGGAGAGAAACCCTTCAAGTGCAGTGTGTGTGGGAAGGCATTTTCACAGTCATCTACTCTTGTAGCACACCAGAGAACACACACGGGAGAGAAACCCGTCAAGTACAGTGTGTGTGGGAAGGCGTTTACACATTTATCTACTCTTGTGACACACCAGAGAACACACACGGGAGAGAAACCCTTCAAGTGCAGTGTGTGTGGGAAGGCGTTTGCACAGTCAACACATCTTCAAATACACCAGAGGACACACACGGGAGAGAAACCCTTCAAGTGCAGTGTGTGTGGAAAGACGTTTTCAGTTTCATCAAGTCTTGTACAACACCAGAGAACACATACGGGAGAGAAACCCTTCAAGTGCAGTGTGTGTGGGAAGACGTTTTCAGTTTCATCTAATCTTGTACAACACCAGAGAACACATACGGGAGAGAAACCCTTCAAGTGCAGTGTGTGTGGGAAGGCGTTTGCACATCCATCTGCTTTTGTAGTACACCAGAGAACACACACGGTAGAGAAACCCTTTAGGTGCACTCTGTGCGGGATGGCGTTTGCACTTAAACAAATTCTTCAAAAACACCAGAGAACACACAAGCATCAGAAGATCCACCAGGAGTGGAGTGTGAAATCGGCTTGTGAAAATCAAAGTGCCGCAATGAGCCCGTCCCTCATCAAACAAGAACCGGAAGAAAAGCCCAGCTTGGACACTTTTAACGGTATCGAGGTGAAATATGAGGAGGTGGAGGTGAAATGTGAAGAAGTGATGGTGAAGAGTGAAGAAGTGAAGGTAAAATGTGAAGATGAAGAGTCAACTCCAAAATCGGACCGTCACATCGATGGAGGCAACGTGAAGCAGGAGGAGAATTCTGACTGAGGCAGAGCGAGGCAACTCCCAGCAGTTTGTGGAGGTGGAGGTGTGGGTGGACTTCCTCCGAGACAATACAAAGTCAAATGGAGACCCGGTAGATGTGTCAGCTTGAGACGATTGTTCTCCAATAGATGCACCTTTGTCACAGGCCTTTAATGACAAGAATGTGAAGTTGAACACTCGCTTCCTAGGTTCAACCTGCAGGGTAAGAGCGGCCAGTCTTTGTGGACCTGTGTGTTGGGTAGATTTCTAACCAGGAGCGAGAGCCAATAAGCTCCCAAGCATTCACTGTTATAAATTGCATTTATATGGTGCTTACTTAATCGCCTCGGCAACTCGGAGTTTTGTATCGTATCTCGTTTCAAACACTCGAAGAGCACCCCCAAGTAGCAGCTGCCCCTGTGTGGCACAAGGTGGTGGCCCTGCACCGGCCTGCATGTAGACAAGAGCCTGTCAGTAGAGGGTGATGGTTGATGTGGCACCTTGGTTGTGGAGTTTGTAGGTAATGTTTGGAATTTGCTCAATTTTGACCGAGACACCAGCATTCGTTTTGAATGGCACAATAGTATTTGTTAAAATGATTGTCAATAATTTAGAATGATTACTTGTCTGATGGTGTGCGCACATGTAACATTTTGTCTATAAGGGTCAAACATTGAATAAGTGATGTTAGGACAAAGTTTGTGTTTTGCAAGTAACCTGTACTGATCACTCGGGTGAGACTCATTGTTTTTGTGATACAGGTCAAAGGGTACTTTTGTGTTTTCAGGAAGCGTCTGCCTCTGGAGCAACTCATTGTCTTTTAAATAGTGAGCACGCTCGGATCATTAATCAGTTACAAGGCATACCAATTAAAAGTTACACGAGAAGGAGGAACATTCTCTACAGCACGAATTATAATTTTGTGTTGACATACGTTTTGTCGAATTAGGACGAGAAATGGTCCTTGCTGATTGTAAAGTGACGAAAAAAATTGCACACGAGCGGCGCATCCACGCAAGCTCCCGATGCTCCGTTTTGAAGTTTGAAAATGAAACAACTTTGAATTGTATTTTGTTTTGAATTACATAAATGTACTTCTTCATTAAAAGCTTATTAATTGAAAACGATATTTCGTGTGAATTTTTTCTCGTCGTGAAGTAGATGGCCTTGCTGGGGGTTCAGTTTGATGCGGACTTTCACCTGTTTGGGATCGCGGGATCGAGATGAGGCGACACAGAGCTGGCTGTGCGATAAGACCGCCGTCTGCAGATTGATTCCAACGCGATCGAACGTCTGTCCCTGCCCCTTCGTTGTTCATGCAGGGGGCACGTAGGTTTGCAGCGCCCCCTGCATGAAAGCGAAGGAAAGTGCAGCGTTTGTCACGAAATTGTGCGTAAGCGCCATAACAAGGCGCTGTAAGCTGACCTGCCACCACGTTCACGGGTCAACAGGGGGCAGCCGAGAGCGAGGTGCGTAGGGGTCGACCAAAGGTTAAGCCCCCGGCCCCCCACTGTGACCGGAGACTACCACCCCTGACCCCCCACTCGTCCCTTTGGCCCCTTAAGATAAGACCTTTCAGAAGGTTCTGGGAGGGGGGGGGGAGTTCAGGAGGGGAAGGGTGACCCCGACCTGGGGATAAAAGGCCGGCCCTCTGGACGGGCAGGGCAGTGTTCACCAACTCAAGCCTGAAGACATCCGAAGACCTGAAGACTGGACCAGCACCCGGGGACCCTCAACCGAGGCTCTTGTTAGAGCCGGGTTGTAGCGGACCAGAGGTGAGCTCAGACACCCTGGGACCCTCCCCAGGCGCTAGCCAGAGCCGGGTTGTAGCAGACCAGAGGTGAGCTCCAGTACCCTGGCTGGAACGGGTCGTCCAGTCTTCCCTGAACGCCGGGCTCAGGGACCCGTGGGTGGCAGAGCCCGGAGTGTGCAGGCTGCGATAGAAGGGAGGCTGTCACTCCCGTAGGCTATCGGGTGGAAGGGGTCGTACCCCTTCGTGTTACAGTCGTGTGTCGAGCCGAGTTCGAAAGAGTTATAATAAACGCGTTGCCTCAACCAGATGTCTCCGTGTGGTTAGTTAAGGACACAACACTTATATAAAAAAGTATAGCCAGTGGGTTTTCAAAGTACCTTCGTTTTACAGAAATCAATTTAGCGTGAGCCCACCGCATTAAAACAATGGTCAGCTGAGCGGGGCGAGCCACGGTGGGGGGAGGGGGGGTCACCTCATCTTTGTCACAGGCCGTAGCTCACGTGACTTCTGCCACGGCAATGTCTGGATGTTTTCGCCTGAGGACGACTGCTCGTGTTGCGATCGAAACGTCGTGATTTATTATTTTATTTTTTCTACCTACGTGACTTTACTGAAAGAACCAGAGGATGAAAGACGTCTTGTCTGCTGATCTGGAGTCAACGACTGTCAGTAGCAGCAGGCTCCCGTTCAACTCCCACAGCTACACGCCACTCAAACTTGCTCCTAACACACAAAGACAAACACCCCCCGTGTAGACTGGACAGAATGTCAGGGCAAGTGCTGTTAGCGAGCACCTAACACAAACAGAAAGATCCCCCGTATAGCCTGCACAGAATGTTGTGGCAAGTGCTGTTAGTGAGCACCTAAGACAAAGACCCCCCATATAGCCTGGACAGACTGTAGGGGCAAGTGCTGTTAGCGAGCACCTAACACAAACAGAAAGATCCCCCATATAGCCTTAACAGTTTCATTTTCATGTATTTGGTATAGCCATGTGAGCCATTCGGCTCTTGAATTGGGTGCAACTGCAACAAATAAAAAACAAAAACATGAACTAGAAAACATCTCAAAGTGAATATGCGCAAACAGAAAAATCCATGGAAAAACTGCAAAGTCTTCCAGAAAAAAGCACCGTACACCAACGCTGTGCAAAAATCCCATTGGGATGCCAGTCAAACAACAACAACAACCACAAGACAACTTAGATTAAAGCCATCATTCTAACTCCGTACTACAACAAACATAGCTAAACCAAAAATATTTTTGAAATCACCAAAATAAAGCCATAAGCAATGTAACAGTGATCATAGTTACTGTGACGGAAATTTCACAATAAACGACAAAAAACATGTTCCACCAAATTTATATTTAAAGCTTTCGTGACTTCAGGGATTCATCTTCTTGGTTCTTTCGGTTAAGCCACGTATAATGGAAATAATAAAATAATAAAAATAAAACATAATAAAATAATTCTCACGACATTTCGGCCATAACGCAAGCAGCCGTCCTCAGGCGAAGAACAAGTCTGTCAGAAAGACAGCGTCTGAATGAACACCACCAGGCTTGGCAGCGTATATTTAAACTGGGTTCGAGGGGGAAGAGCGCCTTGACAAATGATTTTGCATATCAAGAGAGGTATGTGATTAGTACTACTTATGCCCGTGCATTATGCAGAATTAGCAGCATCAAAGGGAGGGGATAGGGGTAGCATTAATAAAGGGAAGGAGTGTTAATAGTATGTAGCTGCAGTAACTAAAACCACCACGTAAACAACTAAAGTATAAACTACACTAGCGGTTAGTACCCGGCGTTGCCCGGGCAAAAAAGGCAGACACACACATGGACTTCCACACAGACATCGACCCACACACATAGAAACACATCGACTTCGACACACACACACATATGGTTAAAGCCAGGATGGATCGTTAGCAGGCCAGCCTAAATGTTTCTAACCGGCAAAGATGTTCCATTAGGGGGGTGCACGTTTCGCAAGTGTAGAGAAGGGAGGGAATTACCGTGGCCGAGAAGACCTGGAGCTTCATGCGGAGCGAGAGACCAGGTAGCTTCCACACAGCGTTACGCAGCCGATGAAAAGATAATGGCGCTCGAATTATTTGGATTGAGACCTCTGCTGTTAAACCGGAGCCAGTCAAGAGCACACTGGCCAGGTATGGGTATCTCTCCAATCTCTACACAACTGCTGCATTTCCAATTGTGAGCTGTGGGGATGGATTGTCCGATGGTACAAAATACCCAGGAAGGTGCTTAGTTTTGGTGGGGCTGATGGTAAGGCCCCCACCTCTTGGTGGCAAGCTCCAGGTTCAGCAGCAGCACCTCCAACTCGTCCTCCGAGTGAGCAGCAATTAGCAGATCATCGGCATATATAACGTGGTTGAGCAATAGGGAGCCATCCCTTGACCGCACCCGGGCATCGATCAGCCTCCCATTGTATCTGTACCAGATGAAAATTATAGCGGTGCAGCCATTGAAGGCTTCAGGAACTACGTGGTCCAAATATATGTAAAATAATGTGGGAGCCAGAGGACATCCCTGTTGCACCCCAAGGTGTACAGAGAATGGCTCTGACTCACGGCCACGTAGTTTGACGCGGGGCCGCTCACCATCATGAAGGTCATTACAGATGGTGAGCAGTGGGTGAGGGACTCGGAAAGCACGAAGAACAACGCAGAGGCCAGGCCTACTGATGGTATCATAGGCCTTGAGCAGGTCAATAAAGCACACACATGGACTAAGACGCACACATGGGCCTACAGACACGCAAAGAAATGGACTTACACTGACTAACATGGAGGCATGCACACACAGCAACTAACACACACGCACATGGACTCAGACACACACACACATGGACTCACACACACATAGACATCCACTTGAGATACACACACATGGAGTTACACACACATATGGACGTACACACATACAACGACTCACACACATACATACATAGAGTGACACACATTGCCGTACACACACATGCAGACTGTCACACATAGACATCCACTTGAGAGATACACACATGGAGTTACACACATATATCGACGTACATACATACAGCGACTCACACACAGACATACGTGGACTCACACACACATTGACGTAAACACACATATGTACTTACTCACACACATGTGGACTAAGACACACACACATGGTCTTAGACACACATGGATAGACTGATACACACACAGCCCTACACACATACGACACACAGACATCTACTTGAGATACACAGACATGGATGTACACACATATGGACTCACACAAACGCATTGACTTACACACACATATCGAGTGACACACACATGTATAGACTTACATACACATGTGGACTAACACACATGTGGACTAACACACACACATGTGGACTAACACACACATGTGGACTAACACACACATATGGACTGACACACACATACACATGGGCGTACATGGCCACATCACAGACAGGCAGACCGTCGCAGCGTCATAAAAGCGCAGCAAAAAATTGAAAATTTAGCAACCTAAAAATAAGGAGTTTTGTGCACACAAACATTATTATTGTAATGTTTGTCAACTAATGTGTTTAATAATAGAAAACATTGGACTTGATTTGTTAGTGTAAGAAACTTGGAACTTTGTACTTACCATAGGCGTGTTGAGGCCTTGTGCTATGCGTAGCCCCCCTCCTGGCCTACATTGGCGAGGAGGCGGAGTTGGCACGTTGCCAGGCTAGGGGCTGGGCCGTTACCCCCCACCCAGCATCCCCCGCCCGTGCAAGAATAATGGTATGTAAGCAGTAAAATATTATTATCTACGGAGTCTGTAGTATAAACTGGACACATCGTGTTGGGGGGAGGGGCGAAGAGGACATGACACTGTGAAGAAATATCCGCAGCGTCATGTGTGTATGTGTTGGCTGTTAAACGCGTAAAAGTAAATGTCCCGTGAGGTGGAGCGAATGCGCATCACTTGGTAGGGTCTGCCCCCCCCCTCCCCCACGCAATTGGCGTCAGTTGGTACGGTCGATGTCGCGCAATAAGTAAATAATTAATAATAGAAACGGCACAAATTTGTTAATTAAACTACTTTAAAGTTTAGGGATGGGAAAATAAAAGAGCCTATTCCCACCGCGGGGCTTAGGGCGTGCCGCCTGGCAATTTTTTTTCTACATATAGCCCATCGTTCAGGAGCCAAATCCCCCGCAAGCGGGAGCGCGTGGAGACTTTTATATATAAGATAGTATCATCAGTATCTTAAACTACGCTGGTTTGGTCGTCTGCGTGCGTATCTGGACGTTAATTTATTTACGGACCCGCCCAAACAGCTCGCTCTGATTCGTCGATAAAAAATAATAAAACAGCCGGCAAAAAGCCACAGCTCACTTTCATTCGACCAATATAAATAAATAAACCTGCCGCACAACAGCGTCTCTTCGGTCAACAATTGCACCTACTTTCACGCAACACCATATTCACAGTGATGGTCGCAACGCAAAATCTACTGTAGGTACAGTGTTGCTATTGCACCCGCCGAACACTGCGTTCTGGTGGCGATATCTCCCCAACGAAGAACGTTCGCGGCTGCAACCAAGAACCCTCCACTAATCAGATAGCCACATACATTTTCAATTCCAGAACTTTCTATAAAATCTGTTCATTATTGGTGGGGTTCGGTTCGACGGCCCAGTGGACAAAACTGACCACTCTTTCGTACGCAGCTCCATCAATATTGCGCCCATTCCCTTGAAACCACTGTGCTTAATCTTTCATTGGGCCGAAACAAGTGTGTGCAAAGTGGCCCTGCACAGTTCCCCGCCCTACATATCAAACCAGCGCTCGAGAAATTCTGTCGATGTCGCCTTCAATCTCATTGGGCTAATTAATTATCCCTTACATTTAATTGCCTCAAAGTGGCCTGCGTGCTTTGTGGCGGCAGCACGCGTCAGTCAGTCAGTCGTCTGTTTCCAAACATGCAGAAGCACACAGAAGGTAAGCGCTGTGTGATAGCATAGGTCTGCCAAGGTCTGCGCCGCAGTGGTGCAGTGCACTGTGGGCGCAGACCCTGCACTATGTGAGTGTGGTGTGTATGCAAGTGTGCGAATGGTAGTTACGCTAATATTACGTATATTTATGTAAAAAATGGGTGCTGCGTGCTGCGATTAGTGGAGTCCCCAAACAACTTTACCTTACGAGTAGGCAGGGGTCGCTATACAGTGAGTCTTCGCTGACTGAGCTGGCAGCTTCACCTGCCGGGACCACGGCCAGTTGCGTAGCGCCCCCTACAGTTTCGCCCATGGGTCAATACCCCCATGGGGCAACCCAGCTGACTGTTTGATGGGTACAATGGGTACTTTTCGGTTTATCCGGCTTATTACCATGGACGGCTTGCTGTCTACTTCCGTTGTGTAATAGAGATTTTGTGCATGCTGGTGATGGTAAGGGCATGTGTTGCATAATATGCAGCATGTGTCGGCGCATCATGTTTGCCACGGGTGTAGTTGGCGTTACTGTACTTTTATCATGTTTTGGAGTGCCAATCCCATGCACTTTTAAATGTAATAAATTGTCTGAAAAGCTTGCAGCCCGGCCCCCGCTGCTGTCACTCTCTGGCCGTTGCACAAGCCATATCGGAATTTGCGACATGCTAAAACAATGAGTACAGTGTGACACCGCCCGGGTAACTCCCGGGATCAAAATGGGCATTGGAAAGTGATCGCTTTATTGAGATGATTATGGTACTACCACAGGGTATTGTGAACGGTTCAGGAGGAGGAGATGTCTGGATTTCTAAGTCTCACAGTACTGGTAAGAAGCGCCGGGTGGGGGATGCCCTCCACTGGGGTACAAATTCTGTCATTATTAGTATACGAACATGCAATGTTTCTATCTGCAAGCTGTCATAACTGAAACGATTCCTGTTATTGTTCTATTGAGAGTGACCCACACCTCTGATACCATATGTGAGGAACCCCAAAAAACTGATGCATGCGTAAAACACCCACAATGGAAATACGTAAACGTAAAAACACCAACAAAATATTTTTTTTATAAGAATAAAATAGGTGGCCCCATAACGGATTTGTCTGTGTGTGTACATACAGACGGAGGATGCAGGGGCCAACCTGTGTGCGATCGGAACGGTGCAATTGCTGACCAATGTCACAGTGGATGGCGCACACGCTGATGCACACCGGAGCTGTGTCTTTGCGATGCAAGGGCATGGTGGATGGTGGAGCGCATATGGATGGTGCGTTACGAATAAAATAAAACAAACCGCTGGAAGCAGCCATGCGAGCAGGCTACCTTGAGAGCGATCGCGAATGGGTTGCGTGTCTGGAAGAAGCCTCGCTCTTTCAGATGCCGTACCAGCTTCGTCAACTCTTCGTTACGATTCTGCTGTATTCCATGCCAGCAGGCTCTGGGATAAATTCGACGACGAATTGGCTCGCGATTACGAGTACCAGTACCGCCAGCTGACCAACAAAGAAGAAATAGTAAATCTTCTTGGTTCTTTCGGTAAAGTCACGTAGAAGGGAAGTAATTTAATAATAAAAAATAATAAAATAATTCTCACGACGTTTTGCCCACAACGCAAGCAGCCGTCCTCAGGTGAAAACCAGGTCTGTCGAGGCGACAGCGTCTGAATGAAACAGCACACGTGCTTGGAGCATATATATAAGCTGGCTTGGAAGGGGGGGAAAGGGCGCCTTGACAAAATAATTTGCATATCAAGAGGAATTTAGCATATTTATGGGAAATGCAGGTATGTGATTAGTACGACTTGTGAAATGCGTAGGAGGTGAGCGGGGGGTTTCAAAGTCATATTATGCCCGTGCATTATGCAGGATTAGCAGCATCAAATGGAGGGGATAGGGGTGGCATTGATAAAGGGAATGAATGTTAATAGTATGTAGCTGCAGTAACTAAACAACCACGTAAAAAACTAAACTATAAACTACATAGTATCATCAGTATACTAAATACATTCTCCAATAAGCTGAGCTACTAACAGTAAGTAATACATTACAATTTTATGTCGCAAAAAATATAATATGCTTCCAGCTAAACATTTTTCCCTTACATCACACGGGTCTACCCCGTACTATATGCTGCCATAGACAAACCTAACATTAAATTATATACTGTATTACTATACACCACCCTATACCTTAGAATAATACATAGTGTAATATTACACTATGTATTATTCTATCCACCCTACTGTATATCACACTGCTGTATATTCACAATACAATTACGATACTATATATTGCCTTTTACATTGTATTAAACATTACTATTTTATACTATTTATTATTATACAATCTGCTATACACTATACCATTGACCGTCGAGTGAAAGATACTAAGAGGAAGCAACGAAATATATCAATGGAAGAGTGGTAGTAGGAGACTTGCAGTGGAGCAAAGAATCCATTCCCTGCGGAGAATACAAGATATATAGTCATGCCAGTGAGTGGACTGCGGTCTGAAAGTCACCGTAAACGTGAACACAATCTGTTAAAATCCGAAATGGTTTATTACGTCCTTCCAATGATTTCTGAGCCAGAATCCATCTTCTCGGTTGAAATTGTCTCTGTGTTTGTATATGTATATGTGGATCGCCTCCTGAAGGAATCTCTCATGGTAGCTAGATGGCTTGCAGAGAACCTCTGTCTTGGAGAAGTTAATGTCATGTGAGCCCACTGAATTGTAACAGCGTCGCCCTCGAAATGTGTTGTTGCTGCTGTTGTTGCTTCTTTTGAAGTTATATACGCAGGGAGGTGGTGGTCCGTGATGGGATGACGCCTTTGATTAAAGACTTTGATCAATCGCACCCGATTGACGCCCTTGATCGTCGCATTTGATCAACTCAGACATTGTAAACTCTCACATGTTAAACTCAAACATGTAATATTATATCTCATGCTCTCATGCCCTTTAGATTGCACCCGTTGGGTTGCACTCCCTCGTCGAGGAGGCCGCTCTCCTCCTTTTCTACGGTTACATGCTTATTTCTTACATAACATCATGCTAACCTCTCACACTGTGGTCGTACGTATGGTAAGTGAATATGCGAATCAGGGGTACGAAATGCAGGATAAGAATCGAATTACAATTATATATATTGCTATTTGATACCATTGAGATGGAACATTCATCCAGCAAAGTGTTATTCAAATAAGTTTAATCCCATCCTGATCCTGTACGTTCCGTTTCACATATGTATGCATGTAACATGTATGTATTACATACTTACATGTTACATGTATGTATTACATACATACATGTTACATAGACATGTTACATGCACATATACTTACTACATACAGAGATGTTACATGCACATATACTTACTACATACAGACATGTTACATGCATACATGTTACATACTTACGACTGTAGTGTGATTCGAAGAGGACCACGGAGTGATTCGAATAATTTGAATGCGATTCGAATATCACACTTCAATGTAGATTGTTCTAATCGAATTACAATTATTCGAATCCCACTATAGTCGTATTAGAATCACACTGTCCACTGTTGGATGAATGTGTGGTAAAGAGTATAACAATCACAAATTATAACATATATACAATACACATTATTTCAAAAACGTATAACAACATTTCTATTCATATTTTTTTAAACTGAGAATGTCGTTGTCCATGTGGGGACGGAGCTCGGTGGAATGTATCGTCTCCGCTGTGTTTCGGAATCCGTGTGATCACCCAGTCACATCGCCTAACTCCAGTCACAGCGCCTTACCCTTTAAAATAACACTACAAACTAGTGTTATAGTAAACTACAATGTTGTGAACTCTAGCAATATAAGCTATGAGCGATACATTATAACGCTATAAAATAACATCATAAATTAGTGTTATAGATTAGAACACCGTACATTGAAGTGTGATATTCGAATCTCATTCGAATTCTTAGCTTCACACCGTGGTCCTGTCTTTGCCGCTGGCCCCCGAGGTCTGTCCCTGCTGGGCGCCGACTGCAGGGGTCCTGCCGTTCCCCGACCCCTCGCTGGTCTGCGAACAGCTGCTGCCCCCGCTGGGCTCATCGCTCGCGGGGTAAGGACTGTCGCCCGACGGTTCCCCTCCCTGGTTCGCACCTCCGCGAGTTCGCGAGAGGGGCATGGCTCGTCGCTGGCTCCCGTACGCCTGTAAACGCATCGTTGCCTCTCCGCCAATCAAATGCGACGCCTCCCCTCACACAGCCCCGCGCAGCGATCACACGCTCTGAACGGGGGTCAGGGGTCGGAGGGCGAATGACTTTGCTCGCACACGCGCGACCGCCGCGAGCGGGTGATAACTTTCGCCCTCACACCGCACAAGTCTCCACGGCGACAGGCTGAGCGGGCACCCGTGTTCTCTAACACATGTAAACTGTAACACTTTAAAGATAACATAGGAAGAAATAAAACAAAATAAATCACGACGTTTCGGACGCAACACAAGCGCCCGAAACGATGTCTGCAGCAGACATCGTGCTGCTCGCAGCAGACATCGCGGATATCGAGATTTTCACCTGAAGATGTGCGCTTGTGTTTCGTCCGAAACGCGATTTATTTTATTTCTACCTACGTGACTTTACCGAAAGAACCAACGAGTATTAATTCCTGCAGTCACGAAAGCTTCAAATCAATATTAGAATATCATTAGAAGTATTATAATCGCAATGTGATCGTAATAGAATCACACTGCACATATGTATACATATTACATACATAATATGGTCGTATGTATGTAATATGTATATCCTTGGACATGCGAACCGGGGGTCGGATATGCGAACTGGGGGTGCAGGATTAGGATCGAATAAAATGATTAGAATAACACTATGGTCATATTATAATTACACTGAGCTAGAATGTATGTTATATGTAGATGCACATCGGGAGTCGTAAATGCAACCTGGAAGGTGCGCGGTTTTAATCGCATTAAAATTATTATAATAACAACGTGGTCCTATTATAATCACGCGATCTACTGCTGCTGATGTTTGGGTGGCGGCCTCCGATTCGGGCTCAGCTCTTCCTTTACTCGCCTGGATGGTGCCACGGGATGCAGCGTCTCATCCAACAGGCGTTGTAGCAGCTGGGTGATGGTATTCGTGAGTTTGTCAACTTTCTCTTCAAGTTGAGGCCGTCTCCCTCGTGGTCTCCTACCTCTGGGCGTGCTGTGGGTTGCTCATGACCGAGGTGGAGCTGCATGTTGAATCGGGTGTAGACGTTAAATTTACAATTTAAGGACTGTGTTGTGTTTAGAATGCGTCTAGACAAGGAAGGTGACTTGTCCTACTCGGGCAGCCAAAATTATTATAATTTCTGTCATTAAACAGTGTGAGTTCATTCATGAGTAGTATTCGCTGAGCCATGATGACACTAACCTACATACAGTTATGTTTAAACAAAGTAATATTTAGTCACTTATTTCTCAGTTCAGACATGATCATCGCAATCATTTCCTAATAATTGTGAGGTCCCGCGAGAGGAGGGCCCGGCCACAAACTGCCGGGAAGCAGAAGCAGCAGAATTAGAAGTAACTCTGATAGTTGTAGGCTCTCACATGTTAAGCTCTAACATAGTTAAACATAATATTATAACCTATGAACGCTGTAAAATACTTAATTGTTATAGTGGGATTATAATCGCATAAGAATAATTAGAATCGCACTGTGCTCATATTATGGTCGTATGCATGTTAAGTGAATATGCGAACCGAGTATAGGATATGCAGGATTAGAATCGAATTACAATTATTCGAATCCAACTAGTCGTATTAGAATCACACTGTCCACTGTTGGATGAATGTGTCGTATCAATGGAATCGAATAGCTCTATACAGTATATATGCTCGAATGTATGATATTTGTAAATGCGGATCGGGAGTCGCTAATGCGACTTTGGATATGCATGATTAGAATCCCATTACAACTATTACAATAGCACTATGGTCATATTAGGATCAGGATTGTGACTGCTAGATGAATGTTCCATCTCAATGACATCCAATAGCAATGTACACATATATATGTTTCAATAAACGCACAAACTCAATATATGCCCGTGAGATTATTGATCGTTGTAATGACTTCGGACTCAGACTGCAGAGGGTTGTTTTATTTAGACTTTAAAGAGGCTTAGGACCCAGGCGCCACGATATAGAAATGACGACGACGAGACGGCAACTAGTGTTCCTGTTGAGCTAAAGTTGAAATGCGTCTGTAGGTACATCTTTACTCAACATTTTAAACGTTTTAGTTTTCAAGTATATAGCTTTTTTTGATTGGTATTAATCGACTTTAGACGCACAGTGAACAAATGTGGTGAACTAATCAGGAAATCATGGGAAATGATACTTTAACGCTTTGGTATTCCTGGAACGGAAATGGTTTGCAATGTACTAGAAATGTGTGAACACAGGACATAATAAATATTCCCTTCGAGTTTTCACGTAAACATGATTGCAGATGAATAGAATCACAGTGTGGTCGTATACGAATCGCTAATATGTATGTATAGTGTACGTGCAAGGATCGGATACAAATTATTACAATTGCAACATGGTCATATTGCAATCACGATTTTCACTGCTAGATGTCATCGAATAACAAAAGACGGAATATATTTATATAAACACACGCACAAACCTAAAAAAACAGACAACACACGCACGTTAGTAGCTGTTAGAAGAAGACAACACCTAGCACCTTCAACTATACACATTATACAGCCAACTCGTAAATGGGGCGGTATGACAGCCTTCGCTGCTGTCGACGGGGCCAAGCAGCGAGTGATTAACTCAAATTGTTTCAGAATCCGTGTCATCACCCGGCCACAGCGCCTTACCCAAACTACATCTCCGTATATTTACGGACGCACTTGAAGATAACAATTCGTCTAGAAAAGGCAGGCGACTTTTTCTACCAACATGATTTCAATTTATATCCGAAAGAAGTATTAGTTCATTCATGAGTAGTATTCACTAAGCCCCGATGCGCTCTGGTGGTCCTCGTTATGAATCGTTTCGCAACGTTCAGGTCCAGAATACCGAAATATACCGGGAATCACCTGTTCTTAAAAAAACATGCAAATTGATAACACTATAAACAATAACACTAAACATTAAACGACTATAAACTATCAACTGGTTTTATAATTATACCACCATAAACGGAGGTACGGTATTTTAATCTTAGTAGAAGAATTATAATCGCACTCTGCTCATATGTATGTAAAATGTACTTTCAATCGAAGCGAGGGTTGGATATGCGAACTGTGGGGGGTGCAGGGCAAGAATCGCATTCAAATTTTAGAAGAACAATATTGTCGTATTAGCCTTTTACTGTGCTTGAATGTATGTTATGTGAAAATGCTAATCGTTAGTTGTAAATACGAGGGAGGGGTTAAGAGGTGCACGTTTAATCCAGTGTTAACATTTATTTTAGCATCATAACACGGGCAAGCAAAATTATTACAATTTCTGTCCTTAAACAGTGTGTGTTCAGTCATGAGTAGTATTCGCTGAGCCATGATGACACTAACCTACATACAGTTATGGTTAAACAAAGTAATCTTGAATGACTTAATGTCTCTGGAGTGATGACGGATACAAACCAGACCAAGCGGAGACCATGTACCAGATCGGATTTTGGTTACGATGTTAGAGTGATTGTATTGCAAGTGTGGTCACGACGCGTCTGTACGTGCTCACTCCCGAAGCTCGGCGATTTTTGGCAACGCCACGGGGCTGCATTCACTTTAAATCGAAGACAATGGAGGGAATGGGGAACGTGTTTTCCCATTTATTCAAAATAAGCGCATAATTACACACCGAGATGCACTTACATATTCATGCATGAAGCACAATGGGCACATTACCCTTCGGTATGTTAAAAGACATGCGGATTGTGCCTTCAAAAATGTACAATCGAATGCAAATATCCTGAAAGACAAAGGATTGGATCCTAGGGGGGGGAGTTATAAGGCGGCTCAGAAGCAGAGCTCAATGCCATTTCGAGAGGGAACTTGATGAGGTTGGACGCTCGACTCGTCGCTCTGCTGATCGCCCTTCAACCGCGAGACAACGCAGCCTGGCGAGCACAATTGCTGTGTCGACAGTTAGGCGACTTTGCGTCGGGAAAGGTCGTGGCGACATCTTCAGACGGGTTACAGACATCGCTATACCGTGAATCTCCAAGTAAGTGTCTATTTTCGCGGATAAACTCTTTAACGTGTTCGTCGTCAAATTTACAGGAATTTTTTTTGCGTCTCGGTTAGACGCGAGTGTCGTTCTTGTTTTAGCAGTTGACAAAATCCAAAACTCAACGCTAAACACTTTAAATCGAGGCCGATTGCGTACTTTTGACTCGATAACACCGCTGCTGTTACTACGCTCACATGGAGCAGAGAGGCTCTCCACAGCCCCACGCACACGGAGGCAAGAAGCCATTCAATTGCTCTGTGTGTGAGAAGTTCTTTTCACGGTCATCACATCTTAAGAGGCACCAGAGAACACACACGGGCGAGAAGCCATTCCTGTGCCCTGTGTGTGGGAAGGCATTTGCACAGTCATCACATCTTCAGAGACACCAGAAAACACACACGGGCGAGAAGCCGTTCCTGTGCCCTGTGTGTGGGAAGACATTTGCACGGTCATCACATCTTCAGAGTCACCAGAGAACACACACGGGCGAGAAGCCATTCCTGTGCTCTGTGTGTGGGAAGACATTTGCACAGTCATCACATCTTCAGATTCATCAGAGAGCACACACGGGCGAGAAGCCATTCCTGTGCTCTGTGTGTGGGAAGGCATTTGCACAGTCATCACATCTTCAGATTCATCAGAGAGCACACACGGGCGATAAGCCATTCCTGTGCCCTGTGTGTGGGAAGACATTTGCACACGCATCAAACATGAACAGGCATCAGAAGGTCCACAATGATAGGAAACTGAAATCAAAAGCTGAAATTCAAAGTGCTGCAATGAGTCCTAAAGAAGTTTCCACCTTCGATCCCATGCAGTTGGATCCCGAGAGATGGCTGGATGTAATGGAGTGGCTCGAGAGTCAACCAGAGAGCTCGGGGTGACTGAAAAAATATTATGTCATGTGGTTATACCTTTTAATGTTATCCGATTACTTGCCGAAGTGGTGTGATGAGCACTGGTTGTGAGAGGGTTCAATTGTAGTCGTTAAGTGTTCCTGTTGAGCTAAAGTTGGAATGCGTCTGTAGGTACATCTTTACTCAACATTTTAAACAGTTTTTTTTTCAAGTATATAGCTTTTTTTGATGACGCGTTCGTTGAATATATGGCCTTGACTTCAACATAGACGCTCAGTGAACAAATGTGGTGAACTAATAAGGAAATCATGGGGAATGATACTTTAACGCTTTGGTATTCCTGGAACAGAAATGGTTTGCATGGTACAGGAAATGTGTGAACATAGGACATAATAAATATTCCCTTCGAGTTTTGACGTAAAAATGATTGCAGATGAATAAAAATGTATTTTTAACAAATGTTTGTCCGTTCTTTATTTTATAATGTTCCTAGAAAAAACATGTTAAGATAATTTCAGGTGGAGGATCTCCGTCACACAAGTGTGCCCTTAACCGGCAGAATCTTGGCTGTCTGCCCGATTAACACGTGTTCCTTGAGAAGTAAAGTCCCCGTAGTTAATCGTTCATCAACGTACCAGTCCCTAATCCCGAAGTATGTCGGGGATAAACTGTACTCATAACATGTAAACTGTAATACTATACACGATAACACTAAACATTAAACGATTATAAACTAGTGTTTAAAATTATAACCATATAAATGGAGGTAAGGTATTATAATATCATTAGAAGCATTAGAATCACAGTGTGATCGTATAAGAATCTCTAATATGTATGTATAGTGTACATGCAAGGATCGGATAAAATGTATTACAATTGCAACATGGTCATAATACAATCACAATTTTCACTGCTAGATGTCATCGAATAACAAAAGACGGAATATATTTATATAAATCCACGCTCAACCCCATTATAAACTCATGAGATTATGAATCGTTACAATTATTACAACAATCACAAATTGTGAAAAAGAGAAATTCCAGCAAGCAAAACACCACGCTCACGTGACGCATTCTTAAACAAACTGCAACACTCAAGGTGACAGAACTCAACAAAAAAACGCCGCAATAAAAAGAACAACATCAATTAACAAATCCTAAAAACAGACAACACACGCACGTTAGTAGCTGTTAGAAGAAGACAACACCTAGCACCTTCAACTATACACATTATACAGCCCCAAAGAGCCAACTCTTAAATGGGGCGGTATATGACAACCTTCGCTGCTGTCGACGGGGCCAAGCAGCGAGTGTTTAACTCCATTGTTTCAGAATCCGTGTCATCACCCGGCCACAGCGCCTTACCCAAACTACATCTCCCGAACAAGGCAGCCTTCCCTATGCTGTGTATTTTAGCAGTATATTTACGGACGCACTTGAAGATAACAATTCGTCTAGAAAAGACAGGCGACTTGTTCTACCAACATGATTTAAATTTATATCCGAAATTAGTATGACTTCATTCATGAGTAGTATTCACTAAGCCCCGATTGCACTAACCTACACACAGTTATGATTAATCAAAGTGTCGACAGTGAGGCGACTTTGCGTCGGGAGAGTTCGTGGCGACATCTTCAAACGGGTTCCAGACATCGATATACCGTGAATCTCCAAGTAAGTGTCTATTTTCGCGGATAAACTCTTAAACGTGTTCGTCGTCAAATTTGCGGGATTTTTTTGCGTCTCGGTTAGACGCGAGTGTCGTTCTTGTTTCAGCAGTTAACAAAATCCAAAACTCAACGTTAAACATCCTTGCGGCCGATAGCGTACTTTTGACTCAATAACACCGCTGCTGTTACTACGCTCACATGGAGCAGAGAGGCTCTCCACAGCCCCACGCACACGGAGGCAAGAAGCAATTCAATTGCTCTGTGTGTGAGAAGTCCTTTTCACGGTCATCACATCTTAAGAGACACCAGAGAACACACACGGGCGAGAAGCCGTTCCTGTGCCCTGTGTGTGGGAAGACATTTGCTCAGTCATCACATCTTCAAATTCATCAGAGAACACACACGGGCGAGAAGCCATTCCTGTGCCCTGTGTGTGGGAAGGCATTTGCACACTCGTCATCTCTTCAAACTCATCAGAGAACACACACGGGCGAGAAGCCATTCCTGTGCCCTGTGTGTGGGAAGACATTTGCTCAGTCATCAAATCTTCAAGACCATCAGAGAACACACACGGGTGATAAGCCATTCCTGTGCCCTGTGTGTGGGAAGGCATTTGCAAAGTCATCAAATCTTCAAGACCATCAGAGAACACACACGGGTGATAAGCCATTCCTGTGCCCTGTGTGTGGGAAGGCATTTGCACAGTCGTCAAATCTTAACACGCATCAGAAGGTCCACAATGATAGGAAACTGAAATCAAAAGCTGAAGTTCAAGGTGCTGCAATGAGTCCTGAAGAATTTTCCACCTTCGATCCCATGCAGTTGGATCCCGAGAGATGGCTGGATGTAATGGAGTGGCTCGACGATCAAACCGAGAGTCAGGGATGACTGAACACATATTAATGACGTGCACAATGGTGGTTTGTAATGTTATCGGATTACTTGCCGAAGTGGCGTGATGAGCAGTGGTTGTAATATGATTCAATTCCGGACAATATTGTAGTGTTTAAGTCTTCCTGTTGAGCTAAAGTTGGAATGCATCTTTAGTTAGATCTTTTCTCAACATTTTAAACGGGTTTTTTCAAGCATATAGCTTTTTTTGGTTGGTATTAATCGACTTTAGATAACCGATTGAAGGATGTACATTGATGACGCGTTCGTTGGATATATGGCCTTGACTTCAACATAAACGCACAGTGAACAAATGTGGTGAACTAATAAGGAAATAATGGGGAATGATTCTTTAGCGCGTTGGTATTCCTGGAACGGATATGGTTTGCATTGTATTGTAACTGTTTGAACATAGTACATAATACATTCGGTTCGAGTTTTGACTTAAAAATGATTGCAGATGAATAAAAACGTTTTTTTAACAAATGTGTGTCCGTTTATTTATTCATATCAACAACGTGTTTTAAGCGAGTTTCAGGTGAAGGATCTTCGTCACACATCTGCCCTTAACCGGCAGCATCTTGGCTGTCTCCCCATTAACATGTGTTCCTGGAGGGGAAAGGGCCCCATTATTTATCGATTCACAACGTTACGGTCACTAATCATCAAGTATACAGGGAATCCTGTACGCTAACACTTTGGTAGTATTAGAATTACACTGAGCTAGAATGTATGTTAAATGTAGATGCACATCGGGAGTCGTAAATGCGGCCTGGGTGGTACCAGATTTATAATCGCATCAAAATTATTACAATCGCACCATGGTCGTATTAGAATCAAGCTGCCCACTGTTGGTAGAATGTTCCATCTGAATGGCACCGAATAGCACTATACAGTGTTGATATTGGGCGTGGAGCCTTCAAGCGCAACCTTGCGCATTTTGACCTGGTTCTCGACGCCCGTCCCGCGCCCATGGTAGATTCTTGTGCATTTCGGGGCGTCAAGGGTTCGCACCGAAGCCTTGAAGGATTAGGCAGGTCCCTGGCTTCTTTTGAAGAATTTGACCAGGCTCCAGGCACCGGTTGCCTTTGCACGTGGCGGAACCTTGAGGCACCCCGGGCCTCAAGCTATACATTATAACGCTATACAATAACATTATTAACTAGTGTTATAGATTAGAACAACCTACATTGAAGTGTGATATTCTAATCGCATTCGAATTATTCGAATCACTCCGTAATCCTCTTCGAATCACACTACAGTCGTAAGTATGTAACATGTATGTATGTAACATGTATGTATGTAATATTGGGTTTGTGCGATTATTTTATATATACATACTGAATATTGCTATTTCTCTGCATTCACTTTAAATCGAGGACAAAGTTTTCCATTTATTCAAAATAGGCGCACAATTACACACTGAGATGCACTTACATATTCATGCATGAAGCACAATGGGCACATTACCCTTCGGTATGTTAATATACACGCATATTGTACCTTCCAAAATTAATAATCGAATGCAAATATCCTGAAAGACAAAGGATTGGATCCTAGGGGGGGGGAGTTATAAGGCGGCTCAGAAGCAGAGCTCAATGCCATTTCGATCGACGCCGTTGTGAATAACAACAATGATCGTCGTCGCCTCGACCGCCACGCACCCACGTCGTCGTCTTCCCGTCCTCGCTCGCGATCCGTGCGTGCGCACGGCGTGCCCATCGACGCGGACCTCGTCCCAATAGTTTCAAATATCAAAGTTGAAGCCAATAAACCACCCACCGCCTCCCAACCACCCCACGCCCACCCCCCACAACCACTCGCCACAACCACCCGCCACAACCACCCGCCACAACCACCCCCACAACCACCTCCACAACCACCCCCACAACCACCTCCACAACCACCCCCCGCCACCCGCAAATAACCGCGGCACTCTGGACCAAGATCAAACGTCACAGGGGAAACTAAAAATTGTACTTCTTAAACTTCCTCTCAGTTTTTAGAAACTGGAATCTGGTAAACTGGATTCCCACGGTGAACTGGACTCCCATGGTAAACTGGATTCCCACGGTGAACTGGATCCCCATGGTGAACTAGACGACCACGGTAAACTGGATTCCCATGGTGAACTGGATTCCCATGGTGAACTGAACTCCCATGGTGAACTGGACTTCCATGGTAAACTGGATTCCCATGGTGAACTGGATTCCCATGGTGAACTGGATTCCCATGGTGAACTGAACTTCCATGGTGAACTGGATTCCCATGGTGAACTGAACTTCCATGGTGAACTGGATTCCCATGGTGAACTGAACTTCCATGGTAAACTGAACTTCCATGGTGAACTGGACTCCCATGGTGAACTGGATTCCCACGGTAAACTGAACTCCCATGGTGAACTAAACTCCCATGGTAAACTGGATTCCCATGGTGAACTGGATTCCTATGGTAAACTGAACTTCCATGGTGAACTGGATTCCCACGGTAAACTGAACTCCCATGGTGAACTAAACTCCCATGGTAAACTGGATTCCCATGGTGAACTGGATTCCCATGGTGAACTGGATTCCCACGGTAAACTGAACTTCCATGGTGAACTGGACTCCCATGGTAAACTGGATTCCCACGGTGAACTGGATCCCCATGGTGAACTAGACGACCACGGTAAACTGGATTCCCATGGTGAACTGGATTCCCATGGTGAACTGAACTCCCATGGTGAACTGGACTTCCATGGTAAACTGGATTCCCATGGTGAACTGGATTCCCATGGTGAACTGGATTCCCATGGTGAACTGAACTTCCATGGTGAACTGGATTCCCATGGTGAACTGAACTTCCATGGTGAACTGGATTCCCATGGTAAACTGAACTTCCATGGTGAACTGGACTCCCATGGTGAACTGGATTCCCACGGTAAACTGAACTCCCATGGTGAACTAAACTCCCATGGTAAACTGGATTCCCATGGTGAACTGGATTCCCATGGTAAACTGAACTTCCATGGTGAACTGGATTCCCACGGTAAACTGAACTCCCATGGTGAACTAAACTCCCATGGTAAACTGGATTCCCATGGTGAACTGGATTCCCATGGTGAACTGGATTCCCATGGTAAACTGAACTTCCATGGTGAACTAAACTCCCATGGTGAACTAAACTCCCATGGTAAACTGGACTCCCATGGTAAACTAAACTCCCATGGTGAACTGGATTCCCATGGTGAACTGGATTCCCATGGTGAACTGGATTCCCATGGTAAACTGAACTTCCATGGTGAACTGGATTCCCACGGTAAACTGAACTCCCATGGTGAACTAAACTCCCATGGTAAACTGGATTCCCATGGTAAACTGGATTCCCATGGTGAACTGGACTCCCATGATAAACTGAACTCCCATGGTGAACTGGACTCCCATGGTGAACTGGACTCCCATGGTGAACTGGATTTCCATGGTAAACCGGACCTCCATGGGCTGGAGGGTCTCCACTGCTGTGGCCCCGCAGTGTGGCACGAGCGAGGCCAAGCCGCACCCCACTGCACCTCCACTCGTCCTGTTATTTTTACACGTGAACAAAACAATCGATTGAAGTCAAACAGGTCCACAAGTAGCCCGACCCCGACGTGGTAATGTCTGCGGCGAGCACATCATTGTCGGGCGGCGGACGAAATCGCGCGAGTGGTTTTCCGTAAAGAATAAAAAAATATATAAAATGTACGTGTGTGTGTGTGTAGGTGTGTGCGTGTAATGCCCATCGCACGCATCTAACAATGCCACCTTTGTTCCAGGCCCTCCCTCCCTCCCGCCCTCCCTCCCGACCCGCTGATGGTCTGTTTAATAATTCAATTTTTTTCTTCTCCGACTTCTGCTTTCCGCCACCGCCATGTTTCGGGGCGTCAAGGGTTCGCACCGAAGCCTTGAAGGATTAGGCAGGTCCCTGGCTTCTTTTGAAGAATTTGACCAGGCTCCAGGCACCGGTTGCCTTTGCACGTGGCGGAACCTTGAGGCACCCCGGGCCTCAAGTTATACATTATAACGCTATACAATAACATTATTAACTTGTGTTATAGATTAGAACAACCTACATTGAAGTGTGATATTCTAATCGCATTCGAATTATTCGAATCACTCCGTAATCCTCTTCGAATCACACTACAGTCGTAAGTATGTAACATGTATGTATGTAACATGTATGTATGTAATATTGGGTTTGTGCGATTATTTTATATATACATACTGAATATTGCTATTTCTCTGCATTCACTTTAAATCGAGGACAAAGTTTTCCATTTATTCAAAATAGGCGCACAATTACACACTGAGATGCACTTACATATTCATGCATGAAGCACAATGGGCACATTACCCTTCGGTATGTTAATATACACGCATATTGTACCTTCCAAAATTAATAATCGAATGCAAATATCCTGAAAGACAAAGGATTGGATCCTAGGGGGGGGGAGTTATAAGGCGGCTCAGAAGCAGAGCTCAATGCCATTTCGAGAGGGAACTTGATGAGGTTGGACGCTCGACTCGTCGCTCTGCTGATCGCCCTTCAACCGCGAGACAACGCAGCCTGGCGAGCACAATTGCTGTGTCGACAGTGAGGCGACTTTGCGTCGGGAGAGTTCGTGGCGACATCTTCAAACGGGTTCCAGACATCGATATACCGTGAATCTCCAAGTAAGTGTCTATTTTCGCGGATAAACTCTTAAACGTGTTCGTCGTCAAATTTGCGGGATTTTTTTGCGTCTCGGTTAGACGCGAGTGTCGTTCTTGTTTCAGCAGTTAACAAAATCCAAAACTCAACGTTAAACATCCTTGCGGCCGATAGCGTACTTTTGACTCAATAACACCGCTGCTGTTACTACGCTCACATGGAGCAGAGAGGCTCTCCACAGCCCCACGCACACGGAGGCAAGAAGCCATTCAATTGCTCTGTGTGTGAGAAGTCCTTTTCACGGTCATCACATCTTAAGAGACACCAGAGAACACACACGGGCGAGAAGCCGTTCCTGTGCCCTGTGTGTGGGAAGACATTTGCTCAGTCATCACATCTTCAAATTCATCAGAGAACACACACGGGCGAGAAGCCATTCCTGTGCCCTGTGTGTGGGAAGGCATTTGCACACTCGTCATCTCTTCAAACTCATCAGAGAACACACACGGGCGAGAAGCCATTCCTGTGCCCTGTGTGTGGGAAGACATTTGCTCAGTCATCAAATCTTCAAGACCATCAGAGAACACACACGGGTGATAAGCCATTCCTGTGCCCTGTGTGTGGGAAGGCATTTGCAAAGTCATCAAATCTTCAAGACCATCAGAGAACACACACGGGTGATAAGCCATTCCTGTGCCCTGTGTGTGGGAAGGCATTTGCACAGTCGTCAAATCTTAACACGCATCAGAAGGTCCACAATGATAGGAAACTGAAATCAAAAGCTGAAGTTCAAGGTGCTGCAATGAGTCCTGAAGAATTTTCCACCTTCGATCCCATGCAGTTGGATCCCGAGAGATGGCTGGATGTAATGGAGTGGCTCGACGATCAAACCGAGAGTCAGGGATGACTGAACACATATTAATGACGTGCACAATGGTGGTTTGTAATGTTATCGGATTACTTGCCGAAGTGGCGTGATGAGCAGTGGTTGTAATATGATTCAATTCCGGACAATATTGTAGTGTTTAAGTCTTCCTGTTGAGCTAAAGTTGGAATGCATCTTTAGTTAGATCTTTTCTCAACATTTTAAACGGGTTTTTTCAAGCATATAGCTTTTTTTGGTTGGTATTAATCGACTTTAGATAACCGATTGAAGGATGTACATTGATGACGCGTTCGTTGGATATATGGCCTTGACTTCAACATAAACGCACAGTGAACAAATGTGGTGAACTAATAAGGAAATAATGGGGAATGATTCTTTAGCGCGTTGGTATTCCTGGAACGGATATGGTTTGCATTGTATTGTAACTGTTTGAACATAGTACATAATACATTCGGTTCGAGTTTTGACTTAAAAATGATTGCAGATGAATAAAAACGTTTTTTTAACAAATGTGTGTCCGTTTATTTATTCATATCAACAACGTGTTTTAAGCGAGTTTCAGGTGAAGGATCTTCGTCACACATCTGCCCTTAACCGGCAGCATCTTGGCTGTCTCCCCATTAACATGTGTTCCTGGAGGGGAAAGGGCCCCATTATTTATCGATTCACAACGTTACGGTCACTAATCATCAAGTATACAGGGAATCCTGTACGCTAACACTTTGGTAGTATTAGAATTACACTGAGCTAGAATGTATGTTAAATGTAGATGCACATCGGGAGTCGTAAATGCGGCCTGGGTGGTACCAGATTTATAATCGCATCAAAATTATTACAATCGCACCATGGTCGTATTAGAATCAAGCTGCCCACTGTTGGTAGAATGTTCCATCTGAATGGCACCGAATAGCACTATACAGTGTTGATATTGGGCGTGGAGCCTTCAAGCGCAACCTTGCGCATTTTGACCTGGTTCTCGACGCCCGTCCCGCGCCCATGGTAGATTCTTGTGCATTTCGGGGCGTCAAGGGTTCGCACCGAAGCCTTGAAGGATTAGGCAGGTCCCTGGCTTCTTTTGAAGAATTTGACCAGGCTCCAGGCACCGGTTGCCTTTGCACGTGGCGGAACCTTGAGGCACCCCGGGCCTCAAGCTATACATTATAACGCTATACAATAACATTATTAACTAGTGTTATAGATTAGAACAACCTACATTGAAGTGTGATATTCTAATCGCATTCGAATTATTCGAATCACTCCGTAATCCTCTTCGAATCACACTACAGTCGTAAGTATGTAACATGTATGTATGTAACATGTATGTATGTAATATTGGGTTTGTGCGATTATTTTATATATACATACTGAATATTGCTATTTCTCTGCATTCACTTTAAATCGAGGACAAAGTTTTCCATTTATTCAAAATAGGCGCACAATTACACACTGAGATGCACTTACATATTCATGCATGAAGCACAATGGGCACATTACCCTTCGGTATGTTAATATACACGCATATTGTACCTTCCAAAATTAATAATCGAATGCAAATATCCTGAAAGACAAAGGATTGGATCCTAGGGGGGGGGAGTTATAAGGCGGCTCAGAAGCAGAGCTCAATGCCATTTCGAGAGGGAACTTGATGAGGTTGGACGCTCGACTCGTCGCTCTGCTGATCGCCCTTCAACCGCGAGACAACGCAGCCTGGCGAGCACAATTGCTGTGTCGACAGTTAGGCGACTTTGCGTCGGGAGAGTTCGTGGCGACATCTTCAGACGGGTTACAGACATCGATATACCGTGAATCTCCAAGTAAGTGTTAAATTAGCGGGATTTTTTTGCGTCTCGGTTAGACGCGAGTGTCGTTCTTGTTTCAGCAGTTAACAAAATCCAAAACTCAACGTTAAACATCCTTGCGGCCGATAGCGTACTTTTGACTCAATTACACCGCTGCTGTTACTACGCTCACATGGAGCAGAGAGGCTCTCCACAGCCTCACGTACACGGAGGCAAGAAGCCATTCCTGTGCCCTGTGTGTGGGAAGAAATTTGCAAACTCATCACATCTTCAGATTCATCAGAGAGCACACACGGGCGAGACGCCATTCCTGTGCTCTGTGTGTGGGAAGGCATTTGCACAGTCATCACATCTTCAGATTCATCAGAGAGCACACACGGGCGAGAAGCCATTCCTGTGCTCTGTATGTGGGAAGGCATTTGCACACTCGTCAACTCTTCAAGACCATCAGAGAACACACACGGGCGAGAAGCCATTCCTGTGCCCTGTGTGTGGGAAGGCATTTGCACAGTCGTCAAATCTTAACACGCATCACAAGGTCCACCATGATAGGAAACTGAAATCAAAAGCTGAAGTTCAAGGTGCTGCATTGAGTCCTGAAGAATTTTCCACCCTCCATCCCATGCAGTTGGATCCCGAGAGATGGCTGGATGTAATGGAGTGGCTCGACGATCAAACCGAGAGTCAGGGATGACTGAAATATAATGTTGCATGCGGTTATACCTATTAAGCTGTCTTGAGTACTTTTGTGTGTAATTTTGACCATTTTAGTTTTACAGTTTTTGTGATAGTTTAATGACGTGCACAGTGGTGGTTTGTAATATTATCGGATTTCTAGCCGAAGTGGTGTGATGAGCACTGGTTGTGAGAGGGTTCAATTGTAGTCGTTAAGCTAAATTTGGGATGCGTCCAGTTACATCTTTACTCAACATTTTAAACGCATTTTCTTCAAGTATATGGCTTTTTTTGGTTGGTATTAATCGACTTTAGATAACCGATTCCAGGATGTACATTGATGACGCGTTCGTTGGATATATGGCCTTGACTTCAACATAGATGTACAGTGAACAAATGTGAACTATTAAGGAAATCATGGGGAATGATACTTTAACGCTTTGGTATTCCTGGAACGGAAATAGTTTGCATTGTACTGGAAATGTAATAAATATTCCCTTCGAGTATTGACGTAAAAATAATTGCAGATTAATTAAAACGTATTTTTAACAAATGTTTGTCCGGTCTTTATTTTATAACGTTCCTAGCAAAAACATGTTAAGAGAATTTCAGGTGGAGGATCTCCGTCACACAAGTGTGCCCTTAGCCGGCAGCATCTTGGCTGTCTACTCGATTAACACGTGTTCATTGAGGGGAAAGGTCCCCGTTGTTAATCGTTCATCAACATACCAGTCACTAATCCCGAAGTATGTCGGGGATAAACTGTACTCTATAACATGTAAAGTGCAATACTATGAACGATAACACTAAACATTAAACGATTATAAACTAGTATTTTAATTTATAACCATATAAACGGAGGTAAGGTATTATAATATCATTAGAAGCATTAGAATCACAGTGTGGTCGTATAAGAATCGCACTCTGCTCATATGTATGTATAGTGTACGTGAAAGGATCGGATAAAACATATTTCAATTACAACATGGTTATATTACAATCACGATTTTCACTGCTAGATGTCATTGAATAACTCACTGGCATTGACTATGTATCTTGTATTTTCCAAAGGGAATGGTGTCTTTGCTCCGCTGCAAGTCTCCGACCGCCACTCTCCCATTGACATATTTCATTGCATCCTCTTAGTATCTTCTTAGGTTTTTTCGGTAAAGTCACGTAGAAAGTAAAATAAAATAAAAACAAAAATCTCGACGTTTCGGAGGCAACACAAGTCTCCGTCATCAGGTGGGACCGTCACAGCCAGATTAGCTGTATCAAGTATCACTTGATACAGTCATCAGGTGGGACCGTCACAGCCAGATTAGCTGTATCAAGTGATACTTGATACAGCTAATCTGGCTGTGACGGTCCCACCTGATGACGGAGACTTGTGTTGCCTCCGAAACGTCGTGATTTTTGTTTTTATTTTATTTTACTTTCTACGTGACTTTACCGAAAAAACCTAAGAAGATGATTCCTTGCAGTCACGAAAGCTTCAAATCTAGAATCCTCTTAGTATCTTTCACGCGACGGTCAATGGTATAGTGTATAGCAGATTGTATAAATAGTATAAAATTGTAATGTTTAATACAATGTATAACGTAATATACAATATCGTAATTGTATAGTGAATATACAGCAGTGTGGTATACAGTAGGGTGGGTAGAATAATACTGAGGGTAATATTATATCTTCTTGGCTCTTTCGGTAAAGTCACGTAAGAACCAAGAAGATGAATCCCTGCAGTCACGAACGCTTTAAATCGGTAATATTATAGTCGAAGGTATAGAGTGGTGTATAGTAATACAGTATGTAATTTAATGTTGGGTTTGTCTATGGTAGTATATAGTACGGGGTAGACCCGTGTGATGTAAGAGAAAAAAGTTTAGCTGGAAGCATATTCTATTTTTTGCGACATAGAATTGTAATGTATTACTTACTGTTAGTAGCTCAGCTTATTGGAGAGTATATTTAGTATACTGATGATACTATGTAGTTTATAATTTCGTTTTTTACGTGGTTGTTTATTAACTGCAGCTACATACTATTAACATTCCTTCTCTTTGTTAATGCTACCCCCATTCCCTCCCTTTGATGCTGCTGGTCCTGCATAATGCACGGGCATAATATGACTTTGAAATCCCCCGTCCACCTCCTACGCATTTCCCATAAATATGCTAAATTCCTATTGATATGCAAATTATTTTGTCAAGGCGCTCTTCTTCCCACCTCCCCCCCTCCAACCCAGCTTAAATGTACGCTCCAAGCTTGGTGGTGTTTCATTCTTCACCTGAAGACGGCTGCTTGCGTTGGGACCGAAACGTCGTGGGAATTATTTTATTATGTTTTATTTTATTATTGTATTACTTCCCTTATCTGTGACTTTACCGAAAGAACCAAGAAGATGAATCGCATTCAAATTTTAGAATAACAATATGGTCGTATTAGCATATTACTGTGCTTGAATGTATGTTATGTGCAAATGCAAATCGTTAGTCGTAAATGCAAGGGAGGGGTTAAGAGGTCCTTGTTTAATCCAGTGTTAACAATTACTTTAGCATACTATTTAAGGAAGCTATTGTTGATAAGAATTCGTCCGGACGTGGCACGTGCCTTGTTCTACTCGATCAACACAAATTAGTACAATGTCGGTCATACAGGAGTGTGATTTCATTCATGAGTAGTATTCACAGAGCCCCGATGACACTAACCTACCTAAAGTTATGGTTAAACAAAGTAATCTTGAGTGACTTAATTCTCAGCTCAGACATGATCATCGCAATCATTTCCAAAGACGTGTGGGGTCCTGCTCTCGCAGGACCCCACACGTCTTTGGAAATGATTCGGAATCGGAAGTAGCTGCGTCGCCCTCGAAATGTGATGTTGCTGCTGTTGTTGCTGCTGTTGTTGTTGTTGCTGTAGTTGCTTCTGTTGCTGTAATAAACGCAGGGAGGTGGTGTTCCGTGATGGGATGACGCCTTTGATTAAAGCCTCTGATCAAACTCACCCGATTGACGCCCTTGATCGTCGCATTTGATCAACTCTGATATTGTAGAGTCTCACATGTTAAGCTCTATCATAGTGAAACATTATATTATAACCTATGAACTACAACCTATCCATTGTAACGCTGTAAAAGAATATTACTTATTGGGTTTCACTCCCTCGTCGAGAAGGCAGCTCTCTTCCTTTTCTAAAGTTACATGCTAATTTCTCTTCATTCACTTTAAATCGAGGACAAAGTTTTTCCATTTATTCAAAATAAGCGCACAATTACACACTGAGATGCACTTACATATTCATGCATGAAGCACAATGGGCACATAACTCTTCGGTATGTTAATAGACATGCGGATTGTGCCTTCCAAAATTAACAATCGAATGCAAATATCCTGAAAGACAAAGGATTGGATTCTAGGGGGGGGGGAGTTATAAGTCGGCTCAGAAGCAGAGCTCAATGCCATTTCGAGAAAGAACTTGATGAGGTTGGACGCTCGACTCGTCGCTCTGCTGATCGCCCTTCAACCGCGAGACAACGCAGCCTGGCGAGCACAATTGCTGTGTCGACAGTTAGGCGACTTTGCATCGGGAGAGTTCGTGGCGACATCTTCAGACGGGTTACAGACATCGATATATCGTGAATCTCCAAGTAAGTGTCTATTTTAGCGCATGAACTCTTAAACGTGTTCGTCGTAAAATTTACGCGATTTTTTTGCGTCTCGGTTAAACGCGAGTGTCGTTCTTGTTTTAGCAGTTAACAAAATCCAAAACTCAACGCGAAACATCCCTGCGGCCGATAGCGTTCTCGATAACACCGCTGCTGATACTACGCTCACATGGAGCAGAGACGCTCTCCACAGCCCCACGCACACGGAGGCAAGAAGCCATTCCTGTGCTCTGCGTGTGGGAAGTCCTTTTCACAGCCATCACATCTTCAGAGACACCAGAGAACACACACGGGCGAAAAACCATTCCTGTGTTCTGTGTGTGGGATAGCATTTTCACTTTCAGAAAACTGCCAACGCCATCAGAAAACTCACACGGGCGAGAAGCCATTCCTATGCCATGTGTGTGGGAAGACATTTGCACAGTCATCACATCTTCAGAGTCATCAGAGAACACACACGGGCGAGAAGCCATTCCTGTGCCCTGTGTGTGAGAAGACATTTGCAGACTCATCAACTCTTCAAACTCATCAGAGAACACACACGGGCGAGAAGCCATTCCTGTGCTCTGTGTGTGGGAAGACATTTGCACAGTCATCAACTCTTCAAACTCATAAGAATACACACACGGGCGAGAAGCCATTCCTGTGCCCTGTGTGTGGGAAGGCATTTGCACACTCGTCAACTCTTCAAGACCATCAGAGAACACACACGGGAGAGAAGCCATTCCTGTGCCCTGTGTGTGGGAAGACATTTGCACACGCATCAAACATGAACAGGCATCAGAAGGTCCACAATGATAGGAAACTGAAATCAAAAGCTGAAATTCAAGGTGCTGCAATGAGTCCTAAAGAAGTTTCCACCTTCGATCCCATGCAGTTGGATCCCGAGAGATGGCTGGATGTAATGGAGTGGCTCGAGAGTCAACCAGAGAGCTCAGGGTGACTGAAATATAATGTTGCATGCGGTTATACCTATTAAGCCGTATCGAGTACTTTTGTGTGTAATTTTGACCATTTTAGTTTTACAGTTTTTTTTAGAGTTTAATGACGTGCACATTGGTGGTTTGTAATGTTATCGGATTACTTGCCGAAGTGGTGTGAAGAGCACTGGTTGTGAGAGGGTTCAATTGTAGTCGTTAAGTGTTCCTGTTGAGCTAAAGTTGGAATGCGTATGTAGGTACATCTTTACTCAACATTTAAAAGTTTTTTTTTCAAGTATATAGCTTTTTTTGATTGGTATTAATCGACTTTAGATAGCGATTTCAGGATGTACATTGATGACGCGTTCGTTGGATATATGGCCTTTACTTCAACATAGACGCACAGTGAACAAACGTGGTGAACTAATAAGGAAATCATGGGAATGATACTTTAACGCTTTGGTATTCCTGGAACGGAAATCGTTTGCATTGCACTCGAAATCTAATAAATATTCCCTTCGAGTTTTGACGTAAAAATGATTGCAGATGAATAAAAACATATTTTTAACAAATGTTTGTCCGGTCTTTATTTTTTAATGTTCCTCGCAAAAACATGTTAAGCGAGTTTCAGGTGGAGGATCTCCGTCACACAAGTGTGCCCTTAACCGGCAGCATCTTGGCTGTCTACCCGATTAACACGTGTTCCTTGAGGGGAAAGGTCCCCGTAGTTAATCGTTCATCAACGTAACAGTCCCTAATCCCGAAGTATGTCGTGGATAAACTACACTATAACATGGAAACTGTAATACTATAAACGATAACACTAAACATTAAACGATTATAAACTAGTGTTATAATTTATAACCATATAAACGGAGGTAAGGTACTATAATATCATTAGAAGCATTAGAATTACAGTGTGGTCGTTTAAGAATCGCACTCTGCTCATATGTATGTATAGTGTATGTGCAAGGATCGGATAAAAATTATTACAATTACAACATGGTCATGTTACAATCACGATTTTCACTGCTAAATGTCATTGAATATAAATACACGCACAAACCCATTATAAACTCATGAGATTATGAATCATTACAATTATTATAACAATCACAAATTGTGACAAAGAGAAATTCCCCCAAGGAAAACACCACGCTCACGTGACGAATTCTTAAACAAACTGCAACACTCAAGTGACAGAACTCAACAAATAAACGCCGCAATAAAAAAAAACAACATCAATGCACACATCCTAAAAACAGACAACACACGCACGTTCGTAGCTGTTAGAAGAAGACAACACCTAGCACCTTCAACTATACACATTATACAGCCCCAAAGAGCCAACTCGTAAATGGGGCGGTATATGACAGCCTTCGCTGCTGTCGACGGGGCCAAGCAGCGAGTGTTTAACTCCATTGTTTGAGAATCCGTGTCATCACCCGGCCACAGTGCCTTAGCCAAACTACTGTGTATTTTAGCAGTATATTTACGGACGCACTTGAAGATAACAATTCGTCTAGAAAAGGCAGGCGACTTGTTCTACCAACACTATTTCAAATTTCTATCCAAAAGAAGTATGAGTTCATTCATGAGTAGTATTCACTAAGCCCGGATTGCACTAACCTACACACAGTTATGATTAATCAAAGTAAACATTAGTCGCTCATCCCAGCTCAAACATGATCATACCAATTATTTCCAAATCCGTGTCGGGTCCCACGAGAATAGGGCACGTCCACAAACTCTCAAATTGTAAACTCACATTGCATACTCTAACATTATAACCTCTAAGAATATAACCTTTAAACTATGAGCTATACATTTCCACGCTTTAAAATAACACTACAAACTAGTGTCATAGTAAACTATAATGTTGTGAACTCGTATTACAGATTAGAACACCGTACATTGAATTGTGATATTCGAATCTCATTCGAATTCTTAGCTTCACACTCGTGAGTATGTAACATGTATGTAATATGCATGAATGTAATGTCTGTATGTAACATGTATGCATGTAATATGGACGTGCGAACCAAGGGTGGGATATGTGAAACGGAAGGTGCAGGATCAGGATGGGATTAAAATTATTTGAATAACACTTTGGTGGTATTAATATCAAGCTGTCCACTAATGGATGAATGTTCCATCTAAATGGAATCAAATAACAATATTCAGTATGAATATGTAAAATAATCGCACAAACCCAATATTAGCCCGTGAAATAATGAATCATTACAATTGCAATGACTCCGGACTCACACTGCAGAGGGTTATTTTATTTAGCCTTTAACGCGGTTTCAGACCCCAGGCGTCACGATATAGCAACGACGACGACGAGACAGCAACCAGCCAAAACAGCCCCAAACCTCGTTCCTCCCCCTCTCTCATTCTCGGCGTGAACCTCCGCCCACACTTGGTCTCGCCTTCCCTTCTCGAACTCTCTCTTAGTTGATGCACTGTCTTTAGATCACCCACCTCTATGACCTCTACCTGACCCCGCCATGGGCGGAGCAACTTGGGGGACATACAGATATGTATGTAAATTATCTGTTCAATCGAACCGGGGGTCGGATATGTGAACTGTGGGAAGGGGGGGGGGGGTACAGGGCAAGAATCGCATTCAATTTTTAGAATAACAATATGGTCGTATTAGCATTTTAATGGACTTTAATATATGTTACGTGCAAATGCAAATCGTTAGTCGTAAATGCGAGGGAGGGGTTAAGAGGTGCACGTTAAATCCAGCGTTAACATTTATTTTAGCATCATATTTAATGACACTGTTGTTGATAAGAATTCGTCTGGACGTGGCACGTGCCTTGTTCTACTAGATCAACCAAAATTAGTACAACATTAGTACAATGTCAGTTATTCAGGAGTGTGATTTCATTCATGAGTAGTATTCACAGAGCCCCGATGACACTAACCTACCTAAAGTTATGGTTAAACAAAGTAATCTTGAGTGACTTAATTCTCAGCTCAGACATGATCATCGCAATCATTTCCAAAGACGTGTGGGGTCCTGCAAGAGCAGGTCCCGACTACAAACAGCTTGGCAGCAGAATCGGAAGTAGCTGCGCCGCCCTCGAAATGTGATGTTGCTGCTGTTGTTGTCGCTGCTGTTGTTGCTGCTGTAGTTGCTTCTGTTGCTGTTATATACGCAGGGAGGTGGTGTTCCGTGATGGGATGACGCCTTTGATCAAAGACTGATCAAACTTAACCAATTGACGCCCTTGATCGTCGCATTTGATCAACTCTGATATTGTAGACTCTCACATCTTAAGCGCTATCATAGTGAAAGATAATATTATAACCTATGAACTACAACCTATCCATTGTAACGCTGTAAAATAATATTACCCATTGGGTTTCACTCCCTCGTCGAGAAGGCCGCTCTCTTCCTTTTCTAAAGTTACATGCTAATTTCTCTGCATTCACTTTAAATCGAGGACAATGTTTTTCCATTTATTCAAAATAAGCGCACAATTACACACTGAGATGCACTTACATATTCATGCATGAAGCACAATGGGCACATTACAATTCGGTATGTTAATAGACATGCGGATTGTACCTTCCAAAATGAACAATCGAATGCAAATATCCTGAAAGACAAAGGATTGGATCCTAGGGGGGGAGTTATAAGGCGGCTCAGAAGCAGAGCTCAATGCCATTTCGAGAGGGAACTTGATGAGGTTGGACGCTCGACTCGTCGCTCTGCTGATCGCCCTTCAACCGCGAGACAACGCAGCCTGGCGAGCACAATTGCTGTGTCGACAGTTAGGCGACTTTGCGTCGGGAGAGTTCGTGGCGACATCTTCAGACGGGTTACAGACATCGATATACCGTGAATCTCCAAGTAAGTGTCTATTTTCGCGGATAAACTCTTAAACGTGTTCGTCGTCAAATTTACGGGATTTTTGTGCCTCGGTTAGACGCGAGTGTCGTTCTTGTTTTAGCAGTTAACAAAATCCAAAACTCAACGCTAAACATCCTTGCGGCCGATAGCGTACTTTTGACTCGATAACACAGCTGCTGTTACTACGCTCACATGGAGCAGATACGCTCTCCACAGCCCCACGCACACGGAGGCAAGAAGCCATTCAATTGCTCTGTGTGTGGGAAGTCCTTTTCACGACCATCACATCTTCAGAGACACCAGAGAACACACACGGGCGAGAAGCTGTTCCTGTGCCCTGTGTGTGGGAAAACATTTGCACAGTCATCACATCTTCAGAGTCATCAGAGAACACACACGGTCGAGAAGCTATTCCTGTGCCCTGTGTGTGGGAAGACATTTGCACTGTCATCACATCTTCAGAGTCATCAGAGAACACACACGGGCGAGAAGCCGTTCCTGTGCTCTGTGTGTGGGAAGGCATTTGCACACTCGTCAACTCTTCAAGACCATCAGAGAAGACACACGGGCGAGAAGCCGTTCCTGTGCTCTGTGTGTGGGAAGGCATTTGCAAAGTCATCACATCTTCAGAGTCATCAGAGAACACACACGGGCGAGAAGCTATTCCTGTGTTCTGTGTGTGGGAAGACATTTGCACACTCGTCAACTCTTCAAAACCATAAGAGAACACACACGGGCGAGAAGCCATTCCTGTGTTCTGTGTGTGGGATACCATTTGCACAGTCATCAACTCTTCAAGATCATAAGAAAACACACACGGGCGAGAAGCCGTTCTTGTGCTCTGTGTGTGGGGAGGCATTTGCACAGGCATCAACTCTTCAGCGTCACCAGAAAACACACACGGGCGAGAAGCCATTCCTGTGCTCTGTGTGTGGGAAGTCATTTGCACGGTCATCACATCTTCAAGCTCATGAGAAAACACACACGGGCGAGAAGAAATTCCCGTGCTCTGTGTGTGGGAAGGCATTTGCACAGTCATCAACTCTTAACAGGGATCAGAAGGTCCACAATGATAGGAAGCTGAAATCAAAAGGTGAAATTCAAGGTGGTGCAATGAATTCTGAAGAAGATTCCACCTTCGATCCCATGCAGTTGGATCCCGAGAGATGGCTGGATGTAATGGAGTGACTCGAGGATCAAACCGAGAGCTCGGGGTGAAATATAATGTTGCATGCGGTTATACCTTTTAAGCCGTATCGATAACTTTTGTGTGTAATTTTGACCATTTTAGTTTCACAGTTTTTGTGAGAGTTTATTGACGTGCCCAGTGGTGGTTTGTAATGTTATCGGATTACTTGCCGAAGTGGTGTGATGAGCACTGGTCGTTAAGAGTTTCTGTTGAGCTAAAGTTGGAATGCGTCTGTAGGTACATCTTTACTCAACATTTTAAACGGTTTTTTTTTAAGTATATAGCTTTTTTCACTTTAGATAGCCGGTTTTCAGGATGTACATTAATGACGCGTTCGTTGGATATATGGCCTTGACTTCAACATAGACGCGCATTAAACACATGTGGTGATCTAATAAGGAAATCATGGGGAGTGAAACTTTAACGCTTTGGTATTCCTGGAACGGAAATGGTTTGCATTGTACTGGAAATGTGTGAACATAGGACATAATAAATATTCCCTTCGAGTTTTGACGCAAAAATGATTGCAGATGAATAAAAACGTATTTTTAACAAATGTTTGTCCGTTCTTTATTTTATAATGTTCCTAGAAAAAACATGTTAAGCGAGTTTCAGGTGGAGGATCTCCGTCACACAAGTGTGCCCTTAACCGGCAGCATCTTGGCTGTCTACCCGATTAACACGTGTTCCTTGAGGGGAAAGTTCCCCGTAGTTAATCGTTCATCAACGTACCAGTCCCTAATCCCGAAGTATGTCGGGGATAAACTGTACTCTATAACATGTAAACTGTAATACTATAAACGATAACACTGAACATTAAACGATTATAAACTAGTGTTTTAATTTATAACCATTTAAACGGAGGTAAGGTATTATAATATCATTAGAAGCATTAGAATCACAGTGTGGTCGTATAAGAATCGCTAATATGTTTGTATAGTGTACGTGCAAGGATCGGATAAAAATTATTACAATTACAACATGGTCATATTAGAATCACAATTTTCACTGCTAGATGTCATCGAATAACAAAAGACGGAATATATTTATATAAATACACGCACAAACCCATTATAAACGCATGCGATTATGAATCGTTACAATTATTATAACAATCACAAATTGTAACAAAGCGAAATTCCCACTAAGCAAAACATCACGCTCACGTGGCGAATTCTTTAACAAACTGCAACACTAAAGTGGCAGAACTCAACAAGAAATGCGCACGACAAAGCTAACAACAGCAATGGACAAATCCTAAAAACAGACCACATGCACGTTAGTAGCTGCTAGAAGAAGACAACACCTAGCACCTTCAACTTTACACATTATACAGCCCCAAAGATCCAACTCGAAAATTAGGCGAATATGACACCATTTGAACTTCCTACTTTCGTTCTCGACTAATGAAGATATTCTTGGCAAATACTATCGCTTTCGCTTGTGATGTAACTCCTCAAGTTCAAAAAAACAAAAAAAGAAATGCGAATTCCTCCATTATTCCAAGCTGCACAATTCAGGGTTGTGGACCGCTTTGAATGCTTCAATGTAATCGCAGTAAATGCGTCAGACCACATCAGGACACTCAACCTAGAGCATATTTGAAGCAACGTGATGAGATGGCTAAGAACTGCAAGCTTATTCTAGTGTTAACGATATTTTAGCAATATGGGTAAGTACAATATATGTACTAAGAATTCGTCAACATAGCAGGTGTCTTGTTCTCCGTAATCAACCAAAATTATGACAAATTCTATCATAAATGATAGATAATTCTTCAGTAGTAGTCGCTAATCTCCGTCACACAAGTCTGCCTTTAACCAGCAGTATCTTGGCTGTCTCCCCATAAACATGTTCCTAGAGGCGAATGGCCCCGTTATAAATCGTTTCGCAGCATTCTGGTCCCTAATCCCGAAGTAGACTGGAGATCACATGTACTCTATAACATGTCAACTGTAACATTATAAACGATAGCACTAAACATTAAACTACTATAAACTGGTTTAATAATTTATTACACCATTAACGGAGGTACGGTATTAAAATCTCATTAGAAGTATTGAATAGCACTCTGCTAATAAATATGTATAGTGTATGTTCAATCGAACAGGTTTTTGGGTTAAATTGCGCAAGGAAAAAATATATTTTGTTAAACCCGCCACATGAAAATAGTAAGGATTGTCACTAATACAGAACATGACAATTCGTTACTAAAGCATGTCTATTCAGGTCACTATTCTTCAATAGGGATTACCGTTGGCACGGCTATTTTAGTACACACAATCGACAGGAAGTACAAGGTCAATGGGTTCACTTAATTCGCATGCCTAATGTACGTTGATTACCATATACATTACCCAAACGGCAATGGGTACCCATAGCCATATATATATATGTGCATCCATTAACACCCCCCTCCCCCACTTCGCGCAAGAAGAGCACACACGTTTTGTCATCACATCTACCTCTCTATTTACGGAACGAAACAGGAGCACTTCTCCACAAAACTGGCCGTCGCCTAATGAAGATTGTTGTAATTACTGGCGAAACGTCGTACTCAGATTGTAAATGTTGTGGCTTGGCTCTCCATCACACCATTGTGCTGGACTAGTAACGAATTAGCATGTCCGGTTTACGTGACAAACCTTACTAATTGGGTGTGTGGGTGGTGGCGGGTTTAATGACACATTTTCATATTTAGGCGATTTATGGATACGGTATTCGAATCTCATTAGAAGTATTAAAATCGCAATCTGCTCATATAAAAGAAAGCTGACGTTCAATCGACCCGGGGGTTGGATATGCGAACTGTGGGAGTGCAGGGTTAGAATCGAATTCAAATTCCTAGAATAACAATATTGTCGTAATAGCATTTTACTGTGCTTGACTGTATGGTATGTGTAAATGCAAATTATTCGTCGTAAATGCGAGGCAGGGGTTAAGAGGTGCATGTTTAATCCAGTGTTCGTCTCGATCAACCAAAATTAGTACAATGTCGGTCATAAAGGAGTACGAGTTATTTCATGAGTAGTATTCGCTGAGCCCCCAGATACTAACCTACACACAGTTATGGTTAAACAAAGTAACGTTTATTCACTTAATTTTCAGCTCAGACATGATCATCGCAATAATTTCCGAAGACGTGTGGGTTGGTCCCGCGAGAGCAGGGCCTGGCTACAATTAGTCGAGCACCAGAAACAGCAGAATCAGAAGTAGTTGCGTCGCCCTCAAAATGTGTTGTTGCTGCTGCTGTTGTCGCTGCTGTTATTGGTGCTGCTTTAGTTACTTCTGTTGCTGTTATGTGTCGGGTGGTTGCTCATTTACTCATCACCACCCATAATTATCAACACAAATCATCAGTATCAACACCCATTATCATCATTATCACTATCAACTCACCATCATCAACCATCGTCGCCACCACCACCCAACCATCACAACCAACATTCATCATAACCACCACCAATCATCCATCATCATCAACACCCATAATCACAACAACTCATCATCATCACCACCCATAACCATCACCACCCATCATCATAACCTCCTCAATCATTACCACCACCCATCATCATCACTACCACCCATCATAATCACTACACATCATCACCACCCATCATCATTACAACCCTTCATAATCACCACCCATCATCATCATCATCACCACCATCCATTATCAAGAAACATCATCATCACCACCCATCATAAATAACAAACACACACAGCTACAAACATAGATATGTAACCTGACACAGAGGTAGATAACAGACACATACAAATGAACAATCTCATTAACAACTTAATTATAAAAAGCCCATATTACCACTGCCAGGATAGTTGCACACAGACAAATCCTTTACACAATAATAATTTACATGTAACTCAAATTCACACTTAGTACAACCACCTCACTCACTTAAATATAACTACAGATCAATAACTATACTACAAACCTGAATTTAAAACTAAATAAACCAATGGGATGGTGTTTATACGCTTGAAATGTAATTAATGAAATGCAAGTGAATAATTCCAATTAAACAAAAAATAACTACGAACAAATATGAAGCCTGAGGCCTAGGTATATGCCAGGCCTGATAGCCAGGCATCGCTTCAGTCCTCGCCGCAGTAACGGCGACATCAAAGACAGCACAAAGCGAGGGGGCAAATGTTTAATGTCGAACCGAGGACTCTGCTGTTTCCGGTGACGCACAACACCCGCACTGCACCACGTGGAGCGCCCGCCAAGCGCGTGGGGGCGGAGCCTCGCTGTAGTGACGTCACCTCTGTTACGTCATAGCCACGCCTCCACCCGCAGTCGAGAGGAATGAGCACGAGTGAGCAGCAGCAGAAGAAGCCTTTGCAGAGCGAATTCTCAACGAGGTGAGAGCATCCCTGTTGACGATGTGTGTTGTTTATTTGTATTGCACGTTTTGACTACAAACTAAAGCTTAATTATTTTTGTGTATGCTGGTATTTTGATTTTCTGCAACCAAATTAGGACTATTAGTTAGGTTACTTGGCATGCTCTGATATGTTACTGTTACTGTCATTGTTTAGACCAAAAGCAAGTCAACATTTAAAACGTTCATAACTGACCTGTTTAAATCTCATATAATATGATTAACATGTCTATAATGATTGTGTTCTGATTGCCTGCATAATTGTGCCCTGCATTGCATGTATTGAATGTTATCCAACACGGGGGAGGAGTCTGCCTTTTAGTTCAGACCCTAGCTGCTGCCATAGACGTCTCCTATCTGTGACGTCACAGCCACATGGGCGGTACCTCTGACATCACGTGACCTACGACGTCATTCTCGGGTTATAACAAATAATTTGTGTACGGTCATTTGACCCCAATGACCTACAAGACATAGGGGGGCCTTTATCAAGCAGTCGGTTAATACAAATGGGCTGTGCATCAACATGCTTGTCTGGATTAGAGGTTAAACATCACGGTTATGTTTGGCGATTATGTTTAATGCAATAGGCAGTTGGAATAAACATGTTCGCGTGGGTGGATGAGTGAGTGATCTGACGCACGCGTGAGTTGGAAAACAAGCGAGTGAGTGGACTTGTAAAACAAACGGCACGAAAGTGATTTGATTGGTACAGCGAGTGGTCAATATGGAATAATTGTGAGGATGAGTGATTCAAAAGGCTGATAAATCTCAGCGTTTTTACAACCTCTCCAGCCCCTCCAACATCAAACAGAAACGACTCCTTCACCACAAAACATGGACAGACAACGCAAGTGGGCTGATATCTTGGAGGACTATGATGGTAAGTCCCAGTTACCTGCATCACGTGGCTTTTATGCAGAGGAGGCAGCTCCCTGATGGGAAAAGGTAAACGGTCAAGGGTGGCAGACAGCATGGATTTAGAGCTGCGTTTCAGCCATATTGGTTTAAACGGGGGTCTCAACTTCATGAAATTAATGATCTCAACATGCTTACAAAAATATGACTTGTAATGTTTTACTACCATGTGACTAATGTTTCTCAACAGCAGGTCATGGTATGTGTTAAGAGGTAATTACAAGAATCTCAGAATTTGTTCCGTGAATCTCCACGTGCTTCGTTCTCTAATACATTACTCGTCTTTTGAATTAATTTTAATTTCCGTAGCCCGGGAGTCATGGCGCCAGTCGACCACGTGGGGGGACATTATGGATGAAGTGGACCCTTTCCCAGGCCAAAGCTACGACCATCCCTCCCCAAAGGTGTGTATGGGGGTCTATGGGGGTCAAACACCACATTCTCTCCACACTCCCACACTATTGCACCAAAACATCACTACACCTCACATCACCACACCATCTCTTCACACCACCACCAACTCAATACAATATACTCTTAGTTTTTTCGGTAAATTCACGTATGTGACTCTTTCTTAGGTTTTTTCGGTGAAGTCACATACGTGAGTATGAATCCTTGCAGTCACGAAAGCTTCAAATTGATAATCAATACAATATCATAGAGCCTCATAAAGCGTCAATACCATCACAAGGCACCGTCTCTCCAGAACATTCCACAATTTCACCTCTCCATATCACAACACCATCTCCCAACACCATCACTCCATCCCTCCATCATCACGTCATACCATGAGTTAATGTGCATGTTTTCATCTGTACATAGATGTGCCAGTATGCATTTTTGTTTGTGTATGTGCCCGTCCATGTTTGTGTGCCTGCGAGAATGGATGTTGTCCTGAGTGCACATGTCTGAATGGTCATGTGCTTATCTTCGCGTGCACAGAGGAGCATTGGGGAGGTGAAAAACTTCAGCGGAGTGAAGCGTCTCCAGGAGGACAAGCGCCTTGCGAAGGAGAAATGCCCAATGGAAGAGAAGCGCCCCAATGAGGTGAAGCACCTCGCCAAGTTGAAGCACCAAACGGAGCAGAAGTGGCTTCGAAACAAAATCCTCAACGACGTGAAATGCGTCATGGAAAAGCGCCTCCTTGAAGAAACGCGCTTCATGGAGGAGAAGCGCCTTCGCGAGGTGAAGCGTCTCAAGGAGAAGCATCTGGAGGGAGAGAAGCGCCTCATAGATGTGAAGCAGGTCAAGGAAGAGAAGCGCCTCATGGAAGAGAAGCGGGTGGAAGAAGAGAAGCGCCTTGTCGAGGAGCAGCGCCTCATTGAGGTGCAGCGGGTCGAGGAAGAGAAGCGCCTCATGGAGGAGAATCGCCTCTTTGAGGTGAAGCGTCTCATAGAGCTGAAGCGTCTCGAGAAGAAGAAGAAGCGTCTTGAGGAGAGGCGCTTTCGCAAGGTGAAGCTCCTCGAGGAGAAACGTCTCATGCAGGAGAAGCGCCTCGTTGAAGTGAAGCGTCAAGAGGAGGAGCACTTGATGGAGGAGAAGCGTCTTGTGGAGCAAAAGCGCCTCGAGGAGGAGGAGGAGCGTCTCGCCAAGATCGAGCGACAATGGCTCCAGACCGATACCACCAGCAGCACCACCACCACTGCCACCGCCACCACCGCTACCACCACCGCAGCCACATACTCCAATCCTGTGTGGGGCCCAATTGCTCAGAGCTTTGGAGAAGAGGGCTTCCAAGAAGATAAAGAAAACTCCGGAGTCGCTGAGCCACGGTAAACCAGTCTGCGTGTGCATCCCCTGTGTGTTTATTTTTGTCATTTATTGCCATGCTTCTCACGCAGCATCAGCCTTACTCGGTCACGAAACTTTTTTTCAGGAGGATCCTGCCAAGTTTGCTCGCATTTTGCAACAAAGTTGCTACTGTTTGCGATCCAAATTGAACGATTTGCATTGCTTGTGTGGGTTCAGTAACAGGGAGAAAGCTGCAGAACCTTCCCAGAACAGGTGGCTGTATAATCCACACGGAGCATGTGGCCAAACGTGGAAATCAAACCCAGGTCAATGTTGCTGTGACGCACAGGTGCTCAAGCTCTGTCGTGCTCTCAAAATTCACAGACACTGCAAACCCCACGTGTACATTCCGCTATACTGTGGACAGATTTATTTTTCATAATTGGTTTTTGGGTTAGACCACGTAACAAAGTGGACATATCTTCAGCATGTAACCCTCCATCCACCGTGAGATTTTCGCTGTATATCGCCTGTTTCCAGGCCAGCTGCCAAGTCGCCTTGTAATGCACAGCGACAGCTACCAATGAGAGGGGTGTTCAATTTAAAACGCGATGAGATGAGAGATGCGAGAGGCTCATCGCATGCAATGCACTCTGAGATGCCTTCGACGTCCAGGGAGGTGGCTCTCTCGACCACAAATCACTGACGGACACTTTTTTGAAATCGTGGATGTGTTGAAGCGACCAAATTGTCGTGTACTCATTCTTCACCATTACAGTTCAGATCTTGCTTCCCGCCCTGGCTATTATTGCTGCTGCATTGACCACACAGATCCACACCCATTTCGTCACAGTGGACGTTCAGGATCTCTACGGATGCCATTTGAAATGCTTAAGACATCATGTGCAAGGGGTCAATTAGAATACACATATAGAAACATGTCAATCTAGATTTGAAGTTTTCGTGACTACAGGGATCCATACTCTTTGGTTATTTCGGTAAATTCACGTAGGTATGAAATCAAATTAATTAAATCACGACGTTTCGATGGCCATGTTGTTATTGCAAGAACGTTTCTTGCTGTGGTTTTCTCACCTGATGATGATTGCCTGTGTTGCAATCGAAACGTTGTGATTTAATTTACTATATTTTATACCTACGTGACTTTACTGAAAGAGCCAAAATAATGTCACTTCAAATTATTCAGTTAAATTTGCACAGCAACGCCACCCACTACTGTGAAACTACAGCAGTCTGTGTGAGACACAGCTGCACCTATCTCAAGGATAGCCTGGCGCCATGAGAATGACAGCACCAATACTAAGCACACTCACTGGCCATGTCGTTATTGCTGTTTCTATTCAGCTCGAATTAATCCGCCACACATTCCACCGACGGACGATGGGGAGATGGCAATGTCTGCCGTAGCAGCAAGGTGGAACGATGTCGTGTTTGACAGACAACCATCACAGTTTTACCATGTCTAGTGGTGGTCTCCCTGTTACAGTTTGAGTCACAAACCGCACCTCTCCATAACAAAGGCTCAGCCTTTGTTATGCAGTCTATTCTTAGTCTTAAGCCTCACCTTACCATATTAATAAAAGTATGCAGCCCTTACCCCACCACCTCCAACCATTATATAAACGGAGTGGTAGCTTCTGCAATCTCTCATTTACTTGATACAGCTGTCGTGGCTGTGACGGTACCACCTGAAGACGGAAGCTTGTGTTGCCTCCGAAACGTCGTGATTTTTATTTTTTATTTTATTTTACTTTGTAATGTTTTTTACCTACGTGACTTCACCGAAAAAAACCTAAGAATATGAATCATTGCAGTCACGAAAGCTTCAAATCTAGAACGGTGTCGTGTTGTCTCTTCACAGATCTGAGCCAGCTCAGCCCTCCTCCTCACTCGTCCAGGCCTTTGAAGCGACGACAGAGGTTATGGAGAAGGAGGCGAAGGAAGAGGTGAAGGAGGAGATGATGGAGGATGAGGCAGAGACAGAGGATGAGAAATCGGAGGAAGAGAAAGCAAAGGAGGACGAGATTGTGATGGTGACAATGGAGGAGAACACGGAGGGAGAGGAGAAAGACAATACGGAGATGGAGGACAAGGAGACAACAAAGGATGAACAGATGGTCGTGGTGGAGGACATGGAGACGACGGACAAAGTGGAAACAATGGTGGTGGAGGAGGAAGAGAAGACGGTGGTGGAGATGATGGTGCCGGAAGGTGAGGAGATGAAGGAGGAAGAGATGGTGCTAGCGGAGGAGAAGAAGATGGAGAAGATGGAGGTGGCGCAGGAAGAGGAGGAGAATAAGATGGTGGTGGAGGATGAAGAAGAGGGGATGGAGGAGGATGAGACGGAGGAGAAGATGGAAGAGGTGCAGGTGGAGATGTACGAAAAGAAGAGGAAGCGAGGGGGCCTCGCTCGAGTGGCGAGAGCGATGGCCTCACTCCTCCGCCGCGTGCTGCTTTGTGGTGGCAGGTCCACCGCCCAGTAGGGGTGGTGGCGGTGGTCGTGCATCGGTGCCAAACGTGACCACTATCACCACACTACCCGCCCACCCCGTGATACTCGCTACACACACCACACGGGTCCCCAGAGAGACGGTGCCACTGTGACCACAGCCTGGAAATGAAGCTGAGCAGCAGATGCCAGGACTACAGCGGAGAATGACTGCTGCCAGGAGACCTCACATCACACACACACGGGACTATGCCATTAGCATAGCCGGCCCCACACTGGGCCCCTTCCATGCTGGTTTTCATCCAGGCGGTCCTCATGGGATGACCTTGCCATGGTTTCCAGGACATGGAAGGGGCAGCTGACCCAGGGTGAGAGAACTGGAGGGGTCTGGTGCAGACAATTAACAAAACCTGCAAGTGTCAAGTCTCAAGGATGCTCTGTTAAGAATTATGATCAATATAATTGTTGTTGTTGTTGTTACTATAAACTTCGTGAAATCGACCCTTGAGGATACAACATAACGTTGCATTGCTTGCGAGTGCTGCCTGGGTTTCTTTAAATGAGCCTTGGCTCGTGTGTGCGGTGTCCCAGCTGTGTGTGCGGCGGTACAAAGACAATAGACAACAAGAAACGTTTTGGGAAATGGTCATTATACATACAAGCGGTGGTGGGAAAACATATTCATGTGATTCGCCTTCTTCATAACAAACCGCCCCTCCTCTGCCCCAATGCTGCACTGCCCAATTGCTCCTCTGCTCAATCTGCCGCAGCAGTTGAAACAAATGATTAAGTATCTTAAATCCCCTTGCCTCTGTGCACCAAGCAGTGAAAATGGGTGCGGCACATGTGGAGGCCGACGTCCAACTCTCTGCTCCCCGTGAGCTCCACTCCCACCTCCTCTTCGGCCGCCTCGAGCCAGGCCCCCGCCGGTCGGGTGATCGCCCCCCCCCCCCGCACCAGCGCCCTCTCTGACGGACATCGCTCACTCGCTGGCTCACCACCGCCCGGGGTTATTTTCCACACGCACACGTACCCCCACCACACAAAAACGAATACGGAGGCGTGCACATACGCGCCCCTGCAGGCGCGTATTTCCCTCACAAAGGCTGGCGCTAATCAAAACGGCAGTATGAAAATGCGCGTGCACCTTCGGCGGTTAAACCCTAATCCGCTTGCACACAAAGGCTAATGCTAAAGGGCTGTGTGAATATCTGAAGGCGCGTGGTTCCTCAACGGCCAGCACTACGGTCCCCGGAGGACCCAGCAGCGTAATGCAAACACGCGGTGCAAACTCGCTGTGTAAAGCGCGCTGTGTAAACACGCACACGAGCGCAAGCGCGTGTAAACGACGGCGGCCGTGTGTGCTGCAGTACATGCACCCCACGTGCACACTCCAATCACTCACACCACCCCCACGCTGCAGCCCTGCGCTCGCGCTCACACCGGGCACACGAATCTCCACGCAAACGCGCAACACACAGATCATAGACGCTACGCCGAAGTTCTGCCCATACACATGTAATGTAGTAACTCGGCGGGAGACGACTTCACGGGTAACACACTCTTTATTTTATCAAACTTGGTTACAGGTGATTAACACCTACTTTCTATCTCGGGTGACAAACACCCACTTAGCTACTTGGCGACTAACGCCCACTGAGCTACTCGGATGACCAACATCCACTTAGTACTCGGGTGACGAACACCCACTTAGCTACTTGGCGACTAACGCCCACTGAGCTACTCGGATGACCAACATCCACTTAGCTACTCGGCGACTAACGCCACTGGGCTACTCGGATGACCAACATCCACTTAGTACTCGGGTGACAAACACCCACTTAGCTACTTGGCGACAAACGCCACTGGGCTACTCGGATGACCAGCATCCACTTAGCTACTCGGCGACTAACGCCACTGAGCTACTCGGATGACCAACATCCACTTAGCTACTCGGCGACTAACGCCACTGAGCTACTCGGATGACTAACATTCACTTAGCTACTCGGCGACTAACGCCACTGACTAAGTCTTCAGCTCCGTCTTCGGGTCTTCAACTGGGTAACTCTCGCCGAGTGCTCTCGCGCGTCCCCCTTTATACCCCACCTGCGGACGTCGCTGCGAGCACCCACTTATTCGACCAATCGCCGGGCGCTGGCTACGATCCTCTTTTCCCACATCTCATCGTGCCTCACCACTCACGCCGCGCCGCCCCGTCATCTGTCACTCCCGGCGCGCGCGTCCACACCACGCCCACAACGCGTGCCCAACCCCGCACCCCGCGCCGCCCCGTGATCCATCACTGTCACAGTCGGCGCACGTCAATACCACCACTACATCACCCCCTACCACATAGCTCGCAGCCGCCCCGGCTGCTACAAAAATATACAAACCCTCCCTGTGTGCCCCGTAACACAACACAACAACAAGAACAACAACTAAGCTAACAACACAACACGACGCGAACACCACCATCCGCAACCCTCAACCAATGCCACCGCGACAATAGAACAATATATACAAACCGGCGAGTGACAATAGCAATGTGTATACAAAAAAACTAAATGGAAAATTTTTTTTTTTCTTTCGACTCGTGCAGTGTCCCCTTTTCTTCCGAGCGTCCCTACAACGGGACATTACCCCGGCAGAGGGGAACACCGGGCGAGCTCGGTGTAGAGCACAAAAAAAAAAAAACCGTCCTCATGAAAATTGTTGAGACCTAGCCCGAGTCCGCCTTGCCGGTCCGTCGTACGGCACCAGACGCGGTTGAACGTCCGGTGGTGCCGGCGGTTCAGGAAGACATCGGCCAGGCATCGAGGACTCGTGCGTGCCCCGGGGTTCAGGCTCTCGACGGTCAGCAGCCGTCAAGCCCGAGGCACCTGGGGGTGGGTCAGGTGGAGACACGTGAGGATCAGCCTGCGACACCTCCCTCCCCGAGTCGACGGTCACATCACACGCCCGGTCGTCACGGCACAGAACGGGGTCACACGGTGCCGCATAGGGCTTCAGTCGGGAGGGGTGCACATACCAACGGCGTTTCCCCCATTTAATCTGTATACTCTGGGGCCGTGCAACCCGCACAATTTCCACCGGTCCCCTCCAAGGTCTCAACAACTTGGGGGACGTAGCCAACGGTGCATGTGGACAATGCAGCCAGGCCTTATCGCCTGGTTTCCAATCATGCGTATGCACCCTCCGCTCATGCAATTTCTCGTTTGCCATTTGCCGCGACCGCGAATTCAACCTTGCCCCCTCCCGCGCTTCAGTCAATTTGGCGATATTAAATTTGATGTGGTCTGCCAATTTAGATTTTGCACGTGGCTGGGAAATCCCCAGTTGGACGTCCATGGCCGGATCGGCCTCCCGCCCATACATAAGAAAAAATGGGGAAAACCCTGTCGCCGCATGAGGGGCCATTCGATAGGCCGCGAGTACCCCCGGCACCTGTAAGTCCCAATCAACCTGATCGTCGCAGACCTGTTGGCACAACATAGACGTAATCGTTCTGTTCAGACGCTCAACCATCCCGTCAGTCTGCGGGTGGTAGGGGGAAGTACGCACTTTCTTTGTACCCAACAGGTCGCACACCTCGCGCAACAAAACGCTCGAAAAATTCTTCCCTTGATCCGTCAGCAAGCGTTCGGGGGCGCCCTTGTCCAACACATAACCCTGGACAAAGGCGTCCGCCACCGCCGCAGCCGACTGGTTGGCGAGCGGCCATGCCATAGGCCATCGGGTGAAGTATTCCACGCCAACCAGCAGGAACCTATTTCCCCTTGGTGTAACCGGAAAGGGCCCCAAGATGTCCAACGCTACCAATTCGTTTATACGCGAAACCTGAATGGATTGCAGCGGTGGATTAGCTGCCAATGGTGGCGGTTTCCTTTTGGCGCACCCTACGCATCCCTTAAGAATATTCGCCACGTCGTTACCCATCCCCGGCCAATAATAGTCTCGCTGGATTAGGGCGAGCGTTTTGTGAAAACCCAGATGCATGAGCCGTTCATGAGCTGCCAGAACAACCCTACCCCGCATAGCAACAGGCACAACGAGCACGTGACGCCGGGACATGTTGTCCCACCTCATCAACAGGCCCTGTCTGCACACCCAGGAACCGACCCGCGCCTCCCCTTGTTCGGGAGCGCCAACTTTCCGACGCAGCGTAAGTAGGGAGCTGTCGGACATCTGGAGGCGGCCCCACTCAATGAGGGGCAACGACAACAGCGAATCCCTCCCCGTGGGGGCGTCCTCTCCCGGGGTGTCAGTGGCGGCGAGCGCAACTCCCGGGGTGCCGGCGACCGGGGGTTTGCACCGCGCTGATCCCAACAAACATGTGCAGTCCGTGCACGGCGGCAACCACGACAAGGCGTCCGCGTTTGAGTGCCGCAACCCCTTGCGGTAAATCGTCGTGAATTGGTAGTCTTGAAGGACCTCCAACCATCGGGACAATTGGCCCGATGGCTGCGCCACGCGCATAGCGTATTGTAGAGCCGCATGGTCCGTCCGGACCGTAAAATGACGGCCGTAAAGATACGGCCTGAATTGCTGTGTAAAAAACACAATGGCTAACAATTCACGACGAGTTACGCAATAGCGTTGTTCCGCGGGGGAAAGAACCCTACTACCGTAGGCGACCACCCGTTCAACCCCCCCGACCAACTGTGAGAGCACCCCCCCGATACCCGTATTGCTGGCGTCCGTGTCAAGCAAAAACGGTTGTGAAATCGGGGTAACACAAGGGGGGAGCCTGCACCAAAGCGTCACGGAGAGAGCAGAACGCATCCTCCTCCTCTGCCCCCCAGTGAAACCTCACACCCTTAGCCGTCAAAGCGTGCAGGGGCTTGGCTATGGTGGCAAATTGCTTGACAAAACGACGGTAATAGGAGGCAAAACCAATGAAACTACGAACCTCCGTGACCGAGGTTGGCGTTGGCCATGAGCTGACGCAATGCGTCTTAGCAGGGTCCGTCGAGATCCCTGAACGACTCACGATATGGCCCAAATACCTGACCGATTCCCGAAGCAGAAAACATTTAGCCGGTTTAAATTTAAGCTTAGCGGAACGCATCCTGAGGAACACCGCTCTCAGTCGCTGGAGGTGCTCCTCGAAAGTCCGACTAAAGACGATAATATCGTCAAGATAAATCAAACAGGTATCCCATTGGAGGCCCGACAAAACCAATTCCATGAGTCTCTGGAACGTGGCGGGAGCGGAATGTAAGCCCATGGGCAAACGGTTGAATTCAAAAAGGCCCCCAGGTGTCCGGAAAGCAGTTTTAGGTTTAGACTCGTTATCGAGTGGCAATTGCCAAAATCCAGAAAGCAGATCGAGTGTGGAAAAAAACTGCGCTCCCGCCAAGGCATCCAGCGACTCATCCATCCTGGGGAGCGGATACGCATCCGCCATCGAGATTTTGTTTAAGCGGCGGAAATCGACACAAAACCGCAAGGACCCGTCCTGTTTCTTTACTAGGACAATAGGAGCACCCCACGGACTAGAAGAGGGCGAAATGATATCGGCCGCCAACATATCATTAACCGCCGATTGCACATGTTCCTTCTCGGCCGGGCTGAGCCGGAAGGGATTCTGACGAATAGGGGCCGCGTCCCCTGTAGCTATGTGGTGGCGCAACAGGTCAGTGCAGCCGATATCGTACTTATGTTTGCTGAATACGTCAGCAAACTCGATGAGCAAACCCCTCAATGCTCCCAATTGCACCCCGGACAAGTTAGCAGAACCCGCACACAGCGAGTCCAACCACTCAGTCCCCTCATCACTTTGAGGATGCGACTCGACAGTAAAATCTGCTTGAGCCACGAGCCGTTCCTCAACGGGCAGCGGCGCGGCGTGAGCCAGCACCGTTCCCTGCGCAATTACGGCCGGCCGCGACCCCGTATTCAGGACCATTACGAACGGCTCACTGTCCCCTCTCACCACGGTTTGAGCAACCGCTAAGTCGAGGCCCTTACTGGCTCTGTTTGACGGCCCCAACAGCACCCCCTGTGCCTCCGCACCCACCTCGAGTGGCTTCCTGAACCGAAGGGGTACTAACATTTGCGATCCCGGGGGTACCCGTACAGTGTGAGTCGCCAGCGCCTGCACCGTCGCACAAACCGTGCGCACTTTGATAGGGCTCGACAAGAAGGCAACCCGCCGACCTGACGGAAGCTCTATGCAGGCCTGATCAATAAGAATTTTGATGGGCATTTTTGACAAAAAGTCCGTACCTAGCAAACAGGGAACGGCCAGCGATGATGATACAAAAATAGGGCCCGCTAATTTAATGTCCCCAATGCAAATAGTCGCCCGAATCTGGCCGATGATCCCCAGGGATCCCCCATTCGCCGCATAAAATGGCACGTCTACTGGCAGAAGGGGTCTACTTTGGACGGGAAGAATGTTATAAATAAGGTCCGAGATGATGGTGGCCGACGCACCCGTGTCAACAAGCACCCGGACCTCAACCCCGTCAATGAACCCCGTTACCACGGACGACCCGGCTGACGCAGCCACGATCCTGTGGGCCAATTCGGACCAGTCGACTGCTTGCGGGCCGCGTACGGACCCCCCTCGCCGAATTGAACCCCCGGCACCCAGCCGCGAACCCCCCACCGCGAAGCGGCGACCCGAATGTGCCGTGTTTGTGGACCGAACGTGTGAGGTGCCGCGACTTGCCGGGTTTTGTTGGGATGACTTGTGGCCCTGGTCGTCGTCCCGACGTGGTCCTGCGGCGCGCGGACGCGGGGCCCGGCACCCGGCTGCGACGTGACCCCGAAGGCCGCAGTTGTAGCAGACGACGGACGTCGTAGGTTTCGGTTGCTCCAGCTTGCGGGGCGAACGTGTGGGCGAACGACCTCCCGTTCTCCACTCCCCCGGACACGGTGCAGCGAAGGCCCGCTCCTGCACCGCAGCTGGCTGAGGTTCGGCGATCGTGGCGGCCAGTGCCGCATTCCCCGGCCATTTGCAGACGACCCCCGGCTTGCGTTTGAGGACCTCGTACGCGTGAATGCTCGTGGCGATCGCCAGGGAGCAGATCTCCATCTCGTCTGCCACGTTGATGGGGACCCCCAACTCGTGGGCCAACACCAGCAGCTGCTCCGTCACCATGGCGTCCTTCCCCTCCTTATCCATGCGGGGAAAAGCCGCGTCCGCCAAGGCGAGCAGTGCCGTGCGGTAGGCTAGCGTCGTTTCCCCAGCCACCTTCCGCCGATCGTAGAACTGGTGGCGGCACGTGGAGGGCGGCCCGAACACCTTCGCCATCAGGTGTAGTGCGGCCTGGAGCGTAGAGCGGGACGACCTTGCAGCAGATGTGAAGGCTGCAAGCGCGTCGTCGTCAAGCATCGCTGGCAACGCACGCAGGGCAGTGGTGTCGGACCACCCCGACATCTCCTGATGAGCGAGGAACCTTCGTTGGAAGGCTCCCCAGTCGCCCCCATCCGCCTTGAACGCCGACAGCGCGGGCAATCTTTGCTGGAGGACCCGATCGTCGTCGACGTCGGAGAGATTTTCCCGCGCTCCGCTGGAGTTGTGTAAAATGTCGGCTCGGTTGTCAGGCGCAAAATGGAGGGCTCCGGCGCGCGCCGATGACGTGGGCTGCGCTGCGCGGAGGTGTCCGGCCACGTGGCATCCGTCTTTCCCGCCAATCGGTGGCGGCCCCCCAAAAACGGCGGCAACTTCCAGGCTTTTGGCGCGAAGCGCCCTTTGGCGGGAATCCTCCACCGTCGCTTCCTCCACGACCCCCGCAGCCGTTTTTCCGCTCGCCGGAACGGAGATGTCGGCCAAGACAGCGGCGGCGGCGAGTAGCAACTCCGCCAACCGGGCGTGCGCGTCCTGGAGGCCGGTGTCGGAGGCAAGCGGAGCGTCGGCCATCACCGCGAAGTGCTGCATCGGCGGCAACTCCTCATCCTCTACTCCCGAGGTCGGTGTCCCCGGTACGCCGTCGTCATCCCGACCTCGCTCGTGGGTACGGGTAGTCTTCCTTGTGTCCATACTTCTTGAAGACAGGTTTACTTCTGACGCCAGTTGTAATGTAGTAACTCGGCGGGAGACGACTTCACGGGTAACACACTCTTTATTTTATCAAACTTGGTTACAGGTGACTAACACCTACTTTGTATCTCGGGTGACAAACACCCACTTAGCTACTTGGCGACTAACGCCCACTGAGCTACTCGGATGACCAACATCCACTTAGTACTCGGGTGACGAACACCCACTTAGCTACTTGGCGACTAACGCCCACTGAGCTACTCGGATGACCAACATCCACTTAGCTACTCGGCGACTAACGCCACTGGGCTACTCGGATGACCAACATCCACTTAGTACTCGGGTGACAAACACCCACTTAGCTACTTGGCGACTAACGCCACTGGGCTACTCGGATGACCAGCATCCACTTAGCTACTCGGCGACTAACGCCACTGAGCTACTCGGATGACCAACATCCACTTAGCTACTCGGCGACTAACGCCACTGAGCTACTCGGATGACTAACATCCACTTAGCTACTCGGCGACTAACGCCACTGACTAAGTCTTCAGCTCCGTCTTCGGGTCTTCAACTGGGTAACTCTCGCCGAGTGCTCTCGCGCGTCCCCCTTTATACCCCACCTGCGGACGTCGCTGCGAGCACCCACTTATTCGACCAATCGCCGGGCGCTGGCTACGATCCTCTTTTCCCACATCTCATCGTGCCTCACCACTCACGCCGCGCCGCCCCGTCATCTGTCACTCCCGGCGCGCGCGTCCACACCACGCCCACAACGCGTGCCCAACCCCGCACCCCGCGCCGCCCCGTGATCCATCACTGTCACAGTCGGCGCACGTCAATACCACCACTACACACACATAAATCACAATGAACCAATATTCTGTACTAGAGTTTATTAATTGCGCCAATACGCATTACCCGGAGGAAGAATATGAAGCGAGACGAGCCTAGCGTAACTCTGCCTATGAACCCAGCTACTCAGACGCCCTACCACGAACCTCGAAACTGGACTCGCGGCATCCCACGGACGCTGAGTGAGTCGGAGGGAGAAGGACGAGAGAAGACTTATACAGGGAGGAACAATGTTCCACACTGCCCACCAGGGATTATTTAGCTGTCTGTCTGTCTGACTGTCTGTCTGTCTGTCGTGCATAAATAAATATATAATACACACGGCTCTTTGATTGGTGGAGACCTTACAAACAGCTCTTTGATTGGTGGAGACCTACTGCCGGGTACGGAGAGGGGAGGTGCCTAAGGGAGGAGGGTCAGGGGAGGGGCCTAAGGAAGGGGGGAGTCAGGAGAGGGGCCTGAGGTGGGGGGGGTTCAGAGGAGAGGCCTGAGGGAGGAGGGTCAGGGGAGGGGCCTAAGGATATGGGGGGTTGGTCAGGGGAGGGGCCTAAGGGAGGGGGGTAATGGGAGGGGCCTAAGGGAGGGGGGGCAAGGGGAGGTGCCTAAGCAAGGGGGAGGGGCCGATAGTGAAGGGGGCTGTCTGCCTGGCTACCTCAAGTCAAGTTATCTTGTACACAGGTAGGAACAACAGGTTCCACACTGCCCACCAGGGATTATTTGTCTGTCTGTCGTGCACGAATGCGCTGTCCAACCAAGTTCCTACCTGCCCACTCCGAAAGAACGTGTTCCAATCATTGTCTCGCAGCAGCACTCGCTGGCATCACACGGATGCTGTGAGCGGCTTGAGGAGGCAGGGCAGCAGGCAGGGAGTGGATCGTGACGGCGCGAAGGTTGTAGACAACTGCCCACATCATCCCGGGGCTCCCACCTTTATACTCTAAACTTCAAAGGCCCGGGGGAGAGGGGGGGGGGGGCGTCGCGCAGCCAATTACGCGCCTACCTTTCGATTTACATCTGATGCCCCGCCCTCACCTGGAGCGTCCGTTACACCTCCACCCATCGTTTTCTTAGTTCGTGCCTTCGATTTTTTTTGCTCTTTTCGCCCCTTTCCTATTGTTCTCACGTGCCCAGAAGTTCGCGTCTTAGGGTCTTTACGCCTATTATTCCACCCTCCGTCCTCCAAACAATGTTGTGTGTAACTCATTGCTGTTGGCCCAGGGCACCTTTTTATTTTTGCGCCCATACAATTTTAAGCCAATTTTTGGGGCACTGGATTGTAACCTGTCCTGTGAGGGTTGGTCAATCTCCTGGCACCGGGAAACCGTGGGACTCTCCCTCTAGGGGCCCCTTCGGATTAAAACCCGATGTGCCAGGCAACCCCCGGCCAGGACACTACGTGTGTGCGCTGTGTGCGGGTCGTGTGTTTAGTTGCGGGGGCCGGGAGGGAGTCGCGTGGCACCGCAGGTGGTTAGTCTGTGTCGTGAGCTGGATATGGCGGCGGGGAATCATCCAGTTGAGCTGTCTTCTCGTATGGAGGAGGTGAAATCTGCAGACGCACAGACAAAGGCAAAGCTTTACCAGGTAGCCTCTAGCAGGGCTGCAGGGGCAAGTGCTGTTACACACAGACAAATGCAAAGCTTTACCAGGTAGCCTCTAGCAGGGATGTAGGGGCAAGTGCTGTTACACACAGACAAATGCAAAGTTCCCCAAGGTAGCCTCTAGCAGGCTGCAGGGGCAAGTGCTGTTACACACAGACACAGACAAAGTTCCCGAAGGTAGCCTCTAGCAGGGATGTAGGGGCAAGTGCTGTTACACACAGACAAAGGCAAAGCTTTACCAGGTAGCCTCTAGCAGGGCTGTAGGGGCAGGTGCTGTTACACACAGACAAAGGCAACGCTTTACCAGGTAGCCTCTAGCAGGGATATAGGGGCAAGTGCTGTTACACACAGACAATGCAAAGCTCCCCCAGGTAGCCTCTAGCAGGATGTAGGGGCAAGTGCTGTTACACACAGACAAAGGCAAAGCTTTACCAGGTAGCCTCTAGCAGGGATATAGGGGCAAGTGTTGTTACACACAGACAATGCAAAGCTCCCCCAGGTAGCCTCTAGCAGGCTGTAGGGGCAAGTGCTGTTACACACAGACAAAGGCAAAGCTTTACCAGGTAGACTCTAGCAGGGCTGCAGGGGCACGAGCTGTTACACACAGACAAAAGCAAAACTCCCCCAAGTAGCCTCTAGCAGGTCTGTAGGGGTAAGTGCTGCGACACACATAAATTGACAAAGGTCCCCCAGGTAGCCTCTAGCAGGTCTGTAGGGGTAAGTGCTGTTACATACAGACACATGCAAAGCTTCCCCGTGTTGCTTCTAGCAGGCTGTAGGGGTAAGTGCTGTTACATACAGACACATGCAAAGCTTCCCCGTGTTGCTTCTAGCAGGCTGTAGGGGAAAGTGCTGTCAGTAGTAGCGAGTAGCAGCACACGCACCTCATTGGTCGCCTCGAAGCCACGCCCCTTGTGGACGGGGGCCGTGGGCACGATGCCACGCCCCCCCGCCTCTGATTGGTCTACAGGAGGAACGCCGCCCATCTGCGAACGACAGCCCATTGGAGCGGAGCCAGCGACACGCCCATCGTGAACCCCACCCACCCACACAACAACCGCCATTCGCCACTAAGTGGCGGTGACGTCACCACGACGCTTGTGCCAGGCCATGTGCACCCTGAGGCCACGTGAAGTGTCGAACGCCCGCTGGCAGGAGGTCACGGGGCAGACCCAGGTGCCACGGGTCGACTGACCGAGATGACCGAGATGACTGGCTGATGCACCACCTGTGCCCCCTACTGTGCCAACTTGCTGTGCTTTAGCCACCCGGCGCTCCGCTCGTTGTTGTGAGCGTCGCTCCTCCGCCCTCCGTTGTTGTTGGAGGGCGACTGCCTCCAACTGCCCAGTAGCGTCCTTCACGAGCCTCCTCCACTGAGGCCGATCTTGACACCGCTGGTACCAGTCATCGGCAAGTCCACTCAGCTCCACGTCCTCCTGTACCACATCACTCCATCTCTTCTCTAGCCCGTGCCGCGCCCGTTTAGCCCCCTCGATCCGGCCAAACAAAAGCTGTTTAGGCATGCGGTGGCTGGGCATGCGGGCTACATGACCCAGCCAACGCAGCCTTGCCTGCCGGAGGAGCTCACTGATGGGACTTTGCCCAGATCTTTCAAGGACTTGTGAGCTCCTCACACAATCCAGCCTGGTTAAACCCAGGATGGATCGTAGACAGGCCAGCCTAAATGTTTCCAACCGGCGAAGATGCTCCACTAGGGGGGTCCACGCTTCGCAAGCGTAGAGAAGGGAGGGAATGACCGTGGCCGAGAAGACCTGAAGCTTCGTGCGGAGCGACAGACCAGGTAGCTTCCACACAGCGTTACGCAACCGATGAAAAGATATTGCCGCTCGACTGATTCGGAGTGAGACCTCTGCTGATAAACTGGAGCCGGTCATGAGCACACTGCCCAGGTATGGGAAACTCTCTACTCTCTCCACAACTGCCCCATCACCGATTGGGAGTTGTGGGGGCGGAGTGCCCGATGGTACAAAATACCCAGGCAGGTGCTTAGTTTTGGTGGGGCTGATGGTAAGGCCCCACCTCTTAGTGGCACACTCCAGTCTCAGCAGCAGCGTCTCCAACTCCTCTTCTGAATGAGCAGCTATTACCAAATCATCGGCATACATAACGTGGTTGACCAATAGGGAGTCATCCCTTGATCACACCCGGGCGTCGATCAGCCTCCAATTATATCTGTACCAAATGGTAATTCCCCCGGTACAGCTATTGAAGGCTTCACGAACTACGCAGTCGAAATAGATGTTAAATAATGTGGGAGCCAGAGGACATCCCTGTCGCACCCCAAGGTGTACAGGGAAAGGCTCCGACTCCCGGCCACGTAGTTTTACCCGGGCCCGCTCACCATCATGAAGGTCCTTAATGATCGTGAGCAGAGGGTCAGGGACTCCGAAAGCACGAAGAACAACCCAGAGCCCAGTCCTACTGATGGTATCATAGGCCTTGACCAGGTCAATAAAGCAGAGATGTAGGTCTTTTTGGAATTCCCTACACCTCTGCTGTAGCAGACGGACAGAAAATATGGCATCTGTGCAGGACCGCCCTTTCCTGAAACCACATTGGGGCTCCGCAAGCCTCTCCTCAGCATGCCTAGCAAGGCGATGTTGAATAATCCTTGCCAGGACCTTACCGTCACACTGAGGAGTGAGATGCCCCTGTAGTTGTTACAGTCGGTACGGTCCCCCTTCTTAAAGAGGGGGACCACCAGGGCATCCTTCCAGTCCTGCGGAACCCGTCCAGTGGTCCAGACTGTTGTTATGATGTCATATAGGGCAGTCTGTGCACAAACGCCACCCTCCCTCAGCATTTCGCCTGGGAGATCATCTCTGCCCGGTGCCTTCCCTGGTCTAGGACTCCGGATCGCCCTCAGTACTTCCTCAACAGCCGGTACCTCAGCCAGCCACTCACAGGGGGTGACCTCTTCCAATATTTGAGGCACCGCAGCCTCAGCAGGGTTATCCCCACTTTGTGCCATTATGTTTTCCTGGCTGAGAGATTTTCCCTCCCCCAGGACCTCACAGAAATGCTCAGCAAATCTGCAAACCTGTTCCTGGGGGTCGGAGATTGGATCACCGTTTTTTCCTCTAATGATGGTAATAGGTGTGGCGCTACAGGTTACTTTTTTGATGGAGTTAAATAGTGATTTGTGATCGCGGGCTACTGAGGCAGACTCCATCTCCTCAGCAACCCGCGACCACCACCCATCCTTACAGCGCCTCACGGCTCTCCGAACCTCCGAGCGAAGACTGCGGTAAACCTCCTCATTCTCTGACGTGGGATGCTGTAGGCGATGAGAGTGGGCCTGTCGCTTTTTCTCAATTAACCTGAACACCCCCTCCGTCAGCCAGGGTTCCCGGGGAGGTCTGGACCGCGTACCCAAAGCAGCCATTGCAGCTGCATGAGTCACAGTCTTAAACCTCGCCCATTTACCCTCGACATCAGGTGGAGTGGGGGACGATGCCAACCCCAGCTGCAAGCGATGATGAAATTCTCGCTTGCAACTTTCATCAGCTAACTTAGACCAGGCCACTTTTGGTTGGAATGGGATCCTGGGTGTACACCCACCACCGGAGTGGAAGAATGGCAGGCGCATCTTACAGATGACTAGTCGATGGTCAGAGGGCAGATCAGCTCCACGGTAGGTCCTGGTGTCAAGGACATGGGCTCGCATCCGCTGGTCCGTCACTACGTAGTCCAGCAGATGATCTTGCTTGGACCCGGCATGCATCCATGATGTTGTGTGGATGCGCCGATGCCGGAAGAGCGTGTTGGTAATTACAAGCCCATGGGCTGCACAAAAATCTAATAGCCTCCTACCGTTATTATTGAGCTGATCTGGCCCATGCCTTCCAATCACTCCAGACCAGGTGCCAGCATCATGACCAACTCGGGCATTGAAGTCACCCAACAAGATGACTTTGTCCCGAGTGGCCACTTTAGCCAGCACCTGTGACAGGAGGTCATAAAAAGCGTCCGACTCATCGGCTTTGCCTGCATCCCTCCACGGATGTTCGTCTTCGGTGGGGGCATAAGTAACCACGACCACCACTCCTCGCCTCTGGTTGATGGGAAGGCGAGCCCAAAGTATCCTGGGGCTTACAGCTTCCCACACCTCACCGCCACGCTCCCACGCCCCCTTAATTCTTTTGTTCAAAAGAAGAGCCACACCCTGTTGTTTGGCAGTCTCCTGCCCCGAGTAGAGGACTGTCCACCCCTCATGGTGGCAGGAGCCAGAACCGGTCCACCGGACCTCCTGAATGCCACAGAGATCCAGGCGGTACCGGTCCAGCTCCCGACAGAGGAGTGGCAGCCTCTCCTCCGCAGTGAGCGTTCGAACATTCCACGTGGCCATCCGCAATGGTTTTTCGTTGTTTCTGGAGGAGCCCCGAGGGTTAAAATTCAATCTCCTGGCTCCGCCAAATGGGGTTTGGCCAGGAGACGTCATAAAAGCCTGACCCCCCGGGGCCTCCGGCACAAGCTTATTAATTACAGGTTTATGTTTAATTCGTAGTTTAGTGGTGGTTAATTGAAGGTGGAGGGGTTACCAGCCCCTCGCACCCGTCCAGAGCCCCCGTTTAGCCACTGTGGTGGTCACAGACGCCATGAGGGGAGAGGCCAATGGGCATTGGCCCTCCCCCCACAGCACTGCCCACGACAGTGTTGCCCGTCCGGCACCCACACACTCACCCACCCACTCACCCTCCCACCCACTCACCCACCCACTCACCCACCATACTCACCCACCCAATCATCCACCCAATCATCCACCCACCCACTTACTCACTCACGCACCCACCCATCCACTCACCAACCGACTCACTTACTAACTCACCCACCCACCCTGACTGACTCAACAGCTGATGCTGCTCTATCAGCTCAGATTATCCACTCACTCACTCACTCACCCACCACCCACCCACTTAACTACCCCCCACCTACCACACTCACCCACCCAATCATCCACCCACCCACTTACCCACTCACTCCCTCACCCACCCACTCACCCACCGACTCACTTACTAACTCACTCACCCACCCACTCACCCTCCCACCCTGACTGACTCACCAGCTGGTGCTGCTCCATCAGCTCAGAGTATCCACCCACCCACGACCTCCTCCACCATCTCTTCCTCGTCCTCAAGAAGCAGCACAAGAGAAGACCCAGCGAGAGGGCGAGGAGCAGACCCAGGATGGAGATACCGGCCCTGAAGATCACTCAGATGGGGGGGGGGGGAGATCAGCTGTGATCAGCGGTGATCAGCTGTGATAATGCGTCATTGGATAGTGAGGTCGAACTCACTCACTCGGTAACTCACCCACTCACTCACTCACCCACCCACTCACCCACTCAATCACCCACCCACTCACTCACCCACTCACCCATCCTCCTACTCACCCACCCACTCACTCACTCACCCACCCACCCACCCACCCACTCACTCACCCACCCACCCACTCACTCACCCACCCACCCACCCACTCACTCACTCACTCACCCACCCACCCACCCACTCACTCACTCACCCACCCACCCACCCACTCACTCACTCATCCACCCGCCCACCCACTCACCCACCCACCCACTCGCCCACCCACTCACCCACCCACTCACTCACCCACCCACCCACTCACCCACCCACTCACACACTCACCCACCCACCGACTCACCCACCCTCCTACTCACCCACTCAACCACCCACTCAACCACTCACTCACCGGAGTCCCTCCTCATAGGAAGGACCGCCACGCCCCCCAGGGGATCCGAGCGATGCGATTGGCTGATGGTCCTTGTCTACTCCACCCATCGTAAAGCTGAGGCGGGCGTGGCGTGGCGATGGGCGTGGCGAAATAAAGGGGGCGGGGCCACGGATAGGGGGGCGGAGCCTCGGGGTTTTATCGGTCGATGTTGACTACCTCGCCTGGTACGCAGAAGGTCGTGGGTATCGATACCGGAACCCTGTGCGACAGACAGAGACACACACAGACACACACACAGACACACACATACACACACAGACACACACACAGACACATAGACAGAAACGCACAGACACACAGACACACACAGACACACAGACGCACACAGACACACACAGACACACACACAGAAACACACACAGACACACACACAGACAGACAGACAGAGACATACACACACACAGACTCACACACACACATACACAGACATACAGACACAGACACAGACACACACACAGACACACAGACAAACAGAGACATACACACAGACACGCACATACAGACATACACATTGACACGCACATACAGACATACATACAGGCACAGACACAGACACACACAGACACATACATACACACACAGACACACAGAGACACACAGAGACGTACAGACCGACACACACACACAGACACACACAGACACACAAACAGACACACACAGACAGACACACAGATACAGACAGACACACAGAGACACACAGACAGACAGACACACACACAGACACACACACAGACACACAGACACACACAGAAACACACACAGACACACAGACAGACACGCACAGAGACAGACAGACAAACAGAGACAGACACACACAGACAGACAGAGACATACACACATACACGCACATACAGACATACATACATACAGACAGACACAGATACACACAGACACATACACACACAGACACACAAAGACACACAGACACACACACTTACACACACACAGACAGACACACACACAAACAGACACACACAGAGATACACACACACACAGACATACACAGAGATACACACAGACAGACACACACAGACACAGACACACACACAGACACATAGACAGAAACGCACAGACACATAGACAGAAACGCACAGACACACAGACACACACAGACACACACACACAGGCACACACATACAGACACAAACACACACACACAGATACACACACAGACACACACATACAGACACACAGACACACAGAAACACACACACACACACAGACAGACACACACAGAGACAGACACACACAGACAGACAGACAGAGACAGACACACACAGACAGACAGAGACATACATACACGCACATACAGACATACATACAGACAGACACAGATACAGACAGACACATACACACACAGACACACAGAGACACACAGACACACACACTTACACACAGACAGACACACACACACACAGACACACTCAGAGATACACACACACACACATACACAGAGATACACACAGACAGACACACACAGACAGACACAGACACACACAGATACATGCAAACACACAGATACACACAGACACATAGACAGAAATGCACAGACACACAGACACACACAGACACACAGATACACACAGACACATAGACAGACACGCACACAGACACATAGACAGACACACACAGACACACACACACACAGACACACACACATACACACACAGACACACACAGATACACACAGACACACACACAGACACACACACACATACAGACACAAACACACACACAGACTCACACACACAGACACACACAGACAGACAGAGACATACACACAGACACGCACATACAGACATACATACAGACACATACAGACACACACAGACAGACACACACAGACACATACATACACACAGACACACAGAGACACACAGAGACAAACTTACACACACACAGACAGACACACACAGACACACACAGCGATACACACAGACAGACACAAACAGAGATACACACAGAGATACACACAGACAGACACACACAGAAAGACACAAACACACACAGACACACAGATACACACAGACACATAGACAGACACGCACACAGACACATAGACAGACACACACAGCCACACACACACACAGACATACACAAACACACACAGATACACACAGACACACACACACAGACACATACACACATACACACAGATACACACACTTACACATACCCACAGACACACAGAGACACACATACAGACACACACACACAGACAGACACACACAGACAGACACACACAGACCCACACAGACACACACAGACACATAGACAGACACTTACTGATGCTGCTGGTATCGCTGGATCTGCTGTGACTCTACACACAGAGATACTGACAGAGACAGGGATGCAGAGCGAGAGAGAGAGACTGCAGGCAGATTATAATGCATATATCTGTGTATGTGTGCACCTCGTGAGAAGGGATCAGCTGATCCCAGGGCGTGGAATGTGCAAATTTGAGAGTTTCCCTGAGGTTCTAACATAGAAATACTTTGAGATATATAGAGATATATAGAGATACTAATAGATGCATAGAGATACATAGAGACTCATGTAAATACAGAGACCCACATAGACCCAAAGAGACCAAAACACATAGAGACCCACAGAGACCCATACTCATAGAGACCCACATAGACCCATAGAGACCCAAACACATAGAGACCCATAGAGACCCATACTCATAGAGACCCGCAGAGACCCATATTATTAGAGACCTACACTCAAAGAGACACACAGAGACCCACACTCATAGAGACCCACAGAGACTCACAGAGACCCTCAGAGAGTGTGTGGGTGAGTGTGTGGGTGAGTGAGTGTGCGAGTGAGTGAGTGAGTGTGTGGGTGAGTGGGTTCTTGGGTGAGTGAGTAGGTTAGTGAGTGAGTGTGTGAGTGAGTGGGTGAGTGAGTGTGTGAATGAGTGAGTGAGTGGGTGAGTGAGTGAGTGTGTGACTGAGTGAGTGAGAGTGTGAGTGAGTGCGTGAGTGAGTGAGTGGATTAGTGGGTGAATGAGTGGGTGAGTGACTGAGTGTGTGAGTGTGTGCGTGAGTGAGTGAGTGAGTGGGTGAGTGAAGGTGTGAGTGTGTGAGTGGGTGAGTGAGTGGGTGTTTGAGTGAGTGAGGGGGTGTGTGGGTGAGTGAGTGGTTGAGTGACTGAGTGTGTGAGTGAGTGTGTGAGTGTGTGAGTGAGTGGGTGAGTGAGTGGGTGAGTAAGTGAGTGTGTGGGTGAGTGGGTGAGGAGTAGTCACGAGGATTGGAGACTGCTGAGATTCCGCGTGAATGAACAGAGACAGAGATAGAGGCAAAGGTGGCACCAGTAGCCTCAAGAAAGCTGGAGGGGCAAGTGCTGGTTTTTAGCAGGCAGTGTCTAGACACACAGACACTCACTCAGAAACTCACTCAGACACACACTCACTCACCCATCCAACCACCCAAACACTCTCCCCCTCACCCACCAACCCAACCACTCACCCACTCCCTCACCACAATACAAATTCACTCACTCACCCACCCACTCACCCACTCACCCACCCAACCATTCACTCACCCAACCACCCACTGACCCATCCACTCACCCACTCACCCACCCACTCACTCACCCACCGACCCACTCTCACCTACTCACTCACCCACCCACTCTCACCCACCCACACACTCACCCACACAAACACTCAACAACAACCGCCATTCGCCACTACGTAGTGGTGACGTCACCACGACGCTTGTGCCAGGCCATGTGCACCTTGAGGCCACGTGAAGTGTCGAACGCCCGCCGGCAGGAGATCACGGGTCAGACCCAGCAGGTGCCACGGGTCGACTGACTGAGATGACCGAGATGACTGGCTGATGCACCACCTGTGCCCCCTACTGTGCCAACTTGCTGTGCTTTAGCCACCCGGCGCTTCGCTCGTTGTTGTGAGCGTCGCTCCTCCACCCTCCGTTGTTGTTGGAGGGTGACTGCCTCCAACTGCCCAGTAGCGGCCTTCACGAGCCTCCTCCACAGAGGCCGAGCCAGAACTGGTCCACCGGACCTCCTGAATGCCACACAGATCCACGCGGTACCGGTCTAGCTCGCGACAGAGGAGTGACAGCCTCTCCTCTGCATTGAGCGTTCGAACATTCTACGTGGCCATACGAAGTGGTTTTTCGTTGTTTCTGGAGGAACCCCAAGGGTAAAGATTCAATCTCCTGGCTCCGCCAATTGGGGTTTGGCCAAGAGCCTCCGGCACAAGCGTATTAGTTACATTTTTTATTTGTGGTCAAGTGGTAATTAATTGAAGGTAGAGGCGTTATCAGCCCCTCGCACCCGTCCAGAGCCCCCGTTTAGCCACTGTGGTGGTCATAGACGCCATGAGGGGAGAGGACAATCGGCATTGGCCCTTCCCCCACAGCACTGTCCACGACAGAGTTGCCCGTCCGGCACCACACAATCACCCACCCACTCACCCACCCACACACTCACCTAGCCACCCACTCACCCACCCACCCACTCACCCACTCACGCACACAGTCACCCCCTCTCTCACCCACTCACCCACTCACCCACCCACTCACTCACCCATTCACTCGCCCACCCACTCACCCACCCACCCACTCACGCACTTACACACCCACCCACTCACGCACTTACACACACACACACTCGCCCACCCACCCATTCACTCACCCACCCACTTACTCACCCACCCACTCACTCACCCACCCACATACCCACCCACTCGCCCATCCACTCACCCACCCACCCACCCACTCACTCACTCACCCACACACTCGCCCACCCACCCATCCATTCACTCACCCACCCACTTACTCACCCACCCACACAATCAACCATTCAACCACCCACTCACCCACCCACCCACTCACCCACTCAAACACCCACCAACCCACTCGCGAACCCACCCACCCACTCACCAACCCACACAGTCACCCACGTACCCACCCAGTCACCCACCCACTCACCCACATACCCACCCACTCGCCCACCCACTCACCCACCCAACCACTCACTCACCTACCCACTCACCCACACACTCACCCGCCCACTCACCCACGCACCCACACACCCACCCACCCACTCGACCACACACGCACTCACCCACCCACACACACTCACCCACCCACCCACAACATACATTCAAGCACTGTAAAATGCTAATAAGACCATATTGTATATTTAGGAATTTTAATTCGATTCTAACCTGAACCCCCAGAGTTCGCATATCCGTTCCCCGATTCGATTAAACGTTCACTTTACATACATATGAGCAGAGTGCGATTATAATACTTCGAATAACGTTCTCAAATCGTACCTCCGTTTATGGTGGAATAAATGAAAAGTTTGTGGAAAGTTTAAAGTCCGCTGCTTGAATGTGAAATTTTAGTTTTTTACCCTTCTATCTGGCAACAAAACTGACACCTTTTTTTTGCAAGGAGTCATGTTTGCATAGACCACAATACCTGCAGTCGTAATGCAAACAAAAAACACAACTCTGATAATGTATGGACTGTCCTTGAAGTTGATTGGTCCACACCCGAGACAGCTTTCCTAAGAGCCTAGTCTCACATGGTGTTGGACCAGATGACGCCAAAAGGCGCACAACTCAAAGACAATGCACCGTCAGAGTATGAGAGTTCGGGGTAAGCATTTACACCTTTGGAACCTCATTTGCCAGAAGGAAAAATATGATAATTGGGTTTTTATCCTTTTATCTGGCAACAAAACTGACACCTTTTTTTACAAGGAGTCATGTTTGCTTAGACCACAATACCTGCAGTCGTAATGCAAACAAAAAACATAACTCTGATAATGTATGTGCACTGTCCTTGAAGTCGATTGGTCCACACCCCAAACAGCTTTCTTTAGAGCCTAGTTTCATATTGTGTTGGACCAGATGACGCCAAAAGGCGTACAACTCAAAAACAGCGCACTATCAGAGTATTGAGACCTCGGGGTAAGCATTTACACTATGAGACTTCCTTTACCAGTGGCAAAATATAGTAGTAGGTTTTAACCCTTTAAACTGGTACAAAACTGACACCTTTATACAAGGCATCAAGTTTGCAATAACCACAACACAAGCAGTCAAAATGCAAACAAAAAGAAACAACTCTGATAATGATATGCACTGTCCTTGAAGTTGATTGGTCCACACCCGAGACAGCTTTCCTTAGAGCCTAGTCTCACATGGTCCTTGAAGTTGATTGGTCCACACCCGAGACAGCTTTCCTTAGAGCCTAGTCTCACATGGTCCTTGAAGTTGATTGGTCCACACCCGAGACAGCTTTCCTTAGAGCCTAGTCTCACATGGTCCTTGAAGTTGATTGGTCCATACCCGAGACAGCTTTCCTTAGAGCCTAGTCTCACATGGTCCTTGAAGTTGATTGGTCCATACCCGAGACAGCTTTCATTAGAGCCTAGTCTCACATGGTCCTTGAAGTTGATTGGTCCATACCCGAGACAGCTTTCCTTAGAGCCCAGTCTCACATGGTCCTTGAAGTTGATTGGTCCACACCCGAGACAGCTTTCCTTAGAGCCCAGTCTCACATGGTCCTTGAAGTTGATTGGTCCATACCCGAGACAGCTTTCCTTAGAGCCTAGTCTCACATGGCGTTGGACCAGATGACGCCAAAAGGCAAATGAGGTTCCAATGGTGTGAAATTTTAGTTTGTCGTCTACATCGACATCAGCGTACGGACGAAAGAAAGGAGATCACTGAGGTGGAGCAATTAACTCGGCGCGTTTGCAGGTGGTGAGCTCATTGTGTTGGTAACCCCGCTGTTAATGGCACGTCCATGCGGTATCTGTACTTTGTTTGTGTGTCTGTGTGAGTGGGGAGCGGTAGTGTAGCGGTTAGCGCTATGAACCTGGCGGACCCGAGTTCGATTCCCGCTCACGGCTAACACCAGTGGACGATTATCTGAACCGGTCCTGGGCCTCCCCTAGGTCGACTCAGCCTTAAATGAGTACCTGGTGCAGTGTGTAGTAAACATCGCCACTGGGGAAACAAAGGCGGTCGGGCGTGGTGTTGACCACCCACCCCCTCGTGTACCGTTCCGGCCTTCATAGGTGCTCGCTAACAGCACTTGCCCCTACAGTCTGTTAAGGCTACACGGGGGATCTTTGTGGGGAGCAGTTAGTTTCGCTATGCTACAAACCCGGCGACCCGAGTTCGAGATCCCTGCTCAGGGCCAACAATGGTGATGGTGATGATTTGAACCGGTCCTGGGCCTCGCCTAGATCGACCCAGGCTAAAATGAGCGCCATGGTGAGGTGGGTAAACGTCACCACTAGGGAGACACAGGCGGCCGAGCGTGGTGCTGGCCACTCATCTTGCATAATGCACGGGCATAAGTAGTACTAATCACAAACCTGCATTTCCATATCCCCTCCCTTTGATGCTGCTAATCCTGCATAATGCACGGGCATAAGTAGCACTAATCACATACCTGCATTTCCCATATCCCCTCCCTTTGATGCTGCTAATCCTGCATAATGCACGGGCATGAGTAGTACTAATCACACACCTGCATTTCCCATACCCCCTCCCTGTGATGCCGCTAATCCTGCATAATGCACGGGCATGAGTAGTACTAATCACACACCTGCATTTCCCATATCCCCTCCCTTTGATGCTGCTAATCTTGCATAATGCACGGACATAAGTAGCACTAATCACACACCTGCATTTCCCATATCCCCTCCCTTTGATGCTGCTAATCCTGCATAATGCACGGGCATGAGTAGTACTAATCACACACCTGCATTTCCCATATCCCCTCCCTTTGATGCTGCTAATCCTGCATAATGCACGGGCATGAGTAGTACTAATCACACACCTGCATTTCCATATCCCCTCCCTTTGATGCTGCTAATCTTGCATAATGCACGGGCATGAGTAGTACTAATCACACACCTGCATTCCCATATCCCCTCCCTTTGATGCTGCTAATCCTGCATAATGCACGGGCATAAGTAGTACTAATCGCATACCTGCATTTCCCATGAATATGCTAAATTCCTATTGATATGCAAATTATTTTGTCAAGGCGCTCTTCCCCCCATTCCAACCCAGCTTAAATATACGCTCCAAGCGTGGTGGTGTTTCATTCAGACTCTGTCTTCTCGACAGACTTGGTCTTCACCTGAGGACGGCTGCTTGCGTTGTGGCCGAAACGTCGTGAGAATTATTTTATTATGTTTTATTTTTATTATTTTATTATTTCCATTCTACGTGACTTTACCGAAAGAACCAAGAAGATTAACAGACACACACACAATGTGGTCTCCAGTTAATGCTTTAATGTCCTTAAATATAACCGTGGCAAAATGTTTTATATATATATGAGAAAATAGTATTTTATATATAAAAAATATATATTTCTTAACATAAACTTTAAATAGTGTCATACATCATGGGACCTCCTTTGCCAGTACCAAAATATACTAATCGGGGGTTTCCACTTTTTTTTCTGGCAACTAAACTGGCACCTTTTGCAATGAATCATGCTTACATTAACCACAATACTTACATTAACCACAATACTTACATTAACCACAATACTTGCATTAACCACAATACTTACATTAACCACAATACTTACATTAACCACAATTCTTACATTAACCACAATACTTACATTAACCACAATACTTACATTAACCACAATTCTTACATTAACCACAATACTTACATTAACCACAATTCTTACATTAACCACAATACTTACATTAACCACAATACTTACATTAACCACAATTCTTACATTAACCACAATACTTACATTAACCACAATACTTACATTAACCACAATACTTACATTAACCACAATACTTACATTAACCACAATACTTACATTAACCACAATACTTACATTAACCACAATACTTACATTAACCACAATACTTACATTAACCACAATACTTGCATTAACCACAATACTTACATTAACCACAATACTTACATTAACCACAATTCTTACATTAACCACAATACTTACATTAACCACAATACTTACATTAACCACAATACTTGCATTAACCACAATACTTGCATTAACCACAATACTTGCATTAACCACAATACTTGCATTAACCACAATACTTGCATTAACCACAATACTTACATTAACCACAATACTTACATTAACCACAATACTTGCATTAACCACAATACTTGCATTAACCACAATACTTACATTAACCACAATACTTACATTAACCACAATACTTGCATTAACCACAATACTTGCATTAACCACAATACTTACATTAACCACAATACTTGCATTAACCACAATACTTACATTAACCACAATACTTGCATTAACCACAATACTTACATTAACCACAATACTTACATTAACCACAATACTTGCATTAACCACAATACTTGCATTAACCACAATACTTGCATTAACCACAATACTTACATTAACCACAATACTTACATTAACCACAATTCTTACATTAACCACAATACTTACATTAACCACAATTCTTACATTAACCACAATACTTACATTAACCACAATACTTACATTAACCACAATACTTACATTAACCACAATTCTTACATTAACCACAATACTTACATTAACCACAATACTTACATTAACCACAATTCTTACATTAACCACAATACTTACATTAACCACAATACTTGCAGTCAAATGCATTTGACTGCAAGTATTGTGGTTAATGTAAGCACGATTCCTTGCAAAAGGTGTCAGTTTTGTTGCCAGAAAAAAAGGGGAAAACCCCTATTAGTAGTGTCATACATGTTAATTATAAGAAAAAAATATTATCAGCAGATTACCAAAAGTCACCCGGAATGTCGTCCATGCTCGTCGAAGATCTCGGAAGCTCGAAACTTTGCGAGAGAAGCGAATCCGTATCGGCAATCTTAACAGCGACCCACTCGCGTTTGCGCCACGAAAGTGAGAGGTCACAAGAACCGGCCTCTCTGGCATCGCTCCTCCAAGCGACCTTCCGTCTGCTCACGGCAGAGGGCAGCACTCTCCCGCCAGCCACGTGCTCGTCACGTGATGGGCCAAAAGCGATTACCGTTACGCGTTCTGCTGTGACGTGGCGGTGGTGGCGGTGGTGGTGGCTGTGGAGGTGGCAGTGGTGATGGCGGTGGTGGCGGTGGTGGTGGTGGCGGCGGTGGTGGTGACGGTGGTGGTGGCGGTGGTGGTGGAGGTGGCGGTGGTGATGGTGGCAGTGGTGGCGGCAGTGGTGATGGCAGTGGTGGCGGTGTTTGCGGTGGTGGTGGTGGCAGTGGCGGTGGTGGTGGAGGTGGCAGTGGTGATGGCAGTGGTGGCGGTGGAGGTGGTGGTGGTGGTGGCAGTGGTGATGGCAGTGGTGGCGGTGGTGGTGGTGGTAGTGGTGGCGGTGATGGCGGTGGTGGCGGCGGTGGTGGTGGAGGTGGCAGTGGTGATGGCGGTGTTTGCGGTGGCGTTGGTGGTGGTGGTCGTGGTGTTTGCGGTGGCGGTGGTGGTGGCGGTGGTGGTGGAGGTGGCAGTGGTGATGGCAGTGGTGGCGGTGGTGGCGGTGTTTGCGGTGGCGTTGGTGGTCGTGGTGTTTGCGGTGGCGGTGGTGGTGGTGGTGGAGGTGGCAGTGGTGATGGCAGTGGTGGCGGTGGTGGCGGTATTTGCGGTGGCGTTGGTGGTGGCAGTGGTGGTGGCGATGGTGGTGGTGGTGGTGGTGGAGGTGGCAGTGGTGGCGGTGGCGGTGGTGACGGTGTTTGCGGTGGCGTTGGTGGTGATGGCAGTGGTGGTGGTGGCGGCAGTGGTGGTGGAGGTGGCAGTGGTGATGGCAGTGGTGATGGTAGTGGTGGTGGCGGCGGTGGTGGTGGCGGCGGTGGTGGTGGTGGTGGTGGCGGTGGTGGTGGCAGCGGCAGTGGTGGTGGTGGTGGCGATGGTGGTGGTGGTGGTGGTGGTGGCGGCGTTGGTGGTGGCGGTGGTGGTGGCGATGGTGGTGGCGGTGGTGGTGGCGGTGGTGGTGGTGGTGGCGTTGGTGGTGGCGGTGGTGGTGGCGATGGTGGTGGTGGTGGTGGTGGTGGCGTTGGTGGTGGCGGTGGTGGTGGCGATGGTGGTGGTGGTGGTGGAGGTGGCAGTTGTGGCGGTGGCGGTGGTGGCGGTGTTTGCGGTGGCGTTGGTGGTGATGGCAGTGGTGGTGGAGGTGGCAGTGGTGATGGCAGTGGTGATGGTAGTGGTGGTGGCGGCGGTGGTGGTGGCGGCGGTGGTGGTGGTGGTGGTGGCGGTGGTGGTGGCGGCGGCAGTGGTGGTGGTGTTGGCAGTGGTGGTGGTTGCGTTCTTGTGAGAACACGACCACGTTATGGGTGGGGGGGGGGGTGTCAGGAAACAATCGCGTTTTAATAAATAATCTTAACGGAACTTACATCGAGCCTTAAGCGAGGCGCTTGACGAAGACTAAACAGCGGGTACGACGACGACGACTACGACGTTTGTCGTACGTGTGTGTCTGTGAACATAATGGTGGAAATGAGGTGAATGAAATGGGAGGAAGCAATGGGTGGCGATTCTTTGGTGATGCGTGAATTTTGGGTGAAAGCGAAATTGATGACCGTAAATGATGATGATTGGCTTTGAATGAATGGGGTCATTCGCCATTCGACCGCCCCAAAACGCGACCCCGGTTCCATTACGTTCGCGACCCCGTTACTGAAGGGGGGAGGGGATGGGGAGAAATCCCAAACCGTGCTCCCCGCATCCCCTAAAAACACATTCCTCACGTTGAGCCTCCAATTCGCGTTGCGAAAGCGACCAGTGGCATCGTTGACCAAGCTCCTGTTTCATTCCGTACACTGCACGTTAGGCCTCGGCAAGGTAAGGTAAAAGTGTAAAAACAACGAGCCTACCTTTACCCTAGCTTTTACCTTATCACAATACAATCACTCTACCCTTACCTTTTACCCTTTAGCTGGTAAGGTAAGAGTATAAAAACAACGAGCCTACCTTTACCCTAGCTTTTACCTTACCACAATACAATCACTCTACCCTTACCTTTTACCCTTCAGCAGGTAAGGTAAAAGTGTAAAAACAACGAGCCTACCTTTACCCTAGCTTTTACCTTACCACAATACAATCACTCTACCCTTACCTTTTACCCTTTAGCAGGTAAGGTAAAAGTGTAAAAACAACGAGCCTACCTTTACCCTACCTTTAACCTTACCACAATACAATCACTCTACCCGACCTTTTACCCTTTAGCAGGTAAGGTAAAAGTGTAAAAACAACGAGCCTACCTTTACCCTAGCTTTTACCTTACCACAAAACAATCACTCTTCCCTACCTTTTACCCTTTAGCAGGTAAGGTAAAAGTGTAAAAACAACGAGCCTACCTTTACCCTAGCTTTTACCTTACCACAATACAATCACTCTACCCGACCTTTTACCCTTTAGCAGGTAAGGTAAAAGTGTAAAAACAACGAGCCTACCTTTACCCTAGATTATACCTTCCCACAATACAATCACTCTACCCTTACCTTTTACCCTTCAGCAGATAAGGTAAAAGTGTAAAAACAACGATCCTACCCTTTAACCCTACCCTTTACCCTTACCCCTTGGCATGTCGATACGTTTACCCTTTACCCGGTAAATAATTAACCCGTAAAAACAAAGTTTTTCACTATAAATCCTTTATATGCGTGGCGGCTAGAGTCCTCTCGTCCTCTGGCTTGAGATGGCTGCCACCTATGGGTCAGATGATTGCCTGCCACCATTAAGCAATTGGTAATTACATATAATTTATTTTTTCCTAAAAAGTGTAAAATTTTGGAATTTTTTTTTCACGAAAATTAATTGTCACGCACAACGAGTCTGTGTGCAAAATGTCAGCTCGATTGGATCACGGGAAGTGGGTTAAAAACGACCGCAAGATTTGCACGGTCGTAAGCAAGCAAGCAAGTGAACTTAATATAAAGGATTTAAAAAAGGGTACAGTTACCTTACCTTGCCGAGGCCTACTGCACATATTGTGCATTGCGTCACCTTCGCGTGGCTCCTCCCACTACTCGGGTAGCCCCGCCCACTATCACGTGACCCCACCCACTACACAGATGGCTCCTCCCACTACTCAGGTAACCACGCCCACTCTCATATGGCCCCACCCACTACACAGATGGCTCCTCCCACTACTCAGGTAACCACGCCCACTCTCATATGGCCCCACCCATTACACAGATGGCTCCTCCCACAACTCAGGTAACCACGCCCACTCTCATATGGCCCCACCCACTACACAGATGGCTCCTCCCACAACTCAGGTAACCACGCCCACTCTCATATGGCCCCACCCATTACACAGATGGCTCCTCCTACTGCTCAGGTAACCACGCCCACTCTCATATGGCCCCACCCACTACACAGATGGCTCCTCCCACAACCCAGGTAACCACGCCCACTCTCATATGGCCCCACCCATTACACAGATGGCTCCTCCTACTGCTCAGGTAACCACGCCCACTCTCATATGGCCCCACCCACTACACAGATGGCTCCTCCCACAACTCAGGTAACCACGCCCACTCTCATATGGCCCCACCCACTACACAGATGGCTCCGCCCACAACTCAGGTAACCACGCCCACTCTCATATGGCCCCACCCACTACACAGATGGCTCCTCCTACTACCCAGGTAACCACGCCCACTCTCATATGGCCCCACCCACTACACAGATGGCTCCTCCCACAACCCAGGTAACCACGCCCACTCTCATATGGCCCCACCCACTACACAGATGGCTCCTCCTACTGCTCAGGTAACCACGCCCACTCTCATATGGCCCCACCCACTACACAGATGGCTCCTCCCACAACTCAGGTAACCACGCCCACTCTCATATGGCCCCACCCACTACACAGATGGCTCCTCCTACTACCCAGGTAACCACGCCCACTCTCATATGGCCCCACCCATTACACAGATGGCTCCTCCTACTGCTCAGGTAACCACGCCCACTCTCATATGACCCCACCCACTACACAGATGGCTCCTCCCACAACTCAGGTAACCACACCCACTCTCATATGGACCCACCCACTACACAGATGGCTCCTCCCACAACTCAGGTAACCACGCCCACTCTCATATGGCCCCACCCACTACACAGATGGCTCCTCCCACAACTCAGGTAACCACGCCCACTCTCATATGGCCCCACCCACTACACAGATGGCTCCTCCCACTATTCGCGGTGACCCCTGTAACAGAGAGGAGTCAATGCTGGCTCGCCCGCCGTGGTCTGCACCAGAGGTCGCAACCGGGTACCCGATACCCGGCCGGGTATGGGTAGGGTACGGGTACGGGTAGGGTACGGGTAGGGTACGGGTAGGGTACGGGTAGGGTACGGGTAGGGTATGGGTACGGGTAGGGTACGGGTAGGGTACGGGTAGGGTATGGGTACGGGTAGGGTATGGGTACGGGTAGGGTACGGGTAGGGTATGGGTACGGGTAGGGTATGGGTAGGGTATGGGTACGGGTAGGGTACGGGTAGGGTACGGGTAGGGTATGGGTACGGGTAGGGTACGGGTAGGGTACGGGTAGGGTATGGGTACGGGTAGGGTATGGGTACGGGTAGGGTACGGGTAGGGTATGGGTACGGGTAGGGTATGGGTAGGGTATGGGTACGGGTAGGGTACGGGTAGGGTACGGGTAGGGTACGGGTAGGGTAGGGTACGGGTAGGGTACGGGTAGGGTACGGGTAGGGTATGGGTACGGGTAGGGTACGGGTAGGGTACGGGTAGGGTACGGGTATGGCCGGGTACGGGTACGGGTACCCGTTTGCGACCCTGGTGCGGCCGGGTACGGGTAGCCGGGTAAGGGATCAAAACCCGTTTGCGACCTCTGGTCTGCACTGAGCAGCGGAGTGATCAATGCGAGGCTGATTTGACTCCAGTGTTTCGCGAAACTGCAACGTACAGAGGAGCGTCCTTTTGCATAGAGCATTGCCACGCGTGGAATATACTCGCCGGGGAATACACCGACATCACACGGGACGTACACGGTGGGTGCTAGGAGATGTTATCTTCCTGGCCTGGTGTGCAGGAGGTCGCGGGGTTCGATCCCGGACACTGACGATGCCTGGCTGCTGAACATTTGTAGATTGCGTGTCTCTCTCCTGGTCCTCCAGTTTTGTGTAGTGTATAGTAGTGTAGTTTATAGTGTAGTGTATTGTAATGTATAGTGTAGTGTAGGATTCAGTTTATAGTGTAGTGTGTAGTATAGTAGTGTAGTGTACAGCAGTGTAGTGTATAGTAGTGTAGTTTATAGTGTAGTGTATAGTAGTGTAGTGTATAGTGTAGTGTATAGTCTTGTGTCTATAGTGTAATGTATAGTCTAGTGTGTAGTGTAGTGTATAGTGTAGTGTATAGTCTAGTGTATAGTGTAGTGTATAGTGTAGTGTATAGTGTAGTGTGTAGTGTAGTATTCAGTGGATAGTGTAGTGTGTAGTGTAGTGTATAGTAGTGTAGTGTGTAGTGTATAGTAGTGTAGTGTATAGTAGTGTAGTGTATAGTAGTGTAGTGTATAGTAGTGTAGTGAATAGTAGTGTAGTGTATAGTGTAGTGTATAGTAGTGTAGTGTATAGTGTAGTGTATAGTAGTGTAGTGTATAGTGTAGTGTATAGTAGTGTAGTGTATAGTGTAGTGTGTAGTGTATAGTCTTGTGTATATAGTGTAATGTATAGTCTAGTGTATAGTAATGTATAGTGTAGTGTGTCGTGTAGTATATTCAGTGTATAGTGTAGTGTAGTGTGTAGTGTAGTGTACAGCAGTGTAGTGTATAGTAGTGTAGTGTATAGCGTAGTGTATAGCGTAGTGTATAGTAGCGTAGTGTGTAGTGTAGTGTATAGTGTAGTGTATAGTGTAGTGTATAGTAGTGTATAGTGTAGTGTATAGTAGTGTATAGTGTAGTGTATAGTATAGTGTAGTGTATAGTATAGTAGTGTATAGTGTAGTGTATAGTGTAGTGTACAGCAGTGTAGTGTGTAGTAGTGTAGTGTATAGTAGTGTATAGTGTAGTGTATAGTGTAGTGTATAGTAGTGTAGTGTATAGTAGTGTATAGTAGTGTATAGTGTAGTGTATAGTATAGTGTAGTGTATAGTATAGTAGTGTATAGTGTAGTGTATAGTGTAGTGTACAGCAGTGTAGTGTGTAGTAGTGTAGTGTATAGTAGTGTATAGTGTAGTGTATAGTGTAGTGTATAGTAGTGTATAGTGTAGTGTATAGTGTAGTGTATAGTGTAGTGTATAGTATAGTGTAGTGTATAGTATAGTAGTGTATAGTGTAGTGTATAGAGTAGTGTACAGCAGTGTAGTGTGTAGTGTATAGTAGTGTATAGTGTAGTGTATAGTGTAGTGTATAGTAGTGTAGTGTATAGTAGTGTATCGTGTAGTGTATAGTAGTGTAGTGTATAGTAGTGTATAGTGTAGTGTATAGTAGTGTAGTGTATAGTAGTGTATAGTGTAGTGTACAGCAGTGTAGTGTATAGTAGTGTAGTGTAGTAGTGTATAGTGTAGTGTATAGTAGTGTAGTGTATAGTGTAGTGTATAGTGTAGTGTATAGTAGTGTAGTGTATAGTAGTGTATAGTGTAGTGTATAGTGTAGTGTATAGTGTAGTGTATAGTGTAGTGTATAGTAGTGTAGTGTATAGTGTAGTGTATAGTGTAGTGTATAGTAGTGTATAGTGTAGTGTATAGTGTAGTGTATAGTGTAGTGTATAGTGTAGTGTATAGTGTAGTATATACTAGTGTATCGTTTACAGAAGTGTGCAGTGTTCTACATAGCCGTGTAGTGCGTCAATGTTTAACTTCTTTCGCACCGTACATAACCCAACCGCGCTAATCGGTGGTGCGTCCTAAGAACAACAAACTACACACAACAACAACAACAACAACAGCAAGCAGCCGTTCTATTGGCTGTGTTGGTTGTGTTCTTTGCACCACTGCAAGGAGCAAATGTAGATCTGCGCGTGAAATACGCTTTGCGAATGCCCCAATCCACCGAAATGAATTTACATCGTCACCTCCAAAACCGACCCATGTGTGCTCTGGAAAGTAATTGTATCGCAAAGTTCCAAGTCGGAGGCAGTCGCCCTGCAACCAGCAGCAGGAGAGGGCAGAGGAGCGACGCTCACAACAACGAGTGGAGCGCCGGGGCGGGTAAAACGCAGCGAGTTGGCACAGTTCGGGGAGCACGGCTGGTGCATCTGCCAGTCATTTCAGTCCGTCAACCCATGGCACCTGCTGGGTCTGTCCCGTGACCTCTCCCTGCACCTAGCCTGGCACAGCAGTCAAACCATGGCACCTGCTGGGTCTGTCCCGTGACCTCCTTCTCCTGAACCTAGTCTGGCACAGCAGTCAACCCATGGCACCTGCAGGGTCTGTCTCGTGACCTCCCCCTGAACCTAGCCTGGCACAGCAGTCAACCCATGGCACCTGCTGGGTCTGTCCCGTGACCTCCTTCTCCTGAACCTAGTCTGGCACAGCAGTCAACCCATGGCACCTGCAGGGTCTGTCTCGTGACCTCCTCCTGCACCTAGCCTGGCACAGCAGTCAACCCATGGCACCTGCTGGGTCTGTCCCGTGACCTCCTCCTGCACCTAGCCTGGCACAGCAGTCAACCCATGGCACCTGCTGGGTCTGTCCCGTGACCTCCTTCTCCTGCACCTAGTCTGGCACAGCAGTCAACCCATGGCACCTGCTGGGTCTGCTCCGTGACCTCCTCCTGCACCTAGCCTGGCACAGCAGTCAACCCATGGCACCTGCAGGGTATGTCCCCTGACCTCCTCCTCCTGGACCTAGCCTGGCACAGCAGTCGACCCATGGCACGTGCAGGGTCTGCCCCGTGACCTCCTGCCTGCAGCAGCGACAGCCTTCTGCACGTGACCATCTCGAAGTGCACCTAGCCTGGCACAAGCGTCGTGGCGACTACACAGCCAGTTAGGTCTCTCAAATTTCCAAATCCGCAGTACGTAGCCAAGCAACCGTGGATAACACTGGTCAACACACTTTTTTCTGGCATAAGATATTCCAACGGGTTTAAGGTAATTTTGGGGTGCTGATTCCAAATCTGGCATCAGTTTTTGTCTATCACATCAGGTTTTTGAGATGTCAAATATTGCATTTTCAATAAAAACTGCGGAAAAAAATATTAAAGAAATGTGGATATCTACATAAAATGATGATATTATAAACACACTATCCTAAAAATACAGCCAGCATATTTTAACACTAAAGCAAGTCACTGACTCGCAACAACTTGCCATCATAAGTGACAGAGTTAATTTCGGGTAAAATCAATGAAAATGGGGTATGCCGATAGCAAAAAAATGAGATGTGATAGAGCAAATATGAGATCAGATTTGGAATGAGCACCCTGAAATTAGTCTAAAACAGCTGCAAAAGTCCAGGCGAGAAAAACATGTGTTTTTTTTTGTTGACCAGTGTTATCGGAGGTGCGAAACAACAACGACCGCGAACGGTTATGAAGAGATTAAGTTTAAATTTCGATTTAAAGCTTCTTGCGTGACTGCAGGGATTCATCTTCTTGGTTCTTTCGGTAAAGTCATCACGTAGAAGGGAAATAATAAAATAATAAAAATAAAATATTATAAAATATCTTTTTTATTACGTTTAATTTAATAATAGAAATAAAACGTAATAAAATAATTATTTTATTATGTTTTTTATGTTTCATTTTTATTACTTTATTTTATTATGTTTTCTTTTTATTATTTTATTATTTCCATTCTACGTGACTTTACCGAAAGAACCAAGGAGATTAAGTGTGTCAATATAGATGATGATTTAAACGTCCATAGCGCACTGTGGCTTCCTAATGTCGGGCAGGCAAAGCGTTCCAGACAGCCGCATCTGAAGGGCGTCCAAAAGCCACAGCGAGTGGTCATCGTGTGATGATGATGATAATTGGTTTTTTACCCTTTTATCTGGCAAAAAAACTGACATCTGTTTTTACGAGGAGTCATGTTTGCATAGACCACAATACCTGCAGTCATAATGCAAACAAAAAACATAACTCTGAAAATGTATGGACTGTCCTTGAAGTTGATGTCTCACATGGTCCTTGAAGTTGATTGGTCCACACCCGAGACAGCTTTCCTTAGAGCCTAGTCTCACATGGTCCTTGAAGTTGATTGGTCCACACCCGAGACAGCTTTCCTTAGAGCCTAGTCTCACATGGTCCTTGAAGTTGATTGGTCCACACCCGAGACAGCTTTCCTTAGAGCCTAGTCTCACATGGTGTTGGACCAGATGACGCCAAAAGGCGCACAACTCAAAGAAAATGCACCGTCAGAGTATGAGAGCTCGGGGTAAGCATTTACACCATTGGAACCTCATTTGCCAGAAGGAAAAATATGATAATTGGGTTTTTATCCTTTTATCTGGCAACAAAACTGACACCTTTTTTACGAGGAGTCATGTTTGCATAGACCACAATACCTGCAGTCATAATGCATCTGGTCCAACACCATGTGAGACTAGGCTCTAAGGAAAGCTGTCTCGGGTGTGGACCAATCAACTTCAAGGACAGTGCATATCATAATCAGAGTTGTGTTTTTTGTTTGCATTATGACTGCAGGTATTGTGGTCTATGCAAACATGACTCCTCGTAAAAAAGGTGTCAGTTTTGTTGCCAGATAAAAGGGTAAAAAAACAATTATCATATTTTTTTTTTACTGGCAAATGAGGTACCGATCGTGTGACGATGGTTCATAGCTCCTTGACTAATACGAGCAAAGCTATTGCGGTACATTCGTTGGCAAGCAGTTTATGTGTTTCGATTAAAAGCTTTCGTGACTGCAGGGATTCATCTTCTTGGTTCTTTCGGTAAAGTCATCACGTAGAAGGGAAATAATAAAATAATAAAATAAAACATAATAAAATACAATTCTCACGACGTTTCGGCCACAACGCAAGCAGCCGTCCTCAGGTGAAGAACAGGTCTGTCGGAAAGACAGCGTCTGAATGAGCACCACCAAGCTTGGCAGCGTATATACTTAAATATATACTTAAATATACGCTGCCAAGCTTGGTGGTGTTCAGAAGAACAGGTCTGTCGGAAAGACAGCGTCTGAATGAGCACCACCATGCTTGGCAGCGTATATTTAAGCTGGGTTAAAGAGGGGAAGGGCGCCTTGACAAATGAATTTGCATATCAAGAGGAATTTAGCATATTTATGGAATACGCAGATATGCGATTAGTCATTACTGTTAGAATAATCACTTTATCATGTTTAATTTTTATTATTTTATTATGTTTCATTTTTATTATTTTATTATGTTTAACTTTTATTATTTTATTATGTTTTATTTTTATTATTTTATTGTGTTTTATTTTTATCATTTTATCATGTTTTATTTTTTTCCATCTTATTATTTCCCTTCCACGTGACTTTACCGAAAGAACCAAGAAGACAGTTTGTGTGTGTGTGTGTGTGCGCGCAATGATCTCCTGCTCCCCCGTGTCTCTCTTCTCATCCACGCCTTTCACCAGCCTCCTCCTCACTCACTCCTCGTGGCGAACGTCAATCACCGCACGCACTTGCACCTCTTGGCGCTCAAGTCAGGGACCTTCTGCCACTTGTGCTCCGAGTTTTGAAACGTGACGTCTTCGAAGGCCGTCGGCCTGCAGCACGGCTGCTCGATGTTCACCCCCTCGCCTGCAACCCTCCTCCTCCTCATCCTCACTGCCACCTCCTCCACAGCCGCCTGTTCCTGCTTCTCCACCTGCTGCTGCTGGTTGCGACGTCGTCTGCGCATCGGTGAGAATTGCAGGTCCAGGTGGATGACGCGCGACAGGGCCAGGTCGTAGGTGGAGCGTGCGTGGAGACACGAGCCCGAGCAGAACTGGAAGGAGATCACCTCGTCCGACTGGAAGCCGATTTGCAGGTCGCTCACTCGAACCTCCACCAAGTTGAGGTGGCAGCGGTCGGAACCCCTGGTCTTCGACAACGACGACGATGCCGTCCGCGCTAAACTTCTGCGGCTCAGTCCTCCCCCTCTGTCTCTGGTCCCACTGCGACCGTGGCCTCCGCGAGATCTGGAGTGACCTCCACGGGAAGGTTCGAACGCCCTGCCATGCAGGGAGGTCACGGGACGAGTGACAGACGACGAACTTGGCCGGACGATGTTATCGTCACCCAAGGCACGCTGGACGTCAGACTCCATGCCACGTGTGGTGGTAGCGGTGGTGGTCGTGGTGCTTGTAGTGGTTGTGGTGGTGGATGCGGTTGAGGCAGATAATCGGGTGAGCGAAAAGGCTCGGGGAGATCGGAGAAGTCTCGGCCTACCCGGACCGCTGGAACTTGGGTTGGAGTCAGGCACGGGGTTTGTCGAGTTTCGTGTTGGGTTAGGCATCGTGTCACGGGGAGGGGCAGCAGTGTCATTGCGATTCGTGCCAGGGGTAGGGGTAGTGTCAGGACTCATATCGGAAGTTGTACCAGGGCTATGCCTAGATCTGAGGCCCGAGTCTTTCAGAAAAGGGCTGAAGTTGTAACACAAATTCACCCTAAAATTGAGGTGTCTGGATTTCAGCCTCCTGCTTCTGTTAACGCTGGGGCTGACGCTGGGGATAATTGCGTCGGGGCCTGTGGTAGCGTTAAAACTCGTTCGGGGACCAGTGCTAACGCCAAGGCCGGGCTGGTCGCGTGGTGGGTTAGGCCTAGGTTTAAGCCGGAGTCGTGGCTTGAGTCTATAGGTAGAGGTAGAACCGGGCATGGTACTAGGCTTAGGGCTAGGTCTTGGATTGGGCCTAGGATCAGGCCTGAGCTGAGCGACACGCTCGAGTTTCGGGTCGGTGTCACAGTCGGGGCGAGGTTTGTTGTCGAGCCTGAGGTCGGGGTCAGAGGAGCGCCTCAAGCCCCGCCCACAGGTCACGTGACCGAGCCTGGGCCTGGGATCAGGAGGAGGAGGAGTCAGCGGCGCATCCTGGGCCTGCTCAGGCGAGGGTCGGCTTCGGAGGTGGAGGGGCCCCGTCCACGTCGCCATGACGACGGTCACGAAGACAAGCCCCGCGACCAGGAAGAGGACGCAGAACCGCACGGACTGTCGGGAAGACAAACAACAACAACAACAGTCCCACAAAACAACCTCCTGCTGTGGTCGTAGGGAGCGGATGTCGAGGCCGGGGGTCGGTGGGCTGATTAAAAGGGGAGGTGTGGCCGGCACCGTGCCTGGGTGTCTTGGTCACACCCGCTGTTGATGGGTTCATGTGGTTTGGATCTGTCGGTAAAGCCACGTAGAGAGAGGGGAGTGGTGAGTGGGGAGAGGTAGGAGAGTGCGTGGAGGGGAGTAGTGAGGGGGGAGAGGTAGGAGAGTGTGTGGAAGGGAGTGGTGAGGGGGGAGAGGTAGGAGAGTGTGTGGAGGGGAGTGGTGAGTGGGGAGAGGTAGGAGAGTGCGTGGAGGGGAGTGGTGAGTGGGGAGAGGTAGGAGAGTGCGTGGAGGGGAGTGGTGAGTGGGGAGAGGTAGGAGAGTGCGTGGAGGGGAGTGGTGAGTGGGGAGAGGTAGGAGAGTTGCGTGGAGGGGAGTGGTGAGTGGGGAGAGGTAGGAGAGTTGCGTGGAGGGGAGTGGTGAGTGGGGAGAGGCAGGAGAGTGCGTGGAGGGGAGTGGGGAGAGAGGTAGGAGAATGCGTGGAGGGGAGTGGTGAGAGAGGTAGGAGAGTGCGTGGAGGGGAGTGGGGAGAGAGGTAGGAGAGTGCGTGGAGGGGAGTGGGGAGAGAGGTAGGAGAATGCGTGGAGGGGAGTGGGGAGAGAGGTAGGAGAGTGCGTGGAGGGGAGTGGGGGGAGAGGTAGGAGAGTGCGTGGAGGGGAGTGGGGAGAGAGGTAGGAGAGTGCGTGGAGGGGAGTGGGGGGAGAGGTAGGAGAGTGCGTGGAGGGGAGTGGGGAGAGAGGTAGGAGAGTGCGTGGAGGGGAGTGGGGGGAGAGGTAGGAGAGTGCGTGGAGGGGAGTGGTGGGAGAGGTAGGAGAGTGCGTGGAGGGGAGTGGTGAGAGAGGTAGGAGAGTGCGTGGAGGGGAGTGGTGAGAGAGGTAGGAGAGTGCGTGGAGGGGAGTGGTGAGAGAGGTAGGAGAGTGCGTGGAGGGGAGTGGTGAGAGAGGTAGGAGAGTGCGTGGAGGGGAGTGGGGAGAGAGGTAGGAGTGCGTGGAGGGGAGTGGGGAGAGAGGTAGGAGAGTGCGTGGAGGGGAGTGGGGAGAGAGGTAGGAGAGTGCGTGGAGGGGAGTGGTGAGAGAGGTAGGAGAGTGCGTGGAGGGGAGTGGGGAGAGAGGTAGGAGAGTGCGTGGAGGGGAGTGGGGAGAGAGGTAGGAGAGTGCGTGGAGGGGAGTGGTGAGAGAGGTAGGAGAGTGCGTGGAGGGGAGTGGGGGGAGAGGCAGGAGAGTGCGTGGAGGGGAGTGGGGGGAGAGGCAGGAGAGTGTGTGGAGGGGAGTGGTGAGAGAGGTAGGAGAGTGTGTGGAGGGGAGTGGTGAGAGAGGTAGGAGAGTGCGTGGAGGGGAGTGGGGGGAGAGGTAGGAGAGTGCGTGGAGGGGAGTGGTGAGAGAGGCAGGAGAGTGCGTGGAGGGGAGTGGTGAGAGGGGAGAGGTAGGAGAGTGCGTGGAGGGGAGTGGGGAGAGAGGCAGGAGAGTGCGTGGAGGGGAGTGTTGAGAGAGGTAGGAGAGTGCGTGGAGGGGAGTGTTGAGAGAGGTAGGAGAGTGCGTGGAGGGGAGTGTTGAGAGAGGTAGGAGAGTGCGTGGAGGGGAGTGTTGAGAGAGGTAGGAGAGTGTGTGGAGGGGAGTGGGGGGAGAGGCAGGAGAGTGCGTGGAGGGGAGTGGTGAGAGGGGAGAGGTAGGAGAGTGCGTGGAGGGGAGTGGGGAGAGAGGCAGGAGAGTGCGTGGAGGGGAGAGGGGGGAGAGGTAGGAGAGTGCGTGGAGGGGAGTGGGGAGAGAGGTAGGAGAGTGCGTGGAGGGGAGTGGGGAGAGAGGTAGGAGAGTGCGTGGAGGGGAGTGGGGAGAGAGGTAGGAGAGTGCGTGGAGGGGAGTGGGGAGAGAGGTAGGAGAGTGCGTGGAGGGGAGTGGGGAGAGAGGTAGGAGAGTGCGTGGAGGGGAGTGGTGAGAGAGGCAGGAGAGTGCGTGGAGGGGAGTGGTGAGAGAGGCAGGAGAGTGCGTGGAGGGAGTGGTGAGAGAGGTAGGAGAGTGCGTGGAGGGAGTGGTGAGAGAGGCAGGAGAGTGCGTGGAGGGGAGTGGTGAGAGAGGTAGGAGAGTGCGTGGAGGGGAGTGGTGAGAGAGGCAGGAGAGTGCGTGGAGGGGAGTGTTGAGAGAGGTAGGAGAGTGCGTGGAGGGGAGTGGGGAGAGAGGCAGGAGAGTGCGTAGAGGGGAGTGGGGAGAGAGGTAGGAGAATGCGTGGAGGGGAGTGGTGAGAGAGGTAGGAGAGTGCGTGGAGGGGAGTGGGGAGAGAGGTAGGAGAATGCGTGGAGGGGAGTGGGGAGAGAGGTAGGAGAGTGCGTGGAGGGGAGTGGGGGGAGAGGTAGGAGAGTGCGTGGAGGGGAGTGGGGAGAGAGGTAGGAGAGTGCGTGGAGGGGAGTGGGGGGAGAGATAGGAGAGTGCGTGGAGGGGAGTGGCGAGAGAGGCAGGAGAGTGCGTGGAGGGGAGTGGGGAGAGAGGCAGGAGAGTGCGTGGAGGGGAGTGGGGGGAGAGGTAGGAGAGTGCGTGGAGGGGAGTGGGGGGAGAGGTAGGAGAGTGCGTGGAGGGGAGTGGGGAGAGAGGTAGGAGAGTGCGTGGAGGGGAGTGGGGAGAGAGGTAGGAGAGTGCGTGGAGGGGAGTGGGGAGAGAGGTAGGAGAGTGCGTGGAGGGGAGTGGTGAGAGAGGCAGGAGAGTGCGTGGAGGGGAGTGGTGAGAGAGGCAGGAGAGTGCGTGGAGGGAGTGGTGAGAGAGGTAGGAGAGTGCGTGGAGGGAGTGGTGAGAGAGGCAGGAGAGTGCGTGGAGGGGAGTGGTGAGAGAGGTAGGAGAGTGCGTGGAGGGGAGTGGTGAGAGAGGCAGGAGAGTGCGTGGAGGGGAGTGTTGAGAGAGGTAGGAGAGTGCGTGGAGGGGAGTGGGGAGAGAGGCAGGAGAGTGCGTGGAGGGGAGTGGGGAGAGAGGTAGGAGAATGCGTGGAGGGGAGTGGTGAGAGAGGTAGGAGAGTGCGTGGAGGGGAGTGGGGAGAGAGGTAGGAGAATGCGTGGAGGGGAGTGGGGAGAGAGGTAGGAGAGTGCGTGGAGGGGAGTGGGGGGAGAGGTAGGAGAGTGCGTGGAGGGGAGTGGGGAGAGAGGTAGGAGAGTGCGTGGAGGGGAGTGGGGGGAGAGATAGGAGAGTGCGTGGAGGGGAGTGGGGAGAGAGGCAGGAGAGTGCGTGGAGGGGAGTGGGGAGAGAGGCAGGAGAGTGCGTGGAGGGGAGTGGAGGGAGAGGTAGGAGAGTGCGTGGAGGGGAGTGGGGGGAGAGGTAGGAGAGTGCGTGGAGGGGAGTGGGGAGAGAGGTAGGAGAGTGCGTGGAGGGGAGTGGGGGGAGAGGTAGGAGAGTGCGTGGAGGGGAGTGGTGGGAGAGGTAGGAGAGTGCGTGGAGGGGAGTGGTGAGAGAGGCAGGAGAGTGCGTGGAGGGGAGTGGTGAGAGAGGCAGGAGAGTGCGTGGAGGGGAGTGGTGAGAGAGGTAGGAGAGTGCGTGGAGGGGAGTGGTGAGAGAGGCAGGAGAGTGCGTGGAGGGGAGTGGTGAGAGATGTAGGAGAGTGCGTGGAGGGGAGTGGTGAGAGAGGCAGGAGAGTGCGTGGAGGGGAGTGGTGAGAGAGGCAGGAGAGTGCGTGGAGGGGAGTGGTGAGAGATGTAGGAGAGTGCGTGGAGGGGAGTGGGGAGAGAGGATGGAGAGTGCGTGGAGGGGAGTGGGGAGAGAGGTAGGAGAGTGCGTGGAGGGGAGTGGGGGGAGAGGTAGGAGAGTGTGTGGAGGGGAGTGGTGAGAGAGGTAGGAGAGTGCGTGGAGGGGAGTGGTGAGAAAGGTAGGAGAGTGCGTGGAGGGGAGTGGTGAGAGAGGTAGGAGAGTGCGTGGAGGGGAGTGGTGAGAAAGGTAGGAGAGTGCGTGGAGGGGAGTGGTGAGAGAGGTAGGAGAGTGCGTGGAGGGGAGTGGTGAGAAAGGTAGGAGAGTGCGTGGAGGGGAGTGGTGAGAGAGGCAGGAGAGTGCGTGGAGGGGAGTGGTGAGAGATGTAGGAGAGTGCGTGGAGGGGAGTGGGGAGAGAGGATGGAGAGTGCGTGGAGGGGAGTGGGGAGAGAGGTAGGAGTGCGTGGAGGGGAGTGGGGAGAGAGGTAGGAGAGTGCGTGGAGGGGAGTGGTGAGAGAGGTAGGAGAGTGCGTGGAGGGGAGTGGGGAGAGAGGTAGGAGAGTGCGTGGAGGGGAGTGGTGAGGGGGGAGGGGTAGGAGAGTGCGTGGAGGGGTGAAGTGAGAGGGGAGAGGTAGGAGAGTGCGTGGAAGGGTGGAGTGAGAGGTAGGAGAGTGCGTGGAGGGGAGTGGTGAGTGGGGAGAGGTAGGAGAGTGCGTGGAGGGGAGTGGTGAGGGGGGAGAGGTAGGAGAGTGTGTGGAGGGGAGTGGTGAGGGGGGAGAGGTAGGAGAGTGCGTGGAGGGGAGTGGTGAGAGGGGAGAGGTAGGAGAGTGCGTGGAGTGGAGTGGTGAGAGGGGAGAGGTAGGAGAGTGCGTGGAGGGGAGTGGTGAGGGGGGAGAGGTAGGAGAGTGTGTGGAGGGGAGTGGTGAGAGGGGAGAGGTAGGAGAGTGCGTGGAGGGGAGTGGTGAGTGGGGAGAGGTAGGAGAGTGCGTGGAAGGGTGGAGTGAGAGGTAGGAGAGTGCGTGGAGGGGAGTGGTGAGTGGGGAGAGGTAGGAGAGTGCGTGGAGGGGAGTGGTGAGTGGAGAGAGGTAGGAGAGTGCGTGGAGGGGAGTGGTGAGGGGGGAGAGGTAGGAGAGTGCGTGGAGGGGAGTGGTGAGGGGGGAGAGGTAGGAGAGTGCGTGGAGGGGAGTGGTGAGAGGGGAGAGGTAGGAGAGTGCGTGGAGGGGAGTGGTGAGTGGGGAGAGGTAGGAGAATGCGTGGAGGGGAGTGGTGAGGGGGGGGAGGTAGGAGAGTGTGTGGAGGGGAGTAGTGAGTGGGGAGAGGTAGGAGAGTGCGTGGAGGGGAGTGGTGAGGGGGGAGAGGTAGGAGAGTGCGTGGAGGGGAGTGGTGAGTGGGGAGAGGTAGGAGAGTGCATGGAGGGGAGTGGTGAGAGGGGAGAGGTAGGAGAGTGCGTGGAGGGGAGTGGTGAGAGGGGAGAGGTAGGAGAGTGCGTGGAGGGGAGTGGTGAGTGGGGAGAGGTAGGAGAGTGCGTGGAGGGGAGTGGTGAGTGGGGAGAGGTAGGAGAGTGCGTGGAGGGGAGTGGTGAGTGGGGAGAGGTAGGAGAGTGCGTGGAGGGGAGTGGTGAGAGGGGAGAGGTAGGAGAGTGCGTGGAAGGGAGTGGTGAGAGGGGAGAGGTAGGAGAGTGCGTGGAGGGGAGTGGTGAGGGGAGAGAGGTAGGAGAGTGCGTGGAGGGGAGTGGTGAGTGGGGAGAGGTAGGAGAGTGCGTGGAGGGGAGTGGTGAGAGGGGAGAGGTAGAAGAGTGCGTGGAGGGGAGTGGTGAGAGGGGAGAGGTAGGAAAGTGCGTGGAGGGGAGTGGTGAGTGGGGAGAGGTAGGAGAGTGCGTGGAGGGGAGTGGTGAGAGGGGAGAGGTAGGAGAGTGCGTGGAGGGGAGTGGTGAGAGGGGAGAGGTAGGAGAGTGCGTGGAGGGGAGTGGTGAGGGGGGGGAGGTAGGAGAGTGCGTGGAGGGGAGTGGTGAGTGGGGAGAGGTAGGAGAGTGCGTGGAGGGGAGTGGTGAGGGGGGAGAGGTAGGAGAGTGCGTGGAGGGGAGTGGTGAGAGGGGAGAGGTAGGAGAGTGCGTGGAGGGGAGTGGTGAGGGGGGAGAGGTAGGAGAGTGCGTGGAGGGGAGTGGTGAGAGGGGAGAGGTAGGAGAGTGCGTGGAGGGGAGTGGTGAGGGGGGGGAGGTAGGAGAGTGCGTGGAGGGGAGTGGTGAGTGGGGAGAGGTAGGAGAGTGCGTGGAGGGGAGTGGTGAGAGGGGAGAGGTAGGAGAGTGCGTGGAGGGGAGTGGAGAGTGGGGAGAGGTAGGAGAGTGCGTGGAGGGGAGTGGTGAGTGGGGAGAGGTAGGAGAGTGCGTGGAGGGGAGTGGTGAGGGGGGAGAGGTAGGAGAGTGCGTGGAGGGGAGTGGTGAGGGGGGATAGGTAGGAGAGTGCGTGGAGGGGAGTGGTGAGGGGGGAGAGGTAAGAGAGTGCGTGGAGGGGAGTGGTGAGGGGGGAGAGGTAGGAGAGTGCGTGGAGGGGAGTGGTGAGTGGGGAGAGGTAGGAGAGTTGCGTGGAGGGGAGTGGTGAGTGGGGAGAGGTAGGAGAGTTGCGTGGAGGGGAGTGGTGAGTGGGGAGAGGTAGGAGAGTTGCGTGGAGGGGAGTGGTGAGTGGGGAGAGGTAGGAGAGTGCGTGGAGGGGAGTGGTGAGGGGGGAGAGGTAGGAGAGTGCGTGGAGGGGAGTGGTGAGTGGGGAGAGGTAGGAGAGTGCGTGGAGGGGAGTGGTGAGTGGGGAGAGGTAGGAGAGTGCGTGGAGGGGAGTGGTGAGGTGGGAGAGGTAGGAGAGTGCGTGGAGGGGAGTGGTGAGGGGGGAGAGGTAGGAGAGTGCATGGAGGGGAGTGGTGAGGGGGGAGAGGTAGGAGAGTGCGTGGAGGGGAGTGGTGAGTGGGGAGAGGTAGGAGAGTGCGTGGAGGGGAGTGGTGAGTGGGGAGAGGTAGGAGAGTGCGTGGAGGGGAGTGGTGAGAGGGGAAAGGTAGGAGAGTGCGTGGAGGGGGGAGTGGTGAGAGGGTAGAGGTAGGAGAGTGCGTGGAGGGGAGTGGTGAGAGGGGAGAGGTAGGAGAGTGCGTGGAGGGGAGTGGTGAGTGGGGAGAGGTAGGAGAGTGCGTGGAGGGGAGTGGTGAGGGGGGAGAGGTAGGAGAGTGCGTGGAGGGGAGTGGTGAGGGGGGAGAGGTAGGTGAGTGCGTGGAGGGGAGTGGTGAGTGGGGAGAGGTAGGAGAGTGCGTGGAGGGGAGTGGTGAGGGGGGAGAGGTAGGAGAGTGCGTGGAGGGGAGTGGTGAGAAGGGAGAGGTAGGAGAGTGCGTGGAGGGGAGTGGTGAGGGGGGAGAGGTAGGAGAGTGCGTGGAGGGGAGTGGTGAGTGGGGAGAGGTAGGAGAGTGCGTGGAGGGGAGTGGTGAGTGGGGAGAGGTAGGAGAGTGCGTGGAGGGGAGTGGTGAGTGGGGAGAGGTAGGAGAGTGCGTGGAGGGGAGTGAAGTGAGAGGGGAGAGGTAGGAGAGTGCGTGGAGGGGAGTGGTGAGAGGGGAGAGGTAGGAGAGTGCGTGGAGGGGGGTGGTGAGTGGGGAGAGGTAGGAGAGTGCGTGGATGGGAGTGGTGAGGGGGGAGAGGTAGGAGAGTGCGTGGAGGGGAGTGGTGAGTGGGGAGAGGTAGGAGAGTGCGTGGAGGGGAGTGGTGAGAGGGGAGAGGTAGGAGAGTGCGTGGAGGGGAGTGGAGAGAGGGGAGAGGTAGGAGAGTGCGTGGAGGGGAGTGGTGAGAGGGGAGAGGTAGGAGAGTGCGTGGAGGGGAGTGGTGAGGGGGGAGGGGTAGGAGAGTGCGTGGAGGGGAGTGGTGAGTGGGGAGAGGTAGGAGAGTGCGTGGAGGGGAGTGGTGAGAGGGGAGAGGTAGGAGAGTGCGTGGAGAGGAGTGGTGAGAGGGGAGAGGTAGGAGAGTGTGTGGAGAGGAGTGGTGAGTGGGGAGAGGTAGGAGAGTGCGTGGAGGGGAGTGGTGAGTGGGGAGAGTTAGGAGAGTGTGTGGAGGGGAGTGGTGAGAGGGGAGAGGTAGGAGAGTGCGTGGAGGGGAGTGGTGAGTGGGGAGAGGTAGGAGAGTGCGTGGAGGGGAGTGGTGAGTGGGGAGAGGTAGGAGAGTGCGTGGAGGGGAGTAGTGTGAGGGGGGAGGTAGGAGAGTGCGTGGAGGGGAGTGGTGAGAGGGGAGAGGTAGGAGAGTGCGTGGAGGGGAGTGGTGAGTGGGGAGAGGTAGGAGAGTGCGTGGAGGGGAGTGGTGAGGAGGAGAGGTAGGAGAGTGCGTGGAGAAGAGTGGTGAGAGGGGAGAGGTAGGAGAGTGCGTGGAGGGGAGTGGTGAGAGGGGAGAGGTAGGAGAGTGCGTGGAGGGGAGTGGTGAGTGGGGAGAGGTAGGAGAGTGCGTGGAGGGGAGTGGTGAGTGGGGAGAGGTAGGAGAGTGCGTGGAGGGGAGTGGTTAGTGGGGAGAGGTAGGAGAGTGCGTGGAGGGGAGTGGTGAGTGGGGAGAGGTAGGAGAGTGCGTGGAGGGGTGGAGTGAGGGGGGAGAGGTAGGAGAGTGCGTGGAGGGGAGTGGTGAGAGGGGAGAGGTAGGAGAGTGCGTGGAGGGGAGTGGTTAGTGGGGAGAGGTAGGAGAGTGCGTGGAGGGGAGTGGTGAGTGGGGAGAGGTAGGAGAGTGCGTGGCGGGGAGTGGTGAGAGGGGAGAGGTAGGAGAGTGCGTGGAGGGGAGTGGTGAGAGGGGAGTGGTAGGAGAGTGCGTGGAGGGGAGTGGTGAGAGGGGAGAGGTAGGAGAGTGCGTGGAGGGGAGTGGTGAGTGGGGAGAGGTAGGAGAGTGCGTGGAGGGGATTGGTGAGTGGGGAGAGGTAGGAGAGTGCGTGGAGGGGAGTGGTGAGAGGGGAGAGGTAGGAGAGTGCGTGGAGGGGAGTGGTGAGGGGGGAGAGGTAGGAGAGTGCGTGGAGGGGAGTGGTGAGTGGGGAGAGGTAGGAGAGTGCGTGGAGGGGAGTGGTGAGGGGGGAGAGGTAGGAGAGTGCGTGGAGGGGAGTGGTGAGAAGGGAGAGGTAGGAGAGTGCTTTGGGGGGAGTGGTGAGAGGGGAGAGATAGGAGAGTGTGTGGAGGTGAGTGGTGAGGGGGGAGATGTAGGAGAGTGCGTGGAGGGGAGTGGTGAGTGGGGAGAGGTAGGAGAGTGTGTGGAGGGGAGTGGTGAGTGGGGAGAGGTAGGAGAGTGCGTGGAGGGGAGTGGTGAGTGGGGAGAGGTAGGAGAGTGCGTGGAGGGGAGTGGTGAGTGGGGAGAGGTAGGAGAGTGCGTGGAGGGGAGTGGTGAGAGGGGAGAGGTAGGAGAGTGCGTGGAGGGGAGTGGTGAGTGGGGAGAGGTAGGAGAGTGCGTGGAGGGGAGTGGTGAGGGGGGAGAGGTAGGAGAGTGCGTGGAGGGGAGTGGTGAGGGGGGGGAGGTAGGAGAGTGCGTGGAGGGGAGTGGTGAGTGGGGAGAGGTAGGAGAGTGCGTGGAGGGGAGTGGTGAGAGGGGAGAGGTAGGAGAGTGCGTGGAGGGGAGTGGTGAGTGGGGAGAGGTAGGAGAGTGCGTGGAGGGGAGTGGTGAGGGGGGAGAGGGAGGAGAGTGCGTGGAGGGGAGTGGTGAGGGGGGAGAGGTAGGAGAGTGCGTGGAGGGGAGTGGTGAGAGGGGAGAGGTAGGAGAGTGCGTGGAGGGGAGTGGTGAGGGGGGAGAGGTAGGAGAGTGCGTGGAGGGGAGTGGTGAGAGGGGAGGGGTAGGAGAGTGCGTGGAGGGGAGTGGTGAGGGGGGAGAGGTAGGAGAGTGCGTGGAGGGGAGTGGTGAGGGGGAGAGGTAGGAGAGTGCGTGGAGGGGAGTGGTGAGAGGGGAGGGGTAGGAGAGTGCGTGGAGGGGAGTGGTGAGGGGGAGAGGTAGGAGAGTGCGTGGAGGGGAGTGGTGAGTGGGGAGAGGTAGGAGAGTGCGTGGAGGGGAGTGGTGAGGGGGGCGGGTAGGAGAGTGTGTGGAGGGGAGTGGTGAGTGGGGAGAGGTAGGAGAGTGCGTGGAGGGGAGTGGTGAGAGAGGAGAGGTAGGAGAGTGCGTGGAGGGGAGTGGTGAGGGGGGCGGGTAGGAGAGTGTGTGGAGGGGAGTGGTGAGTGGGGAGAGGTAGGAGAGTGCGTGGAGGGGAGTGGTGAGGGGGGAGAGGTAGGAGAGTGCGTGGAGGGGAGGGGTGAGTGGGGAGAGGTAGGAGAGTGCGTGGAGGGGAGTGGTGAGTGGGGAGAGGTAGGAGAGTGCGTGGAGGGGAGTGGTGAGAGATAGGAGAGTGCGTGGAGAAGAGTGGTGAGAGGGGAGAGGTAGGAGAGTGCGTGGAGGGGAGTGGTGAGTGGGGAGAGGTAGGAGAGTGCGTGGAAGGGAGTAGTGAGTGGGGAGAGGTAGGAGAGTGCGTGGAGGGGAGGGGTGAGTGGGGAGAGGTAGGAGAGTGCGTGGAGAGGAGTGGTGAGAGGGGAGAGGTAGGAGAGTGCGTGGAGGGGAGTGGTGAGTGGGGAGAGGTAGGAGAGTGCGTGGAGGGGAGTGGTGAGAGGGGAGAGGTTAGGAGAGTGCGTGGAGGGGAGTGGTGAGAGGGGAGAGGTAGGAGAGTGCGTGGAGGGGAGTGGTGAGTGGGGAGAGGTCGGAGAGTGCGTGGAGGGGAGTGGTGAGTGGGGAGAGGTAGGAGAGTGCGTGGAGGGGAGTGGTGAGGGGGGAGAGGTAGGAGAGTGTGTGGAGGGGAGTGGTGAGAGGGGAGAGGTAGGAGAGTGCGTGGAGGGGAGTGGTGAGGGGGGAGAGGTTGGAGAGTGCGTGGAGGGGAGTGGTGAGTGGGGAGAGGTAGGAAAGTGCGTGGAGGGGAGTGGTGAGGGGGGAGGGGTAGGAGAGTGCGTGGAGGGGAGTGGTGAGGGGGGAGAGGTAGGAGAGTGCGTGGAGGGGAGTGGTGAGGGGGGAGAGGTAGGAGAGTGCGTGGAGGGGAGTGGTGAGGGGGGAGAGGTAGGAGAGTGCATGGAGGGGAGTAGTGAGGGGGGAGAGGTAGGAGAGTGCGTGGAGGGGAGTGGTGAGGGGGGAGAGGTAGGAGAGTGCGTGGAGGGGGGAGTGGTGAGAGGGGAGAGGTAGGAGAGTGCGTGGAGGGGAGTGGAAAGGGGGGAGAGGTAGGAGAGTGCATGGAGGGGAGTGGTGAGAGGGGAGAGGTAGGAGAGTGCGTGGAGGGGAGTGGTGAGAGGGGAGAGGTAGGAGAGTGCGTGGAGGGGGGAGTGGTGAGTGGGGAGAGGTAGGAGAGTGCGTGGAGGGGAGTGGTGAGGGGGGAGAGGTAGGAGAGTGCGTGGAGGAGAGTGGTGAGTGGGGAGAGGTAGGAGAGTGCGTGGAGGGGAGTGGTGAGTGGGGAGAGGTAGGAGAGTGCGTGGAGGGGAGTGGTGAGGGGGGAGAGGTAGGAGAGTGTGTGGAGGGGAGTGGTGAGAGGGGAGAGGTAGGAGAGTGCGTGGAGGGGAGTGGTGAGGGGGGAGAGGTTGGAGAGTGCGTGGAGGGGAGTGGTGAGTGGGGAGAGGTAGGAAAGTGCGTGGAGGGGAGTGGTGAGGGGGGAGGGGTAGGAGAGTGCGTGGAGGGGAGTGGTGAGGGGGGAGAGGTAGGAGAGTGCGTGGAGGGGAGTGGTGAGGGGGGAGAGGTAGGAGAGTGCGTGGAGGGGAGTGGTGAGGGGGGAGAGGTAGGAGAGTGCGTGGAGGGGAGTAGTGAGGGGGGAGAGGTAGGAGAGTGCGTGGAGGGGAGTGGTGAGGGGGGAGAGGTAGGAGAGTGCGTGGAGGGGGGAGTGGTGAGAGGGGAGAGGTAGGAGAGTGCGTGGAGGGGAGTGGAAAGGGGGGAGAGGTAGGAGAGTGCATGGAGGGGAGTGGTGAGAGGGGAGAGGTAGGAGAGTGCGTGGAGGGGAGTGGTGAGAGGGGAGAGGTAGGAGAGTGCGTGGAGGGGGGAGTGGTGAGTGGGGAGAGGTAGGAGAGTGCGTGGAGGGGAGTGGTGAGGGGGGAGAGGTAGGAGAGTGCGTGGAGGAGAGTGGTGAGTGGGGAGAGGTAGGAGAGTGCGTGGAGGGGAGTGGTGAGTGGGGAGAGGTAGGAGAGTGCGTGGAGGGGAGTGGTGAGTGGGGAGAGGTAGGAGAGTGCGTGGAGGGGAGTGGTGAGTGGGGAGAGGTAGGAGAGTGCGTGGAGGGGAGTGGTGAGAGGGGAGAGGTAGGAGAGTGCGTGGAGAGGAGTGGTGAGTGGGGAGAGGTAGGAGAGTGCGTGGAGGGGAGTGGTGAGGGGGAGAGGTAGGAGAGTGCGTGGAGGGGAGTGGTGAGTGGGGAGAGGTAGGAGAGTGCGTGGAGGGGAGTGGTGAGGGGGGCGGGTAGGAGAGTGTGTGGAGGGGAGTGGTGAGTGGGGAGAGGTAGGAGAGTGCGTGGAGGGGAGTGGTGAGAGGGGAGAGGTAGGAGAGTGCGTGGAGGGGAGTGGTGAGGGGGGCGGGTAGGAGAGTGCGTGGAGGGGAGTGGTGAGGGGGGAGAGGTAGGAGAGTGCGTGGAGGGGAGTGGTGAGTGGTGAGAGGGGAGAGGTAGGAGAGTGCGTGGAGGGGAGTGGTGAGTGGGGAGAGGTAGGAGAGTGCGTGGAGGGGAGTGGTGAGAGGGGAGAGGTTAGGAGAGTGCGTGGAGGGGAGTGGTGAGAGGGGAGAGGTAGGAGAGTGCGTGGAGGGGAGTGGTGAGTGGGGAGAGGTCGGAGAGTGCGTGGAGGGGAGTGGTGAGAGGGGAGAGGTAGGAGAGTGCGTGGAGGGGAGTGGAAAGGGGGGAGAGGTAGGAGAGTGCATGGAGGGGAGTGGTGAGAGGGGAGAGGTAGGAGAGTGCGTGGAGGGGAGTGGTGAGAGGGGAGAGGTAGGAGAGTGCGTGGAGGGGGGAGTGGTGAGTGGGGAGAGGTAGGAGAGTGCGTGGAGGGGAGTGGTGAGGGGGGAGAGGTAGGAGAGTGCGTGGAGGAGAGTGGTGAGTGGGGAGAGGTAGGAGAGTGCGTGGAGGGGAGTGGTGAGTGGGGAGAGGTAGGAGAGTGCGTGGAGGGGAGTGGTGAGTGGGGAGAGGTAGGAGAGTGCGTGGAGGGGAGTGGTGAGTGGGGAGAGGTAGGAGAGTGCGTGGAGGGGAGTGGTGAGAGGGGAGAGGTAGGAGAGTGCGTGGAGAGGAGTGGTGAGTGGGGAGAGGTAGGAGAGTGCGTGGAGGGGAGTGGTGAGTGGGGAGAGGTAGGAGAGTGCGTGGAGGGGAGTGGTGAGGGGGGAGAGGTAGGAGAGTGCGTGGAGGGGAGTGGTGAGGGGGAGAGGTAGGAGAGTCCGTGGAGGGGAGTGAAGTGAGAGGGGTGAGGTAGGAGAGTGCGTGGAGGGGAGTGGTGAGTGGGGAGAGGTAGGAGAGTGCGTGGAGGGGAGTGGTGAGTGGGGAGAGGTAGGAGAGTGCGTGGAGGGGAGTGGTGAGTGGGGAGAGGCAGGAGAGTGCGTGGAGGGGAGTGGTGAGTTGGGAGAGGTAGGAGAGTGCGTGGAGGGGAGTTGTGAGAGGTAGGAGAGTGCGTGGAGAAGAGTGGTGAGAGGGGAGAGGTAGGAGAGTGCGTGGAGGGGAGTGGTGAGTGGGGAGAGGTAGGAGAGTGCGTGGAGGGGAGTGGTGAGTGGGGAGAGGTAGGAGAGTGCCTGGAGGGGAGTGGTGAGTGGGGAGAGGTAGGAGAGTGCGTGGAGGGGAGTGGTGAGGGGGGAGAGGTAGGAGAGTGCGTGGAGGGGAGTGGTGAGTGGGGAGAGATAGGAGAGTGCGTGGAGGGGTGTGGTGAGTGGGGAGAGGTAGGAGAGTGCGTGGAGGGGAGTGGTGAGTGGGGAGAGGTAGGAGAGTGCGTGGAGGGGAGTGGTGAGTGGGGAGAGGTAGGAGAGTGCGTGGAGGGGAGTGGTGAGGGGGGAGAGGTAGGAGAGTGCGTTGAGGGGAGTGGTGAGTGGGGAGAGGTAGGAGAGTGCGTGGAGGGGAGTGGTGAGTGGGGAGAGGTAGGAGAGTGCGTGGAGGAGAGTGGTGAGGGGGGAGAGGTAGGAGAGTGCGTGGAGTGGAGTGGTGAGGGGGGAGAGGTAGGAGAGTGCGTGGAGGGGTGTGGTGAGACGGGTGAGGTAGGAGAGTGCGTGGAGGGGATTGGTGAGTGGGGAGAGGTAGGAGAGTGCGTGGAGGGGAGTGGTGAGAGGGGAGAGGTAGGAGAGTGCGTGGAGGGGATTGGTGAGTGGGGAGAGGTAGGAGAGTGCGTGGAGGGGAGTGGAGTGAGGGGAGAGGTAGGAGAGTGCGTGGAGGGGAGTGAGAGGTGAGAGGTAGGAGAGTGCGTGGAGGGGAGTGGTGAGAGGTGAGAGGTAGGAGAGTGCGTGGAGGGGAGTGGTGAGAGGGGAGAGGTAGGAGAGTGCGTGGATGGGAGTGGTGAGTGGGGAGAGGTAGGAGAGTGCGTGGAGGGGAGTGGTGAGGGGGGAGAGGTAGGAGAGTGCGTGGAGGAGAGTGGTGAGGGGGGAGAGGTAGGAGAGTGCGTGGAGGGGAGTGAAGTGAGAGGGGAGAGGTAGGAGAGTGCGTGGAGTGGAGTGGTGAGAGGGGAGAGGTAGGAGAGTGCGTGGAGGGGGAGTGGTGAGTGGGGAGAGGTAGGAGAGTGCGTGGAGGGGAGTGGTGAGAGGGGAGAGGTAGGAGAGTGCGTGGAGTGGAGGAGTGAGTGGGGAGAGGTAGGAGAGTGCGTGGAGGGGAGTGGTGAGTGGGGAGAGGTAGGAGAGTGCGTGGAGGGGAGTGGTGAGTGGGGAGAGGTAGGAGAGTGCGTGGAGGGGAGTGGTGAGGGGGGAGAGGTAGGAGAGTGCGTGGAGGGGAGTGGTGAGTGGGGAGAGGTAGGAGAGTGCGTGGAGGGGAGTGGTGAGAGGGGAGAGGTAGGAGAGTGCGTGGAGGGGAGTGGTGAGGGGGGAGAGGTAGGAGAGTGCGTGGAGGGGAGTGGTGAGTGGGGAGAGGTAGGAGAGTGCGTGGAGGGGAGTGGTGAGAGGGGAGAGGTAGGAGAGTGCGTGGAGGGGAGTGGTGAGGGGGGAGAGGTAGGAGAGTGCGTGGAGGGGAGTGGTGAGTGGGGAGAGGTAGGAGAGTGCGTGGAGGGGAGTGGTGAGTGGGGAGAGGTAGGAGAGTGCGTGGAGGGGAGGAGTGAGATGGGGAGAGGTAGGAGAGTGTGTGGAGGGGAGTTGTAAGAGGTAGGAGAGTGCGTGAAGAAGAGTGGTGAGAGGGGAGAGGTAGGAGAGTGCGTGGAGGGGAGTAGTGAGTGGGGAGAGGTAGGAGAGTGCGTGGAGGGGAGTGGTGAGTGGGGAGAGGTAGGAGAGTGCGTGGAGGGGAGTGGTGAGTGGGGAGAAGTGGGAGAGTGCGTGGAGGGGAGTGGTGAGTGGGGAGAGGTAGGAGAGTGCGTGGAGGGGAGTGGTGAGTGGGGAGAGGTAGGAGAGTGCGTGGAGGGGAGTGGTGAGTGGGGAGAGGTAGGAGAGTGCGTGGAGGGGAGTGGTGAGTGGGGAGGGGTAGGAGAGTGTGTGGAGGGGAGTGGTGAGAGGGGAGAGGTAGGAGAGTGCGTGGAGGGGAGTGGTGAGAGGTAGGAAAGTGCGTGGAGGGGAGTGGTGAGGGGGGAGAGGTAGGAGAATGCGTGGAGGGGATTGGTGAGAGGGGAGAGGTAGGAGAGTGCGTGGAGTGGAGTGGTGAAGGGAGAGAGGTAGGAGAGTGCGTGGAGGGGAGTGGTGAGATGGGGAGAGGTAGGAGAGTGCGTGGAAGGGAGTGGTGAGGGGGGAGATGTAGGAGAGTGCGTGGAGGGGAGTGGTGAGTGGGGAGAGGTAGGAGAGTGCGTGGAGGGGAGTGGTGAGTGGGGAGAGGTAGGAGAGTGCGTGGAGGGGAGTGGTGAGAGGGGAGAGGTAGGAGAGTGCGTGGAGGGGATTGGTGAGTGGGGAGATGTAGGAGAGTGCGTGGAGGGGAGTGGTGAGTGGGGAGAGGTAGGAGAGTGCGTAGAGGGGAGTGGTGAGTGGGGAGAGGTCGGAGAGTGCGTGGAGGGGAGTGGTGAGTGGGGAGAGGTAGGAGAGTGCGTGGAGGGGAGTGGTGAGGGGGGGAAGGTAGGAGAGTGCGTGGAGGGGAGTGGTGAGTGGGGAGAGGTAGGAGAGTGCGTGGAGGGGAGTGGTGAGTGGGGAGAGGTAGGAGAGTGCGTGGAGGGGAGTGGTGAGTGGGGAGAGGTCGGAGAGTGCGTGGAGGGGAGTGGTGAGTGGGGAGAGGTAGGAGAGTGCGTGGAGGGGAGTGGTGAGTGGGGAGAGGTAGGAGAGTGCGTGGAGGGGAGTGGTGAGTGGGGAGAGGTAGGAGAGTGCGTGGAGGGGAGTGGTGAGTGGGGAGGGGTAGGAGAGTGCGTGGAGGGGAGTGGTGAGAGGGGAGAGGTAGGAGAGTGCGTGGAGGGGAGTGGTGAGTGGGGAGAGGTAGGAGAGTGCGTGGAGGGGAGTGGTGAGGGGGGAGAGGGAGGAGAGTGCGTGGAGGGGAGTGGTGAGGGGGGAGAGGTAGGAGAGTGCGTGGAGGGGAGTGGTGAGAGGGGAGAGGTAGGAGAGTGCGTGGAGGGGAGTGGTGAGAGGGGAGAGGTAGGAGAGTGCGTGGAGGGGAGTGGTGAGGGGGGAGAGGTAGGAGAGTGCGTGGAGGGGAGTGGTGAGTGGGGAGAGGTAGGAGAGTGCGTGGAGGGGAGTGGTGAGTGGGGGAGAGGTAGGAGAGTGCGTGGAGGGGAGGAGTGAGATGGGGAGAGGTAGGAGAGTGTGTGGAGGGGAGTTGTAAGAGGTAGGAGAGTGCGTGAAGAAGAGTGGTGAGAGGGGAGAGGTAGGAGAGTGCGTGGAGGGGAGTAGTGAGTGGGGGAGAGGTAGGAGAGTGCGTGGAGGGGAGTGGTGAGTGGGGAGAGGTAGGAGAGTGCGTGGAGGGGAGTGGTGAGTGGGGAGAAGTGGGAGAGTGCGTGGAGGGGAGTGGTGAGTGGGGAGAGGTAGGAGAGTGCGTGGAGGGGAGTGGTGAGTGGGGAGAGGTAGGAGAGTGCGTGGAGGGGAGTGGTGAGTGGGGAGAGGTAGGAGAGTGCGTGGAGGGGAGTGGTGAGTGGGGAGGGGTAGGAGAGTGTGTGGAGGGGAGTGGTGAGAGGGGAGAGGTAGGAGAGTGCGTGGAGGGGAGTGGTGAGAGGTAGGAAAGTGCGTGGAGGGGAGTGGTGAGGGGGGAGAGGTAGGAGAATGCGTGGAGGGGATTGGTGAGAGGGGAGAGGTAGGAGAGTGCGTGGAGTGGAGTGGTGAAGGGAGAGAGGTAGGAGAGTGCGTGGAGGGGAGTGGTGAGATGGGGAGAGGTAGGAGAGTGCGTGGAAGGGAGTGGTGAGGGGGGAGATGTAGGAGAGTGCGTGGAGGGGAGTGGTGAGTGGGGAGAGGTAGGAGAGTGCGTGGAGGGGAGTGGTGAGTGGGGAGAGGTAGGAGAGTGCGTGGAGGGGAGTGGTGAGAGGGGAGAGGTAGGAGAGTGCGTGGAGGGGATTGGTGAGTGGGGAGATGTAGGAGAGTGCGTGGAGGGGAGTGGTGAGTGGGGAGAGGTAGGAGAGTGCGTAGAGGGGAGTGGTGAGTGGGGAGAGGTCGGAGAGTGCGTGGAGGGGAGTGGTGAGTGGGGAGAGGTAGGAGAGTGCGTGGAGGGGAGTGGTGAGGGGGGGAAGGTAGGAGAGTGCGTGGAGGGGAGTGGTGAGTGGGGAGAGGTAGGAGAGTGCGTGGAGGGGAGTGGTGAGTGGGGAGAGGTAGGAGAGTGCGTGGAGGGGAGTGGTGAGTGGGGAGAGGTCGGAGAGTGCGTGGAGGGGAGTGGTGAGTGGGGAGAGGTAGGAGAGTGCGTGGAGGGGAGTGGTGAGTGGGGAGAGGTAGGAGAGTGCGTGGAGGGGAGTGGTGAGTGGGGAGAGGTAGGAGAGTGCGTGGAGGGGAGTGGTGAGTGGGGAGGGGTAGGAGAGTGCGTGGAGGGGAGTGGTGAGAGGGGAGAGGTAGGAGAGTGCGTGGAGGGGAGTGGTGAGTGGGGAGAGGTAGGAGAGTGCGTGGAGGGGAGTGGTGAGGGGGGGAGAGGGAGGAGAGTGCGTGGAGGGGAGTGGTGAGGGGGGAGAGGTAGGAGAGTGCGTGGAGGGGAGTGGTGAGAGGGGAGAGGTAGGAGAGTGCGTGGAGGGGAGTGGTGAGGGGGGAGAGGTAGGAGAGTGCGTGGAGGGGAGTGGTGAGGGGGGAGAGGTAGGAGAGTGCGTGGAGGGGGGAGTGGTGAGAGGGGAGAGGTAGGAGAGTGCGTGGAGGGGAGTGGAAAGGGGGGAGAGGTAGGAGAGTGCATGGAGGGGAGTGGTGAGAGGGGAGAGGTAGGAGAGTGCGTGGAGGGGAGTGGTGAGAGGGGAGAGGTAGGAGAGTGCGTGGAGGGGGGAGTGGTGAGTGGGGAGAGGTAGGAGAGTGCGTGGAGGGGAGTGGTGAGGGGGGAGAGGTAGGAGAGTGCGTGGAGGAGAGTGGTGAGTGGGGAGAGGTAGGAGAGTGCGTGGAGGGGAGTGGTGAGTGGGGAGAGGTAGGAGAGTGCGTGGAGGGGAGTGGTGAGTGGGGAGAGGTAGGAGAGTGCGTGGAGGGGAGTGGTGAGTGGGGAGAGGTAGGAGAGTGCGTGGAGGGGAGTGGTGAGAGGGGAGAGGTAGGAGAGTGCGTGGAGAGGAGTGGTGAGTGGGGAGAGGTAGGAGAGTGCGTGGAGGGGAGTGGTGAGGGGGAGAGGTAGGAGAGTGCGTGGAGGGGAGTGGTGAGTGGGGAGAGGTAGGAGAGTGCGTGGAGGGGAGTGGTGAGGGGGGCGGGTAGGAGAGTGTGTGGAGGGGAGTGGTGAGTGGGGAGAGGTAGGAGAGTGCGTGGAGGGGAGTGGTGAGAGGGGAGAGGTAGGAGAGTGCGTGGAGGGGAGTGGTGAGGGGGGGCGGGTAGGAGAGTGTGTGGAGGGGAGTGGTGAGTGGGGAGAGGTAGGAGAGTGCGTGGAGGGGAGTGGTGAGGGGGGAGAGGTAGGAGAGTGCGTGGAGGGGAGGGGTGAGTGGGGAGAGGTAGGAGAGTGCGTGGAGGGGAGTGGTGAGTGGGGAGAGGTAGGAGAGTGCGTGGAGGGGAGTGGTGAGAGATAGGAGAGTGCGTGGAGAAGAGTGGTGAGAGGGGAGAGGTAGGAGAGTGCGTGGAGGGGGGAGTGGTGAGTGGGGAGAGGTAGGAGAGTGCGTGGAAGGGAGTAGTGAGTGGGGGAGAGGTAGGAGAGTGCGTGGAGGGGAGGGGTGAGTGGGGAGAGGTAGGAGAGTGCGTGGAGAGGAGTGGTGAGAGGGGAGAGGTAGGAGAGTGCGTGGAGGGGAGTGGTGAGTGGGGAGAGGTAGGAGAGTGCGTGGAGGGGAGTGGTGAGAGGGGAAAGGTTAGGAGAGTGCGTGGAGGGGAGTGGTGAGAGGGGAGAGGTAGGAGAGTGCGTGGAGGGGAGTGGTGAGTGGGGAGAGGTCGGAGAGTGCGTGGAGGGGAGTGGTGAGTGGGGAGAGGTAGGAGAGTGCGTGGAGGGGAGTGGTGAGGGGGGAGAGGTAGGAGAGTGTGTGGAGGGGAGTGGTGAGAGGGGAGAGGTAGGAGAGTGCGTGGAGGGGAGTGGTGAGGGGGGAGAGGTTGGAGAGTGCGTGGAGGGGAGTGGTGAGTGGGGAGAGGTAGGAAAGTGCGTGGAGGGGAGTGGTGAGGGGGGAGGGGTAGGAGAGTGCGTGGAGGGGAGTGGTGAGGGGGGAGAGGTAGGAGAGTGCGTGGAGGGGAGTGGTGAGGGGGGAGAGGTAGGAGAGTGCGTGGAGGGGAGTGGTGAGGGGGGAGAGGTAGGAGAGTGCGTGGAGGGGAGTAGTGAGGGGGGAGAGGTAGGAGAGTGCGTGGAGGGGAGTGGTGAGGGGGGAGAGGTAGGAGAGTGCGTGGAGGGGGGAGTGGTGAGAGGGGAGAGGTAGGAGAGTGCGTGGAGGGGAGTGGAAAGGGGGGAGAGGTAGGAGAGTGCATGGAGGGGAGTGGTGAGAGGGGAGAGGTAGGAGAGTGCGTGGAGGGGAGTGGTGAGAGGGGAGAGGTAGGAGAGTGCGTGGAGGGGGGAGTGGTGAGTGGGGAGAGGTAGGAGAGTGCGTGGAGGGGAGTGGTGAGGGGGGAGAGGTAGGAGAGTGCGTGGAGGAGAGTGGTGAGTGGGGAGAGGTAGGAGAGTGCGTGGAGGGGAGTGGTGAGTGGGGAGAGGTAGGAGAGTGCGTGGAGGGGAGTGGTGAGTGGGGAGAGGTAGGAGAGTGCGTGGAGGGGAGTGGTGAGTGGGGAGAGGTAGGAGAGTGCGTGGAGGGGAGTGGTGAGAGGGGAGAGGTAGGAGAGTGCGTGGAGAGGAGTGGTGAGTGGGGAGAGGTAGGAGAGTGCGTGGAGGGGAGTGGTGAGTGGGGAGAGGTAGGAGAGTGCGTGGAGGGGAGTGGTGAGGGGGGAGAGGTAGGAGAGTGCGTGGAGGGGAGTGGTGAGGGGGAGAGGTAGGAGAGTCCGTGGAGGGGAGTGAAGTGAGAGGGGTGAGGTAGGAGAGTGCGTGGAGGGGAGTGGTGAGTGGGGAGAGGTAGGAGAGTGCGTGGAGGGGAGTGGTGAGTGGGGAGAGGTAGGAGAGTGCGTGGAGGGGAGTGGTGAGTGGGGAGAGGCAGGAGAGTGCGTGGAGGGGAGTGGTGAGTTGGGAGAGGTAGGAGAGTGCGTGGAGGGGAGTTGTGAGAGGTAGGAGAGTGCGTGGAGAAGAGTGGTGAGAGGGGAGAGGTAGGAGAGTGCGTGGAGGGGAGTGGTGAGTGGGGAGAGGTAGGAGAGTGCGTGGAGGGGAGTGGTGAGTGGGGAGAGGTAGGAGAGTGCCTGGAGGGGAGTGGTGAGTGGGGAGAGGTAGGAGAGTGCGTGGAGGGGAGTGGTGAGGGGGGAGAGGTAGGAGAGTGCGTGGAGGGGAGTGGTGAGTGGGGAGAGATAGGAGAGTGCGTGGAGGGGTGTGGTGAGTGGGGAGAGGTAGGAGAGTGCGTGGAGGGGAGTGGTGAGTGGGGAGAGGTAGGAGAGTGCGTGGAGGGGAGTGGTGAGTGGGGAGAGGTAGGAGAGTGCGTGGAGGGGAGTGGTGAGGGGGGAGAGGTAGGAGAGTGCGTTGAGGGGAGTGGTGAGTGGGGAGAGGTAGGAGAGTGCGTGGAGGGGAGTGGTGAGTGGGGAGAGGTAGGAGAGTGCGTGGAGGAGAGTGGTGAGGGGGGAGAGGTAGGAGAGTGCGTGGAGTGGAGTGGTGAGGGGGGAGAGGTAGGAGAGTGCGTGGAGGGGTGTGGTGAGACGGGTGAGGTAGGAGAGTGCGTGGAGGGGATTGGTGAGTGGGGAGAGGTAGGAGAGTGCGTGGAGGGGAGTGGTGAGAGGGGAGAGGTAGGAGAGTGCGTGGAGGGGATTGGTGAGTGGGGAGAGGTAGGAGAGTGCGTGGAGGGGAGTGGAGTGAGGGGAGAGGTAGGAGAGTGCGTGGAGGGGAGTGAGAGGTGAGAGGTAGGAGAGTGCGTGGAGGGGAGTGGTGAGAGGTGAGAGGTAGGAGAGTGCGTGGAGGGGAGTGGTGAGAGGGGAGAGGTAGGAGAGTGCGTGGATGGGAGTGGTGAGTGGGGAGAGGTAGGAGAGTGCGTGGAGGGGAGTGGTGAGGGGGGAGAGGTAGGAGAGTGCGTGGAGGGGAGTGGTGAGGGGGGAGAGGTAGGAGAGTGCGTGGAGGGGAGTGAAGTGAGAGGGGAGAGGTAGGAGAGTGCGTGGAGTGGAGTGGTGAGAGGGGAGAGGTAGGAGAGTGCGTGGAGGGGAGTGGTGAGTGGGGAGAGGTAGGAGAGTGCGTGGAGGGGAGTGGTGAGAGGGGAGAGGTAGGAGAGTGCGTGGAGGGGAGGAGTGAGTGGTGAGTGGGGAGAGGTAGGAGAGTGCGTGGAGGGGAGTGGTGAGTGGGGAGAGGTAGGAGAGTGCGTGGAGGGGAGTGGTGAGTGGGGAGGGGTAGGAGAGTGTGTGGAGGGGAGTGGTGAGAGGGGAGAGGTAGGAGAGTGCGTGGAGGGGAGTGGTGAGAGGTAGGAGAGTGCGTGGAGGGGAGTGGTGAGGGGGGAGAGGTAGGAGAATGCGTGGAGGGGATTGGTGAGAGGGGAGAGGTAGGAGAGTGCGTGGAGTGGAGTGGTGAAGGGAGAGAGGTAGGAGAGTGCGTGGAGGGGAGTGGTGAGATGGGGAGAGGTAGGAGAGTGCGTGGAAGGGAGTGGTGAGGGGGGAGATGTAGGAGAGTGCGTGGAGGGGAGTGGTGAGTGGGGAGAGGTAGGAGAGTGCGTGGAGGGGAGTGGTGAGTGGGGAGAGGTAGGAGAGTGCGTGGAGGGGAGTGGTGAGAGGGGAGAGGTAGGAGAGTGCGTGGAGGGGATTGGTGAGTGGGGAGATGTAGGAGAGTGCGTGGAGGGGAGTGGTGAGTGGGGAGAGGTAGGAGAGTGCGTAGAGGGGAGTGGTGAGTGGGGAGAGGTCGGAGAGTGCGTGGAGGGGAGTGGTGAGTGGGGAGAGGTAGGAGAGTGCGTGGAGGGGAGTGGTGAGGGGGGGAAGGTAGGAGAGTGCGTGGAGGGGAGTGGTGAGTGGGGAGAGGTAGGAGAGTGCGTGGAGGGGAGTGGTGAGTGGGGAGAGGTAGGAGAGTGCGTGGAGGGGAGTGGTGAGTGGGGAGAGGTCGGAGAGTGCGTGGAGGGGAGTGGTGAGTGGGGAGAGGTAGGAGAGTGCGTGGAGGGGAGTGGTGAGTGGGGAGAGGTAGGAGAGTGCGTGGAGGGGAGTGGTGAGTGGGGAGAGGTAGGAGAGTGCGTGGAGGGGAGTGGTGAGTGGGGAGGGGTAGGAGAGTGCGTGGAGGGGAGTGGTGAGAGGGGAGAGGTAGGAGAGTGCGTGGAGGGGAGTGGTGAGTGGGGAGAGGTAGGAGAGTGCGTGGAGGGGAGTGGTGAGGGGGGAGAGGGAGGAGAGTGCGTGGAGGGGAGTGGTGAGGGGGGAGAGGTAGGAGAGTGCGTGGAGGGGAGTGGTGAGAGGGGAGAGGTAGGAGAGTGCGTGGAGGGGAGTGGTGAGGGGGGAGAGGTAGGAGAGTGCGTGGAGGGGAGTGGTGAGTGTGGAGAGGTAGGAGAGTGCGTGGAGGGGAGTGGTGAGTGGCAGAAGGTAGGAAAGTGCGTGGAGGAGAGTGGTGAGGGGGGAGAGGTAGGAGAGTGCGTGGAGGGGAGTGGTGAGTGGGGAGGGGTAGGAGAGTGCGTGGAGGGGAGTGGTGAGGGGGGAGAGGTAGGAGAGTGTGTGGAGGGGAGTGGTGAGTGGGGAGAGGTAGGAGAGTGCGTGGAGGGGAGTGGTGAGTGGGGAGAGGTAGGAGAGTGCGTGGAGGGGAGTGGTGAGGGGGGAGAGGTAGGAGAGTGCGTGGAGGGGATTGGTGAGTGGGGAGAGGTAGGAGAGTGCGTGCAGGGGAGTGGTTAGGGGGGAGAGGTAGGAGAGTGCGTGGAGGGGAGTGGTGAGGGGGGCGGGTAGGAGAGTGCGTGGAGGGGAGTGGTGAGGGGGGCGGGTAGGAGAGTGCGTGCAGGGGAGTGGTTAGGGGGGAGAGGTAGGAGAGTGCGTGGAGGGGAGTGGTGAGTGGGGAGAGGTAGGAGAGTGCGTGGAGGGGAGTGGTGAGGGGGAGAGGTAGGAGAGTGCGTGGAGGGGAGTGGTGAGTGGGGAGAGGTAGGAGAGTGCGTGGAGGAGAGTGGTGAGTGGGGAGAGGTAGGAGAGTGCGTGGAGGGGAGTGGTGAGTGGGGAGAGGTAGGAGAGTGCGTGGAGGAGAGTGGTGAGTGGGGAGAGGTAGGAGAGTGCGTGGAGGGGAGTGGTGAGTGGGGAGAGGTAGGAGAGTGCGTGGAGGGGAGTGGTGAGGGGGGAGAGGTAGGAGAGTGTGTGGAGGGGAGTGGTGAGGGGGGAAAGGTAGGAGAGTGCGTGGAGGGGAGTGGTGAGTGGGGAGAGGTAGGAGAGTGCGTGGAGGGGAGTGGTGAGAGGGGAGAGGTAGGAGAGTGCGTGGAGTGGAGTGGTGAGGGGGGAGAGGTAGGAGAGTGCATGGAGGGGAGTGGTGAGTGGGGAGAGGTAGGAGAGTGCGTGGAGGGGAGTGGTGAGTGGGGAGAGGTAGGAGAGTGCGTGGTGGTTATGACTGGGTTTACAATGGCCGTGTCGCAAAGGTTCACAATGGCCGTGTCAGTGAGGTTCATAATGGCCGTCTCTGTGGGTGGGGTTCACAATGGCTGTGTCAGTGTGTGGGGTTCACAATGGCCGTGTCAGTGGGTGGGGTTCACAATGTTAGTGGGGTTCTCAATGGCCGTATCGGTGGGGTTAACAATGGCCGTATCAGTGTGTGGGGTTCGCAATGGCCGTGTCGTTGTGGGGTTCACAATGGCCGTGTCAGTGGAGTTCACAATGGCCGTGTCAGTGGTGCTCACAATGGCTGTGTCGGTGGGTGGGTTTCACAATGGCCGTCTCTGTGGGTGGGGTTCACAATGGCCATGTCAGTGGGTGGGGTTCACAGTGTTCGTGTCATTGTGGGGTTACCCTGGTTAGGGGTCGAATATCGGAGGTGAGATCGCAGGTGCCCTTTGAACTTCGTCCAAAGCGGTCACATGACTTCATTCTCCCCTCTGAGTCGCCATGGATAGGGCTGGGCCTGGGGCAGGAAAAACCGAGTCAGCAGATGTCATTCGTAGACTTAAAACTGCACCATAGACTCAACACTGCACCATAGACTCAGCAGTGTACCATAGACTCAACACTGCACAATAGACTCAACACTGCACCATAGACTCAACACTGCCCCATAGACTCAACACTGCACCATAGACTCAACACTGCAACATAGACTCAACACTCCAACATAGACTCAACACTGCCCCATAGACTCAACACTGCACCATAGACTCAACACTGCACCATAGACTCAACAGTGTACCATAGACTCAACACTGCACCATAGACTCAACACTGCACCATAGACTCAACACTGCACCATAGACTCAACACTGCCCCATAGACTCAACACTGCACCATAGACTCAACACTGCACCATAGACTCAACAGTGTACCATAGACTCAACACTGCACCATAGACTCAACACTGCAACATAGACTCAACACTGCACCATAGACTCAACACTGCACCATAGACTCAAAAATGCACCATAGACTCAACACTGCAACATAGACTCAACAGTGTACCATAGACTCAACACTGCACCATAGACTCAACACTGCACCATAGACTCAACACTGCACCATAGACTCAACACTGCACCATAGACTCAACACTGCCCCATAGACTCAACACTGCAACATAGACTCAACACTGCACCATAGACTCAACACTGCAACATAGACTCAACACTGCACCATAGACTCAACACTGCACCATAGACTCAACACTGCACCATAGACTCAACACCGCCCCATAGACTCAACACTGCACCATAGACTCAACACTGCCCCATAGACTCAACACTGCAACATAGACTCAACACTGCACCATAGACTCAACACTGCACCATAGACTCAACACTGCACCATAGACTTAACACTGCAACATAGACTCAACACTGCACCATAGACTCAACACTGCAACATAGACTCAACACTGCACCATAGACTCAACATTGCACCATAGACTCAACACTGCACCATAGACTCAACACTGCACCATAGACTCAGCACTGCACCATAGACTCAACACTGGACCATACACTCAACACTGCACCATAGACTCAGCACTGCAACATAGACTCAACACTGCAACATAGACTCAACACCGCCCCATAGACTCAACACTGCACCATAGACTCAGCACTGCAACATAGACTCAACACTGCACCATAGACTCAACACTGCACCATAGACTCAGCACTGCAACATAGACTCAACACTGCAACATAGACTCAACACTGCACCATAGACTCAACACTGCACCATAGACTCAACACTGCACCATAGACTCAACACTGGACCATACACTCAACACTGCACCATAGACTCAACACTGCACCATAGACTCAGCACTGCAACATAGACTCAACACTGCACCATAGACTCAACACTGCATCATAGACTCAACACTGCACCATAGACTCAACAGTGTACCATAGACTCAACACTGCACCATAGACTCAACACTGCACCATAGACTCAACACTGCACCATAGACTCAACACTGCACCATAGACTCAACACTGCACCATAGACTAAACACGGCACCATAGACTCAACACTGCACCATAGACTCAACACTGCAACATAGACTCAACACTGCACCATAGACTCAGCACTGCACCATAGACTCAACACTGCACCATAGACTCAACACTGCAACATAGACTCAACACTGCACCATAGACTCAACACTGCACCATAGACTCAACACTGCACCATAGACTCAACACTGCAACATAGACTCAACACTGCACCATAGACTCAACACTGCAACATAGACTCAATACTGCACCATAGACTCAACACTGCACCATAGACTCAACACTGCACCATAGACTCAACACTGCACCATAGACTCAACACTGCAACATAGACTCAACACTGCAACATAGACTCAACACTGCACCATAGACTCAACACTGCACCATAGACTCAGCACTGCACCATAGACTCAACACTGCCCATAGACTCAACACTGCAACATAGACTCAACACTGCAACATAGACTCAACACTGCTCATAGACTCAACACTGCACCATAGACTAAACACGGCACAATAGACTCAACACTGCACCATAGACTCAACACTGCACCATAGACTCAGCACTGCCCATAGACTCAACACTGCCTACAGACTCAACACTGCACCATAGACTCAACACTGCACCATAGACTCAACACTGCCTACAGACTCAACACTGCACCATAGACTCAACACTGCACCATAGACTCAACACTGCACCATAGACTCAACACTGCACCATAGACTCAACACTGCACCATAGACTCAGCACTGCACCATAGACTCAACACTGCACCGTAGACTCAACACTGCAACATAGACTCAACACTGCACCATAGACTCAACACTGCACCATAGACTCAACACTGCACCATAGACTCAGCACTGCACCATAGACTCAACACTGCACCATAGACTCAGCACTGCACCATAGACTCAACACTGCACCGTAGACTCAACACTGCACCATAGACTCAACACTGCACCGTAGACTCAACACTGCAACATAGACTCAACACTGCACCATAGACTCAACACTGCACCGTAGACTCAACACTGCAACATAGACTCAACACTGCACCATAGACTCAACACTGCACCGTAGACTCAACACTGCAACATAGACTCAACACTGCACCATAGACTCAACACTGCACCATAGACTCAACACTGCACCATAGACTCAACACTGCACCATAGACTCAACACTGCAACATAGACTCAACACTGCACCATAGACTCAACACTGCAACATAGACTCAACACTGCAACATAGACTCAACACTGCACCATAGACTCAACACTGCACCATAGACTCAACACTGCACCATAGACTCAGCACTGCACCATAGACTCAACACTGCACCATAGACTCAACACTGCACCATAGACTCAACACTGCACCATAGACTCAACACTGCACCATAGACTCAACACTGCACCATAGACTCAACACTGCACCATAGACTCAACACTGCACCATAGACTCAACACTGCACCATAGACTCAACACTGCACCATAGACTCAGCACTGCACCGTAGACTCAACACTGCACCATAGACTCAACACTGCACCATAGACTCAACACTGCACCATAGACTCAACACTGCCCCATAGACTCAACACTGCACCATAGACTCAACACTGCACCATAGACTCAACAGTGTACCATAGACTCAACACTGCACCATAGACTCAACACTGCAACATAGACTCAACACTGCACCATAGACTCAACACTGCACCATAGACTCAAAAATGCACCATAGACTCAACACTGCAACATAGACTCAACAGTGTACCATAGACTCAACACTGCACCATAGACTCAACACTGCACCATAGACTCAACACTGCACCATAGACTCAACACTGCACCATAGACTCAACACTGCCCCATAGACTCAACACTGCAACATAGACTCAACACTGCACCATAGACTCAACACTGCACCATAGACTCAACACTGCACCATAGACTCAACACTGCAACATAGACTCAACACTGCACCATAGACTCAACACTGCAACATAGACTCAACACTGCAACATAGACTCAACACTGCACCATAGACTCAACACTGCACCATAGACTCAACACTGCACCATAGACTCAGCACTGCACCATAGACTCAACACTGCACCATAGACTCAACACTGCACCATAGACTCAACACTGCACCATAGACTCAACACTGCACCATAGACTCAACACTGCACCATAGACTCAACACTGCACCATAGACTCAACACTGCACCATAGACTCAACACTGCACCATAGACTCAACACTGCACCATAGACTCAGCACTGCACCGTAGACTCAACACTGCACCATAGACTCAACACTGCACCATAGACTCAACACTGCACCATAGACTCAACACTGCCCCATAGACTCAACACTGCACCATAGACTCAACACTGCACCATAGACTCAACAGTGTACCATAGACTCAACACTGCACCATAGACTCAACACTGCAACATAGACTCAACACTGCACCATAGACTCAACACTGCACCATAGACTCAAAAATGCACCATAGACTCAACACTGCAACATAGACTCAACAGTGTACCATAGACTCAACACTGCACCATAGACTCAACACTGCACCATAGACTCAACACTGCACCATAGACTCAACACTGCACCATAGACTCAACACTGCCCCATAGACTCAACACTGCAACATAGACTCAACACTGCACCATAGACTCAACACTGCAACATAGACTCAACACTGCACCATAGACTCAACACTGCACCATAGACTCAACACTGCACCATAGACTCAACACCGCCCCATAGACTCAACACTGCACCATAGACTCAACACTGCCCCATAGACTCAACACTGCAACATAGACTCAACACTGCACCATAGACTCAACACTGCACCATAGACTCAACACTGCACCATAGACTTAACACTGCAACATAGACTCAACACTGCACCATAGACTCAACACTGCAACATAGACTCAACACTGCACCATAGACTCAACATTGCACCATAGACTCAACACTGCACCATAGACTCAACACTGCACCATAGACTCAGCACTGCACCATAGACTCAACACTGGACCATACACTCAACACTGCACCATAGACTCAGCACTGCAACATAGACTCAACACTGCAACATAGACTCAACACCGCCCCATAGACTCAACACTGCACCATAGACTCAGCACTGCAACATAGACTCAACACTGCACCATAGACTCAACACTGCACCATAGACTCAGCACTGCAACATAGACTCAACACTGCAACATAGACTCAACACTGCACCATAGACTCAACACTGCACCATAGACTCAACACTGCACCATAGACTCAACACTGGACCATACACTCAACACTGCACCATAGACTCAACACTGCACCATAGACTCAGCACTGCAACATAGACTCAACACTGCACCATAGACTCAACACTGCATCATAGACTCAACACTGCACCATAGACTCAACAGTGTACCATAGACTCAACACTGCACCATAGACTCAACACTGCACCATAGACTCAACACTGCACCATAGACTCAACACTGCACCATAGACTCAACACTGCACCATAGACTAAACACGGCACCATAGACTCAACACTGCACCATAGACTCAACACTGCAACATAGACTCAACACTGCACCATAGACTCAGCACTGCACCATAGACTCAACACTGCACCATAGACTCAACACTGCAACATAGACTCAACACTGCACCATAGACTCAACACTGCACCATAGACTCAACACTGCACCATAGACTCAACACTGCAACATAGACTCAACACTGCACCATAGACTCAACACTGCAACATAGACTCAATACTGCACCATAGACTCAACACTGCACCATAGACTCAACACTGCACCATAGACTCAACACTGCACCATAGACTCAACACTGCAACATAGACTCAACACTGCAACATAGACTCAACACTGCACCATAGACTCAACACTGCACCATAGACTCAGCACTGCACCATAGACTCAACACTGCCCATAGACTCAACACTGCAACATAGACTCAACACTGCAACATAGACTCAACACTGCTCATAGACTCAACACTGCACCATAGACTAAACACGGCACAATAGACTCAACACTGCACCATAGACTCAACACTGCACCATAGACTCAGCACTGCCCATAGACTCAACACTGCCTACAGACTCAACACTGCACCATAGACTCAACACTGCACCATAGACTCAACACTGCCTACAGACTCAACACTGCACCATAGACTCAACACTGCACCATAGACTCAACACTGCACCATAGACTCAACACTGCACCATAGACTCAACACTGCACCATAGACTCAGCACTGCACCATAGACTCAACACTGCACCGTAGACTCAACACTGCAACATAGACTCAACACTGCACCATAGACTCAACACTGCACCATAGACTCAACACTGCACCATAGACTCAGCACTGCACCATAGACTCAACACTGCACCATAGACTCAGCACTGCACCATAGACTCAACACTGCACCGTAGACTCAACACTGCACCATAGACTCAACACTGCACCGTAGACTCAACACTGCAACATAGACTCAACACTGCACCATAGACTCAACACTGCACCGTAGACTCAACACTGCAACATAGACTCAACACTGCACCATAGACTCAACACTGCACCGTAGACTCAACACTGCAACATAGACTCAACACTGCACCATAGACTCAACACTGCACCATAGACTCAACACTGCACCATAGACTCAACACTGCACCATAGACTCAACACTGCAACATAGACTCAACACTGCACCATAGACTCAACACTGCAACATAGACTCAACACTGCAACATAGACTCAACACTGCACCATAGACTCAACACTGCACCATAGACTCAACACTGCACCATAGACTCAGCACTGCACCATAGACTCAACACTGCACCATAGACTCAACACTGCACCATAGACTCAACACTGCACCATAGACTCAACACTGCACCATAGACTCAACACTGCACCATAGACTCAACACTGCACCATAGACTCAACACTGCACCATAGACTCAACACTGCACCATAGACTCAACACTGCAACATAGACTGAACACTGCACCATAGACTCAGCACTGCACCATAGACTCAACACTGCACCATAGACTCAGCACTGCACCATAGACTCAACACTGCACCATAGACTCAACACTGCACCATAGACTCAACACTGCACCATAGACTCAACACTGCACCATAGACTCAACACTGCACCATAGACTCAACACTGCACCATAGACTCAACACTGCACCATAGACTCAACACTGCACCATAGACTCAACACTGCACCATAGACTCACCACTGCACCATAGACTCAACCCGGCACCATAGACTCAACACTGCACCATAGAATCAACACTGCACCATAGACTCAACACTGCACCATAGACTCAACACTGCACCATAGACTCAACACTGCACCATAGACTCAACACTGCCTACAGACTCAACACTGCACCATAGACTCAACACTGCACCATAGACTCAACACTGCACCATAGACTCAGCACTGCCCATAGACTCGGTGGTGAGATTGTAACTCCTTCGTTTGGTATACAGGAGGCCTTGGGTTCAATCCCATCTCTGAAGATGCCTGTTGTATATTTTGAGGCTGCGTCTTTCTCTCTATCTCCCCGTGGTCGCCTGGATTTAGAGTATTATGGGTGTCTACGGGCCTCTGTGTAAATCTACGTGTCTCCATGTATCACTATGGGTCTCTATGGGTCTCTATGTATCTCTTCGTATCTCTATGAGTGTGGGTCTCTATGGGTCTCTGTGGGGCTCTTTGAGTCTCTATGGGTCTCTGTGGGTCTCTATGTATCTCTATGAGTGTGGGTCTCGATGGGTCTCTGTGTATATCAATGCATTTTGTCGTATTTGGCTGCTATAAATGTATACACGATACGCCAATTCATCTGTGAAAGCCAGGCCACTTATGAAACAGTTACATAGCTCAGCAGTGGGCCTTCCCTAGTCAAACATAAACAGAGACTCAGATACCCACAGACACTCACAGGCACTCAGAAACAATCCTAGCTACCCACAGAGATTCACAGAAACTCCTCATAGACACCCTTAGAGACTCAGAGACTCATAGACACCCGTATAGACTCAGAGAACCCATAGACACCCATAGAAACTCAGAGACTCACAGAGACTCATAGACACCCATACAGACTCAGATACCCCATAGAACCCATAGACACCCATAGAAACCCAGAGACTCATAGACACCCATACAGACTCAGAGAGACTCAGAGACTCATAGACACCCATACAGACTCAGATACCCCATAGACTCATAGATACCCATAGAGACTCAGAGAGACCAAGAGACTCATAGACACCCAATCTAACTCATAGAACCCATAGACACCCATACAGACTCAGAGAGACCCAGAGACTCATAGACACCCATACAGACTCATAGAACCATAGACACCCATAGATACTCAGAGACCCACAGAGACTCATAGACACCCATAGAGACTCAGAGACCCATAGATACCCATATAGACTAGTCGAGACCCACAGAGACTCACAGAGACTCATAGACACACATGGAGACTCAGAGAGACTCAGAGACACCCATAGAGACTCAGAGACCCAAAATACACATATATAGAGAGTCGTAGACACCCACAGAGACTCACAGAGACACATAGACACCCATGGAGACTCACAGAGACACATAGACACCCACAGAGACTCACAGAGACACATAGACACCCATGGAGACTCACAGAGACACATAGACACCCACAGAGACTCACAGAGACTCATAGACACCCACAGAGACTCACAAAGACTCTGAGACACCCACAGAGACTCACAGAGACTCATAGACACCCACAGAGACTCACAGAGACTCATATACACCCACAGAGACTCACAGAGACTCATAGACACCCACAGAGACTCACAGAGACTCATAGACACCCACAGAGACTCACAAAGACTCTGAGACACCCACAGAGACTCACAGAGACTCATAGACACCCATGGAGACTCACAGAGACACATAGACACCCACAGAGACTCACAGAGACTCATAGACACCCACAGAGACTCACAAAGACTCTGAGACACCCACAGAGACTCACAGAGACTCATAGACACCCACAGAGACTCACAGAGACACATAGACACCCACAGAGACTCACAGAGACTCATAGACACCCACAGAGACTCACAAAGACTCTGAGACACCCACAGAGACTCGCAGAGACACATAGACACCCACAGAGACTCACAGAGACTCATAGACACCCACAGAGACTCACAGAGACACATAGACACCCACAGAGACTCACAGAGACTCAGACACCCACAGAGACTCACAGAGACTCATAGACACCCACAGAGACTCACAGAGACACATAGGCACCCACAGAGACTCACAGAGACTCATAGACACCCACAGAGACTCACAAAGACTCTGAGACACCCACAGAGACTCACAGAGACTCATAGACACCCACAGAGACTCACAAAGACTCTGAGACACCCACACAGACTCACAGAGACTCATAGACACCCACAGAGACTCATAGACACATAGACACCCACAGAGACTCACAGAGACTCTGAGACACCCATGGAGACTCACAGAGACTCATAGACACCCATAGAGACCCACAGAGACTCATAGACACCCACAAAGACTCACAGAGACTCATAGACACCCACAGAGACTCACAGAGACTCATAGACACCCAAGGAGACTCACAAAGACTCTGAGACACCCATAGAGACTCACAGAGACTCATAGACACCCACAGAGACTCACAGAGACTCTGAGACACCCACAGAGATTCACAGAGACTCATAGACACCCACAGAGACTCACAAAGACTCTGAGACACCCACAGAGACTCACAGAGACTCATAGACACCCACAGAGACTCACAGAGACTCAGAGACACCCACAGAGACTCACAGAGACTCACAGAGACTCATAGACACCCACAGAGACTCACAGAGACTCATAGACACCCACAGAGACTCACAGAGACTCATAGACACCCATGGAGACTCACAGAGACACATAGACACCCATGGAGACTCACAGAGACACATAGACACCCACAGAGACTCACAAAGACTCTGAGACACCCACAGAGACTCACAGAGACTCATAGACACCCACAGAGACTCACAGAGACTCATAGACACCCATGGAGACTCACAGAGACACATAGACACCCACAGAGACTCACAAAGACTCTGAGACACCCACAAAGACTCACAGAGACACATAGACACCCACAGAGACTCACAAAGACACATAGACACCCACAGAGACTCACAAAGACTCTGAGACACCCACAGAGACTCACAGAGACACATAGACACCCACAGAGACTCACAGAGACACATAGACACCCACAGAGACTCACACAGACTCTGAGACACCCACAGAGACTCACAGAGACACATAGACACCCACGGAGACTCACAAAGACACCCCACTTTGTCCCATGACGTTTTTTTTTAACATCAAAACCAACATACAAAGATAAAGATCCCCCGTGTAGCCTTAACACACTGTAGGGGCAAGTGCTGTTAGCGAGCACCTATGAAGGTCGGAACGGTACACGAGGTGGTGAGTGGCCAGCACCACGCCCGACCGCCTTTGTCTCCCTAATGTTAATGTTTACACACCACACCAGGTACTCATTTGAGGCTGAGTCGACCTAGGGGAGGCCCGGGACCGGTTCAGATAATCGTCACTGGCGTTGGCCGTGAGCGGGAATCGAACCCGTGTCACCGGGTTCATAGCGCTAACCGCTGCACTACCGCTCCCCAGACACATAAAGACACACACACAGATACACAGCCACACACAGACACACACAGACACACACAGACACACACAGACACACACAGACACACACAGACACACACACACACACAGACACACACACACACACAGACACACACAGACACAGACACACAGACACACACAGACACACACAGACACACACAGACACACACACAGACACACAAAAGGCCAAAGATCCCCCGTGTAGCCTTAACAAACTTTTGGGGCAAGTTGCTGCTAGCGAGTAGCCGCAGCACCTCTGAAGGCTACCGGCACTGTGGCAAACACAGAGGGGGTGGGTTGCCAGCACCACCACGCCCGACCGCCTTTGTCTCCCCTAGTGGTGGTGTCTATACACTGCGCCAGGTAGTCGTTTGAGGCTGAGTCGACCTAGACACAGACACAGCCACACAGGTACACCCACAGAGACACACAGACACGTACTCACAGAGACACACAGACGAACCCACACACACAGACACACACACACACAGACACACACACACATACACAGACACACACACAGACACATGCACAGACAGACACATACACACACACAGACACACAGACACACAGACACACAGACACACACACACACAGACACACAGACACAGACAGACACACACACACACAGACACAGACACACAGACACACACACACAGACACACAGACACACACACACAGACACACACACACAGACACACACACAAACACAGACACACACACACACACAGACACAGACACACACACACAGGCACACACACACACAGACACACACAGACACACACACACACAGACACACACAGACACACACAGACACACACAGATACACACACACAGACACACCCAGACACACCCAGACACACGCACACAGACACACACACAGACACACACAGAGACACACACAGAGACACACACACAGACACACACACACAGACACACACACAGACACACACACAGACACACACACACAGACACACACACAGACACACACAGACACACACATAGACACACAGACACACACACAGACACACACACACAGACACACACACAGACACACACAGACACACACAGATACACACACACAGACACACCCAGACACACCCAGACACACGCACACACACACACACAGACACACACACACACAGACACACACACAGACACACACACACACAGACACACACACAGACACACACGCACACACAGACACACACACAGACACACACACACAGACACACACACAGACACACAGACACACACACACACACAGACACACACACACACACAGACACACACACAGACACACACACAGACACACACACAGACACACACACACACACACAGACACACACACACACACAGACACACACACACACACACAGACACACACACACACACACAGACACACACACACACACACAGACACACACACACACACACAGACACACACACACACAGACACAGACACACACACACACACTTACAATTATCTCGTCTCCTTCACTCTTCGCCGTTCGATCTGTTTGCTTTTAAGACGTCGCTTGGCGAATGATGTGGATGTTGTTCATTGGTGATGATGGTTGTGCAAGTGATGATCGTGATGATGATGATGATGAGAGCATTGCTGTTGATGGTAGTGATGTAGTGATGGTGCTGATGGTAGTAGTGATGCAGTGATGATGATGGTGGTGGTGGTGGTGAAGGTGGTGATGGTGGTGGTGATGACGGCAGTAGTGGTGGTGGTTGTGGTGATCGTCGTTAGCGATGGTGCTGATGTTGATGGTGGTGAGGTTTTTGATGGTGCTGATGTTAGTGGTGGTGGTGATGTTGATGGTGGTGATGTTAGTGGTGGTGATGTTAGTGTTGGTGATCTTAGTGATGGTGGTGATGTTGATGGCAGTGTTGATTATGTTGGTGGTGGTGATGTTAGTGATGGTGATGTTAGTGATGGTGGTGATGTTGATGGCAGTGTTGATTATGTTGGTGGTGGTGGTGGTGGTGATGTTAGTGATGGTGATGTTGGTGATGGTGGTGATGATAGTGGTGGTGATGGTGGTGATGTTAGTGGTGGTGGTGATGTTAGTAATGGTGGTGATGTTAGTGATGGTGATGTTGGTGATGGTGGTGATGATAGTGGTGGTGATGGTGGTGATGTTAGTGGTGGTGGTGATGTTAGTAATGGTGGTGAGGTTAGTGGTGGTTATTTTAGTGATGGTGGTGATGTTAGTGATGGTGGTGATGTTGATGTTAGCGATGGTGAGGTTAGCGATGGTGATGTTAGCGATGGTGATGTTAGTGATGGTGGTGGTGATGGTGGTGAGGTTAGTGGTGGCTATTTTAGTGATGGTGATGTTAGTGGTGATGGTGGTGGTGATGTTAGCGGAGGAAGTTTGCGTGGTCTTGAAAGCGAATGGGTCTCTATCAGGAGCTGTGAGGGAGGGGTGAGTGGGTGGGTGGGAGATGGGGGTGGACGGATAACACAAATAAAACACACACACTCACACACATACATACACACACTCACATACATACATACACACACACTCACACACATACATACACACACTCACATACATACATACACGCACATTCATACATACACACACACTCACACACATACACTCACATACTCACATTCATACACATACACACACTCACACACATACATACACACTCACATGCATACACACACTCACACACATACATACACACACTCACATACATACATACACGCACATTCATACATACACACACACTCACACACATACACTCACATACTCACATTCATACACATACACACACTCACACACATACATACACACTCACATACATACACACACTCACACACATACATACACACACTCACATACATACATACACGCACATTCATACATACACACACACTCACACACATACACTCACATACTCACATTCATACACATACACACACTCACACACATACATACACACTCACATACATACACACACTCACACACATACATACACACACTCACATACATACATACACGCACATTCATACATACACACACACTCACACACATACATACATACACACACTCACATACTCACATCCATACACATACATTCATACACACACTCACTCACATACATACACACACTCACATTCATACACACGCACACACACACTCACACACTCACATACTCACATTCATACACATAAACACACGTACACACTCACTCACATACATACACACACTCACACACGTACACACGCACACACACACTCACACACATACTCACACACTCACATTCATACACACACACTCACACACATTCATACACACACTCACATTCATACACACACTCACACACATACATACACACACATACTCACACACATACATACACATACACACACTCACACACTCACATTCATACACACACATTCATACACACACTCACTCACATACATACACACACTCACATTCATACACACGCACACACACACTCACACACGTACACACGCACACACACACTCACACACATACTCACACACTCACATTCATGCACACACACACTCACATTCATACACACACTCACATTCATACACACACACTCACATACATACATACACACACATACTCACACACATACATACACATACACACACTCACACACATACTCACACACTCACATTCATACACACACATTCATACACACACTCACTCACATACATACACACACTCACATTCATACAAACGCACACACACACTCACACACGTACACACACACACACACACTCACACACATACTCACACACTCACATTCATGCACACACACACTCACATTCATAAACACACTCACATTCATACACACACTCACACACATACACACACACTCACATTCATACATACACACACATACTCACATTCATACACACACACACTCACATTCATACACACACACTCACACAAATAGATACACACACTCACACACATACATACACACACTCACACACATACTCACACACTCACTTTCATGCACACACACACTCACATTCATACACACACATACACACACTCACACACATACACACACTCACACACATACACTCACACACATTCATACACATACACACACTCACACACATACTAACACACTCACATTCATACACACACATTCATACACATACATACATACTCACACACTCACACACTCACATTCATACACACACACACTCACATTCATACACACACTCACATTCATGCACACACTCACATTCATACACATACACACACTCACACACATACTCACACACTCACTTTCATGCACACACACACTCACATACTCACACACTCACATTCATACACACACACTCACACACATACACACACTCACATACTCACACACTCACATTCATACACACACTCACATTCATACACACACATTCATACACACACTCACACACATACACACACTCACATACTCACACACTCACATTCATACACACACTCACATTCATACACACACACTCACACACATACATACATATATACACAAACTCACACACATACACACACTCACATACTCACATTCATACACACACATTCATACACACACTCACATTCATACACTCACATTCATACACACACTCACATTCATGCACACACACATACACACACTCACATAATCACATTCATACACATACACACACTCACATACATACACACACTCACATACTCACATTCATACACTCACATTCATACACACACTCACATTCATACACACACACATACACACACTCACATAATCACATTCATACACATACACACACTCACATACATACACACACTCACATACTCACATTCATACACTCACATTCATACACACACTCACATTCATACACACACACATACACACACTCACATAATCACATTCATACACATACACACACTCACATACACACACACACTCACATTCATACACACACTCACACACATACACACACTCACACACATACATACACACACTCACACACATACTGACACACTCACATTCATACACACACACACTCACACGCTTGTGCCAGGCCAAGTGCACCTTGAGGCCACGTGAAGTGTCGAACGCCCGCTGGCAGGAGATCACGGGGCAGACCCAGCAGGTGCCACAGGTCGACTGAAATGACTCATCATCGTTTGCAGCTGGGGTTGGCATCGTCCCCCACTCCTCCTGATGTCGAGGGTAAATTGGCGAGGTTTAGGACTTTGACACATGCAGCTGCAATGGCTGCTTTGGGTACGCGGTCCAGACCTCCCCAGAGACCCTGGCTGACAGAGGAGGTGTTCAAGATGGTTGAGAAAAAGCGACAGGCCCACTCTCATGGGCTACAGCATCCCACGTCAGAGAATGAGGAGGTTTACCGCAGCCTTCGCTCGGAGGTTCGGAGAGCCGTGAGGCGCTGCAAGGATGGGTGGTGGTCGCGGGTTGCTGAGGAGATGGAGTCTGCCTCAGTGGCCCGCGATCACAAATCCCTATTTAACTCCATCAAAAAAGTAACCTGCAGCGCCACACCTATTACCATCATTAGGGGAAAAAATGGTGATTCAATCTCCAACCCCCAGGAACAGGTTTGCGGATTTGCTGAGCATTTCTGTGAGGTCCTGGGGGTTGAGGGAAAATCTCTCAGCCAGGAAAACATCGTGGCACAAAGTGGGGATGACCCTGCTGAGGCTGCGGTGCCTCAAATATTGGAAGAGGTCACCCCCTGTGAGTGGCTGGCTGAGGTGCCATCTGTTGAGGAAGTACTGAGGGCGATCCGGAGTCTGAGACTAGGGAAGGCACCGGGCAGAGATGATCTCCCAAGCGAAATGCTCAGGGAGGGTGGCGTTTGTGCACAGACTGCCCTACATGACATCATAACAACAGTCTGGACCACTGGCGGGTTCCGCAGGATTGGAAGGATGCCCTGGTGGTCCCCCTTCTTAAAGAGGGGGACCGCACAGACTGTAACAACTACAGGGGCATCTCACTCCTCAGTGTGCCGGGTAAGGTCCTGGCAAGGATTATTCAACATCGCCTTGCTAGGCACGCTGGGGAGAGGCTTGCGGAGCCCCAATGCGGTTTCAGGAAAGGGTGGTCCTGCACAGATGCCATATTTTCTGTCCGTCTGCTACAGCACAGATGTAGGGAATTCCAACAAGACCTACATCTCTGCTTTATTGACCTGATCAAGGCCTATGATACCATCAGTAGGCCTGGGCTCTGGGTTGTTCTTCGTGCTTTCGGAGTCCGTGACCCTCTGCTCACGATCATTAAGGACCTTCATGATGGTGAGCGGGCCCGGGTAAAACTACGTGGCCGGGAGTCAGAGCCTTTCCCTGTACACCTTGGGGTGCGACAGGGATGTCCTCTGGCTCCCACATTATTTAACATCTATTTTGACCACGTAGTTCGTGAAGCCTTCAATAGCTGTACCGGAGGAATTTCCATTTGGTACAGATATAACGGGAGGCTGATCGATGCCCGGGTGCGGTCAAAGGATGGCTCCCTATTGGTCAACCACGTTACGTATGCCGATGATTTGGTAATTGCTGCTCACTCAGAGGAGGAGTTGGAGGCGCTGCTGCTGAACCTGGAGCGTGTCACCAAGAGGTGGGGCCATACCATCAGCCCCACCAAAACTAAGCACCTGCCTGGGTATTTTGTTCCATCGGACACTCCACCCCCACAACTCCCAATTGGTGATGGGGCAGTTGTGGAGAGAGTGGAGAGTTTCCCATACCTGGGCAGTGTGCTCATGACCGGTTCCAGTTAAACAGCAGAGGTCTCACTCCGAATCAGTCGAGCGGCATTATCTTTCCATCGGTTGCGTAACGCTGTTTTGAAGCTAGCTGGTCTGTCGCTCCACACGAAGCTTCAGGTCTTCTCGGCCACAGTCATTCCCTCCCTTCTCTACGCTTGCGAGACGTGGACCCCCTAATGGAACATCGTCGCCAGTTAGAAACATTTAGGCTGGCCTGCCTACGATCCATCCTGGGTTTAACCAGACTGGATTGTGTGAGGAGCTCACAAATCCTAGAAAGATCTGGGCAAAGTCCCATCGGGGAGCTCCTCCGGCAGGCAAGGCTGCGTTGGCTGGGTCATGTAGCCCGCATGCCCAGACACCGCTTGCCTAAACAGCTTTTGTTCGGCCAGATCGAGGGGGCTAAACGGGCGCGGCACGGGCTAGAGAAGAGATAGAGTGATGTGGTACAGGAGGACGTGGAGCTGAGTGGACTTGCCGATGACTGGTACCAGCGGTGTCAAGATCGCCCTCTGTGGAGGAGGCTCGTGAAGGACGCTACTGGGCAGTTGGAGGCAGTCGCCCTCCAACAACAACGGAGGGTGGAGGAGCGACGCTCACAACAACGAGCGGAGCGCCGGGTGGCTAAAGCACAGCAAGTTGGCACAGTAGGGGGCACAGGTGGTGCATCAGCCAGTCATCTCGGTCATCTCAGTCAGTCGACCCGTGGCACCTGCTGGGTCTACCCCATGGCCTCCTGCCAGCGGGCGTTCGACACTTCACGTGGCCTCAAGGTGCACATGGCCTGGCACAAGCGACGTGGTGACGTCACCGCCACTTCGTGGCGAATGGCGGTTGTTGTTGTCTGTGGGTGTATCTGTGTGTGTGTGTGTATGTTTGTGTGTCTGTGAGTGTGTGAGTGAGTCTGTGAGTGTGTGAGTGAGTCTGTGAGTGAATGGGTGAGTCTGTGAGTGAGTCTGTGAGTGTATGAGTGAGTCTGTGAGTGTGTGAGTTAGTCTGTGAGTATGTGAGTGAGTATGTGAGTCTGTGAGTATGTGAGTGAGTATGTGAGTCTGTGAGTCTGTGAGTGAGTATGTGAGTCTGTGAGTGTATTAATGAGTCTGTGAGTGTGTGAGTTAGTTTGTGAGTATGTGAGTGTGTCAGTGAGTCTGTGAGTCTGTGAGTGCATGAGTGAGTCTGTGAGTGTGTGAGTTAGTCTGTGAGTATGTGAGTGAGTATGTGAGTCTGTGAGTCTGTGAGTGAGTATGTGAATCTGTGAGTGAATGGGTGAGTCTGTGAGTGAGTCTGTGAGTGTATGAGTGAGTCTGTGAGTGTGTGAGTTAGTCTGTGAGTGTGTGAGTGAGTATGTGAGTCTGTGAGTCTGTGAGTGAGTATGTGAGTCTGTGAGTGAATGGGTGAGTCTGTGAGTGAGTCTGTGAGTGTATGAGTGAGTCTGTGAGTGTGTGAGTTAGTCTGTGAGTGTGTGAGTGAGTATGTGAGTCTGTGAGTCTGTGAGTGAGTATGTGAGTCTGTGAGTGAATGGGTGAGTCTGTGAGTGAGTCTGTGAGTGTATGAGTGAGTCTGTGAGTGTGTGAGTTAGTCTGTGAGTGTGTGAGTGAGTATGTGAGTCTGTGAGTCTGTGAGTGAGTATGTGAGTCTGTGAGTGAATGGGTGAGTCTGTGAGTGAGTCTGTGAGTGTATGAATGAGTCTGTGAGTGTGTGAGTTAGTTTGTGAGTATGTGAGTGTGTCAGTGAGTCTGTGAGTCTGTGAGTGCATGAGTGAGTCTGTGAGTGAATGGGTGAGTCTGTGAGTGAGTCTGTGAGTGTATGAATGAGTCTGTGAGTGTGTGAGTTAGTATGTGAGTATGTGAGTGTGTCAGTGAGTCTGTGAGTCTGTGAGTGCATGAGTGAGTCTGTGAGTGTGTGAGTTAGTCTGTGAGTCTGTGAGTGAGTATGTGAGTCTGTGAGTCTGTGAGTGAGTATGTGAGTCTGTGAGTGAATGGGTGAGTCTGTGAGTGAGTCTGTGAGTGTATGAGTGAGTCTGTGAGTGTGTGAGTTAGTCTGTGAGTATGTGAGTGAGTATGTGAGTCTGTGAGTCTGTGAGTGAGTATGTGAGTCTGTGAGTGAATGGGTGAGTCTGTGAGTGAGTCTGTGAGTGTAGTCTGTGAGTGTGTGAGTTAGTTTGTGAGTATGTGAGTGTGTCAGTGAGTCTGTGAGTCTGTGAGTGCATGAGTGAGTCTGTGAGTGTGTGAGTTAGTCTGTGAGTATGTGAGTGAGTATGTGAGTCTGTGAGTCTGTGAGTGAGTATGTGAGTCTGTGAGTGAATGGGTGAGTGTGTGAGTGAGTCTGTGAGTGTATGAATTAGTATGTGAGTGTGTGAGTTAGTTTGTGAGTATGTGAGTGTGTCAGTGAGTCTGTGAGTCTGTGAGTCTGTGAGTGTGTGAGTGAGTCTGTGTGTGTATGAGTGAGTCTGTGAGTGAGTCAGTGTGTGTGTGAGTGAGTCTATGAATGTATGAGTGAGTCTGTGGGTGAGTCTGTGAGTGAGTCAGTGAGTGTGTGAGTGAGTCTGTGAGTCTGTGAGTGAGTCTGTGAGTGTGTGAGTGAGTCTGTGAGTGAGTCTGTGTGTGTATGAGTGAGTCTGTGAGTGAGTCAGTGAGTGTGTGAGTGAGTCTGTGAATGTATGAGTGAGTCTGTGAGTGTGTGTGTGTGTGTGCGTGAGTCAGTGTGTGTATGAGTGAGTGTGTGAGTGAGTCTGTGTGAGTATGAGTGAGTCTGTGAGTGTGTGAGTTAGTTTGTGAGTATGTGAGTGTGTCAGTGAGTCTGTGAGTGAGTCTGTGTGTGTATGAGTGAGTCTGTGAGTGAGTCAGTGAGTGTGTGAGTGAGTCTGTGAATGTATGAGTGAGTCTGTGAGTGTGTGAGTGTATGTGTGAGTCAGTGTGTGTATGAGTGAGTGTGTGAGTGAGTCTGTGTGTGTATGAGTGAGTCTGTGAGTATGTGAGTTAGTTTGTGAGTATGTGAGTGTGTCAGTGAGTCTGAGTCTGTGAGTCTGTGAGTGTGTGTGTGAGTCTGTGAGCGTATGAGTGAGTCTGTGAGTGTGTGTATGAGTGAGTCTATGAGTGAGTCTGGGAGTGAGTCAGTGAGTGTGTGGGTGAGTCTGTGAGTCTGTGAGTGTGTTGGTGAGTCTGTGAGTGAGTCTGTGAGTCTGTGAGTGTGTGAGTGAGTCAGTGTGTGTATGAGTGAGTGAGTCAGTGTGTGTATGAGTGAGTGTGTGAGTGAGTCTGTGAGTCTGTGTGCGTGTGCGTGAGTCAGTGTGTGTATGAGTGAGTGTGTGAGTTAGTCTGTGTGTGTATGAGTGAGTCTGCGAGTGTGTGAGTTAGTTTGTGAGTATGTGAGTGTGTCAGTGAGTCTGTGAGTCTGTGAGTCTGTGAGTGTGTGTGTGAGTCTGTGTGTGTATGAGTGAGTCTGTGAGTGAGTCAGTGTGTGTGTGAGTGAGTCTGTGAATGTATGAGTGAGTCTGTGGGTGAGTCTGTGAGTGAGTCTGTGTGTGTATGAGTGAGTCTGTGAGTGAGTCAGTGAGTGTGTGAGTGAGTCTGTGAATGTATGAGTGAGTCTGTGAGTGTGTGAGTGTGTGCGTGAGTCAGTGTGTGTATGAGTGAGTGTGTGAGTGAGTCTGTGTGTGTATGAGTGAGTCTGCGAGTGTGTGAGTTAGTTTATGAGTATGTGAGTGTGTCAGTGAGTCTGTGAGTCTGTGAGTGTGTGTGTGAGTCTGTGAGCGTATGAGTGAGTCTGTGAGTGAGTCTGTAGGCATGTGAGTGAGTCTGTGAGTGTGTGTATGAGTGAGTCTATGAGTGAGTCTGGGAGTGAGTCAGTGAGTGTGTGGGTGAGTCTGTGAGTGAGTCTGTGAGTCTGTGAGTGTGTGAGTAAGTCAGTGTGTGTATGAGTGAGTGAGTCAGTGTGTGTATGAGTGAGTGTGTGAGTGAGTCTGTGAGTCTGTGTGTGTGTGCGTGAGTCAGTGTGTGTATGAGTGAGTGTGTGAGTGAGTCTGTGTGTGTATGAGTGAGTCTGTGAGTGAGTCAGTGTGTGTGTGAGTGAGTCTGTGAATGTATGAGTGAGTCTGTGAGTGTGTGTATGAGTGAGTCTGTGAGTGTGTGAGTGAGTCAGTGTGTGTATGAGTGAGTCTGTGAATGTATGAGTGAGTCAGTGTATGTGCGAGTGAGTGAGTCTATGAGTGTGTGCGTGAGTCAGTGTGTGTATGAGTGAGTGAGTCAGTATGTGTATGAGTGAGTCAGTGTGTGTGTGAGTGTGTGAGTGAGTCTGTGAGTGTGTGAGTGAGTCTGTGAGTGTGTGCGTGAGTCTGTGAGTGAGTGTGTGAGTGAGTCTGTGAGTGAGTCTGTGTGTGTATGAGTGAGTCTGTGAGTGAGTCAGTGAGTGTGTGAGTGAGTCTGTGAATGTATGAGTGAGTCTGTGAGTGTGTGAGTGTGTGTGTGAGTCAGTGTCTGTATGAGTGAGTATGTGTGTGAGTGAGTCTGTGTGTGTATGAGTGAGTCTGCGAGTGTGTGAGTTAGTTTGTGAGTATGTGAGTGTGTCAGTGAGTCTGTGAGTCTGTGAGTATGTGAGTGTGTGTGTGAGTCTGTGTGTGTATGAGTGAGTCTGTGAGTGAGTCAGTGTGTGTGTGAGTGAGTCTGTGAATGTATGAGTGAGTCTGTGGGTGAGTCTGTGTGTGAGTCAGTGAGTGTGTGAGTGAGTCTGTGAGTCTGTGAGTGAGTCTGTGAGTGTGTGAGTGAGTCTGTGAGTGAGTCTGTGTGTGTATGAGTGAGTCTGTGAGTGAGTCAGTGAGTGTGTGAGTGAGTCTGTGAATGTATGAGTGAGTCTGTGAGTGTGTGAGTGTGTGCGTGAGTCAGTGTGTGTATGAGTGAGTGTGTGAGTGAGTCTGTGTGTGTATGAGTGAGTCTGCGAGTGTGTGAGTTAGTTTATGAGTATGTGAGTGTGTCAGTGAGTCTGTGAGTCTGTGAGTGTGTGTGTGAGTCTGTGAGCGTATGAGTGAGTCTGTGAGTGAGTCTGTAGGCATGTGAGTGAGTCTGTGAGTGTGTGTATGAGTGAGTCTATGAGTGAGTCTGGGAGTGAGTCAGTGAGTGTGTGGGTGAGTCTGTGAGTGAGTCTGTGAGTCTGTGAGTGTGTGAGTAAGTCAGTGTGTGTATGAGTGAGTGAGTCAGTGTGTGTATGAGTGAGTGTGTGAGTGAGTCTGTGAGTCTGTGTGTGTGTGCGTGAGTCAGTGTGTGTATGAGTAAGTGTGTGAGTGAGTCTGTGTGTGTATGAGTGAGTCTGTGAGTGAGTCAGTGTGTGTGTGAGTGAGTCTGTGAATGTATGAGTGAGTCTGTGAGTGTGTGTATGAGTGAGTCTGTGAGTGTGTGAGTGAGTCAGTGTGTGTATGAGTGAGTCTGTGAATGTATGAGTGAGTCAGTGTATGTGCGAGTGAGTGAGTCTATGAGTGTGTGCGTGAGTCAGTGTGTGTATGAGTGAGTGAGTCAGTATGTGTATGAGTGAGTCAGTGTGTGTGTGAGTGTGTGAGTGAGTCTGTGAGTGTGTGAGTGAGTCTGTGAGTGTGTGCGTGAGTCTGTGAGTGAGTGTGTGAGTGAGTCTGTGAGTGAGTCTGTGTGTGTATGAGTGAGTCTGTGAGTGAGTCAGTGAGTGTGTGAGTGAGTCTGTGAATGTATGAGTGAGTCTGTGAGTGTGTGAGTGTGTGCGTGAGTCAGTGTGTGTATGAGTGAGTGTGTGAGTGAGTCTGTGTGTGTATGAGTGAGTCTGCGAGTGTGTGAGTTAGTTTATGAGTATGTGAGTGTGTCAGTGAGTCTGTGAGTCTGTGAGTGTGTGTGTGAGTCTGTGAGCGTATGAGTGAGTCTGTGAGTGAGTCTGTAGGCATGTGAGTGAGTCTGTGAGTGTGTGTATGAGTGAGTCTATGAGTGAGTCTGGGAGTGAGTCAGTGAGTGTGTGGGTGAGTCTGTGAGTGAGTCTGTGAGTCTGTGAGTGTGTGAGTGAGTCAGTGTGTGTATGAGTGAGTGAGTCAGTGTGTGTATGAGTGAGTGTGTGAGTGAGTCTGTGAGTCTGTGTGTGTGTGCGTGAGTCAGTGTGTGTATGAGTGAGTGTGTGAGTGAGTCTGTGTGTGTATGAGTGAGTCTGTGAGTGAGTCAGTGTGTGTGTGAGTGAGTCTGTGAATGTATGAGTGAGTCTGTGAGTGTGTGTATGAGTGAGTCTGTGAGTGTGTGAGTGAGTCAGTGTGTGTATGAGTGAGTCTGTGAATGTATGAGTGAGTCAGTGTATGTGCGAGTGAGTGAGTCTATGAGTGTGTGCGTGAGTCAGTGTGTGTATGAGTGAGTGAGTCAGTGTGTGTATGAGTGAGTCAGTGTGTGTGTGAGTGTGTGAGTGAGTCTGTGAGTGTGTGCGTGAGTCTGTGAGTGTGTGTATGAGTGACTATATGAGTGAGTCTGTGAGTGTGTGCGTGAGTGAGTCTGTGAGTGTGTGAGTGAGTCAGTGTGTGTATGAGTGAGTATATGAGTGAGTCAGTGTGTGTGTGAGTGAGTCTGTGAGTGAGTTTGTGAGTCTGTGAGTGAGTCTGTGAGTGTGTGAGTGTGTGTATGAGTGAGTCTGTGAGTGAGTCTGTGAGTGAGTCACTAGTTTGCTGCTGGCACGGCAGGTTTGAGTGTACAAGTGTGGGCCTCTAGGCTGAATGCCTCAAGTTTAAAATGTCAAGTAGCTTGTAAGCGATAACAGATGCCAGACTGCTAAGAAACACGCACTACACATACCAAATACACACACACACTACACACACACATACTACACAAGCACACCACATACTACACAAACCAAATACACACACACTACACACACACTACACACACATACTACACACGCACACTACACACACATACTACACATACCATATACACACACACACTACACACACACACTACACACACACACTACACACACACACTACACACACACATACTACACATACCAAATACACACACACACTACACACACACACATACACACACACTACACACACATACTACACACACACACTACACACGCACACACACTACACACACACACCGCATACTACACATACCAAATACACACACACTACACACGCACACACTACACACACATACTACACACGCACACTACACACACACACTACACACACACACTACACACGCACACCACATACTACACAAACCAAATACACACACACTACACACACACTACACACACATACTACACACGCACACTACACACACATACTACACATACCATATACACACACACTACACACACTACACACACATACACTACACACACACACTACACCCACACTACACACACACTACACCCACACTACACACACACAGACACACACACACACACTACACACGCACACTACACACACATACCACGCACTACACATACCAAATACACACACACACTACACACACTACACACACACATACTACACACGCACACCACATACTACACATACCAAATACACACACACTACACACACACTACACACACATACACCACACACACACACTACACCCACACTACACACACACTAAACACACACTACACACACACAGACACACACACACACACACCACACACACACTACACACGCACACTACACACACATACCACATACTACACATACCAAATACACACACACACTACACACACTATACACACACACTACACACGCACACTACACACACTACACACACACACTACATACACACTACACACATATACTACACACACACTACACACACACACTACACACACTACACATACCACACACACTACACACACACTACACACACACTACACACACACACTACACACACACTACACACACTACACACACACACGCTACACACACTACACACACACTACACACACACTACACATACCACACACACTACACACACACTACACACACACACTACACACACACTACACACACACACTACACACACACTACACACACTACACACACATTACACACACACTACACACACCACACACACTACACACACACTACACACACACTACACATACCACACACACTACACACACACTACACACACACTACACATACCACACACACTACACACACACTACACACACACTACACACACACACTACACACACACTACACACACACACTACACACACACTACACACACTACACACACACTACACATACCACACACACTACACACACACTACACACACACTACCCACACACTACACACACTACACACATATACTACACACACACTCTACACACACTACACACACTACACACACGCTACACACACACTACACACACACTACACACACTACACTCACACACTACACACACTATACACACACACTACACACGCACACTACACACACTACACACACACACTACATACACACTACACACATATACTACACACACACTACACACACACACACTACACACACTACACATACCACACACACTACACACACACTACACACACACTACACACACACACTACACACACACTACACACACTACACACACACACGCTACACACACTACACACACACTACACACACACTACACATACCACACACACTACACACACACTACACACACACACTACACACACACTACACACACACACTACACACACACTACACACACTACACACACATTACACACACACTACACACACCACACACACTACACACACACTACACACACACTACACATACCACACACACTACACACACACTACACACACACTACACATACCACACACACTACACACACACTACACACACACTACACACACACTACACACACACTACACACACACTACACACACACTACACACACACTACACACACACTACATACACACTACACACACTACACACACACTACACATACCACACACACTACACACACACGACACACACACTACCCACACACTACACACACTACACACATATACTACACACACACTCTACACACACTACACACACTACACACACACACTACACACTACACACACACATACTACACACACACACTGCACACACGCTACACACACACTACACACACACTACACACACACTACACACACACTACACACACACTACACACACACTACACACACTACACTCACACACACTACATACACACTACACACATACACTACACACACACACTACACACACTACACACACACACTACATACACACTACACACACACACTGCACACACACTACACACACACTACACACACACTACATACACACTACACACATATACTACACACACACTTTACACACACACTACACACATACTACACACACACACTGCACACACACTACACACACACACTGCACACACACTACACACACACTACACACACACACTGCACACACACTACATACACACTACACACATACATTACACACGCGTTACACACACACTACACACACACTGCACACACTACACTCACACACTACATACACACTACACACACTACACACACACACTACATACACACTACACACATACACTACACACACACTACATACACACTACACACATATACTACACACACACTCTACACACACACTACACACATACTACACACACACACTGCACACACACTACACACACACACTGCACAACATCTACACACACACACTGCACACACACTACACACACACTACACACACACACACACTGCACACACACTACATACACACTACACACACACACTACACACTACACACACACTACACACACACTGCACACACACACACTACACACACACACTGCACACACACTACACACACACACTACACACACACACCACACACACACACAGACACACACACCACACACACACACTACACACAACACACACACACTAATCACACAAGACGCACACCACACACACCACAACACGACAGACACACTACACACACGTACCACACACACACCACAAAAACCACAAACACGCACTACACATCCCCTAGAGAGGCAGGAGGTCACGGGGCAGACCCAGCAGGTGCCACGGGTCGACTGACTGAGATGACCGAGATGACTGGCTGATGCACCACCTGTGCCCCCTACTGTACCAACTTGCTGTGCTTTAGCCACTCGGCGCTCCGCTCGTTGTTGTGAGCGTCGCTCCTCCGCCCTCCGTTGTTGCTGGAGGGCGACTGCCTCCAACTGCCCAGTAGCGTCCTTCACGAGCCTCCTCCACTGAGGCCGATCTTGACACCGCTGGTACCAGTCATCGGCAAGTCCACTCAGCTCCACGTCCTCCTGTACCACATCACTCCATCTCTTCTCTAGCCCGTGCCGCGCCCGTTTAGCCCCCTCGATCCGGCCGAACAAAAGCTGTTTCGGCATGAGGTGGCTGGGCATGCGGGCTACATGACCCAGCCAACGCAGCCTTGCCTGCCAGAGGATCTCACCGATGGGACCTTGCCCAGATCTTTCAAGGATTTGTGAGCTCCTGGTTAAACCCAGGATGGATCGTAGGCAGGCCAGCCTCAATGTTTCTAACCGGCGAAGTTGTTCCATTAGGAGGGTTCACGTTTCGTGAGCACCACTCATCCTTGCAGCACCTTATGGCTCTCCAAACCTCTGAGCGAAGGCTGCGGTAAGCCTCCTCATTCTCTAACGTGGGATGCTGTAGCCGATGAGAGTGGGCCTGTCGCTTTTTCTCAACCATCCTGAACACCTCCTCTGTCAGCCAGGGTCTCTGGGGAGGTCTGGACCGTGTACCCAAAGCAGCCATTGCAGCTGCATGAGCCACAGTCCTAAACCTCGCCCATTCACCCTCGACATCAGGTGGAGTGGGGGACGATGCCAACCCCAGCCGCAAGCGATGATGAAATTCTCGCTTGCAACTTTCATCAGCTAGCTGAGACCAGGCCACTATGGGATTGAATAGGTCATTGATGTACACCCACCACCGGAGTGGAAGAATGGCAGGCGCATCTTACTGATGACTAGTCGATGGTCAGAGGGCAGATCAGCTTCACGGTAGGTCCTGGTGTCAAGGACATGGGCCCGCATCCACTGGTCCGTCACTATGTAGTCCAGCAGATGTTCTTGCTTGGACCCGGCATGCATCCATGATGTTGTGTGGATGCGCCGATGCCGAAAGAGCGTGTTGTAATTACAAGCCCATGGGCTGCACAAAAATCTAGCAGCCTCCTACCGTTGTTATTGAGCTGATCTGGCCCATGCCTTCCAATCACTCCAGACCAGGTGCCAGCATCATGACCAACTCGGGCATTAAAGTCACCCAACAGGATGACTCTATCCCGAGTGGCCACTTTAGCCAGCACCTGTGACAGGAGGTCATGGAAGGCATCTGACTCATCGGCCTTGCCTGCATCCCTCCACTGGTGTTCATCTTCGGTCGTGTCATAAGTAACCACGACCACCACTCCTCGCCTCTGGTTGATGGAAGGCGAGCCCAAAGTAGCCAGGGGCTTACAGCTTCCCACACCTCACTGCCACGCTCCCTTCATTCATTTGTTCTGAATAAGAGCCACTCTCTGTTGTTTGGCAGTCTACTGCCCCGAGTAGAGGACTGTCCACCCCTCATGGTGGCAGGAGCCAGAGCCGGACCACCGGACCTCCTGAATGCCACAGAGATCCAGGCGGTACCGGTCCAGCTCCCGACAGAGGAGTGGCAGCCTCTCTCCTCCGCAGTGAGCGTTCAAACATTCCACGTGGCCACACTGCACCACGGAGCGACGAGGGTAAAGATTCAATCTCCTGGCTCCGCCAAATTGGATTTGGCCAGGAGATATCATAGACGCATGTTTCCCCCCGGGGCCTCGGGCAAAAATATTATTTTGATATTTTTTACGTGGTTTTGTGGGAATTTAAATCAAGGTGGAGGAGGTTGCAAGCCCCTCGCACCCGTCCAGAGCCCACACACTACACACACACTACACACACACACTACACACACACACTACACACACACACACTACACACACACACTACACACACACTACACACACACACTACACACACACACACTACACACACACTACACACACACACACTACACACACACACTACACACACACTACACACACACTACACACACACTACACACACACTACACACTACACACACATACACACACTACACACACACTACACACACACTGCACACACACACACTACACACACACACTGCACACACACACCACACACACACACAGAGACACACACACCACACACACACACTACACACAACACACACACACATCACATTAGACGCACACCACACACACCACAACACGACAGACACACTACACACACGTACCACACACACACCACACACACCACATACACGCACTACACATCCCCTAGAGAGGCAGGAGGTCACGGGGCAGACCCAGCAGGTACCACGGGTCGACTGACCGAGATGACCGAGATGACTGGCTGATGCACCACCTGTGCCCCCTACTGTGCCAACTTGCTGTGCTTTAGCCACCCGGCGCTCCGCTCGTTGTTGTGAGCGTCGCTCCTCCGCCCTCCGTTGTTGTTGGAGGGCGACTGCCTCCAACTGCCCAGTAGCGTCCTTCACGAGCCTCCTCCACTGAGGCCGATCTTGACACCGCTGGTACCAGTCATCGGCAAGTCCACTCAGCTCCACGTCCTCATGTACCACGTCACTCCATCTCTTCTCTAGCCCGTGCCGCGCCCGTTTTGCCCCCTCGATCCGGCCGAACAAAAGCTGTTTAGGCATGCGGTGGCTGGGCATGCGGGCTACATGACCCAGCCAACGCAGCCTTGCCTGCCAGAGGATCTCACCGATGGGACTTTGTCCAGATCTTTCAAGGATTTGTGAGCTCCTCACACAATCCAGCCTGGTTAAACCCAGGATGGATCGTAGGCAGGCCAGCCTCAATGTTTTTAACCGGCGAAGTTGTTCCATTAGGAGGGTTCACGTTTCGTGAGCACCACTCATCCTTGCAGCGACTCACGGCTCTCCAAACCTCTGAGCGAAGGCTGCGGTAAGCCTCCTCATTCTCTGACGTGGGATGCTGTAGCCGATGAGAGTGGGCCTGTCGCTTTTTCTCAACCATCCTGAACACCTCCTCTGTCAGCCAGGGTCTCTGGGGAGGTCTGGACCGTGTACCCAAAGCAGCCATTGCAGCTGCATGAGCCACAGTCCTAAACCTCGCCCATTCACCCTCGACATCAGGTGGAGTGGGGGACGATGCCAACCCCAGCCGCAAGCGATGATGAAATTCTCGCTTGCAACTTTCATCAGCTAGCTGAGACCAGGCCACTATGGGATTGAATAGGTCATTGATGTACACCCACCACCAGAGTGGAAGAATGACAGGCGCATCTTACTGATGACTAGTCGATGGTCAGAGGGCAGATCAGCTCCACGGTAGGTCCTGGTGTCAAGGACATGGGCCCGCATCCGCTGGTCCGTCACTACGTAGTCCAGCAGATGTTCTTGCTTGGACCCGGCATGCATCCATGATGTTGTGTGGATGCGCCGATGCCGGAAGAGCGTGTTGGTAATTACAAGCCCATGGGCTGCACAAAAATCTAGCAGCCTCCTACCGTTGTTATTGTGCTGATGTGGCCCATGCCTTCCAATCACTCCAGACCAGGTGCCAGCATCATGACCAACTCGGGCATTGAAGTCACCCAACAAGATGACTCTGTCCCGAGTGGCCACTTTAGCCAGCACCTGTGACAGGAGGTCATGGAAGGCATCTGACTCATCGGCCTTGCCTGCATCTCTCCACTGATGTTCATCTGCCACTTTAGCCAGCACCTGTGACAGGAGGTCATGGAAGGCATCTGACTCATCGGCCTTGCCTGCATCTCTCCACTGATGTTCATCTTCGGTCGTGTCATAAGTAACCACGACCACCACTCCTCGCCTCCGGTTGATGGAAGGCGAGCCCAAAGTAGCCTAGGGCTTACAGCTTCCCACACCTCACTGCCACGCTCCCTTCATTCATTTGTTCTGAATAAGAGCCACTCTCTGTTGTTTGGCAGTCTACTGCCCCGAGTAGAGGACTGTCCACCCCTCATGGTGGCAGGAGCCAGAGCCGGACCACCGGACCTCCTGAATGCCACAGAGATCCAGGCGGTACCGGTCCAGCTCCCGACAGAGGAGTGGCAGCCTCTCTCCTCCGCAGTGAGCGTTCAAACATTCCACGTGGCCACACTGCACCACGGAGCGACGAGGGTAAAGATTCAATCTCCTGGCTCCGCCAAATTGGATTTGGCCAGGAGATATCATAGACGCATGTTCCCCCCGGGGCCTCCAGCAAAAATATTATTTTGATAATTTTTACGTGGTTTTGTGGGAATTTAAATCAAGGTGGAGGAGGTTGCAAGCCCCTCGCACCCGTCCAGAGCCCACACACACACTACACACACTACACACACACTACACACACACTACACACACACTACACACACACACACTACACACACACTACACACACACACTACACACATACTACACACACACACTGCACACACACTACACACACACACTGCACACACACTACACACACACACTGCACACACACTACACACACACTACACACAAACACACTGCACACACACTACATACACACTACACAGACACACTACACACACGTTACACACACACTACACACACACTACACACACACTGCACACACACTACACACACACACTACACACACACTACATACACACTACACACACACACTACACACACACTACACACACACTACACACACACATACACTACACACACGTTACACACACACCACACACAAACACACAGACACACACACTGCACACACACTACACACACGTACCACACACACAACACACACACCACAAAAACCACAAACACGCACTACACACCCCCTAGAGAGGCAGGAGGTCACGGGGCAGACCCAGCAGGTGCCACGGGTCGACTGACTGAGATGGCCGAGATGACTGGCTGATGCACCACCTGTGCCCCCTACTGTGCCAACTTGCTGTGCTTTAGCCACCCGGCGCTCCGCTCGTTGTTGTGAGCGTCGCTCCTCCGCCCTCCGTTGTTGTTGGAGGGCGACTGCCTCCAACTGCCCAGTAGCAGCGTCCTTCACGAGCCTCCTCCACAGAGGCCGATCTTGACACCGCTGGTAACGGTCATTGGCAAGTCCACTCAGCTCCACGTCCTCCTGTACCACATCACTCCATCTCTTCTCTAGCCCGTGCCGCGCCCGTTTAGCCCCCTCGATCCGGCCGAACAAAAGCTGTTTCGGCATGCGGTGGCTGGGCATGCGGGCTACATGACCCAGCCAACGCAGCCTTGCCTGCCAGAGGATTTCACCGATGGGACTTTGTCCAGATCTTTCAAGGATTTGTGAGCTCCTGGTTAAACCCAGGATGGATCGTAGGCAGGCCAGCCTCAATGTTTCTAACCGGCGAAGTTGTTCCATTAGGAGGGTTCACGTTTCGTGACCACCACCCATCCTTGCAGCACCTTATGGCTCTCCAAATCTCTGAGCGAAGGCTGCAGTAAGCCTCCTCATTCTCTGACGTGGGATGCTGTAGCCGATGAGAGTGGGCCTGTCGCTTTTTCTCAACCATCCTGAACACCTCCTCTGTCAGCCAGGGTCTCTGGGGAGGTCTGGACCGTGTACCCAAAGCAGCCATTGCAGCTGCATGAGCCACAGTCCTAAACCTCGCCCATTTACCCTCGACATCAGGTGGAGTGGGGGACGATGCCAACCCCAGCCGCAAGCGATGATGAAATTCTCGCTTGCAACTTTCATCAGCTAGCTGAGACCAGGCCACTATGGGATTGAATAGGTCATTGATGTACACCCACCACCGGAGTGGAAGAATGGCAGGCGCATCTTACTGATGACTAGTCGATGGTCAGAGGGCAGATCAGCTCCACGGTAGGTCCTGGTGTCAAGGACATGGGCCCGCATCCACTGGTCCGTCACTATGTAGTCCAGCACATGTTCTTGCTTGGACCCGGCATGCATCCATGATGTTGTGTGGATGCGCCGATGCCGAAAGAGCGTGTTGGTAATTACAAGCCCATGGGCTGCACAAAAATCTAGCAGCCTCCTACCGTTGTTATTGAGCTGATCTGGCCCATGCCTTCCAATCACTCCAGACCAGGTGCCAGCATCATGACCAACTCGGGCATTAAAGTCACCCAACAGGATGACTCTATCCCGAGTGGCCACTTTAGCCAGCACCTGTGACAGGAGGTCATGGAAGGCATCTGACTCATCGGCCTTGCCTGCATCTCTCCACTGATGTTCATCTTCGGTCGTGTCATAAGTAACCACGACCACCACTCCTCGCCTCTGGTTGATGGAAGGCGAGCCCAAAGTAGCCAGGGGCTTACAGCTTCCAACACCTCACTGCCACGCTCCCACGCCCCCTTCATTCTTTTGTTCTGAATAAGAGCCACTCCCTGTTGTTTGGCAGTCTACTGCCCCGAGTGGAGGACTGTACACCCCTCATGGTGGCAGGAGCCAGAGCCGGACCACCGGACCTCCTGAATGCCACAGAGATCCAGGCGGTACCGGTCCAGCTCCCGACAGAGGAGTGGCAGCCTCTCTCCTCCGCAGTGAGCGTTCAAACATTCCACGTGGCCACACTGCACCACGGAGCGACGAGGGTAAAGATTCAATCTCCTGGCTCCGCCAAATTGGATTTGGCCAGGAGATATCATAGACGCATGTTTCCCCCCGGGGCCTCGGGCAAAAATATTATTTTGATATTTTTTACGTGGTTTTGTGGAAATTTAAATCAAGGTGGAGGAGGTTGCAAGCCCCTCGCACCCGTTCAGAGCCCACACACACACTACACACACTACACACACACTACACACACTACACACACACACTACACACACACTACACAGATACACACTACACACACACACTACACACACACACTACACACACACACTACACACACACTACACACACACACACTACACACACACACTACACACACACACTACACACACACTACACACACACTACACACACACTACACACACACTACACACTACACACACATACACACACTACACACACACTACACACACACACACTACACACACACTACACACACTCACACTACACACACACTACACACACACTACACACACACCCTACACACACACACTACACACACACTACACACACACACCCACACACACCCTACACACACACACACACACACACACACTACACACACACACTACACACACCTACACACCACACACCACACCCCACACTACACACACACACTACACACAACACACTCACACTACACACACTACACCACACAACACACACACTACACACACCACACACACCTACACACACACTACACACACTACACACACACACTACCCACACACACACACCACTACACACACTACACACACACACACACACACTACACACACTACACACACACACACACACTACACACCACTACACACACTACACACACACTACACACACACTACCACACACACACTACACACACACACTACCACACACACTACACACACACTACACACACACACTACACACACACACTACACACACTACACACACACACACTACACACACACACCACACACCACACACCACACACACACACACACCACACTACACACACTACACACACACACTACACACACTACACACACACTACACACACACACTACACACACTACACACACACTACACACACCACACCACACCACACACACTACACACACACACTACACCACACTACACACACTACACACCCACACACACTACCCATACCACACACTACACACACACGCTACACACACGCTACACACACACACACACACTACACACACTACACATACCACACACCTACACACACTACACACCCTACACACTACACACCCCACACACTACACACACTACACACACACTACACACACACCTACACACACTACACACACTACACCACACACACACACTACACACACTACACACACACTACACACACACTACACATACCACCCCACTACACCCACACCACACACACACACTACACACACCACTACACACACTATACACACACACTCCACACACACTACACACACACACACACACCACTACACACACACACTACACACACACTACACACACTACACACACACTACACACACACTACACACACACACATACCACACACACTACCCACACGCTACACACCGCTACACACACACACACAACACACTACACACACCACTACACACACTACACACCCCACACACACACACCACACCTACACATACACTACACACTACACAACCGCACACACTACACACACACTACACAACACTACACACACCTACACACCACTACACACACACTACCATACCACACACACTACACACACACACACACACACTACACACACACACTACACACACACTACACACACACTACACAAACTACACACACACTACACACACAATACACACACACACTACACACACACTACACACACTACCACACCACTACACACACTACACACACACTACACACACACTACACACACTACACATCTATACACACACACTACACACACACCACACACACACACTACACACACACACTACACACACACTACACACACTACACACACACACTACACACACTACACACACTACACACACACTACACACACACACTACACACACCACACTACACACTATACACACACACTGCACACACCCCACCACACACACACTACACCACACACTACACACACACTACACACACTACACACACACACTACACACACACACTACACACACACACTACACACACTACACACACACACACACACTACACACACACACTACACACACTACACACACACACTACACACAAACACTACACACAAACACTACACACACTACACTACTACACTACACACACACTACTACACTACACTATACACTACACATACACTACTACACTATACACTACTACACTACACACACACTACACACACACACTACACACACTACTACACTATACTACACACACTACACACTACACTACACACTACACTACACACTACACTACACACTACACACACACTACACACGCTACACACACACTACACACACGCTACACACACGCTACACACACTACACACACACACTACACACACTACACACACACTACACATACCACACACACTACACACACTACACACACACTACACACTACACATACCACACACACTACACACACACTACACACACTACACACACACTACACATACCACACACTACACACACACACTACACCACACACACTACACACACACACACACACTACACACACACTACACACACACATACACACACACTACACACACACTACACACACACTACACACACACCACACTACACACACTACACACACACACTACACACACACACACTACACACACTACACACACACACTACACACACACACTACACACACTACACACACACACTACACACAAACACTACAGACACACACTACACACACACTATACACACTACACTATACACTACACACACACTACTACACTACACTATACATTACTACACTTTACACTACTACACTATACACTACTACACTACACACACACTACACACACACACTACACACACTACTACACTATACTACACACACTACACACTACACTACACACACTATACTACACTACACACTACACTACACACTACACTACACACTACACACACACTACACACACACACTACACACTACTACACTACACACATTACTACACACACTACACTACTACACTACACACACTACAACACTACACTATACACTACTACACTATACACTACTACACTACACACACACTACACACACACACTATACACTACTCTATACACTACACTACACTATACACTACTACAGTATACACTACTACACTATACACTACTACACTATACACTACTACACTACACTACACACTACACTGCAAACTACACACACTACTACACACTACACTACACACTACACTACACACACTACTACACTACACTACACACTACACTATACACTACTACACTACACTACACACTACACTGCAAACTACACACACTACTACACACTACACTACACACTACACTACACACACTACACACTACACTACACACTACACTATACACTACACTACACACACTACACACTACACTACACACACTACACACTACACTACACACTACACTATACACTACTACACTATACACTACACTATACACTACTACACTATACACTACTACACTACACACTACACTATACACTACTACACTATACACTACACTACACACTACACTACACTACTACACACTACACTACACACTACACTACACGTACAGGTTCACGTATCCTTCACGACACTCACCGCCTGATGTTCGCTGCGTGGAAGCGAGAATCAATCTCGGGGGACGGGGGGAGGGTTGGGGCGGTCACTACGCCGATTTCAAAATTAGAAACCGCGCTAACCACTGCGCCACCGCTCCCCTGCGCACGCACGCGCACGCACGCGCGCGGGTTTATATTTATAGAGGGGAGCGAAGCGCGCGGGAGGGGAACGCGTGGGTGGGTGACACGCGTATGTTCACACGGACGCACACAGTTTCATATACACAGTTACACACACACAGTTACACACACACAGTTACACACACACAGTTACACACACACACAGTTACATATACACACAGTTACACACACACACAGTTACACACACACACAGTTACACACACACACAGTTACACACACACAGTTACATATACAGTTACACACACAGTTACACACACAGTTACACACACACACAGTTACACACACACACAGTTACACACACACAGTTACACACACACAGTTACTCACACACACAGTTACACACACACACAGTTACACACACACACAGTTACACACACACAGTGACACACACACACAGTTACACACACACACACCTACACACACACACAGTTACACACACACAGTTACACACACACACAGTTACACACACACAGTTACACACACACACAGTTACACACACACAGTTACACACACACAGTTACACACACACACAGTTACACACACACACAGTTACACACACAGTTACACACACACACAGTTACACACACACACAGTTACACACACACACAGTTACACACACAGTTACACACACACACACAGTTACACACACACAGTTACACACACACAGTTACACACACACAGTTACACACACACAGTTACACACACAGACACACACAGTCACACGCACACACAGTTACACACACACAGTTACACACACACACAGTTACTCACACACAGTTACACACACACAGTTACACACACACAGTTACACACACACACAGTTACTCACACACACAGTTACACACACACACAGTCACACACACACAGTCACACACACACACAGTCACACACACACACAGTCACACACACACAGTTACACATACACACAGTTACACACACAGACACACACACAGTTACACATACACACAGTTACACACACACACAGTTACACACACACACAGTTACACACACACACAGTTACACACACACACAGTCACACACACACAGTCACACACACACACAGTTACACACACTCAGTTACACACACACAGTTACACACACACACAGTTACACACACACACAGTTACACACACACACAGTTACACACACACACAGTTACACACACACAGTTACACACACACACAGTTACTCACACACAGTTACACACACACAGTTACTCACACACACAGTTACTCACACACACAGTTACACACACACACAGTTACACACACACACAGTTACTCACACACACAGTTACTCACACACACAGTTACACACACACACAGTTACACACACACACAGTTACTCACACACACAGTTACACACACACACAGTTACACACACACACAGTTACACACACACACAGTCACACACACAGTTACTCACACACACAGTTACTCACACACACACAGTTACACACACACACAGTTACACACACACAGTTACACACACACACAGTTACACACACACACAGTTACACACACACAGTTACACACACACAGTTACACACACAGTTACACACACACAGTTACACACACACACAGTTACACACACAGTTATACACACACAGTTACACACACACAGTTACACACACACAGTTACACACACACACAGTTACACTCACACACAGTTACACACACACACAGTTACTCACACACACACAGTTACACACACACAGTTACACACACACACAGTTACATACACACACAGTTACTCACACACACAGTTACACACACACAGTTACACACACACACAGTTACACACACAGTTACACACACACACAGTTACACTCACACACAGTTACACACACACACAGTTACTCACACACACAGTTACTCACACACACAGTTACACACACACACAGTTACACACACACAGTTACACACACACACAGTTACACACACACACAGTTACACACACACACAGTTACACACACAGTTACACACACACACAGTTACTCACACACACAGTTACACACACACACAGTTACACACACACACAGTTACACACACACACAGTTACACACACACACAGTTACACACACACACAGTTACACACACACACAGTCACACACACAGTTACACACACACACAGTTACACACACACAGTTACACATACACACAGTTACTCACACAGTTACACACACACACAGTTACACACACACAGTTACACATACACACAGTTACACACACACACAGTGACACACACACACAGTCACACACACAGTTACACACACACACAGTTACACACACACAGTTACACATACACAGTTACACACACAGTTACACACACACACAGTTACACACACACAGTTACACATACACACAGTTACACACACACACAGTGACACACACACACAGTTACACACACACACAGTTACACACACACACAGTTACACACACACACAGTTACACACACACACAGTTACACACACACAGTTACACATACACACAGTTACACACACACACAGTGACACACACACACAGTTACACACACACACAGTTACACACACACACAGTTACACACACAGTTACACATACACACAGTTACACACACACACAGTGACACACACACACAGTTACACACACACACAGTTAAACACACACACAGTTACACACACACAGTTACACACACACAGTTACACACACACACAGTTACACACACACACAGTTACACACACACAGTTACACACACACACAGTTACACACACACACAGTTACACACACACACAGTTACACACACACACAGTTACACACACACACAGTTACACACACACACAGTTACACACACACAGTTACACACACACACAGTTACACACACACAGTTACACATACACACAGTTACACACACACACAGTTACACACACACACAGTTACACACACACAGTTACACACACACACAGTTACACACACACACAGTTACTCACACACAGTTACACACACACAGTTACACACACACAGTTACACACACACAGTTACACACACACACAGTTACTCACACACACAGTTACACACACACACAGTTACACACACACACAGTTACACACACACAGTTACACACACACACAGTTACAAACACACACAGTCACACACACACACAGTTACTCACACACACAGTTACACACACACAGTTACACACACACAGTTACACACACACAGTTACACACACACAGTTACACACACACACAGTTACACACACACAGTTACACACACACAGTTACACACACACAGTTACACACACACACAGTTACACACACACAGTTACACACACACAGTTACACACACACACAGTTACACACACACACAGTTACACACACACACAGTTACACACACACACAGTTAAACACACAGTTACACACACACAGTTACACACACACAGTTACATACACACAGTCACACACACAGTTAAACACACACACAGTTACACACACACACAGTTACTCACACACACAGTTACACACACACACAGTTACACACACACACAGTTACTCACACACACAGTTACACACACACAGTTACACACACACACAGTTACACACACACACAGTTACACACACACAGTTACACACACACACAGTTACACACACACAGTTACACACACACAGTTACACACACACACACAGTTACACACACACAGTTACACACACACACAGTTACTCACACACACAGTTACTCACACACACAGTTACACACACACACAGTTACACACACACACAGTTACACACACACACAGTTACACACACACACAGTTACACACACACACAGTTACACACACACACAGTTACACACACACAGTTACTCACACACACAGTTACACACACACACAGTTACACACACAGTTACACACACACACAGTTACACACACACACAGTTACACACACACACAGTTACACACACACACAGTTACACACACACACACAGTTACACACACACAGTTACACACACACACAGTTACACACACACACAGTTACTCACACACACAGTTACACACACACACAGTTACTCACACACACAGTTACACACACACAGTTACACACACACAGTTACTCACACACAGTTACACACACACAGTTACACACACACACAGTTACACACACACAGTTACACACACACACAGTTACATACACACACAGTTACACACACACATAGTTACACACACACACAGTTACACACACACACAGTTACACACACACAGTTACACACACACACAGTTACACACACAGTTACACACACACACAGTTACACACACACACAGTTACACACACACACAGTTACACACACACACAGTTACACATACACAGTTACACACACACACAGTTACTCACACACACACAGTTACACACACACAGTTACACACACACACAGTTACATACACACACAGTTACTCACACACACAGTTACACACACACAGTTACACACACACACAGTTACACACACAGTTACACACACACACAGTTACACTCACACACAGTTACACACACACACAGTTACTCACACACACAGTTACTCACACACACAGTTACACACACACACAGTTACACACACACAGTTACACACACACACAGTTACACACACACACAGTTACACACACACACAGTTACACACACAGTTACACACACACACAGTTACTCACACACACAGTTACACACACACACAGTTACACACACACACAGTTACACACACACACAGTTACACACACACACAGTTACACACACACACAGTTACACACACACACAGTCACACACACAGTTACACACACACACAGTTACACACACACAGTTACACATACACACAGTTACTCACACACACAGTTACACACACAGTTACACACACACACAGTTACACACACACAGTTACACATACACACAGTTACACACACACACAGTGACACACACACACAGTTACACACACACACAGTTACACACACACACAGTTACACACACACACAGTTACACACACACAGTTACACATACACACAGTTACACACACACACAGTGACACACACACACAGTTACACACACACACAGTTACACACACACACAGTTACACACACACACAGTTACACACACAGTTACACATACACACAGTTACACACACACACAGTGACACACACACACAGTTACACACACACACAGTTAAACACACACACAGTTACACACACACAGTTACACACACACAGTTACACACACACACAGTTACACACACACACAGTTACACACACACAGTTACACACACACCAGTTACACACACACACAGTTACACACACACACAGTTACACACACACACAGTTACACACACACACAGTTACACACACACACAGTTACACACACACAGTTACACACACACACAGTTACACACACACAGTTACACACACACACAGTTACACACACACACAGTTACACACACACACAGTTACACACACACAGTTACACACACACACAGTTACACACACACACAGTTACACACACACAGTTACACACACACAGTTACACACACACAGTTACACACACACAGTTACACACACACACAGTTACTCACACACACAGTTACACACACACACAGTTACACACACACACAGTTACACACACACAGTTACACACACACACAGTTACAAACACACACAGTTACACACACACACAGTTCACACACACAGTTACACACACACAGTTACACACACCAGTTACACACACACAGTTACACACACACAGTTACACACACACACAGTTACACACACACAGTTACACACACACAGTTCACACACAGTTACACACACACACAGTTACACACACACAGTTACACACACACAGTTACACACACACACAGTTACACACACACACAGTTACACACACACACAGTTACACACACACACAGTTACACACACACACAGTTACCACACACACAGTTACACACACACACAGTTACACACACACACAGTTACACACACACAGTTACACACACACACAGTTACACACACACAGTTACACACACACAGTTACACACACAGTCACACACACAGTTAACACACACACAGTTACACACACACAGTTACACACACACACAGTTACACACACACAGTTACACACACCACAGTTACACACACACAGTTACACACACACACAGTTACACACACACACAGTTACACACACACAGTTACACACACACACAGTTACACACACACAGTTACACACACACAGTTACACACACACACAGTTACACACACCACAGTTACACACACACACAGTTACACACACACACAGTTACACACACACACAGTTACTCACACACACAGTACACACACACAGTTACACACACACAGTTACACACACACACAGTTACTCACACACACAGTTACACACACACACAGTTACACACACACACAGTTACACACACACACAGTTACACACACACAGTTCACCACCAGTACACACACACAGTTACACACACACAGTTACACACACACACAGTTCACACAGTCACACACAGTTACACACACACAGTTACACACACACAGTTACACACACACAGTTACACACACACACAGTTACACACACACAGTTACACACACACACAGTTACACACACACACAGTTACTCACACACAGTTACACACACACAGTTACACACACACAGTTCACACACACACAGTTACACACACACAGTTACACACACACACAGTTACCACACACACAGTTACACACACACACAGTTACACACACACAGTTACACACACACACAGTTACACACACACAGTTACACACACACACAGTTACACACACACAGTTACACACACACACAGTTACTCACACACACAGTTACACATACACACAGTTACACACACACAGTTACACACACACACAGTTACACACACACACAGTTACACACACACACAGTTACACACACACAGTTACACACACACACAGTTACACACACACACAGTTGCCACACAGTTACCACACACACAGTTACACACACACAGTTACACACACACACAGTTACACACACACACAGTTACACACACAGTTACACACACACAGTTACACACACACAGTTACCACACACACAGTTGCACCACAGTACACACACACAGTTACACACACCACAGTTACACACACACACAGTTGCACACACAGTTACACACACACAGTTACACACACACAGTTACTCACACACACAGTTACACACACAGTTACACACACACAGTTACACACACACACAGTTACACACACACAGTTACACACACACAGTTACTCACACACACAGTTACACACACAGTTACACACACACAGTTACACACACACACAGTTACACACACACACAGTTACACACACACAGTTACACACACACACAGTTACACACACACAGTTACACACACACACACAGTTACACACACACAGTTACACACACACACAGTTACACACACACAGTTACACACACACACAGTTACACACACACAGTACACACACACAGTTACACACACACACAGTTACACACACAGTTACACACACAGTTACACACACACACAGTTACACACACAGTTACACACACACACAGTTACACACACACAGTTACACACACCACACAGTTACACACCACAGTTACTCACACACAGTTACACACACACACAGTTACACACACACACAGTTACACACACCACAGTTACACACACACACAGTTACACACACACACAGTTACACACCACAGTTACACACACACAGTTACACACACACACAGTTACACACACACACAGTTACACACACACACAGTTACACACACACACAGTTACACACACACAGTTACACACACACAGTTACACACACACACAGTTACACACACACACAGTTACACACACACAGTTACACACACACACAGTTACACACACACACAGTTACACACACACACAGTTACACACACACACAGTTACACACACACACAGTTACACACACACACAGTTACTCACACACAGTACACACACACAGTTACACACACACAGTTACACACACACACAGTTACACACACACACAGTTACACACACACACAGTTACACACACACACAGTACACACACACACAGTTACACACACACACAGTTCACACACACAGTTACACACACACACAGTTACACACACACAGTACACACACACAGTTACACACACACACAGTTACACACACACACAGTTACACACACCACAGTTACACACACACACAGTTACCACGTTCCACACACAGTTACACACACACACAGTTACACACACACAGTTACACACACACACAGTTACTCACACAC